>NW_026694821.1:3936989-5249319 GCF_021218885.2 Marmota monax
AGACAGGATGTCCCTTAATTGCCCAGGCTGGCCTCAAACTGAACATGGAATCCTTCTGCCTCAGCTTCCTGAGTGGCTGGCATTATAGGCTTGTCCCGTTAGCCTGGTTCCCACCTTCCTATGTTACTGTCTAGGGATGCTGTATTCCATGCCTCCATTCAACAAAGAATTGAAGAACAGGACACACAGATAGCAAGCAACAGGTTTATTGCAAAAGTGACAGAGACAGACTTCTCCAAAGCAAAGGCTCTCTGCAGCCCGAAATCTGGTGGGGGAGTTTTGGCATTGGGAGTTTTGGAGTTTTATTCATTTTATGGTCCCTGGAAGTTCCTACCTTCCTTATCTCCTCCTCTGTCTGCATTCTCCTCACTACTACTGATTGGTATCTCTCTGTCCACACATTTGTTTTAGTTTTGCTATTGGATCCCCTGCTTAGGAGGAAGAACACAGAAGTGTCCGTCTGATTGGGTCCCCACTTGTGTCCATGAGCACTTTCATCAACCAGGAAGTTGACCTCATCAGAACACTCTCTCCTTGCTCCTTTTTTCTGGCCCTGCCCCTGACCTCCTCACTCACCATCTTGCCCTGGATGCCTAAGCCCTTCTACATCTCCCTCACTTAACAAATCAATCAGGTTTAGGGCAACCCCAGGAGATACCATAAGGTCTCTGACCTTCATTCATAATTTGTTACCACTAAAACCTTTCACTCTAAGTCTTAATTCATAATGCACTCTAAATTCATAACCTGTTGCTAAGTCCTTTCCTACTCCCTCACTTTCTGGGTATAGAATGTTCGTCTTCTCACCCTATACTTCTTAATCGAATTAACCAGAGATCACCATAGGAGGGCACCAAGATTCTCCACTCCTGCTCAGCGAAAAACTGACCTCTTCTTTTGTTCCAGGAATAGCCTAAATTTTTTCTCCCTTGGTCTGTCCCCAACTTCTCCTTGAGGCAAAACTCTCCCATTAAAGCTTTGCCTGTGTTTATACTCTGTCCTGATTTTATTTTCATTGTCATTGGGTCAAAAGTTCTGGTCTCTGGTATCACCTGGCCTATCATGTGCAGCTCAAGCAGCAGCAGACACTCACTGTGATTCCCATTCACACTTCCTGCATCCCTGGCAGGCTGTCATTGCTTCTTCCATAGGGTCCTGGCTGCTACCCATGAGTCCTGGGAGACAGCTCCCAGCCCATCAAGGTCTCTCTTTTTTTTTTAATATTTATTTTTTAGTTGTAGTTGGACAAAATATCTCCATTTCATTTATTTATCTTTATGTGGTGCTGAGGATGGAACCCAGGGTCTTGTGCTTGCAAGACGAGCAATCTACATGTCATCTATGATTGCATCAGAATGGCTTAGCACTCTAACTGGCCAAGGACAAGAGCAAGGAGAGGAGGATGGCCTACAAGATGCCATTATTCATGAGATTTGAGTTGGGTTTTTGTGGCCCACCCTCAGCTCCAGCGCCTATTTTTGTTAGCCTGGAGGTTGGGGAAGTTCTGCCAGTAATTGGTTTTGTGTGTAGAAAAAATATATCCTGTTACTGCTGGAAGTTCCAGCCTGAGCCTCCTGCTCCTCAGTCTGGTGGTCAGCATGATGTCTGTCGTGTACTATGACATTCCTCACCTGCTGAGCTTCACCCATTTTAATTCTCATGGGAATTTGCATAGTTGGGGCACCTAATAAAAATGATTGAACCACTACCAAAGGCATCCAGTGTTATGAAAAATCCCATCTAAGAACCTTGTTGGTCTACAGAACACAGAAGTATCTGAACGAACAGTTCCATGAATTGCCATGATGGCTTGTCTCAGTGACATCCATCTCCAATATAAACAGTGGATATTTAGGCTTCTCATTTTCTTCCTGACATTTGGCATCAGAAAATATATCGACAACATCCATGGATCCCAATGATCAAAAAGCCATTCCCCCCAAGTCTTCAGACCCTTCAGGCAGAGGTGCATTTTACCATGTCTGGATTGTTCCTGAACCCTGGGAATCTCCTGAGTATTTGTAGCGGGCCTGGAATAGCAGCTTGCATTGCTATTCTCACTCACCTCCCCTCCCCAGACACAAGCTGAGCTTTACAGTTCAGAAGTTAAGCACATTAGAATATTTATTTAAAGGCAATTGCACTTCCTGCTCTTTCTGGGTAGCTGGGCTCACCATGTCACTAGACCCCCAAATGTGTATTCACATTAAGGTGGCCCAGCCTGCGGGGACATTGTCTCCCTGTTGTTAGCAAATGGTTTCTTCCACAAACCTTTTAACTCCACAAGTTTGCAACCATTAATTCTTATGGGTTTTGACAAATCTCCCCAGTTAAATATTAAATAATAAATATGGCCCGGATGGTAACAGTGCTTTGTGAAGTCTGTTTGAAGTGTCCTTTAAAATATTAAATTCAAATAAATGATTGAATCAGAACAAAGGCTATATCTTAAGACAAATTCAACCAAGTCTCTTTAACCTTTGAGCTTTCAACATAGATTAGAAAGCCAAGGCAACACATGCTTTCATAGCAAATTGAAATGGGATTTTTGAAACAGTTCCTGCAAATACAGGTAACCCCTACCTAGGTTTGATCTGCCCTTGCCATTTTGGAGGAGAGATTTTGCAGCTCCTTGTTTGATAAGAGTGTGAATTTCTTTTCTATCTTTCTTTTTTTTTTAATGCTTATGTTCAAAGAAGCAAATCCTTGAAAACGCTTGCTTTGGGTGCTGTGTTTATTCCTTGTCAATGTCTTCCATATGAAATCTGTTCTGCTTATAATATCTACCACAGTTGGAGCCTTGAAAAAAATCTGTTTCATATCTGCCCTTTGCACTTAGCTTATTTTGTTTTTTGCTTCCCCCAAGCTATCTGGCTGGAAGCAGTCTTGCTTCTACTCAGGCAGTCCTCGGGGAGAAGTTGGGGAGATGAGATTGCCTTGCATTTGGGGGGGATCCTGGACTCCTGATGCTTGGGCCGTGTCTCAGGGGGTGGGGAGCAGGTAAAGGAGAAAAAGGTGACCTCACAAGTTGGGAACAAAAGCTAGTAAAGTCACATTCTGCCTCCTTCTAACTCCCGCACCCTGAGCAGGCTGGTCCTGCACCCATTGGCTCTGCTCTTAGGTCTGTGCTCTGCCACGGTGTCTCCATCTGCTCCATCTGCTTCCTCTACGCTGCACTGTCTCCTATAGCTCTTCATCCAGTTTTCCCAGAACAGTGACTCCAGGGGCTCCAACTTCTCAGAAGCAGAGCCTGACGTAGTTGGCCACGGAGCATGCGCGACAAAGAAATCTTGTTACAACACGACATGGGTTGCCTGTTCAGAGCACATGGTTGACTTCATGGGGGTTGAAGGGCATGAACATGTCAAAGGCTGACACAGCCATCCAATATCTCTTGAACAAGGCTGTGGGCTGCAAGGGATTCTGAAAGGAACAGAAATGAGATGGTCATTTTCTCAAGTTCCTTGTGGACTTTCATATCCACTTTGGTGAGACAATGCTCCAACACATGGACGTTGTTAAACTAAACTCCATAGTCAAAACCCTGTTTTGGTTTAGACCTACCCCTGCCCCTCACCCCTCACCCTTCACTGATGCTCCATCTGATGGACAGGGATCAGTCTCACTTCAGAAACAGATGAATGAAGCCATGGGTTGTTGCAGGAGAGATTAGAAATTTTCCTAACTGGTAAAGGGAATACTGAGACCCAAACAGAAACCTCCCTGGAAACCTAGGAACAAGATGCTCCTCTTTC
This sequence comes from Marmota monax, assembly GCF_021218885.2. Lineage (NCBI taxonomy): Eukaryota > Metazoa > Chordata > Mammalia > Rodentia > Sciuridae > Marmota > Marmota monax. The sequence goes on from NW_026694821.1 coordinate 3,940,745, forward strand.
TTCCACAAGAAAGAGAAGTAGCACCTGGTGGGACCATCCTCTGGTTTGAGGATCACCTTTGGTGGGGGACATGAGGCTCCCATGGCTGCCTTGCTGGGCCCAACTTCTACAGGGTCAGCGAGTGGACATGGCCCTTGCGCCTCTTTCCTGAGTCCTGTCAGACTGTCAAAGGCACTAGCTCCTGAAAGTCCGTTCTGTTCATGCCACCAGGGGTCCTCATTGGTTTGCTCAGGACAGAGCAAAAGGCAACTTTTGAGATAGAAACTGCCAGAAATATATTTGGTTTGAAATTCTGTGGGTATCAGGCTGGGTGGTTTGGGGCAAGGCACTCAGAGCCCCCCTTCGTCCTTGGTGTCCTTATTTTTACCATAGGAAGAAGAGGTTGAGTGTTATACTTGTTGAGGACCTACTATGTGCCAGAGACAACTTTTATTTGAGTTGGGGTTCCTTCAGAAACAAAGCCTGAGATGAGGAGTTGGATACTGTGGTTCACAGGGGAAGTGTGGTCCCAGGCAAGGGCACCATTGAAGGAGCAAAGCTGAAGTCAGGGGGCATTACCTGGGCGTTGCTGAGGGCCACAGGGCTCCAGTTCAGAGTGAGCTCCTCAGCAGGGTGCAGAGCCCCTCCAGGAGGCTGGGCCATTTACCCATTGGCTTCTGTCCCACCTCAGTGAGGGTCACCTTAATGATGGTGTACTTTCCCATGGAATGGAGCAGGCCCTGGGACAGAAAGGGAGACACATATTGCACACTTAAGGTGGATACCTCTGAAATCAGCTGAGCTACCCCTGAAATCAGACAGAGCCTAGGGGATGTGCTGTGGAAACCTGAGTGCCAAATGATAGCACTCAGTATGCAGATGCTCCTCCCCTTCCAATGGGGTCCCCATAAACCTGTTATAAGTCAAAAATATCATTAATCAAAATGAATTCAATAGACCTAAACTCCTAAACACCATAGCTTAGCCAAGCTGACCTTAAATATGCTCAGAGCACTTATGTGACCTGACAGTTGGTGTTGAACATTCCATGTAATTTATTGAATCTTGCATTGAAAAACATTGAATCTTGCAGTGAAAAATTGTGGTCATGTGAGTACACTTTTGTGCCATCGTAAAGTAGAAAAATTATAAGTAGAACCATCATAAGTCAAGGACTATCTCTTCTATATATTCATATGCAGCTTGCCAATGCATCCTTGTAGAGGGTGGAAGGACCTAACATCTGCCTCCCAAGGCTGAGAACAGCATTTAATGCACTAGTGCTGGTGGGGACAGATACAGAATAGAATTTGACAAATAGAAATCTGCTGTTTATTTGGGCAGAGAGAGTATAGCTACATTCACTTCCAAAGAACAGCTCCCTTTGCTATAGACCCTTGTGTTTTGGGAGAAGAGGGGACATGAGATAAAAAGAGACCACCCACCAATGAGTCCTTAGAGCACTATTCAGCAAATCTTCCAGGTTTTAAGACTGTCCTCTATGAAGGCCTGTTAGATGAATGAATATCATTGATAGGATTTCTCTTTGCTTATCCATGTAGGTGCAAGATCTTAAATATTTTTGAAATGACTAATGGAAATGCCAACAGACTGATAACTTTCAGCAGTATGTGATTTCCCCCACAGAATGTGACTAGCACTGTATTGATGTATGTGTGTAGGAATGCTTTAAAATATAATCTGTACTGCATTCCACAGAGAAATACTTTTCCAAGCCTCAATAAATAATTAGTCTATGTTAAATAGACAGGAAATGGAACATAATTACTAATGTGCTTGTTCATTAGGAGTTGACTTTACCTGGACAGCATATGTCATATTTCTACTTAATATTTTCTGTACCTTGAATTATTTAAGAGTTTTGCAGTAAATTCTTAGTGAGAGTTCTGAGAGTTTACCCACATCAGATCATCATTTGCCATCTCCTGTTTTACTTCCTTCCCTTTGGAGCAGGTAACTGGCAAATGCTGTTTTTAGTAAAATTTTTTACGTGCTCTATGTCAAAATGTATCCTTCCCTCTGTGTCCGTGGGCACTGTCTTAGTTAAGTCACTCTCAACTTCCTCTAAACGATTGGAACCTTCTCTGTCACCATCCAAACTTCTCACTGCTCTGAAAGAGCAAGTTTAAAATCCAAGTGTAAAATCCCTCAAGGGTTCCACTCTTTTTTTTTTTTTTTTGAGAATAACATGAAAACTTAGGACTTCATGTGATTGTGCCCCCAGAGACTCCTGTGATTCCAACCACACAGGGAACAGTCTAGCCCTATGCACTCCCCACCGGATCTCAGCTGGAGGTGAAGCCTCTGTCTTATCCATCTCTGTTTCCTCAGGACCAAGACATTGCTCAGTAAATATTGAATGCACTCAGTTGAACCACAAATAAAATAAAAGAAGCCCATTTCTGTGAGATGATTTGGTCAAACTCTAGCATGGTAAATGTTCTAGGCATTTGTAAGAAAAATAAGTAAGATAAATTCTCACTCTTTCTGCACCAGGTTTTCACCATGAGTTTTAACTTTTTATTTAAACTGAATTCCTACTAGATTTCTGTATATTAAAATATATGAACCTTAGAAGCTTCAGTAAATTGCTATGTCCATGATTCTTAGGTTTCCCACCACTTTCTGATAACCCTTTGCCATAGAGAATGAGATTGAACTGGCTACTTACAAATATTTCTGTGCTATACCTCATGAGCTGAAACTAACACAGACACTGTCTCCTTAAGACGCAATACAATACAATTTTGCAATTTTTCAAAACACAGAAGAAAATGGAATGTATTTTGGTTGGATAAAGTGTCCTGAAGCTGGATTCTTACAGTTCCATGGGTACAAAAATCAACAGGCCAACAACAGGTCTTGCTGTCAAAAAAGTTCCTCTAACCCACAGAGAAGTATCCTACTTTATTCCAAGTTTAAGTACTAATATGGTTATTAAATATAAGTTGCAAATTAGATTTGCTTTATATATGAAATTGAAGCCTGTTGTTTATTGCCTCATGCCTTAGCTGAAGGTCTAACATATATATTGATGGTTTAATGCAGATGATACTGTGTTAAGGTTTGTTATTGCTTAGGTTGCTTTCTCCAGGTGTGGCAGGTCTGCCACATTCATTCTGGTTAAAAACATCTTGTCTTCATCAAGACATTCATAATACCAAACATACCTTAACTCATTTATTCATGAATTCATTCATTGAGTCCTATTTAAAATATTTATGGGACACTTATTTATTTATTTATTTGGTCAAGCATTCCATTGGAAGGAATGATTCTCTCAGAGCCCATGTGACTAAATGATTATCTACCCTTCATAAAGAGAGCCTGGTTCAGATTGTCCCTGATGCCAGAGGTCCTAGGCAGATACTAGACAGAATAGGAACACCCAGTAGGGCCAGGGCCAGGGCCAGGGCCAGGAGAGGCAAGTAAGAGTCATTCAACTCAGGCTTAATTTTAAGGAGGGCATCGTCATCTATGGTGAGCAAAAGATCAACATTTATTTTTAAAATCTTGCACTAACACATTGTTTGTCTGGATTGCTGAGTTTTTCATATGTTCTTCAAGTTTTTTAAAATTTATTTTTAATTGACAAATAATAATTGCATAAATTATTTGGAGTATGATGTTACTTTTGGATATAAGCTTAAATTATAGCATGATTAAATCAAGCTATTTATCAAATCCAAATCCATCACCCACATACTTAGCTCTTCTTTTTGACTGTATGAACATTTCAAATATACATTGAAGTACAGATTCCATTTGTGCAATAGATCTAAAATAAACTTAACTCCTGTCCAACTGAAAATGTGTACCCTTTGACAACCGTATCTTCTCTCTTACTTCCCTCACAGCCTCTGGAAACCACCTCTCTACTCTCTATTTCATTGAGTTTGAATTTTTTAGATTCCACATATCCATGAGGTCATACACTACTGATCTTTCTGTACATGACTTATTTTACTTAGCACAATATTCTTCAGATTCATCTACATTGTTGCAAATGGAAGAAGTTCCTACAAATTTTTAAGGCCAAATGGTATTTCCATGGTGTATAGACATATTTTCTTTACCCATTAATCTGTTGATGGATACCTAGAACTGATAACACAGAAATACAAAGGATTATAAGAGATTTCTATGAACAATTTATGCTAACAATTTGAATAACTGTGCCCTCTTAAATTCTGTACCCGAGGAGAATGCCTCACTCTCCCTGGTCCTGACTTTGTGCACCACATTGATCTCATAGTTATCTAGAGGTTGGGAAAACCCTGGAATGACTTCTTTCTCCCTCCTCTTCTGGGATCCTGTCTAAATGTCTTTATTTGTCTAGGGATAAAACAATTCACTCCATAATAACAGGTCCTAGATTAATGCACCAGGGAAAAGATAAAAGAGTGATTTAATTTCAAAGTAAATGGCCAATATCAATTTTTCCAAGAATCAAATTTAGGAGAAAGGCCATGAGCAAAGAATCCAGGTAAACACCTGTGCCCTGCAGGTGTAGGGGTGGACCCAAGCTTGGTGAGGCAGTGACTGTCACTGCCATACTGTCTATGGAAGTGCAGATGCTATTTGACTTACAATAGCTTTGCATCTTGATTGCAAGTGGAAAATCTTTTAAGTTGAGAACGTGTCCAATGCAATCAGCCTACCCACCATTGCAGCTTAGCGACACAACACATTGTGAAGTGTCAGTTGTTTCTTTCCGTGATCTTGTGGCTCCCTGGAAGCAGCACCTCACTTCCAAGGCTCAGCATCTCAAGAAAGGATCAGATTGCCAATTACTAACACAGGAAAAGGTCAAAATGCAAAATTCAAAGTTTGATTTTGTAATGAATGTGCGTAACTTTTGCAAAGTCAAAAAATTGTAAGTCAAACCACCATTGAGTTGAGGGCCATTTGTAAATGTTTTTTTTTTTCCTTGGGGGAAGAGGCATGGACATGGCTTTTTGTTTCCTTAATACAGCTCATTTTAACGGACAAGAACAAAGAAATTTAGAGTTAATGATGAACATCTGTCCATGATTAACCCTGGTTGCACTTAGAAATTAGAGGCCATCATACCATTTTGAAATCACAGTAGTACCTTCAAGTGGAACTGGTCAGCTTTAGTTTTTTTGTCTCCAAAAGAAATGATAGCACTCAGCTTTAAATTCTCAAGTTTGTGAAAGATATTTCTTAATAAATATAAAGGCTATATATTTTTTTAAATTTGGGTTTGAGATATTTGCCCCCTAAAAATGAAAAATAAATTATATCATTGCACTCATTGTTTGATCAAAAGAATATTTAAGGCAACCCAAATGTATACTGTTTCACCTGTGTAAATACAGAGTATTTTTAAAGATAACATGATGATCTTTTTGGTAAAAAAAGAATTCTTGACCCTTCAGCCCTAACATGGGCTTCAAAGAACGATGTGAGCCAAGATAGAAAACTTTGACACAGAAATCCAAGTTCGGCCTTTACTCCAAGATTGAAACCCATTTAAATTCTGAGAATAAGTAGCTGACAAAGATAATTTTCATAGATTAACATTTTTTCACCTGGGTTTTATATTTCTGGAAGAAATATACACTGCATTGGTTATGCATTGATCAAACTTTTATTGTGCCAGCTGTACTTCATAGACCTGAAAAAGTGATTCAAGCAAAACAAAAGAGAACATAAAAGCACAACTATAATGGTTTTAAATCCCAAAGAGGCAATTACAAGTTTGATTCCAGTGGTACAGCTGGACTCCATCGGAAAGCTAAACACCTTATCCATATTAAGTAGTTATGAAGGCTAAGGCTCGGGATGTAAATAATAAATTTGCACTGCAGTCATATTTGTAAAGTACATCCCTTTTAATAAGTGGAAAGAATATGGTAATAAATTTCACACTAATTTCTGTGCAGAGGCAAATTTTACAGAGTTCAAATGTGTTAAGATAGGTAAAAAAATGTGAGGTATGAAATAACTAATCATGGAGATAAAACAAATGAAAAAAGATGAGAATAATGTGCACAGGATTGGATTGTAACTCTTTAACCACTTGGAGCTGGGCTAAGCCTAATGCAGCTTTTTGTATGCATGATGTTTCTCTGCCTCTCTTTAAAAGAAAAATGAAAGTAAATGGGGCATTGTGCTGCTTCCCAAATTAATTCACAAAGGCCTAGGACAAGACACTCATAGAACTAATTATTGCATGGTTTAGAATATCTTTCTCTTCCCTAAATTTTAGACTTAGGAATTGAGAACAGTAAAGTATTTGTACAGGATTCCATCCAGCATGGAGCAAGCAGGTTGGGGCTCTTCCAAGCTCTCCTCTGAATGCTCTAGATATGCTCATTAATTCATTAATCTGCCAAACATTTAGTTACTGTGACATTTCAGGTAACAGGGTACAAGGTCAGAAGATACTGCCTGAAACCTCAAGCCTCAAGCTACCATGTGTAGCAGGAGAAATAAATGGGCACAAAGATAACCCATTTTAAAAATAATAATTGTGGCCAGGCACGATGGCAAACACCTATAATCCCAGCAGCTCTGTAGGTTGAAGCAGGAGTATTGCAAGTTCAAAGCCAGCCTCAGGAAAAGTGGGGCACTAAGCAATTTAGTGAGACCCTGTCTCTAAATAAAATACACACACACACAAAATACACAATAGGGCTATGGATGTGGCTCTGTGGTCGAGTGTTCCTTAGTTCAATCCCTGGTATCACCCCAAATCAAATAATAGTAATAATAATTGCTAAGTAGAGAAATTCAGTGTCAGCTTGTAAAGTGAAAAAAATTTTACTCTTTATCATAGAGGAAGAATTCAGAGAAATGCTTACTAGAAGAATGTGACTTGAAAAATTCTAGAAGAATCTTTAAAAAAATCACTCCAAATCTTGCTGTTTGTAAAACAAATTACTGAGGGCTGTACAATGTTTAATCCATTTGTGCTGCATGAACCATTCACAAAAATTGAGTCCAGTTCTTACCAAGAAAAGTCTGATCATTGCCCATAGGGAAAAGCAGGAAATTCAATTCCTTCCTCATGCCAACACATTTAAAAATTAGAGGTAAAAAGGAAAATTTTAAACGTTATGGAGAAAATATGGGGTAATATTTTATAAAGTTGGAGTAGAACAAGCATTCAGTTCCCAAAGAAGTGTATGAACTGAAGTAACTACAGATAATTTTTACATTGAAAACTTAAAAATATTGTGAAACAACAACCCACAGGCTATAGAAGATATTTCCAGTTTGTATAATCTCTCTCTCTCTCTCTCTGTCTCTCTCTCTCTCTCTCTCTCTATATATATATATATATATACACACACACACACACACACACATACACATATATATACACACATATGTGTATGTGTGTGTGTATATATATATATATAATATGTGTGTGTGTGTGTATATATATATATAAAATCAGTACCCAGAATATTAATTTACACATCAATAAAAAGAAAACAAAAATAGAAAAAAAATGGATAAAGAAATTAAAGTGTAAAGAATTGCATAAAAATACTCAACCTCTTCAATAATTAGGAAAATGAAAATAAGGCTAAAGAATTGGCAAAATGACAAAAAGGTTAACAATACCAACTATGGATAAGGATCCATAGGTCTCTCGTGCACTGTAGATGGGATTGTCACTTAGTCCAAACACTTTAAAATAATTTGAATGGATTACTGGGTGATAATTATAGTCAAATGGGACATGGTTGGAGGAAGTAGGTCACTGGGGCTGTGCCATCAAGAATTGTGTATTTTATCCCTGGCACACCTCTCCCTGCACCGCCCCCCCCCCTCTTTACTGGATGCCATGAGCTGAGCAGCCCTCCTCTGCCACACCCTGCCACCATGATGTTCTGCCTTACCTCAGGTCCAGAGCAATGGAGTCTGCCTATCATGAACTCAATCTCTGAAACCATGATCCCCAAATAAACTTTTTCCTTTTCTAAGTTGTTCTTCGAGGGTCCTTTGGTCATAGCAACAAAAAAACTTACTGATACATATGTCAAAACATTAAAAATTGGTAGAAATAAAGCTAATCAGGGCAAAATTATGTTAAACTAGTCATTGACTTGTCTCAACATATGAATATAGAGTAGACATGACAATGAAATTGAAAAGGTAGCTGTCCAAGTAGTGAACCTAAAGGTATAAAATGGCTCCCACATTGTTTCAAGGGAGTCTGAAATGCTATGCGTTGAGATATGAGATATGAAACTAAGATAAGACTGCAGAATACTATGGAAGATTGGGAATGGGAATTGTAGGTTAAGCTTCCTGAGACCATAGTATTATAGGAAAGATAATTAGATAAAGAGATGAACTTAAGATTTTACTATGTGTAGTAGTCCTACAACCTGCCTTCAATTTACCAATAATCCCTTTATTAAGCTCTTGTCACTTGGCTTATTTGAATCTTCTTTCATTACTCATTTTGATACGGGCTTAGATACTTAGAAATTAAGAAATGTTGTAAACACATGAGGGAAAATTTCGATTCAAAATGTAAGTCCAAAGAAATAGAATAAATGAACTTGTAGTAATTTTTGAGACAGTTGGAAATATTGAATTAACTTAGATGATGCAATTAGAATTTGAATTGTGTGATAATGGTATTGAGGTTAAGTAAATAGATATCTTCATTTTTAGAACATGAATGCTTAAGTATTTACGGGCAAATGTCCCAATAGAGACAAAACTCTCAAAATGTTAATAACTGTTGAATTTAGGTGATATGCTATTCTCTTAACTTTTATGTATATTTCAAAATAAAAAGCTGGATAAAATTAAAAAAAATAAATGAACTTGTAAAAGGAAAAATGAAAATTAATGATACAGAAAAGAAATGTACATTAAAAAGAATAAAAAATAAATAAAAACCTAGTTCTTTAGAGAGAGAAAAAATGCTGGTCATATTGCTCGAGTAAAAAGAGGAAAGAACCAAACAATATTAGAAATGCAGAAAGGAGATGGATATCATGTGCATTGAATATATCATCCACCAATTTGACAACCTTTATGTGAATAAAGACATTTTTTTAAATTTAGAAAAAAATGGACAGATCATCATAATTGGCTTGAAAATAATTAGAACACTCTAAAATCCTCAAAAATGTAAAATACTGATGAAAATCTATTTCCCAAAGGCCCCATACCTGGTTCTATTGACACGTCAAGGGAAGGAAAACACCTATCTATCTCTTTCTGTTGTTTCAAAAAATAAAACAATACCCAGCTCCCTGTGTGGGTCTGCTTCACCCTTGACTGAATAATTTTAAATTTATCTAATCTAAAATACATAAAAAGCATAAAGAAAAAATGATAGAAATAAAGCTAACCAGGGCAAATTTACATTAATCTCCTCATCAGATAATCTTAACATATTTATGTACAGTGTCCGCCATGATGAAACTGGAGAGGGCAGCCATCCACCGTGTAAACCTCAGGGTTCTAAAGGCCTCCAAGTTGTTTCCTCAGTTTTTTCGGGATGCCACAGGTTGAGGTATGTTCTTTTCAGAAGTTTTTGTTTGGGGAGTTTGTGGACACTGAGAGCAGAACCTTATTGCTAGTGAGAACATTATGGAGGTGGGGGCTGAGAAGCAAGGGAAGTTCAGAGACATAAAATTGATTTGCTTTGAAATTTTTCCTGTCAGTGTACACCTAGAATCTGTATAGCCAGCTGGTTTCCACATTTGTATGATAACCTTTCACACCTACTTTGATGGTCGTTTCCAGGTTTTCTAACAGATCCAGATATACTCTTGTACTTGACTAGGTGCTTCTGAACAGCAGGTAGAATGTTCTTAACTGTCTTGCTTAGAATCATTTGGGTCATGGAATTAAAATTTACAGTTGTTTCCTCTTCATAAATCAGTGTCAAACAATGACACCACATTTCCTATGGCCTTGTGTTTTGTAGGTAATAGTCTTGTAAAATGAAATATTTAAAAAAAATTTCAGATGTGAATGCACACTATTGTTTTATGAAAATACATACTGCAGGTATACATGCATCACGTGAATGCAGATCTTGGAGATTTTTCAGACTTGAAGAATGCCATTTCTCTTTATTTCAAACAAGATCTCTGTGTACCTCAAGCCTCAAACCTATAGTGAAAACATGTCTCTTATCCCCATTAATGAAACTGGTCTATAGGCATCAGAAGTTGCTAAGGGTGCCACAAATCCTGAAGCAGAATAAATTATTTTTATCACATATCATTTTAAAAAGAATGTATTAGCAGCTTTAAACTCAGGTAAAGAGACAGTTCTGCAGCCCGCCTCACTGGCACAGAGACCTGTCTGGTCTGTGTTACCCCTGAAGTCACTGCCCAGCCATTAAGATTACAGAAGGCCTGAATACAGGTCCTAACACTACCATGTACACTGTCTGAGAGCTATTGGGTGAGGCACTGGACATCTCTGAGCTTCAGTTCTCCATATGCATAAAGTAGAGATAATTTCCATCCCAAACATTGATTAAATAAGATAACTTCTGTGAAATCCAGGGCTGGCAAAGCGTGAGGTAGTCATTACTATTCAGAGTCTGATTGGGAGGGCTCGTGCGGCCCTTCATGGAAGGAAGAGAGGTGCATGAGGCTGGTTTGAGATAACGATTCAGGTCATGGGTGAGTCTGTCCTCAGCACAGTGTTCATCATGCAGACTGTCCCGTAGCCCAAACCTTAGGACCTCTGCCTAAGTCTCAAGAAGAGCTGTATAATAAAAAACAAATTGACACCAGAAAACCAGTTCTAATAAGAACTTGAAGATACTGTGAGCAGAAGACAGCACTCTGTGGCAGCCCACATTCGTAAGGGTAGCACAGACAAAGGGCACAGTCCAAATGAGGGTTTTTTGCTCACGGGAGACATGGAGGCGGTGATGTTCTCTGGGAGACCTGGAGACAACAAGTTTCAGGAGCTCTGGGTCCTAACTGCAGCAGATACCATGCAGAGACCAGGTCAGGAGGAAGTAAGAGTGACAGATGCCTGGACTGGCCAGAAGGAGCCATCCCTAGAGTCAGTGTGGAGGTCTGCGAGACAGTGTCAACGTCCCCCTGACCCACCAGGATCTTACCCAGGCTGTGCTCTTACCCAGGCTGGTGTGGCTGTGTGAATCCAAACTATCTTTTCCTTCTACATTCTAGATTTCAAGGTCTAGTTTTCTCTAGAAGGTTGGCCACTTATTTCCCTCCTTTCTAGATCGTCTTTATCTGTCTCTCATTTCTGTTATTCTTAGAATATGATTGGCTGCCTGTCAAGTATTTGGATTTATTAGTAGTAAATAGTAATGGCGGGGAGTAGTACACAGTCGGTAGCATATGTCTACAGAATGTTCAGACCTTTCACATCTTCTCTCTCCCCCCATTCCTCAGATTTCTCTCTTAATATCTCTTCCCAAATATCCTTATTTTCTCTGTAATGGTCCCCTCTTCCTAGAGGTGCTGCTCACGTATATTTTATCACCCACTCCTTCCTTCTACCATGATGGCTTGGCCGTCCCAAGGGAGTCAATGTCACATCTGAGGAGTCGGGCTAGCATGTCCCTGCTCTCCTCTTCTTGACTGAATAAGTCTTGAAAATATTTCTAGCTCTTTATTTTTAAAATTATGTTTCTTGAAGTGATTTTCAATTTTTTTTTTCATTTTTAATTAAATTGGTCTGAGTTAAATGTGGAGGATATTTTAAGAATTTTATTCTTTTTAGATATATATGACAGTCCAGTATATTTCAATGTATTATACATACATGGAGTATGACTTCCCATTCTTGTGGTTGTACATGATGTGTCATTTCACTGGTCGGATATTCATATATGAACACAGGAAAGTTATGTCTGATTCATTCTACTTACCCTCTTTACTATTCTCCTCCCCCACCTTCTCTTCATTCCCCTTTGACTAATCTAATGAACTTCTATTCTTCCCTCCACACCCACATGATTATGTGTTAGCATCCACATATCATAGAGAACATTTGGCCTTTGGTTTTCTGGGATTGGTTTATTTCATTTATCATGATAGTCTCCAGTTCTGTCCATTTACTGGCAAATGCCATAATTTCATTCTTCTTGATGGCTGAGTAATATTCTTATTGTGTATATCTACCACAATGGATTTTCTTTATCCATTCATTTGTTAAAGGGCACCTAGGTTGGTTCCATAGCTTAGCTATTGTGAATTGAGCTGCTATAAACATTGATGTGTCCGCATCATTATATATGTTGAGGAGTTAGATAAGTGGGCCAAATGGTAGTACCATTCCAAGTTTTCTGAGGAATCTCTGTACTCCTTTCCATAGTGGTTGCACCAATTTGCAGTCCCACCAGCAATGTATGAGAGTACCTTTTCCTGCACATTCTCCCGAACATTTATTGGTACTTGTATTTTTGATAATTGGCATTCTGACTAGAGTGAGATGAAATCTCAGTGTAGTTTTAATTTGCATTTCTCTAATTGCTAGAGATGTTGAACATTTTAATATCAAATGGCGACTTGATCATAGTCTGTAGGTGAGATTTGATGTATGTATAACAATCCAAACAATGCTTTAGAAAACTGAGAATCTTCCTTGTTTTCAAATCCAGAATGAGGTTAGGTACACATATTTATAAATTAGCAGCTTTTTACTAACAATTAATAAAATAACACACGAATAAAGAATAAAAGAAAGTAGCAAGTAGAAGAAAGGGATGGAGAGAGAGAGAGAGAGAGAGAGAGAGAGAGAGAGAGAGAGAGAAGAAGGAATTTCTTCCAAACTCTTCAGTTCAAGAGTATGCTAAATTTCTCGCCAGGCACAGTGGTGTGCACCTGTAATCCCAGCAGCTTGGGAGGCTCAGGCAGGAGAATCATGAGTTCAAAGCCAGCCTCAGCAATGGTGAAGTGCTAAACCACCTCAATGAGACCTGTTTTTAAATCAAATACAAAATAGGGCTGGGTGTGGCTCAGCATTTGAGTGCCCTTGAGTTCAGTCCCTGTTACCCCACCCCTTCCCCCGCCCAAAAAAAAAGTGTGCTAAGTTTCTCACCACAGTTTTCCATTAATGTTGTTCCATACTTTCTGGTTTCATTTTGACAATATATAGACAAGCAACATCTTTACACTGTGGGATTTTAGTTTTCTCTTCAAAAGCATTGACAGTCTCATAGATGACACACTCGATAACTCAGTGACATGACATTTTTCTTTCTCTAAGAATTTACAGCTAAAAATCATGAATGGGATATTTATTGCTTCCTCTTTTGCTTAAATGTCTCATTCTCATTCCCAAGGATACACTGTTCTGCCAACTTCAGGTAAAAGGAATACAGTAGTAACAGACATGTCTTTGTAAAACCTCTTTCTAATATAATTTATCCCCTTGAAGCTAGTTATTGCCTATACATTATCTATAGATGATTGTCTTTATCATCTGACCCTAGACAGACTCTTTGCTTTTGAGCTTCCAAAGATAGAAAAATCAGAAAACATGCCATCAATTTAGAGAAGAATTGTAAAATCAAGAGCATCACAAGAATCCTGGGGGGAAAGTTAAAGACGTGGAGAGTGTCGTCTGAAGACTCTGAGGTTGGGATGAGCTCTGGTGGCAGACTAGTGGTACATGAGGTGATGCGGGGCGTTCCTTCTCTAAGCCACTCCCTCACAGTGGCCATAAGTAGAAGTGATACCTCCCCTCTTCCTGCTCAGTCATCCCAGGCCCTTGAGGAAGGAAGCCAGTCGTCTCCTCTAGACCTTGTGGACGCAGCTGGTCATCAGTGACCCTCTTCTTCATCAGGTCCCTCATGATAGATTCAAGGAGACAGACAGACAGACACACGTTTCCTCACCTCCACAGCTGGGTGTGGTTCTTTCCAAGCCCTCCTCCTCGCCTCCAGACTCTTGTCAGTCCTCTCTGCAGCCATGGGCTTCTGTTTGCTTTGCTTTGTCTTTATTTTAAAATACAGGTTTTTTCCATTTTATTTCCCCGCCTTATAAAGCCATTTTGACTACCTCTTTGCCATGTCTGAAATAAAGCTTTGCATCTGGGCTCTGATGCAGCCTTTCACATTCCTGCTTTCTGTCTCCTTCCTGTGCAGCCGAAGTTTTCAGCTCGTCCACTGACCACCCTCCTCACCATCACCACTACAGAGGCACGGGCTTGTGTGTGGGTTTTCCTGCCACAGAATCTGTTGTGTAAACCCAGTGCAAATCCACTTCCTCTTTCCAATCTTCCCTGACTCCCCCATCATCCTCACTATTGCCAACATAGGTAGCTCTACCAAATAGATCACTGTGTGGGGTTCCTTTCTCTTCCCCTACCCCACCCTGTGCCTGTCCACCTCTTCCATTAGACTGAGCTCCCTCAGGGTACATTCTCTTTCTTTTTCTCTCCTTTTGTTAACCTCAACACCCAGCTTCAGAGTCTGGCACAGAGATTATTTGCTTAATAAATTCTGGTTGGAATGCACATGACTGGGAAATTGCTAGTTAATAATAAAGGGATGAATTTGTGACTTATATCCCCAGGCAGAAGAGTCTGGAAAATGCCCTCCAATGTTTTCCTCCCTGCTCTTAATATTAAGGCCTCTCCTCCAGTCTGTGCCTTCACCCCTAATCTGATGGCTGTCCCAGGAGTTTTCGCAGGAGACAGCTAAGTGCCATGCCCCAAAGCCAAGACCTCAAAAGAATCGCCTGGAACAAATGTCAGCTCCCCTGTGCTGTGTGGCTGCAGGAGATGGTTGAATGTTGAACCCTTCCTCAACTCTGAAATGAAGAGACTCATAGCTGCCTGTCAGGGCTGTTGAGAAGGTGAAATGAGACACTGTAACCTACATAGAAGCAGCAGCTTACTTGTGGGTGAGGCACTGTTCTAAGTGCTTTGCATACTATCTTATTAATAACAACCACAATACCATTTTAGTCACTTGGCAGATGAAGAAACTGAGGCATAGATACCCTAGATGACTTTGCAGTGTGCTCTCAGGTATAAGCAGCAGAGCTGAATTTCACTTCCCAAGTTTGCATTCTGAATCACTCCTTTTTATTTATTTTATTTTTATTAATATTATGTTTCGATGACAAAGTGTAATTATATATTTATGGGTACAATAAATTATTAGACCAAGATAATTAGCATATCCATCGCCTCACCTATTACCCATCAGTTTTGATGGTGAGACATTTCAAATTTAATATCAGCAATTTTGAAATATACAATGTTATTATTAACAATGATTAACAATGCGATAGAACCACAAAATGTTGAATAGGTCTCAGAAACATCCTTCACCTATCCAAAACCTCCCAGAGTTTGACAATATTATCTTCTAAACTCCTTCCTCAAAACACCATAAATTTGAACCCCTTAAGGTGAACTAGAATTATTACTACTATTTTATAGCTTTCCTTCTCCTTCATGCTAACATTTTCTGTCTTCTCAAGGTGTCTTGAAATCCCTACAGAAGGTTACAGATTAACTTGTGTATATAGTGCAACCAAGAATAAGTCATGAACAATTGCCAAGGGTCACACATAGAAAAATAATTATGAAAATCCTACTTGATGAGTATGATGTTGTAACAGAGATTATTGATGAAGAAAAGGCATTTAGTTTTTTTTTTCCCTTCCATCTTGAAAACTAAGGATGTTTATCTATTTACTTGTTTGTTCATTTATAGGCAAATCAGGCATTATGGCTCAAATCTGTGGTATTTAATTTAGAAGTCTGAAGGGTGATGCCACATAATAATCAAGTCTTTTAAAGCAAATTTCCCATTGTCAGACAACCAAATTAACTGGCATAAATGTATGACAAATTGTGAAACAGTTGATTAAACCAGTTGCCAAATAGAACTCCATTCAGATAATAACACAGTGTTCAACACATTTTAGAGCAGATTACATGAAAAGTCTTTATTTTAGCAAAAGCAAAGACTGAGATTGTTATCCTATTTTATTTCTCAAAGATAATGTGATTATAATAATTCAACAATTGTTGGTGTGAACAATTTCTGGGAAGTGCATTATTAGGAAGTACATTAATTTTTGCCAGCAAATGATGTGATTATATTGCCGCAGAAGAGGTTAGAGATTCTCCACCCACATCCCCTCCCATATCCTTCCCTTCTTTCCTCTCCTCTCCTTTCTCCTCTGCAGATGATCAGCACAAAAGCTGTCTGTAAGGTTGTACAATGAAGGCAGAGCTAGATCCCAGGACTATCATCTTGCTGGCTCTTATTCATCCTTTTGCAATAAATTGCCCTTTATTTTCTTGATATTCTGCATGACTCATAATTCTTTGGAAATATACTCCAGTTGTGATACCAGGGAGTCAGGGGGCAGACTTGTGCTGGCTGGCATTGCTTATTCCAAAGGGCAGAGGTGAGCACAAGGGAAGAGAAAGAGACAAGATTCCTCCTTGGACTGTCCTTCAGTGACCTGCCCCTTGCTGTAATGTGGCTGACCCATTGCTGTCCCCTGATGGGTGGGTTGCTGTCCCCTGAAGAGCATGTCCCTGCTACATGAGTGGCCATTATAGAGATCTTCACTCAACCTGCCCTGGGTCAACTCAAGCTAGGCAGCACTTTAGAAATAATGGCAACATTTCCCCCCACTGCTTGTCTTACTGCATTTGCCAGGATATTCAGAAATGTTGAATAATAATGAGAAAATTAACATTCTCCTTTTATTCTTTCTTTCATGGCATTCATGGAATATGTGCTGCCTCTTTCCAGTCCTGCACTAATGATGGAAACTGTGACTCAATCTCAGAACTCTTTCTGCTGGACTGGATGCTGTTGATACATCAGGCTTCAACCAGTGCTAGCCACACCAGGGCCACCAACTTGCAAGAATGAGCAAAGACCCTGAAAACCCTTTGTGATTCATGCTCTCCAGAATTCTGCCTTATGTGAACTTGCATGAAAAGAGTTATCTGATTATTTACACTTAGGAGTTTATTTTATTTTATTTTTACTTTTAAAATGGATGCATGTCTCCATCAGTTCCCAAGGTTGTTTTATTCTTATTGTTTGTTTTTATTTTATTTTTCTCATTCAGCCATGATTACCATGGACCTTATTAATTTGAAAAATGTGAAATAAATCTTATTTCTAGCTAAACTATAAACCCATGTTTTATATACTTCCATATTTGTTAATAAGTGATTTAGAATCTTTCATATCTATGTGAGCAGATGATATTTACCTTTATTTTTAAATCATGATTAGTATCAAAGTATTGCCACTTACATCATATGAGGAATTTCTCTCTCTTGCTATACTCTAGAATTTGAAATTTATCTATTTTTGATAGTCCATAGTATTGTTTATGAATTCATCTGGACCAAGTAATTCTTGAAATACATTTTCAGTTTGGTCCATGCTTGTTGGTATATTCCAATTCCCTTTCTCTAGTTTAATTAGATTTGGCAATTTACATTTTCCTAGGAAATTACCTAATTTTATATAAATTTTCAAATTTGATCTTGCAGAGTTATATCTAGTATTTGTGTATAATTGTATTAAAGTAGATTAAAATGGGGACCAGGCCCAAAGAAATCCTTGAGCAAGACCAAGCCTAGTGGACCTCCTAGTGACCTTGGCCTTGCTTGATTTGCAAACATAGGGAATCTAAACAAGTTGTTTCTCATCAATGCCTTATTATAGTACTTAAATTCAACCAATTAGAAGCAGTCAACAAACTTACAGATACATGGGGACTTTCCCAGGGGATCAATAACAACAAAGGCAATTGTGTAACTGTCACCAATTAAGTGATTTCCGTCTCTGTTTGTCCCACTTACTTTCTCTCAGTGGAACTGCCAAAAAACTTCTAGTTTGGAATTGCCTGATTCATTAATCATTTGCTCAAATACACTTTTAAAAATCTGATTGTGCCTAAATTTACTTTTTTAACCATGGTTACATATTCTCTTGTCTATATACTACATCCTAATTTTAAATATTGTAGACCTATGTTTATTCTTTCTCATCATTTTTACTCACACTAAAAATGTTTATTTCATTTATTTATTTGTCTTTGCAAAGAAACAATTGTCAGATTAATTTTCTGACTTTAGTGTTGATTTAATTTTCCACCTTTTTGTTGTTGTTGTTGTTGTTATTCTCAACCTATTTTCTATATTTAGTTTGTTTGCTTTCATTTGTATAATTCAATAAAAGCATTTAGGACTTGGTACAGATCTTCAGCTATACTTTTAAATTCTCCTAAGACTTGCTCCCACTGTCTTCAATTCCCAAATTATCTTTTGTTTTAATTTTACTTCCTCTTTGATACACATTATTTATGAAAATTCTTTTAAACTTCCAAATAATTCTTTTCTGTTTTATCATGTTTTGCATAGTTGTCAAAGTAAGTATCTCATTTTTTTTATTATGTATATTTGTAAATCATGTGTGTGTGTGTGTGTGTGTGTGTGTTTAATGTTAAAGGAAACTGGAAAGGAAGTTATATCTGTTGCTGGTACAAAATATGATGTATACATCTACTTATTTATAAAATGGAAATATATTTTTTTCTTGGTGATATTAGAAATATACACTTGTTTTTTATAAAAAAATTCAAGTACTATTGAAAGGCATACTATATAAAGATGCACACATTTCAAATTACGATTTTTTTTTTTCACGATGGAAAACATATTTGGGACATCTTTAAATTTCAATATTTAAAGTCTATAACCATCACATAGCACTCTATTATGTGGATATGCCATGGTTTAATTCAGCATTCTCTGAATCATTCGTTTATTCAACACACAGTAAGAAGCTTTTGAGCATCAGGCTTTGTGCTCAGCATTGATGATACAATAATACAATGATACACCCACTCCTTTTCATTACAAAAAATAATACTGCAGTCAATGTCTTATTATGTATATCTTACTGCAGTTATCTAATTATTGGATTATTTGCTTCAGATAACTTCTCAGAAGTAAAATCTCCTTCTCAATTTTGTCTAACTACTACTCACTGCCCACCCCACCCCCACCCCAGTGCTGGGGTTTGAACCCAGGGCTCACTCACTCCTGCCAGCAAGTATTCCGCCACTGAGCACTGAGCCACAGTCCCTAGTCCTTCACTACTCTTTTTTTCTCACATACATGACAATAGTGGAATACATTACAATCATAATTATCCATTCACAGCACAATTTTTCGTAACTCTGTATATAAATTATGTTCACACCAAATTATGCCATTATACATGTACTATTTTTTGCATTACAATTCTTAATACACATATATACCACAATTTTTCATATCTCTGTTTGTATATAATGTATGCTGACACCAACTTCAAATCTTCTTACATATATTTTGTATAATGATGACCATCACATTCCCCTATCCTTGCTATTCCCTTTCCTCCTCCCTTTCCCTCCCACCCCTCTTCCCTATCTAGAAATAATCATCCTCCCATGCTCCACCTTCCTGGTTTGCACCTTCCATTCCCAGGCTAGCTCATTGTTCAAGATGAACTCCTAGATCCCCAGCTGCCACAGCCAGGAAAGCGGGAATAGCACAAGCTCTGGAGCTCACACGAAAGGAGCCTGGGTAAATGGACTCCACCCAAGTCCAGCGCAGCACTTTGACTTCCATCTCATTGGACAGAACTCAGTCACATGTCCACACTTATCTTCAAGGAAGGGTTCAAGGCCTGGCAATAAAACACGGTGAGAGCGGCTTCTGAACCTGCAGCTAAGGCTCACCCACACTCACCAGCAAAATGCAGGAGCAATCTTAACATTTGCCGCTATAAAGAAATAGTAGCTCATTATTGTTTTAAATGCATAGTTGAGTATTTTTTCGCTTAATGTATTTTTTGTACAGATGCTCCTAAACTTAAGTTTTTTCAACTTTACAATGGTGTGAAAGAGATACACATTCAATAGAAGCTGCGCTTCATAGTTTTAATTTTTATCTGGTGTTTTGTAGTCATCCCCTCTATGCTGGGCAGCAGCCAGAGAGCGGCAACTCCTGGTCACCCAGTCCATTGAGAGGGGAAACAGCCTGCACTCAGCAGTGTGCTGTGTTGCTAAACCGTGAGGTCCCACAGGTTGAGACAGATTTGATGAACTTTTGTTTGGTTGGTTGGTTTTGGTACCGGGTATTGAATTCAGGGGCACTCTACCACTGAGCCACATCCCCAGCCCTATTTTGTAATTTATTTAGGGACAGTGTCTTGCTGAGTTGCATAGTGCCTCGCTGCTGCTGAGGCTGGCCTTAAACTCGCCATCCTCCTGTTGGCAGCCTCCCAAACCGCTGGGATTACACGCGGGCGCCACTGCATCCAGCTCCATGCACTTTTTGACTATATATATTTTCATTTTACAAAGGGGTTATCAGGATGTAGCTTAGTTGTAAGCTGAGGAACATCATACTTGTTGTTCCCCTAAGTATTAACCCCAGTATTACAAGACACTCTATTGAGTTGAGTTTTATTAGGAAATAAAAAAATATTAAACCTTTATCTAACACTTGGTTGTTTAGCTTTTAATTACATCTTTGATACTTACTACTAAAGAAAATGTTTCCTTTTTATTGTCAAATAGTTTTTTTTCTATGGGATTTTTAGCTACTGTATAATTTTAGAAAGGTCTTAGCTACATCTAGCTTGTAAAAATAGATTTTATTATATATTTAATTAAGAGATTTTTTAAAAACTACCACCAAAAGTTATGTTTGTAGAAAATGTATTTTTGGTTACAATTTTTCTTCCATATTTCAGTAATTTTTTTTTTTGCTTTTTAGAGGCTCACGTCATTATATTACTGTCATGCTTGTCCCTTGTCAGTATTACAAAGCCCCTTTTATTCAACTTTGCCCTACATTCCATTCTGTCTTATATTAACATAGGAACCTGCTTTTTTGTGTCATTATTTATCCTCAATGTATTACTTTAAAATTTTTGCCACCTTTTTTTGTGTATTATAAATATTAGCCAAGAAAACTTTTAGCTCATAAGCCAGAAAGTAGAACCAAACATAGCTTGAACAAAGAAGTATGAATTTTCTTCTTTCTATTCAGTTTTTTTTCCACTACATTTTAAGATTTCTAGAAGCTGAGGTCTCCTTCTCTCATAAGGAAATCCATTCTCACTGTGCTGCTTTGTTTTTCCATGTTGATGGCATGGCTATTGCAGCTCTAGGAAACAACACCTTTTAAGTAAGGAAGAAAGAGTGGGGTGGCACAAGCTGTGGCATTCCCTTTTATCTGAGTAGCAGAAAGTCCCCCAGATAACCTCTGCTTCTATTTCATTGGCTAGAACTGTACCACATACCACCCTAGCTTCCAGAAAGGATAGAAAGTATTTATCTGTTCTAGATACCTAATAGGGGATGCAGAACAAGGCATTGGAAATACATGGGTGACTAAAAACTCTTATCTGCTGTACTATGTCTATTGAAAATCACTTACTATGATTTTAACCAATCTGAAATGTGTTTTCAATTTATTATAATAAATATATTTGTTTTTAATCCCTTCATCATGTGTCTTTTTTAAATATATATATTTTAGTGTCTAAATACATGATATTTTCTTTGCTTTTTCTTCTCTCCTCTTTTTTATTCTACTAGTAGTTAACTTAATATTTGTTTAAAAATTCTTAACCTGCAGGCTATGGATCTAGTTCAAGGGCTAGAGTATTGCCTAGTATGTGTGAGGACCTGCACTTGAATCCCAGAACAAACAAGAGTGGGGGGGGGAGAGAGAGAAAGAAATAAAGAAGGAAAGAAAAAATTAAAATTGTTAACCTGTTTTTTATAAGAGTCAAGAATTGAATGACATCTTTTATACACCATAATTTAAGACAAGTGGCTATTAATTCCTCTTTTATTATGCTTACTTGCACTCCTATTACCTGATCTGTATTAATATTTGAAATTTAGATCCAAAATATTATATTCTGCATTATGCAGTTCAGTGGTTTTTTAGCATATTATCAGAATTATGCAGCCATCACCACAGTCTATTTTGGAACATTCTTGTGACCCTAAAATGAAATACATAATTATGCATTGTATTAGTAGTTCTTTCTCATATCTTTTCTCTTTTGAGGATAATATTTGATAATTTCATTGTTTTATGAATAGACTTTTGAGTGTTTTAAAATTTCCTGGTTGAATTGGTTGTAGTATTATGACCTTTACTGGCAAGAGATCAAATACAGCAATATATAATAAAAACAAACAAACAAATAGAAGTTGCTTAAACAAGATAGCAATTTATTTTATTTTAGGTAACAAGACACCCAATGACATGGCAAACACCATTACTATTCCACTTTCATAATATTATTCCCAGTTAGTCAACTTTTCATCAAAAATGATGGTGACAAAATATCTGAGAAAATCAAGTTATAAGGAGAGAAGACTTATTCTGGCTCACAGTTTCAGAGGTTTCAGTCCTTGATTGCTTGGCCCCATTTCTTTTGACCTGTGGTGAGGCAGAACACCATGGTAGATGCTTGCGGCAGAGGAACCCTATTCACATCATGGTAGCTTGGAAACAAGGAGAGAGGAAGGAGCCAGCACCCAATAACCCCTGCAAGTGCACCTACTGGTCATGACCTAACTTCTTTCACTATGCCATCTCCTGAGGGGTCTACTACTTCCTGATAGCACCATGGGCTGGCAACCAAGCCTTTGAAATAAGGGTCTTCAGGGAACATTTAGGTTCCAAACCATAACACCTAGGCTTTCTTTGTGCCATCTGCAAATATGGTGTTTTTCTTCTTTCTATTGAGGTGACCACATGAGGGGCAGGAGGAAAAAGATGTCTGTATATTGAAAGCAACAAACAGCACACTTCTGCTCACCCCTCAATGCCCAGACCCCGACGTCACAAGATTTGTGACTTATGGATCACACATTGATGACCTTCATAAAAGTGGGGATTTATTAGTAAATTAGAAAGGGTAAATGAACACTGGATAGACAAAGTCTTACCACATTCTCATTCTTAGGATCCATTGGTATAAATATATCTCTAATTTTTTGCTGTGACTAAAATACCTGACAAGAACAACCTGGAAGAGGAAAACTTTATTTTGTCCTCTTTGTGGTTTCAGAGCTTGGGTCCAAGGTCAGACAGTTCCATTGCTCTGTCCCTGAAGTGAGGCAGAACAGCGTGGGTGGTTGAGGGGTGTGGCAGAGGGAACCTGCCACACCATAGACTTTCCCACTCGGGACTCCTGTCAGCAGAGAAGGGGAGAGCAAGCGTGGGGAGCCGGGGTGGGATACATAATCCCCAAGGGCACACCTCGCAGTGCTCTGCTTCTTCCGTCCACACCCGATCTGCCCAGAGTTATCACCAGTACAGTAATACTTTGGTATTATTAAAGTTATTAATCTATCAAATGTACTAATCCATTCACGAGGTTAAGGTTCCCATAATCTCATCATTTCAGCTTTGAAGATTCCTGCATTAACACATGAGCTTTCCTGGGGGGACATCTCACATCCAAACCATAACAATGAACACCTATTTTGAGCTTTTATAAAATTATGTGATGTTTTTCTCTTTTTTTCTCTCTTTTTTTTTTATCAGCTTATTATAGTTGTACATAACGGTGGGATTTGTGGCTATATATTCATACATGCACACAATATAACAATATAATTTGGCTAACATCACTCCCCAGCTCTTCCCCCACCCCTTTCTCCCCTTCTCCTAGCCCCCCACCCCGCCCATCCCTTTCCTCTATTCTATGATCTCCCTCTGGTTCCCATGGGATTCATCCTTTTTTTTTTTTCCTTTTTCTTGTCTAGCTTCCACATATTAGAGAAAACATATGACCCTTGTGCTTCGGAGTTTGACTTATTTTGCTTAACATAATGTTCTCAAGTTTCATCCATTTTCCTGTAAATTACATAATTTCATTTTTCTTTATTACTGAATAAAACTCCATTGTGTGTGTATATCATATATTATTTATCTATTCCTTCACTGTTGGGCACCTGGGCTGGTTGCATAGTTTGCCTATTGTGAATTGTGCCGCTATAAACATAGATATGCATGTATCACTGTAGTATGATGACTTTAATTCTTTAGAATAAATACTGAGGAGTGGTATAGCTGGGTCACATAGTGGTTCCTTATGATGAACCTTTTGAGGAACCTCCATACTGATTTCCATAGTAATTGTACTAATTTACAATCCCATCAACTGTATAACAGTGTTTCTTTTTCTTCACACAATTAATATTTTTAAATAATACATTTTTAATTTGAATATATTTGAAACTTTGTTTCAATTGTTTTTACATATAAAAGCCCAAATTTGCCTTGGATCATAGATTTTCCCACTCAAAATTCTTAAAAATTTTTTATTGAGATGCATTTTATATACTTTAGAATTCACTCATTTAAAGTATACAGTTTAATGGTTTTTAGCATATTCATGGACTTGTGCATCAATCACAACAATTTATGATTCCAAGAGAAAATTTCATCCATACTGAGTCCCTCCCCATCTCCCCTTCTTCTTAGCCCTGACAATCACTAATTTACTCTCTTTCTCTGTAAAGTTGCCCATTCTAGACATTTCATGCAATATGGAACCACACAATATGTAGCCTTTTGTTACTGATTTCTTTCACCTCCATGGTGTAGTCGAGGTTCTTTGGCACTGTAGCATGTATCAGTGCTTCATTCTTTTTTGTTGCTGAGTAGTATGTATGGACATTTTGTTTATTCATACCATGCCAGTGTCATACTTTTTATGGACATGTGCAAATTCTGTTTGTACATTTTTTCATTCTACCTAGGAATGGAATTGTTGTGTTATAAAATAACTCTATGTTTAACTTTTTGGGTAATTGACACTTTAAAAGTGGCTGCATCACTTTATATTCTTGCCAGTATAATTTCCAATTCCTCCACATATTTGTCAATGCTTTTTATTTTTATTTTTTTATTATTATTATAATCATCCTGGTGGGTGTGAGATGGTATTTTTTATTTTGATTTGCATTTCTTTGATGGATAATAATTTGAAACATAGTTTTAGGTATTACTCAGCTATTTGTGTCTCACTTCAGGGAAATGTCTATTCAGATTCTTTGTCCACTTATTTTTGATTGGGATATTTATCTTTTTATTGTTGAATCGTAGAAGTTCTGTCAGATAGTTTAGTCAAAGTGATATAAAAGCTGAGTCTTGCATCTACTTTTCCATTTTCTTTGTCTAGAATTGGTTTTGAAGGCCTTGTATTGAATAGAGTCTACTTCATTGTGTAAACTAGATCTTTTTCAACTCATTGTCTGTCAGGAACCAATGTGTGGATTGTCCTTTCTCTATCTCCGTCCACTCTCAGGTGATCACATTGCCATCCCAGGTCTCAGCTGGAAGTCAGGAGGCAGTGCTCAGTTCTCGTTCTATTTCTTACATCCATCCAGTGTTTCTCTTAGATATTGACAGCTATACTCCATTCTTTTTCTTGGGCTGTTGAACTTCCATCACAAAAGGTACTTGAGTAATTCCTCTCACATGTTATTCCTAAAATTCTTATTTCTGTCTCTGATGGAAACATTTGTTTGGAGAACATTTCCCAGAATTCCCTGCACCATCATCAACCTTCCCTCAGATCCTTTTCTCTGTCTTGCTTTTTTTTAATGGAATTATCAGTCCTTACAAATATGCGGAAAGACAGGGAAAGGGAAGAAGTCAGGACATCATCCTCCATCCTCCTTCAAGAATACTTCAAGAAAATGATTGACAGCTCATCCTTTCACACATATCTGGGGCAAGGAACAGATTGCTGGAAGTGGCACAAGCATTTTTTTTTTCTTCTTCTTCTTCACTCATATCTCACCTACTGAATTCTGTATCAATTCTATATATAAACTCAGCCAGAATCCTATGGAGTTATTAATGATAACTATTGGTTTTGGTAGGCTTATGCCAATAATGGATGATAACTATTTTCAATAGCATTCATCTCATAGTACATGCCCATTAACCCTAGATACTAAGATACAGCTACTTTTCAGGCCAAGCCTTGTTGCTGTTATGAGTTTTCTTCTAAGCTGAACTAGGAGCTGCAAACCAGGTTTGCATTAAAAGTTCTGTATTAGATAGAATATTACATCTATGGCATAACTGCCATTTCTGAATACATTGAGCAATTTAATTTAATAATAATTTTGTTTTTCCCTATGTGTCAATTTCCCTGAGAGGAGGTTAGGCTCTCTGGGAAGTGAATTCATTGTCTTAAATCATTAAAGTTCCAGTTAGTGCTTTGCAGCTATGATTAATTAAACTATATTCAAGTTTCCTTAAAATGAAATTCCCTATATCCCTAGCAGAATTTGAGGCATATACTGAGTAGACATAGGCATGAATACATCCAAACCTGAGACATTCTTGAGGCTCATCTCATCTATGTTTTTTTTTTTTTAATTTCCTCGCAGCTTGACTCAATGAAGGTATCTTGTGAGTGGTGCATGATACAATTAGCTTTTGTAGTTTGCATTTGTGTATATTAATATAACAATCTTATCTGGTAAAAATATCAGAAAAGAAGGTGACAGACAGTAAAAGGGAGGAAGTATTCTTGATTTTAATTAAAATGCTACCATAAGGCATGATCATTGAGTGATTGCATTACAAAACAGCCACTTGCTCTTCCATAGTTAAGTGTGATTTGAAGCATCCATTAGAAGCCTCTATTCTCAGGGGTTTATATCTTGGCCAAAATAGTCCCTCCAGGCTGAATCTTGGCAGACATCTCAGCCTAATTACAGTCATTCTCTTTTTTGGATTAAGAAAATGGAATTATTACAGTGCTTTGAGAGCACCCAACCCCATATTTTCAAAAGTTTGTGTTTATAATCATACAAATTGTGGGCTCTTGAACCTTCAAATAAAAGGGAAACTTAACAAGCACCGAGGATTTCTTTAGTACCTGGGAGCTCCTTGATTCAGGAACTCTGTAAAAGAGTCAGCCTTGCTCAAGAAGTTCCAAGAAGGAGTCAAGGTGGTCACTGAATGAACAGTGAGGTTTGTAAGCATGCTGTGATGGCCAGTGCTCTGGGTCTTACTGCCTTCAATAAGTAGGTGACATGTCCTCTGTTCCCAAGTTTCAGGGCCACAGCCTTCTTCACATTCCTTTCTATACTTTTAGCTGTCCTTTAAACTGTCCTAGTATATATCCATCTTCCCTTTCCCTCATTCATCTTTGCCCATCAACAGAGGTGGACAAAATCTAGGGGAGTTCAAGGTGATTGAATGAGTATCTGCCACAGTAGTAGAGCTCCTGAGCCAGCGGCTCCCCACAGGTGCTTTCCAGGTTGTCCTCTCAGAGTCCTCTGCATAGGTTCCAGGCCTTGCCAGCCTCCAGAGAGCCACATAAGTGTTCCATTTGCTCCCCCAAGCTATCAATGTATTGCTTTACCAGTTGTTTGAAACATAGATAACTATGGTATTACAATTTTTACCATTCCTTAGGTAAAGTCAATAAGATTTAACTTAAAATCAATGCTTTACCTTTTAGGTGTCCTGATTGACTTTTAAAAAATTATATGAAACAGGTTATATCCTCCTTCCAGTGAGAGATGGTAGGTTGAATAGTTTTTGTAAAATTTAGATGGCTTCCATGATGGAGACCACAATCCATGATTTGCAACATTTTATGAAGAAACCAGTGAGGTTTACAGAAACCAGCTTGGAATTCCCAAGGCTCTTGCTTATAAATTTATCTCAATATGGGTTATGAATATGTAATATGCACTGATGTGGAATGTAGCACCACAATATAAATAGGCTACATGGGCTTTTCAAAAAAGTAACAGGAGTTGGTGCTGGAAAAAAAAATTACTCAATTTTGCACACAGTGCAACTCAGCCCATTGAAAGGATGATAGAATCAAAATATTGAAGATGCTAAAATTTTTTTTTGCTGAATCAGTTCCTTCTAAGTGGCTGGCATGAATGAATAATATTGTAGGGAGGGAGAAGTAGCTTAGGCACCCCCAGCTGCCAGGGATTTCATGTACTAAGAAGGTTTGGTATTTGTGTAAGTGCAGTGAACAAATAAGTTATGTCAATGGTACATAAAAATGAAGCCTACAGCAATTAAATTAGAAACTAAAAAAGGTTTTCAGTGGCAAAACGGAATACATTTTAATTGAACATAATTCTATTGAAGACTATTAAATTACCACCTTGGAACAGAAGCACAAACAATGTGATAATGAGCTATGGAACCAAAATTTAGAACAGATAGGTTGAAAAAAAATTACAGGTACCCCAGTGTAGGAAATGCACAGTGCTGATGATATGAAAATATGAATTATTTATATCTTCTTTAAATGTAGAATGTAAATTTGCCTGGAATTAATTTCAGTTGGGAAATCACTGCACAGTAAACATGGGTGTCTCTTAGGGTAATATTTTCCTCCTAAATGTTATTATTATTATTTTATTATTATTGTTGCTGTATTGGGAAGAAGAAAAGATGAAAAAAATTCAAGGTTGAGAACCGCCAAGTCATAGTTACACTAGAAAATTAAGTCCTTTTATTTCTAGGCAACATTTAAGGTAGAGAGTTGTAAACTGAGTATTATGGGATGAATCATGACCACCCACTCCACTTCATAAATTGAAGTCTTAATTCCCAATATGACTCTATTTGGAGATAGAGTCTTTAGGAGGTAATCAAGATTAAATGAGGCCATATGGGTGGGCCCTAATTTGATAGAACCAATGGCCTTATAAGAAGAGAATATGGGTAGAGAAATGAAATTTGGATGTCTGGTAAGATATCAGGTGGAAATGAAGAATAAGATATTACAGGTTATTGCAAACTAGAAAAATATGACTCTTATTATATGTTTGGCTGACTTGTGTTTTGTAGGAGGTAGAAATTATGAGTAGTATAATCAGATATTAATCTAAAGAGATTTCCAAGCAAAGATATGGAAGTGTGGCTCAGATCTTCTTCACTGTGTATAGCAAAATGCAGGAGAAGAAAGATGAAGAAGGAATTGTTCAAAGGAACCCCAGTTTTGAGATTTGGGAAATTCTTGGTCTAACCATATTGCAAAATAGGAGGAGGTTTGTTCTGAGGTAAACACTGAGGGTGTAACTGAGATACCATTTGATAAAGAGGCCATGGCCATGACAGATGGACTTAATCAACCATCAGCAGAAGTCAGGAACAGGGATGGATGCAGATCAGCAGGATAATGGCTTTTCTACTAAAGGGAGCAGAGAAAGTAAGACAGGATAAAAGAAGGTTGTTGGGCCTCTTGGATTCTACAGAACTAGATCATAGAGCTATTTTTTTGTGAATTTGTGCTATTCTTCAAGAAAAGCAAAGAATGGCTTCAAAGGTCATTGAAAAATCATTAAGGCTGCCACTCCACCACAGAACCATGAACACAGAGGCAGGGCTGAACATCCCACCTTGTGCTAGGAGGGGTAGGGAATCTTCCCTCGTGGTGGGACCCTCACGGACAGCAGGAGGGACAGGAACCACCTCTTTGAGCCATGGAGATGAGGCTGACACCCTAATAAACCAAAAGAGGATTACCCCATAGAGGATTATCTTGAAGCCTTAAGGGCATGGTTAGAATTTATCTTGCTGGGTTTTGGATTTGGGGGTAATTGTTATTGTTTGAGTATGAAGTGTCCTACAAAGGCTCATGTATTGAAGGCTTTGTACCCAGGGCAGCAATGTTTATAGAGATGGGCTTTGGGGAGATGATTGGATCATACAGACTCTGATCTTATGGATGGATTAATCCATTGATGGATTCATGATTTGAGTGGAGATGATAGAAATTATACAAGGTGGGACCTAGTACAGGGGAGTGGTTTCCTAGAGGCATGCCCTTGGGGACTATTTATTGTCTCTGTCTTCTCCCTTGCTTTCTGTCTCCCAGCTGCTCTGAGCTGAGAAGATTTCCTCTGCCATGACATTCTGCCTCATTTGTCCCAAAATAAGAGTCAGCCAACCATGGACTAAAACCTCTGGAATCATGAGCCAAAATAAATTTCCTCTTTTAAGTTGTTCATATCAGGTATTTTGCCAAAACAACAGAAAGCTGCCTCAGAGAGATCCATTGCCCCTTTCTTTCTCCAATTTGGAATGGGAAGGTCTGTCTTATGCCTGTTTCATGATTGTATTCTGGAAGCACACAATTTTTCTGAAATTTTGCTTTACAATGAATCATATCTTGATTTTTAACCTTATCATAGTTGGCTGCTATGTAAATGAGTCTTTGGACTTCAGACTTTAGACTTGATGCTGGAATGAGTTAAGACTCTTGGAGCTTTGGGCATAAAACAAGTGCATTTTGCATTCAATAAAGACCTGAATTAGTTGTGTGGAAGGGTCAGGGCATAATGCTACAGACCAAACTGTAGCACCCTCAAATTCTTATGTTAAATCTTTAATCCCCAAAGTGACTGTATTTGGATACAGGGTTTTTAAGAGGTAAATAAGGTTAAGTGAGTTCAGATGGGTGGGGCCCTGATCCTACAGAACTGGTGGCTTTATAAGAAAAGAAAATGAGAGAGATATTTTTTTTTTATCTCCTTGAGAGCACAGAAGAAAGATCTTATGAGGACAAACAAAAAAGGCTGGCTATAAGCCAAGACAAGAGGCCTAACAAGACCCAATTGTAATATTACTTTGATCTTAATGTATGCATGAATGTCCCTGTACTGACACACTGATACTTCTGGTTATTAATTCCTTTTGGATGAATTGTACTATCTTTTCAGACTAAAAAATCAATCTGACACTTTAAGTTTTGAGAAAGGTCACAGTTAGCCCAGCACTGACCAGTAGAAATAGACACATTTAACTTTGTTCTAGTAGTCATGCCAAAAATGTAAAAGAAATGCATGATACCACGGGTTCAATTCCCAGCATAAAGAAAAAGATAAAATTAATCTTAATAATATATTGCCTTTAATGCACTCTCTTAAACATATTTTTATCACTGTGGCTAAAATAACTGACAATAACAACTTAGAGGAATAAAGTTCATTTTGGCTCACGATTCCAGAGGACTCCACCCACGGAAAGCTGGCCCCATAGCTCTCCTAGCTCTGGGCCTGAGGTGAGGCAGAAAATCATGGCAGAAAGGCTTAGCAGAAGAAAGCTACTCAGTTCATGGCATCAGGGAAGCAGAGAGAGAGGAACAGGTAGTAGAGAGGATAAACTCTTCCAGGGCATGTCCCCCGTAACCTGCATCCTCTAACTAAGTCCTGCTAGCCAATAGTCCATCCAGCCATTAATGGATTAATCCACTGATGAGGGAAGAGCTCTCGTGATTCAATCACTTCCTGAAAGCCCCACCTCTGAACACAAGAGACTTTGGGAGTCTAATATATTATAATTTCAAAATGTAATTAATATAAAAATTATTGATCAGATATTTTATGTTCTTTTTTCATATTACATCCCCAAATTCTAATGTGCATTATACATATTCTGCACATCAGACTGACCATAGTTGAAGTATGTCATAGCCATATGTGGCTAGTTGCCACTGTATTGCAAGTTTAGACTGATTCAAATTAGTCTCATGCAAAGTAACATGGATAAGTCTTCCATATCTATAAGAGCAAGTTAAAATAATCAGACAATACCTTCTTAGGTCTTCTTAAATATATATTTTTGAATCATCTTGAGTTTATGACTAAAGGGAGGGAGAGAATATATTATTTGTGATTATCTACAATGGGCAGTCATAATGATTTTTTTAAGCTATAAAATTGTTCATATGGAAGTATTTTACAGTTTCCTTGCTCAATTAGTTGTATTCTGTTATATGAAATGCTTACACTGGCTGGGTATTTACAGGGAGGATTTTGTGTGATATAGTTAAGTCTTCAATATGATGGGCATCCAGTAAATATTCATGTGAGAGACAGGAAAGGAGGAGGGAGAAGCAGAAGGAAGAGACAGAGGGATAGTAGAGCTACAGAAGGAAGGAAGGAGGGAGGGAGGGAGAGAGAGGGAGGGAGGGAGAGGGGGAGGGAAGGAGGAAGGAAGGCATCTCATGGTTCCCTCCAGCTAGCTGTCCTTAATGAATAAGTAAAAATGATATTCTGTAATAGAATTTGTTAACCACTAAGCGAGACAGGTACTGTTAGGGGCAATCTCCTATATTAATGCAACTTCAAAGTGTCCTTTACTTTTGTTTCAGCTAAAATTTTTTGAAGAAGTTTAAAAAGTAACAGCCAAGATCACCATGGCATTGTAATTTTTCTTTTAGGCTCCTGGAGTAAAGATAGTTCATTACAATATGAAACTGAGCATGCCAACAAGTGTTCACGTACACCCTCTTTAAGATCCTGAACTGAGTGTGTCCAGCAGAATTCCTGTCTCCATCTTAACCTGTTAATATGTACCCTGTGACTGTGAGCTGAGCACACTCAGGAATGTTCATCTTTCTTGAACTATGTTCATCTTTCTTGAACTATGACTCTGAACTGAGGATGGTCATGAATGTGCCCATTCCTAAAGTGCTTTCCTACTTGAATATGTATAGGCTCCTCTTATAAACTCCCTATGCCTCCATTCTTCCAGGAGTGCATTGCTTTGCAGATAACTCTGTTGCTCTCCTAACTCACCACAGGCAATAAATATTTTTCCATTCTTTCAATTTCTGGTCCTGCCCATTGGGTTTACATTGACCAAGAGGAGAACCAATTGCATTCGGTTACAAAAGGACATGCACAGCCCGTTTATTGGGTTCTCAGTTCTCCATGATTGAATCCTTTGGTATATCTAAGGACTTCTCCCATGTAGATATACTAAGGCATTAGCAAAAGTTAATTGATCTAATTTGTCTGTTTTGTTTTGTTGCATAGAAAAGGGTAAGCCTCAGGAACACAACCCTGAAGAGGAAGCATGATGGGGAAGAGGCTTCCCGGAGCTAGATAGGGAAGGGCTCGCATGCTTTAGCAGAGTTATGGCTGTGTTGCTTTCAGACCATCATGAAGGTGCCAGAGCTCTGAGTTCTTGGGTCCCTAAAGGAAGGAGCAAATGTTTCCTACTCCCTAATTTTGCAGTGTGGGTTTGTTGTGTGTGTGTGTGTTTGTGCATGTGTGTGATTAAAAATAATTATCCCTTGATTTTTCGTCCTACTCTGAACATTCAGGGAACGACATTGAGCTAAGAGCCAGTAGAAGTTGTGTGACTTTGGAGTCTGCCCCAGAGCAGTGCAGGGGATGGATTTAGCCTAAAGTAGGTCAAATGTGCTTTTCTCTTGATTGAGCCTCAGGCCCTCAGAGCTCCCACTCATGCAGGTACAAAGAAGGCCAGAACCTCTAGTGGGTCCCTGTGTGGAGTGCAAAGCATGCCTTTAATTCCCCACCCATGTTCTGTTGCAAAGGGCAGACTTAGGGGAAAGGTCACTATTTTGGTCAACTTTTTTGCTCCTGCAACTTAAAAACCTGACCAGAACAATTTTAGGGGAGGAAAAGTTTATTTAGAGGCTCACAATTTCTGAGGTTTCAGTCCATGGACAGCAGGGTCCATTCCTCAGGGCTTGAGGTGAAGCAGAACATCATGGCAGAGGATTGTGGCAGAGGGAAGCAGCTTAAAGGGTGATCAGAGAGGAGAGAGAGAGAGAGAGAGAGAGAGAGAGAGAGAGAGAGAGAGAGAGAAGGAGGGAGAGGGAGGTCTCCACTTGCCAGATACAAATATATACCCAAAGCCATGCCCCCAACGCCCACCTCCTCCAGCCACACCCTACCTGCCTTCATTTACCACTCAGTTAATCCCATCAGGGGATTAATTCACTGATTGGGTTAAGACTTTCTTAACCCAATCATTACTCAGAACTTTCTTGTATTACTTCCCATGTGAGTTTTGGGGGGATACCTCATATCCAAAACATAACAGTCACCATGAAGTGTTGGCATGGGGCAGGGAAGGGAAGAGGCTTCTCTCCTTCACACCACCCTGGACACCAATGCCTCCAGCTACCCTCTGCTTTTCCTCATCTAACTTGTTCACCTCAGCATCATTTCTATTCTGTGCTCTCTCCCTCTCCACTTTATTCTGCCCAGCAGCATCCACAGATGTTCCATGGCTCTTCTCCAAAACTCAGTGCCCAGGGCATTGCCTGTAGATTGTCAGCGCAGGTCCCTGGTCACATGGCTCAGAACATGATTTGAACTCAGTTAACTGTAGGAAGGGCAGGTTGCTGGTTAAAAGTAGGCTCTGGAGCCAGCTGCCCTGGGTCTGATCCCCAACTTTATCATTTCTTAGCTGTGCAACTTTGAATAAGTTATTAACCTCTTTGTATTTTCATCTTCAAACTCTGGGAAACAATTGCATCTCTCTCATAGAGTTGTTGCAAGGATTAAATGAATTAATACACGGGATGCAATTGTAATAAGATCTGACACATAATAAACATTCTATGCATAGTTTATTTTTTATTATAAATAGTTGCTGAAAATCAGGTACCACTCTTATATCTCTACTAGTTTCTGTGTTTGCAGGCCCTGTTTTAAATGTATCATAAATGTATCACAACTATTTCATCGATTCCTATCCTAACTATTTCATTGATTCCCAAACTCTTAGTAGATCCTGATATGTGGTGGTTATGTTTGTTCTGAGGGAAGGGGCAAATTTTCCAGCCTTGTATGGAATGAACATACCAGTACAGAGGCCAGCAGCCTGAGTCCAAATGCCATTTGACAATTTTGCTCTTGTGATACCCTGGGCAAAGTACCGAAACTGCCCAAAGGAAAGTTTTGCATTTGCTTAATGTGCATAGTTTTGCTGAAATGACTAAATATGTAAAAAAAAAAAAATTAACACAATGTCTGGTGCATGGGAAGAGTTTAATAAATGTTAATTAGTTTTCTCCTGTAGTTCCTTGATAAGGTCATGGAGTCTATAAATGAATTAGAGTTGAAGATTAGTTTGCTGAAATTCTGGCTTCTGGAGTTGGGTAGCCAATACCTAGACTTGGAGCCCCTGTTTGTCCTGGGTTTTGGCCCCCAAGTAACACTACTGAGGCTGGAGTCTTCATAGTGTGGTTAAAGGTATTTTATAAAACAAGACACTAAAAAACAGCAGAATATGCTACATATTAAACATGGAATATATTTCAGTGTTTATGCATGGGTAAAATTGCCACACTATAGGATTTCAAATGCTGATTGTGTTCATGACTTCTCACTCTCTTCTAGCAAGAGGTCACTTTCATCTGGTGATGTCTTCTCTTCCTCCCTCTGTCAGTAGGGGTAAGAGGCATATGCAATGGGAGCCAAGTTCTGCAGACCCAAAGGCAATAGATACTCTCTGTCACATTCCCACCAAGACTCTGAGAGCAGAACACTCTCAAAGCTCCAAGAGGAGGAGATTCAGGGGCCATTGTCCATACCAAGAAGCTTGTTGGTCCCTGGAAAGTCTGAACAGGCCTGAGTCTCCCAGTTGCTCACCCCTGAGCCTTAACCTCCACCTCCATCCTCCCTCTGCACCCCTGGTTCCCTCCACACTGAACTTGTCAAAGCTCTCCAAACTCAACCTCTTACTCGTGTTGTGTCTTTTATCTCCCAATTTTCCCTCTGTTTAGAACATTCTCTCAGCCCCTGCTCATTTTACCTTTGCTTTACTGTGTGCATTCTCTGATACCAGGGTCCCCCTATCTCCTGAGTGCTCCTGGGCTCCTGCAGTAAGTCATACATTGAGTAATACGTTGTATTTCTCCTCCCTGATCAAAGTAGGCTTCTTCTCCACAGGGCCCCATCCTATTCACTGTGGGATCCCCAGTCCTAACTCATGACCTGGCACAGAAGTGCCCATGCAGACTGACAGGTAAATGACTTATTAACATCCGATCCCCAGAACCCTTTTCCTTCTGCACTGAGAGTCTGGAAATCAATTCAGCTTCGGCATGTATCTTTTAATTAAGAATTGTAGAAAAATATATGTGTGGATGTGGGTTTACTTGCAACTTTGGATGTCTGCATTCTTTCTACCTGGGCCTGTCTTAGGTCTCCTTGCCTCCCCTGGGACCACACCTCTCTCCCAGTAAATGGATGGGAGAGTGAAGATGTGAATATTTTTATCTGACATTATTTTGGAGCATTGCTTTCATGTTTGCTGCTGTTTCCTTTTCATGGACCATTAGCAGCTTCCAAAGGCAATATCCTTTCACTGTCACACTATGCCATGGGGGGCCATTTCAACAACTTCAGACTAGGGCATTAAGTGCAATTCTGGATGAGAGTCAGCACATAACTGAATAAAAATAATAAAGGGAAAGCTTGTAGGAGCCATTTGGAACGCTGTCCCGTGCTGAATTCATTTGCAGCCTCGCAGAAACCTACCCATCACCAGTGATCAGCCCTGAGCCCGACCGTACCTTATTTAATTGTAAAGTATTTCATATCCTTAGAAACAGCCCTGCTCATTTGCTTTTCCTTTTTTGGAGATCGTCTTGGTTGAATGCTGAGATTCTAATCAGTGGGAGAAGAAGAAAATGCAGGTTTTGATTTCAGCAAGCAAAAGCAACAACAACAAAAAAAAACAATTGTACTTCTTGTAGCTTCTCTCCTCTCCTTAAAATGAACACTTAGGAGGCCTTTTTGGAAATTCTTTTAAAACAGGATCTTGGCACAAGGGAGAAGAAGGCAGAAAAGTAGGGTGATTACACTCAGGCACTTAACCTGGCATGAGCTCCTGCCACCCTATCTTTGGTCTCCAGGTGGGGACAGTTTCAGAAATAGAAAACCAAGCATGGGAGTCCCCTCCAGTCCTGTGTCCCTGATGGCAATCCAGTCCCCAGAGCCTGAACTCCAGCAAATCTCCGTTCTAGCCAGGTCAGGGTGGGCTACTTCATATCAGAGTGTGCCTCACTTGCAATTACGGGGTTGGGAATGGGGACTGTTATGGAAAATTGATTCCCAGAGGCTTTTCACCTAGAAATTCATTTTTTTTTCCGGTTCTTCTCCAGTGCAGGGAAATGAACCCATGGGCACTCTACTACTGAGCTACATCTTCAGCCTTTTTTACTTTATTTGGGGGTAGTGTCTCACTATGTTGCCCAGGCTGGCCTGGAACTTGTGATCCTCCTGTCTTGGCCTCCCTGAGTAACTGGGATGACAAGCAGGCACAGCCATGTTTGCAGATAATCCAAGTTCTAAGAACTGGTTCTAAATGAACCTTATGAACAGGTAAGTTGGAAAATAGTGCCATATCTGTCTTTTTAATACACTTCATCTGATAAGCAATTTTGTACCCGGGGCATCGTGGAGACTATGAAGATAGAACAGAATTTGACACAGATCCTTACCTTCCAGGACTTGACAATGCAGGGGTTCATGATATTTCCAGAAAGCTGCCAATTCATTGTTTTGTCTTTGGCTTTTCTGCAGCTTAGTAACACACATGAACAAATGCTAGTGGTGGTTTCAGTAATCAGTCAGCCAAGAAATGCTTGTGGAATGTTTGTGCATGATACCACTTCTGAGATTCCAGAAGGGAATCATCTCAGACCTGACCTTCCACCTATCTAAGAATGGAATTCATCAGAAGACAGGGGATGATCATTAAAAAAACATCCTCATGAGTCTGTACAGTAAAATAGGACTTTATAAAAATTATGGCTGATATTTATCATATACTTATTAGGTTTGCAGAATGGTACTACACAATTTTCCTCTTTAAACTAAGGATCATTTTATTTGTATTATTTATTATGGTCACCCCAGCTTCTAGGATAGGGCCTGGCATATAGTAACTGCTCAATAAATGTTTGTTAAATAAATAAATTGCTAGACCATTTTCCTCTAAGCTCCTACAAGTTAAGGAACTGTTTGATTTGCTTTGTTCATTGCTGTATCCCCAGGTCCTAGTATAATGTATATCACATGGTAATGTGAATGCATTTTTGCCTTATCTAATCTTCAAGACAGCTCTCTGAATGAAATATTAAATACATTGGATTTTCCAAAATTCAGGGAGAGAGGGTCTAGGGAATCTATTTATATCATATTATTTGAAGATTCTTAAAATCGGTCATATTTGAGCATCAGGAAATCTGGACCAAATTCCCTAAGGGAATCTTAAATCCCCTAAGGGATTCTTAAATCCCCTGGAAAATATTTTCATTTCATGTTCAGCTTATTCCTGTATATTACAAAGGCAAGAAATTCACCACCTCTTAGGGTAGCTCATATGGCCATCCACACCAAAGTCTAATTAATTATTAAAACATGTTTCCTTATGATAAAGTGAATTCTATCTTTTCTCCATTTTCACTCATTGTTCTCATTTCCTCTCCAAGAAAAAGGCCAGGTCAACCACATTCAGCTCTCCATCCCTGTGCATAATAAAGATTTAGAATCATACTATTTTCCATAGATTCACGATCAAGCTAGAAGTAGGAGAAATAAGAAATTATGGCCTGACCTCAAATAGAGGCTTAAACCCCTACATACATTAGAAATAACTCTGTGCCCTGAGTTTAGGCAGAACACGGATTCAAGTCTGATAAACTTGGATTTGAAATTTAACTCTTTAACCTACTATTCATATGACCCTGTGTAAATGAATTAGGTTCTCCAGACTTCAAGTTTTCTATATGTAAAGTGGAACTAATAAAATACTGTAGCTCTCTGAGTCTAAAATGAAATAACTTACAACAGCACAGCCAAAACCACATATAACAATAGAATAAAACACACATGAAAATCACAGCTAACATTGATCAGTGCTTACTATGTGCCCAGTACTATGCTAGACATTTTCTCTCTAAGCACCTATAAGTTAAGGGACTCTTGGTTTATTGTGTTCATTGCTATAGCCCCAACCCCTAGGATAATGTATTACACATAGTAACTGCTCAATAAATATTTGTTGACTAAATGAGCGAACCCATTATTAATTTATCTAATCTTCAAAACAATTCTTTGAGCTAATGCTTCTAGTAAACCTATTTTACACATGAGAAAGCTGAGTTAATGAGTTATTTCCTCAACCAGTAGAGGGTAGAACAGGGCTTCAAACCCAGACATCTTCCTGTGCTCTATACCAACAAGTTATTGCATACATATTGTTATTATGGACAATATGAATAAATCTAACTTTAGATTTTTCATCCTTCCAGCATGACATCTGTTGCTGGAGGGAGGGTGCATTCATTTGGTTGTGATATGAGATCCCAACCCTGTCACTGTTCCATTCTGTGGACAAATGAACGTATTCTAGAACCTGGGGGTCACCAGAAAAGGACAGGATGCTTTTTGTCCAGCGTTTGGTGGCCTGGTGACCTCATTGTCTGCCTCGTGAGAGCCCATGCTTTACCCAGAGACTTTGGTTGTCTTTAACTCCCATTCAATTGTCACCGGGAAAAGCAAGAACTCTAAAACTGCTGGACTGAAAATGAAATATTCAATGGCTCCGGGCTATGTTTTCCCTTTGCTGGGAAGCACTGCCGTGATAATTGTTTCTACAAAAAGAAACTACAACTCTGGCAAAAAAAAAAAAAAGACAGCAAAGAAATCAAACCCTCTGTTTGCTGGAACCTATCATAAACCATTGCTGGTAATTATAGAAGCTGATTGTGCGACGGTTTAGTTTAACTTAATTGGCAATTTTTTTTTAAGCTGCAACACAATAAAAATAGTAAAGAAAGAGTCAGGTTCTAGAGATGGAACATTTAGCTTTAGTGAAATGTCAAAGATCTGCATTCACTGCCAAAGGTGTGGGACGGTAACTCTCGGCTGTCAGCTCTGTTATTTAAACCTTTTTCTGGGTATTTTAAATTGTTTCCTGAGTGCACAGAGTCTGTCGTGGGCTTTTATCTCATTGTGGCTAAGCAGGATTTTAAATGGTCGTGGGAAGAAATGGGCCCCATAGACATAAAGGACTCTGGTGTCTGGGAGAGATGGCGTGTGTAAAATACACTAGCTGTGTCCCATTACAAGTTAAGTATAATCGCCTCTTTTGAGGGATTCATTTTATTTGATTAAAAAATGATTAAACCTGTTACCTTGTTTTCCATTGCTAGGGACATCCTCGTGCTTGCTCCCCTCCCTAACCTCCATCGTCAAGTTCATCGTGTCTTCCAACCTCACTGTCACCACCATCTCCATCGTCAGCACCATCATCAATAGTAATATCTTCTGACCAACTCAGTAATAATAGTAATGATGGCTCGTGTTGACAACCACTTTCACAGACGACTGCTAGGCCAACAGCTTTAGGTAGATTATCTCATGTAATCCTCACAGTCGTTTATAAAGCCATCCATCAGAACATGGCAGAGCTTAGATTTAGACCCCCATTTGTCTGACATGAGGGCATGGGCTTTTATCCAAGACATTCTCCCTGTTTTGTCTGCAACAGGCCCCTCATTTCTGGGACAAAGCTTAGGGCAGTTTCATAGTCCAGGCAGAAAACACAGAAAACCTAGTAAGGTCACCATCTAGCAAGGTTTGGAATTGGTCTTGCCACCTGTAAAACTGGTATGTGGTATGGCAGGATGGCTCTTGGGGGCCCACATCCCTTCCAGGTGGCAGCCTTCCATGGGCAATAACCCTTACCCATGTTCCTCCTCTGGATGGGAGCTCTGGCCTCCTTTCCTGCCCAACCTGCCAGGTCCCTGCTGGCCTTGGAGCCCTTCCCTGAAAACCAGCCCACTGTCCAGGGTCAGAAAGACTCCTCATAGGTCCTCTTTCCCAAGGGCTTAGATTCCCACTCCTCATACCCAGGAGTGTACTATGAAGCTGAGCTGTGCCGTGAAATGCTTTAGTACCTTCCTTTTAAATGAAAATCTCAGAAATGGTGATGATTATGGTAATTTGTTGAGTACTATTTGCCCTGCTACAGATACATGTTTTTTTTAGGTTTTTTTCCCTGATACAAAATTCTAAGTAATTTTGTACATTCTAATTGCCTTCAAAATGACCTTAGGAGATAAGTCTATCTCCTTTTTTTCCCCCAGATGAGGAAATAAGGTAGACAGAGGTTAAGTGACTTTTCAAGTTCATATACCTAGAAAATAGCAAAGCCAGAAGCATATTCCACACTGGTAGGCTTAATCCTAACACCAGGCATGATGTGTGATATTGTAAAATATGTATTCAGTCTTTTTGCTGTTTCCTGGTAGGTAATTTCTAAAATCTTTGGACTCTCCAATGTAATAAGTGTTTTTAGGCATACTAATGAATTGGTTAATGGCTGGGGGCCCCTAGGAAGCTTCAAGATGAGGAGGGTCACCAGAAAGACCAAAGCAGGATTACGGAGTTGATTAAGACTTTCAGTCCCACCCTACAATGGCCAACGATGTAGTCAATCATGAATACATAAGAAAGTGTCCGTAAAACCTGAAAAGGACTCAATTCAGAGAGCCTCTAAATAGTGAAACTCGTGGAGGGTCCTGGAGGGTGAACCCCTGGTCACAGGGGCTCTGTGATCCGTCCCCTGGACTTTCCTCCAGGCTTCTATCTCTTCACCTGAATCCTTTGCATTATCTCTTACCATGAACTGGTAAATGGAAGTGTTTCCTTGAGTTGTGAGAGCCTCTCAAGCAAATTATCGAACATATGGAGGGGTTTGTGGGAACACCCATTTTGTAGCGGGTCGTCCAAAAACACAGGTAAAGCAACCTGGGGCTTGTGACTGGCATCTGAAGTGGGCGTGGCAGTCTTGAGGACAGAGCTCTGGGCCTGTGGGATCCCACACTAGCTCCAGGAAGATAGTATCAGACCGGAAGTGGATTAGAGAACACCCAGCTGCTGCAGAACTAAGGGCTTCTCTGCTGAGGGCACAGAAGTTGTGTGTGTTTGTTGTGTTGGTGTGAAAGTAGAGGGGAAACATGGTTTTTTAGTTTTCTCCCTGATATAGATGTCAAAATAGTAAAACCACCACCTTCTACTTCAGTGTATCGTGTAACCTAGCAGTGGTTGTAATTAATGTAAAATTTATTTCCATTTTCCTGGAACTTAAATACCGTTGAAGTCAATGTCATTTTCTACTTTGGAATGGCATTTTAGAGTACACTTAAATTACTTGAAGTTCAATTTTTTTTAATGATTCAATTGCAATTATAATCTTATGCCATATTCTTGTACTTATTTTCCCTATCAGAATACAAATGAGCATGTTACCATCTACATTTGCATGTGACCCATTATCATTCAACTGTACTATTGGCTTCTGTATGTGTTATTGACACTCATGGTTCCAATACTCAGCCAGTTATCATGGAATGCCAAGCATTTTATGGGCTTAGCACTTGACACATGCATTCTACCATATATAGGTGAGGAGAGGGAAGTAGCATGGATAAGAACCACAAGCACCTATGATTGTGTGTGCAGTTTTTTCCACTGTGAAATGGTGGTGAGAGGAGTCTTTATAATTACAACCTAGCAGTTAGTTGGGAAGTCATCAGAGGGAACCTGAAAAGAGGAAGAATGCAATGTCAGAACAAGAGCTGGTTTTCTTTGCAGTTGAACTGTAAGAGGTAGTCATTAAATAAGAAAAGGAAATTCAATAGGTGGCTCAGCTGAAGGGAGGTCTTCCGCTCATACAAGGGGCTGGCTTGAGGCTGGAGGCTCAGAGACATGTACTCAGTTAGAGGCCACCTAGCAACTAAACTCAAAGCACAAAACTATGGGAAATGCTATGGGAAAGATAAACAGGAGAGAAAGGAGCAGATTAGAGAAAAAGGCTAAATACTCTAACTGGGCAGAAACCTAGAAACTTCCACTCCACTGAAGAACTGCTCCGATCTCAGGACAACACCATAGGCTAGCTAGGCACATACTTTCCTGAATCAAGGGCTAAGTTGAAATAAGAACCCAGTGATAGGGGACTATGTCCAGGGAAACTCTGAACCTTCTATGAGGCTGCCACCAGGAGGGACACTCTGAACATGTCACCAAACTTTTCTATGGCCAGTCCGAAACTTCCTTCAATTAAGATTGCAAAGTTCTTCTAGCTCCCCAGGGAGAAAAAGCTAGGGTGAAAGGGATGACCAGAGGATGGGGGCCCCACAGAAGGTCTGGGGAGCCATGCTGGGGCTGACTCTGTGGGTCTATGTTGGATTCTGT
This sequence comes from Marmota monax, assembly GCF_021218885.2. Taxonomy (NCBI): domain Eukaryota; kingdom Metazoa; phylum Chordata; class Mammalia; order Rodentia; family Sciuridae; genus Marmota; species Marmota monax. Next base: position 3,983,803 of record NW_026694821.1, read on the forward strand.
GCTTCTGTGTATTCTCAGATTTACAGTTTTTTTTTCTTCAGATATAATGGCAGCTTGCACGATTATTAAACTAATGTACCTCTTCCTATTTTGAGAGACTATTCAAATTTTTCTTTTAGCAAACTACAATTAACATCTAGTTCACTTCCTGCCACACACAGAAGCCAACACTATGATGCCATGCTTTTACAAAAACAAAAAGCATTAATTCACGTTCAACTGGCAAAGGAGACCGGTTGCTCCTAAAGCTCAAACCTGCCCCTAGACAGCAGGGTAATGTATAGGATCAGAGCTGGGAGGAACTGCTTCCTGATTGGATGGTGAAAGGGGACTTGGTGTTCTTTTGTGCAGATGCAGATGATCACTAAGCTTCTTCACCGGGCACAGGTTTCTTTTAAGGCTGAATTATGCTCTGCGTGGAGAATTTTGGACTTGTGATGTCAAAGGTCATGGGCTGAAGGAGCTGACTCCTTCTGCACATGTCTATTCTTGAAAAACTGGCTGCAGGCTGAATCCTGGAGCAGATTATGAAGACATTTCCTCAAAGACAATTTGAGAACTTACAGAATTTATGCCCTGGAATGTCCAGGCCTCACAATTTCATAACCAGCTGGGATTTTTGCTAGAGGAGATATCTCTCCTTGTAGGGCAAGAAATGGAAGGAGGCTTTGAGTTGGTGCTTGGGACCAAGGTTACAAGATGCCATTGTGCTTAGTGTCTGAATGAGGGATAGGAGGACAGAAGCAAGGACAGAGAAAGGGGTCTGCACTATGATAGTATATGGACAGATAGACTAGGACTCCTGCTCCTGTCCCTGGACAGAATCTGGGAACATGTGAGCCTTGGGGACATGTGCTGGGGGAAGAGCTGTACATATCATATGTCTGTAGACTGCCCCAGCCATGCCCAAGAACCAAGGGAATTTGGGTGGTGGGACCTGGCCCTCGTTCTTTCTCTGCACTAGAGTGCATTGCTCTCTGTGTGCACATGACGAAGGATAGGCCATGGTAGTGGCTGGGCAGAAGCAGAGCCTGAGTTTCAGATCATCCATGCCTTAGGTTCTGCAGAGGACTGCCAGGAGTCGGCTGTTGGGGACATCTTGTCACTTCATCTACAGCATGGTTCCTTTCTGGGCAGGAGGCATACTTACCACTTCCTCTCCTTGGGTGATTGAATAAGACTGCCCTGGAAAGAGGAAAGACCCCCAAAATTTTAGGCTTACAAGAACATGAGGCCTATGGAGACGGATTTTCTTAATTATTAAGAATCAGATGAAATAAATCAAAAAAGTGTAGACAATAAAATAATGCATAATTATATATTCAACATTCAGATTTAACAGACATCAAAGCTTCTTGTAGACTTTAGATTAAAAACAACTCAAATTTCTAGAGCTAAAGTCTAGTTTTAATCCATTTTTATTCCCTCCCTTTCTCCCTTGTTCCTTTTACTACTCTTCTACAGGTGACAGCCTTCATTTCCATGTGTTTAATGTTTATTACATAAGTATGTGTCAGTAAATGAGGTAAAGTATTTATGTGCTTAAAATTTGTAATAATGTTATCATATTCTATGTCCTTCTTCAATTTCACCCAACATTAACTTTTTAAAGTTATCCATTTGATACAGTAGAATTAGATCTAGCTCATTTGTTTTAATTTCCTTCTCTCTATATACATATACACATGTATATGGATGTATACATGTGTATCTATGTATAATACATACATATAAAATTTTATATAATACACATATATTTTAAATCATCCATTTTTATACTAAAGGGAATTTGGTTTGCTTTAAAATTTTCATATTGTCACATTTAATATTTAAATTAAACCAGAATTATTTTTGTACAACATGTAAGGTAGAATTTCCATGTGTCTCAGTTTTCATTATGGAACAGAATTTTTTTCCTCTACTTTCCCGCCCCCCCACCCCGTGTTCTATTTGTCTGTTTTCGACCACTCTAATATATCCATTAATCTCTGTATCTATTTCTTAACTAATACGATATTTTAATTATTGTAGAGTTATGGCAAGATTTGATACCTGATAGGGTAAGGCTCACATCTTTTTTTAATTTTTTTAAAATTCTAATTTGTTATATATGACACCAGAATGCATTGCAATTCATGTTACACATATAGAGCACAATTTTTCATATCTCTGATTGTACACATACATGTACCTAGGGTAATGATGTCCATCCCCAGCACCAAAAGAAAAGAGAGAGAGAGAGAGAGAGAGAGAGAGAGAGAGAGAGAATCAATTAGGACTCACAAGAGGAATCTTATGACTCATATCTTTATTTTTCAAAAATATAATTTAGGACTTTGATATTGGACTTTGATTCACTTTGTTTGAATCAGAATCTAGGTGTGAATTTGCTCTTTCCAGGCTGAGAAGCTGGAATATATCATTTATTGTCTGTACTTAATCCTTCAAACACTCTTTTAGAATGGGACATTTTATACCCATCTTGGAGATGACAAAACTAACAATGGTGAAGTTAGGTAACTTGCCTGTGTTAAGGCATCCAGAAAGTACCATATGTAGCTTCTCTTTGACTTCAAGCTTGGTGCTCCTGAGAAGTATTCTCTACCAGATCATATAGTGCCTCACCTGAAGCCCCCTAAGAAACACTTATTCCTATCCTTGGGCAAGATGAACTATTTCTATATTTCCCTCTTTGGAGTCTAGAAAACTTAGATTCAAATTTGTGCTTGATGGTTTAACTCAGAACTTCCTTATGATTTGATGATCTGTGTATTATTTTATTTTTGCTCTTTTTTCTTAATACCCTATTTTAAGATGTATTTTCCTGTTTTGATTTTCAAATATTCCTAATGTATTCTGATAACACTTGAAGGTTTTATAGCAAATTTTAAATAGTTTACACACTAAAAATATAGAAATATGTGTTATTTCTATTACAACAATGCTTTGCAAACTTTAATGTGTAACTGAAGCTCCTGCGGTCTGTTGAAATGCAGATTCTCAATAGGTTTGGGGCAGGACTGGAGACTGCATCTCCAACCAGTGCCAGGTGAGACCTGTGCTGCTAATCCAGGGCACAATTATTGTAGAGTTATGGGGCTCTAGACCCCACTGAGAAGAAATGGCACCATCAGATCTCTAGCCTGCCCCAGAGCAGAGGTAGATACCATGGTAGGCTGAGACTTAGGCTGATGGTTCACAGATTTCCTGAATCTTAAGATACAACTAGGAAACAAAGATTCTTTGGTGTGATCTACTTTCAGCCACCTTCCCCAGCTAGGACAGAGGCTTTTGTGGCAAATAAGGACCCCCCTCTAGGTAGTGGGGATGTTCTTCCTTTTGGACAGCAGGTATCAACCATGTTTATGAGTTAAAATTTCCTTGGCAGCTTTTAAAACTTGCTGTACCCAAGACACACTTCAGCCCAATTAAATCAGAATTTCTTGGGACAGGGATCTAGTAATCATTTAAAGTTTCCAAGGTGACTCTAAATGGTAGGTAGGGTTGAGAAGCACTGCTTTAAGAAGGAGGGAAAGAGGGTCTTTTTGACCTGTTTCAAGGAAAAACCCACCCTTATAAGGGAAGGCACCTCCTTCCATCAGAGCTCTCAGGGTCATTGTTCTCAAAACTCTTTCTACTTCCAGGACACTGAAATCCCCCCTGTTCAGATCTCCTATCTGAGTTCTTTGAGAAACTTCCTATTTTGAGATACAAATACAAATTAGGGAATAAAAACATCTAAATCTAAATCATTCTGAAGAAAAATCTAAAACTTTCTAAAAACCATTCTAAAGAAGACAGATTTTTTTTTTTTTTGTACTTGGAAAAAAGATTAGTTATGGACCAAATTGATGGCTGCTTCTTCCTCATCCACCTCACCTGCACTGCCATTGCTTGGTCATTAATTATCCATGTCCAAATCCATCAGATTGGAAGGCAAGTTTCAAGGTTTCTCTTCAAGCATCTCATTTTCATGGAGTGGAAAATTGGGAATTTGAAATCCACATGACTCTGGAATTGAATCTCAGATCTTCTACATAAGAAGAATTGTGTATTAAAAGGCAAGCTTTTCCTTCCTATGAAAAATCCAGGATAATATCTATTTCATATGGTAGTTATGTGAGTTAAAGAATTAAATTTCTTACATGAGAATCTGTAACAGAGTTTCCTCCATTTCACAGAGACTCACATTTGTGTTTCCTCCCTCCCCCTGGTTTCTTTCTTCCCCACTCAGAAACTGCAGTACATACTTTCATATAATTGATGCTCCTCCTTCCCCTAAAAGACATTTGAGGAGACAGAAAGGAACAATATAAAGTCAACATACAAACAAATATTTAATGGGAAGCATGTGCCTGAATGAGATCACTCTTTTAGAGAGATAACTGTCACATTCCACCATTAAGAAGTGATGTGTTCTCTATAATCTTAATTCAAATGATCAAATTTGAACAGAAGAATTGCTACTAAAATTCCTAATGAAACATAGCAATTACTTTCTTATTTCTTTCTCATTTTTTTCTTTTAAACTGAAGTCTGTGAATGGCAAAGAAATTAAATAAATAAAATTAAAACAAATATGTTCATCCTTTTTTTTTTCTTTCAGGTTAGAGGATTTTTCCAAATTTGGAAAATATCACTTTGAATGCAGGCAAAGTTTTAGATTTATTGTGTTTTTTTTAAATAAATTAATTCCAAGATAATATTTTCTAGTGTCAGGCTTCTTTTCTGCATAGGACTGTAGATTCACATTTCTTATACCTTCAAAATTCGAATTCCAAGTAAATTTGTGAAGAAAGCCTTGGTCCTGATCCATAGCAGGGATCATCTGAAAACCACTACTTGATCTCAGGACTCCTTAACCTGACTTCCACTCACCATTTCAGAGTGTGTTGAACGACATGTTTAATATTTAAGCTAATGCAATGTTTTGTTTTGCAGAATTTTATAGTTCTCTTTGTGATAATTAGAGACACGGGGCCGAATGTTGGTGTCTTATATACAGGGGTTGCAAATTCAAGCAGGCATTAGGGTAATTAAAAGAAAGTAAAAGTAATGTGGCATTGCATTTGCTTCAAAACATATAGGAATGGTTTTTACTTCTACAAAGATAGAGGCCCAAGTGTATTTTTCTTTAAATAGGTGGCCCATTGTTAGCCATTTTCCCCCCTCTGGGAACAGAGAAATATTTAAACACCCAAAGAAAAGGAATAGCACAAAGGTAAGGATAAATAACATATGCCAGTTGGCCTTTATGTCACGGACAGTAGGGAATGGTGAGACTATGACAAAACACAGAATAAGTCTAATCATGGGCATGTGGGAATGGAGCCCAGGGTTGCCAGGACTTTTGAGTTTTCAAGAGAGATGAGCAGACTTGATTTTTTAAAATTGAAGTGTCCTACTTTTTAAAAAAATTGTCTCTTTAAAAAGCTCTTATTGGGACAAATAAAACCTGACTACCAGCCAATTTCAGTTGGGAGACCATAAATCTGCAAGAACTGCTAAGGGAAAAAAATAATTCAAAGAGTCAATAGGAAGGCAATTTTAGTTCATTGTCAGATATGAAGATGAGTCCCTTTATAAAATGAATTGCCAACTTTCCAAGGGAAATGTGAGACAATGTGTGTGTGTGTGTGTGTGTGTATGCACATGTGTAGATCTTAGACCCTATTGGAAAATCTCTTTGGTAGCATGGAACACAATATGAAGAATATAACATTTTTGTGATGGAGTGTTGAAACTTAGTGGCATGTGTTTGGAGCAAGTGAGGAGTGAGACAACATAATAGCTGTTGAGAGCCACAGCTGAAGAGGCCCCAGAAAACTTTCAGACTGCCAGCTGATGATTGGCTCACAGTGGCCCCAGCAACATCTAGCTGATTGGCTCCTCTGCGGTGATGCTCATTGGGCTGTTTCCCAGCCCTTCAGACTAGGGAGCTGCTCATTGGGGGACTTTTTTTGGCTCCGCCCACACGACCCAGCCAATCGCCTCAAGCAGGAGGAGTGGGGGAGGTGGAGAGGCTTGTGGGAAGCCAAGGGTGGCAATTGGGCTCTGAGGGTTTTTCCTGAGGAGCTGTTTTGTTTGGCATGAGTGGTTCTAAAAATAAAGTTCGTTTCTTTTGACAAGTGGCTCCTGAATTGTGCCCAGCTAGACTGCGGCAAATAGCCACCACGTTGGATGGCAGAGGACATCACAGTTCAATCCCAGAAGAAAATTGTCAGAATAGAAGAGGGATTAATAGTCTATGTAAAGTATAACAAAGTTAGCTGAGACTGTGATATATATTATGGTAGTCAGATTTCTGTTACTCTAACAAAATACCTGAGACAATCAGCTTATAAAAAGGAAAGTTTTATTTTGGCTCTCAGTTTTAGAGATTTCAGTCCATGATCAATTGGTCCTGTGGCTTTGGGGCCTGTGGCAAGCCAGCACATCAGGGAAGGGAGCTGTTCAACTCCTGACTGCCAGAAAATACAAAAGAGGAAGAGAAAGCAGGTGCATCCAAATCTCTCCTCCAAGGTCATACCTACAATGACTGGAAGGTCTTCCACCAGGCCCCATCTGTTAAAGGTCCCACCATCTCCCTCTGGCACCATAGGCTAGGGACCAAGGGTTTAGCACGTGTCTTTTGAGGTACCCTTATGCAAACCATAGTACATGTTAAAGATAAACCATTTGTGCAGCTAGCATTATTATTATTTTTTAAATCAACAGATGTTAAGCAGGACCCTTCTGCTCAACAGAGTCCAGATCAATGTTCATCACGGTCTTTACCTTGTGCCTTCTCCCTACTAATTGCAGATGGCTGATTGCCCTCTCCACTTCTGTGCTCCCAAAACTGTATGAAGAAGACCCCTCCTGTTCACATCTGCCCTGCACTCCTGGGTCCTGGCTGATGAGCTCATGTGATCAATTGCTTTTTTTTGTACTTGTAGATTGAACAGAGCGAGCACCCTGCACACACATGGAGTGAATTCTGAATGTGTACTACACACATTTTTTTTTAAAGCAGGAAGTTTCCCCTCGTGAGAAAAAGAGAAATTTGTATTCACACGGCTTTGTGGAATTCTAAAATGTGTTTTGGGGGGATACAATTCAAACACTAAAATAATCCATTTCATGCATATTAATTGATTTTTACATGAAAACAATTCCCATTTGCATGAGAGAGCTTTGGCAAGTTTAGAGTCTGGGGAAGATGTAATAAACAGTAGTGGGGGGAAAGGAAAGCAAACGGCGCACTGTGCTGGAAAGAGCTCAGGGAGACCAGCGCACACTCATGCTCATCTTTCCTGTCACTAGTGCAAGAATCCACAAGTCCCCTCACCGCTTCCTGATCACTCTTTCCCTGTTATCTTCTATCAGGTCTCAAGTTTGTGGTTGCTTGGGTTTGAGTCTGAGACTCTTTTATTCTCTGGTGATCTTCTCTCCTTAGGTGAGTTCAATGTGACCCATAGAATTAAAAAACCACTTTATGTGGCTGTCTCCCAGGTTCATTTTCATCTGATGGGCACTCTACGTTGATGTCCCATTCCATAGACATCTCACCTCCAAATGATTGAAACCACAGGACCTTTATTCACTTGCAAATCACATACAAACGAAGGTGGGTGAGTTCCAGGGTTGGCTTAATCCAGAGGCTATGGCTCCATGGTCTGCTTTTCTTTCCTCTTCTTGTAATTTATGCCAGCTTTATTTTCTAGCTTGTAGTGACCTGGGTCCTGCAGTTTCAGACCTTAGATCTTCACTCTTCAATGTCTAGAGGAAGAGAGAAGGATGATTCCTAGATCCACTCTTTTAAGAATAATTCCCCCCAATCCCCAGCATTCAGTGAGCTTCTTGATTTAAATGTGGACGTGCCTATTGCCAAATCTGTCCTTCCAGAACAATCCCCATGCAGAGAGTGGCTTCTCCTTCCCATCCCCAAATTACTCACATGGAAAGCATATGAAATTATGAATTTAGACCATTGAATGGTTCTCAGCCCTATCAGATTCATTTATACACACACACACACACACACACACACACACACACACTAGGGATTAAACCCAGGGACACTTAACCACTGAGCTACATCCCCAACCCTTTTTATATTTTATTTAGTGACAGAGTCTCACTAAGTTGCTTAGGGCTTTGCTAAGTTGCTGAGGCTGGCTTTGAACTCATGATCCTCCTGCCTCAGCCTCCTGAATCACTGCGTTTACAGGCATGTGTCACCTTGCCTGGCTACCTCTATCAGATTCTGAACACCTCTTCTTTAGTACTGAAGTTTTGTTCCCTTGTTATTGTGAAATAAAATCCATGTAGAACTGAATTTAGCAACCTATTTAACTTCCAAAATTTCACCCCAATATCTCAATTATAATATGAAAGAAACTTATAATAAAGTCACACATATTTCAGTCAGCAAATGGTGCGGTAAAATAATGCTAGAACCTTGCCGCTCAAACTGTGGTCCCTGGACCAGCAGCATCAACACCAGCTGGGAGCTTGTGAGAAAAGCAGAATCTCAGGCTCCAGCCCAGACTTAACTGAATGAGAATCTGCTTGTAACAACATCCCAAGTGACTCGTGTGCACGTTAAAGTTTGAGAAACGCTGCACAAGACCACGTCATGCAGTCAGATGTTTCTCCCTCCTTGTAGAATCATGGTGGATATGACAGCTACAAATGTGACAGACATAGACGTTGTATTGGCAACTCAAGCTCCCATTGGGGTTATGAGTTTTGGAAATGATGAGCAGATCTTGAGATCAGAACAAGACACATTGCAATATACTACTCTTAAGTTGCATAATAGTTGCATTGCTGGAAATAACCAAGTATCAATGCTGCAAAATATGCCTTATGTTTACATATCAAATGCAGTTAAGTCTGTAGGTTTGTATAATTATAAATAGTTTTGGCCCCCGATTCAAGTTTCTGTTTTCAAATGTCAGGGAGTATATTTGAAAGGGTGAATTTTGGGACAGTTCTTCTGGCTTTCCTTTATTTTCTGTCAAATTCAAGTCTCTCAACTTGTCTAGCATTAACTTTAGAGGGGAGAACAGTTTTTCTAAAATGGCAAAGCTCAGTTTGTGTTCAGGTCAGGTTCTGAAAGGGCCTGCTAGAGGTTTCCAGGGATTTCATACAGAGGACAAGTTGGACAGTGAATCACTTAGGGGCAGCCATTCACAGGACAAATAAGTAGAACATATTCAGGTGTCATCTGTCAAAGTTAGTCCTGTCACTTGTTAAGATGAATGTGTGCAGATGCATCTGCTAGAGTGGTAATCACCCTGAGAGTGGGGCCTTGTCATTCTTCACACCACTGTATTCCCATTTCCTAGCCTTCCAGTTCTCAAATTCAGAGGACATCCAAATCACCTGGAAAGCTGTTAAGCCACAGATGCTGGCCCACTCCCAGAGTCTCTGACTGAACAAGCCCCGTTTAGGCCTGAAGAGTTGCATTTATAATAAGTTCCCAGCTGATGCTTCTTAAATTATCCAAGGTCCTGGTCACACTTTGAGAATCACTGGCCCAACAAATATTTGTGAATGAATAGGTTGCAGGGATCCATTAGTCAGTCAATAAAAACTTAATGAATAGGTGCAAGCACCAGGTGGTGCATGAGTCAGACACCATCCCTGTCCTCAGAACATTCAAGTGGGGGAGAATCAATAAACAAAGGAACTTCAAGTGTTCCAGAAGTAAATGGTTGACTTGCTCAAAGGGAGTGCCATCATGTGTCATTTAATGGGATACGTTCTAAGAAAGGCACTGTCAGGTGATGTGGTTGCTAACATTCCAGGGTACTGACACAAACTCTCATGGCCACTACATTACTAGGTGACACAATCTCACCGGACCATATGTATAACATCACGGCTGAGATGTTAGGTGGCACAAGACTAATTGAAGAAAGGAAGGTACCACTGTAAAGTGGTATTGGCAGTACTCAGGGAACCAAAGAAATGGCAAAAATACAGGGACTAATAAGGGCAGCTAGCCCTGCTACCCCAGGCCTAAAGGCACAGAAAAAGTGAGACCTGTAGCCCTGGGGGAGGGGCTGCTTGACAGGAGCTGGGGTCTCAGGTAAAAGACCCCAGAAACTGTACCCGATAACCCTGCAGGAAAGGGGTGCTAGGAGAGAGATACTCTCAGCCTTCATTTGCTACACCTTCCAATATCCTCAGTGATTCTCATATAGGACTGCCAGAGACAATATAAAATATCCTATTAAATTTGAGTTTCAGATTGGTTAAGGGGTCATGGTGGAGGGGCCATGTTTGGGCATTCTTAAGCTAAAAAAAAAAACTTACTTGTCTGAAATTTCAACCTGGGTGTCGTGTGTTTTTGTTCAATCTGGCCACCCTGTCCCTAAGGCAAATTTAACCAGATGCCAGAAAGTGGACGTAGTGAGAATTATTATCCATAAGACCTCTCAGGGCATGGAGCAGGGCAGGGATGAGACTGGGAATGAAGAAGGGTTTCCAAAGTTGGAAAATAATGGCACTCTGCATGCTCTAGTGAAGAGAGAGAAACCGGTCATTTAAGAGAAATGGAAGACATTCCTAGGAGCCTTAGGAAGGTGCTTGGGCTTGTTATCCATGGCTACAAAAGTATAAAGAGAGCACCTCTGGGAGACTCTGAGGAGTCTGCAATGTCTCCAAGCCGGAAAGCTCTCCCCACCCTTCCTAGCGCCATTTTGTCCTCATCCGGAGTTGCTCTTTCCTCAGTCTTCCTGCTCCCCAGACAATGGCTTCCTTGATGTTCTTTGTTATGGCTCCCTCAGAAGAAATACAAAAAATTGACCCTAGATTCTCACTCAGGGCTGACCTCACAATGAGTTTATTGGGATCACACTAGTTCTGGCAGGAGGGGTTTCCAGAACTTAGCTTCCCTTGGGGCTGGTAGCTTCCTTTTCCTGGGAGAGGGGGCTACAAATTCTCATGGACCCCTGCGTCCCCAAATGACTTCCATAAACACCTGGCACCACCAACCCTGCCTTCTTGACTCCTAGCAGTGTGTCCTTCCCCACCAAGGTCACTCTCACAGGGAATGCGGTCATTGCATTAGAGCACAAACCTACTATGTGTCCAACCCCAGCATACCTCACTGAAGAGAGGTTGGGAAGTTGCATGATTCTACTAAACCTTGTGCATCCCTCGCTTCTAGAATCCCCCACTGTAGCCGATCCTTACTCACCCTGTGGATGCTGTGGAACTTCCCTGAAGCCCAGCTAAACAACCCCATGCCAACACAATGATGTCCAGTGTGCATGGTCCCTTGAGCATTCCACACATGCTCTGCCTTGGAACTTGGTATACTTACCATTGGTGGGCCTTCTCCCTATGACATCATTTCCCAAGGAATGTTCCTGGTGCATTCCCTCATTTTCCTTGTGTCTCTGATAAAATGTCTTCTCAGAAAGACCTTTCCTGACCACCCCGAATAAAATAGAAATTCACTCTGTCCCTAATTCTCCCTTTATAATCTCTGCTTTATTTATTGACTGTCTTTCCCAACTAGAATGAAAATCACTTGAGGCCAGGCATTTTATTTAGTTTCCTAACATGCCCCATAGTGTCTAGACAGTTATATGCATAATAGACAAGTGCTAGTATGTACAAGTGCAAAAGAATTTTCTTGAAAGAATGCATAAATGGAAAAAGATAGCCACGCAGTAGACAGTGAGTAGTTGACATAACAGGATTGAAAGCCAGGATTTCATTTAGGAAGCTATATCGTGAGGCAACAAGAGATAATAGTATCTTAGATTAGGTTGACAAGTAGGACAAGAGAGAATCATAGCATGGTTTTTGGAGAGAGAGTCCCTAGGACTTGCTGGTGGATTAGCTTTAGTGGGTAAAGAAGAGTCCAGGATAATGCACTGTGAACAGCTGCATGGATAAATTTCCATTGACTGATATGGAAAAGGCTTTCAGAGAAGAAGGTTGGAGTAATGTTCTGTTTGGAGGATAATCAAGAGTTTGGTCATGCCATGTGTGAAATATCTACTAGACATCCAATTGCAGATGTCTCAGCAGTTGGATATTCTAGGTCCTATTTGCAGGGAAAGGTCATGGGAGAAGATATAAATTAGAAAGTGTATTATTTTCAAAAGTAAGGGACTACTTTTAATTCATGCTGGGAAAATTGCTTGACAGTGAATAGAAAGGAGGGTCAAGGCAAGAGTCCTGAGACCCCAGCAGAGGCCAATGATAAGAGAAAAGAGGAGTAAAGTAGATTAAGAAGGAGCAGTCAGGGGAGAAGAAGATAGAAACAGAAGCACGCAGAGTCGGAGTCTTGTATCCTGAGAGAAAAAGTGAGGATACAGAGGTTAATTAGTCTACGTTTTATGGAGAGAAAATGGCAATATGTATCAATGTCTTAAATATGATCACACTTTTTATTAAGTAATTCAACTCCTAGGAATCTAGCCTATAAAATTCTAAAATTGGTGGCACAAGATTTATATACAGGAAATTTTCATTGAAGCATTATTTCATAATAGCCAAAGATTATGCACAACATAAATGTCCAACATAGGGGATTAGTTAAATAAATCTCGATGCAGCCATACAATTGATATTATGCAGCCATTAAATTATGTTTATGAAGAGCTTTTAATGAGCTGAAAAATACTTCTAAGATGATATAATGTTGAGTTAAAAAATAGCATGCAAAATTTTATATACAGTATGATCTCAATTATTTAGCCATACATACTCATTGAATAATGCCAGAAAGAAATAAGCTAAAATACTTAGTATAGTTTCCTCTAGGCTACAGGATTATGAATAATTATTTTTTTTCTTTTTTTTTTTGAAATTTCCCAGAATCATCATGTATTTTCTCTCTAAAAAAACACTAAAAATTCTTTCTTATATTGAGTTGAAATCTGCTTTCATTTTATTAATTCAGTTAGCTCTCATTGTCACTTTTTAAATTTACTTAATTATTGGTATCAAGGATTGAACCCAGGGGTGCATAACCACTGATCCACACCCCCAGCACTTTTTAATGTTTTGTTTAGAAACAGGATCTCACTGTTTTAGGACCTCACTCAGTTGCTGAGGCTGGATTTGAACTCGCCATCCTCCTGCCTCAGCCTCCCAAGCCACTGGAATCACAGGGGTTTTGCCACAGCGCTTGGCTTCTCATTGTCATGTTGTGGAGCTGAAAGAGGAGGCAGATCTCTCCTCTCTTACATAGGAGAATGTTCAAATATTTGAAGAGAACTTCCAGCCAGGATTTTTAGCTGTATCTGTGATCCCATGTTCCACTGCCTTCCAACTTCCAGAGGAAGGAAGCCACCTGTGCCTCTCTCAGAGTCCCAGCAGCATCTCCAATGTCATTTGTCCCTTGCTTCAGTTTCTCACATGCCAAGTGAGTAGATTGTTGGAAAGCCAGCATTTAGTAGCACTCTATAGACAAATGACTCTATGCTCTAAGCACTATGCACATTAGAAGGAGCGGGTGCTCACAAGGGCATGATTAGAGAGAGGAGAGGAGGGGAACACAGGAACTCAAGAGTGCCCAGTGATTGCGAGTTACGACCAAGATTTTCCACCATCAAATGGATTGTGACAGCTACTTACACTGTAGTTGGGAAAAAGTGGGTTAAAAACTACAAGCACCTTTGGCAATTGGAGAAACAAAACAAAAACAAAAATAAACAAAAAAACAGTGTGCAGGCAGAAACACATTTCCTCCACATTGGGACCTTCTTGCCCAGGATACCTCCTCCATCCCCTGATGTCAAGAGCCTTGAGAATCTGTTTGATGCATTCAGAGGTCTTGTCAAGGCAAGGCTGACCAGCGAACTGGCCAACATCACCAACATCAAGATCGTAGTCATGCCACCAACTCCCACTCTCTTGCAATGCTTCCAAAACTTCTGGGTATTATTTTGTACCCTGCTCAGCCTCCAGCTGATCCCTGCAGGGTTATCAGGGCAGAAGTGAGTTCGTGTCCTTCCTCTAATAGTCACTTGCTATGTGACTTCAGCCTCACTATTATTTTTTTCTGAGCCTCCATGTCTTCATTTATAAAACAAGCCTAATAATCGATCCTTCTTATGGCTCTGCAGATCAAGTGGTTGAGCATATATAAAACTTCTAATGCAAAGTCCGCTACACAGAAATTCCTGTCTTACTTTTCCCTCTCTTTTTCTTAACTCTCCTTCCCTCCTTTCCTTCCCATTTTTCATAGAAATCTCTTCCTTTCTCAGAATTTCTCTTGCTGTTACCCTCTACCTAAACATAGCCCTCTCCCTAAAGTTCAAATCCTACCCACCGTCCATGACTCTCAGGCCACAGCTACGTGGGTACCCTTCCCCCGCCCCCCAGTACTTCTCCTCAACATTACAGAAGTTGTTTACTCCTCCCTCTTGGAACTCATTGGTTTGTAATTTTCACTTCTGCTCCTTATTGGCAACATTTATTTTGTTGTGTTTTGCGGTACTGGGGATGGCGCCCAGGGCCTCATGCCAATACTAGGCAATTCCGCCACCCCTGAGCTCCATCCCAGCCCCCGTCATTTCTTTTATTGACTAAAACTGAGCTCCTTGAGAGCAGCGCTGACCTGTAGTAGGATGGATCTGTAAGATCCTGTAATCTACTCAGACATCTTAATTCCAAAGATAGACTTGTAGACTCATAGACCGGAGCAGGGTTTTCCAGATTCTTCTGTTTACTTGGAGGAAGAAGGAGAATGGGGATTCGATTTCCTAGTTTGGGGTTAGATTTTCTGTTTTCCCAGAGGTTGACACCAATGACAATGGGAGAATTGCCACCAGATTTTCTCCTGCAGCTGTCTGCGCAGGAGTCTCCTTGATCAGAATGGTGGGGTAGCGGTTGGGGTGCGCTCATAATACTCTGCGCTCATAATACATCATTACAGACCAGGAGCCCTTCCTCCCTTTATTTCTGGTCCTCCTCCCCTTGGCCTTATCAGGCATCTACCCTTTGCCGCTTTGGTGATGATTTAGCCATTGGGGAGAGGAGGTCTGATGGAAAGATGAACACACCCCTCTTCCTGCACTGGACAGTGAGGCAGTTCCCAGGTTTGATCAAGACACTGACTACTTTCCATCGGAGGCTGGGCCCCAACCCAAGGTCTGTCTTGAGCCAGGTATTTTCTTTTGCTCTTGGTGGTCAACTGATGACTGGTGTGTTTCTCTTTTTCCCAAATCTGAGGCTAAAGTGTCTTCTGTGTCATGTTGGCCCATCAGACATAAATGTTGGGACCAAGTATAATTTTTGTTTTCGATCTAAAGTTTCTGTCTTTCTTAGAAGGGTTCTTGTTTTAGTCTGCTTTTTTTTTTTTCTTGGTGCTGTGACCCAAAGACCTCACAAGAATAATTTTAGGAGGAAAAGTTTATTTCGGGACTTATAGTTTCAGAGGTCTTAGTCCATAGATGGCCAACTCCATTGTTTTTGGCCTGAGGTCAGGCAGAATATCATGCCTGAATAGAGTGGTAGTTGGAGAAACAACTCAAGACATGACAATTAGGAAGCAAAGAGAGCTTTCTCTGCTGACAAGGGACAAAATACATACCTCAAAGACGCACCCCCAGGGACCTACCTCCTCCAGCCACATACCACCTGCCTATACCTTTTAATTAATGGGGATTAATGCAAGATTAGGTTAAGGCTCTCAAAACCCAATCAGTTCACCCTCTAAATTTTCTTGCATTTTCTACCCATGAGCTTTTGGGGGACACCTTATATCTAAACCATAACAGTTCACTAATTAATTAGCATGTAAATGAAGGATATGGGTCTATCAAGGGCTTCTCTAGTTCTCAAAGAATTTCTCATCTCATCTTCAAGGCGATTTGCATAGGTTCACTCAGCCTATCCTCACACTTCTGTTTGAAGAAACCTCTCATGCCTCTGGGTGTTCTGGGCAGACAACTCCCTTGACCCAACACTTGTGCTTTACTTTCCTCCGGGGTGATGACATTGCCTTGGGCGAAAGTGACAAATTTCCATCACTGATGAGCCTCCTGAAAGGCTCAGAGAGATAGAGTATCTTTGGTACTGGTTTGAATTCCTCTAGAGTTAGGATTGTACATCCTCTCATCTTTATGACTCCATGCATAAATTAAAATGAAAACACACTCCCTCACAAGTGAAGTCCCTTTCTTTTTGCTATGCTAATTCAATTAGGATGGAGCTGGTAAAGAATGGAATATCTTTTCCTCTTTCTCCTTGTTATTCAAATGGCATTAAACAGGGGTCCCCTACCAATTTGATTTCATGATCTACCAATGGGTCATGATTCACAGTTAGAAATCTACTAACACCATCTGTTTTACTTGGAGGAAAGGGGATATGGATTATAAACAAGTTGAGAGAGGGTAGTTCTTCCTTCCTGGTCTCAAAGGTAATCAGAACTACCTAACTCCACTGAGGACACCAGATCAGCCTGTGGACAAGAGCCCACAGATCCTGCCTGACTCACACTTCACTGTTTTCCCTAGGAAATATCCAAAGACACTTTCTGCAGGAGAGAAGAGGTGGAGAGGAGGAAAGACACAGCAGGAATTGATCACATCCATGATTTGGTACATGGGCGAAGCATGATGTTTTCATAAGGATCTTGGAAAATATGTATTTTTATCACAGGACAAAAAATTAAAGTAGCAGTATTTACCACATTGTTACTCACAGGGGCTATATATGAAAATGGTTTTGAGAGGATCAAGACATACTGAGTTGCATTCCTTAGCAAAGAAAGATGGGCAGAGAGGGGAAGGAACAGAAGGGGGAACAGAAGCACACACGCGCGCAAGTGGACAAAGAGGGGGCGGAGCATATCTGAGAATGAAAGGAGGCGGGGGAATTTACTTTGCAGGGAATGTTTTTGCAGATTTTGGATATAGGGAATGCGAGGTAATTCCTCCCTTGACATCCTTCCTTTCTCTAGGAAAACCTTCAGAAAAGAGCTTTATTACCCTTACTTCTTTTGTAGTTTGTGTGCATGTGCATGTGTGTGTCAGGACAGGACAATCAGGAAGCAGAGAGACACTGCTCCACTCACCACATCGTGTGTGTGTGTGTGTGTGTGTGTGTGTGTGTTTTGTGTATTTTTGTATATAATGAAATGAGTGCTAAGGCCAGAGCCAAAAGGTCCATTTATGTTAAGTACAGTGACATCATAGTTGTAGCTAACAAGCTGATTCTGCTGATTGGGCACTGGAGGGGTTCACCCAATAAGGAGGAATGAGTGAGGTACAGGTGGTTACAGAGGCGTTTTCTGTATGTGGATGTGGTTTGCACTAGAGATTACAAATGTTTCCCTATAAACATTTTCTCCGCAAGGTCAAAGTGGGCCTGGTGAACCATCTGGACTTTGTATATTTTAATGTGGCCGTGTAGGGTTCTGAAGGAATATCAGCTTTGGTAACCGAAATCTATCTGTGGATTACAGTGTCTCTCATGTACATCAAAGACTTAAAGAGAAACTTTTTTTTTTTCATTTCCACAAAATTGAAAAAAAAATATTTATAGAATAAGTGACCCTCTCTTTGCCATAAAATTAATCTGTCACAGGATCTGCATTGATTAAAAGGGTTTAGGATAAGAAGGGAGGCTAAAGCAACATCTGAATGAAACTCTTTGGGGGCATTCACTGACACACCAAGAAGCTGAACAAGCTTGTGACCAGAGCTAGGCATTCTCAGTAGACTGAGATCATTGAAAATTGACCAGAGCTAGGAATTCTCAGTGGATTGATATTAGTGAAAATCACTGAAGGTCAAGTTATTTAAAAACCTTATTTGTTAGGATTTCCTTGAACCCAAGGCCTTGATAAGAACTCCCCCAACATCTCTGAAAACACCCTCACTTCTCTCAAGAGATAAAACTGTGCAGGGTGAAGTAGCATATGACGTCCACGAGGGGGCAGTAAAAGCTGCAAGTGCTCCTAGGGCAGTCTCCTTCCCTGGTGAGGAAGAAAATGAACCCCACTGAGGGGAGATAATGGATGAGCTCTCACCACACCCCTATATTCCCGTGCCCTGAATGGACCTGAGAGGTAGGTTAGTAGCCTTCTTTTAGATTGTCCTGGAAAACGCCTCCAAGGATCATTTTCCCCTTTTTTAACCTCATACTGAGCATTTATGCAAACTCAGAGCCTGACAACCTGAAGTAGCGTGTGCCGGTAGCTAAGGAAAACAGACAATAGGCAAATCAGGAGTTAGGGTAGAAAACTGCAACTGACTCCCATGAGCTTTGTCCTCTTTCTGTCTAGTGATAATCAGTGGGAATTATATTTTGCTTCCCTTAGATGTGATACTGTTGATCTTCAAAAGGAATGTTTTAGCAGCGTAAAGGCTAAGCCCCTGACACTTTGCTCCACTGCCTCCCAGCCATCCCTTGGCTTTCAAGAGTTTGTCTCTTCTTTGCTCGATTTCTAGTCCCAGTTTCATCTTTGTGTCATGATGGGCTTAGACCAAGATTTCTAAGATCTCAACCAGTGTTCCCCGGGACCCCCTTTGATTTCCAAGTCTCCATTTCTACCATCTCTCAGTGGTGTGTTGGGATCAGGCTCCACTAGCAGCAAAGCCCTATTCTGTATTCAGTGACATTAGGGTGGTGGACATGTTTGAACCATTGGCCAGTATTATAAATCAGGTGCTCTTATTCCTGAAGAGCCAGCCGTTAGGCACTCAACAGCACACACTCTCTCAAGTTCAAGTCCTAACTTTCAGCCTGATAGATATTACTGTTTGAATCTATACAACTTTCTCAAACTATTTGGCAAAAAAATAAAACCAGTCTTAAGTTGGTTCCCTTCCCATTCTCTATCCTCTGTCTCTTCTGAGAAATAAACCGCACATTTTTCAATTAGATATGCATAAAATCTTGGTATCATTTTTGTTTTCCTTATCTCTACCCACTGAGGCTGTGCACCATCTTAGTGATTGTTTCTTTGAAGCTTCATTTAAAGGAACACCATTTCTTCATTTCCCCTGCCAACCTTCGTCATACCACACCTGCATTTAAGATAAGTTGGGAAACATTTTCTTCCTTTCCTTCCTTCCTTCTCTACCCCCTTCTTTCCTCCCTCCCTCCCTCCCGCCTTTCTCTCTTCCTCCCTCCACCTCTCTTTCTCCTTTATTCTGTGTTTCCCAATCTTATAACTGGCAACAAAAGTTTCTTAAATCCTGTCTTCACACCAATAAAGTTGGCATGGCTCAGACTCTCTGATCATATTCCATGTCTAACAACCACTGTCTGGTCTATGAAGCCCTCTTCTGTCAGACATCTCTTATTTTTTCTGACTGGGTCCCATCCCTCTGCTACAAGGATTCCTCCTGTCATCTCACATAAGCCTCACTTCCTGAGATGTTCTCTCCAGGACACGGGGCACCATTGCCTGCAGCTATAGGAAAGAAAGAAAGGCTGTCTCAGGTGTGGGGCCTCAGAGTAGCCTCCCAAACTCCTGGGTTTAATTTTGGACCCTGCTCAGGCTCCAGCTGATCCCTGCAAGGTGGAGCAGGGCAGACGTGAGTTCATGTCCTTCCTCTGATAGTCACTTGCTATGTGACTTCAGCCCCACTATTATTTTTTTCTGAGCCTCCATGTCTTCATTTATAAAACAAGCCTAATAATCGATCCTTCTTATGGCTCTGCAGATCAAGTGGTTGAGCATATATAAAACTTCTAATGCAAAGTCCGCTACACAGAAATTTCTCTTACTTCCCGCCCTTTTTTTCTTACTCTCTCCTTCCTTCCTTTCCTTCCCATTTTTCATAGAAATCTCTTCCTTTCTCAGAATTTCTCTTACTGTTACCCTCTACCTAAAACACAGCCCTTTCCCTTCTCTAAAGTTCAAATCCTACCCACCGTCCATGACTCTCAGGCCACAGCTACCTGGGTACCCTCCCCCTGCCCCAGTACTTCCCTTCAACATTACAGAAGTTGTTTACTCCTCCCTCTTGGAACTCATTGGTTTGTAATTTTCACTTCTGCTCCTTATTGGCAACGTTTATTTTGTTGTGTTTTGCGGTGCTGGGGGATGGCGCCCAGGGCCTCATGCCAATACCAGGCAATTCCGCCACCCCTGAGCTCTATCCCAGCCCCGTCAATTCTTTTATTGACTAAAACTGAGCTTTACCTAGGCACCGCTCTGAGCCTACACACCGACTCCCAAGGGCTCACCTCTTTGTCTGCGTGGCTCAGCTCCATACTTGTCCTTGGCTTCTCCTTCTGACTTCTTCAACCAGAATTGGTAAACTTGTTTCGAACTCTTTTTTTGCTGAACTCATTGGCCCCGCTGAAAAGAGGACCCTGGAGGGTACTGGCCCTGGGCTTTGTGAATTGTTTTGTGAATTGTTGTTCATATTTCAGTCATTTCATAGGTTGGAGGTCCTGGACCCTACGCCATGCATGTAGAATAAAGAGGCATGCTCATTGACTTCTACAGCCTTTTCTGTTAGGTCCGTGGTTGTGACTTGGTGGTGACTTAGAACAAAGCAGCCTGCGCGGGAAAGGAACATCAATCAGGTGCTGGCGGAAATGCTTGTCAATCAGCGAGATCTCCTGACTAACGCCTGTCAATCAGCAGGACCCCCTGGCCAATCCTGGAGTTCAGCCAACTCCCCTGACCAACTCCAATGGGACAAGGGACCCTAAAAACACCTTTTCCTGTCCCAAGCCCTTCCCTTCCTGCTGTAAGCCCCATAAAAGTCCAGTCCAGTCAAACTTCCACGCGGTTTCTCCTCAGACCCTTCTCCTGTCCCCTCTGTGGGTCTGATCTAGTTCCGTCTGGGAGTGATATCTCAATAAAGCCTCCTTCTTCGGCCCTTTTTAAATCTGCCTCCTTTGATAGCTGCCCGCCTAGCCTGATCTGACATTTTCTCTCTTTAATTACTGCTATGGTTTGGATGTGAGGTGTCCCCCAAAAGCTCATGTTTAAATCAATGCAAGAATATTAAGAGGTAAAATGATTGGATTATGAGAGTTTTAACCCAATCAGTGAATTAATCCTGATAGAGGGGTAACTGAAGGTGGGTAGGGTGCAGTTGGAAGAGGTGGGTCACGGAGGCCAGGCCTTCAGGGTATACATTTGGTCAGCTGAACTTAGTCTCTCTCTGCTTTCTGATTATCATGTGAGCTCCTTCCCTCCACCACACTATTCCACCATGATGTTCTGCCTCACCTTGAACCCCAAGGAATGGAGCCAACCTTCTATGGACTGAGACCTCTGAAACCTTAAGTCTCTAAATAAATTTTTCCTCCCCCTAAAATTGTTCTTGTTAGGTCGTTTAGTCACAACAGCAAAAAAGCTGACTAAAAATAAATTAATTTATTTGAGTAAAGTTTAATGAACACCTACAATGTGCCAGGTACCAGGATGGGCAATAGGGACACAACACGGAATACCTGATCTCAGCCTTCTGGGACAGGAGGCTGGCAAATTATGACCTGTGAGCCAAATTCAGCCCTCAGGCTATTTTTGTCTTACCCATGAGCTAAGAATGGTTTTACATATTCACATAGTTTAAAAAACTGAAAAGAGAATAATATTTAATGCCATGTAAAAAGAATATGCCTTCTAAATTTCAATGCTGACGAACAGGACATTCCTGGGCACAGGCATGCCCCATGTGAAGGTGGTGTTGGGGCTTTTGCTGCACAATGCAGCAGAACTGAGCAGTTGTGACAGAGACTTTATGGCCCAGAAAAAGTTTGCTGACCTCTAATCTTCCATCATTTCGTAAGTGAAATAGACATGCAAACTGTAATTACAGTATACTGGATGGCTAATTTGATAGCAGCAGAACTAAAAGACGGGGTAAGAGAGGATAAAGTTCCTTCTAGAAAAAGCATCTGAGGGCAACATTTAAAATGCCGTGGGAGGTGAAGAGATATACAGGATCCACAGCAGGTGGGGAAGCCATTAGACTATCCTGCCAAAGGTACGAGGGCAGGAAAGAGAAGCATGGATTAGGGAAGAACAGAACATTTCTGCATATCTGTAGAGTTGAATGCATAAAAAGGAAGGAGATCAAGCAAAGTAGATGCAACATATTAAAGTTCCAAGTGCTGTTCTTTCTCATTTTTAAAATACCAGCTTAATGTAAAATTCTGCACTGTGGTATAACTTTTTATTTTTTGATTCTTTTAAAGCTTGGTTGAGATATAATTCACATACTGCACAACCCACCTGTTTAAAGTGTGCAATCCAGTGATCCTTTGTTTGCTCACAGGGTTGTGCCTCGTCATCAGAATCCGTGTTAGAACATTTTTAAGAATTGTTAAGGAAACTCCTCTGTAAACATTACTAGTCATTCCTCCTTTCTCCCCATTACTCCCGTCTGTGGTTTTCCTACCACTTCCTGGCCCCAGACACGCACTTACCTACTTTCTGTCTTTCTGTATTTGCCTATTCTGGATACACTTTTTTTAAATCTTCCTCATTCTAACTGTAATAATATATCCTTTGAGTACTATTCTGCACAGGTTGTTCCAGACTTATAGACTCAAGTCACTGAAAGACTTTGATTAAGGGGTGACATGAACCAGTTTGCCACGTGGAAGCTTCCCTTGAGCACTGACTGACTTGACATTGCTCAATTTAGGACTTAAACTAAATTGTCTCTTTCTCCCCAAAGGTCACTTGGGTGTGCTCACATCCTACCCATCCTTCAAGACTAGCTGAAACTTTACATCTTCTGCCAGAATCTCGTGAGTTTTTCAATTCTCTCTTAATCTCATTTATTAGAATGTCTTAGGATGTTTTCCATATACTTTAGCATCTCATCATGCTTTGGTTTATTTTATGGATATTTTTGAGCTACATAACACACTAATATCATTCCTTCCCTCTCTGACCTTATTATCTTTCGCCGTCATTCAGCAATATAAAGTGGGTAAAAGACAGAAGATAGAAGTCAATTAAAGCACTGAATGGATTTGTGGGAATCTATCGATAAATGAAACGACCTTAGAGAGAAGCCGTTAGGCCAAAGAAAGGCAAAGATTTAGTTATGAAGAGCTGTAGGGCTTGAAGTGTGTTAATCAGAAGTTTAGTTCTAGAAACACATGTAAAAACCTAAGTTCTAAAGCAAACATGAGTGATGTCCTTCAAAGAACTGTCCAAAGTAGAGGGGTTCATACAAGAGATGTTAGATCATCTGGGGCCAGTGAATGGTGGATTAAAAATGGCCCTGGATTATTACCACTCTGGCATTGAGGACTGGTATCTAATTTCTCTCCCTTTACATCCAGCCTGGCCCTGGTGAATGCAGCAGAGGTAAAATTCTGGCACTTCTGTCAAGAGTTTTTAGAACATTCCGGAAGCCTAAACTGCCATGTAAGAAGTCTGAGTATCCCGAGACCACTGTCTAGGAGAAGCCACATGGAGCACTCTAGTAGGAGTCCCTGTGAGACCAGCCTCCCAGCCATCCTCCTCAGGGCACTGGGTATGTGAGAGAAATCATCTTGGCTCCTTCAGCTACATCATCCAGGACATCTGCAAGCTAAATACCACTAGTTGACCTCCAATACATATGGGAACAGAAAAATCACCCACTCAAACCCTGCCCAAATTATAGACATAAAATGATGATTGCCTTCACCTCTAAGCTTTGGGGTCATTGGGTACACAGCAATATGTTTCTGGAACAGAATCTACAGACTAGTTTAGTTGAAGAACAGTTATACAAAAAAACTTCATTGCCCCTTTTATCTTTTATCCACTGAGGGTATGAGATATTAAAGGCCATCTGGTTGATATACTTTTAGGAAAATTTATAAATTTTATTCATTTTAATTTAGACTCTTATAAGTTGCAATCATTCTTCCCTGAAAAATAGTTTTAACATCTATTTTTTTCCATGATGCTGATAAAGGCAAATTTTGAAATGTATAAATTCACTACAGCGAAAAGAAGCCCGTCTTCTAAGACTCTGGAACAACCCATTGACTTTTTATGGTAATATCTTGAGTTCACTTCTTCCTTTTAAATTTCAACAGGGATTATTATAAGTATTTTGTGTTTCACTTAAAATTTTTACTATCACCTAGTTAGGGCTGCTCATGGTCCAAGGTCTCTCAGGAACATTCTATCATCAGCATCTCACAATGTTCCATTTCACAGATGAGAAAACTAATGCCTAGAGAACTGAAAGTACTTGTCCACGTTCACACAACTGCCAGAAAGCAAATAGCAAGTCTCAAAGCAAAGTGTGTTATTCTAACACCTGTGTACTTAAACATCATCTCACAGAACCTTATCTTTGTCTTGTCACAGTTTGTGACACAAAATAGGTGCTCAGTAAATATTGATTGCTTAAATAACTATTTCCTAAAAGGTACTAACTTCAACTACAGTTGTCATTTCTCTCTTTATTGTGTACCACTGAAGGGAATGTTTCAAAAGAAGTAGAACCCAAACTTGGTGTGAAGTTTTGCCTTAGATTTATTCTTGAAAACTTGGGCTTTGTCTTGAAATCACACACACACACACACACACACAAAAAAAATTGTAGATGAGGGTGCTGGCTATGCCCTGGAGATTTTCTCCCTCCAAAGCTCTTTGTTGGTTTCCATGTGGGCATATTCTATGGCCATTTAAAACCCACATATAAGGTTCTAACAGGAGACAGAATGACTCTTAGACTTAGTGCATTGTCCCCTAGGATCTCTGTAAAGTGGTTGGTGGAGGGTTGTAACACAGCTCCCTACTCTTTATTCATTCAAAAGCATTCATTTCACATATACTGTGTGCCAGACACTGTGAACAGCTGCTCCTGAAGAGCTCAGGGTCTAGTTTGTGAAATAGACATACAAACAGATCATTTAAATGCCATGTGGTGAGCTCCAATATGGCTGCGTGCACGTTGTATCATGGGAGCACAGAAGAGGAAGACACTGACTCTGGCAGGGAGATGTGGGTTTTCCTTAGAGGCAACATGGAAGCCCAGACTCATCCATGATCATATGTCAGGTAGAGAAAAGGGTATGCTTTTTAAAGGAGAGGGGGGGAGTCATGGTCAAAGGCAGAAAATCAGGAAACAACATGTTTCCAAATTGGCAGGTAGTTCAGTCCCAGTTCAGTCCCGCTGGATATTGTGTGCCGAAAGGTGTGATGTAAGGTCTTTTACTGACATTTAATGACAATTGTTTTGTGTCATTCACTATGTTAAAACCTTTCCATGCATAATTCTTTGTTTTAATGGACACAGCATGAGGTAGGTATTGTCTCTATTTTACAGACAGGAAAACTGAGCCTCAATGAATTTGAGTATGGTCCCTTAAATCTCATAGCTAGTAAGTGGCATGGTGGTATTTGAACTCAGGTCTATTAACCACAAAGCTCATACTTAATGGTGTATTGCTTCTTGGGAAGGAGTGGGTTCTTTCCTTCATCCAACAAATATATGAAATAAAATGATCGTATTTTTAAAAAAACAGAAATTGAATGAAGGATTATGGTGACATGGGAGTAAGAACTATGGAAGGACGATGAATAATGGGTTATAGGAAATAGCCTAATGGGTACAATGGATTTACAAATCCATACAATTCTTCTCAAATAACTATGAAATTGACTTTGACTTTTAGTATCCTAAAAACACAGGCCATGTCAGGACAATGAG
The DNA here is from genome assembly GCF_021218885.2 of Marmota monax. Lineage (NCBI taxonomy): Eukaryota > Metazoa > Chordata > Mammalia > Rodentia > Sciuridae > Marmota > Marmota monax. Next base: position 4,009,410 of record NW_026694821.1, read on the forward strand.
ACCATTCCTCTTGGTTCACTTTGGACTTCTATTTCCAAAGTCTTGTCTGATCAAGAGAAGGGGGTATTGAATATCAAAGACATTAGGAGTGCTCAGTTCTTAAAATTCTGATACATCATCCCTCATTCTTTCGATTGCTAACCTTGCTTTCTGTTCCAGAAAGAAAATAAAAGCAATCAAAAGAGAAATTTGTTTGCCCCCATCTGCTGCTCACCTGGACCCACCAGGGTCTGTGTTTTCTGCCTTTCATGTTGTTTCTTCTACTTATGTTTCCAGCTGATGCCAGTCCCTCTGCTTGTGTCCTATCCCTTCACCTCCACTCCAGAAATCACCCTCACCTGATGAACTTTACCTTCACTTTCCCCCTCTCTCCTGGGTCATCTCCACTGACATATCAACGTGCTGTTACTTCTACAATGTGAACCCTCATGGCTTTTCAGCTACCAGGACACGTCTCTGCTTCCTTTCCCAACACCTTGAAGGAATTGTCTCTACTCTCTTAATTCACATTTTTTTCTTAAATTCACTTACATCAGATGCTTGCCAGTATCATTTCACCAAAAGTTGTTCTTGGCGACAATACGCACATCTCCTCATTGTTAAGTGCAAGGATCTGTTCATCTTACCATATTTCTTGCAACAACAACTTTTGACACAGGCACCCCTCTTCCTTGAGAAGTCTTAACAAAGCACTTGCTCAACTCCTTTTCCTTCTGTCTCACTGGATAATCCTTCTAACTTTCTTTGCTGTTTGTTTCTCGTCTTTTCAATGTCTTAATGTCGGGATGTACAACCACTCAGTACTGGAAGCAACTTTATTTCTTTGTCCAAACTCATGTTCCAATGGATATATTTCAGTGTAGTTGCTTTAAAAACCAGTCACGTTTACCAATCTCAAATTTATCTAGATTCTAGATCTCTTTTTTTAAAATTCTAGACCCATGAACCCAATTTTCTAGTTGACTTCTGAACTTAGAGGCATCTCAAACATAATATGTTCAGAACATAACTTCTAAATTTTCCCTACCTTGGCTTTCTTTATTGTTTTTTTTTCATCCTGGGAAATGATTCCATCCTGGGGAATGATTCCATCCTTAGTTCATAAACTTGCTGGCATCTGTTCCTGACTTCCTTTCGATACTCACACCCTACATCCAGTTGGCAATAAGCCAATCCTATCAGGTCTATCTTCAAAATATATTGCATATCTGACTACTATAAGTACAAATATACATGGTAATGATAGCCAGATACTCAATATATCTTGTCCTGGATTATTGTTAAAGCTTCTAAAATATTTTTCTGTCCTATACATTGTCTGCTACATACAGGTTACTGTCAACACAACAGCCACTGCAATACTGTTAAAATATAAGACAGATTCATCACTCTTGTCTTCAAAACTCCCAAAGGATTTTGATGTCAAGGGCCAGAATTGTATCTTTTGATTATTCTTAGATAAGTGAGACTGAGTAGTAGAGTATTTTGAGTTTTAATTGTCTAATATACAGGAACTCTGGGAAGAAGGGAGATTTGAATGATTTTTAGTATCTATCATGTGCTATAATGTGAAAAATCTTTAAAAATTGACAAAATATTTCCTTTTTAAAATTTTTATTTTTTTATGTTAACAAAATACTTATTAAAAACATGGAATATATAATTTTAGATGTATACCATGCTCAAGGATGGGATGACTTCATACCGCCCCCCCCCCCCCATTAAGCAACTATACTAAGTTGAGTCTCAGTAAGTCTATGAGAAGACATGTGCAAGAATATTCATTGAGACTGGTGATAATAGAAAAAAGTTCTAAGAACAACCCAAATGATCAATAGAATAGGCAAAGTATGATTTAATCAGCCAATGCAATTGAGTCTTCTAAATCGACATTGATAATTCTAAAAATCATAGCATAATAAAGTCACCGTATGATATCACATTTGTAAAGTTTAAATAATATTATTTAAATTATCTCATATGTAAATGACAAATACCAAATTCAAGAGAGTGGCAACTTTTGAGAGAGCTGGGGAATAGGATTGAAAAGGAATAACTGAGAGGTTTCATCCATACCGAAGTGTCTTCTTCTTAAACAGTTATGAAGCAAATATGACAAAAACTACTTAGTTTAACAATCATTAACACTAAGTGTTGGTTTCTCATAAACACATTAATTACATTTTTATTTTTCTCTATGTTTGAAATACCTAAGAAGTGAAAAAGAGTGACTTAGCCCTTTACTTAAAGGTGTTCAAGGTTAATAGTTCAGAGGTAGAGAAAGTCATGCCTGCAACTAATTTGTGTATGGAAGTCTTTGAATGACTAGAATGGAGTTCTTGAAGGATGCTTCAAAACGGAGAGAGATGTTTATTATAAAGTCACACAAAGGACATATACTGAAGTCAAACTACAGAAACCAAAGTACAGCCAGGACTCCTGAGGACTGGCACTGGGGCCTGGAAAGTGGCCAGGAACCTGGGCTACTGTTCATAGAAGCTTCAAGGTTGTGCTTGCTCTCTGGTTTGCTCTGGGCATAAGCTTTCAATCTCTGCTCTCTACTTCCTCTTACCTCCTCTGATTCATCTGTAGGATACAAGATGAAGTTGCCTTTCTGACTGGCAACTTCCCTTTGGGATTGATCCTAAGAAGATTCAAAAAAAGAGAGTACTGTCTTTCCTTGGTATCCACAGGAATAGGTTCCAGGCCCCCCACACAGTAAATAAAGTTCATGGATGTTCAAGTCCCTGATATAAACTAATGTAGTGCTTGCATATAACCTTCCTCATATTCTCTTGTCCACTTTAAATCATTCCTAGATTATGTATAATACCTTGTATATTGTAAATAAATGCACTGTACCATTTAGGGAATAATGCAAGGAAAAAGGCATTTGTGTGTTCAAGTACAATTTTTTTTTCCAAATATTTTTTATCTGTGTTTGGTTGAGTTCACAGATGTGGAACACATAAACATGGAGAACCAAATGTACATAATTCCTATACACCATCATTTTGAACCAAGCCACACAGGTCTCATTTCTATGCCAATCCATGTACAGGCCACTTCCTGTGCCTAATCTCTAGTGGCCTTCTCAATTTAACAAGAAGTCCAGGGCTGTTTCTTTGAGCAGGGGCTGTGGGAGTTACCACTCAGTATCACTACTAATAATAATACACTTAACACATATTTAGTGCTTACTGCATTCCAAAGATTACTCCAAATACTTTATATTCATTTGCTTCAACAGCAAACTTATGAGGTGATCTCTATTTTGCAGATGGGGAAAATGAGGCAGTGAGAAGCTGAATAACTTATCCAGGGTCCCCAGATAAATGCCAGGATTCCCAGGCAATCAGAGCAAGGCTGGTACGTTGACATTTCTTGTCCTTCACTTCAGCCAGAGCAGGCCTCAATGGGTGTTATAGAAATGCACAGGAGAGAGGAAAGGAAGCCATTTAGATAGCATGCATGCTAAACTGTTATAGCAAAGAGACTTCAAAATGTAGTAGCTCTCTCCTGGAACTTTCCCATCCTCAACACACAGCCTCCAAGATTGCCTCAAGCATCACTCTTTCTCCGACAGCTGGAGAGAAAAAGAGAGATCCAGGATAAGTGTTTTTGTCTTTAAGGAGAAGATCAGAAGTTACCCCATCACATACATTCATACCTCATTGGTCTAACACCCACAAGAGTGGCTGGGAAATGTAGTTTCCAGGTGGATGGGCACATACCCAGTGAAAACATTCCTATCACAGAAAGGAAGAGAGGGCTAATGTTTACTAGGGGACAGTAGTGTACAGTTGACCACTTAGGAAGCATGATTTTTTTTTTAGAAAGATGTACCAGGAACTGGGGAATGTGTTTACCTAATAAGGAGAAACCAGAAGACAGAGGACAAACCTCATAAGTCTATATCCTTTTATCTTGCTTGGATTATTATTTTCCAAAAAAAGAAAATCCCAAAAAAAGAATCCTGTCCTTTCTCTGCCCTCTAAATGATGCTAGCTGTCCACCTCCACTGAATCTTTTCCAGCTCATGTTTGCCCTGAACAACCAGCAGGGACCTCATTTTCCAATGGTGGCATCCTAGAGAGCCCTGCAGTGACCATCACTTATTTCTTTCTCTTTCAGCTCACCTTCCTTTTAAAATGAGAAATTCCCAGCTATTTAGATTACAGTGTATTCCCTGTCTCTCTCCTTCTTTCCCTCTTTTTCTTTCTTCTTCTTTCTATCTTTCTCTATTTTTCTTTTTCTTTCTTTCTTTTATTCCCCCCTTCTTTTTGCAGTGCTGCTGATAGGCTAGGGCTCCTGCATGCTAGGCCAGTACTCTACCACCAAGCCACACTCCAGCCCTGCAGTGTGTTTCTGATACCCCTTGGAAGGGTAATTTTCTCCTGGTTACTCCTAGAGCAAGCTTGGCTCCTGTCGCCACACTGGGTCAAGCTTCTGTGCCCTGGATTTTCCTCCAGCTCATCTTTCACTGCTCCTGCATTGCACCCTCCTGGGGACTACATCCCCCAGCCTGGGGGCTCTCGGCTCCTTTTCCCAGCTCACTGGGGGGTCTCCATCAGTCCAAAGCATGGTATGGCATTTGTTGCTAGCAATGATTAAAAGGTATTAAATATACATGTGTACTATTGATTCTCTTCACTTTATCTGATCTTTTAAACCTGATGTCATGATTTAGCTCCCCTAATTAGCTTCTCTAATGATAAAACGTCTTATGTGATCTTATTTAGCATTTATCAATTCAAAACATCTTTCCATTTAAAAAATAATGCCTATGGAGAGCAAAAAAATAATAATCCAAGCAAGATAAAAGGATATAGACTTATGAGGTTTGTCCTCTGTCCCTTGGTTTCTCCTTATTAGGTAAACACGTTCTCCAATTCCTGGTATATCTTTCTTTAAAAAGATGCTGTTGTTGGTGTGCATGCCCCAGCCATTTGCATCTTTTAGCTCTCCCATCCTGGGTGAGGGAAGTGGGTGCTGTAGGAACAGCATCTGCTGTGGACCAGGACAAAGGAGCTTTCTAAAGACACATCCTTCCTCCCTCCTGCTGTCCCTTTCTCTGCTTCCCCACAATTGTGGTGAGTTTCCTCCTGACCACTGGGGTCATATGTGCTGAGCTGGGAATGACCTTCCTGCACTGCAAGTCCTGTGCACTGCTCTGATCTCCCTGAAGACTGGCCATCTCCCTCTGAGTGCTCCCCCAGCACCTTACACATGCCAATCAGTTTCCAGAATTTCCCTCATAGTCATCATTGTCACAATGCTCATCTTCCCTTGTCTCTGAAGTTCCTTGATATCAGGCACTCTTCTTTATAAACCTCCCTGAGTACTTATCACATAGTAGGAGCTCAGTAAATTTTCAGTAAATGAAAGAATAAGACATAGGCAAGCCCTTCCCACTGGTGGGGAGACTCTAATTGAGATGTGATTGAGTCCCAGGAACCAACCCTGGATGGACCCCCTTCTCAAGAAACTGAGAATTTCTCACTGCAGCTCTCCAGAGGGGCCTGCTTATCAGGGCTCAGTGTGTGGTCTAGAATCATGTGCACCGACATATTGCCACGCGATATTTTAATGACGCCTTAGGTAGGAGGCAGTGCTGTCACATGTGAAAGGGATAGAGAAGGGAGATGGATCTTCCTCTCCCCATTTTGAAAGTTATCCGATATTTTGGAGGAAGATGCAAATATCAGATCCCTCTCAGACACACAGACACAGGCAGAGACACATTCGCACTCGGAAACACGGTGTCTTTGCTAAATATAACCCTTTGTAGCGACAGTATCTCAATAATTTTAAAGTGAAGAGATAAGGAAGGGGAGCCAAGTCTTTCATAATGAATGCAAGCCTATAGCTCTTAAACAGGGCTAACATATGGGCCACTGATGTGAATGTGAATGCAAATTAGATATTTCTGATTGCTTGAAATAAAGTCAGCAGAATCAGAGCCTCACACAGCAAATGGTGCAGCTTTAACTACGTCGGTGCCAGGTTGGAGACAAGAACTCTTAACACATCTTCAGGGGAAAGTAAAGGCTTTGGGGCTGGCTTTTTGGATGGAGGCCTATCTAGGTAGGCCATGTTCTTCCCTGTACTGCCAATCTGGTTCTTGCTTTCCTGGTCTTTCAAGTATTTATATTGCACAGAAATAGAAGAAAGATCTTCTCTGACCTCTAACCTTTCTGATTGCCTTAATCTTAAGGTAATCAGGAACCTTCAGAAGTCACTTTATCAGGGCTGGCGTTGTGACTCAGTGGTAGAGCGCTTGCCTCACATGTGTGAAGCGCTGGGTTTGATCCTCAGCAACACATAAAAATAAAAAAAATGAAATAAAGATATTGTGTCCATCTGCAACTAAAAAAAATATTTTTAAATGAAGAAGTCACTTTATCAGGTTATCTTCAGGAGGGCAAAGTCTTATACTCACTGTGAAAGGTACTGCCCTAAGTACTAGAAACAAAGAAACCTAGTCACTTGGCCCAAGGAGCTCACCAGATTTGGAGACATGAATCCATCAGTCTTACTTAGGTATTGAGTAGCATCATGGTGGAGGTGTTCCTAGAAGGCCCCAGGAGCCCAGGTGTGGGCATCTCCTCTGGGAATGTGTGAGGGTGTTTCACGAACATCTTCCTGGAGAAGTGACCCATAAGCTTAATCTCAGAAAGGCAAAAAAAGCAGCAAACCAGTCACAGGAGAAAGTTAGCCTACATAGAGGCACAGAGGAGAGAAAAAAGCATAAGCAGCAAGGAATGTGGCTTCTGTGAGGAAGAGGGTGACAGAACTCAAGGCAAGCAAACTGTGTCAGCTGAGTAGCCCTGAGAGCAGCAAACCCAGAGAGGTTCTGGCTTCCAGAGCTATAACTACAGAGATAAGGCTGAAGTAAAACCTTCAATAATGTGAGAGCTTTGATCTCCAAGTAAAGGGCCTGTCCATTAGAGGAGTCCAAGGAGAAGTCCCCTACCTGAGCTCAGGCAGGCAAGACGAGAACCAGAGCTGGTCATGTGGCCCCTGAACCCTTGTCCTTTATTCAGAGTCCTGAATCACAGCCTCCATAGCTTAGCACTTCTAGGACAACGCTGTCAAAGCAGCCCAGCACTTCTGACCCCTTCTATTAAAAGCAAGATTCTCCCTGCCATTCTCCTACCCTCTGACCTAATGTTTCTCAGCCTGCTCTTATTGACATTTTGGACTGGACCATCTCTATTGGGGGAGATAGTCTCCATATTATCAGATGTTAATAGCATCCTTGACCTTGACATATTAAATGCCAGGAACACTTGCCATCCCACTGACTGTGACAATCCAAAATGTCTCCAGACATTGCCAGAAGTCTCCTGCAGGGGAAATTATTCCCTGTGGAGAATCTTGCTCTGGCCCAGGCACACAGATGTCCTTCTTGAGGTCAATGTTTGTTTCTCTATTCCAACACTATAATCTTGATGAGGGCTTCTGAGTCTCATGGGACCCGACCTCCTATCTAAGATATGACCCATGCTAGCTGATGCTTGGTTGGGCTGCAGCAATCAGCACTTCCAAGGGGCTCTCACTGGGACAGGGAGGCTCTTTATTTCTAACCCCAGTGAATCTGGACAACATGAGCCTGAGAACTATTGGTGCTACATTGCCAGCTACAGCCTTTTCTTGTCTAAGAAAGTTAGGTTAAGGGGTAGAAATGACATAGAACCAAATTCTGGTGGCATTTAAATATCTGTTTCTAGCTGCCCTAAGATCTACTTGCACTCCCTGCCCATGAACAGCACATCCCATTTATGCTGAGTTAGGCACATTGACCTTGGTCATTTACCACTCAAACAGATGGGAGGAATATTTCATCCCAAGATGGGGAAAGTTCAAGGAAAGGCAGAGAAATCGACAGGTGTTTCTGCTGCTGTCTAGAACACTCTTAGTCTGGGAGCCCATTCCAGGTTGACTTAGGCTGGTTTGCCTGCTGGAACCATCTTCCTGCTCTGAGAAGAGCAAAGAGAGAGCACAGGACAAGTGACTAGGAGTGCGACCTTGTGGGGGCCCAGACCTTTATTCTTTTTCTCATCCCACTTAAAGTTTCTATCCCCAGAACTTTTACCTAATGAAAATCCCTAATTGCTACTTCTACCTCATCTAGTTGGAGCCAAGAGGAGCCTTGAACCCCTGATGGAAGACAATATTCTTTCACTTTTTATTCTTTTCTCATTCTTCAGATCAAACAGAGGTGCAGCTGTCCTCTGGAGGAGAGGAAATCAACCAAGCATCCATTAGAAAACCTGCTTCCCTTCTTCTGAATCCCTGCTATTGTTGCCTGTATCACTTGGGACCCATGAGATGGACAGCTCAACTCCCAGAAACTGAATCAATGCTTCTTATACATTTCCAGCATTGAAATGGACTTGTATCAGATACTGGTAAAATCTACTGGAAGTTGGAGAACTTACAATTCATCAGATGAGAAAAGTAACCACATTCTGTTTCCAGTTTTGAATCATAATGTTTTAGTTTCCAGTAGAATGCAACCATAAATATATTGTACATTAAAGAATCATGGTTGAAATCATGTAGTCCCAGCAGTATTGAACCTCACTCTCTTTGTCCATAGCACACCCTCTAATTCTAATGGAAAATCAGAATCTAGAGGAGGAACAAGAGTGCAAAGCTCTGTCATTTACCTGTCCCCAAATGCCCAAATAGCTCCTGTGCTGTTAATTTCTCTTGCCTTGAATAATCTTTATTAATTTCAGTGGCAACCTCCCTTTTTAACCCCCTCTGTTCCTTCCATCATAGTACCCACACTGAATTCTTTAAAAGAGCACATCAGCCTCCCAAATAAGGCTTAGAGAGAGGAGAAAAAGATTAACTGACAGTGGCTAGCACCAAGGAGCCTACCTCTCTTTAAATCCTTCAATCCAACAGGCCCAAACCTTCCTGCTAGAGCTCTGCTGGTTAGTGGGTGGAGTCTGCCTTGATTCCAGCACAAATAACACATACTGTGCTCCCTGCTGTGGGAAGTTACCCACAAAGATTGCAGCTGCATAGCTGTTCAAGGTTCCTGGGCAAGCTGTTCTCATCCCCCAAACAAATTTTTATTCCTGCTAATACCAGATCCTGCTTACTACACATAGGATAATGCTTGCCAGGTTTAGAGCTGCATTTGTATTTTAAGGGCACCAGGATTTATTTTAATCAGGTATAGTAAGACACACAGACACGAAATGACGGTCACGAAGCTAAGAAATTTATACTCACAGTTCCCTAGAAAAAAGAGGCATGGCATGCAGTGCAGGGCCACCTGAGGAAGCACCCAGGTCACTCCAGAGGCAGAGGGGACCAGCGGGAGGGAGGCAGGAGAAATGTGGGCAAGGGGCTTTATCATGGTTTTCATTTGAAGGAAGAGGTAAAGCAGGGGATTCAAGTTTAGGATTGGCTAATTCAAATAATTTCAGAAGGCACTTGGGTATCAGGGCTGTCCCTAGTTGTCTGGTACCAGGACTGAGGGTGTTCGGGTCAGGGAAATGGTAGCCTGGAATGAGACAGCCTAATAAAGAAAAAGTTGGGATTTTGCTTGGTTTGGGGTGGGTATTCTACAAATGGGGCAGGGGGGCGGGGAGAAGACAGACAACTTTCTCCTACTTGAGTTGTTTACTATCTCTAGCAATTGATTCAACTTGGGTGGAGCAGCTTATCCAGGGTCAGCAAGACCCCAGTGGTCACAGCACCAGAATGCAGAATATAAAAGCCATGGTTAATACAGTTTTGCCACTGAGGCAGCAAGCATTCAAGTGATGGTTCTCAGACCAGTTTGGTTTGCTTTATGCTACAGAATTTGTTATTCAAAGAAAATCTTACTTGGATGGCCAATGTTGACAATGATTACAGTTACTTTGGTGAAAGTTAAAGATCATTCCCTAGATCCTTGGACAAAGAAAGCTCCCTGCCATTTTCCTGGTGCTTCTTCCTCGTTTTTTTTAAAAATTTGGTACTGGGGGTTGAATCCAGGACCTCATGCATGCTGGGCAAGTGCTCTACCATGGGCTACATCCCCAGCCTTCCTGGGTGCTTCCTGATGAGGGGGAAGAGACATAGAAATCTGTGGGTGATGTCTTGGAAACAGTGCACTGGAGGCCACTCCTAAGGCCATTTATACTTACATAATGTGTGACTCAACTGCCCATCATCTAGTCCTCTGTGTATACACTACCCTGATCTATTGGAGGTTCATCAGAGGGCACAGGGACCCATCGCCCAGTACTCCCAAGAAAACCACCCACACAGAGAATATGGCACTTCAATGCAGGTTGTGTTTTGCCTTGGGTATTATATCCTGTAGGGATATCCTTAGATTCAAATTACAAAACCTTCCCCTGCAGAGTTAGACTGAACCATGCAGAAGTCTCTTTCCTAGAATAAAATGGCATGAGCAACCTCCTCTGCTCCCTTCTTGAAGTCACTCGTGAATCTCAAATACTCTGTGTCTTCCTGCTCCATTGGCTAGGAAAAACTTGGCTGGAGATCAACCAGGCAGCCATGGAGTAAGAGCAAGACTTGACCTCAATGTCCAGGCTGCAGTGGTCACGAGGACCTTCTCCAGACCTTCTCACAAGTCTGCCTTAGCTCATGTAAAAAAGCTAAGCTTAGCTAACTGCAAATAAACACAAGAAAAAAAGAAAGTCAATGGACATTTCACTATCACTGCCATGATCATTTTATCATTAATAATGTTAATTTACTGACCTCTTGGAAACTGCACTGGAGGTGCAGCATTGAAATGTGATTAAAAAAAATTATCACTTTTTCCATAATATCTCCTTCTTGTTTCAAGATGATGATTACTTATGTAAACTGACTGTGTCCCTTAATCCTGAAATGGCTGGGAGAAGCTCTGTCTTGCTAATCTGAATTTTCTAAGTCTATATTCTCTCAAGTGACAGTGGTGAGAGATGACATTACTGGTATTTCTCCTTTGACTTACCACTTTCTGTTTTTTGGGGAAGCAAAAAGCCTGGGCTGATAGTCTCCTCATTTATAGAATCACTCCATGACCATTAGGGAGCCTCATCTCATTCTGCTCCTTGTGTTCTGAGAAATAAAGGGCCATTTCTTGTCCTTGATCCTACCTCGGTGCCTGTTCATTTCCATGTTCTTCCATTTGGAAGGAAGAGTGCCATCCTGTTTGGCACTGACTGAGGAAACCATTCCACATCGTTTGCACTGTGGAGACTCTCAAGGAACAACTCCTTGCAAACACTGGCTCTCCACACGCTGACTGGTGGGCCAGTGTTCAGTACTGAGTAATGAGATTTGCTCTTTAATTGGAGTTTAGAACTTTGTTCTGCAAAGTTGAAAAAACTTGCCCGAAGTCTGATTTCTAAAATAGTGGGAAAATACCCTATTTTCCATAAGGATGTTTTTGAAACTCAATACATCTTGGGCACATAGTGAAGTGCCTAAGTTGAGGTTTGATTACCTACTAGGTGAAATTGGTGTCACATTACCCTAGCAGAAATCTGAAAGGGAAGGTCTCAGGGATATATTAGAAACGGCACTGGACAAGGAACTGGAAGATTTTATAATCCAGATGTATCTATTTATTAGTCACATAATTTTAAATGTCTTTGTTTCATTCACATTGTCATAGACGCTGCAAGTTCAAGTGAGATTATTTATTTTAAAAAGCGTTTGAAATTCATAGAGTAGGATTCCAGTGTATGTTATTATTGAGTACAGTTATCTAAAACGAAGGCAGCACACCCACAGCTCTGAACTTTCCTAGCTTCTTAGATAATATAGAAAATGAGAAGTTAAATTTAATTCATTTGGACAGGAAGGTGAGGTGGAAAACAAGCTCATGTGGAGAGGAGAGGGAACCACTCTTGGACAGAGGAATAATGATGGAGGACCAGCAAGCAGGTCTGTGTTATGCTCCCAGGCCACAGGTTCTTATACAGCCACCTCACATGTCTCCAAATATATAGGGGCAAATATTTAAATAGAAACACAAAGGCATTTGAAGCAGATAATAAAGTGACTTCAAGGTTAATTTTGCAAATGTTTTTAAACCCATTGCTTGGAGTCAACTAAATTATGATTAACATTTTACAGTTTTGGAAAACACTAGGGAATGTCTGAAACTTATTGATGTATAGACCAGCCCAGAAATTGGTCACTGGTATAAAACAGAAGATTCTGAGATGCTCTGTCGTTCACTGTGTGTGTGTGTATATATATATGATTTTGAATTATTAAGTGGCAGAACTCCAATGACATGATTAACTAGTTCAGTCATTTTATGGTCCACTTAGTAAACCTGATTTTCAGGATAGTAATCCATGTCTCCAAGGTCACATTCTAAAACTGCACTGACCAATATGGTAGACCAATATGGTTAGACACTAGCTGCATGAAGCTATTGAGAACTTGAAATGTTACTAGAATAAATGAAAAACTGAATTTTAAATTTTATTTCACTTTAATCAATTTAAATTTAAAAAATGGATATTTGATTCAGTTCCTGGAAGATTTTAAGTACATCTAGTGCAATTTGGTTATGTTAATCTACTTTTTTTTTTACTGTAAATCTAAATGCAGATCAATTATTTCTGAGGAAATTTTAGCATCTGAATTGAGATGTGTTGTAAGTGTAAAATACACGTCAGATTTAAAAGATTCAGTATAAGAAAATAATGCAACTATTTCATCAATAGCTTTTATATTGATCGTTTGTTGAAATAATATTTTATATATTGATTTAAACAAAATCTATTAAAATTAATTTTACCTGCCTCTTTTTACTTTATTTTAATGTGGCTACTAAAAACTTAATTATATATGTGTCTCAAATTATATATCTATGGGACAGTACTACTCCAGTATAACAAATGAAGCTGCAAACATAGTTTTTTGACTTTTGGTCTATTGATTTTCTCCTATGAGCTATGCTACTTTTTCAGAATATTTTTTTAATCTCCATTGAAAAAGCTGGTTTTAGGCTTTCATCACAAGTGTTGATTTTTTTTTCCCAATAAAACTATCTGTCTGGTTTAAGCTCTCTGATTTGCTGTCTTGCTTATTTCCCTCTGCTACACTTTATTCCAGATCTCAAATTATGATTTCCTTTTCATTTTCTCTGCTATGGTTCATGAGCAGTGACATCTCATTTGATATAATTTGCTTGTATTACAAATGCATGTATGCATTTGGCTTCATATCATACACTTATTGACCATCAAAGAACAAAAGGGTGACACTACTGTTATCCCCCATCACCCCTTCATCTCTATGTTCCAGCACTAGCTCAAATGGGAGCCATTCTTTCAGTGGTTATTGAATGAAGGAATATAATATTGGGGCAGCAGTGTAAGAAAAATCCAAGGAATGAGACTTTTGAAATTTTCAAAAGAATTGGAAATGTGATGTTACAGTAACAAAGTTTTAAAAGAAAATGTAAAAGTTGTAAGTAGGGTCTGCTTCACGGGTGGTGACAGAGCACCACCCTGGGAAGGAACCCACTCTTGGCTGGATGCTTGGCTGTTGCCATTTTAAAATTTGAACTACTTTTCAATGAGGAGCCAGCCTTGCCCTGTTATTTTGTGTTGGACCCTGTAAATCATTCTGTTAGTCCTGGATATAGATAATGAAAATAAATGGGAAATTAAATATTTAGAAAATATTTGGAAGGATACAGTCACACTTGAGAATTAGTTCTCCATGAAAGTGATTAACTGGGCCTTTGGAATCTTTTATTCACCTGCTTCTACACAAACAGAAATAAATCAGTCCAATCTTCTAATCCTTGACAGATGACCTGTGGCAGCAATGAAAGTATTTGTATGATCCCATCAGAAAAAAAACTTAATAAAAGTAAGCCACTGTCCATTGAGTGGGAAGACAAGAAATAGATAAAGAAAATCCCAGCAGCTGTTTGCAATGGCAGATTAGAATCTAGGCTGTAGTTAGAATGCTTACAATGAAAAGAACTGCAGTGTATGGTGAGATAAATGTTTTACTTGTTGGAACATAACAGCAAGTCCATAGTTATCTTTCAGTAATAAATGATTTTTACTTATTTCAGTACATAAATCAAAAATAGTCATTAAGACTGAAATGTACCAAGTGATAAGATGGAGTTCCTTTCTACAGAGTCACCATTTTGTATGTAGACACACATAATTACTGATACACGTCATTAATAAAAAAAGAGGGAATTTCATGTGCCAAGCATCTTGGGAAGGCAAGGAACATGGTAAATTCTGGCCATTCAATGACAAAGAAAACACCAAAGGACCAAGTTCACAGTACGAAGAGCACAAATTTGATTTCAGAAGCACATTTGAATGCAAAATACTTTAGAGGTACCAAAAAAGGATATGGTATAATATAAACTTCTGGATACATGCATTTGAAGATCAGAAGAGACATCTGGTGTGGAGATAGGAATTTGAAAGTCACCTGTGATTAATCGGTAATTGGATTCCTTGGTGACTGGCCAAGGAAGAGAAAATCTTAGCAAAGAAAAATGTGGGGGAGAGAAGAAAAGAGGACAACCATCAATCCTGTAGAATGATGAGGTCTGCTTGTGTGACTGAGAAGAAGAGGAAGGCAGAGCAGGGAGGAAAGCCAGAACTGTGCTGGGAACAGAGGCCAAGGGAAGAGATTATTTTAAGAAGAGAAAATGGATAGTCATGCGAAAAATGCTAGCAGGTCAACACCATGAGAACAGAAGTGTGTCCATTAGACTCAGCAACTTGGAGGTCATCAGTGTTGTTAGTAGAGTTGTTTGGGGACAGAGGCAGATGAGGGTGGGTTGAGGAGAGATTGAGACAGAGGGTGAAAGTGTCCTCTCTTGCTGTTGCTCTTTCTCTCACTCTCTTGTTCAGCGCTACAAAAAAATCAAGCTAAACAATTCTCCATTTTGCTCACTCCCCTGGTTGAGGAAACTTGAGATGTATTGTGAGGTGTTCAGGAAGAGTGTATTTTCTTGCTGGTTTGGTAAAATAGGCAAAGTAGAGATCCTGGCTTCCCTGGACTTGGGTCCTGTGGTAAGCCTCAGTCTGGGAGTGCTGGTTGGAACTGGGGGAGTCACTGAGGAAGTGCTCTGGTTTCTCATTGTGAATGAGAAGGAGTAGAGCAGTATTCTTTATCTTCATTGGAGAAGATCAAACACCTATGTCTCCACTCAACTTAGAAACAAGAGCCAGTGTTCGCCCCAATGAGAGGCCATGTGCCTGGTGGCACTAGTGCCAAGTTGGGTGTCCTCCAGATTATTCCAAATGACCAGAGCCCATGGTGGGAGCAGGTCTCACCAATGATTTATGATCTCAAATTTAGACTTACGTCCCTGGCTCCAGTGGAGGCAACACAGTGTCCGAAGTACACAGACAGGATTGGAAAGAAGACACCTATAAATATGTGTTCAGTTCCCTGTCACTTGAACATCTCTGTATCAATTTCCTTGTCTTTGAAATATTAGTCACTAAAAAAATCTACCTCATAAGGCTGATGGCAAAAACTGAAAGACTTAATATAGGAAATGTGACTTGAGTATCACCTACCATATAGTAAATTCCCAATAAATGTAAGCTGTTGATATTTTTATTACTACACTTGAGAATGGCATAATTATATTATATTGTATTTCTGGCATGCAACATTAATTTGTTAAATTAAGTATTTTTAAAAATTCATCATTTCTATGATTCTATCTTGATTGTTTTTGTAATCATACAAGAACCTTAAAATAAGTTAAGCAGTTTAGGGTAATTTCCATATCTGAGAGAACCTGACAATGACCACTAAAGGTGAAATGTATTCAGAAATTGAATGGGTAAGAAGGGCGCTAGGGAGACCCCCATCTCTGTCTTCATAATTGCTTGAAATCCCGTGAATACTCACCCTCTGTTGTTTATTAAAGAGCATTTGGTATGATGGTAAAATGATATTCCTGCTACCATCAATGTCAAGTGTCATTTTTGCTTAAACAACCTGTACTGGTTGGAAACTGTCTTCAGACACCTGACTTGTAGGCAAGTCTGTCTCTTAGCATGTCTATAGGCAAATGGGACTGCTAAGGGTTGCTTTGTGAATTACTATCTCAAAAATCAATTTACACACTAAGGCTCACCAGGGCTATTAAACTTTCCATTGTTTCTTAACTAGAATTAGAGGTTGACAGCCAAGGTGGGCAAAACTAGAAAAAAATGGGGGGAAAATATCATCTAATTTTCATGGTCAAACAGAAGAACTCATTTTTCAGAGAAAAGAAGAATTATTGAAAGAAAAGATTAATTACAAGGCACGGTAACTCAGGCCAGATGAATTGGTCTTTGGAAATTCAGAGCTGATGGAATATATATTTTAAGAATAACAACAGCTTTGCTACTTTTTAATATTGTCAAATAAGGACAGTATCCATATTGAGTGACGGCATTTCTGAGCACCAATCAATTTCCTCTTAGCATTCACTCTGGACTAATAAGGGAACAAAGATGGCACTTAACAGAGTTAAAGCTTCAGATGGAGAGGGGTCGCTAGTTCACAGTGAATGCCATGGGGAGGAATCCAGATCCAGGTGCAGGAAGGGACAGAGGAAAAAGCCTGGAAGGGCTCATATTTTGTGTCTCTGGGCTAGGGAGCTCTACTTTGACATCTTCTTAGGAATAATCTTACATTCACTAACCTGGGGTGGGGCCCGGAGAAGAGAGCAAACAGCAGCTGTCACTTGGTACTGGGTCCTGTAACTCTCACATTAAACCCATTTTATTTACCTAGAGGATACATATTACATGCACATTTAAAAATGATAAACCATGGGGCCAGGGCTGTAGTTCAGTGGCAGAGCACTTGCTTAGCATATGTGAGGCACTGGGTTCAATCCTCAGCAGCACCACATAAATAAATAAATAAATAAAATAAAATAAAAAGTATTCTTTCCATCTACAACAACAACAACAAAATTTAAGTGATAAAACAGAGGCTCCGAGATGGTCTGTGACTTGTCCCAGCTCACACAGCTGGGGATTTGGAAGGTGGGAATGAGGGCTGGGATTAAACCCCAATCATTCCTCATCATGCCTGTTCTTCCCTGCTCCATCTCAGCTGCCTCTCACCATCCCCCTGGGTCCCCCAGTCTGGATATCTCTACCAAGTCTTGAAAGCATTTTTAATCATAGAATTACAGAGCATATAACAATGGCTGAACCCACATTGTGGGATAAAAGCTGTATGAGATTGACTCTTTAATTAATCCAAGCTTAATTATCATATTCCTGCTGACATCGTTTGCTATGTCTGCCCCATTGTAATCAATTAGTTAATCAGCTGATATCTGGCTTGGTTAGGACAGGGCACAAACTAATAAGCTAAATGTATCATAGAGGAAAATAAGACATGGAGCCCCATTAGAAAGGCCAGCAGTCCTCAGTAATGGCTGGTGAGGGACATGATTTTGCTCTGCTCAGTGCTGTGTCTCTTCCTTCATCTCTTGGGTCCCACTAGTGCCCTTGCTTGGGTTCCACATGGTTTTTACTGTAGATGGGCCAGCAGTACAAGGTGATTTTCCCTTCCTTTCTTTTTTTTGTTTTTTTTTTTTTTGTACCAGTGCTTCATCCCTCAGCTATGTCTGATCTATAATAACCCATTAAAGGTGTCTTCATTTTGTTACAATGGCTTTTTTGAGGGAGAGGGTACTGGGGCCTGAACTCAGGGGCACTGGACCACTGAGTCACATCCCCAGCCCTTTTTTGTATTTTATTAGAGACAAGGTCTCACTGAGTTGCTTAGCACCTTGCTAAGTTGCTGAGGCTGGCTTTGAACTCACGATCCTCCTGCCTCATTTTCCAGAGCCACTGGGATTATACGCATGCGACACCACCGTGCCTGGCTTCTGCTTCCTTAAATAGGAGATTTATTACCAATTATAGAAGTCCACATCAACTGATCATTGAGATCCAAGTTCAAAGTTTTCCTCATACTGTTAAACCCCTGGTTTGCTTCCTTCTAACACCTTTTCTATGTGTCTGTATAAATGTTTCTGCAGAGTTGAAATTATACAATGTATATAATTTCCTATTCTGCTGTTTCTTTCCATACTATATTGTTACAGCATGCAAAATTCCATGAAAACAACTTGAGGAGCAATTTCAATTAGATTTTTTAAAATCATAGAACAAATGTATTCCTATGGAAGACAACTCAGGGGTAGGCAAGGGTCTGGGCTCTCCCCATCCAGAGCCAGCCCCATTTCATTCCTGGTACACTTTGCTACAATGCTGCCAGGCCTAAGAGTCTCCTGTTAGAAGGGTACATCTCTGACTTCCTGGGGCCTGTCCCTTGTAGCCAGTGTGCTGTGGCTGAACTAAATGGATTCCCTCCCTCATCAAAGACATGGCTTCCTTGATAGTTTTTGCCTAACTCTATGAAATACTCCACTTCTCTTCAGCACCCCAGCTACCAAAGATCAGTTCTGATGCCTGACAATTTTGTAATGGCCATAATCTTGCACTTGGAAGACATACCTCTACCTTCCAGTTTGTTCTTCCCTTAGCCTCTTGGGCAGGGGGCCTGTGAGGGCCATGTGCTCCACCCAACCACCACATCCATATAGGCAGATAAAAGCAAACTCTAAGCAACAAGACTTCCTAGACTGTTACAGGCCCTCCATCCATTTACTCTTGAACCACTGACTTCACATTCTTGACCCCATGTGTGACTTTTATCATTGCCTCTGGTATCCTTTGGCAACAAAGATCTGACTCGTTTTATTTCCTGGTCTTTAGCTGGTCTGTGCCTATGGTTTTCTGTTCCTGTGTGTTTCCTCCATCGTAACCCCATAGCCTTATGGAATTTCAGCTGTGGCCAAGTAAACCTCTTTTTCTTTAATCCTTGTTGTGGAGTCTAACACTTTGTCTATAAATGTTGTTTGGGACACATACCACAGCAAATCATGAAGTCCCAGACACTCTCACACTGCCCAGACCTGGGGAATTCAGTGTGGTGGGAGAAGACAGTCACCATCATTGCCCAAAATAGAGATGAGAGGTGAGGAGATGATATAGCTGACACTGAATTTACATTAGCCCCCACTTCAAGCATCACCACCGCCCTGCCCATACCTCTTCTCTTGGAACACAGGGTAATTTCAGCGTATTGCCAGCCTCGTAAGTCTAAGAGGTAGGGGTGGGCAGGATGAGCAGGCTTGCCATGCAGACAGCTCTGTCAGCATCAGGCAATGCTGATGGTCCTCTGTGTGGGTTTCCACAGCTAGGATTCTCCTCCTCCTTTAGGGGACGGGGCTGGTAAGCTGAGGTACCACAGAATTCTGCCCAACTAGTAGCATGACAAATTCTCAGAAGATTTCAGAGAGTTTCTTCAGGGAGATCCTTCTGATTCCTCTCACCCACTGGTGGTGTGAGTCAAGTGGGAAACCTTTCCAGAAAGCAGTAAGAAAAAACAAACAAACAAACAAAAAAAAAAAACAATCCTCCATACAGTTTTTGATCCAGAAGTTTTACCTCTAGGAATTTGTATTATAGAAAATTATCAAACAAGCACATAAAAGAGCAACTGGGTAATTGTAAGAATGCTTTTGGCAGAGTTGGCCGTAAATGTCAAAGACTTTTAAAGAGGGAGAAGGAAGAAACAGATTTTAATGTCTCACAATATGGAATTGGTTAAATAAACCATGTTCCATCTGTAAATGGAATACTATAATACTATGCAACTTTTAAAAATTATTTAAATGTGGTCCTTACCCTGGAAAATGTTCCTGTTGTATTGTTAAGTTAGAAAAAGCAGGTTACCAAACAGTATCCTTTTAAGGATATGCATTAAATGTCAACAGTGGTTAGCTGTGGGTGGTGTGATTTCAGATGACTTTTAAAAATTATTTTTGTTTGTGTTTTTTTTTAAGTCATCTACAAAAACATGCATTACTTCTGTAATTACAAACGACAGTCAAGGAGGAGAGAGATGAGTGGAGTAACTGAACGCCCAGATACTCTGACACTGCTTGGTGTGAACAGTAGGAGACACTCTGGAGACCCTGACACAGCATCCTGGGTCTTTGAAATATTTGTCCCCCAATTAAGTTGGGCAGAGAAATTAGCATGAGAACCTCATACTTGCTAGACATCACCTGGTATGATTTCCTGGTGTTAGTGATCCTGGGTCCATAGCCCAATCTTCATGTGGGGCCAACCTTGAGAAATGAGTTTTCAAGAGCCCTGGGTTGTGAGTGGAGCGGTCCTTCTCTTTAGCTGAAGCATCTGCACAGCGCCACCCAGAGGACAGTCAGGAAACCCAGTTGGTCCTGCAGCTGTTAAGTCTTCTGTTCTGCCAGATAGATGACTTTTCTGATCTCAAGAAGACTGTACTGTTGTTCTCTAATCCACTAATGTCAGAGTCTTTCCCCACCCCGACCAAACCATGCCCTGCAAAAATCTCCTAGGAATGTGTTAAAAACACAGTTTCAGGGATTCCATCCTAAAGGGAGTCAGAAGCTCAAGGGTGATGCCTGGGAATCTGTTTTATTTATTTGTTTATTTGTTTGGGGGAGTGGTACCAGGGATTGAACTCAGGGGCACTCAACCACTGAGCCACATCCCCAGCCCTATTTTGTATTTTATTTAGAGACAGGGTCTCACTGAGTTGCTTAGTGCCTCACTTTTGCTAAGGCTGACTTTGAACTCTCTGTCCTCCTGCCTCAGCCTCCCAAGCTGCTGGGATTACAGGCATGCACCACCCCACCCTGCAGGAACCTGTGTTTTTAACAAGCCCCTTATGTGACCTTCTGCAGACTAAAAGCTGGCAGGCAGTCACCCACTTATCCCCACCCTCTCTATGTCCCTGTCAGTCCCCCACTGCTGATCTAGTTTCTTCCTTCTCTCTGAAGCAGGTGGTGGGGTGGGTGGAAAATTAGACAAGCTGAATCCCATCAACAACTTTATGAATGCCTTCTTCCATTCATTCCCACTGCTAGACGCTGTTGGTAAATGAATGAGGTGCAGCCAGGACTTCCTAGGAGTATGCATCTAGAGGAGATGCAGAGAGTAAATGCAAAATAATTGTACAGTGTGGTCAGAGAACTAGCAGAGATCAGAAGTGGAATGAGCACCATGAAACCTCAGATCAGGCCCAGAGGGTACAGAGTATTCAGAATTGGTAAGAAAATCCACGAGTCCAGAACCCCAAGATTAGGAAATCAAGGGGATGTAGAGCGAGTAGGAGAAACATCTCAAGCCCATTTAACAGCTGGGAATAGAAAGGAATTTGGAATTAAATAATTTGTGGTCACACAGAGAATTAGAGAGAGAGAGAACTCTTCATCTCTTTACCAGTAGAACACTGGCTGTCCAGCTGGATCTTAGCCATTTTGATGCCAAGGATCCCTTTGAGAATTTGATGGCATGGACATGTGCACAAATACGCACACTTTGGAAACCATTGTACAGGGTCTATGGAGCCATGGAGCACTCCCAAGGTTCATAAGAGGAAAACTCATTAATCCCCAATAAGAAGGAGAGAGAGGCCGAGAAGAGTTCGCTTGCAAGGAATTGAAATCTAAGAAAAAGATTTTCCCCATTACTGAGAGAAAATGCCTTCGTGAAGGGCAAGAGGAAAACAACAAAAGGAGTAGGCCGGGCATGCACCACCAGGAGGACGTCCAAAGTGATGACAGCTGACGTACTGGTCGTATTTTGGGATCTCTCCTCCACTTGCACATGTGTTACTTAGATACGCTGACAACAGCCCACGCAGGAGATCACGGACTCTCTTTCCTACTGGCGTGATGAAAACTAGACAATGTCTGTTAATGAAACCATTCAGTGCCTTTTTTGAAGGATTCCAGAACATTCTCAATTGCCTCTTGGTGTACCGCTTCCCCTGCACGGGCTCGGGCATCTCCGCATTGCCTGGAACTGTGGTTCATCTGCTGTCAGGCCCTCACTCTGTCAGAAGAATGATGATCATCTCACTCTCCCTGACATACAGAGGCTGTGAGTGGTGTGACTGGTGGCCCTACTCAGATGACAGCTGAGGTACAGCAGACTCCATGCCTCAATTGCAAGAAATGAGGAATAGAAGAAAACCAAGCAAAAAAATAATTTGGGTCCAGGGCCCTAAATTCAGGTAGCTTGTCTCTGCCAGTGCCCGGCTTGACATCTAGTTTAAGGCCAAGTTAAAAAGCAGCTGAGAATGTTTGCTCAGTGCAACTTGGCCATTTGAAACCTCCCATAGACAGGGCCTTCAGTTCCAAGTCCTCTAGGGTATCACTAGAACCCTGGCAGAGACCTTAGGAGAATCTGTTCATCAGCCTCTGTTTCAAACCTTACAAACTATAGATGATTATTATTTCTGCCTAATAGGTGAAGAGAGTGAGACATCTGCCATGGGGTTTTGCACCAGGAGTTTTGGATTTGTGGATCTGAGCCTCAACTTCCTTATCTATGGGAATAAAAATGGGAATAAAACCTATGTCAGCCAAGTTACTCTAGAAATAATTCAGGCATTTTTATCTAAAGTGACAACTATACATCAGCTAGACAGTAAATGCTCAAACAACCATTTGTTCTCTGAACTTACTGACCCAAAGTTACTTTTCCAGAAACATGGAGCCAGATGTTACAATGGCTAGTCCTGCAATCATCCCACATATTCCTGCCTGCCTGCTCTGCATCTTCTCGAAGCCATTGTGGAAAGAGCTCCAAATTCCCATCTGGAGATTTGGAGATTTCACCTTTCATGACAAACATTCTTGCAGAATTAATTCACAGCATTGCTGAGGTGAGGTAGTGGTGGATGTGAGTGATTTTTTTTTATAGTGTTACAATAATTTATCATCTTCTCTGCAGCAGCCGTACTCTGGCTGGCAGCTCTAAAAACCCTACAGCCGACGAGAGAGCAGTGAACAGAAATATTTTCAAGAGCAGATGGGACGTACCTTCAAAACGCAGGATTGTCCCACTGAAACTGGGACATCTGGCAACCCTAAAAAAGCCCAAACTAGATGAAATAAAAATTATGAGATGGAGAAGCAGAAAAATATGTCTTTGCATTGATTAGCAGGGAATGTAATTAATCTCCTTCAACTCCCTTTTCAGTCCTGCGGTGTAAAACAAGGAGAAATCGCAGTCTTACTGGGTCCCCCTGTGACAATTATTACGTGATAATTTCAAAGTAGTGTGAGTTTTAAAACTTCATAGTAATACCTCCCCTTCTATTGCCTGGAACTGTCCAGGGAGTGATAAAATTCATGCCTAAACTTCCTCAGTGTGCTGCTTTTCTTATTAGCCTGGCCAACAGTGAGGGGAAAGAAGGTTCATCTGACTAGAATCAGGCCAACTAGAACAGTTTTATTAGGAAATTATAGACTCAGATCATTTTTGTCGTTATATGTTTTTATTCCTGATCTCTCCCTCTCTCTTGAATGGAACCCGGGGCCTTGAGCATGCTAAGGTTCACCACTGAGCTACATTTTGTTTTGTTTTTGTTTTCTTGGGGGAGAGGGAATACCGGGGAGAGGGGATTCCGGGATTGAACTCGGGGCACTGGACCACTGAGCCACATCCCCAGCCCTATTTTGTATTTTATTTAGTGACAGGGTCACACTGAGTTGCTTAGTGCCTCCTTAAGTTGCTGAGGCTGGCTTTGAACTCGAGATCCTCCTGCCTCAGCCTCCGTAGGTGCTATAGAGCTGTGTTTGTATAGGGTAAAGAAGCAAGAGGGGAAACCAGCCTAGCTCCGAGGGAAGGAGGCAGAACCTTGGTTTTCCCCCTTCCCGCTGTCCTTGTGTGGTCTTGCTCGCAGCACCCTGCTCTCCTGTCACTTTGTTACCATGGCTGCCTTCTATTCAACTCTTAGGCTAGTGGGAGTGTGACCACGTACACTTTCTCTCCTTCCCCTGTTCCACTCAGACCCAGCAGAGAGCCCACAACACTCCAGTGGCTGAAAACTGCAGTGTTTGCAGATGGGTCCAAGCTGAACCCCTCACCCTGACCGGTCATGTAGGTTCTGAAAAAAGACTGAGATGAGGGCTCAGGGTCAGAACTCAGCTCACCACCTCTAGTAGACACTGACAAGGGCAAAAAGCAAACCCAGGAGGTTGGTGTGGTGGCACACACCCAGCCACAGTGACTCGGGGTATTGAGACAGGAAGACCCCAAGTTCAAGGTCAGCCTCAGCAATTTATCAAGACACTGTCTTGAAATAAAAATAAAAAGGGCTAAGGATGCAGCACAATGGTAGACCACTTTCCTGGCATGTGAGAGGGCTTTGGTTTTAACCTTAAGTAGAAAAATAAATAAATAAAAGACAAAAAAAAAAGGAAAAAAAATCTAACTTAAGAACTCAATCATTTGATAACCAAATATTTGCTCTTTATGAAGGTGTTTTTAAAATTTTTTAACTGTAGATGTACACAGTACCTTTATCTATCTATCTATCTATCTATCTATCTATCTATTTATTTATATGTGGTGCTGAGGGTCGAACCCAGTGCCACCTCACACATTCTAGACAAGCCCTCTACCACTGAGCTACATCCCCAGCCCCTATGAAGTTGTTTTAAAATATGAATTTCCTCACTGAATTTTTGTTTCTTTTCTCACATGTTCTTATGCCCACTTCTTGTATTTGTATTTGAAAAACTCTGTGAACTGAATTGTGCCCTCCACTCCCCACAAATTCATTTGTTGACACTCTTTCTCCCAGAATGCATGACAATGATAATAGTAAAAGCTGAAATAAATCCACTTTGCAAGCCGGGGTTAAAGCTCAGTGGCTCAGCACTTGACTAGCATGCTGGACACCCTGGGTTCTATCCCCACCACTAGTAAATCATAGTTAAGTAGCTAAATAAACCCCAGGTGGACTCCCACTCCACCATGCGGTGGACTCCACCATGCGGTGGACTCCAAGTTCATGACCCGTCTGCGTGACCATGGAAACCACACATGCGTGTAAGCAGCTCTCTCCTCCCAGGGGTTCTTCCCCAGGCCAAACCTTCTGCTATTGAGCAGTGATGAGAGGTAGAGGACTGGGGCTTTCCTCAGCCTCTACCACATGTGAGCTGTGAAGCCAGAAGCCTGTCTCCATCAGCCTCGGTTTCCTTATGTGAACAATAGGAAATTGTGAGAATTAAATAAGATGATAACCTCAAAAGAGATTTAGGAGTTGTTAGTACCTCACAAGCAACAAATGGAATGTAAGTCTCAGTCAGAAAGCTCCTCAGGAGTGATATAGCCTATTTTCTCACTTTGCAAATAATAAATGTGATCATTTTGAGGACTAATCCTGTACTCCAATCCTGAGAGAGAACTTCCAAGGGTCTGGCTGAAGTGCATGATTAAGAGAGGAGTTGGAGCCAGTTTCCTCATTAGGCACAGAAGGTACCATATCCAGCGCCCACAGTACTTTCAAGGCCATTAAAAAAAAACAAAAAAAAACCCCTTTTTCTTTTTTAATCATCAGAAGGAAAACAAATGAACTTTTAGGTCAAATAAAATATTTCAACTTATAATATTAATAAGTTTATCTTTATACCAACAAGGTTATAAAATGTGAATGATTAGTGCTATTTAGGGGGAAGGGGCCCACTAAGGTGAAAGTGCCCAGGGTCTATGAAAGTCATACTGTAGGCCTGAGAGCAGAACCAGGTAATAAAAAATACCTTTAACTTCCAAGAGAAGCATCCTGTTCCCTTGGATTAATTCTTACTCCATCATTCTTCAGCCATGCTTGGCTCTCTTGTGTCCCCCTCAAGAAGTGGCCTCTTTCTGGAGTTGCTGGTCACACCCTCCACCTCCACCACCATCTGCACTCAGCAGACACACTGATGACATTCACCTTGTGGTTGTGTGCCACCATAGCCTTGGTTTTAGCCATTTCTTTCTTCCTTGTCACCCTGGCCCTGGCATTTCAATCCCTGGTTCAGTTGACCATGTCCAAAATTGGCACAGTGCCCGTGTGTGGTGCTAGAGAGAGCTTAGTGGCCGAGAGCAGGGATTCTTGCCTTGAGTTGGAAACTCAGCACAGTCACACACTAGCAGGGTGGTATCTGCCTGGTCAGTTAACATTTTTGCCTCATTTTCTTCATCTGTAAAACTGGAATAACAGCAGCATCTATTTCACAGATTCTTGTGGAGATTTCTCTTTTTTTGAAAATGCACATGTGTATAAAAACAGAGGAAGCACTATGTGAGTGAGAGGTATCGTGGCCATTCACTGTTTTTATTAATATTATTATGGATCAATTTCTAGGCCCTAAAAATACAGAGAGCTGTTTGAGGAGCTCACAATCTAATAGGAAATAAGCATGCAAAGATAAATAAAAGGATGCTTTTAGAATCCCGACCCTCCTTAGCAGGGGATCTTGAGACAGTGATTTTGTGGCAGCAGTGTGACTGGACCTTGGAAGTGGGCAGGAAGAAGGTGGAAGGAGAAGGAGAAGGTGGCGTATCAGGAAGGTTTCCAGACTCAGTCCCGAATGGCAAGTTAGGTTTGCTGATGGGTGAGGATATCAGTGGGGCCAGGGAGACATAAATCCCTTCCAGGAAGAGTGTGGGAGAGATGATTAAGAGAGAGAGCTGAGCCATGCTTGCAGGCTGGCCCTTTTCCTACAAGCCACTGGGGACTGGAGAGTCATCTGCTTAAATGCATACAAGAAGATCACAGCTGGCCAGGGTGGGGAGGGCAGGGAGGGCTCATGGGAGTGGGCTCTGCCATTGGTCCAGTGGCTCTGTTCATTTAGTTTTAGCGAGAATCCATCTGGGTACACTGACCC
The DNA here is from genome assembly GCF_021218885.2 of Marmota monax. Lineage (NCBI taxonomy): Eukaryota > Metazoa > Chordata > Mammalia > Rodentia > Sciuridae > Marmota > Marmota monax. Next base: position 4,036,189 of record NW_026694821.1, read on the forward strand.
TTGGTATCTGACCACCCCTACTATCCAATCAAATTCCGCATCCTCTACTCCCCGTATCTTACCACCTGCCCTGCCCTCAGCAACAATCCTGTGGAGTCAGTTTAGCCAGACCTCCCTTTACTCCTGTTTGAAATTTTCCACCCACTGACCCTCCCCCCAGCCTGCCCCTCCTCCACTAGTCTTGTATTCACACAGCAAATTCAACCTCTGCCCACCACTTGGAGACTCCACTGCAGCAGTCTCATACCTGTCATGCAATGGGCCCACTGCCTTCAGTAAAGTCTTCCTTATTGACTTTGACAAGAGGCCAGAAATTTTTTTTTCTTTAACAAAAGTCAGTAAACTACCATGAGCATGAGCTGAGAAGTCTGGGGCTGGATCTAAGGCAGAGGGGGGTGTGGAAAGGGAGGCTGCGGGGCCAGAAACGCAAGGCTTGGCAGGGCTTGGTGACAGATTGGTCGTAGGAAGAAAGGACGAGGGAAAGATCGAGGGTGATTGATTCTTGGTTCTTAGCCTGAGCAGCAGGACTGATGGTGATGATCTAAGTGAAGACTGAGGAGGGAAGGAAGAATTGTCAGTGTCTCTGGAACACATGCAGAGATACCTGGGAGGCAGCTGAACGGAAGGGTGTGCCGCTCAGAAGACAGAAGAGAGACCCAGCCAGACAACCGAGGTTCTGGGGATAGATCAAGCCTGGAGATGACGGCAGAAGCCCATTGGAGTAACTGAGAGCACCCAGGTGAGGGGACCCGAGCCAGAAATGTAAGGAAGGTGAATATTCACATCCCACACATCCCACATCCCTTCCTCCTCATTAGTTTGTCAACTACTCACAGACTAGAATCATGTCTTCACCATTTTTATTCTTTACAGTGCCTTCATTGATCAAGCTCTCAGAGTGTCTCCAGCCCACAGAGTAATGACCCATTTAGAGATCTTCCTAGAAGCCCAGCTGTACTCTGCAGTGTCTATCTACCACCACATTATAATTTGGAAGATGTTGTCCTTAGGGTCCCCAAACTATCCATGACAAGATCGCTACCCATTGGCATTGCTGTGTATGGGGAGAGGGCTGGTGGTTTTCTATCAGACACACTTGGAGGAGGCTCCAACATCTCTTGCCGGCCGGGGTGCACAGCTGGAGAGTTAGGATAAAGTCGGGAGGATGAGATGACAGAATAGCTCACACAATTTCTTGTCATCTCCCTCATCCACAGGAATGGTAGCTTTGGGTTCTCAAACAGAGGCATAGACACAATTGCCACAAGTATCATGCGACATAAATACAAATGAGAGTGCACTAGAGGAAAATGTATAAGGGTGAGAAGGCCACAATAGTGCCACATTCTGCATATTTATAAAGGTGGTGGGGGGATTATATAAATTAGAAACTTGCTGGAAGCCAAGTAACTTCATTAGACTCCAGAGATAAGTGCCTATTTGCTTTGGTCTCTGTTCCTGCTAGCACCCTGGAAGGGGTGGGGGGAGGGACCTTCAGGGCCATCCCTCACTCACATCCCTCCAACAGTGCTCAGCACATAGCAGGTGTTGAAAAGTAGTTGTTTCATATCTCTGGTTGTATACATAGTATACTCACACCAATTTGTGTCCTAGAACAATCATCACATTCAACCATCATTAATTACCCCATGCCCCCTCCATTCCCCTCCAACCCCTCTGCCCTATCATTCCATGTTATATATAATTTTTTAAAAAATCAAATAGTTGTTGAATAAACACTATTCTCAAATGTGTGCCACACAGCCCCTGGCACATAGGGAGATAGAACCTAGTGCTCAACAAGGGATTCTTGCTCCTGCCTTCCAGGTGCTTGTAAGACTCATTCTAAGTTTGAATAGTAGGCCTCTGTTTCACCTTCCTGACATACACTCTAGACCTGATCCTCCTTAAAGACACTAATACCTTGAGTTTCCGCCTTTCATCCCTTCCAGTCACATTTGCTGGATCCTGTGTCTCACCCTTTAGTCTACCACTTCCTGCAGGACAATAACATTTTGCAATAACCTACTGAGATAGGGACACCTGCTACCCTTTTTTAGCTAAGAGACTCTGGAAGTTAGCATCTTACTCAAAGCCTTGGAGTGATAAGTGAGTGTGACCCCTCTGCTGCTGTCTCCCATGTAAGTCCATGATCCTTGGACAATCATCTTTCATCAGGTCCCCAGGAAAGGATAACGAGATGATCAACATGATGTCCTTCCAAAAAAGCCTGTCTATAGCTTGCTTAGAGTGGAACACTGGAAATCCATGGAAAGAATACTCATGATCAAGAGAGTCAGGTCCAGGTCCAGCTCTACACTTAGCACGTGTGGGACAATTTTCTGTACCTCTCTGGGTCTCCGTTTTCACTTCTGCAAAATAAGAATAATAATCCCTGCCCTTTCTTCTTTATAGGATTTTTGAAATAATTAAATGAATAATGAAAGTGAAAAAGCTCAGAGAATTGTAAAGGTGGCATGGTATAAGAGGTTTTTCTTTTTCATTATAAAAGTGGACAGTAATAAAATGAGTTCCATTTCAGATCTTTAAAGATTGAGTCACACTATCCATCATATGTTCATTTAGATTCTAAATTGATTTTTTCTAAGAGGCATTATGTATGTTTAAACTGCACTTCATGTACTTTTTTAATCAGCCACACTGAATGTCTTGCAGTCCACTCTGGCAGAAATAATTCATGGCCATTGTCATTACTTCAATAAACAATGCTTTGAGGGCTTAAAACACCACTGAAGGTAGAAGGGATATTTGCCAAGGAACCCTTTGGTCCATAATCTCCCCAATTGGCTCCTTGTGCAGTTATATGAATGGGCAAAAGGACAAGGTTCTTGGATCTGCGACGTCTGAACTGACTCCTGCCAAGTGGCAGGGACAATTTTAGTGCCGCTGAGAATCTGACTGCTGTTTCCGCCTACTCCCGCCTTCCTCCTTCCTCCTGTCCTTGAGCTCGCAGATGCTGCCTGCCTTCTGCTCTTTCCTTTACCAGTTTCTTGCATTTCCATGTCTCCTTGCACCCGTTTTCCTCACTCCAGATTCTCATTAGTGAGTTTTCCTCTTTATCCCTCCCCCACCCCATACACACAGTCACAGATTACTCGGTGTCCCCAGTGGGTCTGTGCTCATCCAATGAACATGGACAGGCACAGTCTGGGAGCAGCAGGGGCAACTTTCCTTCTCTGAGCCCTCATGATGCTAACGAGAAGAACCCTTTCCAATGGGACCAGGTCTTCACTCTCCTTTCCGTCTTCTCCTTGGACTTCCCTGGACTTCATCCTTCAATGAACTCGGCACCCAGTCTGTCCCTTCCTTTCTACCCATTCACCCAAATACACTCAGAGTGAACTTTCTTAATATTAAATCTGACCATGCCACTTCTAGAATGCCCCAGTAACTCCAGATAAAATCTACATTCCTCAGCTTCACTTTCTTTCTTTTAAATATATTTTTTAGTTGTCAGTGGACCTTTTATTTATTTATATGTGGTGCTAAGAATTGAACCCAGTGCCTCACACATGCTAGGCAAGCGCTCTACCACTCAGCCACAACCCCAGCCCCTCAGCTCTACTTTCAGGATTGCCTATCATTTGGCTCCCACTCAGTGTTCCAGACTGGCTCCTCGTCAGCTACCCCTGGAGCACACACTCAATGTCAACCCTTGATGTCATTGCAAGTGAATGATTGAGTGAAGGCTGGAAGCTCAGCATTGAGGTGAAGGGTAGTACAGTAGAAAGGGTAGGGGTTCGGGGTTAGGACTGTGGTAAGGCCTCAGCTATTTATTTATGGTATTGTGGCCTGCTTTCTGTATGTATTGGAAAATCTTATGTCCTTCCACACGGGGCTTGGATTAGGGAAAGGGAGGGATTTACCTTGGACACAAAAATTAAGGGGGTATTAAAAAATTAAATGATCAAGAAAAAAAATCTTAATATGCTGTTTTAGTAAAACTAAAGTTAATTTTAAAAATGATTCATAATAAAAAAAGTTTCAAGATTGTAAATAAAGCCAGTATCTGACTCTGCTCTTACCATCCTGCCTCTCTCACTTTACCGGGCCCTCCTCACAGGATTACCAGGAAGACTCAATGAAAGGGTATGGTTAAGCCCAGTCTAGTGCCAGGTCCTTCACTCCGATTTGACTTCTCCCTAAAACATAGACACCACCTGTGGCTCACGAACCAGTGTCTATCTCTAAACTCTTATTGATCTGCAATGTACAGAAGTTCAAAATGTTTTTACGTTTTCATATGTACTAATTGCACAGTGATTTTATGTGTGTTCGATCTATTTCCAAATGTGACCTTTTATTTGGTATGTCTCTAGTTATTTCCTCTCTTTGCATTTTTTAAAGTATTGTGGTTTATGAACGTTTTGGTGAGTAATGAATTGGGAAATAATTTTGTAACAATGCTCCTTCCTCACAGATGGTTTAAGAAGTACTTCTCTGAAGTTTGAGGCATACCAAAAGCCCTGTGGTTTTCTGGGACTGATTCATTTGTTCCTGAGACACTGAGAGGTGCCACACTGTGGGAGGATGTGGGCTAGACTATACCAACGCCGAGGAGCCCAGGATCATTGTATTCTATGGAAACAGTGCTCCCTGGTGCTGGGATCTCAGCAGTCCTATGAGGGTCGTGCAGCAGCCCCTACCCGCCCCCCGCTGCCACCCTCCCGCCCTCTGACCCTCTACTCTGCAACCCTCTCACTACTTTTTAGGTTGGTTTTCATTTTTCCTTTTGTTCTTCGTTTGCTGCTGCTTTCATCTGGACAATGTGTCCATCTATTTATCCATCCATTCAACACTTATTGAGCCTCTCAGTGGGAGGGGGACATTCACAGGTGTTTGGAGTAGTAATGAATGACTCTGACATTGTACCAACCCTTGAAAAGCTTACAGTCTGTCTATCAGAGAGGCCAGAATGAACTATTAAGCAAACAAATATATCAATTACAAACTGGTAAGTATCGTAAAAACTAAACAAAGTGATAAAGAATAAGAGACTGAGGCTTACTTACGTAGGGTGCTCAGTGACGCCTGAGGACCACAGCTCTGAGGGATGACAAGGTCTTAGCCATGCAAGTAACAAGGGGGAACTTTGGAGGCACAATGAAGGAGCTACATTAAACCTTTGGAGGTGGAGGAGCCTGCTATGCTCCAGGACCCAAGGGAGAGTAGTGTCCTAGACAGAGGGTGACACATGGGTACAAAGTTGGCACGGTGGCTTACCACATCATGCAACGTCTACAGGCCACTTGTGCTCATTTGAAGTGCAATGAGAAGTCTGTCTTCTGTTCTATCTTTGAATTGCACATTGTTTGACGTATTTAGTGGAATTAGTGTGAGTCAACTCATCCAGTTAAGCCTCCTCTCGTTGCCGCAGTAGACTGTTTTTACCTTCAGACTTGCACCACTGTCCTTCAAGACTGCTTATGCTCACACTCTCTTATTTTTTTCCACACTGATCTTCTCTTCCAGGGAAACCCAGACTGGGATGTCACAGTCAGCTTGGAATCAGTGATGGGTCAAGGGACAACAATGGGACCCAAGCTGAACCCAAGCTGATTACTTCCCCGAGGTTTATTCTAACTGGAACAAAGAGAAAAGGTTAGATTCTTATTCGATTGGAATTCAAATTGCCTGTGGCCACATTCCCTGCCTCACAGGGAAAACGTGTGTGTTCCAGGACATAATGAAGTAAAACCAGGCAGGTTCATGCCAAGGATGAAAGCCATTGATGATGTCGAGGCACAGGTCTTGGGCCCCTGCCCTTGCACACTGCCCTGGTCCCTTCATCTGTACATTGCGCCTGAGCACTCTCAGAAATCCCTGGTACTTCTTTTTTTGCTTAAGTTCATCTGAGTTCAGGTCTTGTGTAACCTGTAACTAAAATCACATTGCAAGTGCTGCTTCCCAGGCTCCTCACTGCTGGCAGCGTCTGTCTTTTCCATATTCTCCCATTGCCTGGGGCTTCATCTCCCTCAACAATTTAACACGGTGAAGGAAAACCCATGTTTCTCAAAGCAGGTGTATCAGAACCTTTAGACCATTGGGACATCAAATTTCGCCATCTCTCATTTTTTGAGATGTCCTTCATCAGAGCAAAAGTGAAGGAACTGGAAGATCATCAGTCAGATTCTGTGTCATCTCTAAGAACAAATGCATCATCTCTTCATCAGTATACAAATGCACATGCGCCCCCACACATGCTAAGGTGCTGTCTTAGGAATGTGTAGAACAGTTTTTCAGTTGTTGCTTTCAAGACCAAAGGAAAGTTGCTTTCAAGACCAATGCTTTATAAATGAAAGACTTTTGGGGGCGGCATTGGGTCAGGTTAAATATCTTTAAAACCATCTGGAGCATGATTTCCTTTCTTCTTAACAATTTCTTGGTGCTATTTTTCTTTAAGCTCAACTGTAGTAGGGAAAAAAAGCCCTAGAATTCAAGCCAAAAATCGGTGTGAATCCTGACAGCAGGCTCCAAAATGCCAAGTGGGAGTGAAAGAAAAGGAAACACTGACTTTTTCCAAAGCCATATAACAATTCATCCTTCAGCAGATACCCATGTGGTCTGATGCATCTGAGTTTTCAGAGGCTGGCCCGGGCTAGCAGGAGCCGTTTGTCTCGGTGGCTGCATTTTGTCTTGTGCCCATCTATCCATCTCCTTCTACCACTCTGAATCTGGTGACCTTTAGGATTCGCTGCAAAATCCAGATGTTCAATCTGGCTTGTAAACCCCCGGAGGACTAACTATTGGAATATTGGAGAGGTGCATGTAGATATTTTAAACTGCAAATGATAAGTTAATGAGGAGGACGGCTGGTGGGAGTGTGGGAAGGAATGATCTACTGCTAGAAATTGGATTTTCTGTGGCTGATTCCACTTTGGGGAAGAAATTCTTACTGTTAATCCTAGAATGAAATGGCTGATAAAGACGGTCTTATAACTATGGAGGTAGGCTCCAGTTTAAGAAAGCCATTTGTATCAAAATCTCAACTTCAAATGCATTGACCACACACTAGTTATTTGAATTTCAAGATGTCAATTAATATTTTTTTATCAAATGATTCTTGTAAATATCTAGTTTCTCTAGTACCTTTAAAATAGGTTGCTCATGATGACATACACATATTAGAAGAAAAATACACTTTGAGGAAGTTATAATTGCATATCCTCTGAAACTGTCAGCTTGAGAGGCTTAATCACATGGCTGTCCCCATAGTGGTTTGATAAGTGGCTTGGTTACCCTTGACCTTGAGAGGAATTCCTGTGCTTCTGAAGGTCCCTGTGGCTATGACTGAACTTAAGGTTATGGTTGGAGAGTTGTTAAATATGACAGATTCTGAGAGCTACTATTAAACTGATAAATTCCTAAATAATGTTCCCCAAATCTCTTTACCACCTGCCTTCACTTAGTGGGGGAAGAAGCCTGGACTGGGAGCAAGAAGCGTGAGTTTAGGATTGAGCTCTAGTGTCAACTGCCCATATCAACTTTTGATAACTCATTTTATTTCTTAGAGCCTCAGGTCCCTAGATTATAAAAGGAGAATAATCCCTGCCCAAACTCTGTCATCACAATATTTAAATGCAATAATATATGTTCAAAATGCTTCCTACTTTATGAAATAATCTCACCAAGGTTAGTTACCATTGTTTTTAGTTGATCCATGTAAGATTGATGTTCTCTCTGCCAGGAATGGCTTGAAGCTGCACCTTTAGAAGTTACATGTGGCTATCCTAGCAAGAAGCATAATTCACTCCATATTTTTTAATGGAGAAACTCTAATAAAGGGATAGGTATGTGGTAGGGCCGAGGGAACAATCAGAAGTGTAAGAAACCTAGAGAGGAGCAATAGTGAGAAGCCATTACTATGTCTATGGCCACAGGGACTGACTGAGGGGAGGGATGGGAAGAGATAAGTTCCTGGAGCCCAGAAAAACTGGGGTCATGGAAGAGCCCTTCACCCATAGGAGCTGGCCAAGGCTCAGACCCTAAGTAAGGGAAGAGTAAGAGAATCAATTCCCCAATCTCTTCCTCTTCCTGCCATTGTGTCTCCCATTGGCCAAATCTCATGGGAAACCAGCGGATTAGGGATTCTTGGTGATGCTGTTTCAGAATAAGATTAGAGTAGAGCATGCATGGGGACAAAGGAAGAATGACCAGTTCACCTGGCTGGTTCCTTTTTTTTTTTTTTGTGGGGGTACCAGGGATTGAACTCAATGTCACTCAACCACTGAGCCACATTCCCAATCTCTATTTTGTATTTTATTTAGAGACAGGTTCTCACTGAATTGCTTAGTGCCTCGCCATTGCTGAGGCTGGCTTTGAACTCGTGATCCTCCTGCCTCAACCTCTGAGCCACTGGGATTACAGGTGTGTGCCACCACACCCAGCATTGGTTCCTTCTTATTGCTTCATTCTCCCCTCCTCAGAATGTCTTTCCCAACTCCTCCATCTAAAGGACCTTTGACCAGCCCTTTGCTGGATACAACTCCACAGTCATGTATTTTCTTTGTAAATCTTCATTACCACCTGAAATTATCTTACCATTTCTTTGCTGGGCTGCATATTTGTCTCCCCTGCTAGAAGGTACATTTCATGAGGCATGAAACCTGTGAGTTTCATTCACTTCCCTAACTCTAGAGCCTAGTATATAACAAATGTTTGTTAAATAGTGTGGAATGTAGAATGATGGCAGGTCATTGAGGAAGAGAGAGGAAGTCATCAGATCAACACCTGAGCTACAACTATGTTGGCAGGAATGACCTTTGCCCCTGAGCCCTGGCAGAATCCTCAAACTTTCCCATTCTAAAGAACTTAGACTGCCATTCCCTCCAGGTGCCCATGCCACTGAGGCAGTTCTCTTCATGGCATTTCCTCAAGGACTCTGTTTCCTTATTGTTCTTTGCACATGGCAGCTGGGATAGCTCTTCCACCATAAAGCATAAGGAAGAACCCAGGCCACTCGGATTTTCTATTTGCATCTGGTGAAGTCAGGACTCTGCCACTTCCTCTAATAGTCCTTATCATTTGGGCTCCAGGAGAGAACTTCCTGTTGCATAGAAACTACTGCCACCACCACCCCGCCCCCAACTCTTGGAGGAGGCACAGCATTGGAAACGATGCTAGTGATCCCTAACACTGTCTAAAGTGCTATAGGGATTGAAAGTATTTGTGTAGTTGTCAGCTCTTAATCCTGACACTATCCCATGAGAGAAATGTTATTTTCTAGTCTCTTAAATAAGGAAGTCGAGGCCCAAGGAGGTTAGGTGAGTTGTCCTGTGGGTAAATGCGGCCTGTTCTCAAAGCTGGTCCCCCAGAACCGGTTCCTGTATCCGTGTCACTGAAAAAAACGAGCAACACTCCAGGCAAGACTGTCCCTGAGAAGGAAAATCCGTGGTTGGAAGGCCTGGAGAGTCTCGCCTGGCAACTGGCATGGGTTCACGTAGCATCTGTTAGTTGATCAGGCAGCTTGTCAAGTCACGAAGGCTTGGGAGTTTGGATTCACGCTTAAGTTTAAGGCCTAACCCTGGCACACATTTGCTTTTGATTTTAGATAAGTCACTTCTCTTGAGTCACCATTTTTTCTTTTCTTGAGTGGAATTATTAACACAAAACTCCCAGGTTCATTCTGAGAAGTAAACATTTCAGTGAGTGTGGAAGTGTTTGCTGTACAGGAGGCACTCAAGGTTAGCTCTCCTTATACACCTACCTTCACATCCTCTTTATAAAACTGGAGAGAGTGCAAATACTAAGTCAATGCAGTATTTACATAATAGCTGCCTCTGAGCTACAAGGAGCTTGGCAAGCCCAGGCCAAGCAGGAGCTCTCTGCCCTGCTCTCCGACGGAGATAGGTGATAGCCGGGTACTTTTGTCTTAGTACTAAGCTGGTTCTGCTCATCAATCTTGGGTCTCCCTTTGTTTGTTCAGTATCAGCCATGTCTATGACCTTTATTTTGGGAGGTACCAGGATTGAACTCAGGGCCACTCAATCACTGAGCCATATCCCCAGCCCTATTTTGCATTTTATTCAGAGACAGATTCTCACTGAATTGCTTAGGGCCTCACTAGTTGCTGAGGCTGGCTTTGAACTCATGATCCTCCTACCTCAGCCTCCAGGGCTGCTGGGATTCCAGGTGTGCACCACCACACCCGGCTGCCTATGACCTTTTATAAATGCTCTTGAGCTTTAAAATGTGGAAAGAAGTTGGTGCCCACAAGTAGAAGGAAAAGAGAATCCAAGTTTCACTTGAACGTCTTGGAGAACTTAAGGATAAAGTTTTCTGCCCTTTCATTGTGGTCACTGTGCTTTTCATGGATTGCCATATTTCATCCTCACTGCCACCTTGTACAGGGGTAGCACCATCACCTCCACTTTAAAAAAGAGAAAGCAGCGATTAAGAGAAGATAGCTTATTTGCCCCAACTTTCACCATGAGCATAGTGTAAAACTAGAGTCTGAGCCTCGTCACTGGTGCTTGAGATTGCCCAGTTAGTTTGCTGAACTCTATTTTGCTCACTTGGCCCAACCTCTGTAGTTTGCCCACCCACTGTGTGCAAAATGAGGAGACATGAGGGATAGCAAAGAGGCTTGATATAATAAGTTCTTGATTCCACAGGGCTGTCTGAATGTAAACAAAAAGAGGACAGGAAGGGAACAAAGTATTCCACCTTTGTCCTCATAGAGAATGTGTCTTGAACTCTCCTCAAGTCTATACCTTTCACACAGAAAAAGAGAGAATATTCCAGATCCTTAGCATGGCTCTCCCATTCCCTGCCTGCACTTTTCAGCTTTCTCTCTAAGGCTGAAATACAGATCCTGTGGCTCCTTCTGATATGGGCCATGGGGACCCAGGTGAAGCAGAGAATAGATGGGTCTCCTCCTGCTGTTCTTGCTCCACTGCAGTAAACAGCTACTGCGTCCCCAAGGGAAGCGGACCTCACCGCTGATGTGAGCATAAACAGCCAGGCTGCATTCTGCGATGACAACAGGAAGTCCTTGCTGCCCAGGAGGGCAAGTAGACTTTGCAGTTAATCAAGCCGCCAAGTGGACATTGTAGTTAATCAAGTCCAATACTGTGGCATCAGCTGTATTTGAAACAAAAGAAGGGCAGAGGTCCCTAGTGGTACCATGCAAAAGGAATGGCACGTAAAGAGGAATGGTTTTGCAGCGAATTATTATTTGAAATAGAAACCAGAGAGATGGGAGTGAATTGGTTTGGGTTTTAATACAGGTCAAGGCTATTTGAAGCGTTCACACAGTTACTGTTGTACGGAAAAATGGGCAGTGTTGGCAGTCTATATTCATTCAAAGAGAGGTGATACTACCATCAGAGCCTGGGAAATTAGAATAAGCTGTCTTGGAAGAGTCCCTACTGCCTGACTTGAAAAGCTCCTAAAATGCAGGACTTTCGATACTAAAACCAGGAACTACTTTGGCATATGGGGAAGAAAGGGGTCACCCTACCCCCACCCAGAAGGTCATAGAATAATAATTTAAACCTTCCTAGTAATGGTGATCCTGCCCACATTTTCTCCTAGCCACTGCTGTCTGCAGAGGGCCTGCTGGCATGTAGATGTTAATCTGGGAAACCCATTAACACAGTAATGCTAAGCAGTGTTCCTTTTTACCAGGCCCTCTTAGTAATGTTTTCTTTCAATGTTTTTACATAAATGCTCAGCATGTGAAGTGTTTAGGTACCCTGGTAACCATGCAAAGGTCTGAGGCAACACAGGACAAGGACTCTTTTCTTTCTAGAGCTATAATTCCTAACTTCACAGCAACAATTGGACACAGTACCTTTATTTATTTATTTTTATGTGGTGCTGAGGCTCGAACCCAAGGCCTCACACTTGCTAGGTGAGCACTCTATTGCTAAGCCACAACCGAAGCCCCCAGGACAAGGATTCTTAATAGATGATAATAGCATTATTTAAGTTTATATCAGAGGAGAATAGAACTAATACATTAAAAAAAATTGATCAGTGACACAAAGAAAAAAATCATATAATTTATTTTTCAGAATGCAGAAAAAATTTGCAAAAAAGGACAAAAAATGAGGGTGAAAAGACAATAAAGGACAAACATAATGACCAATTTACAAATACTTATTATTTCTAAAGGAAACCCTGGGAAAAGCAGAAAAGGCTGTTATAATCAAAACTATACTAAAAGAACACTTTCTGCATAATCCATGCATAGTCAAAGAAATGAGACATACATCTAGACATTTGGATTAAGACAAACAACTAGGATAAAGATAAAAATCAATTATGATCCAAATAAGAAAAACAGGTTTTCTGCAAAGAAACAAACATCAATTTAGCTCCATTTCTCATTTATAACCCGAAATGCCAGCAGACAAGAAAGTAGTGTTTTTCCTCCTTTAACAAAGTTTCAGACCCAAGAATTCTAGGCTCAGTTGATTGTGAGAAGACCATAGAAATGCATTTTCTTATAAATAGAAACTCAGAAAACACACCAGAAATGCATCTACCTTTCCCGATAAAATTACTTGAATGTTCATGCTAATGGGCTAAGAGGTGAACCAAAGTTAGGAGCTGAAGAATGAAGAAGTCACACTATAAAAAGAGTGCATTGGGTACAGGCTGGCCCATTCAATAATCCTTTGTCAGAGCATATGCATAATGAATATATGCAGCAGTGGCCATGTCCTTTGCAAATGGCTTCCCCTCCCTTTGCCTGGCATTCTAAATTCTAAAGAGAATCTTCATCTAAATGATTAAGATGTTAACTGTTACATAATCATTCTTTAGATTGACAGAACTCAGAAAATCTGTGACCCTCGATTCCTTATTCTTTAGTTCTAGGCATTAACTAATGCAAAACATGTAAACTGCTGTAAGGGTTAGCTTGCAGAAAAGGAAGAAATCTGTCTAAATAACTAAAGGAACAACCCCAAGAGGTTGAGGACCATTGGATATTCCGACCAAAGAAGAAGAAGAAAAAAGGAGACACACACCCTGGGTGAGGAAGACCCTGGTCAGCACTGTCCATTGCCCTCCTGCTTTTTCTTTCCCTCCCTACAAAAGCCTTTTGCACCCCAAATTCCCTAAGCTGGAGCTTTGAAGATCGTATAGCCCCTTTCATTTTCCAGGGTGCTGGCCCCTGAATAAAACAGATTTCCTTTTTCTGAGAACTGGTTTGTGAGCATTGAGCTTCAGGGCCATCAAATATGTGCACATGTGCACACATACTCGCGCACACAAACACACACGATATTGTGACGTAATAAGAAATAAATGTTTGATCTTCGTTTCTATTTCTAAGAGCTTCTAAAACCCTAAGAATTTCCTGAGTGATAGAGGTGGGAGGACACTCTTTGTCATTCATAATAAGCCCCCTTTCACCCCATACCTGAACTTAAGCTAATGAGGAGTTGGGCATTGGGTTAGTCACCAGTGGCCAATGCTACAATTAATCATGCCTATGTAACAGAACCTCCACAAAGTCCCTAAACAACAAGGCTCCTGGAGCTTCCAGGGTAGTGAATACCTCCAAGGAGCATTTGGGGAGGTCTTGGAAGCTCTGTGCCCCTCCCCGAGACCGGATCCTGTGCAGGTGCTGCTGCTGAGTCTTTATAGCAAAAACACTTACAGTAAGTAAACTCTCTTTCCTGAGTTCTGTGAGCAGTTAGAGCAAAATATCAAGCCTGAGAAAAGGTCATGTTGTCGCATGAAAGCAGGGAGCTGAAAGTCCAAACCACAGTTCTTGTGTTCCAATGAAAGAAAATTTAAAGTCAGACACCAGAAGTCATGCAAGAGACCTTTATTATAGTGAACGTAAAGAGAAAGTGAGGTGAAAGTAAAGTAAGAGCAGAGTGAGGCTCAAGCAGAGAGCACTCTCGGGAGAGAGAGTGAGCTGTCTCTGAGCAGAGAATGACAAGGAGACAACGCTGTCTCCAAGTTTATTACTGTTCGATGTTTACCAGGAGACCTGGGGCCACCTGCTGCACTCTTTGCTGATCAGGTGTTCAACTCCTCCTTCACGTCAGGAGGTGGGGTCTTTGAACTTAGTTTGTCCTCTCCAGAACTGTCATGGTGGCCTTCCTATTTAGGGGGACTTCATCTACAAGTCAATCCCATGATAATGTGGACACTGGAGTCAGTAACTGATCAAAAGTTACCTTAGTGCCCCTGGGCTACTAAAGGAATCTCCCTTCCCAGACAAACCGAGACACCTAGAACTATAATTCCTAACTTCACAGCAACATCAATGGCCCTGTCAAGAGTTAGTCCCATTAATCTTTTTCTTTTAATGTATTTTCCTATTAGCTCCTTTGTTTCTGTTTATTTTCTATAGATTAACTACCACCCTTCACTTTCTTGTTTACTTTAAAAGTGGTTTAAAGAAGGCCCTAAAGTAATTGGAAGAACACTTGTGACCTTGCCATGCATTTCACTGCTCAGTGCTAGCTACTACCTAACAATGGGGTCCTCCAGTTTTTAGCCAGTAGGTCAGAGGTATGGGAAGCTTGGATATGTGGCCCCCACCTAAAATGGGAGTAGTTTTATGACTGTCTATAATCCCTGTTACTCTGGAGGCTGAGGCAGGAGGATTAACAGATCAAGGCCACCTGGGCAACTTAGGGGAACCCTACCTCAAATTAAAAGTAATTTTTAAAAAGGGCTGGGAGTGTAGCTCCTCAGTGGTAGAACATTTGCCCAGCATGTATGAGGGTTCAATCCCCAGCATCACAAGAACAAAACAAATCAAAAACCCTGTGAGATCTGAGGATAACCTTAGCTTCAGTGTGTAGATTGAACTAAAGAACACCCAATTAGTGAGAGTTGGCTGTTTGTATGGGGGGGGGGGGACAACTACAAGTCTGGTGTCTGAAGTAGAAAGAGATTATAGTTGTGTGTGTGTGTGTATTCAGTGATTCTTCATATCTGTGGATTCGGCAGCCATGAATTCAACAAATAAAGGATGGAAAATGTTTGGAAAAAACTTAACACACTGAACATAACTATTTAGCATTCACATTGCATTGGGTATTATAAGCAATGGATCTAGAATTGTTTTAAAGTGTATAGAAGGCTGTGCATAGTTTACATGCAAATACTATGACTTTTTTTTTTGGTGCTGGGGATTGAACCCAGGGATGCTTACCCACTGAGAAATATCCCCAGCCCTTTTTATTTTATTTTTTTTGTGTGTGTGTGATACAGGGTCTCACTAAGTTGCTTAGGGCCTCAGTAAGTTGCTGAGGCTGGACTTGAATTTATGATCCTCCTGCCTCAGACTCCTAAGTTGTTGGGATTACAGGTGTGTGCCATCATGCCGTACATACTATGCCATTTTATATAAGGGGCGTGAGCATCTGTGAATTTTGATATCAATGAGAGAGGTCCTGTAATCAATCCCCTGTAGATAGTGAAGGACAATGTGTGTATAATTATAAGTAAGATTATAAGTGGTTTAAATAATTTAACTTATACAGCAGATTTTAAAAACATATATGAAATTTACAACTTCACAACCTAATAATGTACAAAAATCAATTATATGTTAACTTACACACAGTCTCAAAAATTCCAGAGAAGCAATGGTGAAGCTCTCAGCAACTTGGTTTCTGATATACATGCAATAATATTAGCATTAAATAACAAAAGGTTAGACTTCAAAAGCATCAGTAGATGAAAAGTATAATTTCCAAATAAATCAGGTGAAATTTTTGGATTTTGATTTTCAAATTAGGCAGTCGATAGTAGAAGTCTCTAGAAGAGCCTGTTTTTTTTTTTTTTTTTTTCTCTGTTTTCATCTCAGAGGTGATGGGTATGGGAAATAATGTCACATTGCAAGGTGAGGGAGAGGTCAAATTGTGAAATTTAGAGGCTGGATTAGTTTTCCTTAGTGGCCCTTATTACCAAGTGGTGCCTCACCCTTCAGATCAAATTGCTTTTGTAATACACGTAAAATATTTTACAAACCTGGAAGAAATTTGGCTCCGAACAATCCAAAAAGAAACATTTGTCAAGTTGGGCACATACTCACTTGCCACCTGTCCTATGAACATTTCTTTCCCTGCTTCAAAGGGAAAGGGAGTCACTAGGAAAGGAAGTCTGGGAACCAAGCCCCTTTCACCCCCTTAACTTGGCCTGTTTTTAACAAAGTTATCTGAACGCTCACTGTTCTTTGCTGAAGTTGGAAAACCAGTGTTTTGAGGACTGTGGAGCATTCCCAGAAGTTCAGGCCCTGACTAGTGGTTCTTACCCAAGGCCTGTGGTGTGGATCACAGTGGGACTTGCAGTACCACAGAGGTCCCCTTTGCTCTGCTCAGGCCCAGTGGTTGGAAGATGACTGGGCCTGAGCATAGTAAAGGGGACTTCTGTGGTCCTGCAAGTCCCACTGTGATGGTCCAGGTGCCCATTAGCTGTGGTCTTGGTGTATTGTTCATGGTTTTTTAAAGGTCTACTAGAAAAACTCCTCAGGGTTTTTCAAAACAGCCAGATGTATTTGATTCTTCAACTGCTCTTAAGTATGATGCTGGTGTGTCCACAGCACCAAAAGTTCTGGAATTTGATGAACCACTTAGTGATTCGTATGATGAATATAATATTTTAAGTTGGGTTCTAATTGTAGTGCAGGTTTTGTTTCTGGCTCCAGGTCTTGGTAAGACAGGTGCTGGAGCTCCTAAAGCAGAAAGTGGAAAATCAGTCGGACTGGCTCTGATTTATTTATTTCAACGCAGCCTGGGTAACACAGACATTTAGTAAACATTGATTGAAACTATTGGAGCCTAAGAGGAAGGCATATGATGGCCATGCATGCTATGTTACATTTTTCCAGATACTTCTTTATTTTAAACATTCTGCCTCTTTACACATACTGGTATTGTTTTTGTGTGGATATTGACTTTAATACATGGTCCCCCTGGTCTGGGCTTCGCAGAGTTAAAGGAAAGGAAACTTTGTGGGTGGACGTGTGTGTGAGCTGAAGCACCTAGCACCACGACATCATGGAAAGTCTATTAGCTTTGAAACCTGGGTTTGCACTCCCACTTCCCCACGTATTGCTTGGATGGCCTTGGACAAGATTGTTACAAACACTAAGTATTGTGGTTGGGAAGACTGATGTTTCCATGGCTAACATCCTGGAAGAAATCTGGGGAGTGGAGAGAGATTAAGGGGATCATATTTCCAGAGACTAAAAGTCTAAAAGCCTTTGCTGTCCTGCTCTCCTGTTCCTGAGCACCATGTCCCCCTAGTTGGCTCTGGGCCTTCAGCTCTGCTTCCCCAAGGCTGTCAACGCCTGTCTTCCTAAAACAACCACAAGGGAGAAAGTAATTAGATAATGTCTCAATGCCTACCTTTTCCACTGGGAAAAGAAATGTTTACTGCAGGTCCTGCTCTTTCAACAGGAGGATGTTTGCAGAGTATTGCATGACTCTTAAGTTATAAAGACATAGCTTACGCAACATTGCTAAACTAAAGGCAAAGCTTGTAGATTCATTGCCTTTGGAGAGACAAGGAGAGGACTGTTGCATATGGAAAAACCTTTCACAAATAAAATTCTACAATAATGAAAGCTGTGGGTGGCCTCTTTATAGAATTGGGTACACATTTCTTTTTTTCTTTAGTTGAAACGTAATGCATTTTATCATTGGGGAAAGGCTGCTCCCTACCTCACTGTAATGGAATAACAACATCATAGCTGAATTCCACCTGTGCCATTCTTTAACCACAGTATTTGGCCAATGGCCTAAAATATTTGGCTACAGAAGAAGGAAATTAGACTTCTGTGATTAACTTAGGGTAGCCAAAAATTCCTTTGGTGGGGGGTGAAGGGTAGCAGTCTAGAGGTTGTTAAAGTTAAAGCACTGATTTTCAACCCTGAAGAAGAAATATGAACTCGGGCCCACTGATCCGTAATTGAAAAAAGAAATACAAGATCCATTTATGCACGATCAGGATTTAAATCCTGATCACCATCAGAATTTAAAGATTTCCTAAAACACACTTACCATGGGTTTCCTTCCACAGCAAAATCCTTCCAGTGCAGGGGATCAGCAGTCAATACTATACATTTGCATTTATTTACAAAGCAAATGAATATTCATTCATTCTTTTGCATCTCAAAAACACTCTCTGAATTAGGTAGTATGATATTGTTACTCCCATTTGGCAGATAAGGAACCAAGGACAATAAAAGGTAGCTGATCAATGTCACAGAGCTACCAAGTAGCTGGCCCAGTGTGTAAGTCTAGAACAAATAATAGAGTACAAATTGTTGGAGTTCCCACTATGTTCCAAACTCCTTATCTCCAACTTAATGCCCTTCCCCCATAGCACAGTACTGTCCTCAGCCTCAGCTTCAGCATCACTTTGGGGGCCCACTAGGCTCTCTGACCACTGTCCTGGCCCTGTATTTCCATAAGACTGGTGTTCATGGCTATCCGTCATGTCTATGCAAAACTGAGTAAGAGATGTTGGCAAACGCACAAAGTTTTTAGAAACCATTCCCTCTCTGAGGCTTCATGATCATTCTCTCTGTGCAAAGTGGTTAGGTTCCCCCTTAACTGTACACATGGAAAGTACTCAGTGGTTTGTGTCACCTATCAAGCAAGGTCCATGTGGAATATATTTTGTAGCTTTTCACTCAACACACAGTCTCAAATCCAGAAGAGACTTAATATGTATTGATCATTACATAATTAGTGATAATTATGTAATACTAGAAGTGATACACATACTCATGACATGCTATTCTACAGCTGCTTTTATATAGTTATTTAGTACTCATAAAAATATATAAAGGATGGAAAACTTACATGTCTTTTGGTTTCTTGCTCTAGTCTGGATCCATGTGTTGAAGGTCCCCAGTGAGGTGCTATTAAGAGGTAGTAAAATCTTTAAGAAGGGGCTAGTGGGAAGTTCATAGTCATTGGAAGTTTATACCCTTGAAGGGGTCTCTGGGCCCCCTTTGTCGTCTTTTTTTCTTTCATTGCTTGGGCATGAGGTGAGCACTTGTATTCTGCCCTATGCTGCCTGCTGTTACCTCTGGTAGTAGAACTACTCCAGACCTAAAAGCACTAGTTCCACCTGATCGTGGACTGGAAACTCTAAGACCATGAGCAAAAATCAATCTGTTCTGATTATAAGTGGATTATCTGAGATTTTTTAAAAAATCGTGATGGAAAACTGACTAATTCAATTCCCTTTCCAAAGCCCAAATGTAGAACTACTCAGATGACAAAGGAAGACAAAGACCGACCCCAGCAACTTACATGAAACACAAGACACTCCTGGACAACCAAAGGACAAACACCATGAGTGAGAAATTTGGTGGGAGAAGGGGATTTACCGGTGTAAATCTTTTCTTCTCTCCCATGACTCTGGGTAGACTATTATCAGCGCTGTTACCGCTGAACCTCAAAATCAGCAGCACAAGATATATATTGAGGGAAAAAATGTTCACCAGATAACAAACATAAATATTGGAATAAATTAAGATATAATTATTGATGAGAAACTGATATTTTAAAAGATGGTAATGATTCCAAAACTATTCTATAAATCCAATGCAATGTTAATTAAAAGGCAGCTCAGGTATAGAATTTCAGTTGGAATCTGAATATTTCAACAGTCACTGTAAAATCTGAAGTATGAATAATATTTCAGACAAGATTTTGATTTTTTTTTGTTTTGTTGGATAGAAAAGAAAAAGGGCTTGTCTTCCCCATAAAGATTTCCTTTAAAGCTACAGTAACTATTAATAGTGTACTGGTAGTCCGTACAGTCTGCAAATAAAACAGATTCTACAGAGAGGAGGAGACTTGGTGTTTTAAAGAAATAACACCACAAACTGGAGTAAGGGGACATAAGTGAACTGATAGATTCTTTGGTAAATGGTATCAAGAAAACTGGCTCATCATATCCATAAAACCATAAGTTTGAGTCCATAATTTTTAAATTTTTATTTTATTTTTTATTGGTTCTTTTTATTTACCCAGGACAGTAGAATCTATTCTGATCAAATTATATGAGTATGGAATACATCTCATTCTATTTAGGACTCCATTCTTGTGGGTGTACGTGATGGTGGGATTTGCTTAGGTATTTTCATATATGTACATAGGAAAATTATGTTAGATTCATTCCACTGTCTTTCCTATTTCTATCCCCTCCCTTCCCTTTATTCCACTTGTCTAATTACTGAATTTCTATTCTTCCCCTCCCCAACTCCCTTACTGTGGTTTGGCTTCCACATATCAGTGAAGACATTCAACCTTTGGTTTTTTGGGTTTGGCTTTGAGTCCAGATTTGATGTCATATGAAAGAGTGAACTCCAGTGGTACAAAAGACCTGTGTATAAAAAGTAAAACTATAAAGCAAATGGGGGAAAACATGTATTTCTGTTTTCTTAATCATTGGTGTAGGGAAGTATTTCTCAGATAAGAATCCCAAATCACAAACCATACTGCAAAAATTGATTTTGACAAAATCTAAATTAAGGAGTTCTGTTCAATGAACTGCTCTATAGATTGCATTAGCATATGGGTGGCAGATTAGGAGAACATATTTACAACTTCAAAAACCAACAAGGGATTAATCTAGAAAATACAAGGGACTCTGATGAATCAACCAGAAATGAAAATGAACATGATGCAGAAATAGGCAAAGGTGATGACTGTACAATTCAAAGACAGGGGTCATGAAAGGATCATTGGCGTATGATTCTCAACCCCATTAGCTAAAATTCTTGAACTCATTAGTTCTCATGTACTATTGGTGGCAGAGTGGACAAGATGACACTCTTCATAGAGCAATGTGGCAGAACTGCAAGAAATGAGGTGTGTATAGCCCTCTAAAGTAGACAACGGCCTGACTCATGAAAACAAGTAGGGCCTTGATACCACAAGGAGAAAGCAAACAAAAGCCATCAGATTACTCAACTCTGCTAAGGCATAAAACCTCCCTGGTGGTAATAATGCCATTGATGACTGATGTTACCCACACCCATCCTGTTCGCCCACACCAAAGAGAAAGAAAATAGTTCAAGACACCAGACCTCTCCAGTATGGTATGGCCTTCACTCTTGGAGGATAATTGAGGACTTCCAAATTTTGGTGTCCCTTTGAGTTATAAAGAGACTCCAGAGAGCTCTGATCATTCACAACCTTGAATCCTTGACCACAAGTATGTAATTTGCACAAAAACATAAACTTAGCCGTATCTGAGTCACCAACGCTTGACCCCCAGCCTTCATGACTGACTAGCTGATCCTGAAATCTGGTTTCTTAGTGCATATCCCAGATAAACTCATGTTCAATGTCATGAAAGACATGAACATGATTCTAATTTGTTATGGGTGGCTGGGTAGCACTGGGGCCCAACTGAGTTTCTCTTTATGGTAGAATGGATAAGTGGAATAAATTGTTTTGAGTTGGATCTTAAATGGTGAGTAGGAACTATACAGGCAGAGAAGTCAGGAAAAGTTCATCCCCAAAGAAGGAGCAGCATCTACATGAGTGTCATGTGGGGAGGAAAAGATCCATTTGGAGTTCTTGAGAAGCACTGTGTAAGTGAGTGATGGATCCCATCACTACTAACTGTGGGGATAGATTGGAGGGAGAAGAAGTCAAAAAGCTAGACCAGCAAGGCAGCTGGTGTAACTCAGAGATGTTCAGACTCCAAAAGCAGAAGAGATGGAGAGAAGCAGACACATTTCAGAGGGTGGTAGGAGGTAGAATGAACAGGACTTGGTTGTGATGAGAATAAAGAAAAAGTGATAAGCCCAGGATAATCCCCACGTTTTTGGTTTGGATTATGAGTGAATGATTATGTTATTAATTGAGATCAGAAATACAAAGGGGATCTTTTCTAGGATTAATAATTATAAGGCAATGAAGAAAGATAATTAAGTTATTGACTCTTCTGTTCTAGAGTTTTTAAATTTAGTGGATAAGAAAACCATATAAACAAATATTTACCATATTATGTGATAAGGGATAGGATGTAATATGTTCAAGGTTCAGCAGTGGCATAAATGAAGAGATTAACCCCATCTTGGGAGGCACACAGAGTAGCATATGGAATATGGAGCCCACAGTCTGAGTTGAATTCGGATTTCTTCTGTGAGAGGTTATGTTCCCTAACCTTTTCATATCTCAGGTTCCTCATCTGCAAAATGAGATCAATTGTAGCACCTAAACCATAGTGTTGATGTGTAGTTTAAATTTAAAAAAAAAGTGTTGGGAACACGGATAGTGCTCAAATAAATTGATGAACAAGGCACCAAAAAAGATATCATCAGTGAGCTAAGCTCTGGCAAGTGTCTAATGGTTTTTCGAGTGGACTGCTGTGGTTCGGATATGTTTTTTGTTGTTGTTGTTTTGTTTTGGTACCAGAGATTAAACTCAAGAGCTCTAGGCCACTTCCCCAGCCCTATTTTATATTTTATTTAAAGACAGGGTCTCAATGAATTAATGTCTCACTTATGCTGAGGCTGGCTTTGAACTCATGATACTTCTGCCTTAGCTTCCAGAGCTGCTGGGATATCATGTGTGCACCAGTGCACCTAACTTGGATGTGGCTTGAGTGTGTTCATGTCTTGACAGCTTGATCCCTAAAGTGACAATGGGATCTTTAAGAGGTCAGGCCTAGTGGTAGAGTCTTAGGTCATTAGAGGCACTGATGTTGGAAGACACTAAAGTAGTTTTTGTAGGACCCCTGAGTTGGTTCTTATGAGGGGGGTTGCTATAAAAGAAAAAACCTGGTCTTTCTCCAGCCTTTTTGGCTTCCTGCCATCTCTTTCCCTTATACGTGCTTCCTCCATTGTGATGTCATTCCTCAAGAGTAATGGATTCAAGGGGGCCTTCACCAGAGCTAACACTATGCATTTTAGACTTTCAGCCTTTAACACTGTGAGCTAAATAAACCTCTTTCCTTAGCAAGTTAACCAGCCTCAGGTATTTTGTTTCAATAATAGAAAGCTATCCAATACCAACTAGGAATATGTCAAGCAAATGGAAAAGTGCAAAGTCACAGAGGAAAGATAAACCAATGTGGCAGAACTGCAGGAGAGATTTAAGTAGCTCATGGAGGGTACTGTGTGTGATAGGCACTAAAGATAGATGGACTTAGATGCCCTTCAGTACATGAATGGATAAAAAAGTGGCATATATACACAATGGGATATTACTCAGCAATAAAAGAGAATAAAATCATGGCATTTGCAGGTAAGTGGATGGAGTTGGAGAAGATAATACTAAATGAAGTTAGCCAATCCCAAAAAACCAAATGCTGAATGTTTCCTCTGATATAAGGAGGCTGATTCATAGTGGGGTTGGACGGGGGAGCATGGGAGGATTAGAGGAACTCTAGATAGGGCAAAGGGGTGGGAAGGGAAGGGAGGGGGCAGTGGAGTAGGAAAGATGGTGGAATGAGATGGACGTCACTACCCTAGGTACATTTATGAAGACACAAATGGTGTGAATATACTTTGTATACAACCAGAGATATGAAAAATTGTGCTCTATATGTGTAATATGATCTATAATGCATTCTGCTGTCATATATAACAACTTAGAATTAAAAAGTAAATAACTTAATCAATATTTAAAGAATAAATAAATAAATATAATCTTTAAAAAAAAAGATAGATGGGACTGGTTAAGGTATTCTGTGGGGCCCCGTTTCATTAAAGCAGACTCTCTGATACTCTTTGTCATCGTCCTTTCCACTGCCTATTGTCTTCTCCATCTATACCTCCTTTTCTTTTTATGCTTTCTGATTGGTTTTACAGATGGCTATTTGTGGGATTATATATTTGGTTAAGACTTTGCCCTCTATAGTCCTGCATTTACCCAATAATTACTCCTAAAGCAAGTTATTCCTGATTGTTTTAACATCTGGCCTGATCTGAGTCCTATAGCAACAGATATTTCTTCAACAACTATACTGGACCCCACATTGCTTAGGACTTCCATGCTGAAAATTCATTTTGAACCCAACACATGACATTCTCCAACCTATTCCTAAATATGACCTTGGTTTCTTCTGATCACGATTTAGATTCTTAGCTTGTTACCTAATCTACATAGTGAGTAAATAGCCCTTTTGGACTGACCTGTCCTGGTTTGCCGATCTTGGTCCTAATTAAGTGGATGGCATGTCCTCATGTTTGGTTCTGACTCAACCAGAAGGAACCAGGTGCAGTTTGGGTCCCACTGTACTCTTTACTGGAGTGGAACGGAATAGCTCTGTGCCGTGCCCATGTTCTTTGGGACAGTTAGCTTTACACCTCTCTCCCCCAGTGACTCACCTTCTCTGCCAGGTAACTGAAAGGCAGTTATGTCATTCCTCATGAGGTGATGGCGTCAAAGGAGAGTGGTGCTGTGTTAACCCTAAGTGTGAAATATTACTTGCTTCATGACCTATGTTCTGTAGCCTTCTTAGAAACAATGAAAGAGAAGAAATAATGATGGAAAGAACAAGTTGGGAACAGATAGGCCATCCTAAAGTGACAAGAAAACTTCAGGTTGCTGTCAGAGAAAGAGTCCAAGAGGAGACAGGGCACAGTACCTGGGAAAACTGGGTGAAGGGAAGAAAAATCAAAGTCAAGGTGAAAGGAAATAAGACCGTTTTTTAAATATTTATTTTTAGTTGTAGTTGGACACAATATCTTTATTTCACTTATTTATTTTTATGTGGTGCTGAGGATCGAACCCAGGGTCTCACAAGTGCAAGGTGAGCACTCTACCACTGAGCTACAACCCCAGCCCCAGGAAATAAGACAAGATTTACAAGGTAATGACCTAGCCATGTAAATATCACTTAGATGTATAATAACTCGTCAGGGATCCTGGAGACCATCCTAACATTAATACAATATAATGACCATGGACCACACCCTTCTAAGGAACTCTGCTTAAAGCACTGTGATCAGACTTGGAAACAGAAGGACAAGTTATAATTGATTGAGGTCCTGGGATCTTGGGCAAGTCACCTTTCTAAGCCCTACCTTCTGACATGTTAAATGTTGGCGAGAAAACATTGAAATTACTTTCCTGCCTGAGGCATCCAACAGATCTTTAGAAACAAAATAAGAGAATGGATGTGATAGCCCTTGATCAAGCTGTAAAACTGATACTAATGGAGCAAATTATAATTGTTGTGGCGATTTCACAGGGGAAAGAAATGTGAACAATAGCATTACTTGCTATTTCAAAGGTTTGCCAGTCTGTGGGAACAGGGAAATATCAAGGACAGCCGTCTGACCTAGGGATAAAATTACTAATTCATTCCACCTTCCTTTCAGAGTTCTTATGACAATTAACTTGCCAAGTTTCAACCACAAGACCATATGTTTGCTAGATCACTCGGGGAAATGTGGTTTATTCTGATTATTTGTTTGTATTAACATTATTAGCGTAGTGCTTCATTTATTAAGCTGGCCCAAATTCAATCTGTCAGGAGGCTTCCCAGCTCCTGAAGGTGTAAAAATACTCTAAAATGCATGCAATTTTTTAAGTAGGAGAACACAGAGCTCACTCCTCCTTAGCTGACCTTGTTAGTGATCACCTTGGTCCTTGGGCAGAACGATATTCATGCTGATGACAGACCTGAGCTGTTCTAAAGTCTCGAAGAACCTTCTGGATTGTTAAAGGAATATTCATGTATACTAATGGCAGTTTTAATATTTAATGTACTTTAATTATTCTAATTATTTGGAAGTTGCTAATCAGTGCCCTCACCCAACCTAGGTCATTTGGATCAACCAGACCGACCACTCATTTCCTGAGTATACAGAGCAACTAAATATACATTAAATGATATCCTTCAATAC
Source organism: Marmota monax (assembly GCF_021218885.2). Classification (NCBI taxonomy): domain Eukaryota; kingdom Metazoa; phylum Chordata; class Mammalia; order Rodentia; family Sciuridae; genus Marmota; species Marmota monax. The sequence goes on from NW_026694821.1 coordinate 4,062,017, forward strand.
TTCTCCCTCAGGGTTACAGATAACACAGTAAGTTCAGACACTTGTGAATGGAATCATTATGGTACCCGGATTCGTTAATTATTGTTTTTTAAGTCGTAAGTCAGTTCCCTAGGAAACACCCCCCATTCTTTAGCCTCACCTCTCCTCTTTGTTTTCAGATACCCTCTATTTCAATCATGCAGACCTCTATGCAGCTGCCCCATGCACCATTCTGTTCAATAATTGTGTCTCTATGAAACTTTCTCTGCTTTCATCCTCTTTACAGCCACAACCTTAGTTCAACCTCTATTCATCAGGAAAGCTTCTCCTCATGCTTCAAAACTCATTGCAGGCTCCCTCTCCCACCCCATGAGGCCTTTCCAAACTCCCTGTGGATGAACATGACGTCTCTCTTGGTGGCCTCTATACCCCTCCATAGGAGCTCTCAGTTGTTTTTATATTTGTGACCCCACAAAAGGCTGCAAGCTCCTTGGGGGAGAGGAGAATGATTTGTTCATCTTCACATTCCCCTTTCCCAGCTGAGGGTCTGGCTGGAAAGATCTACAGGGCTCAGGAATGCTGGAAGTTTCCTCCAGTCTGATTCCTCACCTGCAGGAGCTGCACTGCCCCAGTCTGCTGTTTAGAGTGATCAGGAAAACAGGTTTTTCCTTGGGACAAATGGGTGTGGACTATGAAAATGGTATGCAGGATTAGTCAAATGCTATGCTGTTTCCTTCAGGAACTGTCTAGACCCAGGGCTCTCAGACAGTTCAGCTGTGGTGCTTCTGTGGCCCTGGATGGGGCCGTGCAGGGGGCTGAGACTCTTCAGAGGATGAGCATTGCTTTCCCAGAATTCTACTCCAGAGAGAAGGTGAGGCTTCTTACCAAAAACTTTTTTTGTGTGCCATAGTAACCTAAAATATTGGTTCTCCCTTGTCACTGAAAAAGAAATAGAGTATCTGCCCTTCTTTCTGCCTCTTTCTCCTGATGTATATCTTTGGACTGTAACCGGCCAACAGTTTTACGTTGAACATAGGTGAAACTGATCATGCTGAAATTGCTAGGTACAAGCAGAATTCTGTGCAGTGCTGGGGGTGGGGTGGGGGTGGGGGGTAAAGGCATTAACAGTTCACTGGCAGAGCCATGTAAGAAGGCAAATTGAGACTTGGCCAACTCCTGGATGGGGACAGAGGAGGAAAAAAATATATATCTAGAGTTGTGTGAGCTGAGAATTGACAGATGCTGTGGCCATAAATGCTATCCAGTTCCAGGGAAGGGTAGGGAAGGGGGGGGGGGAGAGAAAGCGAGAGAACAAAAGAGAGCGAGAGAGCGTCCAGCAGGTAAGAACTACTTATAAGCATGGTGTTGCTCCATTTTGAGTTTCCAGCTGGTGATATTTTTGTTTGAGGTGTCATTCTGAAACAATTTTCAGAATGCCACAAGTAAGAATGGTATTTTGGTACCTCATCATTATTGGAGGAATTAATGAAATATGTTTAATACTAATGAAACTAAAAATTCCTAACAGACAATAGAACACATTTGTATATGTATTTAGAGAGAGAAATATACATAAATTTATATGTGTGATATCCCTATATAATAAAAGCGATTTTATTCAGCATGGTTATCAGAGTTTTTAATAAAATCAGTCACAGTTCTCTCTCACTGCTGATTTAAACATGAGAGCCTGGACTGTGTCAATCACCATTGCAGAGAAATTGTCAAGAGAAAGGGAAGTTGTGATTTAGTAATTATCTATTCTTGTTTGCTAATATGCAGCAAAATCATAATTTTATAGAACCATTCCCCTAACTCCTCCAAGTGAAAAGATCAAGACGTGAGGGAATTTAGGAGAACGGATTTCAAAGGATTGTTGTAGGGAATTCTTTTTATTTCTTTCATTACCTATGAAGTGATAAATGCAATGTGGGAAGCTCTCTGCTTTCTGCAGCAATAAAGAGAGGGGAACAGACTGAGGTACATCCACCCAGAGGACCACTATGGCCACTAAAACACAAGTCAAATGTATGTGCATGGACATGGCCCGGGGTTCAGCACATACTCACCAGCAGAAATGTCCAGAGAATAGTGCTTAACGATAGCTCATTTTGAGGGTTCCTATGTAAGATTGAGTGGGTGGGACTATAAGTGTCTCTCTATATACACATTCTATTGTTTTGATGTTTGCAGTTGATAAAATTCTTACATAGAGAAAGAACAGCGGAAAAGAAAGTGTGAATGAGAGAATGAAAATAAGAGAAAAAAGGAATTGGAAACAGCCCCCCAAAATGTGATCAAGATGCAAAGCTTTTAAGGGGGCAATAACCTTCTATTTCCTGCTATGAGTTGATAAAGTTATTATGTTAAGAAGCAATATAAGCTCTCTATTTTAAATCATCCTTAATAGTTTTTTTTTTTTGCTATTAATGTGCTGTGTTCTTAATTAAACACTGACCTTTTACAAATTAAATATAGTATTAAAGAAAGGGAAAATAATACATTTGGGAACCATGAGCAACACACAACTTGGACAACTTTCAGAGAATCACAGAGACAAATAGGGTTAGGTAAGAAGAAGGAAGGGCTATAATATTAATAATAAAACCTTTGTAAACATTATATTTTATGATGGGCATAACATCTCATCACTTGGGCATCTTATCGGGCATTTAGATAGTTTTATAAAGGGTGTTTATGAATATATGTGTGTTAAGGTTCTGAGAAATAAATATTGAAAATATTTTCAGAGAAGAGAATTACTATAACACACACACATACACACACACACAATTTGAGAACTACCTAAGTGACTATTCATGTACAAAACCCAAATCATATAATCTTATTTGTTTTCTATTTATTTTTTACTAACTCTATGGGGTTCAATTACGAGTCTTACTGTATAACTGAATACACCTTATGGATATTCTTCAAATTTCATAGAGAGAAATCTCAGAGATGCTGGGGTGGCATATAAGGTGGTAGAAAATGTGGCTTTGTTAGAGGTGGTGTAGCTTGAAAAAGAAAGCAGTTAATTCCACATGACCCAGGAAATAGAAGGTGGAGCCTTCTATTTAAAAAGTCTGTCTCACTAAAACCTTTACACTTAAGAAAAGAATAAAACCCATTTTTGTCTGAATACAAAAGCGTTACATGCTCAGGTAGCTCATGTGCCCATTTGCACTTTCCAAAAAAAAGAAGTCTTTAGAGCACTGGCAGAGTAGTGACTTCCTAGTGGCAAGCTGTGACTGTTACCAAAGGTACCTTACTCAGAAGTGGCTGTGAAGCTACAGGCATCCACTCTGCTGGGTAACGGGAGAAAGATGCATGCTTGATAGATAAAATAATGGCCCCCATCAAAGATTTTTTGCTAATTTATATTGCAAAAGGTACTTTGTAGATGTGATTAAAATATGGATCTTCAGGTGGGGAGGTAATCCTAGATTGTCTGAGAAGACCCAATGTAATCAAAAGGGTCCTTTAAAAGGGGAAGGGAGAAGTCAGAATCAGGGAGGAGATGTAATGAAGGAAGAGATGAGAGTGGGTTGGAGGGAAATTCGAAGCTGCTGCCCTGCTGGCTTTGAAGATGAAGGGACCACAAGCCAAGGAATGTGGACAGCCTCTAGAAGCTGGAAAGGCAAGAAAATGGATTCCCCTAGAGCCCTCAGAAAGGAATGCAGCCCTGCTGACACTTTGATTGTAGCCCAGTGAGACCAACTTGTCCTTTTGACCTTCAGAATTATGAAATAATAATTTTGTCTTGTTCCAAGCTACAAAATGTGTGGCAATTTGTTACAGCAGCAATAGGAAATGAACACAAGCTATACTAGGTTTTCCAGGTGATCTTGACGTTTCAATCTATCAGTGTCCACAGGGATAAAAATAGGAAAGCAGGAGAATGTGGCTGAGGAAGAGGTAGCAGAGCCAATGATGATGGAAAGGACTTCGAGTTGGGCTTACAAATGTATGGGCCACAAACAGCGCTTTTCTGTCATTCTTCCTTAATTTCAGTTCCATGGAAAAGTGGCATAATAATGACCCATATACAGCAATATATTTACTTCATCATGCAGGGTATTTTCTGCACATTGTAGAAAAATTACAAAACCAGTTTCACCAAGGTCCAATGAAGTAATTATCCTGGTATTTAATCCTTCCATATTTTAACCATTTTCTTTTGTTCAGGCCTTCGTAAATTTGCAAGGACAAATTTAACTGTAAAGAATAAATTATTTAGAACCCACAGAAAAGGCTTTCTGAACCAATTCCCATAGAGCAGACATTTCTTGAATCTCAATCTTCCATCACTGTCCAAAAGATGCAAAAGAAGTTGGACAAGGCATTTCATCTCCCCAAGGTTCCTCTTTTGTGAAATGCTGCCTAATTCATTGAGACAGGTGGAGAATCTTGAATCTTAGATCTGGACAGAAACCCAGAGCTGACAGGAGCCCAGATTTCTTACTTTATTTGAGAATGCTGAGGCAGCCACTTGTGCTATTACACTGTACCCTGTCTGTGCACAAATGCACAATGGGCAAGGACCATACAAGGGAGGCAGAAGTGAGAGGTGGGTGGGTTTTTGGCCTCAAGATTGTGATGTACAAGAAAAATAGAGCAATAGCAAAAGTGTATGAAATGGTTCTGAAATGTCATGGCAGAGGTGAGCACAGGTATTGGGTGGGCTTAGAGAAGGTGCACTAGCTCAGACAGACATCACTCACTGTGAATGAGCATTAATTTTTAAAAATAAAAGATTTATTGACTTTTTTATTTTACAAATATTATCCTGTCCTTGGTCTATTATTTTGAAAATATAGTAAGATAACATGAGGAATTTGGAATTTGTCCATGATCACATCACCCAAAGATGATCACTCTTCGTATTGTGTTAAAAATTTTGTGTAGCTATACATAGATATATACATATCTATTAAGATACTGTGTATAACACATAAAATGTTTATATTAAAAATATACACATAGTGAGAGACAACAGAACAATAGTTTAATTTTGTGAAGTTCTGATATCGCTCATAGATTATGTGTTAATGTCTATAATGTCTATAATCTTGTTAATGTCTATAATCTTCTGTGTTATAAGCTATCATAAGTATCTCATTTAGAATCTTTGAATCTCAGTGTTAGAGAAGGATATACTAAATATCTTCTAGTCCAACAATCAAAGAAATAAACTTTCACTTTTAAAATAGTTTGAGATTTTTTCTGTTCCCCATACCCACTTTCCCCATTAGTCATGTCTTACATTAGAATAGTACATGTTTTAATCAGCTTTTTCATCCCTGTGACTGAAAGATCCTACAAGAACAATGTGGAGGAGGAAAAGTTTGTGTTGGCTCATGGTTTCAGAGATCTCAGTCCATAGATGGCCCAGTCCATAGCTTTGGGCCTAAGGTGAAGCAGAAATCACAGCAGAAGGGCATGGTTAAAAAAAAAAAAAATCTCAGGATACAGCAAACAGGAAACAGAGAGAGCTACTCTCACCAGGGACAAAATGTAAACCCCAAAATTACACTCCTAGTGACTCACTTCCTCTAGCCACACCCTACCTGCCTATGTTACCACAAGTTAATCTATATTAGTGGCTTAATCCACTAATTACTTTACAACTCTCATACTTTAATCATTTCACCTCTGAAAATCCTCATATTGTCTCACATATGAGCTTTGGGGAACACCTCATACCTAATTCATAACAGGACCTTTATTGTAGTTGATGAGCAAGGAATATGTCATTATTGATTCCATAGCTTATTTAAATTTCCTCAGTTTTTACCCAATGATCTTTTACTGTTTCATTATTCCATCCAGGATATACATCACATTTAGTTGTTATACCTCTTTGGGTTCTTCTTTACTGTCATAGTTTCTCAGACTCCTCTTGTTTTTGATGATCTGGAGAGTTTTGAGGATTGATGAACATGTACCATGTAGACTATTGTCTGGTGGAATTTCCGTGTTTTTTTTTTTTTTTTTTTTTTTTGGTGTGTGTGTGTGTGGTTATATCAGGTTTATGGATTTGGAAAGGGCAATCACAGAGGTAGCAGTCTCATCAGACTAAATCAGAGGAGCATGCTATCGGCATGATTTATCATTATTGATACTAGCATTGATCTCCTAAGGTAGTGTTTGTCAGGTTTCCTCACTGAAAGTTACTCTCATCACCTATTTCCACACTTATTTTTTGAAAGAAAGTCACTATGCATAGCTCATAACCAAAAGTGGAAAGATCGAAATGCTTCACCTCCTTGAAGGCGGAATATCTACATAAATTATTTGGAATTCTTCTGCACAGATTTTTCTATCCCATGATAATTATTTACTTATTCACTAATCTGTTTTATAACAGCATGGACTCATTGATATTTATTTAATACTTTGGGTAATAATTCAATACTGCTTTATTTTGCTGCTTAAATTGAACTATTTTGGGGCTGGGGCTGTAACTCAGTGGCAGAGCGATTGCCTAGCACATGTGAGGCACTGGGTTTGATCCTCAGTATGACATTAAAAATAAACAAATAAAATAAAGGCATGCTGTCCATCTACAACTATAAAATTTTTCTTTTTTAAATTGTATTATCTTTGGCCATGAAGAATTCCTTCAATTAGCTACTGTGTTTCTTTGACATACTACATCACTCTGTGTGTGTTTGTGAGAGAGACGGGGGGGGGGGGAGAGAAAAAGGGAGGGAGAGAGGGAGGAAGGAAGGAAGGAAGGAAGGAAGGAAGGAAGGAGAAACAGAGAGATTAGCACGTTAGTACTTTCTGGCACTGCAAAGTGTTACAAGTTCATCTTTTATATTTTCTACCCTAGACCTAGAATCAGAATGTATTAAAAACCAAGCTCTAGAAACTAGGTGTGCTCATTACTAGTGGGGCATGTGCTTCTAGGCCCTCTCAGAAGACAGAGGAAATATATGCATGTATGCTAACCCATGAATAATATACGCTTACCTATTTGTATATGTTGCCATCTATACATCTATATTAAGCTAAATAGAAATGAACACTGATGTCTCCGATTCTAATTTATTACTACATGGGTTATTCTAGACTCTTCTGTTTGCTTAATTGTGCTCCAATTGTGAAAAACCCAGCTTCAGAAAAGGTTTTTCAATTTCATTTCCAATTATCCTGGCTAGAGATTTAGCCACTCTTTGTTCTTTACAAAGAACTAACTTATAGTTTCATAAATTCTTTTTCTATTGTTTTCCGGTTTTCAATTTCCTTGATTTCTACTTCATTTTTATTTCTTCTCATTTGCTTTTCTTCTTGCTTTAGGCTCATGTTGCTCTTCTTTATTTCCTAAAAAAGAAGTTCAAATTATACATCATTCTTCTTTACTAAAATTTGTCTATAATGCTATAATTTTTCTTCTAAACACTACGTTGGTTGCATCGTACCAATTCTGATAGGTTGCATTTGCATTTACATTTAGTTCAAAATATTTTAAAATTTTATTGAGATTTCTTCTTAAACTCCTGTGTTATTTAGAAGTTGTTATTTTATTTTTATTGTTTTTGTTTTTTTGGTAGTGTTTCTAGGGAAAAATCCAGGGCCTCATGCATGACAGCCAAGTACTTCAACACTGAGCTACACCCTCTGCCCTAGAAGCATATTTTCAATCTTAAAATATTTTGATACTTTTGTTATAGATTTCTAATTTGATACTATTGTGTCATAACAATTCACTTTGTGTGATTTCTATTCTTGTAAATGTATTGTGCATTTTATAGCCCAAAGTATGGTCTATCTTCATGAACGATTCATGTGAGTTTGAGAATATACTTTCTCCTATAATTGGATGAAATTTTCTATAAATATCAGTTAGATCAAGTTCATTAATAGTGGTTTTCAAGTCATTAATACTCTGATTTTCTGCCTATTTTGGATATCAATGACTGAAAGATGGGTGTTTAAATCTCCAGCTACAATAGTTTCTATTTCTCCTTTCAATTTTTATTGATTTCTACCTCATAGATTTGGATGCCTGATGTGAGGTACATGCACATGAAGGATTGTTACATCTTCTTGGAGAAATGATCCTTTTATCATTAGGCAATGCCTGTCTTTATTCCTGATACACTTTCTTGTTCTGAGGTCATTTTGATGGAAATGAATAGAGCAAATCCAGATTTCCTTCTATTAGTGGGAGTATGATGAGTCTTTTTTTTTAATTCAGCACTTCACTTTTAACCTATTGAAGTCTTTATATTAAGGATACTTCCTATGGTCGCAAGTATTTCCTGTTGTTTGCAATTCTTTCTTTTTCCTTCTCTTTTCTCATTTACTCTGATGTTTTTTGGACATTTTATATGATCCTTTTCTTTCTCCTCTCTTAATGAGTCAAATATACTTATTTGTTTGGAATTTTAGTGATTGCCTGAACATTTAAAAAAAAAAATATATATATATATATATTAAATAAGGAATTTATTTATATATATATATATATATATAAATAAGGAAAATTTATATATATATATTAAATAAGGAAAAAAAAAATATATATATATATATATATATATTAAATAAGGAATTACCTTTTCTTTTTGTAGTTGTGTATGGACAGCTTGGGTTTATTTTATTTGTTTATTTTTATGTGGTGCTGAGGATCAGTGTTCACACACGTTAGGCAAGCGCTCTGCCACTGAGTTGCAGCCCCAGCCCCAATATACATTTTTAACACAAATCTACCTTTAGATAACACTATATCATTTCACATGTTGGACAGTTACCTTATACTGCAATATTCTCAATCTTTCCTCCCATCCTTTCTGATACTGTCATTCATTTCTCTTATCTATATACTACAGTCACCCAATGCATTGTTATTATTACTTGAAACTGTTACTTTTTAGATCAATTAAAAATAAGAGAAACTGAAGATTTTAACTTTCCTTTTTTAATTCCCTCTCCAATATTTCTCATTGGCTCAAATCCAAGTTTTTGATTCATATTAGTTTTCTTTTACCTGAAAAAAATTATTTTTGCATTCTTACAGGACAATTCGGTAGGTAATAAATTCTCTCTGTTTTTGTTTTTCTGTTAATGTCTTATTTCTGCTTTACTTGTGATGGATGAATTCAATGGATATAGAATTTCAATTTAGTGGAGGTTTTTTTGTTCAATACTTGAAATATTTCCCTTCACTCTGTTCTTGCTTACATAGCATCTGGTGAGAGGTCTGCTATAACTCTTCTTCTCCTTGCTCCTTTATAGATAAATCCCTCTATTCACTCTGCCTTCTTTAAAAATCTTCTCTGAGTATAAGAGGTCTATGTGTGGTTTTCTGGTATTTATTCAACTTTGTGTTTTCTGAACTTCCTAAATATGTGGCCTGGTGTCTGGTGTTAATTTTGGAATCTTCTCAACTATTATCACTTCAAATATTTTTTCCTGTGTTGTTGTCTCTTACTTCTAATATTTAAATTAAATGTTACCTGTCTCACAGTTCTTGGACATTGTTTTGCATTTCATTCTTTTGCATCTTTGACTTTCCCTTTGGCAAGTTTCTACTGACCTCTCTTCAAGTTCATGCATCCTCCCCTTTGTGTGAGTGAGCAGGTCCTATACATACACCTCCAGGAACTAGGCCTCCTCGTTCATCTCACCCTTTTCCCCCTTCCTTTTAGTATTTTTTTTTTTAGTTGTAGTTGGACACAATACCTTTATTTTTTAATTTATTTTTATGTGGTGCTGAGGATGAGCCTGGGGGCTTGCATGTGCAAGGTGAGCACTCTGCAGCTGAGCCACAACCCCAACTCCTCCTTCTCATTCTTGAATGTCAGGAAGTTGTTTTTTCATATTAACCCAACATCTCCTCACTCTATCAGTTGGGTTTAACTCCATTTACCTGTTAGACTGCTCCTTTCTTCCTGAGAACCACTGTTCGACTGTGAAGACAATGGATGTGCTTTTCCTGAGTCCCCTCCCTTAGTCCTGCTTCTGTGACCTGTTTCTATGACTGCTCCCCACTTGAAATCCTTCACCCTCTTGTACATTAAGGCTGCAGAATGAAGGTCTGCATTTACTATAATTGAACCCTCACTGCATGTTGCATGTTTGTGCAGGGGCCCTGTTGGGGACACATTTTGTAAAAAAAAAAAAAAAAGAAAAAAGAAAGAAAAAAAAAGAACATTTGTTCTTTTTTTGAAGTTTGTTGCCTACCTAGAGAGAACATGTTACTTTCAAAGTTTAAATAACTTTGTAGAAGATACTCAGAAAAGAATAAGCCACTTTTGGGGTGCAGTGGAGTTTTATTTATATCTGCCTTCTGCAGTGTGGAGAGCACCCATATTACTTAAGCTAGGGTAGGTGCATTCCCCTAAGGATCCTTTTGACCCAGTACTAGATTTTTTTTGGAAATTTCCCTTTTGTTAATGTCTGCTTTGAACCTTTGCCCCTGCTTTCCAGACATGTTTCCATGATGCTAGGCTGGTAGGCAGAAATTTGAGGGGTAGCAAGAACATAATTTCAAATTCTGATCAAGTTAAAAGAAAAAAGAAAGAACCCATTACTCCATTCCATAGATCAGAATATGATAATTAATGTTCATCGACTTCTGGGTATATACAGAGTTAGTTCAACTGTATATGCCAAGAATGTGGCATAGTAGAAAAATAAGGACTCTGTACTGTAGTTACTAGAATATGTGTCAGGGCTGGGGATGCATCTCAGTTGTAGAGTGCTTGCCTACCATGCACGGGGCTCTGGGTTTGAAAGAAAAAAAAGTATCAAATTCTGCCACCAATACAGTATAGGGAAATGGATCTAACCTTAGGTGTTTAGTTTATCTATGCACTGTGGATAGAGACACCTTACTTCACAGGGTTGATATAAATTTAAAATAAAATAATACCTTCAAAACACCCAGCACAGTGCTTTGCACTTTTTAGACACCGTACCTGCCCTGATGTGAGCCCTGAAATAACTCATCACAAAACTAATGATGATTGGGTCCAGAGTAGTTCAACAGTGGTCCGTGAGGAACCCTGGGTGCCTTCAATTTCATATTTAGTATTCATGGAGTGGAACAGCAACATGTAAACTATCCATCTTTGGGACTAAATCAGAAACCTGAGCTTTCTCTTACCAGTTATGTGATGTTTGTTGACATAAATTGGAATCGTAAAGTTGATTGTTCTTGAGTCACTGAAGAACCTCCCAACTGAAAAATGGCCAAAACCATGAGTTTAGGTGATACTGAGGACATTCCAGGTCTGGGGACCCATGAAAGGATATACGACAGGGAAAGTCCAGGAAGTATGTCAATAATGAGACAACTATTCAAAGATCTGATATTGTTGAGTATCCCAAACAATGTGTAGACCAGATGGGTCCACGTCCCTGTTTTCCATGGAATGTCCTTGGACATTTGGTACTGTCCCTTTCAACCAAACATGTGGTGCTTGGTAAGGAAGGGGCAAAATCAATGTCCATGCACACATTACTGTGTCAAGTCAACTCAGTCCCAATTATCACATATTATTGAGCATCATCTCTTTTCTAAATGAGAATACTGTCCAGCTGCCTGGAGTGTCCTAAAAAACTTTCACAGAGCATTCATTTGCATTTGGAAAGCATTTTATACCTCAGTTACAGCAACAAGGAATTCACACACATGCAGATATTTTGAGTCACGGCTAGCGGTTCCATTTCAGGATTAAAGATTAGAGTGATGTCTCTATTTTGTGGCTTTCCTATATGGCCAGATTTAAGATATTCATTGTTAAAAAGCAATTTCGGTTTCCTTATTGACTTTCATCTGTTCTGTTGAGTACGTAATCGAAGTCATATGAATGTACATTGTTCCCCTTGGGGTTCAATAAAGTAAGGTAGTAAAGGAAATATTTTTTGTTGCCAGTTATAAGGCAGCCCATAAACATTTTTTATATATCTGGAATTGGCTCGCTTCTAAAAAAAAAGCTTTATTCACCTATCCCTTATTATCATAGTTTATTTTACATACCATTATAACTGTTTATGACTTTATCTCCGTTCTACAAAAAAAAAAAAAAAAGAATGTCTTAAGCTCTAGGGCTATGTATGTATCCAAACTACTTGTACAATTATCATTATTACATTGATCATTGTAAATCCAACACAATATATGGAATGATGATTGGATTGGTTTTATAGGCAATTTCTCATGCAGTATTGCATTGATCCTTAAAATAGCTCTGGAGAAGTCTCTGCACTGTAATGATGAGAGTACTGAGACTCAACTGAGACTGACCAGTGGCCTCAAAGTTAGTGACTATTGGAGCTGGAGCAGGTAATAAATCCTTCTGGCTCTCAGAAGATAAAGGATACCTTTCCTTTATCTATTATCTAATACAGTGTTTCCCAGTCTTAGCACTCTTGACATTTAGTTCAGAAACATTATGTCTCCCTCTCCCTCCCTCCTTCCCTCTCTCTCTCTCTCTCTCTCTCTCTCTCTCTCTCTCTGTGTGTGTGTGTGTGTGTGTGTGTGGCTACTCTGAACATTAAAGCATGTTCAGCAGCATCCTTAGCCTGCAGCCACTAGACACCAATAGCATCCTCCATCCCATTGTGATAACCAAAAATGTCTCTAGACATTATCAAAGGTCCCCTAGAGAGGCAATAACTATTCCAGTGTAACTCAATGGTCTAAGAGCAGGCACAGTGTGGTAACTGCCCTGGGACAGAAGAATGAGTGAAGAGATGAGGGTTTCCTAGTGAAGGCAGCATTTGATTTGGATCTTTACTATAAAAAGATTGACTTGACCAGGCAGAGTTTATTGCAGTGAGAATAAATACAAAATATTTGTTGAGCATGCATGATGTGTCAAATTTAACTCTAAGGGGGAGCGTATAATAAGCATTGTTAAATGTCTTCCTAAAATGAAAACCATCTTAAAGTCCATCTAGTGGAACATAGAGCTGTTTGGGGACAGTGAATCTCACGATATGCATTTAGCAGCTAGATTTATCCTATTATCTACTAAAGATTACTTAGGAAATAATTGCCTCTCGTTTATTTTTGTAGCTTGCTAACCTATAAATCAGTCCCAATCATCATTTAATTGTACTGTACATGGAGACTGTGTTTTCTAGTAAGTTTCTGGCTCAGTGGGGATGTTCAAAACATATTGAGCTTGAGTCTCTTTGCATGAAAATGGAAGGGAAGAAAACCTTCCTTCAGCTCTCTACTTTTATCCAGGGCTTTTGGATCTACTGGGAAACACTCCATCAACATGACAACCAATTCTTTGGTTTAGTTTCATGGACACAGAACAGCTGGGCTAAATCTTCTACTTCCCTCTTATTTTGAATTATTGGAAAATAAGAAAGATTCTGATATCTCTGAAATAATATGGTCTCTTTCCCTAAAATAATCATTCAGGAAGTGCAAAGGATTGATATGTCCTTTTTTTTTTGTTTTTTCTTTTAGCTCTGGGCACAAATTTGGGAGTCAGAAAGACCTGGTTTAGGATCAGATAGGCCAAGTCACACTAATTCAATGCTTCAGGATAAATTGCTTAATATATGTGAAGCTTAATTTCATCATCTATAAAACGGGATAATAATAACTCCCACCTAAATTTCTTGGGGGAATTGAATAAGATATGCTATAAAATTTCAGTGTGGAGCTTGGTAGTCATTGGCATTATTCATTCTCTTATTTTTCTCAGCACTGTTGAGAACAGAATTTCTATATGAGAAAGACTCAGTTGCAACCAGAATCAGTAGACCTTTGAAGTTGTGTTGATAAAATCATTTAAGAAAGGAAACTTCACTTCTGTTAGGCTGAGTAAAGAATATGGGTCTGATGGAGCTCCTGGGGAGCTCCTGATTCTCTTTTTCCACCCCAATGTCACTAAAACCACACCATCAGCACTGTCCACATCATGTTTGTAGGAGAGCTTTCCTAGGTAGAAGATGGAAGATAGCATGACTCTTCCAGCTTAATCACCATATATTTCGAATGTGTAATAACAAAAGAGTGTGTGTAAGAGAACAATGCCTAGAATCAGTACTGGTCAGAATTCAATCGGGAGAAAAGATGCACTAACCAGAACCCAGGATTCTGAAGTGCTGCATTTGGGCTTTCTGTATCAGAGTTACGTAGAGAACTTGACCAAAATGTGGATTTTCTCATCACATTCCAGGCCTACTGACTATAAAGGATCTGAGATTCTCATGTACATACTGGTTTGGGAGCACGTGAATCAAAAGTCTGGATCTTCTGCTCTCTGTATGAGCTTTATTGCTATCATAGAAATGGATTACTTTTCTCTGGTAGCTTGAACCCATTTGGTATTTCAACCATACAACTAAATCTATGATAGATTTATAAGAAACCTGATGACTATAATTTGGCTTCTCATGTGGATCAGAAGTTTCCATTCTCGATGATTCATAGTCCTGTTTCTCCTTCTGACAGACTTAGTCCTTCCCCTCATCTTATTCTCCTTTGGGATCTAGAACTTCCTCTCACTCCAAATTTCTTCCAATAGTGAACTCATTTGTTCACTTTGGTTTGGAGGGTAAGCCATTGTGTGGTTGGAAACGCAGGTCAACTCAGATGTCAGTACTGAATTCCAGACCCTGTATCTACACTGCCTTCTAATTCTTCCCTTTGGTGTTTCTATGGGAACCTCAAACTTTACATTTCAAAACAAAACTCTCTAAATCTTTCCACAAACTTATGTCTCCTTCTCTAATCCCTGCTTGATAAATGAAATTGTACTGACAACTTCCTCGAGTTGGAAACCTGAGAACAATCTTTGACTACTGCCTTCCCCACATAACAGGTCAGTCAGAAAGATCTTTTGCTACTTCCTTCCACGTACTTGTAAAGTAACTCACTTCTCTAGATGTCTGATCCATGGTTTCCATCACCACTACATCTTACCTGGTACCCAACTACCTGTTTAGTCTTGTTGCTTCCATTCGTTCCATTGTCCATATTGAAACAAGACCTCTTAGAACAGAAGTCTAATAATGTCACTTTCAACTCCCTCCGGGATAAAGTTCAAGCCCTTTCTGGAATGCAGAGTCCCTTAGGTATGTTCTGGAACTGCTGGAACTGTCAGTTATGTTACTTGACAGGGACCCTTCATATGTCCCACAGTGTCCATGCTGAGATCCTTGTCATTCTTCAAGTGGGCTATGCTCTCTTTTGCACATGCTATTCCCTCTGCCTGGGTCACCTTCCTCCTCCCTACTCTACGTGAGGATGGGGCATACACTTCCTTATTCATACCATGAAGTCTACCGCAGATGGGTAAACTCAGTTAATGGAGAAGATATTAAAACTGGCCTTTCCTTTATTCTGGTGTCCCATGACAATCCTTTTCTGTATGGCTTTGTTTTCCTGGCATAGGGGATTGAACCCAGGGGCCCTTTACCACTGAGTTACATCCCCAGCCCATTTCATTTCTTTAAATTTTGATACAGGTTCTCACTCAGTTGCTTTAGGGTCTCATCAAATTGCTAAGGCTGGCCTCAAACTTGTGGTCCTTTTACCCCAGCCTCCCGAGTTGCTGGCATTACAGGCATGGGCCACCCTGCCCACAGGACAGTCCATTATTAGTGGTAGAACTGTTATTCAGGGATTCCAGAGATCTTAGCCCTAAGATGTTAACAATTCCTTTTGTGACACTGACATGTTTCTTAGCTTTTCTGAGTCTCACCTTCCCCATCCTTGTTGTCCTAGTATAGAATACTGTGCAGATCCAGGGATCAAGGTCATAAGGATGATTTACTTAGTGAAAATATAATCTACAAACTTGATTGCCTCTCTCATTTAGTTTATTTCCCATTTCCTCACTTCCTTGACTGACTCTTATTCTTATTTAAGACCAAGTTTAGAAACCACAATTTACAGGATAATTTTTCTAAACCTTCAAAGCTAGGGTAAGGGTTGTCCCTATGAGAACCCAGAACACTTTTCTTTAAAAAAAAATAGCAACTATATTGTCATTTTGGGAATACTTGTTCCTCCCTTACTTTAAATATTTCTTTGTCACTAAGGATGACACTTTGTCACTTCTGTCTGCTGGAGAATAGACATGAAAGGGAAGTATTCTATTTGGAAGATTTTTTTCTGAGAGTGGCAGTGCTTTGTCTATGTATTGCCCTTTGTTGAAGAGAGTTAGATATACGTGGTACCCCAACAAATTCATTTTCATGAACAAAGCTTTTGTTTTAATCCACTGATGTACAGTTCATTTTTTTCTGAACTAACTATGCCTCTGAAGAGTAAATTGACTTTCCCAAGATCAATCTTGTAGGGACTAGGTTTAGACAGGGCCCTGTTCTCCTAATTTCTAATGTAGACTTTAATAATTTGTGTACTACAATCTCTCTAAAACTAAGGTACATAGATAAATGCATGCATAATCAATGTGTAGTTTAAAAATTTGCAGTTAAGGTCATGTATGAATGTGGGTGCAATTACATGCACATTTTTTAATCAAAAAGATCAATTCTATTAAAATCTTCTGGGATAAAAACTGTTAAAATAGGGATTTCATTTTGCAACTATACTTCTGGACATGACATTTCAACTAAATTTATGCTTTATCGACTATCCTTTTTACAAGGTCAACTCATCTGGTGGGTACTATGATGAAGTTGTGATCTTCTCAGGCCTGAGTGGTAGGTGGATGCCCCAGGAGGTAAAGGAGGCTGTTGTGCAGTCTGGGACCTTGAGATATTTCTGAGGTCCAGAGGGGCAGAGTTTTAGCTACCAGTGGGAAAGCAGGGAGAAGTGTAAAGAGACAAGGAAGGACTGGGGTTTAGTTCTTTGGTAGAGCACTTGTCTGGCCTGCACAGGGCCCTGGGTTCCACTCACAGCACAAATATAAAAAAATAAAAATAAAAATAAAAAAAAGAAGAAGAAGAAGAAGGTGAGAATAGGTTGGGGGCAAGGCAAAGGAGATCTCAGAATAGGCTGAGGGCCAGTATATAGGCCTAAGAGGAAGGTATGCAAATCCTGCTCACTCCTGCTGGCAGCCCTGCACAGGAACCTCATGGACTGTCAGGAGGGAGAAGAAAGAGTTGATGAGGCCCTCTTCATCTCATTCCTCAGCTCTTCAACCTTAACACTTTCATTGTAATTTTTCTATGTATTGGGGTTTCTCTTTGTCTGAAGTTAAATATAATTTGAATTGCACATAGATTTTTTTTCATCATTTCAAACTCTGTTAATCTAGTTTATCAAAATAAAGAATATTGTTGAGTCATGTGGCTTAAGAATAGAATTAATTTTAGGTAGTACTTATCATTATGTCATTTATAAGAATGTATGCTGAATGTGACTATGAAATTTAATTCAAGAAATGAAGTTGACAAATCGGGAGTGGTGGAGCACACCTGTAATCCCAGAGGCTTGGGAGGCTGAGGCAGGAGGATTGTGAATTTAAAGCCAGCCTCAGCAAAGAGGAGATGCTAAGCAACTCAGTGAGACCTCATCTCAAAATATAAAATAGGGCTGGGGATGTGGCTCAGTGGTCGAGTGCCCCTGAGTTCAGTCCCCTGTTACCACCCCTTAAAACAAACAAACAAAAAACAAAGAAAAGAAAAAAAATGAAGCTGAGTGTGTGTTTATTTACCTTCCTAATGTGAAATTCTCTCACCTTGCAACTAAAAGACTTCACAGACACTGAAGTTCCATGGAGATGAGAATGACCCTGATAGCCATTCAAGTTCCACCCCCTTTCTGGGTTTGGGTGTGTGCATGTTTATGATTTGTTCCCTCTGAACTTTCCAATTGAATTTCCTGTGAATTGAATCTCTCAGCCCTGAATATCAAGTTCTACTGCCCTTATTTCCAGAAACGGTTTGCAATGCAAATCATTAGATTGGTAACACACAGTGCCATAACCATGGTAACCAAATGAAGACAAGTTTGCTTTTCTTCCTCCGTGAAGTGCATTCTAGTCCTGCATTCAGAACTGAGCCACCACCAAAAGGTTGAAGGGCATTAAAGGAATAGAAGAGGTTTCATAGAAATAAAAACACAACCTGAACCATTGCATTTATTCCTCACACGCTCTTTTTCTGAGTCCAGGACTTGTTACTAATAACTCCTGTCATTCCTAATGACCTTTGTCCTGCTTTTATTCCCCTCCACCCACCTCTTGTAAAGGGGAAGGTGGAGAGAATCGCCATGTATCTTTACCTTTAACTTGACCATGGCTTTTTGAAAGTAGATTGTCTGGGCTCTCTATGATGACTTTGAAATAGGAGCAGATAGAAACTTGGGTCCCTGTTTTGTGGTCACCAGGACATTTTAGTCTTAGCACCAGTGGGACAGGAACCAGGCGTGCGCCAAGACCTTCCCAGACGCTTTTAGAAGCAACTGCAGCAAGTTACAAGGGCCACTTCTCTGCTGAGACTCCTTTATTCTGGTACAGTAACTCTTACAATGTGTTTTCTCCAGCCAGTGGGGGAGGGGGCATTAGCTTTCCATTCTCATTTTCTCTCAGTTGGAATGAAAGGGCAGCTATGGATTCTTGAGAAACTTCTTTCCCTCCAGCTGTGTGACTGGGTGGCTCCCAGGAAGAAAAGCTATTAGCAGTAAGGTGAAGTGTTCTAACTGTCATGGATTCAGGCCTGGATGACTTCAGTACCCCCTTGACTGCCCGGGTGGCTGCCATTAGTATGGAAAGGTCTAAAACACAGGGGATGGGAATGCTCCAGGCTCAGAATTGTTAGGTTACGTCCCTTTGGTACTGAACATGGTTTTGAGCAATGTATCTATCTGGGGAGCAATGCAGAAATTGTATCTTGTCTTCCTTTTGAAACTTTTCTTTGCATTTTGGTCTTTTTTTTTTTTTTTTTGGTCTTTTTCACTGATTATTTTTTCTATCCTTCCTGAGGGAGGTCTGATTCATTAAGATCATGCTAAAGGGGTGTGCTCTTTCATTTTTCGCTAATTAGTGAATTCACTAAAAATGAAGACTGAACACGATGTGAGGGAACTATGTGGGTTTTTTTTGGTACAGGTGGCAGCTGCTATAGAAGTAAAAATGTTTCCTTTCAACAGAGTGAAGTTTGCTAGTTAAGAAACCAAAGCTCATCAGGGATAGAGTTACTAGATAAAGGACATTCCGTTAACATTCGAATTTTAGAAAACAACATTTTGTTTTGGTGTAAGTATGTCTCAAATAATGCATGGGCCATGCCTATGCTAATTTTTATAAATTTGACATTCAAATGTAACTGAGCACCTAATACTTTTATTTGCTAAACCAGGCAATCAGATTCTGGGGTGGTGGTGGGGGAAATAGAATATGTTTGTAGGAAAAAGAAACGGTATTATGAACTTTTTAGTGTAATTTTCCACTGAAAAAAATTTACCTAGTTGTCATTATCTTATTACACCACACAGGGAAATGATTTAATACTGGAGGTCAAACCTTAAAAGAAGAAAGCAATTATCAGAATAATCATAAAAAGTCCAAACGGCCTTATAATGTTAACACGGGAAAGTTTTCTTTTTAGCAGTTTTCTAACTTGATATTAAAGATGATTATGATCATGATTATATGTAGGAGTTAAAACTGTTTGCTAGTGAAGAAACTAGAGTGCTGTTGGAACAGCCTTTTTCAGAATTTCTCTACTTGTGTGTCCATGAAGTGTCCAGTGTGACCTCTTTGTCTCTGGGGTAGCCCCTTGCAGTGGGTCCTCTCTAGAGGGTGGCCAAAGGGAATGGGGTGTAGAGGTGCTCTGTATGTCCAAGAACCTGGAAAATGCTGACCAAAATACCAGATGTTGGTTCAGGCATATTGGGAATCTTACTGAATATCCACAGTCACAAGATGATCTCTGTATATTACAGAGGTAGCTCAAACAAGTTGATGAATCTTGAGAAAGAAAGAAATAATACAGAAAAAAACAAATGTTACTTTTGGGAATACAGAGTGCAAAAGAAAATATTTTAGTGTATACATTTTTCTTTACAGTCATGATAGAAGAGTTAAGAAGTATGAAGAAATTCTCTGATTCTCATTGTTGTGGTTTCTTTCTAATTTGGTGTAGAGATTCCCATCTTGAGAGCGCCCATAGCCAACTAATCACATTCCGGGACAGTCCTGTCCATGGGCCAGTTAGTGTCTTTGTGGGTGTTGACTTTGGTTTCTGTGGGGGTCGTGAGTGGGAAGGGCTAGTTTAAAGAAAAGATTCATGAAAAAGGGAACTTAAGTACTTGACTCTGGTGCTCATCATTATTTTTAATCTGCAAATTGTTGGGGTTTGGTTCCTTGGGCTGAGAAACAAATAAATTGTATTATAGAAACAACCACTGAGAGAGAGAAGTTTTATCTAAACCAGAGGTGAAGGGGTGTGACTGCATTTCAAACTTACATCAGGCCTAAAAATGGATACCAGGATAACAACTGTGCTAAACAATTTTTTTTATTATTTTATTTATTCTTTTTAGCATACATGACAGTAGAATATATTTTGACATTTTATACATACATGGAGTATAACTTCCCATTCTTGTGGTTGTACATGATGTGGAGTTACACTGGTGGTGTATTCATATATGAACATAGGAAAATTATGTCCAATTCATACTACTGTCTGGACTATTCCCATCTCCCCTCCCTCCCTTTCATTTCCCTTTGTCTAATTCAATCAACTTCTATCCACTCTCCCCTTGTGTGTTAGCATCCACATATCAGAAAGAACATTAAGCCTTTGGTTTTATGGGATTGGCTTATTTCACTTAGCATGATAGTCTCTAGTTCTGTCCATTTAATGCCATAATTTCATTCTTCTTTATGGCTGAGTAATATTGCATATACATATATCACATTTTCTTTATCTATTCATCTGTTGAAGGACACCTAGGTTGGTTCCATAGCTTATCTGTCATGAATCAGTTACTATAAACATTGATGTGGCTGCGTCACTATAGTATGCTGAGTTTTAAGTTCTTTGGGAATATGCCAAGGAGTAGGATAATTGGGTCAAAGGTGGTTCCACTCCAAGTTTTCTGAGAGATCTCCATACTGTTTTCCAGAGTGGTTGCCCCAGTTTGCAGTCCCACCAGTTTGTACGAGTGTACCTTTTCCCCTACATTCTTGCCAACATTTATTGTTACTTGTATTCTTGATAATTGACTAGAGTGAGATAAAATCTTAGTTTTGATTTGCATTTCTCTAATTTCTATTAATGTTGAACATTTTTTCATATATTTGTTGACCGATCATATTCCTTCTCCTATGAAATGTCTGATCAGTTCCTTTGCTCATCTATTGATTATTTGTTTTTTGTTTTTTGTGGTTTTTTTGGTTGTTGTTGTTCAGTTTTTTTAGTTCTTTATATATCCTAGAGATTAATGTTCTATCTGAGA
This sequence comes from Marmota monax, assembly GCF_021218885.2. Classification (NCBI taxonomy): domain Eukaryota; kingdom Metazoa; phylum Chordata; class Mammalia; order Rodentia; family Sciuridae; genus Marmota; species Marmota monax. Next base: position 4,083,357 of record NW_026694821.1, read on the forward strand.
TGTAGGTGGCAAAGATTTTCTCCCATTCCTTTGGGTCTCTCTTCACATTCTTGATTATTAAACAAATCTTTAATAAGAAGAAAATAACCATCATCCCAATCTACCAAGAGAGGTTCCCAATTGACATTTTGAACAAATTCCTTTCCATTTTGAGAATATTATTTTATATATATAATTTTATAATGTGATTTTTTAAAAACTCTGTTGTATGTGTGTTTATTTCATTATAAATATTTTTTGGATGCCATTAAAGTTTATGATATTGAATATTTGAATACTTAGAATAATTCTGCATCCTCTAATAGACAGATTTTTCTTTTTGTTGTTTTCTGTGAGCCAGGACAGTATGATTTTTGTCTTAATTCTTTTCCTGCTTTATTGAACTGACTTGGTCATCCAGAGCAAGGTCGAATAGAAGTAGTGAGAACAGAGTATCGTTGCCTTATGTGCAGACCGAGGGGAAAAGGCTCAGTCTTGCACTATTAGGTATGATATTTACTTTCAGTTTGAGGAAGTTCACTTCTATTCCTAGTTAAGAGTTTTTAATCATGAATAGATATGAATTTTGTCAAATGCCTTTTCTGCATCTGACAAATGATCATATGCATTTTCTTTTTTATTCTGTTAGTGTGATGAATTATGTGAATTCTTTTTTTTTTAAGTGCTTAATTCTTTGTTGGAAGGTGAAACTTCAGGGCAGCAAGGGTGAAGGAAAACAAAACAAGGGAGAAAGTCACAGAGTGAATACAAGGAGTTGGTGTAGAGATCCTGGCCAAGCAAGGCGGGCACTGTGCGGAGATGTGCCACTTATTCAGTCATTCAGAACATCCCTTGGTTGGAATTTTGATATTAAGCCAATCCCATATTCCTGGGATAAGCACCACTTGGTCCTGCTGTACTAACCATTTAACCTGTTCCTATTACCTATTATCACTTTCTAATATTTTGTTGGAGAGTTTGCACTTGTGTTTATTAAAGATATTGGTCTATAATTTTGTTTTCTTATCAAGTACAAGGCCTGGACTTAATTTGCTCTCCCTCCCCAAGGTGGAAGGCATCTCTCCACACAGTGCTGCTTTCTGCAAGGTTTTCTTTTTGTTGTACTAAAAGCGGGCACTGTGGTCTCTCACCTGATCTCCTTAGTTCCGTGTCGTTGGTTTGATGGGTGCATAGCGGTTCAACTTGTGTCTATGGGAAGAGGACTGCCCAAGGACCTTGCTCAGTCTCCATCCTGTGGTGCCCTTCTATTTTCTTAGAACATCTTCACCAGGTTTGGTATGCTGTCCTCATACAGAGGAACCGAGGAGAGTTCAGAAGGAGTATGTGGAGCACTGGTGTAATCTCTTCTTTAAACATTTGGTAAAACTCACCAGCAAAGCAATCTGATCCAGGCTTTCTCTGTGAGAGGATTTTAATCACTAATTCAATTTCTCTAATAGATACAAAGCTATTAAATTTTTTCCATTTTTTTTCTTATCCTGGTTTTAATCAGTTGAATTTTCCAAGAAATTTTTCATTTCATCTGTTTTGTTAAATGTATTAGCATACATTTTATGATAGTACATTTTACATTTTTAATGTTTGTAGAATCTGTTGTGATGCTTACATCTTTGGGCAGGGGCTTGATCAAAATTTTAAAAACTCTTTAAAGAACTACCAGTTGACTTTCAATTTTTTCTTTATTTTCTGTTTTCCATTTTGATGATCTTCGTGTTTGTCTTGTTATTTCCTTTTTTCTACTCTTAGATTTAAGTTATTTTCTTTCCCTGTATTCCTAAGATAAATAACTTAATAATATTCTAAATTTCTTTTTTCCAATATATGCAATTTAAACTATAAACGTTTATGTATTTGTGTTACATTTTTGGCTGCATTCTGCACATTTTGATTTTTAGTTCAATTGTTTAACAATTTTATTGTGGCATTTTTTTTTTACCCCATTGGTTATTTAAAGTGATTTAATTTTGAAGTATCAAGGAATTTTCTAGGCACTTTACTGTTATGAGTTCTTAAATCATACTGTATTTTTTTTAAAAATCAGTGTACCTGATATGTTTGATTTTGATCTTATTGTGTTTTATGGCCCAGAATATGATCTATCTTGGTGAGTGTCTCATGAGCACCTAAGAATTTTTATTTTGTTGGGTGGAGTATTGGGTGGACAATTCCATGTTTGATAACAATGACTGTTAGGACAAGTTGGCTCATAGTACTGCTTAAAGCGTGTAAGTTGTTTCTGAATTTCTATTTGTACTCCTAATTATTTTAAGGGAAGTATTAATTTCCAGCTCCAAATTGGATTTGTGTATTTCTTTAGTTTTGTAACGTTCATTTCATGTCATGGGACCTATTTTAATAGTTACATGTTCATTTAAAATTGAGTCTTCTTGTTGATTTGACCTTTAGTTATGATAACATTTCCCTTCTTACTCCATTCATTGTCTTGGTCTAGAATCCTGTTTATTTTCCTGATATTAATTTAACAATATCAACTTTTTTATGTTTAGTGTTTCAATGTTATATTATTTTTGTTACTTTATATTCAACATTTGTGTCTTTATTTTTAAGGCACTTTATTGTAAGTAACTTATAGTTGGATCTTGCTTTTTATTTTCCCTAGTGTGGTCTGACAATTTCCACCATATATTTAGGTGTTTGTTCCATCTATATTTAATGAAATTGTTTTGTTAAAAATTTGCCATATTATTAGTTGCTTTCTAATTGTTCATCTCTCTCCCCAACCCTCCCCCACCCAAAACTGGTCCTTTCTATTTGCCTTATTTGAGAGGAGGGGGATGAATTAAATTTTTAAAATCTGTTTTATCATCTTAGTTTTTTTACTTAGTTTTGCTTTTTTAAAAATAATTTTTATGTTTTTTTTTAGTGGTTTCTCCAGGGCAGCACAGTCCAATAGAGCTTTCTTCCATGATGGAAATGTTCCAATAAGCCCTGCATATATGGTAGCCAACAGCTGTATGTGCCTATTGAGGCACTTGAAATATGGTTAGTGCAACTCGTATTGAATGTTTAATTTTATTTAACATTAATTAATTTAAATTAAATAGCCATATATGGGTAGTGGCTACTGTGTTGAACAGCACAACTCTAGAGTTTATAGTATGTATCTAATTAGATTCTATCTTTAAGACATACTATTTCACAATATAAAAAACAGTATAGTTTCCAATACTATTCTCTTACCTTTTGTGTTCCCATTTTCATAATTTTGTTGTACAGATGTGTAAATCTCACAGTACTGTGCAAATATTTAGCTTTACTTGATTAACCTTTGAAGAAAATTTAAATGTACTTTTATCTACTGATAGTATTACAAGTAGGTAGACACATGATAATACATTTTGTAATATGTATGTGGGTGTAATAGTCCTCTATATAATAGAAATAACCTTTAGGTTTCTTATCAGATAATTTTTAACCTTTCAAGTGTGACTCATTCCTTCTTGCTGAACCAATTTTCCAACTGACTTATTTCTTTTCAAATTGAAGATTTTCTTTAAGTGTTTTTTTTTTTTTGGTTTTTTGTTTTTGTTTTTTTTTTTTTTTAGTACAGATGAATTTTTCAGATTTTCTTATGTCTTAAAATGTTTTATTTGGGGCTGGGTTGCGGCTCAGTGGTACAGCACTTGCCACTTGCCTAGCACATGTGAGGCACTGGGCTCAATCCTCAGAACCACACAAAAATAAATATAGTTTAAAAAAAGAATGCTTTCCCTTTAAGAAAATGTTTTATTTATCCTTCATTCTTGAAGATCAGTTTAAAGGGCTACAAAACCACAGATTCATATTGGTTTTTTTTTTTGTTTGTTTGTTTGTTTGCTTGTTTCTCTGTCTTATCACAGAATGGTAATTTTGTCTTTTAGCTTCTTTTACTTCAAATAAGACATCATTCATGATTCTTACTGTTGTTCTTCTGCAATGTGTCATTTTTTCCTCTAGATGCTTTACATGTTTTTCTTTTCACCTGTAATTTTTAGTTTGATAACAATGTTTCTCAGTGTAGTGTTTCTGCTGGCGATTTACTGGATTTGTAAGTTAATATCTGTCCTTGATTTTGAAAAATACCTGGCCATTATGTTTTGGAACATTTCTCTTTTCCTTCTGAGACACTGATTACTCTTGCCATAAGACACTTGTTATATACCCATAGAGCTCAAATGTTATGTTCCATTTTAAAAATCTTTCTTTTCCCTCTGTATTTGAATTTTGATGATTTATTCTTAATTTTTTAAATTACATTATTTATTTATTCTAATTTGTTATACACAATGGCAGAATGCAATTCATTTCATATTACACATATAGACCACAATTTTTCAAGTCACTGATTGTACACGAAGTATTTCCACACCATTCGTATCTTCATACATGTACTTAGGGTAATGATGTCTAACTCATTCCACCATCATTCCTACCCCCTTCCCCCCCCTTCCCCTCCCTCCCCTTTGTCCTATCTAAAGTTCCTCCATTCCTCCCATCCTCCCTCTCCATTGCCATTATAAGTCAGTATCTTCATATCAAAGAAAACATTTGGCCTTTCATTTTTTGGGATTGACTTACTTCACTTAGCATTATATTCTCCATTGATATGGCTGTGTTCCTGTAGTATGCTGTTTTTAAGTCCTTTGGGTATAAACCAAAGAGTGGGACAGCTGGGTCAAATGGTGATTCCAAGTTTTCCAAGGAATCTCCATACTGCTTTCCATATTGGCTGCACCAATTTGCAGTCCCACCAGCAATGTATGAGTGTGCCTTTTCCCCACATCCTCGCCAACACTTATTGATGTTTGCATTCTTGATAGCTGCCATTCTGACTGGAGTGAGATGAAATCTTAGAGTAGTTTTGATTTGCATTTCTCTAATTGCTAGAGATGTCGAACATTTTTTCATGTTTGTTGATTGATTGCATATCCTCTTCTGAGAAGTGGCTGTTCAGTTCCTTGGCCCATTTATTGATTGGGTTATTTGGGTCTTGTGTGTGTGTGTGTGTGTGTGTGTGTGTGTGTTAAGGTTTTTGAGTTCTTTATATATCCTAGAGATAAGTGCTCTATCTGATGTGCTTATGGTTAAGATTTGCTCCCATTCTGTAGGTTCTCTATTCACCTCACTGATTGTTTCTTTTGCTGAGAAGAAGCTTTTTAGTTTGAATCCATCCCATTTATTGATTCTTGGTTTTAATTCTTGTGATATAGGAGTCTTATTAAGGAAATTGGGGCCTAATCTGGCATGATGGAGATTAGGGCCTACTTTTTCTTCCATTAGGCACAAGGTCTCTGGTTTAATTCCTAGGTCCTTGATCCACTTTGAGTTGAGTTTTGTGCATGGTGAGAGAGTTTTAATTTCATTTTGTTACATGTGGATTTCCATTCACATGTGGATTTTCCCAGCACCATTTGCTGAAGAGGCTATCTTTTCTCCAATGTATGTTTTTGGTGACTTTGTCTAATATAAGATAACTGTAGAATTTCTAAATTCCATTTTCAAGCTCACTTACTTTTTTCTCTGCATCCCAGTTTAATGCTATACCTATCATCCCATCATAAGAATTCTTCATTTCAGTTTCTTTCTTTTTTATTTATTTTTACCTCTAGCATTTAATGTGGGTCTTTGCATCACCACCGTTTTTCTTCTTTGAAATTATCTATAAACATCCCAACTTTTTTATTAAATTTTTTACCGTATTTATTATAGTTATTTTATAGTCTCTGTCTGATAAGTCCACCATTGGGCTATCTCTGAATCTGGTAGTATTGATTGTTTACTCTCTTAATGATGTGTATCATTTTCTTCTTTTTGGTGTGTGTCTTGAAATTTTTTTATTAAATTATAAATGTTGTATGTAAAACCAAAAAAAAAAAAAGGAGTAGAAAGTAAATACTTTTTTATATTCTTAAAAGGGATTATCCCTTCTCTCATCCAGCCACTTACACAGAGTATGGAGTCAGTTTAGTCAATAGTCCTGTTATGTCTTGGATTTATTGTTATTTTCAGTTAGTTTTGCCTCACCATGGCCTTCAGATGATTGAAGGGAGGTCAGAATCCTCCCTTTAGCAGAGATGGGACTCCTAGTGCTTATTGGGTTTGTCTCAAGTTCCGCCTCTAGTCTTAAGCAGACTTCATACATTGGTACCTCAGGGGAATTTCTCTTAGCTCTTCTCATGGCCAGGGAGCTGGTGCCTGTTGCTCAGAGTGACTTCTGAAAAGCTGGGGGCATTTTCTCCTGGTTGTCCTGCACCACCAAGAGATGCCAGCAGCCTCTGTTTACCAGAGTCTACAGGGGACTCTGACTCTGCTCTCCTGCCCCTCCCCCAGTCACAGCCTGCTACTGCTTCCTATTTATTGTAGTGCCTAGATGATTTCTTTGAGAGTGTGTTCTCCCCAAAGACTTCAGCAGGCCTGCAGTCTTGAGAGGAGATGGTCTCTTACCTGGTTCCCAGCCTTCTTCTGAGCCAGCTCTCTTATTGACAGTATCCCAGGGAGGGGTAATAATGTACATCTTTTGAGCATGAAGTAGATGCATGCCTAGGTATATTTATCAAAAGGGTTAATGACGCTTATTAAATACAACATATTTGTATTCACTCCTTTTATTTTTCTACGTACTGCATCAAATTCTGGAAGTTTCATATTAAAATCTTTCATTATGATTAAAATTCCCAGTTTCTACTCTATTTCCATCATTTTCTTTTGTTTTATGCATTCAGAAGTTATGCAGTAGGAGCTAAAGTTCATTACCTATCATTTAGAATGTGGCTACAGTCATGGGCTGGATGATGATGCTCATTTGGATTGCATCTACACCCGTGGTCCAGAAGATCATTTCATCTACAAATGCTATAGCTGTCTTAGTTTGTTTAAGTGCACTCTTATGTTCTCATAGAAACAAAGTCACCTGATGAGGCATTTCTTGGAGTGCATCCCTGTCACTGAGCCACACCTGAGTGTATTCTTATAATATGATAAATGTATTAGTCATTCTTAATACTTTTTACCTAGATTTCCATTTTGTTTTAAATTAATATTGTTTTTTAAAAGCTGCGATTTTTCTGAAGATACAGTTTTCTTCATTTTCACCTTTCCTCTTTTTGTTTTTAAATAAAGATATCTCTTATAAATGCTAGCAGCAGTATACTGTAAAAAAATCCCAATAGATATTGTTTATCACCTAATATGTAAATTTAATTCATTTATATTTATTATTATTATAGACATATAAGGACTTATTGTTACTATCTTATTTTTTATTATGATACAATGTTGGAGATTCAATGTTAGAGATATAATGTCGAATATTTCCACTAGGAATCTTAACAATAATAAAGAAGACAAGTAGATAATGTGTCACGTAATTGAAAATTTAGGCAAAATAAGCAAACTCTTAGGAAAATACACCTTGCCAAAATTGGTACAAATAAAAAGAAAATCTAGATAGTATTATAATTAAAAAATGAGTCCATAATTACAAATTTTCCACAAAGGAAAAGTCAGGTACAGACTACCTCACTAATCAACACTTTCAAACATATAAGAAATAAATCCTACAATCTAAAATTCATCCAGAGAGTAGAAATGAGGAAACATTTTACAATTTATGAAGCTAAAATGTTTTGCTACTAAAATTTGACAAGAACATTATAATAAAGAAAAATACTGGGGCTGGGGATGTGGCTCAAGCGGTAGCGTGCTTGCCTGGCATGTGTGCGGCCCGGGTTCGATCCTCAGCACCACATACAAACAAAAATGTTGGGTCCGCCAAATACTAAAAAATAAATATTAAAACTCTCTCTCTAAATCTCTCTCATTCTCTCTAAAAATAAAAAGAAAGAAAGAAAAATACTGGCCAATCTCATTTATTAACAAGGAATTTAAAAAAAAAAGCCCTAAGCAAAATATTAGCAAATTGAGTTCAGTGGAGATATAAAAATGATAGTACATCATGACCCAGTTAACTTTATTTTAGGATTGCAAGATTGGTATAACATTAAAAAATAAGTAAATATAATGTACTATGTTTACAGAATAAAATAGAAGTAGCTCATGATAATCTTGGTGGGAAAAAAATTGATACGAATCAACCCATTCTTAGAATTTCTAAAAAAAATAAAACAGCAAACTGGAATAAAATACTTAATGTAGGATTAAAGAATGCTGTAAAATTATATGACTAGGGCTGTGGTTATGGTTCAGTGGTAGAGTGCATTGCCTAGCACATGTGAGGCACTGGGTTTGATCCTCAGCAACATGTAAAAATAAATAAATAAATAAAATAAAGATATTGTGTCCATATACTTTTAAAAAAATCTACAAGAAAAACATCTGAAAAATATAAAATATGAAATCTTCCCTCTATGCTTGGGAGAGAAATAAGGATATCTAAACTGGTTGATAGTTTGTGCATGTAAACCACATCTCCCCATTTTTTCCAAATACAGTGTTCATTCTATAACCTAAATACCTCAAAATCACATCCTATGCTGCCCAGTGCTGGACACCTACCTGTCTAATGATCACACCCGGTCTGTGACTTTATACAGATCCAGAGCTCCACTGACTAACATGTCACCAATAATTTTTAAACTTATGTTTCTGAGTCATCTCCCAAACCCTCAGTTGATATCCTGTATGTCCCTATTTCCCTGGTCTATTCTTCTTGCCCTTCATAATCTCTTGCAATGGTAGGGACAAGCAGTTTTGAATTTGCTGTTAGAGATTGAGGAGCAAAACATTATCAGGAATGTTGGGAATGGGGAGATAAGCTACTGGTTGGAAGAAGCTGCTGATGACCATTTTTGAAGTGATTGGTCATGCAAAGGTATTTCAAGCAAGGAATGAGATGTAGCTAGAATTAAAACTGACCACTATGGTTCCTTCTCCTTTGCTCTTAACAAGATCCTATGGTTGAGTTGGTGGCTTCTAGTCATGAATCTGGGATGCTATGAAGTAGGCTCACATTTAAGACTCTTTCAATGAAATGGATAATTGCAATTTTTAGAACAGAATCTCAATGTAGGAAAGCAACCTAGGGTGATTCACATCCATGTGCCTTAATTCAGGAATATCTTCAGCAATACACAGTAGCCATCATTTGAGTATATGGATTTTATCTGCGATAAACTTTGTCTTCTCTATTTAATCAATAAGGTAAAAAGTTGTACTATCATCATTTTCTCTTGATTATAAGGAATAAGATCTCCTACCCTTTCCATATTCCCTGAGATTTTTAGGGTTATGATCAGGGTGAGAAAGGAAGGATGGTGACATATTTGATGACAGAGGAGTAAAGAGTACTTCTAGAATTTGTCTCTGAAATAATTCAAATAGAAAAGAAGATTTAGACAGAGCTCTTTAATCTCTTCTTGCCCCCAGCTCTTTCTTTGTTTTTCAGACCAAGTACTTTCTCATTTATGTAATTCAGAGTTTTAGCATCATAATGGTCTCTATGGGACTGAGATATGATGCAGGTTTTTTGTGGGACAACATATTTTTTTAAACTTGAAAGGTATTCACTTAATGATCTCAAAGTGAATTGTTTGACTATTCTCTTCATGCATATTTTTGTCTTATATACATAAACTTTACTTTTAGAGCAGTTTTGGGTTCACAATAAAATCTGCTAGAAGGTAGAGAACATTCCCTTACCCTACATCTGTATAACTTTCCCTATTATCAATATACCCCACCAGAGAGGTACAATTGTTATCATTTGTGAGCCTGATTGACACATCATTATCACCCAAAGTCCATGATTTACTTTAGAACTCACTCTGGTGTGATACATTCTGTGGGTTTGAACAACTGCATGATGTTGTGTATTTATTATTATTGAATACACAGAGCAGTTTCACTGCCCTAAAAGCCCTCTGTGCTGACCCTATTCATCTCTTTTTCTCCCCTAATCCCTGGCAACTATTAATATTTTATTACTTCCTAGTTTAGCTTTTTTCCAGAATGTTATGTAATTATAATATTAATAATAATACAGTATGTAGCATTTTCAGATTGGCTTCTTTCATTTAATAATATGCATTTAAGGCTTCTCTATGTCTTTTCATGGCTTGATAGCTTATATCTTTTTAGCACTGGATAATTCTCTGTTTTCTGGATATACCATAGTTTTTTTTTTATCCATTTACCTACCAAAGGCCATCTTGGTTGCTTCTAAATTTGGGCAATTATTAATAAAGCTACTGTAAGCATCTAGTTGCAAGTTTTTGTATGGAGATAGTTTTCAAATCTCTAAATAAGTAACAAGAAGCACAACTGCTAGCTGTCATGGCAAGAGTGTATTTAGGGTGGCAAGAAACCACCAAGTCATCTTCCAAAGTGACTGCACTGGTTTGCATTCCCACCAGCAGTGAATGGGAGTTCCTGTTGCTCCACAACTTTGCGAGCATTTGGTGTTATCACTGTTCTGAACTTTGGCCACTTTAATAAGTATATAGTAGTATCTTGACACTTGAATTTCTCTGGAGTATCTTTTTCAAATGCTTACTTTCCATCTATATATCCTTTCTGCCGGGGTGTCACCTAAGGTCTTCCACCATTTTTTTTTTAAGTTTTAAGAGTTCTAAGGATATTTTGGATAACATGGATAACATTCTTTTGGATAACATGGATAACATTCTTTTTTTAATTTTTTTTTTTTTTTGTACTCAGGGGAGTACTCTGGACCACATCTCCAGAACTTTTTATTTTTTATTTTGAGACAAGGTCTTGCTAAGTTACTATGAGCCTCAATAAGTTGTTAAGGCTAGCCTCAAACTTGCAATTCTCCTTCCTCAGCCTCATGAGTCACAGGGATTGCAGGCACATAACCACCACACCTGGCTGGATAAGAGTCTTTTACTAGATAAGTCTTTTGCAAATATTTTCTCCCAATATGTAGCACTTCTTTTTTCATTCTCTTGACAGTATCTTTCATGGGACAGAATTTTTTTATTTTATCAAAGTCAAACGTATCATTTCTCTCTTTCTTGGGTTATGCCTTTGGTATCATATCTAAAAATTCATCACCAAATCTAGATTATCCAGGTTTTCTTCTGTTATTTTCTGGAAATATTATATTTCCACATTTCACTTTTAGGTCTGTGATTCACATTGAATTAATTTTTATGAAGGGGATAAGACCTGTGTCTAGATTTTTCTTTTTTGAATGTGGATATCCAATTCTTCTAGCAGCATTAGGTTAAAAGACTACCTTTCCTCCCTGGTGTTGCCCTTGCTCCTTTGCTGTCTATAACTATATCTCTTTCTGTGTCTCTCTATTTTTATTATATTGATATATTTTTGATTCCAGTATAGTGTTGAGAAAGAATGTAAAAGGAGATATTTTTGCCTTGTTCTTGGTCATAGTGAGACAGATTCAAGTCTCTCACCCACAAAATATGATGTTACCTGGAAGGTTTTTGTAGATATTGCTTTTCAAGTTAAAGACTCATAGTTGACCAGTCATTTTTTAAAAGATAGTAAGAAAGGTACACCGAAGGAATAGAACCCAACTAAAGGAAGAGTTTAAGAGAAATAATCACCAGATAAAATGATTTGTGATTTTATTAGGTAACATTAAAGTAGACATCTGTCCAAAGCCACTTATCAGCAACCTTTTGATGAAATGAATGCTGTAATTATTTACATGTATTTCAGTTTCCTTATCTGGAAAGTTCAACTACCCATTACCCCATTTTCAAGGACCCGGACCACAATTTCCCCTTCTAAGAAGACTATTCTTACCTTTTAAAATTAAAATTTCCCGTTTAATATTTAAGAACCATTGTTTATACTTCTGTCAAAAGGCAAATTATACTTCATCCCATAGAATAGTTAACAATTACCATTTTGGGGGCTGGGGCTGTAGCTCAGTGGTAGAGTGCTTGCCTAGCTTGTGTGAGGCACTGAGTTTGAGCCTCAGCACCATATAAAAATAAATAAATAAAATAAAGGTGTAGTGTCTATCTATAGCTAAAAATATTCTTTAAAAAGTGCCATTTTTCATAATCAACTCTAAGCTCCTCAAAGATTCCTGTACACAGCACTCAGATATTTAATTGAATTAAATTGGAAGATATCATTATTCAATTCATTTAATTTTTAGTAGGTTATTTATACAATGTACTTTATGAGCAACTTCTAGTGCATGATCCTGTGCCTGACATGACAGAAACTACACAGATGAGTAAATCACAGTTCCCACCTGCTGAGAACATACAGTCCAAGGTTAGAAGCATTCATTCATTCATTAAACCATCTATTGCTCATCACCTGCTATTACCCTTGTCCTAGACTGAACACCATGGATACAAAAGGTCATGGTCCATGCCTTCAAGGAGTTCCATTAGTTGGTAAGAAAGGCAAGTTTAATAAGTCATTCTAAATGTGAAGACTGTTATAATAAAGGTTTACATAGGTCACTATGGGTGCCAGAAGAAGACTGCAGTACAGAGAGATGAAGAGACTAGGAGACTAGGTCCCATAGAATAAGTTTCATTTGAGTTCCATGAAACTGTATCCAGGATAGAGAAGGAGCGTGCTTCTAGAGGGATCTGTATCCAGTGCTATCAGAGAGGAGGATGCATTTGTGAATTAGTAGCTGTCTGCATTCAGAATAAGGTGAATGTGAAGAACTTAAATTGTAGTGATGTTGGAATAGAAGATGAGCACTACTTCACAGATGTTCCCTCATCCAGCCACTCTTCCTTGCTAGCATGAGGCAAAGAAAATGTTGAAAAGGGAAGAGTAAAAATGGTGAGGACAAAGAAGAGAATCATCAAGAAAGAAAAATCAGTTTAAAGTTGGACAAGATCAAGGACTGGATCCAGGCTAGCTGTGGAGAAGCAGTGGGTCCAACTTCACCAACTTTGAAGTTACTTCAAGTTTCCGGGAAGCTGTCTATATAGTTCTTCATTTAATAATCCTTTGCTTAATTTTACAAGCAAAAGATGAAAACTGCAAGTTCAGGAAGACTGACTTTGGGATCCAGCTTGGGCACAGCTGCCTTTTCTTTAAACTCAGCTTGCTCCCAAATGGCAGGAGTGAGTACCCTTCACATATTTCATGGTGGGAGGAAGCCACCCACAGAACAAGTCATCACAGACTGCTTGTTCCTCCCAGCAGAGTGTTGACAGAACACTCCATTCCCCAGGCTCTGCCTCTACTGCACTGAGTCACTTGGAAGTCCTGACAAGTGTTTGTGGGACTTCGCCACTTGGATAGGAAGGGGGAGCAGAAGGGCAATTCCTGGCTTCACTCTGTTGCTTCGTTTTTCAGTTTTCCAAACTTATGAGTAATAAAAACAATGCTTTCTTCTTGTTGTTTTTATAATTTTGAAGAATATAACTTTAAAATATTTTAAAATGTGAGCTCCATTGATCAGATATTAAGCAGTCCATGTGGACTCTGGAAACAGAATAATGAACTTATGGAATCATCTTATTTCATCCAATTATCTCATATTATGCAAAAGGAAATAGCATTCGGAGAGAACTTGAAAGCACATGCCGGATGTCATATAGCCAATTGGTAACTCTTTGTTGATTAATGAAAATTAACTTACTTTTTTGTTTTGCGGGTGATCGATTCAGAACTTTCATCTGCTTGTTAGCTGTTAGGGAGCATATAAAAGGAGCTAAAAGACCGTGTTTATTCAGATAGTTGTTTTTCAAAAGGTTGAAGAGGCACTCACCAACTGATTCATCAGAAAATTATGCTAGAGAATGGAGAAAGTATTGTATGCATGTGTGTATGTGTGTGTGTGTAGGTCTATAATCTCATCATTTTTTCTAATTCAGACCTACTGTCCATTACTCCTTGATGCTGTGAACTATTTCTGGCAAATTTGTAGTAGCTGCACTTCCTGATAAATTGTTTAACTACCAAATACCAAACTAACCTTAATTATGTCATAATCAGATTTTCTTTGCGGTTTCTCGGTTCCTTTTGGTATTCATGTAAAGACCCAGCCATTCAACAAACATACAAGAGTACCTTTTCCCTGTAGTTATATAATATGAGCTAAAATCTCTATCCTGAAGAAATTCTTAGGGTGGTTAAATTGAAGTGTAAATAAAGATTTATAAATCAAAGTAAAATACCTTAATATTGAACCATGGAATTATCGAAGAACAATTAAAGTTATGCTCACTTGGAGAGAGCATGTGAATGGAGGGGATTGTGGATAGCTAAAGTTTGAGGTATAGAACATATAAAATTTAGAGGTCAGAAAGGGGAAAACCAGCCAGCGAGTTTGAGAAGAAAAAGCTTTGAGTGAGGTAGGAAGAAATTTTGGAGGGGAAGATGCTAAAACTCAAATTAATAGAGTATTTCCATTAAACAGAAGTGATCAATTATATCAAACGTTGCCAAAATTTCTAAAATGAAAGAAACTGAGAGTTGGCCACTACTGTGCTGATTCAGGTGGGTTGTGGAGTGAAAGGCGTGGTCGGCTCTGTAGATGGGAGCCTCTTACTATGATCCAAGTGTAACTACAAGTTCTGGTTCATATCAGTAGTAAAGGTAGTTTGCTTGAGATCTATTGTAAGGGGATCTCTCTTTTTTAACGATTTAATGTGAGATATGAAAGGAACAGAGAAATCAAAGAAGACTTGTAAGTTCTTGACCCAGCAACCGTCTTGATGGTGATGCCATTCATTGAGATAGCCACACTGGAACAGAGGCAAGTGTGTTAGAAGGTAAACAGTAGGCAAGGAAACGACAAAGAATTCAGTGCAACATATTCAAGTTTGTCTAAATACATCCAAGTGAAAATATCAAGTAAGCCATAATCTGAATTTCTGAGGCTGGACCAGATTTGGAAATGTGAATTTGGTGGATTATTTGCACAGGTAATGCAATCTTCCAGAAAGACCATAGGAATGACATTCTAAAATTTTCAGTAAAATAAAAGACAATGTTCTGGATGGTGACAACTCCTTAGGATGATGCATATGATTCTAGGGACAGAGAAAACAAAGTCTGAAAGCAGCAATGAAGAGCATAGAGGAAATTTATACCACCTCCAAGAATATGGCAAGATTATATGATAGGAAAAAAAGTGTCACAACTTGAGAGCAGCAAAGGAAGACATGTCCAGATTTCAATTAGAGAAAGGAGATGAAGGCACTGTCAATGAAGAGGTTAGAACAGAGGGGACTTGGTGGATGGCAATGAATGAATTCCAGAGGGCACAGGGGTTAGAAGAGTCCAGGAGGGATGGTAGATTGGCTCAATGAGATAATGTAACTGCCACGTGAGCATGACCCAAGAGAATGATGAATTACTCCTGGGGTCTCCAGTTTCCTTGGACTGTCAGCCTCTCAGTACTGAACTTTTAGTTTGTAGAAATGAGTAAGTAATGTTAAGGCTCATGATAATCATCTTTTTGAGAGCATGAGTTCTGGGGGCTACCTTTATAAACTTCTAGGAGTGGCACCATAGCTGGAAAAGGGGCAGGTTTTACTGGAGCACGTAGACTTCTTTTAGATGCTGCTACTGGGGAAAACACTGGCTACAGAGGATGGAAGGGGTAAGGAAAGCTGGACAGTGTTGGGGACCTTAAAAAGGACTGAAGAGGGGCTGTGATGAGGAAGATCCATAGAGGAGACATGAAGGTTGTTGGGAGTCGCTCCGGCCCCAAAGACTAACTTCCCCATCCCCGAAGAAGAGCCGTCCAATGGTGAGCCCTGCTGGCTCACATGATCCTTACCCACCAATCAGACTAGCCCTGCTGGCTCACATGATCCTTACCCACCAATCAGAAAGCACCCCAGCCAACTGTCAAACTGTTCAAACATTAAACTGTTATAACTGTCAAACCACCCCCGGCTCTATAAATGTGCAGAGCTGTTCCTCAATAAACGGGCATTTTCTCCAAAGGCAAGCCTTGATCGTTCTTTCAAAGATACTGTTAGAGATCCCTTGTGGGCCCAAAATGTCTTGAGGTTGTTCTCCCCTTATGAGATTCTATTCCTGACCACAGAGATTATTCAGAAGCGGTGGCCAAGGCCAGCACAACATCCTATGATTATAACCTTGAAATTAAGTACATAGTTGAAGGAAGTTCAAGACTGTTCAGAACCTCTAACTCTACCCTCAGGAAGATATGCAATTTCATGGTCACAGAAAACCTCTATTCTTATAGCCCCCAAATATCTCTTCATTACCCAAACTAAGCAATCTGGAGACAACACAGGTTATCCATAAACTAATAATGTCAAATCTATCTTCTATGAGAAAAACTCTGCATGGGTTGGTGAATCTTCTTTCCTTGGCAATTCTTGAACATGATAATGATACAAGGAAACAGAAAAGAGAAGGAAAAAGAAAGAAAACTGACAAATATGAGTATCAATTGTTTTATATACATTTTTCCATTAATTTTTCCAAACAACCCTTTGAAGTGGTTATTTTGTATCTACTACAGATATTAAGGAATAGATGAGCATAGATATTTGAAAATTCTCTTAAGATGTCAGAACGCAGCAGAGCTGAGATAAAAATCAAGAGTTATCTGATCTGAAAACTCTTGCTCTTTTATGGTTGGCACATGTAATATCTGATGAAAAACTCATTTGTTAAATGATGCAGGAATTTTCAGAGGTGAAATGATTAGATTATAGAGCTGTACCCTCACTATTGAATTAATCTATTTGATGGATTAATAATTTGGATGACTACTGGTGGTTGTAGGCAGGTGGAGCATGGCTAGAGGAAGTAGGTCACCTTACAGGATGTGTCCTAGGACTATATGTTGTCCCTGGCTTCTCTCTCTTTCTTGGATTCCTGGCTGACCTCTGGCAAGCCCTTCCACCATGATGTTCTGCCTTACCTCAGACCAGAGCAATGCAGTTGGCCGTCCATGGCCTGAGGCTCTGAAACTGTGAGCCCAAAATAACTTTTCCTCCTCAGTATTATTCTTGTCAGGTATTTTAGTCATAGTGACAAGAAACTGACTGCCACACTGGCCAAGCTAACTGGATGTTCCTTTCCCATGTAACCAAGCAATTCACTAAACAGAGTATTTACCCTGAGACAAATGTTGCACTGGAATCTATGGAGAAAACATAGAACACAGTCCCTGTTCTGTCAGTATATGAATGCCTTGTTTGGCAAGACAACCCGTCTGCATAGAGGTACAAAAAAGATGAACCCCAATGGACAAGAATGTAATGATTGTCACTGTTTAAATTTCAACATATCAAGTTCTATGATTTCATTGTGCACTGAAGACTCCATGGTATAAAGGAGCAGGTATGGGTAAACTTGGTCTAGTTCAAGAAAACATGAGGCAGGGTCAATTTAACAAAGTTAATTGTCTTCTCGTGTTGATTATTTATAAAAAATTGAAAACTTGATAACATTTTGATGCATTTCATTTTCTTTGTTTTCAGTAATTAGTGTTTTTCTTTTATAAAATGAAGGTTTTTATGATTATATAATTTTGCATTTTTTAAAAATTAAAATGACAATATAAGCAATTTCCCCCCATTACTAGATACACACCACACACACACACACACACACACACACAAGGATTGATGAAAGTATAGTAGTCAGAATAGAAGGAACAGAAGTACAGGGGAGAACCTGATCCAGGATGAGGGTGCCACTTTGGGCCAAGTCAGAGCTGGCAAGAATTGGGCTCCAAATGGTCCTGGGGACTGAGGGGTTAACTAGAGGAGTTGGCAGAGGTCATATGCCAGAATGCTGCCTGTCTATCCTCTGGGCAATTCAGGGTTGCCACCTGATCCAAAGGGCTGCTCTGGGGAGCCACGTGAGTGGATGCCAAAGGAAGGTCATTCAAGCATCAGAGAATCCATTTCCAGAAGCAGATTTGTTTACTAACTGGGAAGGCATCCATTGAAACAGAGGGAACAAAAGAGTTTTTCTTTACAAACCAGTCCCTGACCCTTGCCTTTAGCAAGGTTTCCCACTTTTCTTTGGCAGCCTTTATTCTGCTCTATAGCCAAGTACAACTGAGCTGGCAGAGAGCTTACCCTCTCTGGTTGTGCAAAGCTAGAGGCTGAGGTCAGACTTGCCATTGTAGAATAGGAGTTTTGGGACATGCAGATAAAGTAGAGCTTTCATTTAAAATTTTAACAAACTTTTATGTTATATATGTGGAAAAGCAATAGCTGGATTAAAATTTAACATTATGGTACTCTCACCTGCTTCTTGTCCCTTCTCTTTACAATGCAAAGTCTCTCCTACTAAATAGAAATTAAAATTTGTATAGTTCACTATCAGAGGCTCTTCCTAAATTTAACTTCCTAAAATTGACTAGCTAACTTGTTTATTGTCAGTGTCGAATGCAGCTGCCCACCTTTTGCCCTATGTTTTAGCTAACTGAAATTTTTTAGTTGTTGCTTATTTTGAATGTAAAATTAGCAGCCATCACAGTTATCATTATTTTTTCAGCAATTTACAAATATACAGTATTTATACTGTGTATTTATACTTCAACAATGTTTGCATTTGAATATATAAAGCACATAAAGAAACTGCTACTGCTAGTTGCATCTAGAATGTTCATCTATACTTAAAAGAGAATAGTCAGATGTTTATAAAAAATCAGAATGGTTTACCTTTCTTAAAATGATTAAAAATGATGGTTTACATGTATGTCATGTTAACAGTGATTGTGCACCAGTGTAGGGTGTGAGGAATGCTGAAGTGGTGTTGGGATCTTTGGCTATTTCTCTAAACCTGAAGAAAACACTAAAGCAAATTCAAATATATGCCTGTAAAGAATTGAGCCAGAAAGTGTGAAGGCTAGTTGAGTCTGAGCCCTAGCCCTGTTTATTTTTCACATGTTAATTTAGTACCTCTTGTGTGCCAAAAATTCAGTCAAATACTAAATACACAAATGAGGAAGGGAATACCTCTTGTTCTCAAGGTGCTTATAGTCAGGGGAAATTGAACAGTTTATATAGCTGCTCTAAGCTCTGGTCTCCTGCTCTAAGTCTATGATAAGGAGGTTCATAAAAGTCAAATTAGATACTAGGAACCATTAATATTTCTTGTGCCAGGTGTATCATATATTCATTAGCTCTAATTGTCCCAACAACCTTAGGGTAGATAGTACAGTCTCGGACTATGACTGGAGTGCCTCTATTTGAATCCTAGTTGGCTGTATGGCTTTGGCTATGCGACTTAATCTCTCTGTTCTTCAATTTACTATAAACTGTGACAATTACGTAACTTCTTTCACTGAAGATTGTACCTTCTGTAATAGATTATAGAATTCAGCACAGAAGCTAGCACACAATAAATATGCCACTGAAGTTAACTATTATTAAAATTCAGTACAATGTACCCCAAAATAAGGGGGTGAGAGCGACTATGCAATTTATACAAAACCACACAATAATAAGTTGTAGAGATGACTCTCAGCCAAAATCAATCTGTTGCCAAAACCTTCATTTCCACCCATCATTTTGGGTCTCTAAAAATATTTTTAGAAATGTAACTGTTGGATAACTTTGAAGACTATTTATAGATGGCTCCTCAAGTCCAATTTCTTTACTCTCCATCCACATCCCAGACCACCAAATTGAATCCTTTACGTGTGGATGTGGCGTGGTGACTGGCAAGGCCAAGTTGGTCCCTGTTCCCCAGCTGTTGGTTCATGGAGAGGAAACCATTCCACCAACTTGAGATCAGGAGTTTGGCTCCCATGGCCGAGCCAGGCTCCCATGTGACTGTGGAGCTGGACCACTCACTGGACCACAAGCATCCTGACCTACTCCCTTGCACTGAGCAGACCTAAAAGTTATTCACTGCATCTGATTTGCTTGTGTGATTTAAGTTAGTTTGCAGAAATACCCTCTTATGATGGCGGAGAGGCCGCGAGGACCTGACAGACCACAAGATGGCCAGGAAAAGAGCAAGAGACGGATCCTGAGGTACACCAAGAGGGCATGGGCTCCTCTAGATGAGCAGCTGTTTCCTGGCTCTGAGGAGGAAAGTCAGACGGTCACCATCCCCCTGCTAGGTGAGAAGGGCACTCAGGGCTATTCTTAAAAGGCCCTTCTGGGGGTGGCAAAAGATCAGGGCTTTGGGTTGGAACAAGGGCTTGGCTTTGAGGAAACCAGTGTTTCTGACTTAATGCCAGATCATTCTATAAAATGGACACTCTGGTTTTCCACAAAGATTCAAACCACAGAGACTGAACAGAAGTTGACCAACTAAGGAATGAACTCTACTTCCTTTCCATTCCAGCACCCCCTCATCCCAAGTCTCAGGGACTTGAGAGCTGAATGGGATCCAAGTTTGTTTCAGGACATCATTTTATTGAAAGGTTCTTGGGGTCTGGCATGAGACATTAACAATAATGTTAATAATTTGAAGGGTGATAAATAGAAAATACTTCTCCCTCCCCTTCCCGAGATGTAACTGTCGGATGTTTTTTTTTTTTTTTCTTTTCCCATTAGCTAATTTATTCTGTCCTTAATATTACCTTGATTGAAGAACAAACACACCTCTAAGGCCACTGGCTTTTGGTTTGGCTGACACCTTGTGAGGAGGATAATTCAGGTGCCCCAGTGTTAGGAGAAAATCAAGGGAGATCAGCCCAGGGTAGATAATAGCCAACGAGAACAGAAACAAATATTTAATAAGAAATGTTGCCTTTATATCCTTTCTTTATGCCTTCTGACTTATCTTTTGAGCCAGTGCTAAAAATCCACCTTAAAGACTGGTGCTTTTTTAACACAGGGTGCCTTTGGCAATCCTGGGATTCTAGTGCAATTTGTCCCTGGAATGAATGCAAATTTCGTTTCTAACCTGGCAGAGAACTCCTTGCAAATAAACATCACTGGCTGCCTGCCTTAGGTAAATGTAGTGATTCAATCAGGAGAGGCTCTGTGGTGATTTACACCCCAAAGAGAAAGACAAAACTCTCATATTCTTCTGTACCCTTTCTATTCACACCAGGTAATTTAAACATTATTCTAGCATCTTTTGCTCTAGACTGATTTATTTTTCTCCTCTTTAACATTTTCTTTAATTTTTCCTTAGTTTCAGTCCTTTGGCAAGTTTACACACTCTTCTCAGGAAAGGATGATTATGGAAAACAGGAGGTTGTACCTTCAGGGATAAAAAAAAATGAATATGCTTATAGAAACATGTGACTAAATATGTAGGGAATTGAGCTTTTGAGTGATGACTGGATGATACAGTGGAGTCATTTGAGCTGGTGGTGGTGCTTTGACTAACTGTGCTGTTTCTTTCTCATTTATAGAAGATTCCAAACAGGAAAGTATCCAGCAGTGGCTAGACTCTGGATTCTTGTAAGTGTTTCTTTGTGACTTCTATATTTCTCTTGCAAAGATCCATGACAACCATTTGGGTAACCCTGACTGGACAAGGTGGGATGCTCATATTCACTAGGTACTTGAAGGATTATCCTATTATTGCAAAAGATTTATATCAATTTAAAAGTACAAAAGAAAATGCTGTTTGAATCCCTGACTGTTCACTGGTTTCCAAAGGTCCTCTTTCCATAAAATCTAACTGCATTCACACATGTCAGTTTAATTAAAAAGCAATTTCGTACAGGTTGCTTGCCTACATTGTTTGACTCACAGTTCTTTTGTTTTTTTACAGTGTCTCTGTAAATGAAAACTTTCAACAAGTCACCGATCATACTGGTAAGACAAGAGAACCCAGAACAGTTATAGTTTGTGGTGCTGACGATGAGATGTATGTGTGAACGTGTCAATGTGAGAATTATCAGAGGTTTCTAGAAATGGAAAAGACCTCAATCCTTCTGTTTGATTAATAAGACAGACTCAGAAGGCAGAATGGGTAGTTGTCTTCTGAGCACCAGGTTAGGGACTGAAATCAGGGCTCCTGTCCTATCATCACTTAGACTATAGCAGGACACTTGCTGGTTTCTATGAAGATGTTTGCAGGGATATAATTGTGGAAATAATTTGAATTTCCCTTGTACTGTATTGTACCTTTATTTCTTAATATAGCCTCTATTTTTGGTCTCAAAATTACACTTACATTTTTTCTCTCATGATACATTTGTTCTAGGGAAGAACAAATGACTAAATCCTAAAGCAAACAATGCAAGTATTTATGAGGCAAAAAAAAAAATGTATGACATTTGTCTTGCTGAGATTTGATAAGAACATTATAAAAAGAAAAAGGAATTTAATTACAGGTCTCACAGATTTCATCTTTCATACATGAAATTTCATATTTCATAGAATCTGAGATCTCTCAATTACATAATGTACTTATAATTACCATTCAGATAGATTAAAATAAAAGCCTGTTGGTAAATGAAAGGCATCCTGATTTTGTAGATATTAAAATGTGAAAAATATGTTTTAAAATTGATTCCATGTCATAAAGAATGCATGTGAGAAAAAAAATTGACATAAATTAGAAGTTCAATGATTAGAAGGGAAAATGATCAGTCTAGTAGTAACTAACTTTGCTGGTTTTAATTCTCTCACTCACTTCCTCTATGGAGATTTTAAGTGAAGTTTGACCATTGTCTACAAAACAGCTTGTATTTATAATTTTTTTTTTACTTAAAAAATTCCTCAGGATATTAATGAAATTTCCTTCCTCACCAAGTTTTCACTTTTCTTTAATATCAAAGTTCCACGATATCTAAAGTTCCAATAAATCAGATTGAAATACCCCTCTATTCATAATAGCTCAGGCTCAAGGGAAAAAATGCAAGAATTTAAGAAATCCAGCTGGGTATTCGATGGCCCTGACATTGTCTCTTGCCCTGGTGCTGGTGAGAGCCTCGCCCTGGTTCTGGGGTCATCAGTAACTATGTTAACATTGTCACTTCCCCCAAATTAAAGTCAAATCATGGCCTTGCTTCCAGAACCAGGTCAACAGACGACAAAGGCACAGACAGGATAGAACCACCTGGAGGAAAACAGGGCCATCAGCAAGGTTAAGCTCCGAGAGGCCCAGCTTAGATTCGGCAGCTCTTTCATCTCCAGCAAGACTTTTAATAATAATCGAATCGCTTCTTACAAGTTTAACTGAGCCTTTCCCTTGGCAAGCCCTTTGCTCATTGATCATATATTAAACTCAGCAGCTAGGATGGGAATATGGCTAGTTCTCATTTCTGCTTCGCAGATGAAGAATCTGGGCACAGAGTGGTCTAGGGCCATGATTTTTGGTCACAGCTGGTTAGAGGCAGGTGGAGGAACTGGAGGCCCAACCTTCCATGAGCCCCTCCATGCACTGGCCTCGGCCAGGATGCAAGAGCTGCGCACCGAGCTCAAGGAAGCCCAGAGTCACCTGGGAAATGTGGGTGTGGGCTCTGTATGGAAAACTGGTCACCAGAGGTCATGGAAAGGGTATCAGGGAGAAAAATGGTGGTGGAAGGTAAAGGAAGTTCAGAGGAGGAAAGGTGTCACTACTGGAGAAATTATCCTGCCAAAACTCTTAAAATCCTGATAGGATGCCAAGTGAACGTGCAGAAGGTTGTCAGGGCAGCCATAACAAATGAGTTCTAACCTGATGCTTAAAACACAAGAAATTTATTCTCTCAAAGTTACGGAGGCTGGACGTCCAAAATCAAAGTAGCAGCAAATCCTTCTCCCTCTGGAGAATCCTCCTCTGCCTCTTCCCCATTCCTGGTGGCTCCTGAAAATCCTTGGTATTCCTTGGCTTGTGGTTGAATCATTTTGTTCTGTCTTCACAAGGCCTCTTCTCCCTGTGTGTCCTCTCTTCTTCTGAGAACACAGGTCATTGAATTTAGGACCCACCCTAACCCAGCATGAACTCATCTTGACTAATCATACCTGTAAAATCCCTATTTCTAATTAAGCCCATCTTTAGAGGTTCTGGAAGGAAATGAAATTTGGGGGAACATTACTAAACTCACTCTAAGTGGAATTTATTCTGAGGCTTCTTCCTCATTGATTATTTCTGAGGCTTGGCACATGGAAGTGGTATTAAGAGCCAAAGGTCTTGTCAACTCAGTTCTAACTGGATACCTTAAAATACAAGAATTTATTCTCTCACAGTTATGGAGGCTGCACATGCCCTCCATGGAAAGCATTCTGCTGGGCCTATGAGCCCTGCACTGGGCCCAAATAAAATGGCTTCGGTGGTTCTGTTCCTGGGTTTCTCCCGAGTCCTGTGATGGTCAAGCTGAGACCTCAGTCTGTTGTGGTGATTCTTTGGCTTTTGTGCTCTTGTGTGGCTATCTACCGTCTCATTTTTATTAAGTTAGCATCTAGTTGACCCATTTTATACCTCATTCATCACCCTGTGCTAGGTAAAGCCTCTAACCTTTGGCACTTCAGCCTCTTCATCAGTAGGACTGAAATAGGAAGGAAATTAATGTGCATTGAGGGTGCACATGCTAAGTCTTTCCTGCATATTGCTTCATTTACCAGAACCATATTCTGAGGTGAATATTTCTACAATTAAATTTTTTTAAAAAAAATATTTTCTGAATTGTAGATGGACACGGTATCTTTTTTTTTTTTTTTTTAATCTGGGGATTGAACCCAGTCCTCATGCATGCTAGGCAAGCCCTCTACCACTAAGCCACCACTAAGCCACAACCCCCTGCCCCTACTATGATCAAATTTTGCAAGAAGAAAAAAGAGACTTAGAAAAGTTAAATACCAAAGTAGTTCAAATAAAAGGTAAAGGAATTGAGATGTGAACTTGGACTGGTCTGTCTGTACAGCCTCTTGCCCTCTCTAGAAAATCAGTGGTATTTACTATACATGTCACACATGGCAAGACCTGAGAGCCCCAGCATCCCTGCTGGAAAGTCAGAGCCCCACGAGCAATGGGAGTGAGAGAAGGAGCCACGGGCACTGTCTCCAAAACTTCTCAATCAAGTGCACCAGCTCTCTGGGATCACTACATGGTCCTGAGTTTAAAAATTTTATATGGGACAACACTACTTTTTAATGTCAATCAAGTGTCTATGGAAATGCAGAATGGTCACATCTAGATCTTAAAATTGAAAAAAAGAAACATTTATCAAGTTGACCAATAGGTACAAACTCGATGAATAAGTTCATGAGTCCTGACGTATAGTATGGTGATTATAGTTAACAATCCTATATTGTATACTTTAAATTTGCTGAGGGGGTAGATTGTAAATATTCTTGCCTGAGGAAAAAAGTAACTGTGTGAGGTGATGGTTTGTTAATAAGCTTGATTGCGATAATCATTTCACACTATAGATTACACATACATATATGTATATACCTATATATGCACATACACATCAAAATACATTGTACACCTTGAACAGATATCATTTGGTCAATTATACTTTAGTAAAGCTGAATAAATATATCAAGTAATTCATCTGGAAAGCTCTAAGTAGTCATTTTGCTTAGATTTCAGAAATTTTAAATTAAAAGAAACTAAACTCTTATGAAATTTGATGTGACTGAAAAATTAATGCTTGAAACACTCTATGGTGGTTGTCTTTTTCTGATACTGTGTTTCAGATCTCCATACAGTCTAGACTAAAATAATGATTATATAGTGATTATTATTAATTATCAAATACTTATTGTGTATTTTAAGACTATTTCCAAGTACACTTCAAGCAAAATAGCAGGATGACTAACTTTATTAAATACTGAGGAAGTTAGATATTCAGAAAGGTTACAGGATTTGCCTAAAACCACACACCTGTGAAAGATAAGAGACATGATTTGAATTCAAGAGTGTCTGATTTCAAAGTTCATGCTTTTTCTATCAGAAACCAGTATGCCTTTCAACTTCACTAGCTGGTAGTTGGTGTAAATCAACTAATCTGCCTCTAAACTGCACTAATGGTAGTGGGTGTAAATCAACTACCATAAATTTTATCTCCAGCTTGTCCTTACTTCTGTGAGTCAATTTGGGGTGACAGAAAAGAACTCTCCCTGAATTTAAGATTTTATGCTGAGACATGCTCCAAAATGTATTCCATTTAAACCTACAGGTACATAAAGTAGATTTTAGTTTAAAGAAAATTGATTAACAACAGTTCTAAAAGTAAGAAAGAGGTTCAATACTGTTCTGAAATTAATCTATAAATAACTCCTATAACTCAAATTTCTATCAGGTCTCAAGAGTCTATAAGTTCCAATTATGTTATTTAAAAAATGTTGTTTCCCCAGTTTGGGTGGATTATTGCCACCATCTTGGTATCCTAGGATCTTTCTGCAAAATGACTCCAGTAGAATTTCTGGGAGCCATTAGATGTTTCAGGCATTTTCATGAATGAGTCCCCTTCACTGTCACTTATGCTACTCCAATAGAAACCTCTTTGGCATTACCTCATAGAAAAGTTGTCTTAACACCTCCTAAGCATCCTGTACTTCCACTCCCAAGGACTCACCATCATTGCATTTGAGCCCTTACACTGCTCTATTTCTTGCAGAATTTGTAGAAATGCTCATTTTCATTCTACTGCCTGATTCTATCACCTGGGGATTTAGGAAGTGATACTAGTGTTTTATGTTACATAAAATGCATGAAGGAAGTCATCTTTCAGCTTATTCCTGCAGTCCATATTTCTCCTCACACCTTTGACCTAGTCTGGAGACTGGAGAACAAACATGCTGTCCACTCCATTCCCTGCACACAGGCACAATGGTGCTGACAGATCCCCTTTTGTTCCATGCTTCAGTTTTTAGCAAATACATATCAGATGACCCTACAAACTAGATGCTCCTTTAGGATTGGAGACAATGAAAAAAATAAATGTGGTGCTAAGATAGACAATAAACAATTAAGTAAATATGTAACAGCCAGGAACACAGGCATTGGGGAAGGCATTTCAGCAGCTGCCTGACAGAAGTGAAAGAGAAGGACATTTGCTTCTCTGGGGGAACTGGACTGTTCCAGGCACAGGAAACTACATGAGCAAATGCTGTGGGGCTGCAATATGCCGTTTGTATTCCAGGAAAACCAAGGAGGCTAAAATGGCTGCATCTCAGAGAGCAAGGAAGAGAGTAGCAGGCCAGAGGTTAAACAATTAGCTAGAGCTGGTACAGTGACACATGCCTGTAATCTCAGCAGCTTGGGAGGCTGAGGCAGGAGGATTTTAACTTCTAGGCCAGCCTCAGCAACTTAACAAGGCACTAAGCAGCTTATTGACACCTTGTCTCAAAATAAAATATAAAAAGAGCTGTGAATGTGGCTCAGTGGTTAAGTGCCCCGGGTTCAATTCGCAGTACTCTCCCCCCAAAAAAATTAGCTAGAAGCAAAATAATTTAGGGCCATATATATCCCTATAAATACTTTGACTTTTATTCAGCATGACTCCTGGAAAAAAATTTAATTAAAAGAAGTGGTATGATCTTGATTCTTTCTTTCTTTTTTTTTTAACAAAAAACAATTCAAAAAGAACAATTCTGCTATCTAGTTGGCTGCTATTTGGAGAACAGACTATAGGCAGTGGGGAGCTGGAAAAGGTAGAATCAGGAAGCCCAGTTAGGAGGCTAATAAAATAATTCAGAGGAGAGAGGATGGGGACTGACACCGGGGCACTAGCAGTTATTATAGAGAGAAGTGTTGGATTCTGGATTATTTGGAATTTAGGACAGGATATGTTGATGGAGTAGATGTGGGGCATTAAAGACAGGAGAAGTCCAAGAGGACTCTAATGATTTTTTTCCCAGGCATCTAGGAAGATGGATGGCCATTTACAGAGATGGGAAAAACAATATAAGAATCAGCCTTGGGGTAAGAGATGAGAAACTCAGTAAGAGAAACTCAATGTTAGACATGTAATGATTCAAATGCTTAATAGATATCCAAACAGATACTACCAGGGAGGTAGTCAGAAATAAAAATCTGGAGTTAAGGGAAAAGTGACTGGTCATTTAGATGGTGTTTAAAGCTAGAAGATCAGATGAGATCATCAAGCAAGTGAGTATAGATGGAGGAAAGGCCAGGAAGATATGGGGAAAAATAACAGAGAGAAGGAGAAGGATTGGATTATGAGGTCCACAGAGAACCAAGAGGAAAGAGTCTGGAAGGAAAGTTGGTGTGTTAAAGAGGGAGCGATCAACACCATCAGCTCTTGATCATGGTTATAGATGAAGAGGAATGACAGCTGGCCCTCAGGTTTGGCAGTGGAAACCATTAGTGACCTTGAGAAGATCTGTATTAGAGTAATGCTGGGGAGAAAGCCTGCATGTACAGCCTTCTCATGGGAATTAAAGCAGAAGAAGTGGAGACAGAAAACTACTCTGAGACGTTGCGAGGTGAAAGGGAGCAGTGAAATGAAATTATAACTGCAAGAAAGGAAGACAAATGCAGATTTTCTCTGTTGTTGTAAAGGGGTAGGAGTTCTTCCCAGATTGTAGATTTTAACCCCTTGTTGCACATTTGATTGACAAGCATTTGCTTCCACAGATGGCTGCCGCAGCAGGAGTACAGGGTAATAGTCATGATCAGTGACTGAGATGTACTAACCTGCTTGGTGCCTCTGCCTGGCCTTCTGTGGGACAAGCCTGGGCTCCCCTCTGGGACCTCTGCTCTTGGGGCTTTGCGATCTCTTCCAAAGAAACATTGCTCACCCAAGCTTACTTGCTGACCAAAATTATTTGGGTCTTTCCTTTTGATGGTGCCAATACCTTCCCTTATATCTTCTTCCCATGTTAATTTGAATCACTGCTGAAGACTGTATGGGTGCCCCTGCTCATATCCCAAATCAGACTAAAGAAATTCCTGAAGGATTCTCTTCTTACTTCTGCACTGTCTTCTGGTGAACATTAGGGCATTTTAGCTGAGTGCTCTCACAGCCTTCTTTTTAAATATCCCCATAGAATTTGCTGCTCAGGGTACATGGATGACTTACAAAGAAGAGCCTCCTGGTCATCCTTCAACTGTTTTCTCTTTTCCCTTTCCAGGAATCCCCACCACTGAGTGCAGAGTAACTCTGCTTAGTGCATACCAACTGCACAAGCAGTTGATTCTCAGTTTGGTCACAGTCAAGATCCACAAATCTTCCTATAACCATAACCATAGGATATTCAGAGCCTCTGTGGGATCAGTCATGATGGCCACGGGTGCTAACATTCCTCTTTCCAGGCCGCTGACTCGTTCTTAACCTCAGACTCTATCTAAGTATAAGCAAGCCCATAGAATGTATCCTGTTTGTGGCAAACTTGTTCCCATCACCAGAAAACAAATTAAATATCAGTACTACCCGACAATGAGAGTACATTGTCATTACAGTGCAAAGGTAAGATACATATAATGAATGCATGCTTCAACACATAGGTTTATATAATTGGCACTGGTTTAACAACATATCCAAACATCATTATAAGTGAAGAAACTAGAACTATCTCCTTCAGCAAAAAAGGCAGTTTGGCTCAAAGCTCTGCTTGGTGCTAGTTACTACTTGATGGGTAACTAATTTATTTGTCCTTTTTTTGTTTTTTATTTTGTTTTCAATCTTCAGAAAAGAAGAGTAAAATTTATTTCCAGGAGGAATGTATTAAGTACTAAGAACTTAGAAAATAAAATTCTAAAACCCGTGCTCTATATCATAAGAAAAGGTCAAAATAAATCCAATTAAACAGACTAAATGTCCCCTTAAAGCTTCTCAAGAGAATATGTCTAGAGCAAAGACCTGTACTAGGTGAAGGGTACAAAAATGTAGAATATGAGACTTATACTCTCAGGAATGTCACTCACTTTCTAGGATCGTCCCAATTCAAATGTAACCTACACCAACTTTTCTACAAAACCTTCTCCTCTTATCTCTTTTCATCATACTCCTGGTTCTTGACCTTCCTTCATCTAACTCCTCTTGCCTAAAAGTCAGTCCCATTCTGATAGCTTCTCACAATTCTCTGGAGGCCTGAACCAAGCCCCATATTCTCTATGAAGCCCTCCCTGACTTCTGCCCTGAGACAGGATTTCTCTTCTGAACACCTGTAACATCCATTCTGGGCTCTAATCAAGAGGCAGTTCTTCTGTGCTGCCTCACATTATGAGAGATATGATCTTTCTCCCTGAAAACAGCTGTGATCCCTGCTAGTGTAGGAATCATCTCTCTCTAAATGTACCAAAGGTAGTCAATAAAAGAATCTTGGTAGAACAAAATGAAGATGAGGTTGTCAGGTTGAGAATCTCAGAAGTGAGACTTGAGCTAACCAATCAGAAAAAAATAAAGAGGCAGAGCAAAAATGTTTAATTTGGTGGAAATAAAAGGAATTTGAACAAAATGAGAAGAAAACTAAACAGGTGTGGGAAAGTAATCAAGCTGGAGCTATGGTTTCAGGCTAGAGAACAAGGGCAGAACCTTCTCTGCTACATAGGGTGTGGTCAGATTATAAATGTCTTTAAAATCCAGAATGAAGGAATCATGCTTGATGTCATAGGACTAGGATGGCACATCTCTAGTTCCTCTTCAAATGGATAGATAGTTGTAACCAGAATGAGGAAGATTTGGATGGAGGATCTCTGTTCCCCTGAAAAGATGCATGAATAATTTAGGATAATAGTTGCAAGAAACCATATGTTACCACATCTCTGTTGTGGTGAGTTCTGAACTCAGTACAGTGAGGAGAGAAATGGCAGACCTTGGTGCTTATCTTGGCAAGGAGAAGAAGGTACACATGTTGGGAAGAAGTTACAGGACTCAGGTTTGAGCTGACAAGGACTTATACTGGGCTTAACAGTGGAATGGGGAAGAAGAGTCTCACCATCTCAAAAATAAACAGATACCGGGGTGTGGGGAGAAGAGACCAGCATTCCATTTGCTTTAAGGTTTTGAGCATGAGAATCAGGCAGAATGTAAGAATCTCATTTTTGTAAGAATATTGGCTAATAATTTGCCAATGGAGACAATACACTGCTGACTGCCTTTACTAAGTATCGTTGTCATGCAGGAGTTAAATATGCAGAAAGCTGCAGAATGCTATTATTTTAGAGCCCTGCAAAAATGTGATTTGATTAGTCTATTGGACGATATTCCAAAGAACCAAATGTCTTCCATGAATCAGTCAGAAATGCTTAGGAAAACCAAAATAAAAAATGCTTTCTAAGCCAATAAAGGTGCTAATTAGTGCCTTCTGCATATCTAACTACATCTTCTCCAGTAATACATTTTGCAGGGTTAAGTGCGGTATCTGCTGCTTCAGATGGCAGAAGTCCGCCTCACAGTCGGGAGGGTGGCTAGAGACTCAAGCATCTAGAAGGGAAGGGAATCAGAATTGGAATTTTAACCCGTGGAATGGGATGTACTGGATAGAGCAGGGACTTTTTTCTCACTTTAATTTTCCTCTAAACCGATCCTTAGGAAACTTGGGGATAGCAGGACTTAATTTGTAATTATTTTTTTCTTCCTCCCCCAGTGCTTTTAGAAAATAAAATCTGGTTTTAAAATTTTAACAAGGGTATCCCAGAAGGAAGAAAGAGGTGAAAATATCAAACCCAAGCAATCAGAGAAGCGAGTGTGAAATTGGGAAGGGCCTAGCTAGCAGAGCTTTGTGTGGGAGATGCAGGTAGGCATCCAAGGGTCCCACCTTCTGCGTGGGGTATCCCCAAGCCTGATGCCTGCAGAGGCCTAAGGAGATCTGGGGTAACAGGAGCAGTTTGTCTGTCCTGGCATGGCCTTCCCTTTGTATCAGAGTCTTGCTCTAATCAGAAGCTTCCAGGAGCAGGCAGGTAATTGCTAATGAACAAAACAGGTAAGAGGGAGGCTGCAGAAAATTAGAGAACCCACTGCCTTTAACAGATTGCTGTCCCGAAGACACCTGGGGCTGTAATGCTGGCTTTTCCAAGTTTTTAGGCAACTCTAGGAATCCCAATCCCTGTGAGAACTGGCACATTGTGGGCTACCAGCTTCTGTGTCTCTGTTCAAGTTCATTATTGAAAACAGGCCAAGAGAAACAGGACCTGACCCCAACAAACCAATTCTCAGGCTCCAGGCAGTTTACCTTACAAATTAGCAAACTGGGAAAGGAAAAAAAACAAAAACAAAAAAACAACTCTAACAGGCAAGGAATCACAGGCAAAAACAAAACCTCTTTTAACAGTCAAGTTTCTGCTCTGTGCAAGACTCTAAGCTGCCCGAGTCCAAATGCCGAGAAGGCCAATCATTGCTTCCCCCATAACCAAGAAGTCAGCGCACAGAGACACCGTGAAAATAGCACTTGGTCTCCGAGGACCTAGAGAGCCAAGGAATGTAAAATGGAAATCAACCAGGGAACCTAATTAATTTTTGATGATTTTATCACAATTGAAAAAATCAGGCTCATCTTATGAATGTTTCAAAAATTATACCAGTTTTCCTTGGCTTGAGTTTCTCCAAAAAATCTAAGCTTGGCAGCAGAAAAGGCTAATGTCTGAATGCCTTGGCTACAGATAGACATTTGTGTCACTTTCAGCAAGATCAAGAAGAAAGAGGAAAGGGGTGTAGGAAAGAATGTAAATGCTGTATTTCTTCATCAGTGATGGTGGGGTTCAGGTGAGGGGGCTAACATCCCCTAACTGTTGCTGATGGCGGGGATTGGGGCACAGGATGTTAGCTGTGGGGTACAGGGGAGGAAGGTCCTTCTCCCTGCTTGTGCTAAAACCCTAAGACTTTCATATATGACAGAAACCCTCCACTGAGATCAAGCCAATCCACTTCTCACTTCCTAGACAGCATGTTACCCTAGGACCTTCTTTTCTCCTGGATGCAACTTATGGTTTCCTGGCTACCAAATTGCTTGTAACAACAGTGGCAGGGCCTAGGGATGTGATCCACAGAGTGCAGCTGGCAGATTTGTGTGGACTCTGGGATCCATGAAGAAGTCCTGAGTGAAAGCCTCCAGATCCTACATGACTAGATTTTTTTCTGGATGACAAGATTTTCTGCAGGGCTAGGGTTTTTGAAAGTTTAGCAAGGCTGAACTAACTCCTCTCATCAATATCTGAAAATGGATCATTTCCTCTCTGACAGTTTGAGCAATTCATTATGGCCACCTTGGCAGGTCCCTGGCCTGGACATGCTCATTTGTTCACACTTTCTAAGAACCCTAGAGCAGTTGCAGACAACTGGAAAAGACAGAGAGAGTAATGAGGACTGTGGCACCAGCAGAACCTGCAGCCAAATGGCCAGGACTGTGGGAAATTTTAGGCAAGGAACACTGATCAGAAACTCCCCAGAATTCTCCAGATGAGCTCACTCAGGTACAAATGTAGGCTTACTTTATGTGTTACATGCAATGCTGTAGTTACAGGTAGTGCTGGTTAAGAAGGCGGGGGACAGGGGAAATAGGAATTTTTTGTTAGGGAAATAGGAAATTATATTTATTTTACCTTCTGTTTGGGCCACTTATTGTTTATTTCATCTTGGTATCAAGTCATTACAAATAGTTGCCTAAAAATTATACTGTGCTTGGATGGATGACATTAATGAATCTATGAACAGCAAAAGCTATTCTTTCATGTGACAACTTCAATCAACTGGCAGTGGTTTTATGAGTTGGAGTTGTGCTGAGACTGAGTTAGGTTCAGTAAGCAACTGTGCCGCAATGGATTAGTAACACCTAGAAGAAAGACCTGTGTATGGAAGTTGTCAAATCTTTCTCCTGGAGGTGCCTCATAGGGTCAAAAAAGAACAGAATGAAAGAAGGCATTCCCTATAATGTTTTATATTCCTTATAATGTATTTTCTTAAAGTTGTTGACATCTGAAATTTAGGTGCAGGACCTGAAATTTCTGTTTTTCTCAACTACTCACTCAGGAAGTTTAATCTAAACAAAGGATGGCAAATACACTCCATCTCACAAGACAATCCCAATCAGGTGTTGGTGACTATTTTGAGAGCCTATCCAGGCTCAGTGAGAAAGTAATGCAATTGATTAATGATGTCTGCCATGGGCAGTGGGCTTGAAATTGAAGCACAGAGACCATCCTTATCTGTTTCAACCTTTGAAGTCAATTTATGTTTCTCATTCTATCTGACTGCCATAGTGACAGAGTCACATTTGTTTTGCAAGGCAAACATTTACTGTGCCTGTTCTTTCACTGTCTCTAAATGTAGTTGTATATTTTGGGCTTAGTTCAGAATACTCTATTTGCACACATCTTAACAATGTATCTCTGTCTTTTTCTTTCTGGACAAGTGTTCCTTTTTCCTAGCAGGGTAACTAAGCTTTTTAAAAAAAATCTGCTAAAAATGATGGATATTCCAGCTCTGATTTTAATTATTTCCTGTCTTCTATTGCTTTTGGTGTTGGTTTGTTCTTCTTTTTTTCTAGGGCTTTGAGATGATGTTAGGTTACATATTTGATAACTTTCTATTCTTTTAATGAAAGAGCTCAATGCAACAGACTTTCTACTTAGAACCACATTCATAGTGTCCCAGAGATTTTGATATATGTGGTGTTGCTATTCTCATTTACCTCTATGTCGTGTTGCTATTCTCATTTACCTCTAAGTATTTTTTAAAATTTCCTCACTGTTTCTTTTGCTAGTATTCAGGTGTTAGAGTAGTTTCTATTTTTCACTTTATCATTGATTTCTAATTTTGTTCCATTGTAATCTGACAGAATGCAGGATTTACCTCTTTTTTTTTTTTTTTTTGCAAAGTGTTGCTTTGGGCCTCAGATATGGTCTGCTTTGGAGAAGGATCTGTATGCTGCTAAGAAGAAAGTATATTAAGTCATTGATGTATGATATATTCTATGTATGTCTGTTAAGTCTAAATTATTAATTGTATTTTTTAGTTCTGGACCTTTTTTATTTAGTTTTCATTTGGAGGATCTATCCAGTAATGAGAGAGCCATGTGAAAGTTACCCAGTATTATTGTGTTGTGGTCTATTTGATTCTTGAAATTGAGAAGAATTTGTTTGATGTATGTCAATGCTCAATTGTTTGAGGCACAAATACTTATGATTGTTTATGTCTTGTTGATATGTAATTCTGTTAAGTAGTTATGAAGTGAGATGGTATCACACTCAAAAGTTTCTTCACAGCAAAGAAAACAATCAAGAATGTGAAGAGAGAATGGGAAAAAATCTTTGCCACCTGCACCTCAGATAGAACATTAATGCCCAGGATAAATAAAGAACTCAAAAAAAAAATTCTGAACACCAAAATAAATAAACAAATAAATAGTCCAATTAATAAATGGGCAAAGGAACTGAACAGACACTTCACAGAAGAATAAATACAGTTAACAAATATATGAAAAATGTTCAACATCTCTAGCAATTAAAGAAATGCAAATTAAAACTACACTGGATTTCGTCTCACTCCAGTCATAATTGCACAACAAAAAGTAACAATAAATGTTAGTGAGGATGTTGGGGAAAAGGCACATTCATACATTGCTGGTGAGACTGCAAACAGGTACAACCACTCTGGAAAGCAGCATGGAGATTCCTCAGAAAACTTTGAATGGAACCACCATTTGACCCAGTTATCCAACTCCTCAGTATACATATATAGTGAGAGGACACATCAATGTTTATAGTAGCTCAATGCACAATAGCTAAGCTATGGAACCCAACCTAGGTGCCCTTTAACAAATGAGTAGATAAAGAAAATGTGGGGTATATACATAATCGAGTATTAGTCATAAAAAGAATGACTTTCACCAATAAATGGATAGATCTGGAGATTATAATGCTAAATGAATTAAGCCAATCCAAAAAATCAAAGGCTGAATGTTCTCTCTGATATGCAGATGCTAACACACAATAAGAGTGCGGGGAGAGGAAAGAATCAAAGTTGATTGAATTAGACAAAGAGTAATGAAGGGAAGGGTGGGAGGATGGGAGTAGGAAAAACAGTAGAATGAATCAGACATAACTTTCGTATGTTCATATATAAATAAACCACCAGTGAAAGTCCACATCATGTACAACCACAAGAATAGAATCCAAACTAGAATAAGTAATACTCCGTGTGTATAGAATATGTCAAAATCAACTCTACTGTCTATCTAAAAAGAATAAGAAAATGTGATTATTGCTATAAAAATTATGGAGATCCCTATTTTCATCCACCAAATTTGACATTCTCAAACAAGTTAGTTCATGGATAACTTAAAGCCTACATATAGACCACTGCCCCCCTCTACCACCCAGACAAGAATTCTGGCTCCAAATGAAAGCTCTTTATTATTTTCAACATTCTTTCATATATTTTAATCACTCGGCTTTGTTCATCCAAAACTTTTTCCAACCTGCATTCTCTTTCTTATGATGAAAAACTTCACGTTCTCATAGAAGTACAGGGTGGGGACACTTCCCAGTGTTGTGCATGTTCCACATTTGTACCCAAGAAAGCCATGAGGGAAAGTAAGTGATAAAATGTACCCATACTGGGAATAGTTCCTTTTGCAGATGTCAGCTGCATGTGGTGTCGTGACACACAGTGTGATACTGCAAGAGCCCTTGAATGGGCCTCGGATATCTAATACATGTTCATCCTAAGATATTCTGTCCTCAGCTCCACTGCCCAGCAAATGGACTGTCAGCATCATCGTTCTCATATTTATATATTTGCTCAAAAACTTTTCTTGGTTTTTCATGTCCTGATGTATACTTATAAACTCTCGTTTTCAGTTTTCAAATCAACTACAAGATATTCTATTAGCAATATGTTTTTTTTAAAAGAAGATATGGCATTTTTAGTGACCATGAGAAATGTATTTAATCTCTCTGAGCCTCAGTTTTTTTTCTCTATTATGTGGGAATAAGAACAACAATAAAAATGTTGGTTTTATTTCGTGGTTTTATTGTAGAAATTGGGATTATGCATGTAACATGCTTAGCTGTTGCTTGAGTAGATTATACTAAATACATTGTGCTAAATAGATAGTATGCTATTGCTAAAATCAATAATACAGGTAGTAACAAATTCCTAGATCTGTTACTCTTGATCATGGACTCATTACTAAATTTCTGTGAGTCTCAGTTTCCTTATTGGAGAAATGAGGATATATCCTAAATCAAATGGCTTTTGGATGGATTGGATGGTACCCACTAATGGAAGATGCTCAGTAAATGCCAATTCCTTCCTGTGTTCCTTTGCCTGCCCCGGCTGTGCTTTTGATGGGCCACAGGTTCCATGAGAGAGCCTCCCCACGTGCTCTGCGATCTAATCAGACCAGTCTCAGACCTTCCTCTTTTTACAGATACCTTTTTCTCTTCTTTAGTGGTGATACCTCCTTTCCATTCATCAAATTCACTTCATTCTTAAACATCCAACATAAATCCCATTTCCGCCATTGAAACCTCCACTGATTCTTCCATTCGCTCCTGACTTCTCGCTTCATTGAACAAGTACATTTCTTCCAGGGCTTTGTCCTACTGTTTAGCCATTCATTATATTCTGTCTTGTTCACTCCTGACATACCTTCTCTTCCATGCTTATACAACCTGGGACATGGAAATTCAGTCCCACATTGTTTCATTCGGATATAAGAAAATCTCCCATGAGATAAAAGAAAGTTAAGTTCACCTCTACTGTTTTTTTCTTCCAGTTTCTTTGCATGAACAAGGAATGGTTCAAATGACTGTGAAAGACTACATGAGGTAGGTAGCAGAATCAGAGTTCCTTCTCCCCACTATGTTACATCTGAATCTTTCCTAAATGAAGTAGAAGTGAAGAAGTTTCTCAATAATGCCATGGATCCCAGGCTCTCACGAAAGGTCACACTGGTTGAGTGCCTGGAATGTGTTCACTAACCTTGGAGAATTAGAGATTCCTTAGATGTCATAAAGGAACAAACAAATTAAATCAGCAAATGCTGACTTGGGAGGTGATTTAATTAGAACCTGTGCCTCAGTGACATTTTACTATAGTACAGCTATTCATAAAGACCTGTTCATATGACAGTTGTATTTATACTTTCATTTGGCCAATGTTATTAATTATCATGATATTTACTGGATAATAATGCATACAATTTTCAAAGTAAGATTGAAAGTAGTGAGAGTCTCTTGATACAAGGAGAGACTAGATCTCAAAGTGTGGTTCCCAGACCAGCAGCACCAGCAGCACCTGGGAACTTAATAGAAAAGCAAGTTCCTGAGCTCCCTCCCTGCTCAGACTTACTGCACTACAAACCCTTGAAGTAGGGTTCAGAAACAAAGATGTGTTTCTTCAAGTCTTCCAGATGATTCTTGGGCATACTCTAGTTTATAAAATGCTGGGATAAACTCTGAGATCTCCTGAGTTTAGGAACTCTGCTTCCTGGGCTCTCATTCTTGCATTTTTGAGATAATTCCAACTAGCCAGAAACCATTGCTATATCCCTCGTACTTCTACAATTCACTCTTTGTTTTAGTCAGCTTTTTCACTGCTGTGACTAAAGGACTCAGCCAGAACAATTGTAGAGGAGGAAAGGTTTATTTGAGGGCTCACGGTTTCTCCATCCATAGACAGCCAGTTCCATTCCTCAGGGACTCGAGGTGAGGCAGGGTATCATGGTGGAAGAGTGTGGTGGAGGGAAGCTGCTCACATGATGATCAGAGAGCAGAGGGCAAGAGAGGTATCTACTCTCCAGATACAAAATATATACCCCATAGCCATGCCCTCAATGAACCACTTCCTCCCAGCCACACCCACCTGTCTCCAGTTACCACTCAGTTAACCCCATGAGGGATCAATTCACTGATTTGATTAAGGCTATGACCCCATCTTACTCCTCCAAAACATCTTGCATTTCTCACACATGAGATTTTGGGGGACACCACATCTAAACCATAACACACTTTAAATGCCATTTTTCCTAATATTTTTCCTCCCTTTAAGGATTGTTGTTTTTGTTTCTTGTGGAATCATAGAGTAATATAGGATCACAGGAAGCTCCCAGAAAACCCTCTATTTTCTCAAAAAGGAAGATGAGAGTTGGATTCTGTGATCAGCTCTGCTCCCTACCCCCACCCCTACTTTATTAGAAGAGTGACTATACATGAATTCTTCTGGACTCAAGGCCAGAGTTGCTCCTGGATGTCTCTGATGAACATTACAAAATAAGATGTGACCCATAAATGCAAAATGAAAACTAACTTAAGCAGGGTTGCTATAAAAGGAGATGAATCAATAAATGAAAGGATATTTTATGCCGCTCCTCAAGAGTCAATAGTCTTCTGGAATTCATATTATCCAGAAACATGCTCTTTCTCAGTCTTCATGAAAAGAATCAATTAAACAAGGAAGTGGCAAGCCCCAGCTCTTCTTCCTAAATGTGGACAGAACAAAGACAAATTCAGCAGCCCAAGTAAGAGAACTCAATGTCTTTGGGAACACTGCCCTCTGCATTGGAGTCTTTAATAAATTCTAATTGTATTGTCTATTGTGTTTGACGATGCTAGATGTGACCCATGGTAGAGCCAAGATTTATAAAACTGAACTACATAATAATAATGTTCCACTTTCCTTGAAAGTGCTTTCAAATGATTTGCAAATGCAGACCTATTGCACAGAGTGACTCATTTTTTTTATTTTCAGTAATAAAGGAGTTTGTTACTGTTGCATATGGATGGCCACAAGAACCCTGGGGACAGCACTTCGAGATTTTTCTCCATGCAATATGAAATTCTTTTCCATTATAGAATTAACATGGATTTGCTTCAGTGACTGTTCCCTGTGCCTATTTCAGCACATAATTTTAACTTCTTCCCCAAAGTTGGAACCTAACAAAGCTGTGTTCCTGAAAAGGTTCCCCAATGATTTACCATCTGTCAAGAGTATGACATTCTGTCACCTTTATAATGAGCGGTAGCTGGGCACCTAACACTTAAATTCTCACACCTGCTATAACACAGTGCTCTGAAAAGAGAATCAGGCCCAGGGCTGCACACTTGGTCTCTTCAAAGTTGTGGTCTTTGGGGGAGGGTTGTTAGAAACTAAGAGAAATGTACGTTTGCTCTGGAAGGGAAAGATTGACAATGACCTCCCAGGAACTACCTCAATCAACACATCTCATGTTGGCATTCCCCCCTTGGTTGTAGGTCTCTGCATCAGTTTTCTGAAAATCCCACCCTATCCAGAGGAACCAGTTTCAATTCTTGCCATTCTACCACAAGTGTACCACAAAGGTATGTGATTTCCACACATTTTTCCTCCAGAAATACATTCTGGGCAACAACCAATTTTATAAAATTATAAATAAGGACTTGAGAAAAACTTGCTGAATGAACGGATGAGAGAATAAACAAAGGACTTCCAAATTCCAATTTGCAAGAACAATAGTGATATGGAAAACAGACTAAATATCTGTTAATGTAAAAATTGCCAAATAAACCATTGGCCCATTCATTTTATGGAATTTCATGCAATGATTAAAAAAGTAGGCAGAGATATGCCCTGTATATATAGTTTATACCCTGTAGATCTGCACCTATTAGAAAGATCTTCAAGGCATATCTTTTAAGGGAAAAAAGCAAGATGCAGAAAGATACATAGAGTGTGTACTATTTATAAAACAAGCTAGTGAGATCTTCGGAGCATGTATATAGCTACATAGAATAATGTCCAGAAGAATATACATAGGTTTAGGAGGAAAAGGCTCAGAATTACTGGGGACAATGAGGAAAGTAAGAAAGATATTTGTGTGTAATATTATAATTTTTAACATGTTAAGCGTATTTTAAATATTTCTTGCAAAATTCAATAAAAAATTAAAAATAGTGATATTTTCATAATGATTTGAAAAGATTTTAAATAACAAACCAATCAATAATTGTATTATTGGCCATGAGATTGTACCTTTGGGACGCAGTCACTACCTTTGTTCATTTTTGTGCCATAGGTGTCTAGCATAGAGGCTAGAACATGACACTCAATAAATATTTGCATAAATGGGATGAATAAAAATTTGTGCAATAAGGTCAATAGACTAATGGATTAAGTCTTCCCCCATATAATTTAGACTTCTTGCCAGATTTTTTTTTCTCCCTTGAACCTCCTTTTGTTCCTATGTCCATGTCATTGACAGATGGGCACTCCCAGTTCTTCAAGTAATTTCTATGACTAAATTTGTACAAGCCAAGCCATTTCAGTTCCCATTGAAGGTTGGTGGACTACCTTTTCTTACTTAACTGAATCAAGAGGCAAAGCACTAAATATCTATGTTACTTGGAAAGTGTAAATGTATTGCCGGTGGTTTCATTAAGCAGGTCTGGCCATGAGACTAAAAGCTCATGACCATAAAATCATCTCAACTATTGCAAATAAGCTCATTAGTGTTGCATGTCAAGGTGAACACTAGCATCAAACAAAAAGGGGGAAAAAAGAAGAAAGAAGAAGTAAAAAGAGAAAAAAAGCAAATATGGTAAAACCTCATCAAAAGTTCTGATTCCCAGAATCCATGAGTTTTAAAAGTTCTAACTCAAAAAAAGCTCAACAACTGGGAAGTGAACTAGTATACATAAATACAAATTCCAGATAATGGATATTTATCATTTTCAGTGACAAAGCAGACTAGAACAATTTGATACAAACATTTGTTTATCAACCAAGTCCAAAAAAAGAAGAGAGACAGAACATGTGAATCCTACCTAGGGACTTAAAATCATTATTTTAAACATGAGCCCTGGGGTTCTGCATTTAATATCCTCAACAGATTTATGTAGCTGAGTATGCCCCACACTAATACTCTTTAAAAATATTCTTCTGCGAGTCTTCTGTTGACTTTTTTTCCCATTTTTTCCTCTTGCCATCAATTACCGCTTCTTTGTGGTTGACAGTGCACTATCTCTGGCATCCATTCCACAATCTTCCTGCACTGTCTAATTTAACATTTGCTCTTGGGGAAATAAAAAAGCCAGATGGATGAACTCGTGGTATTGTATGTAAAGTATAGGCGAGCAGTCCCTCGGTGCAGAAACTGACTGTCCTTTAAGTAAGTATATATGAACGCTAGTGAAGGCACCATCTGTCTGTTCAGGTTCCTCTTCCGCTCAGTTTCTGGAAGTTTGGGTGACTAGAAAACTGTGGCTTAGGTTTCAGTGAGGTGTTATGGATAAAGGGACTCATATATATGTTCATTTTTTTTTAAAAATCACAGCATTCCTGAATGGCTGGAATTTTGGGAAAAAGACCCAGTGGAGATTCTCTTAGATCTGGGGTTTGGCGCTGACGAGCCAGACATCTGCACGCAAATCCCAGCCA
This sequence comes from Marmota monax, assembly GCF_021218885.2. Taxonomy (NCBI): domain Eukaryota; kingdom Metazoa; phylum Chordata; class Mammalia; order Rodentia; family Sciuridae; genus Marmota; species Marmota monax. The sequence goes on from NW_026694821.1 coordinate 4,125,457, forward strand.
GATTCCTTGGTTGTGGCTCAGCAGCCAGAGGGATCAACATCCGTGTTTTTCTTGAAGCTCAAAAGCAGCGGATGGACATTGAGAATCCTAACTTGTATGGTAAGTGAGGACCTTGTGAGCACCTCAGCAAAGGCAGTGAGTGGCCGGGTGGACCACAGTATTAAACGGACAGACTAGTAGGCTGTATGTAGTAACATTCTGTTCTTTTCGCACAGTAGCTTAAAGCAGAAGAGATTTCTTTCTTGATCAGTCTACATTTCCACTGTGGGCTGGTTGTATATTTGGAAGAAGGATTGATTTGCTCCAAATTGTCCTCACTTGAGGAATTGCTCCCCACCCCCACCCCACATACCACCAATATGTAATGTCACTAGTAGCAATAACAGGAAAAGGGTAGAAATGGAAAGCCATAATTAGCACTTAAATCCTCTGCCCATAACTACACATATCAGGTCTTCTCAGATTCCACTGGCCAGAACATGTCATAGGCCTACATAACCCCAAGATATAATCCTGCCATATGCCCCTGACAAGAGGAAAACTGGTAATACTGGTAATAATATATACCATAGCCACATACCCAGGAATCAGAAAAACCAAGGTCTGACAAGGCTTATCTGGGTCATTAGGTGACACCTTAATTTCTCATCTATGAGGCTTAGACACACACCATTGGCAACCTGAGCTATAAGTGGTAGTTATTAATCTGTCATACCTGCAGATTTGTAGACTAACTCTGCCTAATCTTTATAGCTATTGTACATTGTTCTGTTTCTCCGACTGGTCATTAGTGGAAGACTTTTCGTTAGGACATTCCTGAGGATATTCTTGAGGTACACATACTGTGCTTGAATAATTTGGAGGGAGGATATCTTATAGCTTATTTACTACAGGATTGATGTAATAAATCAAAGGTGTGTTTTCAGTGTCCTAGAGGAGAAATGCAGCATTTTTAAAATCATTTGAATTTAGAACCCCCTCTTGGAGCAACAAAGAACATCTCCATGGAATAGAGTTTGAGTGGTTCTAGATGGGGAAAACGGCAAAGTTCTGTTTCTGAAATAAATTATTTTAAATAAATAAGTTCACTGAAAGGAATGTCAAGGGAGCTGAAGTGGTTTTTTTAAAAATCAAATCATTATCTGAAATCAGGACTTCATGTGGATTTCTTATTTTAGTTTCCCACTTCTCTATTTCCATGTAGATGAAATGGGTTTTAAAATTGAAGTAATGGGGTTTTTGAAAGGGAGTATATCAACCTGAACATGTTGTGATGTGAATTTTCTTTATTTTTAGAAGCAATTAATATTGTTCTTTGTTGTCTCCTCTTCTGAGTTCCACAGAGATGCAAGCTTCTTGATCAATTTTTTATTTGGGAAAAATAAGGACATTTACTAACACTTGAGCAGTGTTTGAGCTGATCTGTGAAGGAAACACTTTACGAATGAAATCAACATGGATTTTAGAGGAACTAGGAGTTTGCCCATAATCCTGTAATGTCTGCCCTCTTATTTCTGCTACTTAACAATACACTTTTGATTCAAGGCTGCTGAGAAGGTCAAATGTAAAACTAGCAATAACAAAATTAGTTGGCTGTTAGAAAGATTGGAGATGTATGTCTCATTCAAAGTCAGTAGAAAAAAAAATTCAAACTTGAGGGTGAGAATCAATTCGTCCATTGTTCAATCAACCCAAAGGCAAAAATAAAAGAAGACACTCATCCAACTCTTCAGAATATTGTGTTCTCTGAATTGACTGAACCAATTAATTTGATAGGCTTTGTCTAAGTATAAAAACCTGCTATTGGGTAGATGGGAGACAATCATAAAAACTGAATTATGCTTCAATCTTACCCTCTGGCTCACAAAAGAGATTTGGTTTCAACTAAAGCTTAATTTGGGGGGAGGAATTTAATCAGAATTATTCTGAAACATCCCCAACCCAAATTCCTATAGGTGTTGAAAGAATAACACAATCCTCTATGGGAAATCCCTCATATATTTTTGGAGGATGATGAGTTAATATCTTCTCCTTTCCAGTGAAAGAAGCAGGTAAGTGTAAAGATGTGCACAGGGAAGAGTCACCAGCATTGCTCTGAAGGTGGAAAAAAAAACGTGCAGAGGACAGCACCTTCCCCTCCCATGTGGTCCTTGACCCTCGATGGGCAATGCAACCCAGCATGCTGTCACAGGGGTTAAAAAAAAAGGACTGTGAAATAGATGGAGTGTATTGTTTCCATTACTGTGGCTTCATTATCTTCAGATACCAAAAATATTTTTTCACCATTTTTTTTTTCAAACTGGCAAAGCATCCTCAAATGAAGCCTTAGTACATTAGGCCTCACCCTATACTAAGTCAACACTTGCATATATTACCTGAATACTGAAACCAGATCATCCACAAAGACTGACAAGATGAGCGGGTTTGTTTTGAAGGACAAATGCATTTTCACATTCATGACTTCTTTCTCTTGAAAGACTGAGGAAAATACATTTCCTTCCTGTCTTGCACATTGAAATCATTTATTTTAATGGCTGATACTTACATAGCAGCGTGTTTTACAACTTTTTTTTGATGCTCACAGCAAATATGACACATATATAAAACAGTCATGATTCCAAGATAAAAAAAAGAGAAAAAAACTGACCATTTACTATGTCTGGCATAGAGATTAACACTATCTATTCATTCATGTAGTCAGGGTTGAATTTCCAGAAGTGATTCACCTGAGATTTGGATCCAGGCCTTCTGGCTCCATATGCCAGACCATCCCACAACTCTCTGGTTCTGGAGATGATGGAGATGATGGAGGTCATGATGAGATATCGACCCCATGAAGCTGTGAGAAGAATACTCAGGCTGCTTCATGTTGAAAGAGCCAGGTTCATTCTTTTACAGTTAATTTAATACATATAGGTATATAGACTCATACATGTCCATAGTTTTTAATAAATTAACACCTGAAAATGAGGTGTTAAATAATCCATATAGCTATGTATATTCAGCTACATTTAAGAGGTGTTGACTTTTTCCATAGCACAAGGATTTCTCATTACACTGGAGAATCAGCTCCATACGAGCAAAGAATATGTGTAAAAATTTACTTTCAAGAGTTCAAAGTACTCCTCGTCTTGAAAATCACATGGCAACCAACTTTTCAATTTTGACAACACCATCCACTGCATCCGTGCAGTTTTGCTGAGAAAACTCAGTGTAAAACGTTTGCATTCCTTGTATTCTTCAGGTCGTTTCCGACAGCTGGAAATCCTAGACCACGTAACCAATGCCTTCTCATCTCTGCTGAATGATGTCAACCTCCCACAGAGCCCCACAGAGGAGAAAGCTGGAGGAGACAGGATGCGAAGAAGGGCAGTGAGTGGGGCTAAAGAGCCTGAAAGAAGAACAAGTAAGATTTTACGGAGAGCCTCGAGATGGAATATCCAGAGGGACTGTGACCCAGAAGCATCCGAATCTTTCAAGATGAAAGACAGAATTGTTATCCCTTCTGCCAAACCTTGTGAGTGTGGGACAGAGTTACCAGCAGCCTCAATCAGCCACAACCAAAGCCATGTGTCTCCTTTGGAGGAGCATTGGGCTGCCCAAGCCTGTGATGACTTGACACCTTGTCACCCTCCCCGAGATCTTCTGGGCAAGCAGTGGCCTTGCTCGCCCATGCTGGCCAAGCAGGCTTCTCTTTCCTACGTGCCTGAGGGATCACTCAGGGACAGAGCTCGGAAGGAGAATTTGATCCACATTAACAAGCTCAGGAACATGTCTCATCTTGTGGGTAAAGGACCAGACTCCTTTGAAATGGAAGAGGTCAGTGTTGTACCTACGTGCTCAGCATCCTAAGGGCTATAACCTGCCTTCCAGCTCTCACTTAACTATCTTTCATGCTGTCAATGATTTTTATTCCAAATTCAGTTTGGTCTAAGACATTTAAAGCTATTCTACTTGCTTGAGTCAGAAATAATCTAGTATGAAATGAACTTTCTTCTCTTCCTTTTCTTTGTCTTGCTCACAGATTAATCCATGAGTTGCTTGTGCTCACTGTTTTATGATGCATCTCAGTATGCTTTGTATGATCAGTATCCTAACTTCATGTTTCACCTTTAAGGGTCACATCAACTACTGCCCTCTCAGTGAAACCTGCCCTGACAATTCCCCTGCTATGTCCTAAGAGCTTGGTTTTGTAAGAAAATTGCACATGAGTCAGTGGCCCCTCCAGGTCTCACCTCTCAGCAGCTTGGAGACCAGGGAATGTGTCTTGGAAATGTTTCCTCTGCCATGCCTACTGCAGTGCCAGGGGCAAAGCAGCAGAATCCAGTGGGTTTTGATGTTAGGGTGTTAGTTTTATTTCCTCTGGGGTTTGTTGGTGTTCATATGTCTTGACCTATTTCGCAAGTACTCTCTGCTACTTCATGTCACCTACAGTCACACTAATTTTCACTCTCATTTAGATCTCTACCAGTACTTCTTAGTCCCCCAACCCCAAAATACATACATCTTTCCACTCTCTTCTATTCATATAATCCCCAGGTGGGGTCACCTCTCCATTGAGCCTTCTATGTGCCAGCCACAAATAGAACAGCCCAGAACTGGTAATAGACTCTGCTTTGAAGGGAGCTCCAGAGAAGTGTTAGAAAATCATAACGTGGGACAGTGGCAGGTCTGCAAACATACTTTTAAGGCAATCTACAGACTTGTTTTGGTGTATCCAGGCAGCAATTAAAGGGATTCTTAACCAGCCAGGGGGTCTAAGAGGATCATGGAAATTATGGGAAATAAAGCTTAACTAAAATATTAAAAGAAGAATAGGATTTAATTAAGTAAATATAATCTATCACCAGCCCTCCCTGCCCCACAAAGACATAAAAATGTATTCAAAATATGTTTAGTCCTGCATCTTTTTTTTTTGGTCATATAATCACAATATTTAAAATGTTTATGTCCTTTGATTCAGCTTTCAATATTTAGATATCAATCCCCAATAAATAAAATGATATGTAGAAATAGATACACAAACAAAGATATTTTTGTTAGTTGCAAAATTTTTAAAACATTCCAACAATTGGAGAGTTGTTATGTAAATTAATGTACATTTAAATTATGGCCTACCAGGCAGTCATGAAAATGGTGCTTTCAAAGAAACTGTATGATGTGGGTGGAAAGCTTTCCTTCTAAATTTTGAATGAAAAAAATTGACTGTATCATCATATGCAGGATAAATTTATGAAAAAGAAAACTTGCAAAGAAACATTTCAAGATGTTAGCAGTAACTGTTTTCTTATACTTTCTTTTTTCTGCATCATGCTTCTATAGTAAAGTACATTACCATTTTTAAAGTAATATTTATTATTTTGTTTTAACATAGCCTTATTTTCATTGATAGAGTATTATTTATTAGTTTCTAATAAACATCAAAAACAAATTCTGCTCCATTGATTTGTAAATTAAATTTTCTTTTATCCATCTAGGCACTATATATCACTTCAATTTTTTTAATTATTCTCCATAGTTTAGCAAGCCAAATTAACTTAGTTTCTCCAAATATATTTAATGTGTTCTTGATAGCAAAAAGTCTTTCATAATAATATTATTATGTGAATTCAGTTAAAATTTATATCTCCCAAGAAGAATTGTGTATCCTCACTTTCTTCCCTTCTCCTGAACTCTTTAAATCCTTATCTTGGGTACTTCATCCTTACCATCTCCTCCAGCAGACTATAAACTATTTGAGATGAGGAATTCATGTTTACCCTACTTCCTGGTTGCCAGTAGACAGTTAACTAAATGAAGTGAATCTTTATGAAAAAAATTCTAATGAGATTGTTGTAATTTGATGCCTTAGGTCCAGAGCTTTGAAGAAGAGACTGGTAACTCTCTTGACCTGACTTCAGGAACTGTAGGTAAGAAGTCATCAAGGTCAATGACTGCATTCATGACCTTTCAGAAAGAGAATGTAAACAACTGGCTTAACTTTCTTAAATATGTGGAGAGCTTGAATTATCTCCAGGAGATATCCTACATTATGCATCATTTTAGCTGTTAACAATCTAACCTTAGTGCAAATGTATACATGTGAATTTTAAAATACTTACTAGGAAAAAAGGTTTGATATCCCTAGGGCTAATGGAGTCTGTGGATGTCTAACACCAACTCAGTTATGATCTGCCTACCTTAACTGAATGGATTTCAGATAGGACTAACTAGGTGAATACCTTCCTATTCAGACTACCAACTGCTTGGTATTGCACAAGTCATATCTTTTTATTGATCCTCTTCCTAACTATGATGAAAGATAAGTACAGATAATTTTTAAGTACTCTACCAGCACTTACATTCTAAACTTTGTATGACCTTAATGTTCAACTCTCAGTGGAAACAAGTTGTCTAGATCTGACTTCCAGATGTCCTCTTAGAAGGGTGCTCTCTCATCCTTGTCACAGAAGAGGAAGTCTTTCTTCACTCCTGGACCTAATGCTCTCATGCAATTATCATAGTGATTCAGCATTTCCGTGATCCTGTAATGGAGCTAGATGGAGGCATTGATTAGTCAAGCAAAATAGAGCAGATGAAGCTAGTGCATTTCCTGGAAGAAAATATGCAAATTTTTAATTTAATTTAGTGTGGTGTCAAACACATCTTTTCCATTACGAAGTGTATGTATAGGCCTCATTTTGCTAAATGCTGTTTAGAAATTATGCATTAGTAATTATAGGGTCCTGCTGATTACATAAATTGTTATCCTCCTCTTTGAAGTAATTACCACATAACCTGCATTGAGGTTTATAAGACAAAAATAAGCATCTGTTTTCTATCTAATTGAATGCTTCTCAATGAAGCTGGAGGTCCCCCTGCCAATAGAAACTGCCTTCCTTGACATTCGTTTAAGAGGTCTACTGATATCATGTAAGCCATTCCAATTATGCCAAAAAATGATTTAGGAAGTTAGGCCAAGAATTACTAATCTACATTTAACCTCAAACTGAGAGAGTAAAGTGAGATAAGGTTAAGGCTAACCTAATGGAGAAAATCTGGACCACAAATGAGATTTATTACTTTCAAAAAGAGTGTTGTTAACTTACAAAATGAAAAAGAAAATGGACTGAAATCTAATAAGAAAAATTAGTTGGATTAATGAGGTAATGATCTTAGATATGTAATTACTTAGATACACAATATGTACACATCATATCTGCATTTTAACTAAAAGTTTAATAGACCACTTAATTTGAAATATAAAGGTACCTGGAATATTTTGATGAACCGAATATGGCAGAAATGATGTAGCCCTTAGCCCACCACCTGCTTCCTGGCTCTTGGGAAGTCCATTCTTGAAATAGTCCTGCTGGAAACCCAGAGCCCATATTGTGAGAAGCCCAAGTTACCTGGGGTGACATGTGCAGGCACTTTGATGGACAGCCCTGAATGCGCTCCCCTATGGATAAGCCTTCAATGATGTCCAGCTTTGTTAACCTTTCCAATGATTCTAATCCAGATGCCCAAATCCAAGTGACAGCCCCCAGCTGAGCTAGCTAGCCCACAAAACCCTGAGAGATAAGAGTACCTTGTTTTAAGCCATACTACACACACTATACACAAATACACAGGCATGTGATAATCTCTTCAAATATCTTGAAAATTTAATTGCAAATCACTTTAAGTCTGTATGGTCTCTACACATGCGAAGTACCTTATCAGGAAAGGTGTACTTCAGCAATTTCTAAATGAATTTAAGCAAGGTGAATTCTTATAGAAAATGGAGACTCAAAGCCCCAGATGTACTGTGTTACCTTCACCCCTGAAAATTCATCACTGAAATGACAAGGTAACATAAAGAGAAGAGGGAAATGATTAAAAGTGCTATTTAAAGGGTAAAGGTACATCATCTACATTCCAGAAGCTGAGTACTATAAGGGTGATATAATGCTGTGGGATATAATGGTGAATGAGGATGCAGACAATTCTTTTCTTTTTAAAAATATTTTTAGTTGAAGATGGACATAATAATTTTATTAATTGATTGATTGATGTGGTTCTGAGGATCAAACCCAGTGCCTCACACGTGCTAGGCAAGCGCTGTACTACTGAGCCAAAACCCCAACTCAATTGCAGACAATTGTAAAGGAAGAACCATCTAGGGATTAAAGAGAGGTGTTTACTAGAAGTCAAAATTTCCAAATGAATCCTCCTTATAAAATTGAACATGGCATACTTTCATTCCTTATGAAATGGATAAACACAAGAAAAATTACCACAAAAAGATTGAGTATTTTAAGAATCATAGTCAGAAGAAATGCCCCTATTACTCAAAGCATGAGTGCAAGGAAACATTATGAAATCCTTGGAAATGAATATATGTGTGAGGAGATCATATCTGCAAAGAAAACAATCTCCAGTAAGTAAAGTTAAGATTCCTTTCAGACATGATTGACATTATCTGATTCTATTTCTGATAATGGATAAGTAACTCTTAATGGGCCAGTCCTCCCACATATTACTACAAACTCTGGACAAAATATTTTTAAATGTCTATCTAAAGACACTAAAGAGCACACAAGAGCAGGCAAATAGGGTATGGGGGTGGGATAGGGAGTCAACACTTGAACACTTGGAAGAAAAGAATATACTGGGTCAGTTTCCTTTATTAAAAGAGTTTTAACATGAGAAGTGTCTGCTCAGTTCCTTGACCCATTTATTGATTAGATGATTTGTCAACATGGCAGCTATTAAAAATACAAACAATAATAAGTATTGGTGAGGATGTGGGGGGAAAGGCACACTCATACATTGCTGGTGGGACAGCAAATTGGTATAGCCAATATGGAAAACAGTATGGAAATTCCTTGGAAAACTTTAAATGGAACCACCATTTGACCCACCTGTCCCATTCCTTGGTCTATACCCAAAGGACTTAAAAACAGCATAGTATAGTGATGCAGCTACATCAATGTTTATAGAAGCACAATTCATAATAACTAAATTGTTGAACCAATCTAGATGCCCTACAGTAGATGAATAGATAGGGAAACTTTGATTCCAGGCAAGTTTCCTGCCTCCTAAAACAATGTACAATTCCCAATATCCAGGCACAGTAAGAATTTACTGGACACACACACACACACAATGGAATATTATTCAACATTTAAAGAGAATAAAATCATGGCATTTGCGGGTAAATGGATGGAGTTGGAGAATATAATGCTAAGTGTTATCCAATCCCAAAAAAACAAATGCTGAATGTTTTCTCTGATATATAATGGGGATCGGGGGGCAAGGGAGAAATAGATGAACTTTAGATAGGGTAAAGGGAAATGACAAGGTAACATAAAGAGAAGAGGGAAATGATTAAAAGTTCTATTTAATGGGTAAAGGTACATCATTTAAAGGGAGGGAAAGGGAGGGTAAATGGGAGTAGGAAACTGGGGAATGAGATGGACATCACTACCCTAATTACATGTATGAAGACATGAATGGTGTGATTCTACTTTGTGTCCCAACCAAAGACATGAAAAATTATGCTCTATATGTGTAATATGAATTGAATTGCATTCTGCTCTCATATATAACAAATTTGAATAAATAAAATTTTTTATGAAGACTTTTAACCTGAAGATAGGAACCATTCTAACCCTCCAACAGACAGTAGTTGTCTTACTACCCAGAAAAATCAGAAGACCGAACCTGGGACAATGGCAATAGCTGGAAAGTGAGTGTGTGTATGTGTGTAAGTATGTGTGTGTCAAGGTGAAATCCCAGAAAAGAGAGAGGTTGGAAAATCCCTGAATTCTAATCTTGAAATCTGTCCATATCTCTGGCCAATATGTGAACTCAAATGCATAGAAAAGACTTCAAGAATTTCATCTAAGATTAAAGGAAAATTTCCATTTTAAATTTGATTCCAGGCAAGTTTCCTGCCTCCTAAAACAATGTACAATTCCCAATATCCAGGCACAGTAAGAATTTACTGGACATATGAGAAAATAAAAGAATGTAACTCATAGTGGGGGGTAATTAGTAGAAACAAGCCATGAGAAAATCCATATGTTGGAGTGAGCAAGTAAGTGCTTTAGGGGGGTTATTAGAGTCACACTGAAGAATGTAAAGGGAAATATCCTATAATAAATGGGAAGATAGCAAATCTCAAAAGAAAAATAGAAATAATACAGATACAGGATGAAATGGAAATTCTGTAAGTGAAAATTACAGTTTTGTCATTTGAAATCCATTGAATAAATTTAACAGCAGGTTAAATGATAAAATAAAGACTTGGTGAACTTTGAAATATAACAATCATCCAACAATGAGGAGAACAAGGGGGAAAAAAGAGATTAAAAAGCACATAAAAATTTTTCTGAATTTCAAGTTCCTGTGAGACAAGAAATATAAAAAGGTGAAGCATTTGTAGTTACAGACAGAGAAGGAAAGGACTAAAGAGAAAAATACTTGAAGAAATAAATGTGAAAATTTTTCCTAATTCACTCACAGAGACATTTATAGATTCAAAGTTCAATAAACTCAAAGTGGAATAAATAACAGAAAATTACACCTAAACAGTGTTATGATCAAAGTCATAAAAATCAAAGATAAGAAAACATGTTCAAAGCAAGCACAGAAACGTGATAAGGGAATTAAGATTTGAATGCTGAGACATCTCATTAGAGAAAATGGAGACTAAAGATAAAAGAATAAAGATAAAATAATCAGGAATAAAGATAAAATAAAGACATTTTCAGATAAAACAAACTCATTAAGAGCATACCTGCTCTGCAAGATGGACACTGTATTGTGTTGTTTTATGCCATATGCTGATGTAATACATGATAATTTATACCACAGAGGATGGAGGAATTGGTAAATGGAGCAACAATACAATAAGCCTTCTACATTTTACATGTAGTGGTACAATATTGAATTTAAGTAGATTGTAAAAATAAGGATATAAAACCGTCACCAATATTAGAGTCATACATATTGAAATGGATAGACAGATGATAATGATAGAAAGTAGAATAGCAGTATAATTAAGCCAATTCTGTCATTTATGATAGAACCAAATAGATCCAGACTCAAATTTTAGCTAGTTACTACTTTCATGTGACCTAGAGCAAGTCAGTTTACTTCTCTATTCCTCATTTCCTTAAATGTAAAATCATAGCAATCTATTCACACAGTTGTTGGGAAGATAAAATGAGTTAATTCATGAAAGGAGATAAGAAGATCTTGAGCATGTAAAACACTCAATAATAATTGTAATAAGTTGCTAATGTAAATTAAGAAATAGCAATAATACACATTATTTACAAATAAACTACATGACTAGAAGAATCCCTTTTGGAAAGGAAGTAAAGTGGTCACCTTTCAGGAATTTATTTTCATTGCACGCTCTTTTAGTACAATTTGACTTTTTATGTGTGTATTATGCCTTGATTAAATAACTGTTGCAACAAAATTTGTTTTTATTAAATCCAGGCACATCAATGAAATGAGAAAACCTAATGATAATAGTAAAATGCATAAATTAGAAGAATATAGCATCCACAAACATCCAGACAGAAAAGCATAAATTAATCACAAATAAGAAAAAATTAAAACATCTCATCAATAACACTAAATAGTGGATGAAAATAAACTAATATACTATAATTTAGAAATGGAAAAGTGAGAACCAATGATTTTATACCTGACCATATTCTTCTCTTATCTACAAAAGTAGCCTGAAGTCATTTTCAAAGATAGGAGGAGTCACCCACTGTATCTCCCACTTCCCCTCTAGGACAGTGTCTTCCACAGAGTGAGGGCATGCTTGGATCATGGATCTAGGAAGCAAATTTCAGATTTCTTAGATTCCAATACTACAGTGTAGCAATTGCCAGCTCAGTTCCTCTAGACAAATTATTCAATCTCCAAGTCTTCATCTAAAGAAAATAAAAATAGGATTCATAGAAGCATCTACTTCATGGTATTATTAAAATATTAAATTAGTTAACACATGTAAGACCCTTAGTTTATCAGCTGTTTTTATTCTTCCTCTAAATAAGATGTTACTTAAAGCACTCTAGAATAACAAAAAATGGCATGGAAAAATGAACTCAAGTAGTACAATCCACAAAACATATGATAAATTTAATTAATTATTATTAAAGCTTATGAAAAAATAAAATGCTAAAATACTTATGATTTAAAAATTACAATAGTGCTTTATTTAAATGTACTTTATTACAACAAACTTATTAAGGAAGGTTAATTTTGAAAGATTGGCCATAGGATAAGAAAAGAAAGACAAAAACCAATCAGGGGCTATAATATTAAAATCTATTAGTAGATACTTTAAGGCAAAGGAAGATTTTAAAAATAAAATAGAAATTTAGAAATTAACCAAAATTATAAACCTCATTTAAGAATTAATAATTAGGGCTATGTGGCTCAGTGGTAGAGCACTTGCCTGACATGTGTGAGGCACTGGGTTCGATCCTCAGTACTGCATATAAATAAATTAATAAAATAAAGGTATTTAAAAGAAAAGAATTAACAATCATAAATCACTATTTCTAAATAGCTTAATATCCAATATCTAAAAGCTGACTCTATTAATGTTTTTAAAAGCCCACATAAATCAATAAGAAAAACAGCAATATCATCTTATTAGATTAATAGGGAAAGGAAATACATGGTCACTCTGAAGGAATACATATAAAAGATCCACAGGAAGGGCAAAACATGTTCAACTTCATTTTTTTTGTCTCACATTAGCAAATATTTAAAGGTTTAATAATATAAAGTGAGAGAAGAAGTGTTAAATAGACACCCACTATTGGTTTGAAATCAAATTTTCATAATTACTTTGTGGTTTGACCTGACAGTTTAAAATGGATGTAGCTTTTGATGCACTTATTTCAGCCCTGGATTTTAACCTGCCAACAGACTCCAATGTACACACAAAGATTCATACTACAATAATTCATATTGCAATAAGAACAAACTAAAGACAACCTACATACACCCCAAAATAATCTTCTTTGAGAAACTGTGATACATCCCTACATTAAAAACTATTCAGTCATTATTTTGAAAAATGAGGAAAAATTTTATGTATTGTTAAAGAAAGATCTCTCATGTGTCCTGAGGATATAGCTATAGCTCAGTGGCCAAATGCTTGCCTATCAAGCATGAGGCTCTGAGTTTGATCCCCAGCACTGCAAAACAAAACAAAACAAAACAAAAAATGGAGTTGTTAAATGAGAAAAAAGCTATGTGCAAAAGATTCTGTATATGCACTCTTTTGTATTAAAATAGTATGTTTCTATTGCATGAAAGTATGCATAAAATGTTTCTGGACGAATGTAAAAGGAACTGTTAACGATAATACTTTAACAGAAGGGAAACTGAAATGTGTTAAATTAATTGGCATCTTTTAATTTTCTTTTGTTGAGATGTGCATATGTTATTTTCATAACACTCCATAGCAAAAACTTCTGGCAATACCACAGGAAATGGACACAATAAAAACATAATGTTTTAATATTTCTCTCAGTCTTTTACAGAAAGAGCATGAAATTAAAAGGATGATCAAAAGATATTAATCTTATAATTAATAACATTCATTTAATACAAAAATATTGAAATAAATGTTCTTTGCCAAAATTCTTGAAATATCTACTTAAATGTCAAACAATGCATAAATGCAAATATTGTTTCATTAATTTTTTTCATACAGATGCAAAAAGTAAAGGCCACTTTTCCACAGACATAAATGTATATAATAACATTTGCATTTAATAGTAAAAGTAGACACAACAATTTCCAAACCCAGATAAACAAACTAACAATCCCAACAGTTAATGGCTGTGTTTACCATCCTAAATAAAAATGCAGAAAATTATAAGTTAAAACTATGAATTCAGATAACTTAAATAATAATGATAAAGATGTTTTATTAAAATCAGAGTTGTAGCAAAATCAGTAATCTGAGGCAAATTCATAGCATTGATTACTTTCATTATCCAATAAGAAAAATAAACTGCCTCTAGAAGTCATGAAAATAATAAAATGAGCATAATTAGAGATTAATAAAAAATACATGGGAATTAGTAATGTAGAAAGCAAAAACAAGTGATATGGTAAGTAAAATCCAAGCACTAAATCTTTTATAGGAGAAAAAGTCAAATTTAAGAACATAAAGAAAAGACAAAAGGTACATACAAATACAATTAGAAAAGCAAAATAAAATTAGAGACAAGACATTAAAAACACTCATGCAGAAAATAAAATGAATAGCTGCAAAATCTTTTTTTAAATCACAAAAGAACTCCAGTACAACTATTATATTTAAAACCAGGTATTAATTCTATGAATTCCATTTTAGGAAATATATAGATGTGTGCATGTGTGTTGCATCTTATATAATTCCTTTATATATATAAACTTTGTGTTCATGTATAAATGCTATGCAAATTTTATTGTTTTACATATGTTATAAATGTTATATAACAAATAACTGAAATTAACCAATTAATATAATCAATATGCTAATTTAGTGTGGGATATTTAGTGTTTTATATCCCGTCTCCTGACTATTGTATTCTCTTTTTTAATGATTGCCTGACGTTCCATTTTATGTATTATTATTTTAAAAATCTTCCTTACTGGGCATTTAGGCTAGTTCTAATTTTTCATAGCTCTTTTATGTCCCTTAGGATAACTTTCTAGCGGGTCCTTGAAGGTCAGGACGTAAACACAGATGAAGGTTTCTGACACACATTGTTCTAATGTGTTTCTTGGCCAATATTAGATTTCACAGACTCCTAAACCTCCACTAATTTAAAAATTCATTTGTCTGAGAGTAATATCAATTTGTATTTCTTAGATTGGATCTGAGTGTGAAAATTGATCATTTCACACACTTCTTATTTACAAAAATTCCTTTTGATATCTTTGGGTTTTATTAATTTTTTTGTTAAAAAAACATGAAATATCTGAAAAATCTTTCAAATGAATGGAAAGTATAGAAAAACACTACAAATATTTACTCCTTGAAGCCACCCAAAAGCTCTATTAAAACTCAACCTTTGGTTTGGTCATAGTCACTTCAGAATTTTTTTAAAAGGAATCATTACAGATACAGTAGGAGTCCTGGGTTTACCTTTTCTGATCTCATGTCCTCCCTCTCTTCTTTCCTCCCCGAATTAACCAGGGTTCTGAATTTGGTGTTTATACATTCCCTTGCATATTTCTGTACTTTTACTTTGTGTGTGCATTATTAACATACAAGTTTGCTAAAATTAATATATATCATATACGCCTATGTATCCAATTTATCTCTACCTTATATTTATGATATTAATCTATATAGATAAATTGTTTATTATCATTGCTGTTTGATAATAAACATTTTATTTATCTATATAGATACATGATATTTATCTATATAGATAAATTGTTTATTATCATTCTACAATATGAGTATGGTACATTAAATTTCCTAATTTAGCATATTGATTATATTAATTGGTGTCGGAGACCAGCTCCAACAGGGGGTTTCAGGAGAAGAACGGATGGTGAGGAGTCGGCGAAAGGGGGGTGGAGAAACAACACAGACACCAAAGTGAAGGTATTGATCCCAATCTTTACTTGTGAAGTTGATCATATATACTTTTCATTTTGGCAGGCTCACAGTACTTTGTGGTTACAAAACAGGAATCATTATTCAAAGAAACAAAATATTACGTAGCTACAATTAGAATAGAAGAATGTATCTTGGCTTATGCATAAGGAAGCATTTGTACTTTCAGTTCCCGTTTTGCTTTGAGCTGTTTCTGCTTAGTTAACTTTTAATAATAGTTAGAAATGTCCCAAACTATTGGCCTATACCTTGACTATTCTTTCTTGACTTACTGACTGGAACCGGTGCCATGGTTATGGCAAGTGGTTGACTTGTTATTAATTTTAATCAAACAAGAGTAAGAGCACAAACCATTGCGCACAGGAACAAGAACAGGTTGCCCAGTACTAAGCACTAATCTGTCTTCTTAACATTAATTTTTCTTCTCTAGATTTTAATTTAATTTCTCAAAAACTTCCTTGACAGGAATACAGGGAGTTTTTCATTAGACATTAACAATTTACACTCCACAGCTGAATCATTGCATTTAGAGCAAACAGATCTATTCTTTAGAAGTAGTTGCATTAATTGGGAAAGTCATGTTTTTTTCCTTCATACTTAATGGTCATATGAGAAATTGCAACTATACTTATTAAAGGCATACAAAAACAAAACAGCCCATTCCCAGAAACATACTGCGCTCCTCCAGAGGATGGACGCCTTGCGCCATCCACCTCAGTAGGGCCTTGCCTGAGTCAGGGGAGGGGCGCAGCAAATTGGTTAATTTCAGTTATTTGTTATATAACATTTATAACATATGTAAAACAATAAAATTTGCATAGCATTTATATATGAACACAAAGTTTATATATATAAAAGAATTATATAAGATGCAACACACAAGCACACATCTATATATTTCCTAAAATGGAATGCATAGTAATTAATACCTGATTTTAAATATAATAGTTGTACTGGAGTTCTTTTGTGATTTAAAAATAAATTTTGCAGCTCTTCATTTATTTTCTGCATGAGTGTTTTTATGTCTTGGTCTCTAATTTTATTTTGCTTTTCTAATTGTATTTGTATATACCTTTTGTCTTTTATTTCTTTATGTTCTTAAAGTTTGACTACTTTTTCTCCTTCATGACAAAGTGATTAAAGACATACAGTTAAGAGACAAAAATAATTCATAAAATATACATTCTCACAGGAAAATGTCTCAATTCTCTTACATAAAATCACATATATCATCATTATAACATACACAAAAATTGCATACGAGACGAACTTCACTTAAAAAATTGCATACGAGACGAACTTCACTTAATAGTTTGGTGACCATCTGAGTGCAATTAGTTTGGGGTATTATATTTTTCTTTCTTCCTTTTACATATTGTGGAGTGCATATTTAATTTGTAGCAAGTATCTAACCCTCATCCACAAAAATAGAGATGATATATCCATAGATAGATAGATAATCGATCATAGTGTTGACAATGCCAATCTTTGATAATAGGATTGCACCTCTTTTTTTCCCTTATTTGCTTATCTCCTAATTTATCCCAAACATTACAAATAATCATTCAACAAAGATAACCCTAAATGTTGATGTTTACAGATTGAGTACACTTGAGAATTTAATAAGAATAAATTATTAAGATTTTATTAATAGGAATTTTGCTCTGAAGCAGACTTAGAAGAGTTTAACTTTGGGTACATATCCTTTATATCCTGTCTCCTGATTGATTAGCACTAAACACTATTCTATTTATTCATTCTCCCTCTTTCATTCTTTGATGATATTTCAAAGGAGTTGAGGTGTTCATTAGAACTTTCTCCATTCTGAAGAAGACAAATTCTCAGTGTCTGCCTCTCTTCCTCTTCCTTTTCACTCCTGCTGCCCTTGTTAAATGACATCTCTACTGGTCTCATCTAAAGAAACTATCTTTTTGCTTATGTTTCTATTATGCTAAATTGTGCTCTGCTTAAGGGTAGGACCCTTGACGTATTTACTCTGCATCCCCAGACTTGTAAAGAAGCCCCCAACCTTATCAAGGCATTCTTTTAAATTCTTGGCAACATATAGGTGGCCTCCTCACATGGGTTGTGTCACATCTGAGCATCTTTCATCTTAGCAAGAAGAGTTCCCATTCTATCCACCAACTTGTGACTTAACTCCGCAACAATATATTATATGCAGAGTGTTCATGACCATTCTGACAATGTATGACATGGTATTTTTAGTTACTTTGCTGACAAGGATTGCAATAGGGTCATTCCTCATTATCCTTAGAGGATTGATTCCAGGACTCCCTGACAGATATTGGAATCATAGGTGCTCAAGTGCCTTATTTCAAAAGGCGTTATAGTTGCATAAAACCAACATGCAACCTTTCATATAGTTAAATCATCTCGACATTACTTATAATGTGTAGTGGAGTGAAGACACTATATAGTTGTTCTATTATTTTCTTTGTATTGTTTTTATTGTCATATTATTATATTCAAATATTTTTCATCCATGATTGGTTGAATCTGCTGATGTAAAACCCACAAATACAGAGGGCTGACTAAATTAGGAATGTATTCAGTTGTATATTCTTTCCAAATTTATAAATCAGTGCTTTATTTTTTGCACATTGCACTTAGTCCTAAGTAATACAGACCTCTATATTCAAGTTTCAGACTCACTACAGCAGCATGTCTCAGAAAATGGGTTTATCTGAATGTGCATGGAGTGTGTTGCTTAACTTTATATTCCAAATCAAATTACAATTTTTATTAGGGAGCAGCCCCTTGTTAACATACTAATAATTTACACTGATACACAGGTTTTGCACTGTCCTAAACAGTTTCAATTATTTTATTAAATGCAATCTCATGCTACTCTTTCCCTTTTAGAGACTGGACATCAATGAATTAAATAACTTGCCTAAATTTACACAGCTGGCTGGGGAGGACCAAAATTCAAGCCAACATCCTTTGAATTCAAATCTATTCCTCTTTCTATCCTGAATCCATGTATTCAACAAACATTTAACGAATATTTATATGCATAGGAACCCATTTTGGGTGCTGGGGATACTGATGGGAGGAAAAGAGAAGCCTCCAATTCTTCCAAGTCTCATGAAACTTGTAAGTTTGGAAGAAACTAGTAATTAGTGAATTATGTAGAATAAGCAATAGATAGAAAGACGCTAACATCTGGGAAAGAGCCAGACACAGATAAGAAAACCTTTTTAAGGCATCCTTTTAAATTCTTGGCAACCTATAGTAAGTGCTTACTCTGCCAGCTGAGGTTCCAGGCACTTTACATGTATTAATTCAGAAATCCTCCCTGGAGGTACATTCTGTTGTTCCTAGTCCCACTGCACAGATGAGGAAACTGAGGTAGAGAATGAGCCACTGTCCACAGCCACACACTCCAGAACCCTGACTGTCTGATTCCAATTGCTTTCTGACTTGACCTTGAGCAAATGCTCCCAGCCAGGTGCTGCAAAACAATTAACCAACACCAACGTTCAAAGATAAAAGAAACTGAAATCATGAGTCTCTGAAGATACTGATGCCTTCAGTAATCTACACATGAAACTACTTTGCCATCAATAGTTTCATTCCTGGATTATTGTCACTGTCCTCCCTGATGAGATGAGTTGCTAATGCAGAAGTCAAAAGGGACTCAGCTGTCACTGAAAAGAGGGATGAGGCGCTCATCTTGTTTGTTGGTTGTTTGGTTTGGGTCATGCTATTTGTTTTCAGGGGATCAATGCATATGGGAGAGAGATACTGTTCATCAGCAACTGCCTATTCACAAGACAGGGTAAGACCAAGACACTGGTGGAGAACAAGCCACAGTGGCCCTGTCCCTTGGCTCAGTCACCTGGCCTCAATTTGAGTCCAATTGCTTAATTTTCTGTACACCCCGTGAAAGCCAATTCCCATGCCGCTCTGTGTCTTCTTTATTTTTCTCCATAATGTAGTTTCTGGCTGTTTAACTGCAGCAGGCTTTATGATAAGGTTTTTTTTTTTTCCTTTACTTTTTTTTTTCTTCCTTGGCAATAGGCATAGACTTAATTTTAAAAGACACACTCAAACTCCAACAGCCCTGAACAACTTGCACAGAGAGCAGGGTGTTTTCTGCCTTGTTTTTAAAATATTACAATTTTTTTATTAGGCAATTTTATCATTGTTATAAATAAGTAATTGTACTGGGGAGAAGGGATAATCCTTATTTAATTAAATTCATCTATACTCCCAGGTTGGCAGCAACAAGACATATGTGAGACTAATACCCGCAGCCTGCCTCTTTGCATGTGCAATTAAAAATTCACTCTACAGTAGCACTGGCAGTTTAGTGTTGCTTTTGGCATTTACAAATTCTTTTATTTTGTGACTTTTTTTTTTACCATACACATATGCTGGAGCAGATGTTGCTTATTTGTTGTTTATTCAAATCTGTAGGCTCTGGCAGCTAACTCCATTGTTCTGTAATGAAGCTTTATTCACTGTCCTGTATGAGGACCCAGCGCCTGCATGAGAGGCTGCCTTAGTTCCCAGTAGGACGACACAGTTATTGCCCTTGTAGTTGGCTGTTTATAGTTGGAAGCTTGCACTGGGGGAAAAAAGCAGCCGCAACAAAGGCTGGGTGGTCACTGTCAGGGTGCGTGCAGGGGAACCGACAGGAAGGTCATCGAGCTGCGTCCTCTGCTCTGTCTCTGCCTGGTGGTCTCCACCTGGCATCCAGGCTCATCTGCTGTGGGGATTTGGTGTCTGCGACTTGGAAGCATTGTCTTCCTGCTCCCTCTCTATTTTCCCTTTCTTTTTCTCTGTCTAGTTATTTATTTCCTTCACAAGCAGGCTGTCCGCTGCCTCTTCCCACTCCCGTCACCACCGCTCTTATTTCCAGGGCATCCATAGAGTTTCGTTCATAACCATGCTTAGCCCTAGAGCTCCGTCCAACACAAATTGGTTTCTTCCGCATCTCACACCTTCATCTCATCTTTCCTGGTCCAGACACTGTTTCTGGCTGCCCATGTCTTGAGGGCAGCCACACTTCATAAAGTTGAGAATGTCAGGTCCATGTTGACCATAATAAAGACCTGCTGATCCCCAGAGCTCCAATGCCAATTTGGAGACATTCGCCTTCTGAAAAACCCCTATCTTGGCCAGGAGGCAATCAATCAGAGATGTAACCACCTCCATCTGGCACATTATGACATGGAACCTCACTATTAACACATTTGTGATTCATCTTGTCCCAATGAGTGGTGCCAGGGATCAAGCGCATCCTCCCTCCCCATGGCAGCTGGGAGCATTCTAGCTTCCCAGCATGCAGAGTTAACACATTGGCTCCTGTGACATCGCAAGTAACAATTCTTTTAATTATCACACCTTCCCTCCCCCTCCCCACCCACTCTACAGACATTTTGTCACCAGGGGGATATTTTGCAGCCGGCAATCAGTACTTTTCTTAAATGACTGATTACGTTCCAATAACATGAAGCCTGGTATTTTCCACTATCATCAAAGGGGATGTTCCTTGATGCTAAGTTCTGTAGATATAACACCCTATGCTTGTTTGGGGGGACTTTTACTTCTATAAGTATGCTGTGGTGTTCATTCATATTTTTTAATTGATTTCTATTGTCCATATCATGAGTGTGAATCTCTTTAGGATTGAATTCAAGGTCTTTTCTCTTCTGACCTCATCCCATCCTGACAGCCGTACTTCCTCTCCAATGCCTAGACTCTGTGTGTTGGGTTGCTCATCATCTCCCCAAATTCTCTACTTTCACATTCTCTACTTTCACATCTCATTCTTTCCTTTTCGTGGAATCTAATTCTGAGTTACCACATGCCAAAACTTGTCCATCCTTCAAGGTCTCAGCTCATTTACTACCTCATCTATTATTTCCTCCAAGAACCCTACTCCCGGGGATACTCCTTTATCAGTACTCCTAAAAATATACATATATATATACCTGTACCACAGACTTTAGCTCACTTTGCCTTGTGTTGTAATTAGCTGTGTACATAATGCATGTTCTTAATTAAATCATTACTTCTTTTAAGGACAGTTGCCATGCGTTTTTGTAGCTATCTCTTGTTCCATCTACAGAGGCGCTCGCATGAGGATTATAAGAAATGAAAATAAGGAGAAGGGGAAGATGGCGGCAAGGGGAGTGCATTGCCCCTTGTGCCGCGTCACTGTGTGGGAGAATGACGAGTCAGGACAGCTAAAGGCTATCTTGTTAGGAATTTACAGCAATAGTGGGGTGCTCCGGAACCTGGAGGAAGGATTTCCATCGCACGAGGATTGGCTACGGGGGCTCAAACGCGAGAGATTTGTCTGCATGGAGGGTCACACTGCTTATTCAGCAAATCGCCCCGCGGCTAGAGTCTGCGGCACACGCTGGGAAACGAAGAGATAGCGACGCAGGGATACAGCGCTGCAGTTTCCGCGGGCTTCTGCCAGCTGTGCAATTACCGTACTAAGTGCTGAATTCTGGGTTTGAGACAGGGGAAGGAAGCGGTCCATTTCAGTTCTCCACACCAGTCAGACCACAGAGGAGGCCAGCGGCCACCATCTTGGAGAGCTGAAGTCACCATCCCTGTTTTTGACTGATCGCAGCTCATTCAGCCGTAGAACAGGTAATTTCAGGCTGCCATTCGCCTGCGGCTTGCAGACAAATTACTCAGGCTCAGTGCTAAATAACCCGCGGAAACTGCTTCTTGGAGCCTGCTCTTATCAGAGCATACACCAACCACGGAGCGGCCGAGTTCCGGCTCCCGGAACTGCTCTGGCCCAGGGCTAAGGAGCCCGCGGAAACTGCTTCTCTGTCCGGGTCCTGCTGAGTACTGTGGAGGTAAATACCAACTGAGCCTTCATGGGCAGTGGCAACAGGACTGAGACGGGGCCTGTGAGGGCCGGTCAGGACTCACCCTTTGCTTTGGTCACCCGGCAAAGGGAACGAAATGCTGCCATTCGCATAGGATACCAACATGGCAGAGATCTGATGTCAACAGAAAGCGGCGGAGGAGAGAACTTCATCAATACCAGCAGGGACAGAAACAGTTGGTCTCCTGGTAGGGAGGGTGAGTCACAGACACCTGAGTCTCTCTCGCTTTGTCATCGAGCCAGAGGGGAGGAGCGGGGCCGCCGCCCGCGCCTGGAGCAGGCCCAGCGGCTCGCTGGTGTGGTGGTCGCGTGACCCCAATTGGAGAGGGGGCAGAGCGGAGCCGCCACCCGCGCCTGCAAGGTGGGCAGACCTGCGACCAACCTGCAGATCAGGCCCAGCGGTCCGCGGGCGTGGTAGGAGGGGCAGGGCGAGCCGCTGCCCACGCCTGCAAGGTAGGCAGACCTGCGACAGACCGGCGGATCAGGCCCAGCGGCCTGCCGGCGTGGTACACACATCACCCCAATTGGAGTAGGGGCAGAGCAGAGCCACCGCCCGCGCCAGGAACAGGCCCAGCGACCTGCCAGCGTGGTAGTCACAACACCCCAATTGGAGTAGGGGCAGAGCAGAGCCGCCACCCGTGCCCGAAAGGTGGGCAGACCTGAGACAGACCAACGGGACAGGCCTAGTGGCCTGCCGGTGCGACAGACACGTCACCCCATTTGGAGTAGGAGCAGAGCAGAGCCTTCGCTCGCACCCGGAACAGGCCCAGCGGTCCGGGGGTGTGGTAGACAAGTCACACCAATTGGAGGGGGGGCAGAGCAGAGCCGCCGCCCGCGCCTGTAGGGTAGGCAGACCTGCGACCGACCGGCGGATCAGGCCCGGTGGCCTGCCAGCGTGATACACACGTCACCCCAATTGGAGTAGGGGCAGAGCAGAGCCGCCACCTGCGCCCGGAACAGGCCCAGTGACCTGCCGGCATGGTAGTCACGACACCCCAATTGGAGTAAGGGAAGAGCAGAGCCGCCGCCCGCGCGTGCAAGGTAGGCAGACCTGCGAACGA
Organism: Marmota monax; assembly: GCF_021218885.2. Classification (NCBI taxonomy): domain Eukaryota; kingdom Metazoa; phylum Chordata; class Mammalia; order Rodentia; family Sciuridae; genus Marmota; species Marmota monax. Next base: position 4,149,023 of record NW_026694821.1, read on the forward strand.
CCTGCAGAACAGGCGCAGGGGTCTGCGGGCATGGTAGACACCTCACACCAATTGGAGGAGGGGCAGAGCAGAGCCGCCGCCCGCGCCTGCAAGGGAGACTTTTCAACTATACAAGAGCAATATAAATATATAGGGGGAAAAAATTTTCAAAAACACAACAGTTTCACCAAGCAGAAAGAAACGCAAGCAGTATGAAAAGACAAGGAAAGAAAGGACCACAAGCAATGCAGGTCAACTCAACTTTAGAAGAGGTAACAGCTGCAGCAGATGGAATGTCAGATAAAGAATTCAGGATATACATGCTTCAGATGATCTGGAGTATCAAGGAAGACATTAGACAGCAAAATCAGACAATGAAAGATCACTTCGACAATGAATTACACAAACAAATCCAGGAAGCAAAAGATCAACTATACAGGGAGATAGAGGTTATAAAAAACAAACAAACAGAAATCCTAGAAATGCAGGAAGCAATAAACCAACTTAAAAACTCAATGGAGAATACTACCAGCAGAGTAGAACACTTAGAAGATAGAACATCAGACAATGAAGACAAAGTATTTCAACTTGAAAAGAACATAGACAGCTCAGCAAGACTGTTAAGAAACCATGAGCAGAACATCCAAGAAATATGGGATAACATAAAGAGACCAAACTTAAGAGTCATTGGGATACAGAAAGGTATAGAGCTCCAAACCAAAGGAATGAGCATTCTATTCAATGAAATAATACGAGAAAACTTCCCAGACTTGAAGAATGAGACAGAATCCCAAATCCTAGAAGCCTACAGGACGCCGAATGTGCAAAATCATAAGAGATCCACACCTAGACACATTATAATGAAGATGCCCAACATACAGAATAAGGAGAGAATTTTAAAAGCTACAAGAGAAAGGAAGCAGATTACATTTAGGGGTAAACCAATCAGGATAACAGCTGATCTCTCAACACAGACTCTGAAAGCTAGAAGATCCTGGAATAACATATTTCAAACACTGAAAGAATATGGGTTCCAACCAAGAATCGTGTATCCAGCGAAATTAAGCTTCAAGATGGGAGATGAAATTAAAACCTTCCACGATAAACAAAAGTTAAAAGAATTTGCAGCTAGAAAACCATCTCTTCAAAACATCCTCAGCAAAACATTACAGGAAGAGGAAATGGAAAATAACAATGAAAACCAACAGTGGGAGGTAGGACAGTAAAGGGGGGAAAAATAATCAAAGAGGAAAACAAACCATCTTTAGTAACATAAATAAACAAATATGGCTGGAAGAACAACCCATATCTCAATAATAACCCTAAATGTTAATGGCTTAAACTCACCAATCAAGAGACACAGGCTAGTAGAATGGATCACAAAACAAGACCCAACAATATGCTGCCTACAGGAGACGCATTTGATAGGAAAAGACATACATAGACTGAAGGTAAAAGGTTAGGAAAAATCATATCACTCATATGGACTTCGGAAACAAGCAGGAGTGTCCATATTCATATCAAATAAAATAGATTTCAAGCCAAAGTTAATCAAAAGGGATAAAGAGGGACACTACATACTGCTCAAGGGAACCATACACCAACAAGACATAACAATCATAAATATATATGCCCCAAACAATGGTGCAGCTATGTTTATCATACAAACTCTTCTCAAGTTCAAGAGTCTAATAGACCACCATACAATAATCATGGGAGACTTCAACACACCTCTCTCACCACTGGACAGATCTTCCAAACAAAAGTTGAATAAGGAAACTATAGAACTCAATAACACAATTAATAACCTAGACTTAATTGACATATATAGAATATACCACCCAACATCAAGCAGTTACACTTTTTTCTCAGCAGCACATGGATCCTTCTCAAAAATAGATCATATATTATGTCACAGGGCAACTCTTAGACAATATAAAGGAGTAGAGATAATACCATGCATCTTATCTGATCATAATGGAATGAAACTGAAAATCAACGATAAAAGAAGGAAGAAAAAAGCATACATCACTTGGAGAATGAACAATAGGTTACTGAATGATCAATGGGTTATAGAAGACATCAAGGAGGAAATTAAAAAATTCTTAGAGATAAATGAAAACACAGACACAACATATCGGAATCTATGGGACACATTGAAAGCAGTTCTAAGAGGAAAATTCATTGCTTGGAGTTCATTCCTTAAAAAAAGAAAAAAACCAACAAATAAATGATCTCATACTTCATCTCAAAATCCTAGAAAAAGAAGAGCAAAACAACAGCAAAAGAAGTAGAAGGCAAGAAATAATTAAAATCAGAGCTGAAATTAATGAAATCGAAACAAAAGAAACAATTGAAAAAATTGACAAAACTAAAAGTTGGTTCTTTGAAAAAATAAACAAAATCAACAGACCCTTAGCCATGCTAGGGAAGAGAAGACGAGAGAGAACTCAAATTACTAGCATACAGGATGAAAAAGGCAATATCACAACAGACACTTCAGAAATACAGAAGATAATCAAAAATTATTTTGAATCCTTATACTCCAATAAATTAGAAGATAGTGAAGGCATCGATAAATTTCTTAAGTCATATGATCTGCCCAGATTGAGTCAGGAGGATATAGACAACCTAAACAGACCAATATCAATTGAGGAAATAGAAGAAACCATCAAAAGACTACCAACTAAGAAAAGCCCAGGACCGGAAGGGTATACAGCAGAGTTTTACAAAACCTTTAAAGAGGAACTAATACCAATACTTTTCAAGCTACTTCAGGAAATAGAAAAAGAGGGAGAACTTCCAAATTCATTCTACGAGGCCAACATCACCCTGATACCTAAACCAGACAAAGACACTTCAAAGAAAGAAAACTACAGACCAATATCTCTAATGAACCTAGACGCAAAAATTCTCAATAAAATTCTGGCGAATCGGATACAAAAACATATCAAAAAAATTGTGCACCATGATCAAGTAGGATTCATCCCTGGGATGCAAGGCTGGTTCAATATACGGAAATCAAAAAATGTTATTCACCACATCAATAGACTTAAAAATAAGAACCATATGATCATCTCGATAGATGCGGAAAAAGCATTCGACAAAGTACAGCATCCCTTTATGTTCAAAACTCTAGAAAAACTAGGGATAACAGGAACATACCTCAATATTGTAAAAGCAATCTATGCTAAGCCTCAGGCTAGCATCATTCTGAATGGAGAAAAATTGAAGGCATTCCCTCCAAAATCTGGAACAAGACAGGGATGCCCTCTCTCTCCACTTCTGTTCAACATAGTTCTCGAAACACTGACCAGAGCAATTAGACAGACGAAAGAAATTAAAGGCATAAAAATAGGAAAAGAAGAACTTAAATCATCATTATTTACAGGTGACATGATTCTATACCTAGCAGACCCAAAAGGGTCTACAAAGAAACTATTAGAGCTAATAAATGAATTCAGCAAAGTGGCAGGATATAAAATCAACACGCATAAATCAAAGGCATTCCTGTATATCAGCAACAAAGCCTCTGAAATGGAAATGAGGACAACCACTCCATTCACAATATCTTCAAAAAAAATAAAATACTTGGGAATCAACCTAACAAAAGAGGTGAAAGACTTATACAATGAAAACTACAGAACCCTAAAGAGAGAAATAGAAGAAGATCTTAGAAGATGGAAAAATATACCCTGTTCATGGATAGGCAGAACTAACATCATCAAAATGGCGATATTACCAAAAGTTCTCTATAGGTTTAATGCACTGCCAATCAAAATCCCAATGGCATTTCTTGTAGAAATAGAGAAAGCAATCATGAAATTCATATGGAAAAATAAAAGACCCAGAATAGCAAAAACAATGCTAAGCAGGAAGTGTGAATCAGGCGGTATAGCGATACCAGACTTCAAACTATACTACAGAGCAATAGTAACAAAAACAGCATGGTACTGGTACCAAAACAGGCGGGTGGACCAATGGTACAGAATAGAGGACACAGAAACCAATCCACAAAACTACAACTATCTTATATTTGATAAAGGGGCTAAAAGCATGCAATGGAGGAAGGATAGCATCTTCAACATATGGTGCTGGGAAAACTGGAAATCCATATGCAACAAAATGAAACTGAATCCCTTTCTCTCACCATGCACAAAAGTTAATTCAAAATGGATCAAGGAGCTTGATATCAAATCAGAGACACGCCATCTGATAGAAGAAAACGTTGGCTACGATCTACATACTGTGGGGTCGGGCTCCAAATTCCTCAATAGGACACCCATAGCACAAAAGTTAATAACTAGAATCAACAAATGGGACTTACTCAAACTAAAAAGTTTTTTCTCAGCAAAAGAAACAATAAGAGAGGTAAATAGGGAGCCTACATCCTGGGAACAAATCTTTACTCCTCACACTTCAGATAGAGCCCTAATATCCAGAGTATACAAAGAACTCAAAAAATTAGACAATAAGATAACAAACAACCCAATCAACAAATGGGCCAAGGACCTGAACAGACACTTCTCAGAAGAGGACATACAATCAATCAACAAGTACATGAAAAAATGCTCACCATCTCTAGCAGTCAGAGAAATGCAAATCAAAACCACCCTAAGATACCATCTCACTCCAGTAAGATTGGCAGCCATTATGAAGTCAAACAACAACAAGTGCTGGCGAGGATGTGGGGAAAAGGGTACACTTGTACATTGCTGGTGGGACTGCAAATTGGTGCAGCCAATTTGGAAAGCAGTATGGAGATTTCTTGGAAAGCTGGGAATGGAGCCACCATTTGACCCAGCTATTCCCCTTCTTGGTCTATTCCCTAAAGACCTAAAAAGAGCATGCTACAGGGACACTGCTACATCGATGTTCATAGCAGCACAATTCACAATAGCAAGACTGTGGAACCAACCTAGATGCCCTTCAATAGACGAATGGATAAAAAAAATGTGGCATTTATACACAATGGAGTATTACTCTGCATTAAAAAATGACAAAATCATAGAATTTGCAGGGAAATGGATGGCATTAGAGCAGATTATGCTAAGTGAAGCTAGCCAATCCCTAAAAAACAAATGCCAAATGTCTTCTTTGATATAAGGAGAGTAACTAAGAACAGAGTAGGGATGAAGAGCAGGAGAAGAAGATTAACATTAAACAGGGATGAGAGGTGGGAGGGAAAGGGAGAGAGAAGGGAAATTGCATGGAAATGGAAGGAGACCCTCAGGGTTATACAAAAGTACATACAAGAGGAAGTGAGGGGAAAGGGAAAAATAATACAAGGGGGAGAAATGAATGACAGTAGAGGGGGTAGAGAGAGAAGAGGGGAGGGGAGGGGAGGGGGGATAGTAGAGGATAGGAAAGGCAGCAGAACACAACAGACACTAGTATGGCAATATGTAAATCAATGGATGTGTAACTGATGTGATTCTGCAATCTGTATATGGGGTTAAAAATGGGAGTTCATAACCCACTTGAATCAAAGTGTGAAACATGATATATCAAGAACTATGTAATGTTTTGAACAACCAACAATAAAAAATTTTAAAAAAAGAAATGAAAATAAAACTTTATTGAGCATTCTATGTGCCAGTGCTACACAAAACACTTCAAATTCTTACTTCTTCCTTGAAACCACCATGGGGATAAGTGAACATTATTCCCATCTTACTGATGAGGGAAGAGAGATTCAGAGAGGATAAGGAATTGGATCAAGATCACTCAACTAGTGAGAAATTGAGCTTGGATTCACTGATCCGTCTGATCCTAAAATTTTATTCTTATTAGAACACCCCTCTTTTCCCTAGCAAGAAAGAAAAAATTAATGTTGCTATGTTAGAATGATTAAAATACCAGCCTAATATTAAAATGTAGAGAGAACTAGATTTATGGTTCAATAGAGAAAACACTGCTAAGTTTCTAATGGAACATTAAAATCAAAATATATTGTGTTTGAAATGATTCATACCAAGAAGAGTGAGAGAACAAAATAAGGCTTATTCTTTAGCCAGGGATTGAATTCATTTGAACTCAGGCTTAGTTATTGTTGTCGTCGTCGTCATCATCATCATCATCATCATCATCATCATCATCATCTAAACACTCTCACCCCTGTAACTATGGCAGATAGAAAAGTGAGCAGGAGGCTGCTTTGCCATGCCTCTTACAAAAACCGAACTTTTATGTTTAACAAGAGATGTGTTTCTGAACTTTTTCAGAGAACATGTCTATCTCAGATACGAAACCAAGAAACCTCTGTTTTGTTTTAAGCTGGGGATTTTTGGGAAGGGGGTTGGAGAGTAAATGTCTGACAGGTCTTTGAGCCTGAAGAGGTCACTGTGGAAGGAGCGACAGTGGCCCAGGTAGCTGGTAGCAGTCTCTAAGGAAAAAGGAAGAAGGTGCGCTGATGTATTTCAGGCTCTTTTTTGTCTCACTGGCCAAATGTGAGCATAAAACAGTTCCAAGGTCAACAGTGAATCAGGAAATCTGGGCTATTAATTAAGGAGTTTATGTTTTGCCAGAAGTCTCAGGGTGGGAGTTCTGGGACTTAGCTTCCCACCTTCTTTTCAGGGGTCTGTTGGAAGCACTATCCCAGGTTTTGCCTTGTGTAGCAAACACGATTCTTTACAATGAACATGAGGCTCTGTATGGGGTTGAGCAAATAAGGCATCCCAATGAGAAGGGAACTGGTGACAGAAGAGGCTTCGGTGTTACGGTTCTTCCTTCCCTAACTAATCTGATTCTGGCTGTTCTTGCCTTGGAAAGAGATTTGGCATTTCCCCTCCTCGCCTTCCCTGGGAAAGTTGAAGCCAGAGGTGAGGCTTGGTCCTCTTTCTGGGAAGAGAGGTTGGAGAGGGACTCAGAGCCAGAGCAGCTGAGATTTTGATTGGTTTCTTCTGCTGCCAACTCTCGCCAGCTTCTGGTGCCCACACAGACCTCAATGATGATATCTGACATGGTCTATTTCCTCCATCATGTGCAATTTGCCCACCTGCGTGGCCTTCTCACAGGTTTAACCTTGGTCACAGATGGCTGCGCTAACCAATAGGATTTAAATTTGTTTTATAAAATGTAACACGATATGGATTTGTAGATATTCTGTTTTCATTAAATGACTTTCCTTTAAAAAATGTGTAGAGTTGGTCTACAGGGAGTCTCAAATTTCTAATTTATTAAGGGACAAATTAATAATATAAATTCTTACTTCTAAGTAATATGACTATTGAAAAAAATACTTTACATTTAACTATAAAGTGAAGAAATTATAATTTCATGGGAGTACAAAGATCCTGACATGCATAGTCTGATAATCCCACAGTTTTTTCTATGGGATCTGACACCTACTGGAAGCTCAGAGATTATTTGTTCAATGAGTGAACAGGATTAACAAAGGCTTCTCAGGGGCTGTATCTGTCTGTGATAAAAGCCAACAAAGCCAAACCCTTCACTAACCATCTTTATACTGCAGTGAGACAGACGAGAGAGTGGGAGAGAGAGAGAGAAAGAGGACTCAAGATGGTCAAGCCTCAGGCTTAAATAAAACCACTTAGATAAAACTCTGCAAAAAAAAAATGTAGCCCAGTGCCATGCATGTCTGTTACTCTGACTTTATATGGATAAAAGAACTTAAAGCTTAGAAGAATAAAAAAAAATTATCCATCAGACAATGACTTTCAAATAATACTATCAAATATTATGCCAACTGAAGTTTTCATCAGGGAAATTGAAGTGGAACTTAAAAGCTTACAAAGAGATGATTTTTTAAAAAAGGTGTAAACCAAGACATTTCCAGGAAGTATTTTGACTGGTTTCCCAGATCACAGATTGACTGATTTTTTATGATTGTTAGGATTGACCACTGACACTATTTTCTTTTGTATATTGGCAACTCTTCCATCTTGTCCAATATATCCTCAGTATTTTTTTTTTCACAAAGTAAATATTTACATCAGGTAGGTAGGAAATCTAACAAGTTGAATTTACTCTTCTTTTCTTCCCCTCTATTAATTTCTATTATTTTTCTCTCTAGATAAGGTGATTGAAACTGTCACCCTTGTTTCACCTCACCTTTTTCTTGGATTAGATTCTCTCTCTCTCTTAGAGTTCATGTCTTATCTTCCTCTTCTTTAAACACTTCCTACATCTCTATTGATTGTTTTTTAAATAGAATATATTCCAACAATTTTACTAGATTCCAAGGTGCAGTGTTAGAGAACAAAGCTGGGCCCTCTGAGTGCCTTTCCCACCAACCCGATGGTGCTATGGTTGCCTGGTGCACCCGTGCCTTTCTAGAACATCTTAACATCACCAACTTGGAGATGCCCTTGGATTGGATTCTTGTTAATCTCCTGTTTCTTGATCTTGTCTGTATTGATGGTTACCTTCACTTTGATGAAGGGCTCTCTCTATTAGCTTCCTAAGAAGAGTGCAAAAGATATACATTTTTGGAGAACGTGGATATCTGAAAATGTTTTTATCCTGCTCTCACAATTAATATGTGGGCTCAGCATCATATTCAGGGTTAAAAATTATTTCCTTCAGAATTCTGAAGTCTGTGCTCCATGGTCTTTTTACTTCCAGTGCTATACTGTTGAGAAGCCTGAAGCCAGAGTCCTGTTTTGTTTTACTCTCTGTCTAGAAGCCTATACATTTTCTTTCTGTTTCTAGTACTCTAGAAGTTCATATTGATGTGTAGGAGCCTATTTTCATCTTGGATTGGGTGCTCAGGGTAAATCACAAATCAATGCCCTTCAGTTTCACATCACTGCTAATAAATTTCTAATCCTATTTTTCCCTCTATTTCTTCTGAAAGTTAAATTATTTGAATGTTGGCACTTATGACCAAATTCTTGAATTTTCTACTTCTTTATTAGTTAACTCTACTTTCAGGAAGAGTTTTTCAGTTCATCATCTAATGTCTTTAGATGTTTATGTTATGGTTTGGATCTGTTATGGTTTGGATCTATCATGTTCCTTTAAGGCCCGTGTGTTGAAGGCTTGGCCATCAGCTTTATGGCACCATTGGGAGATAATGGAACCTTTAGGGGGCGGAGCCTAGTGGAAGGAAATTAGGTCATCAACAGTGTGCCCTGAATCCCATCTCTGCTTTCAGTGCGATTGCACTATGAGGCAAATAGACGTCCTCTGCCATGTGTTCCTGCCATGATGTATACTGTGCTGCCATAGGCTCAAAGCAAGAGGGCCAAGCAACCATGGACTAAAACCTCTGGAATTGTGAACCAAAATAAACCTTTCCTCCTTTTATGCTGATTATACAGTATTTATTTTTTTTTTTACAGTGATGGACAGCTAACACAAATTCATTTGTTTTTATGTATTTAACTGACATAAGGCTATATTCTTCCAATGCCCCCCAGCATTCTTTTCTTGTGTAATCATTGCAAAGTTTTTTCTTATCTCTTTGAATATAGTGATATTTCATGTATATGCATGCATGTTCATGTATGTACCTGTAAACTTTTCTTCTCACCACAAGTTTTTACTGGTCAATTTTTTTTTAAAGAGAGAGAGAGAGAGAATTTTTTAATATTTTTTTTAGTTTTCGGTGGACACAACTTCTTTATTTTATTTATATGTGGTGCTGAGGATCGAACCCAGCGTCCCGCGCATGCCAGGCAAGCGCGTTACCGCATGAGCCACATCCCCAGCCCCTGATCAATTTTTCTTTCCATTTGCTTATTATGGTCTTTATCTTCTATGTTGGCAGTTATTTTAGATATCTGGTGATCTTTCATATATATAAAAGTTGGCAATCTGGGAACCTACTCAAGAAGAGCTTAGATGTTTTAGCTTTCAATATCCAACATATGCACATCTATAATATGGTAAGCAGAAATATCAAATGAAGGTCACTGTATTTTCTGTTTTCCAAGGTCCAGTGAATGAACTTATATCATTTTTGGGGGGGTTGAAGTTGGGGCACCACTCAATATGGTGGCCTTGTAAAGAGAGGGATCTAGGATTTAGTGGCTTCACCAATAGCCTTTACCCAATCCTATTATCTCCATACTTCCCTTTACCTCCAGTTATGGAAGTCATTGTTATTGGCAGTTCTGAGTTATATATCGGGCTGGTTCTCATTTTTGTTTATGGTTTAGTTTCCTCTAGGAAATATATATATATATATATATATATATATATATATATATATATATATATATATACACACACACACACACACACACACACACACACTCACACACGCACATATACATACACACTTTCCCATCTACTTCCTAGTTCTTAAAATAAATAAACAAAGAATATTTATAGTCATTTGTTTTTATGACATCTTTATTGACATATCATTTATATGCCATAAATTTTACCCTTTAGCATGTGCCATTTAGTGATTTTTAAGGATATTCACAGTATGTAACTATCACCACTAATTTTAGTTTCCCATCATTCTCAAAATAAATCCCATATCTATTAGTCATTTCTTCATTTCTGATGCCTTCTCTTCCTAGTTACATAAATAACTAATTTATTTTCTATCTCAATGTCTATTTGATACATTTTATAGATATGGAATCACACACTATGTGTCTTTTGTGAATAGTTTCTTTTATCATAAGGTTGAGTTTCATTCATGTTATAGTATGTATTATATTTTATTCCGTCTTGTTGCCAAGTAGTGTTCTCATGTATGGATATAATTCATTTTATTCATCTCTCAGATGATAGATGTTAAGGTAATTTCTACATTTTCACTATTATGAATAAAGTTGCTATAAACATTCACATTTAAATTTTTATGTAGACACACATTGTTATTTCTCTTTGGTGTATACCTAATAGTGGAATTGCTAAGTCATGTGGTGGCTCTCTGTTTAACATTTTCAGAACTTCTTAAATTGTTTAACAAAGCAGTTAAATCATTTTACAATATCACAGAAAAGTGAAGGTTCCAATTCTCCTAATTATTGTTGACATTTATTATCTCTCCTCTTAATTTTCACCATTCTAGCAGTACTTTATTGTGGTTTTCATTTGCATGTTGAACAACTTTTAATATATTTATCAACTATTTATATAACTTGTTTGAAGAAATAATTTGAAATTTTTTTCCCATTTTTAAGTTGGGTGATTTATCTTTCTATTTTTGAGTTCTAAGTGTTTCTTACATATTACAAATATAAGCCCTTTATCATATATATGATTTTCAAATAGTTTCTCCTATTCTATGGATTGTCTTTTCCTCTTGACAGTGTCATTTAAAACTCAGTTTTAAACTTTGAGGAAGTCTCTATCTCTATTTCTCTATCATCCCCCCACCTCTCTCATGCTAGGGATTGAACCCAAGGGGTGCTTTACCACTGAACTAGACTTGTGATCCTTCTGTCTCAGCCTCCCAAGTGTTCTTGGTTTCATATCTCAGAAAGCATTGCATAGTACAAGTTCATCACATTTACAACTGTGTTTATTTCGAAGTGTTTCATAGTTTTATGTATTGAAAATTATCTATATTCATTTGAGTTAATATTTGTTCATTGTGTTAGCTAGGAAGTTCAACTTTATTCTTTTACATGTGGCTGTTTGGTTGTTCTGACATCATTTGTTGATACATCTATTTTTCCCCAATGAATTATCTTAGTAACTTTGTTGGAAACTAATTGACTATAAATATACAGATTTATTTCTATTTACTTCTTTTAATTTTATTCCAATTAACTATATGTCTCTCCATATGCTAGAGTTACACTGTCTTCATTATAAGTAAGTTTCAGATAAGTAAATAGAAGTCCCCCAACTTTGTTCATCTCTCTCAAAACTGTTTTAGCTACTCTGGGTCCTTTAGATTTCCATATGGAAATTAGGGTCACCTTGTCATCTCTACCTAAAAAGGTAGCTGAGATTTTGACAGAAATTGTACTGAATCTTAAAATCAATTTACAGACTATTGTTATCTTAACCTTAGTTTTCTTACCTATATATGGAGTATAGTTACATTTATTTGTTTGTTTTTTTAAATATCTTTCAACTGTGTTTTATAATTTTCTATACAGAAGTCTTGCAGCTCTTTGGTTAAATGTATTCTAAGTACTTTATTCTTTTCAATGTTGTTGTAAATGCAATTATTTTCTTGATTTGTTTTGAACTATTTTTTGCTACTATGTGGAAATAAAATTTTTCTATATTTATCTTATGTTCTCCAACCTCAGTGAGTTTATTTTTAGTTCTAATAGTTTTTAGTGGAATATATATATATATATATATATATATATATATATATATATATATATATTCATACGTGTGTGTGCACACACACACGACCATGTTGTCTGTAAATAGACATAGTTTTAATTCTTCCTTTTCATTCTGAATGTCTTTTTATTTATTTCTTTTTCTGACATAATTGTCCCGTAAATAGAAGCAGGGAAAATGGATATCCCGTCTGCTTCTTAATTTTAGGGGGAAAACATTCAGTCTTTTACCATTAAGTACAATGTCACTCTGTTAATTTTGTATGTGCCCTTTACCAGGTGGAGGATAGTCAGTTCTATTCCTAGATTTTTGAGGGTTTGGATCATTAGAAATTGTTAAATTTTGTCCAAGGCTTTTTCTGCATCAATCTAGGTGACCATAGGTATTTGATTTTTAATTTTACTTGTTGCTTATGGCATAGACTGATTTTTAGTTAAAATATCATATTTCTGGGATGTATCTCACATGAACATAGTGCATAACCCTTTACATGTATTATTGAATTTATTTTGCTAGTATTTTATTTGGGACTTTTACATGTATGTTCACAAGGACTTTTCATGTGATGTCTTTGTCTATACTTGATATCAAATCTAGACGTAGAATTAGTTGGAAAATGCTATGGTTTGAATCTGGAATGTCCTCCAAAGGCCCACATAGCAGAGGTTTGGTAACAAGTGTGGTGCTGTTGGGGGATTGTAGAACTTAAAAGACATGGGACCTAGGGGAGATCTTCGGGTCTTAGGGGCATGCCGTTGAAGAGGATGATGCAACCCTGGCCCCCTCTTTTCTTTCTCTTCTCTCTCTCTCTCTCTCTCTCTCTCTCTCTCTCTCTCTTTCTTTCTTTCTCTCTCTCTCTCTCTTTTCATGGTTGTGAGCTGACCTGTTTTGCTATACCACACATTTCCATTATGATATTCTTCCTTGTCCAAAAGCAATGAGACTAGCTGATCATGTACTAGAACTTCCAAAGTTGTTAGCCAAAATAAAGCTTTTTTCTTTATAAGTTGATTACCCAGGTATTTTTTTTTATAGTGACAGAAAGCTAACATAGTAAATGTTCTCTCCTCTGGTATTTTTAGAAGAGTTCTGAAGTATTAAGTTATTAAGGTTTTATTAAGAACCTTATATTATTAATAATTCTTTAAACATTTGGTAGAATCACCAGCAAAGCAAACAGACATGGGCTTTCATTTGTAGAATGTTTTTAAATTATTAATTAAATACCTTTACTTGTCATAGGCCTGTTCAGATTTTTTATTTCTTCTAGACTAAATCTCAATAGGTCTTACCTTTTTAGGAATTTCTGCAATTTATCTAAGTCATCAAATTTGTCATTCATTTCATTTTCTTGTAATGCATGTTCCTTCAGGAAAGTTACTAATACTATGTTTTCTTTCATTTTTGATTTGTTAATTCAGTCTTACTTTTTTCTTGGTCAAGCTACCTAAAGATATGTCAGTTTTGTTGACCGTTTCAAAGAAAAAACTTCTTTAAAAATTCTTTCTATTGTTTTTTAATCATCTATTTTACTTATCTCTCCTCTATATTATTTCCTTCATCCTGCATGTTTTACATTTAGTTTGATAGTTTTGTAGTTTCTTAAGGTGGAGGTTTAGATGACTGACTTGAATTCTTTCTTAATATAAGTCTTTCAGAGCTGAAAATTTCCCTTGAAACATTGCTTTGGCTGCATCCCATAAATTATGACTTGTTGCAATGGTTTGCACTCATCATAAAGTATATTCTAATTTCCCTGTGGTATCTTCTTTACTCGGGAGTGAGCTTTTTAAAACAACAACAACAACAACAAAAAAACTTTGTGAATTTCTCAGTTCCTTTTGTTACTGACTTCTAAATTTCATTATATTGCACTCAGAAAATATGCTTTGTATATTTTAATCCTTCAAATATATATTGAGGCATGTTTCATGACCTATCATATGGCTTATCCCAGAGAATGTTGCAGTACATTTGAGAAGAATGTGTTTTCTTCTGTTAGGAGGAGTGTTCCTCAAATATCTATTGGGTTTACTTGACTTATGGTATTATTCAACTCTTCTATTTTGTTGTCGATCTTCAGTCTGATTGTTCTACTCATTATTAAAAATAGAGTACTAAAGTCCTTCATTACTATTGTTGAATTATATGTTTTACTTTTCAGATCCATCAGGGTTTTTGTTTGATTGTTTGTGTGTTTGTGTTTGTTTTAATGTATTTTGGAGCTTGGTCTTTGGTATATTTTTTTGGTTGTAATTGTAATGTCTTCTTGATAAATTGATTATCTTATCATTATAAGATGATATGTTTCTTTGTTTTTATTAACAATTTTTGTCTTAATGTCAATATAATATAATGTAGTATGAAAAAGATAGTCACTCCAGTTCTTTTTGGGTACTATGCTTTTTCTAAAATTTTACTTCAAACATTTGTCTTTTCTAATCTAAAATTTTTCTTTTGTAGAGAGTGTATAGTTGAATCATATTTTTTTTATTTTTTATCCATGATGCCAATCTCTTTCATTTGGAGTGTTTACTCTATTTTGATTTAATATCATTATTGGTAAGGTATCAATTATCTTCTATTTTGCTATTGTTTTATGTCATATATTTTTATTCTTTTGTTCCTCCATACTGCATTCTTTTTTAATATTTTTTTTTAGTTTTAGGTGGACAAATATCTTTATTTTAAATTTATATGGTGTTGAGGATCGAACCCAGTGCCTCATGCATGCTAGGCAAGCACTCTACCACTGAGCCACAACCCCAGCCCCCATACTGCATTCTTTTGAGTTAAAGAAATATTCTCTAATATGTCATTTTAATTATGTTGTTTTTTGATTACATTTTTAAATTTAGTTTCTTAGGGTTAATCATGGGATTGTCAATGCCTTAGCTTAGATACCAAAAATTTTAACAGCATGTAAATACTTTGCTCCAATATAGTTTCATTCTCTACCTTCATTTACAATATTATTGCCATATAAGTTATATTTTATACATTATGATTTCATTAATACCATTTTATATTTATTACTTTTTCTTTTAAATCAGATGACAGAATAAAGAAATTATAAGCAAAAATATATTGTTATTGTATTTCATCTTATGTAGTTATCATAAGTGTGCAGTTTATTTCTTCTTGTGACTCTGAGTTACTGTGTATTCTTTCATTTGAGACTGAAGGATTTTCATTAGTTTTTCTTACAGGAAGTCCTACTAAGAATGAATGAATTCTTTCAGTTTTTGTTCAGTTAGGATTTCTTAAATTATATTTTATTTTCAGAGGATAATTTTTCTGGATAGAGAATTCTTGTTTGGTATTTTTCTCTTTCAATAGTTCAAATCCCTTTAAATCAGCCTTCCAATTCCCACGGTTTCCGCTGAGAAGTCAGCTGTTAATGTTACTTCCCTTATTGATGGGTTATTTTTTTTTCTGGCTACTTGCGAGATTATTTCTTGTCTTTAGAGAGTTTTACTACCATATATATAAGTATGTATTTCTCTGAATTTATACTGCTTGAAGTTCACTGGATTTTTTTGATTGATCTCATTATTTTTTAAATCAAATTTGGAAAGTTACAAACATTGTTTATTGAGATAGTCTTTATGCTCCTTTCTTTTCTCTTTCTTGAACTCCTATTATGTACCAATCTCTAAGGCTCTTTACTTTTTCTTAATTTTTTTTCTATTTTTTTAACAGCTGGGTAATCTAAGTTGACTTATTCTCAAGATTTCTGATGCTTTCTTTGGCAATCTCACTTCTGATGTCAACAACCTGCTCTGAATTTTTCATTTCATTTATCATTCATTGCAACTCTAAAATTTTACTTATTTTTTTAATAATTTAAATCTATTTGGCAATATTCCAAACTTGATGAAACATTGTTCTCACATATCCCTTTAAATATTTAGATATAGTTTCCTTTAATTGTTTTCCTTTAAAATATATATACATACACATATACATACATACATGTGTGTATATTTATATGATTATATATATATTATATGTACATACATTATATATATTATATATATAAATAGGCTAATTTATTGTTCTTGTGACTACTTCTGCACTTTCTTAAGTTTTATTGACTTTCATTTTGTTTTGCTATGTAGTGACCATACTTACTGTTTCTTTTCATGTTTTGTAATATGTTGTAATAAACTTGGCATTTGGAATAATATAATATGAAATTTATCAAATTCAGATATCACCCCCAAGGAATTTGGGGGGTTGATTTAGTTGTGTTTTTATAGTTAGTTTGTTTTAAAGTAATTCTTTGGGATGAATTGCAGCCACTGAAGTCTCTACTAAAATTTCTTAGTTAAGCACTAAGTTAATTAAGCTAATGACAGAGATTTTCTTAAGTGCCCTGAACAAATAAATTTAGCACCCTATGATAAGGTGCTCTGTATAGCGTTGGGGCATGCCTATGATATTCTAAGTATTTAAAACTCAGCTTTAGTTTTCACCTCCTATTTGTTCAGCACCTCATGGTCAGCCAGATGTGAGTAATCAAGGTCATCTCACATCTTTCCTGAGCATGCACATAAACCTTGCAAAGAAAAAAATTATAGATATGTATGTTCATTCTACCCTTATAGTCAGAATCTATTTTATAATATATTTAATTATATTTAAATCAAGGTCTATGTTTATTATAATTCCTCAATAGTCTACCTGATTTTTATTGAATAATAGACTTGCAAATATCTACTAGTAAACTATCCAGTAGAAAGAAACACCAGAAGGAAAAATATTCTTGTTCACAACCATCCTTCATTTAAAATGTCCTTATGACCAAAGGTCTCATTTGCTCTCTGTTCTATCTTTTAAATAAAACTCTTTGCACTTGGAAAAAAATAACATCAGTAAACTAGATTAATTATAAAAATATGCTGTAATAAAATTATGCCCCCCCTCCCCGTCTCTGTTCTACACCTCCTCAAAATACCTACTTGTGCCTGGCAAGTGGTGCACATGTCTAATCCAGTGGCTCTGGAGGCTGAGGTAGGAGGATCACAAGTTCAAAGCCAACCTCAACAACTTAGCAAGACCCTATGCATGGGCTGGGGATGTGGCTCAAGGGGTAGCGCGCTCGCCTGGCATGCGTGCGGCCCGGGTTCGATCCTCAGCACCACATAACAAACGAAGATGTTGTGTCTGCCAAAAAATAAATAATAAATAGTTCTCTCTCTCTCTTAAAAAAAAAAAAAAAACCCTATGCAACTCAGCAAGACCCTGTTTCTAAATAAAATATTAAAAAAGGCTGGGGATGTTACTCAGTGCTAAAATGCTCGTGTGTTCAATCCCTGGTACAAACAAAACAAAAAAACCTTCTTGTATTTGTATTCTACTATATTTTACAGACTGTAGTTGAATGTGGGTAAGTGAAACACAAAACTGGATAGGGGGCTGGGTGCGGTGGTATATGCCTGTTACCCCAACGGCTCGGGATGCTGAGGCAGGAGGATTGTGAGTTCAAAGCCAGCCTCAGCAAAAGTGAGGTACTAAGCAACTCTGTGAGACCCCGTCTCTAAATAAAATACAAAATAGGGCTGGGGATGTGGTTCAGCAGCCAAGTGCTCCTGAGTTTCATCCTCGGTACCCCCCCCCCAAAATCTGGATAAGGGGAACTACTGTAGTAGGGACTCATCTTGAAAGTAATTTGCAATATTGTGATATTTTTATCAACAAAAATGTGAAGGCATGATCAGTGATTATCAACATATAGCCCTTAGTACTCTCTTAAGGAAAATGAGACATTAAATCATTCAAAAATGAAAATTCTTTCTTTGCTTCTTATTAGCAAGGTATGTGTAAATTTGTAGACTTCCATTTTTAGATATGACCAAAACAATTACTAATAGCACTAAGTGACTAATTAAGCATTAATACAAGCAGTGTATTGGAGTTTATTAAGAATTCAAATTTGGTTTTCTATTAAGAGGCCTGCTTTCTATACAATGCTTTAACAATATATGGCAAGATTCCTACTATACATACAAACATAGAAGTTGTTGGGAATCTTGCAATTTTCAAGAATTATGATTTGTAATCACTATATTGGTAACATCTTGAATTGATTGTGGTTCTCCATAGTGGCTTACCTTGCATTTTAAAATGTAAATAATTATTAATATACCTTTTTATTTATTATATTTATGTTTATACCTTTAGGATCTAATACTAGTATTGGTGCCTATTGCCATCAGTAGATTTTAAACATGTAGATCTTAGAGTTCAGTTACAAATCATCTCTACCACTTGTCATAGATTAGGTTTCCCAGAGATAGACTATGGGTTGATGTTTGATTTATTAAGAAGTGCTCCTAGGAAGAGCAGTAGGGGAATGGGAAATGGGATCATGAAGAGAAGAAGGAAATCCATGTCAGCACATCCTTCCACCCGCTGACAAAGATCCAATTGTTCTGTCATCTTTTTGATTCCTCAGGGCCTATTTGTTTCAGCTTCGAAAACAGTTAGTACCTTAAATCACACAGTCAATTCTCCAGATCGCTTGATGAGCAGTTTTCAATGGCCCTGTTTCTGATTTCCTCTGTGCCCAAAGCAGAAAGCAGCATGAAGATTATGCTTAAGCAAAGAGAGAAAAACAAAAACCACATAAGACCAAAAAGGTTTCTAAAATTCACATGTTGGCAGCTTAAAAAGAGTGGCTTATCTTTCAAACAGTTATCAGACACCACCTCCCCACCCCCTGCATCCTTCTTCCTGCTTTTTGCCTTTCCAAACCCAAACATTCTATTTATAAAAGGAATGCTTTTAATCTTGTGGTTTGTGGGTATGGGATGGGTGTCCTGGTCATATTCCAATCAAGATAATTACATTCTCTCTTCCTCAAACCCCCTGTTGCTTACATTCCAAGTGACATTCTTCTTTCCTCTTTAGCAAACTGCTCTGAGGCAGCACTGTGAGGTGGTAAACAGCTGGAGGGGCTCCCCCAGAGGTGGTTGCACATCAGTGTTAAGTGAGCTCCTCCCAGTATAGTTTGTCTATCAACTTGTTGAAAGCATTTGGCATTTTTAAAGCATTTGGCATCTTTCAGAGGAAAAAAAGGGAAGATTCTATGATTAGTGCTATAGCCTCAGTAGATTTGAAGCACTGCTGTAATTAGAATGGAAATAACAGCAACAATTTAAAAAGTGATAGACCTTTGCAGACAGGATGATTGATATAAATGAGTTTCTCAATAACAAGTATTTTATAGATAACCTATAATAAAATTAGGCCTTGCATTTTAGGTTATCAAAGATACCATACCTCCAGTATTAAGCATTTTCAAGCTAGGCAAAAGGCTCATTGAAATAGTAACCAAATTTCCGCAGTAGTTTAATTAAACTGAAATGCCTATTAGCATAAAATCAAAATCATATCGTTTTGTGAAAAAGACATCCTGAATGTAGTTAAAAGAGTTCAGATCAAGTTATTTCCAGAGAAATACATTCTAATTGGTTTCCTCCATTTACAGGGAGCTTTTGGATGAGTTCCTTACCATTTGAATAATTCAGTGTCCTTGATTCATATCACCACACTCTCCTGCCATTTTCTGGTTTAGATTTGTGTACCCTCCCATATCCACACCACCTGAGGGACACAATCTAAAATTCAGTAAGTTTGGTTGAGAGAATGAAGATAAATAATTTGAAGAAATATTGGAATTTTAGATGAAAATACTTGGTGTCTTAAGAAAAGGTTGCTTAGATTCACTTCTCACCCTACAAATCATAGCAGAGAAAGAAAATTCAACCCCTCTTCTGTTTGAACATGACAGGGAAAGAATTTCAGAAGTAGGCATATTTGCAGTCAGTAGAGAAATTGCTAATGCTCAAGGACATTTCAAGTAGATGTGGCCTCCCTGGGATCCTGAGGAAAGGAGAGAAAATAGACCTCAGGAAACCTTGTGCCTTCTCAGAACTCACCATGTGACTCTGTCACCCAGATCAAAAGTGTGATGTTCCTCCAAACTTGAGATCAGCTTTTCTACTTAATCTTCTCCAGCCACTACCCAATTTGCTTCCCTCACTCCACAACACATTCAGTACCCTGTTCCAAATAATTAGGGCCATTAGTGGGAAAATCTGGAGGGGGCAAGATCAGTTACTCTTGGGAAGACCCTTCGGTCTATGGAAGAATAGGCATCTAGGTGTTGCCTACTCCAGACACTTGCTCAAGTTCCACAAACCTTTGAGAATGTTTCTTTGCTGATTCATAGCCTAATCCCCAGATAAGAATGCCTTCAGAGGCCCTTCTCATAGGTAGAGCTGATGTTAGAAAAGGGTTTGGGCCAAGAAAGGCTAAAAGCAGATTTCAGAAACTCCCCTTCTGGTTATAGCGTAGATCCCTATGATTAACCTGTTACTAACTTAGTCTTTGTTTAAACCTTATTTGTAAAGCTAGGTTGGAAGCAATGCATTGCACTCTACCATAGCATTCTGAAGGCAAGGATAATACCCAATTTCTTTTCAACTGCCAGAATTTACCTCGGTGACTGGATATAAAACAGATTCTCAAAAGCATGCATGTTAAGGAACAGCTGATCAAGTAGGTAAATGAAGCAACTTATCTTCTTCACCATTAAAAATTAGAGTGAGCTTTTCTTAGAATGTCTTTAAAATTTTTTTATAACATGATTTTATAAATGCTTTATCAAAGGAAAGTGATCTCATCTAAAATTAAAGAAATATATTTCAGATTCAACTACACTCAATGCTACTAAGAAGGGTCTTTATTTACAGATAGTTGGATATGATAAAAATTTTCAGTAAACTTTTTGAGACTTAAAGAATCTATGGCTAAATCTATTATTTTTTTCCAGTGCTCAAAGATACCCCTATTGATTCTAAAATCAAAGAACAGACAGAAGTTCAAGTGGGTTGTAAACTTGGCAAAAACATACTCTACCAAGAAATAAAAAAGAATTTGGTTTCAAAATCTGTTACAGTACAGGCATCTTCTGGTTTTCTTTTACAAGAGAAGTCCAAGAAAAAAGAATCGTAACATCACTTAACACAATGAAATATACTTTATGTAACTAACAATATTAAAACCGCTTTTCTGAAAATGAGGCCAAAAGATGTAACTTCCTTTGAAAAATCAGTTTGGAATAAGCCACTTGGTAACCATCATCTTGCCTCAGGTGTGGGTGTTTAACCTCCTCTTATCATTTGGCCCTTGATGACCTAAAGTGACCTCTACTGTCATCACTCATCTGATAGCAGTGTTTCTCCATTGTATTTCTGTTTGCATTTTACTGTTTATAAGCCCAGGACTGTCCTGTCTATATGGTGCTTCCCTCTGCTCCCATGACTATCACAAAGGATACAACAGCTTGATTAGACTTTTTCTGTGGTTATTATTGAGAACATCTCTTCTGAACAGTTTTTGGCACTTGAATTCGTTCTTCATATGTCAGTGCAATTGTGCCCTAAAGGAAGAGTCAGTGCTGCAGGGACAAAGGGGCTTAATTCTAAATGTGCCCAAGGACTCTTATTTCAGGCAGTCTTACTGTCTGCAAGGGCTGCTGAATATCCTCAGATTCTAGATTTGAAACATTAGATGGAACTTCTAGAGAACAGAAGCACAGTCTTACACTCCATTGCATCTTCTAATCTAGCACATTGCCTAACACACAGTAAGCCTTCAGTAGACATATGTTTGTGGAAAGAACCAATATAGCAAAGTATAGCAATCTCTCTCCTAGAGGGTGGATAGTTATCCAGCTTTATGATTAATTTATTTTACTTTGAAGTTTAGGAGGTATTCCTTGTAAATTGTGTGTCTCTAAAAACAATATACTGGGAATTGTGTTTTTCATTGCTATGATATTAAATAAAATGCATTCTTTTAAAAAGTATTTTTTAATTGTAGTTGGACACAATACCTTTATTTTTATTTGTTTTTATTTTTATGTAGTGCTGAGGATCAAACCCACCACCTCGCACGTGCTAGGCAAGTGCTCTACCACTGAGCCACAGCCTCAGCCCCAATAAAGTACATTCTTAGTATTTTTCTTTACTCTATATTTTAACCTTAATCTGTAGCTTGTCACTTAGACAAGCCCCTCAAAGGATGGGCTGTGTCTTACAATTCTCTAATCAGTGCCTAGACAATCAATGTTCAATCAGAGCAGCTGATTCGAAAAGGCTGCTATAGGAATGACTGAGAATATAAAAAAATAATGTCTATCTGAGTTTAAAATGATATGGAAGCAATAAAAATAATATTGCTGGTGCCAAAAAAAAGGTAATATGGAAGACATTCTTTAGAGAATCATCAAAATGCTAGTGAACAAGCCAGAGATGAAAGGATTAAATTTGACAGATACGAAGGATAATGTCCCAATCTTCTCTCCATTTTTGTTCTAAACTTGGATGGTTTGAGATCCCTAAAAACTCAAATTTCCTTTTTGTTACAGAGGAAATGAATTCAAATTAAAGCAAAAAGATACAATGTTACATGAATACTGGGTTAAATTGTCTGGCTAATTGTGGTAGTTGTATCACTCAGGCAGAGAAAAAAAAAACATATTCAAAAGGGTTTAACTGAAGAGAGTTTTGAAAAGGGACCATTTACCAAAGCGGGCTGGATTCATGGAACCACCAAAGAAACACCCAAAGCTAGCAAGAACAGAAAGCCATTGTCACTTTTAGGTCTGGGGAAACAGAGTGATCCTGGTCCTGGAACCAATAAAAGTTGGAGCTTTAAAAGAAAGACTCAAAGGGGTCTTTTATCCTAAAGATGCAGCCACTTTTAAACTGTCCCTAGAAAAGGAGGCGATGGATATGTGATCCTTTCCCTTTCTCCTGTGCATCCTTCTCTGTCTTCTCCTGGCACATCCCATTGACTAAACACAAGTCAAAGCCTGGAGCACAGGCAGGGCAGACAATGATGGGAACAGAGGGTAGTGGAGGCCAGGAAGGGTGAATGTAGAATAATGCACACACATTGGCCTCCCTGAAAAGCCTCTGTCTCTCACAGAGCCATGAGTCCATGTCCTCCGAGGCCTCTAGAGTACAGCTGGAGATGAAATCATCAGCTTAACTTTTGATGGAAACTTTGGTTCTAAGTTGGTCAATATTTATTTTCTTCTCCAACTTGGGTTATCAGTTTTGATCAACTAGGCTGCCATAGAAAAGGACTACTTCTTCTTTCTGTCTGAGCATTAGATGTAATCACCTGCCAATCAACTGGTTAACTGAAGCAAGGATAAATGTTTGTTCCCATTCAGATTCACAAGAGAGGGGGGGAAAAATTGGACTAGTTATCACTAGAACTATGCTAGTTGAATCAGTACAGAAATTAAACACTCAAGAGAAGTCAAAATTTGAAATCTACTTATTATCTCAAGTGGAGAGACTGTTCATTTAGTCCTAGAAATTTCTATTATTCTATTTTCATATAGATCTAAATTAAAATGTGCCATTACTTTACATTCTTACAGGATAACGAATGAAGATTTAGTACTCAAAATTGTATCTTCCCCCTTCTTTTTATCTCAGGAATGTCTAATAAATAAGTATCCTTGTAGACAAAGAAGATAAGTGTGGTTAAACAATACAATCTTTATAGAGTCATAGAAATGTTCTATTTCAGAAATATCTAACTGTATTAAAATCCTAGCTTTTTTCATTCCAAGATCCTGTGTCACCAATTATTCCCTGATTACTCTATGCCACAAAGCTCCAGGAACCCTGGCCTCTTTTCATTCCTCTGACAGAAGCATAGTAGGGGAAGGGAGATCGGGGACAGATATCATTGGGTCACATTCTCTGAATATATTACCCCAGAGTGTTCTTTTCAACAATTTTCAAGGTAAGGTATTAATCTGACAGTTTTTAGAGAGAAAGATATTCACACTGCTAGAGGGGCCAGATGAGTTATATATTTAAAAATACAATAGTCAGTTAATTGGACCAATGTAGGGGTTTGGTTTTTTTCATTTTTGTTTTTGTTTTTCAAATTGATATCTCAGCAAATGTCCTCATGTCTGATGCCAGTAGATAGTACAGGTACATACTTTTTTTTTTTTTTTTTTTTTTTTTTTTTGGTAGCAGGAATTGAACCCAATGTTGCTTAACCAGTGAGCTATATCCCCAGCCCTTTTTTTATATTTTTATTAGAGACAAAGTCTCACTGAGTTGCTTAGGGCCTCATTAGTTGCTGAGGCTGGGTTTGAACTCACAATCCTCCTGCCTTGGCCTCCCGAGTCACTGGGATTACAGCTGTGCACCAACCAGACCAGTTTAGAATTCTTGAATAGTAAACTTTACACTTTAAATTCCAGTGGATGTGATGGGAGCAGTGGACAACCCCTGTAATCCCAGTGACTCCAGAGATAGAGGAAGGAGGATCACGAGTTCAAAGCTAGTCTGGGCAAAAGCAAGGCACTAAGCAACTCAGTGAGACCCTGTCTCTAAATAAAATACAAAATAGGGCTGGGGATGTGGCTCAGTGGTCAAGTGTCCCTGAGTTCAATCCCCTGTATGGAAAAAAAAAAAAACCAAAAACAAAAGTCTATATGCTTTCAGGTGTTCATATAAAGCAGCATTTCAGATAAGCAAGGACCAAGGAAATAGAGCATCCATGGATTCTTCCTGAAAAAGAAGTGTCCAAGATATATAGCAGCCTACCAAATAAGGGAGTCCTGTTTGAGTGGACAGGCAAGGCAGAGTCTGAAAAATTATAAACATAATTGTGAATAAGATAAATTATCATGAATATTTAAAAAAAATAACAATTACTGGATCTAAAATTCTAGATCATGTCATAGAAAGTTATAATAGAAGAGAAACTGTTATATAGATTCATTAGGAAGTCAATAAATACTGTTAGTTCTCAACATTGACAATTATAATTTGAAATGGATAAAATTTTGTTGTTAATATTGTTAAATACAAAAACATTCTATAAGCCTTTAATTACTATGGGTGGGGGGACAAAGAAACAAAGAATGTTTGGCAAAAGAATATGAATTGAAAACTAATTATATTGATAAAACTATCAAATTTTGAGTGTCAGAGTAAGCTATGCAATTTACCTTATCTCCTTTTATTCTCTTTCTAGTCTCTGTGATAACTATGATCCAACTCAAAATCAGATCTACTTATGCATGAAATTAGGTCAGTTTTTATTGATACACCAGTAAGTAGAAGGATGGTTAAAAACATGAGTTCTGATTCTCATTGATTAGTTTTAGCCACTAGTAATTTTGATCTGACAAAGATGCTGAGGCTGAATTCCAGTATAGCAGAAAAATCTGTCATGGACTATTAGTGATACCTATTTCCAGAAAAAGAGGAAGGATTTTTATCCAGTGTGCCACATTTTTTACTAAATCAATCACAATTATAAAAGTAGACAATATACAATTACAAGCAATAAGATTGAATGTATATCACATGAAAATGGAGCTAGAATAAATATATCTAAACAAAGAAATAGATTTAAAGGTCATTCAAAAATTCTATCCACATTTAAAGTAAAGAATCAAAGAAAAGTAAAGAGTAGAATGAATGAGAAAGATAAACACCAAAAAGTATGCCAATGAAACAAGAAAACAGAAATTATAGCATGTATTACATACAAAAATTTATGAATTAAGACCAAAACTAAAATGAAAGGCAGACATAATATTCTCCATTCTTAGAGAATATGAAATAAAAATAAATTATTTAATTGATGACATAGAAAATAAATTTAAAAGATTGAGTTTAAAAAATCACTAATTCAAGAAGTAAAAATCCTGAAATTTCAGTAGTTTCTGAAGAGATTAAGTGCTGGTGGTGGCATGTACCCCAAGTCCCAGGTATTGAAGGCAAATCATAAAGAAATTAAAAGTTGCCACAAAATTTTATCTTTTATGGTATTTTTATAAGAAAAAATTAATATATGATGTGACAAAAGCAGGATATAAAGTGTGCATATTATGATTATTATTTTACAACTCAGACACATACATGCATGTGCTCAAAGACAATTCACATTCTTTCAACATGCAGAAATATTTTCCTAAATGATTAGATTATATATGAATCTTTTTGCTTTTTCCATTTCTTCACCACTATGTATTGCTTCTATCATAATGAATAACAAGTAATGGTATTAAGCCAAGAAAAGTTAATTTTAGAGAAGCAGCTTTCCACACCCCCCCCCACACTTAATGATGAAGAAAATTTATTCTAACAAAAGAACAAAGGAAAAACAGCTAAACCTGAAGCAATCAGTAAGAGAAAAGGGAAGGGGGAAGAGAGAGAAAAGGAAAGGGGAAAAAAAAGGAGGGGTAGGATTCCTGGGCTAAGGAACTTGAACCAAAAGTATCAGCAGGATACTGCTAATGGAAGTTATCAGAATGTTATATAGAAAGCTTGTGGGGGAAGTCCTCTACCAAGACTTCTGGCATAGAAGGAAGAATCAACTTGTCTTCCATAACAACTAATTCTCCTGGATCACAGTCAAGACATAAGCTCCATGAGGGCAGGTGCCTTTGCTGACACTGTGGACTATCTTAGGACTGCATAGGACACGTGGGACCAAGGCTCATTTGTTAAGAATGAAGATTTCCTCAAGAGCCACCCAGGCTCTGCCTCTAAAGTCTGTTGCCGTCAGTAATTAACAGTGCCTTGATCCACAGCAAGAACATTTTTCAAAGCTATAGATAGATAATGCAAGTAGATTTCAGAATAAATACATGGAATAAATACATCTAAACAAAGAAACAGATTTAAACGTCATTCAAAAATTCTATTCACATTTAAAATAAAGAATCACAGAAAGGTGAAAAGCAAAACGAATGAGCAAAATAAATACCACAAAGTATGCCAACAAAACAAGATGAAAACAGAAATTACAACATGTACAATATACAAAAAATTCATGAACTAAGACCAAAACTAAGGTGAAAGGCAGATATAATATTCTCCATTCTTAGAGAACATGAAATGAAAATAAATTATTTAATTGATGATCAAAATCATCCTTGACAGGAAGGCTCCATGATCTCAAATGAGCAATTCCACAAGGATACAAGCTAAATCCTTCATTTAGTTTTCAGAATATGTATTCCTTAGTTTCAAAGTAGAGGCCCATGTTGGCGTAACCCAACCCTGGGGGCACCATTTCTAACTAAACTCACACAACCTTAGGCTGTGTATGGAACCAAAATACCCAGAGGCAGGGATGAGAACAATCTTCCTGCCGATCATGCTGGCCAGACCAGTTCTCAACTGGCTTTGGAAACAAGATCTGGAAGCCAGGCTTTACAGCAAGCATTATTAAGTAAGAGCTTATTGGAAAGTACAAGGGACAAACAGTAGGAAACCCTGTCCTATGAGGACTGATCTAAAGGAACTGGGGGGACTATACTAACGAGAAAGACCTGGAAAATACAAGAGAACTGTCTTCAGAAAAGGGGGTTAGTCGTGTTCTGTGTTTGTTACTTCACTGAGATTTACTGTGATCAATAAATGGAAAATTCTATGGATTTCAGCATTTTCTGAAAAGTATACTATGCTCTAAGGTTCTAATCACATAGGAACAATTCCCCATAACAAGAATTGTGACCACTGCTAGGTGACATCTATTAGGAATGTTCTAGAAGGGATTCCTTCATTATATGGTACACGATACCATCTTGACTTCTTACCAGGAGACTGTGGCCAATGGAGAGATTTTGTTAGTCTAGAAAACATTTTTAAATTAATTTTTTAAATGCCCTTGGGGAACAACCAGAGTAGTCCACACAACCCACACCACACCACTCCTGGTCCTGAACCGAGCTGCTTCACATACTTAGGCTACCTGCCTACCTCCTAAAGGCATTTGCATTTATCTCATCTGCAATGTCCACTCCAGTTCTAAGATACTTTGGTCTGTGACTCAGTTTCACCCCTGAGCTCTCACAAAAATTTTCTATCATTATAAGATGGAAGAGATAGGAACTCAGCAATGACATAAGTGAATTAGAATCTATTGATGAAGACAGTGACTCCAAACAGTTTCAGGTTGTTCTCTTTCTCTATACAACTTTGGCCTGCCATACTATTCTTTTTCTCCCTCTCCCTTCTTAACCTTTCAATTCCATAGGTTTTTTTCCCCTGAGCCTCTATGAACAGACTATTTAAGATGTAAAAATTTTCACTTAGGATTCAGATGCTTTTATTATCATTACAGTCCAGAAAAGCAGCCTTCAGGTTGACTTGGCTTACTCATTTGAACCATTCCAAGGTTCTTGGTAGGGATCTGGCTCCTCACTCTGTGGTTGGTGTAATGCTGCCATCTAGTGATTATTTAGATAAAGTGCCTGAGGCATTGGCCTCCTCCCAGGCACAAAATGTTTTTAAATGTATATAACAGTGAAGTAGTCCTGCACCAGGCAGGTCCACCTAATTGGGAGGATAAAACTGAAATCCATAAAGACAGCTGTGAACTGAAAAAGGAAACTTCTAATGAATATTAATATTAATTACAATGATCATTCATGATATTTAATAATAATATCAATAGTGATTGAGTTATAATAATGATGCTCTGCAGGAAATATATATATATAACTTTCATATAATATCTTTCAGTATCTTTTACATGATGTCTTTTTATATATATATCATTAGATTTTTTTTTATTTCTTACATACATGACAATAGTGGATATTATTCTAATCAAAACTCCACAAATAACAGTATCATATTCATTCTTTCCACATGAGGCATCAGGCACAAAGAGGGCAAGCAGACTTCCCCCAGATTACACAGCTCATAAATAAAAGAGTAAGAATTTGAGCCAGATAGGTGGCTCCAGATCTTCTAGATGATTCAGTCACAGAGCCTAGCAGCATTTCAGCAGTGTTCATCATAGAGAAGTTGGCCTGGTGGGAAAACCAGCCATTGAAACAACACAACAAAATGGTGTGGAAGGTTGGTGGTGAAGGGTTCTATTTATCTAACTGGTTTGGAACAAAAGCCAGCCAGGAGTGGAAGGCTGGGGTAATAAGATCTAGCGGGAGGACAAGGACTGGTAGCAGCCAAGTGGGACGTCAAGGCCCCCATTTAGCAGAGTAAGGAAGAGCTCTGGCTCTTGGATATGTTAAGTGCTCAGGGGAAATTCTCTTGAGGATCCTGAGACTTGGGTTGCTCACTCTTGGTCTAGCTAGCTTCAGGGACTGACCTGGGCATGCTGGTACCATTTCTGTTACTCTTACTAAAAGCCCAACTACCTTTCCTGAAGTCCAGCCTCCCTTGTGATACACATTCATATGAGGGTGGGGGAGTGATAAATGATACACATTTGTTTTTGTCTGTTTGTTTAATAATCCATCATAGCCATCCTGAGCTAGGTGATTTCTCATCCTTTGTCTTTTTTAAACCCTAAAGGAATATTTAGAATTTGGAAGCGCAGTATCTAGGTGCTTATAGTCTAGTTGCTGAAAAGGTGCTTTATAAGGAGCAAGGATTTTGAACCTCCTAATGAAATTAACCCATCTGTAAATTGTCCCACATTTTGCTTGTTGAGTTTCTTAAAATAATTCAGATGCATGCATTCAACTTTTAGAGCAAACACAAGATAAAAAAGCGTCATTCCTGACAGAACCATGCCCAACTCCACCATTTGATCTCACCACACAAGTGAGGTTCTCAAAGCCTGATGGACTGACTCACAGATTCCCTTAAGTCAGTTTCAGAGATTTGTTTGTTTGTGCTTTATAAATAGTTAATGAAAAGTAACAGTTATATGACAAATATACCCCTTTTAGAGGAGAGTACTCTTTGTACTTTTTAGATGCCCTTCATGTATATGGTTGTTTATTCTGTCTTCCATACATGAAGGGCTTCTGCATCCACAGCCCAACCACAGACCAAATATAGTCAGAGGAACAAAGCTTTTGCACTTACCATATACAACACATAGCATTTATATTGTATTAGCTATTATAAGTAATCTAGGAAGATTTAAATTACACAAAAAGCATCCTAAAAACACAAAGTACATGTAGCAAGGCATGGTGGTACATGCCTGTAATCCCAGCAGCTCAGGAGGCTGAGGGAAGAGGATCGCGAGTTCAAAGCAGTCTCAACAAAGGTGAGGTGCTAAGCAACTCAGTGAGACCCTGTCTCCAAATAAAATACAAAATAGGGCTCAGGATGTGGCTAAGTGGTCAAGTGCCCCTGAATTTAATCGCCAATACTTTCCCTCTCTCCCACAAAGAAAACCTAACTCAAAAAACAAAGTACAAAAGAAGATATGTGTAGGTTATATGCTAACACTATGCCATTTTTTTATATATATATATATAAGGGACTTGAGCATCTGAGGATTTTGGAATTCTGGGAGAGGTCCTGGAACCAATCTCCTACCCATACCAGGGACATCTGTATTTGCATTTGAACCAGACTGTTATGGGCCACCCAGTCTGTGGATGAATACACTGTAACACATCACTTTATTCTAATATTCTAACTTATCATTTCATTTTGGCATTGTAAGAAGGGGAATAGCAAACATCATATGTGAAGTTTATACTCCAGAATAATAATTACTTAGATATTATCTGGAAAGGTGAAATAATAATGATGTACTGGGAGTCCTTCAGTTTGTGGTGCAAATTTTACACCAAAACATAAAGAAAGAACAAGAGGTTGCAAAGTCTACCTTGCCATCCTCCAACAAGGCTCAAGCATCCTGTTGGGTTTCTAATGCTATGTAGTGTGGGGGTGGGGAGTGAAGAGTGGAAGTTAGTCCTGTCCTCTTCTCTCCTGTCTGCATACTGTACTGCAGAGGGGCTTTGGGAGTGAGTAGTAACAGGCAGCCAGGGGTCCTGAAGCTTGTATGATAAGCTTGCAAGATGGGGTTCATGTAGAAAATATTTGAAGATAGGGTGTCCACTCTATAGGGTTGTGCCAAAATGACAGGGCCCGTTGCATAATACTTTAAAAAAAATTATATTCTGCATTGAGCTTTTGAAAGTTTACTACCATCATCCTCATTTATTTTTTCACAGAAGCACAAATTTTTCTCCTAACTCTGAAAGGATCTGGAAAGTTTTAATACTGATTGAGTTAAAATTATAACAAAAGCAGTAAAATCAAATGGATTACACAAATTAAATATACATTTAATTTGTATATTTAAAATGTATTTATTTCTATAATAAATACACAATCAATAGTCTCTATTTTCTCTGACAATAAGTAAACAAGTCTATTACCCAAGTTAAATGTTCTGTACATATTGCACATGTTAAAGGAATATCTTTTGGGTAGCTATTACCATGCACACAACTCAGTTTTATAATAATAAGTGCTTATTTTTGCAGACTTTTCACTTTTTAGGTCTTTGTTATAATCCCCATACACATTGCTGTTATTTTTGTTTATTCAATTATCTTCTTTGTGTGTGTGTGTGTACCAGGATTGAACCCAGAGTCACTTAATCACTAAGCCACATTCCCAGCCCTTTTTTATATTTTATTTCAAGAATGGTCTCACTGAGTTGCTTTAGGACCTCACTAAGTTGCTGAGGCTGTCTTTGAATTTGCGATTCTCCTGCCTCAGCCTCCTGAGCTTCTGGGATTACATGCATGCATGACCGCGCCTGGCTGTAATTTAGTTTTGAGAGAAGTTAGTTCCCCTTCCTTTAGTACATGCTTTCCTCTTTGTATTAGGAAACTAGAGGTGCAGATTTACATGAACTCTTTAGCAACTAAGAGAGAAAGTAATGGAATTCCTTTATTCCTATATGCTTGGCATTTGTGGAGGCTCTCTGACATGCCGGGCACCTGGGGGTCCTGTTGGCAGCATATTTTTATTTTACTGAACTCAAGGCCTCTTTCTTCTCACAGGCACCAGGGTGGACAGAACAAACAGCTGTCAGTCCGACAGCAGTGGGTTTCTGGAGGAGCCACCGGAAGCCCCGCCCTTCCAGGTAGGAAGAGGGCCCTTATTGCTCACCACACATGGTCCACTCTAACCTCACTCATGGCTAACTTAGAAGGAAAGATAAGTTTAAGGTGGCTGCCAGATTCAGAAGGGTTTGGAGGCACATGCCATGTGCAGTCAAAGGGCAGAACATGATGGAGTCACAGTAGATGAGATTCCAGAACATTCCACCTTTCCTTTTCATTTTTTTAATATATATTTTTTTAGTTGTAGATGGACATAATACCATTCCTTCTTTTTTCCCTTTATTTCTTCCTTCCTTTCCTTCTTTCTTTCTTCCTTTTTATGTGGTGCTGAGGATCAAACACAGTGCCTCCCACATGCTAGGCAAGCGCTCTACCACTGAGCCACAACCCCAGCCCCATCCTTTTAATTTTTTTAATCAAGAAAGCGGAGCCTCATAAGCTGGTGCTAGATGAAGCACTCACTGATGTAGAACTTGAGCCTGTAACTTTTGTCTCCTAACTTTGGAGTCAACCATGATGACACTTACAACCTTACCCCTATTGCCTTCCCCACCTCCTGACACCTTTCCCTTTGTCCCGGTTGCTCCTACAGATGTCTTCCTTCCCAAGCAGCCAGAGTCCTGCTGAGAACAGAGGCAGAAAGCTAAGGGATCAGAGCCACAGCTTAGTGTCATCCCAGGACTGTCAGCAAGAGTCAGAGAGGTCTGGTTCCAAGAGCATGGTGAACACATCTTTTTCTAGCCAAGACTGGAGCATCTTGGAAGAAAAGGCTTCAGCATCTGTGGTGGAGGAAGAGCCTCAGCTTGAGGCCACAGAGGGGCCACCAGAGCTGTTGATCCCAGACGCAACCCTGGCCAAGACCGCCACTGGGAAAGAACACCCAAGGGAAGTCGGCCATCTGTGGCAGCCCCCACCAGTGTCCCATGCTGAATATGAAGGCGCTGGAGCCATGGTCACCTCCACATATTGTGGCCCTCTGGGATTGGCCCACATCACAGAAGAGAAGGACAGGACTCTGGGGCCTGAGGGAACAGAGGAAGTGCTCGCACAAGGCCACCACTGTGAGTCTCAAAGTTTTCCTGGGATTCATCAGACTCAAGACAATTTCCCTCATGTGGACTTGGAGGCCCTAGGAGCAGAAGAGGGCAGCAAGTTCTGTCCCTATACCAGCCACAACTCACTAGTACAAGAGAGGCCACCACAGCAAATTCCTAAGTACAGAGAAGTCACATCCTGTTCAGTTGACCTTGGCCAAACATCTGACAGGTCTGTTTCCCACCTCAATAAACTGCCTGGAGATGTTCCCACTGACTCAAACACTGGCCGCTCCCAGGCTGTGTCAGCCCAGATGTCCTCTAATCTGGTGTCAGCTGCTCAGAGTGCCATGGCCTTGGGGACTGACTATGGAAGCACAGATTTAGAATGCACTCTGTGTGACCCTCTGACTACCACAGGACCAAGACTAGGGACAGAAGCGAGACAGGTCGCTGATGTTTCTGTTCAGACTTTTTATACCTATGAATCCCAGCCCTGGCATTGCTGTTCATCCCCAAGTGACAAGGCCTTCGCTCAGAGGTCCCCGCCCCTCACCAAATCGGTCTCTCTGGATGCAGGTTTCCCTAGTCTTTACCCAATGGACACCTGCCACACTACACCCACCCTGGGCTGTGTCTGCTGTCATCACCATCCCCACTGCTGTGCAGAAAGATCAAGCCCCGGCCCTGCACCTCCAGTCTGTAGGCACTGCCTGGGCTCACATGCAGATCACCCAGAAGCCCAGTTCACAAGGACCTTGAAAGCCCTCCAGGACACCACCATGAGGGAGCTTTGTTCTGTAAGTGTTTCCCCTGCAAAGATGAGAAGGCAGGTGCACCAAAGGCACCACTAATGCCTCAGGGATAAGGTTGAGGCTTCCTTCCTGAATGTGAGATCTTGGGGATCGCCCTCCTGACTTAAATCACGCAAACCATTTATAGAGTACTTTATCATTGAGGGCATATTCTCCCAAATCTCTTCTTATTTCATGCTTCTCATCAATCACGTTTTGAAGCAAGGAAGGCAGATTTTATGATTAGTCCTCATTTTACAGAAGGGAAAACTAAGGCATAAAACAGTAAATTCATATCCCGAAGATTGTCAGCATTTATGCATCTGCCTCATCTCCAATTCAGTCTAGCTGAGAAGTTCTGGTCTTACATTTTCTTAGCTGAATACTCTTGCACGAGCCATTTAATTTCTCTGGGTCCACCCTATCAAATAAGGAGATGATGCAGTCTGTAGACCTGGATTGTCTTATTATTAAATAAGCTTGTAAAGTACTCAGCACAGTCTGGTACAGAGAAGCTCTAGGTAATATTAGTTGGGTGTTCCTCTCATCTTCAGTTATTAATATTGTTTTACTTCTGCCAAGTTCTTGAATCTAGAACTCCTCATGTCAAGTAGAAGGACTTTGGTCCACCCTTTCTAGGCTTGTTTCAAAGCAGACATTGGGGTTATTACAAATTGATCAACCTTTTTGGGCCTTTGATTAGTCAACAGGTATTTAATGAGTCCTTCCAGTGCCTTCTTTTCAACAATCCTCAAGGTAAGAAATAATCTAGGCCTTCAAGGCCCACCATTAATTCAAAATATCAAGACTCTCACACATGAAACTGCATACAGAGAGAGTTAAAAGAGACTAGGATTGCAGCTATTCAAAGAAAATGAATAGGAAATGTGATTTACTGAGCATCTAGGGTTTGGTGTCTGCTAGGTTACCTTCCAATTCTTCAGTTCCGTAAATATTTGTTGAGTACCTATGCTAACCATTTTAATGACTTTATGTCATCTGACCTTGGATTCATACATACCATAAATATTTATTGGATTCCTAATATATTCCATGTCCTCTCTCTTTTATAGACCAGGAACTAGAACTGAGAGAGGTTATATAATTCTTCCAGCACTTCCAAACTACAAAGTGGCAAATACAAATTCAAATTTGGAAGACATGAAAGTTTTGGACATCCATTCCAGGCAAAGGTGTGTCCAACTCTAAAATATCTAAATATATATAAAAGTAATGTTAACATTAGAAAGTGATTATTTAGAAGATAAAACATATTTCTACATGATCTCTCAACAAATAGAAATATCTATCAATGTAATGATAAAGAAAATAATTACATGAAAGTTGATATAATTTGTCACATTATTCTTTCATATTTCAAAACTATCAGGCATTTGGAATATTTTTAAATGATACATGAATGAAGATTATCTTCTTGTAAGAGAAAGTTTTATTCAAGCAATAAGATAATACCTCATCTGTTCACATACACCCTTGAAAACAATACAAATTCATTTATTGATTGTGTTGAGAAGAGAGATTCCAAACATGTATCAATTGAGAAGTACTATCAATTTATCACTTGATATTAAAATCAGGTATCTATGACAACAGATGAGTATAGATACTCAGTTAGACTATCCCTCATTCAGTGACTCGACCACAATTGAACAAAGAGGGAAAAAAGGTAACCCAGTCTCCCATGGCACAAACAAAAGTGTCCAGCTGCAGGAGATTATTTTACATGGTTGAGTCAATGAATACAGAAGTCACAGAGTCTAGAGCAGCTTATGGGTGGGCCTGACACAAGTTCTAGAAGGATACCTACTTCATCAGGCAAGCCCTGGCATCCAGGAGCACAGCAGATCAAGTAGCACAGCCTGGTCAGACCATTGCATCTGGCACTAAGCAGGTAGAAGGACTACAGCTTCTGGAAGGCAGAACACAGACGGACACAGCCCTAGAGAAACTTAGGCTCGGAACCCAGAGCCAGGTACTAGGAAAGGATGCTGTTTAGACAAGAGACTAATATAGGTCTAGGGGTTACCCTGAGTCTAGACCAGAGGTCTTCCCATTCTTCCTACTTTAGGCCTTGGACCTGCATAGTCCCATCTGTGCAGAACAACTTGTCATCTAGAAATAGATGCTCCTACTGGGTTGACGCTATGACATATTAGCACTTCTGCTGAAAATAGAGGCTTTGTGGCCCATAATGCACAGTGGACATCCTCAGATGGCTATAGGTTTTAAACAAGCAGGAGTTGGAATGAGTGTGCATGTCACCAGCCCACAGTTTAAGATACCTTGTCCCATATTGCCTTAGCCTTCTCCCCTTCTAGAGCTTGCAATTATACAAAAAAAAGGTACTTTTACCAAATTAATTTGGTATTATATACCTACTGAAATGAATATTATTTAGAGTTTTACTAGATGTTAATGTTTCTCTTTATTTAGATCCAAGGAACCAGAAACACACATTAAAAGGAAACAATCAAAACACACGCAACTATGCGCATGTGTATTTGTGCTTGTAGGCAGACATACATACATGCCTACACACACACACACACACACATGAGAACAAGCGAAAATAAGGGATTGCATTTCTCGGTGAGCCTAGAGCCAAACAAAGAAACTTAAAGAACAAAGAGGAAAAGGGTGCGCAGTGCAGCAACATCTGCTACCTTGAGAGTGAGCCTGGGTTTATAAGGCCTGAAAAATATTCCAGAGAAAAATGACTTTAAGTTAAATGCTATGTGTTAGCAAGGGTTAGGAAAGATATTTAGGAGAAAATTAACTAGAAAATGTGCAAATGAAGATTATAGGCAAGCATGGATATCACCTTTTACATAATAGGAATTCCAAACAGAAGTTAAAACTAAGAGCAATTTTAGGTAAAACATATGACACAGAGAAACACCTCCAGCTTATCCAGTGGTTTCACTGCAGAGAAACACATGGCCATTTTTGTGATCTTCTGGGATATCTTAAGATAAAGGTTTGTTGATATGAATAAATTCTTAGAAGTGAATTGATTCTTTACAATAATTTGTTAACTTAAAAATTGATTTGTTGATATAATTAGATTTACATATATAAACCTATATAGATGACTTCTCAAGAATTATTTATTAATTAAAAATGAAAATCTTTCTAGAATAAGATCTGAATATTAGAAAATTCTTCTATTGTGTTTATGATTTAATTTTACAGAAAACCAAAATTATACAAAATTTAGAAAGTAATATGAGCTGATTCAAAAGTGAAAGTTCAATGGTTATTGGTACCCTTTCTTTTACAACTGAAGTTTGATTTAATGGGTTTGGGTCAGTAGAGCAGAACTTGTATTAGATTAGGTTTAACTTAGTCCTTAAATTGGAAAGAAAAAAAAAAAACCCAAGTGCGGTGGCTCAAGCCTGTAATCCCAGCAGCTCAGGAGGCTGAGGCAGGAGGATCATGAGTTCAAAGCCAGCCTCAGCAACAGCAAGGCACTAAGCAACTCAGTGAGACCCTGTCTCTCAATAAAATACAAAATAGGGCTGGGGATGTGGCTCAGTCATTGAGTGCTCCTGAGTTCAATCCCGGTACCGGACGCCCCCCAAAAGGAGTACAAAATACATTCTTCCTTGCATAAAGTGCCCTTCCTTGCAAACTGTTTCTTTATCTGTTCTAGGGCTAAAATGTATTTTCTTTGTGTTTCCAAATGACCAGAAGATGGCAGCCTTTCAGAATCTTCCACATCACTGAGGGGAATGTGAACATTCCATTGGTTATTTCCAAATCCAACCCCACACCATCCAATCATGAAGGGTCACCCTGAAAGATCTAGATGGGGCATAAAACCCAGTGTTTATGATGTCCAGCCAACTTGGGCAACGTCTTTTGAAGGGCCTAATCTCACTGTCCCCAGAACTTTGAAGTGAATTTGAACCAGCTGGCCAGTCTTGGATATTGTATAGGAGTACACTTGAACCACTTGATCAACTCCCTCCTGAAGAACAGATAATTTCTTCACATGTCTAGCTACTCCATAGGTCCTGCTGTGACCCAGTCAGGTACTGAGAAGAAAAGAGATGAATCTGAAGGCTTGGGTTTGAAATCTGACTGCCATTTTTTTTTTACCACAAAGTTATTAACCATTCTTTTTCAGAGCATGTGTCTATGAAAGAAGCCCTCATGGTCTCCAGGATCTTTTCTGGCTTTAAAGGCCACAATATGATCATTTTCTAAGCACTCTTGCCAACATCAATAATGCTTCAGAGTCTCCTTATTGCTGGTTCACATAAACTCGGACTGAGGCAGTTAAATAGTGCATTAAAAATTATAAAACTTGGAGGATAAACTCAAAACTTAACTCTCAAAGCAAAAAAAAAAAGGTATTACCATTATGACAATTCTGAAAAGAACAATCATAGGACTGCCAGGATCTTGGCCATATGGTTTTGGGGAGAAGGGTAAGAAATATGGAACTTCCTAGAAACAGGACTGAAAGAATTAGCCTAGGTATATGGTTTGTCTCTGTGGAAGGGTGAGAAGAAAATGTTAAGTGGGCCTGCTAGCCATGTCAGATTCCTCTAAAGAGTGTCTCAAAGGCCCCAACATCAGGCTCTTTGCTTCCATCCCATTGGCTGTCCTATCTGCAAGGGACACTGGGAAATGTAGTTCTTCAGCTAGACACATTGCTGCCCCTAAGTAGAATTATGTTAATGAGAAGGGGAAAAGTGAGCATGCAGTTAGGCATACTGATGGGGTCTGGGGGACCTCATAGAGATAACTTTAGGGTCCAATAAGCATTGACCCCATCCAGAGTTAGGTAGGTAGTGATCCTGGGATCTTGGGTCCTGGGTTTATTCAAAGCATGATCCAACCAGATTGCAAAATAAGGGAGATAGCTGGGTAAAAACTCAGCATATCATCAGAGTGTCCCACAAATGGACAGAGCTTGAGTGTGTCAAAGATACACAGCAGACGGAAGTCAGAGCAGTGAAAAGAGATTTTGTTCAACTGTTGGTGGTAGGGGAAAGAACTGACCTCCATTCTGATTTGCACACAGATCATTTAGGCATTTTAAAGAAAGTAAGAAAAAGGGAAGAGCAGGAGCTTAATAGAGTCAGAGATGAGAAAACTTACAAAAGTTTGGTCAGGTCAGTGTAAATGCTGTTCAGCCAGCTGACAGGTACTGAAACTAGGATTCTACCCTCCCACAGAGCCTGGGCAATAGCCTTCCAGATAAGTATGTTTCAAAGGAATGGTTCTTGGGTCCTTGAGAAAGACAATTCTGAGTTGTAAGAGATATACGTTCACAATTTTAAGCCCCTTTTAGTAAATGATATAAGAAAGGTAGGTCAGGGGTCTATGCCAGGTTTTGGCTAAAGCAAACTATAAATTTTCCTGGCAGCTCTGAGCTTTTTTCGGGCAGGCAATTTAATTAGGGGCTGAGGCTAAGCATTCTAGGGACAGAGTCTTGTTCTGCTAGAAGCCATGCTAGAGTTTGATTAAGTATCTTAATGCAGGTCAGAGTTGTTATGTAGAGAGCATTCAGCAATTTC
The DNA here is from genome assembly GCF_021218885.2 of Marmota monax. Taxonomy (NCBI): domain Eukaryota; kingdom Metazoa; phylum Chordata; class Mammalia; order Rodentia; family Sciuridae; genus Marmota; species Marmota monax. The sequence continues at coordinate 4,188,534 of NW_026694821.1, forward strand.
AGATGCTGCAGGAATATGTTTAAATTAGGAAACCAAGGCAAAGGCACAGTTCTAGAGAGAATGTAAAATTTGAAGGATGATTCACATCAGAAGTAATGGAAAGCAAGGTGGAGAGTGTAGATGGAGCTCAATTCCAGATTCCAACTCCCAGAAAGGATGGGATGCCCAAACTTTGCCTGTCTTACTCTGGGTGGGCTTGTTAGCTAGGTGGAGCTGATGCTGCAGATCTCAACCTCCAGGAATGGTGGCTAAGCAGGGCTACGACTCATTAAAAATATATTCTAAGCAGATTTTCTTTAATCAAGCACACACCATCTGAGTAGATGTGTCCAGTGTTCTTGGTACTCAGCACCAAAGTTAAACAAAATTAAATGAGAGACTCGACTTTTCTAAGCACAAGCCCTCTGGCTGGCCTCCCCCACCCCCTTCTGTCCATGTCTTTGCAGCCCCACATCACCCAGTCTCTTTGAGATGTAATGATAGCCACTTAAGGGCTGCCCAAGAACCTCTGCCTTCCTGTCTCAGCTAACTACAGCCACTAGTTACTTCTGGAGGCCAAAGGCTGGGTCTCCCTATTCTCTTCCTCATATATTAACAGGAGAACTTTGATCCCCAGTGGGAAGGGAGACCCATTCCCTTCCCTGGGTGAGCTTTTCCAGTGCATCAGAAAGGACACCTTTCTCAGCTCTTTCTAATCATTCTCAGTGCACAGTCCTTGAGATGGAAGCCATGAAGACTGTATGCCAGAGTTTCCGGGAGCATTTAGAGGAAATTGAGCAGCACCTCACAGGACAGCAGGCACTTTTTTCCAGGGACATGTCAGAGGAGGAAAGGTAATTATCTGAGGGAGTCATAAAAGTAAGTACCAGACCACACACCTGGAGCAAGGGAAGGTAATCAGGGCAGGACAGGACTGGTGAGCACCCTGGAGCAGGGCTAATGAGAAACGGGCCAGGTTTTCCTTTACTTTCATGGTCTTGTTTTTGCTTTCTCAGTGGGAGCCTGTGAGAGTCATTTGCTGGATGGGAACATTTACTCTTTAAGGCCAGGGCGATATGAGAAGGTCAGAAGAAAGGCAGTGGGCTGGGAGGAGGGGGATTATCCGCAGGAAATCTTCAGGGGATGTGAATAGGGTTCATGCAAATGCAAATGTGTCCAGATTATTAGAGTTTTGAAAATCTGCATTATTTTCACATGGATTAAAAATATGTCCCAAATCTCTCAAAAATAGAAAGATCAGTAGAGGCCAGTCAGAGGCTCTAAGCGGGGGGGGGGGGGGGGGGGTTGGTTGGAGAGGGAGGAAAAGTGAAGTACTGGGGACTGAAATGGAACAAATTATTTTATATCAAAATGATTTTATATCAGGCTGGGGTTGTGGCTCAGTGGTAACGCGCTTGCCTAGCATGTGTGAGGTACTGGGTTCGATTCTCAGCACCACATATAAATACATAAAATAAAGGTCCATCAACAACTTAAAAAATATTTTTAAAAAAGGAATTAAAAAAATGATTTTATATCAAAATGAACCTTACCATGATATATGACTATAATGTACTAATAAAACATTTGCTTAAAAATATGTCCCCAAAGCAGAGGCATTGTTCATTGCCTGAACAATAGGATAGGGGTAGGATTTAACTGTACAGGGCCATTAGGGTTCTTTTTGGGGAGATGGTACATGAACTGGATGATGGTGATAGTTGCTCACCTTGTTAAATTTATTACAAATCAAGTAAACTTTAAAACAGTAAACTTTATGATAAGTAAATTATACTATCATGGAGTTGTTTTAAAGAAAAAAAAAGGATGGGAATACTGCTCAGTGGAAGAGCACGTGCCTAGCATGCATAAGGCCCTGGGTTCAATCCTCAGCACCCCTACCCACCTAACACCCCAGAAAAAAGCAACCTTCCTGAAGAATATATCTGTGTCTGTAACTGAATCAAATAGAGAAGGCGACATTCTCTTTTCAGAAATTTCAAAGACAGGCCTATAATCTGTAATCCCAGCTCAGGAGGCTGAGATAGGAGGATCCCAAGTTCAAAGCCAGCCTCAGCAAAAGCGAAGTGCTAAGCAACTCAGTGAGACCCTGTCTCTAAATAAAAAAACAAAATAGGGCTGGGGGTGTGGCTCAGTGGTCAGATGCCTTTGAGTTCAATCCCCCATATCCCCCCCAAAAAAGAAATTTCCAAGACAGGACCAACGTTTTGAGAGGAACAATGTAAGACTGCCCTTAGAGGTGATTATTAAATTCAGGTGTTTTCTGTTATTTATCTGCAGGGAGGAGGCTGAACAACTTCAAACTTTGCGTGAGGCCCTGAGGCAGCAAGTGGAAGAGCTGGAGTTTCAGTTAGGAGAACGGGCTCAGCAAATCAGAGAAGGGCTTTTATTGGTACGCAGCAATGCGGGCAGAGTGTGACTGTGTCCAACTTGCCGGAGGAGGAGGGCATTCATTGAGAACCTGATTTTGCCATCATTTCAGATTCCAGGATCGTGTGCCCACACTTTCATTTCAGGAACAAAGTACCTTGGGAACTCAGTTCCCCTAACTGCCATACTCAGCATCCCTCCTCCCCCATAAATAAGAGGGAAGTGCTATCACCCATTTTCCAATTGAGAACAAGAATCACGGGGCATGGTGCAACTTACTCTTGAGCCAGTCAAAACTAAGTACTACCATAATGTGCTGCTGGCTCAAAGAGCCCATTCTAGAGAATTTATACCTCATAAATGCCTCTCTCCCAAGTGAGTGAGCTATTTGGTACAAATACTATACATTGTCCACTCTTTTTATTCTTGTTTCCCTTCAGCAGCTGGAGTTTCTCATGGCGGAGCCTCCTGAACACTATACACACCTGCAGCAGCATAACTGGACAGAAGAAAACAGTAGCCAGACTTCAAGTGGTAACACCCACACAGCCATGGACGATGGCCAGCAGCCTCCCTGCTCAGGTGTGGTCCAGTTGGCTGCCCTTGATTTACTGGCCAAGGAGACCAGAACTGAGATGTCTCCCCCATCACCAGCTCCAGAGGAGTCTGGTCCAGCCCCTCCATCAAGTTGTTCTGAGGGAGAAAAAGATACAAATAGCTTTCTCTAGTTCCAAGTGGATTTAGTGTACAATGTAAGAGCTCACAACAGCTGTAGCAAGGAGATCTAAATCCGCCCCCAGAATTGTCTCCCAACCCTTCATCACCTATATCTTTTGTTTGTTTGTTTGTTTTCATATTCTGCTCTATGATTAAACTCAAAGCAATTTGGAATACTACGTACCCATTGATTATGGAATAATTAATCACCTACTATGTACCTGACCCAGGCTATACAGTGGTAACCAAGTGGTGTACAGTCTTTGCCCTGCTAGACCTTACTGCCTGATGGAGGAGAGAGAATATAAACACACACATGCATTCGTCATTAAAAGCTGGGTAAGTGCTTTGAAGAAAATTACCAGATCTTAAGAAAGAGGACACATTGGAGAGTCTGATTCAGATTAGGTGTTCAAAGGCCTGGTTGGGGAAGTGACAAAGGTGAGGGAAAGAGAATCCAGAATGCAGTGGCGCCAGGGCATCTAAAGGGCCTGAGTCAGTTATCCAATGGGAGTGCAGATGAAGCACCTACAGTGTGCCAGGGACCCTTTGTGCAAGAGGCAGCCAGGAGCAAGACAGAATGACTACATTGCATGAGTCAGGTGAAGATTGCAAACAACAACAACAGACAACTCAGTGAGCTAATTTCAGTACTGACAATATGGTGGAGAAGCCTGTGTGTAGTGTTGCAGAGGGTAACATGGAGTGAGAAGTGATTGGCATTAACTTGTTCCAGAGACACTGACTCTCTATGGAATGGGGAACACATGGAGAATGGAATGGGCAGGGAACATGTCATGGAAAAATAATGCCCTGGGGGAAGTTTATAATTTGTAGAAGAGAATGGACAGGCAGAGGTCACCCGCTAGCAAAGGAATTAGGACACTGTTTTGAAACTGGCCATCGCCAGAACCAACCTCACCACCTGCTTCCACTCCTCATCCTCCTTGCATTTTGGAAACTCTTTGATTTTTTATTCCCAACTTCCCTGGAGAGGACCCCTTGTTTCCTCCACTGACTGTACTTCCTCAGAAAGTGGAAGCTCCCATCCTCTCCTTAATTCTCCTTTTCCCTTCATACCGCTCCCCTCCATATACACGTCCCCTCTGCAGTCCTCCATGCCCCCAGTTCCCACCTGTCTCCAGAATCCCAGTCCAGCATCTTCTATTTCCCTGCCACACAGACTCTAAGCCACCATTTTTCCCTATCTCCTCATGTCTTTCTCCCTGTTACCTCGGAATCTGTCACCATGTCATTGCTGAGTTTCCCACCACAATGTGGTCTCCAAAAGTCCCTTCAGAACCTGGTGACAGCACAAGGCAGTGGCCTTCTATGTAACCCTACCTTCTTTCTCCCTGAACCACACTGGCCTCTGCCTGGTTGGTCCCCCTCAGGCACCCCTTGGGCCATATTTCCTTGATTAATGTGAGTACCAGGAAGTACTTTTAGGATATCCCAGAGAAGTGAAGAGAAATCACAGGATCGTACCACCCCGTCCCAGGCAGTATTCCACCAAAATGTGTGTTTGCCCCAGAAGCAGCAAGCCTCTGCTCTTGTCTCCCATTGCATCATCTCCTTGTGCCACGTCCTTCTTTTGGTCCCTGTATCCTGGCTCTATTTTTAGTCACAATTGCATTTGTACCTACCAAATGGCTTTTCTTTCTGAACTTCTTAAAATCTTCACCTGGATCAGACTTTAGGCCTCCATTTTCCAGGACACTTTGAGCTTGCCTGTGATCTCTGCCTGCTTCTTCCCCATAACACCTGCTGGCTGAAGAGAAATACCTGGCTCTGGGCCCTCCCTAACCTGATCACCATAGGTTTACAGTCTCAGGTCCCACTCGACGTTCATATGAATCTTGAATGCTATTCCACTAAACCACCCCGTACATGCCTGCTCCCTTTCTTTGATAATCTATACAAACTATAGTCTGCTCTCCATATCCACAGGCTCTGCATCCATGGCTCAACAATATTAAAACAAAAAATGCATCTGTCTCAACATGTAGAGACTTTTTCTCATCAATATTCTCTAAATAGCATAATAATTGTTTACCTAGCATTTACATTATACTAGGTATCATAAGTAATCTAGAGATGATTTTAAGTATGTGGAAGGATATGTAGGTTCTGTGCAAATACTATACCAATTTATATAAGGGATTTGAGCCTCTATGGATTTTGGTATCCTTGAAGAACCCAAAACCAATCCATTGCAGATAAAGGGAAGACTACATCTCTCCAGTAAGTCTTGGGCTAGACCTCACCCATAGCACAGGATTTCTTTGATGATTTCTGGTTGAAGGGATCCCTATGTTTTGGAACTCCTTTATTACTTTGCACCTTTATTAAGACACTTACAACCTATTACCTTGCGTTATCATTATCTGCACAGGATGCATCCTCCCCACTAAACCAAAAGCTACTTAAGGACCATGTACCACCCTTTACCCTTGTGTTTAAGAGAAACTATCAGGATGAAAGTTGAGGCTTCTTTTTACCATATAGGACTTTGGCCACTTGCTCTCTTTTCCCTCACTTCTTCCTCTGTGAAATAAGAATAAGAAAAACCATGCCAGGTGGTTGGACAGAATAAATGCAGTAAACCAGGTTTAGCAGCAATTCCTCCAGTACCAGTCACATAGTAAATGCTCAGTGTATGATGGCTGTTATGATGAGTGCACGAGAACTCAACAAATGCCAGCTTCCTTCTGTTGAAAAGCACTCTGCGAGCAAAGTACCTTACACACAAAGAATATTAACAAACGCCTGATGAATGAGGGAGATGGAAATAAATTAGCAGTCTCAGGAGGGAGTGAGGAAAATGATCTGACTACAGAAGAAGCACTATTTTAGGCTATAGTAGAAGCTAAGTTTGGGTTTTAAAAATGGATTTGTTTGTGGTTATTCCTGACAATCAGGCAGATGACTTCAGATATGATGGAGGAGTAAAAGAGACCCATTGTTTCCAAGTGACAGTTAGCATATGGAATCCCCAAAGACCTCTAAATATTCCATGGTGTTTCCTAGTTTATTCTTCTAACTCTCCAACAAAAGATCACAACGAGATACTGAGATGTAGAAAGGCCAGAGCCTTTGCCATCTTCCATGCACCATGAACTGGTTAGCAATGCTGCTTCCAAATCCCACCTCTCATTCTCAGGCCTTTGGATGCAGACTGCATGACACCACTGGCTTTCCTGGTTCACATAATAAATCTCCTCTTACCTTTGCCTGGCTCTGTTTCTTTGGAGAAAACTAAGAGTACACTAAGAAAGAGTTCAGAGATGGAGTGACAGACCTACAAAAAGTAAACAGAGTCCTAAAACATATTAATAAGAAGCAACTGAACTCTGGTGTTAAATTCAGGATTTCAGGCTTAACCTATGGTGGCTCAGAGTCCCATGTAGAAGACCCTCTCTATGGAAGGCTGGGACACAATGAGTTAAATTCAACTCCACTACTCACTATGTATTCTGGATAAACTATTTAACCTCCCTAAGCCCCGGGGGCATCATGTGTAAATTAACAGAAGCAATGCACACTAGCCCTTTAGACAAAGCCTGGAATGTGATTAGGGTCAGTAAACCCTACTGTTAATGATTAGGAAGATAATGATAGTAAGGAGAGTGCATGCCATTTATTGAATATCCGCCTATAGGCCAGGTATTGAGCTAAGCACTTCATGTGCCTTAGCACTTATCTTCACAATAATCCTGAGAGGTAAGAATTCATCTACACACACACACACACACACACACACACAGAGAGAGAGAGAGAGAGAGAGAGAGAGAGAGAGAGAGAGACAGAGAGAGAGAGAAAGACAGAGAGAGAGAGAGAGAGATAAAGACAGAGAGAGAGAGAAAGACAGAGAGAGAGAGAGAGAGAGAGAGAGAGAGAGAGAGAGAGAGAGAGAGAGAGAGACTATATTGTCTAAGGTCTAGCAACTAGTAAGGGGTTGAGTTCACACTCTGGTTTGCTAAACCAGTGGTGTATCATGATGGTTCTGCCAGGCCTAAGGGCTTATGTAAAGCTCACCGATGGGCCCAACTTAAACACAGTGTCCCTGCTTGTGTCTGCTAGTGGGCTGAAGCAGGTATTTTTAAAAAAAATATATTTATGGCTTAGAAAAGTTTGAAAAATATTGCATGAAATATAATCACATATAACCTCTCTTTCATTCAAAGAGGTTCAGAGCTGCTTTTATTCCAGGAGACATCTTCTATCACAACAATCTTTTTAAACCTCTCATCCTGCCCAATTTCCTCTCCCTCAAAAAAAGTGGCCAGAGTCTCTTTTCTGTCCCTGCATGGGGTATCTTACTATTCTCTCACCAAGTCCCAAAGTCCTGGACTCTCTTTCTCTCTTTGATGTTAATCATGTTCAAGTTGATTCTACATGAAAAACCCAGACCGCATATATAAAAATAAAGAAGAAGATTTCAATAAATACTTGCAGAAAATGAATAACAAGAACTCTTTTACTGAGATTGGCATGATTTCCTTTGAATTAAAAAGAAATAAAAAGTAAAATGACACTACCTGATGTTTTTCAGTTTAGAACTGGCCAGGGAACAATTTGGCTTATTCTACCTCAAAGTTTCAGGGTCTTTCCCTGATTTAATTTATTCCATCTGGGTTCCACATTTCAGTGTTCAAGTCCTATAGCTCTGAATAGAGAGGTTGATCTGAGAAACAGCAGTTGGAATGCAAGTCACACATTTTCCTTGGTCTCATTATGCATGAGTAAAGACCCAAGTTGCATGATGGAGACACAAAGATGAAACCCTGAAGGCTCTTCTAAACCAAAGCATATGTGTAGACCTTGTAGATTTCAGTAAAGAAATCCATTTTTTAGCCCATAGAAAAACATTCCTCAGAAAAGTGGCCCATTAGATTTGGTTGATTTTACAGATATTCTCTTACATGTAAACTTTTGTCCAAAGAGATGGAGCCTTTTTATTTCCTTAAAAGGAAATATTTTTTCTCAAGTGGAAAAATAAAATCAAAAGACTTTTGAATGGCATGAGAATCTGGTCTGCTATAATTGTTGCTTCTTTATTGAGGAAGTAGTTGGTGTCTTTGGTATAACATAAGTCAATAAAATAGGCCATTTGTGAAGAAGTTAAAGGAGACAAGCTATTTCCCTTGGAAAAGACAAACTTTCAGAGTGTTTTCAAGTGGGTTGCATGCCTAATTTGAACAACAAGCAGCAGCTACAATTGAAGGGATTATAGATTATTTAAAATAATGTCAAATTGCCTTTCTTACAAATTGGAGAATATAAACACAAGCTAAAACAAGGCATTCTTCTCTGACCCAAGCTCAGCCTCTCTAATGGTCTAATTTTAAAACATTATCAGGCCAGAAGATTTGGTATGGGATGTTCCTCTCTGAATTTATTCTCGGCTAAGAAAGAAATCTCCACATCAAGAATGATTTCAAATCATAAGAACCACATAAGAACCAAATCATAGGACTTTGGCCACTTGCTATCTAGTCCCTCACTTCTTCCTCTGTGAAATAAGAATAAGAAAAACTACTTCAGGTGGTTGGACAGAATAAATGCAGTAAACCAGGTTCAGCAGCTATTCATCCAGTACCAGTCACATAGTAAATGCTCAGTGTATGATGGCTGTTATGATGAGTGCGTGAGAACTCAACAAATGCCAGCTTCCTTCTGTTGAAAAGCACTCTGTGAGCAAAGTACCTTACACGCAAAGAATATTAACAAACGCCTGATGGAGTACTTTGAGAACTTGAATTCCATCCAACACTAGTAAGGCCCTCAAACACTCAGTGTGTTATTCATTCCCCAGGAAAATGGAAGTGAAAGAAAGCACAAGCATTCAATGCAGTTCTTAAATGTACCACCAGTTTCTTCTCATTATATTTAACAATTGTTTATTTGCTAGTTATAATGTATCAGAATCACAGGACATCTATATATTTTTCTTTGTTAAAACTTAAAATATTGGGGATATCTCACAAGGGTGTAGTTTGCAAGACTAAAGAAATATAAATATCTGGCATTTTCTCTCCCCAAATGTGTGTGTGTGTGTGAGTGTGTGTGTGTGTTAGTTCACTATAGTTATATGTAATATTATGTATAAAATTGGGGTTCATTTTGACATAATCATTCAAGCATAGAATATAATTTGTTCCAGTTCAGTCCCTAGTACTTCCCCTTTCTCTCCTCCCTTCTTCTGTTCCCCTCCCTCTACTCTACTAGTTTTTCTTCTATTTGTTTATAGTTTTTTTTAAAAAAATGGTGCTTTATAGATATAAAGATTCACTGTGTTATATTCATATATACGTATGTACATAAGAAAGTCTTGCTCAATTTCATTCCATCATTTCTCCCTTTTCCCCCATACCTCCTCCCTTCCCGCTAATCCCCTTCTCTACTCCATTGACCTCACTTCTACTTTCATAGGATTTCTGCCCCCTCCTCCCCCAGCCCCCTGCATTCCCCCCTTATTTTGATCTAGCTTCTGCACATGAGAGAAAACATTCATTCTTTGACTTTATGAATCTGGTTTATTTCACTTAACATGATAATCTCCAGTTCCATCCATTTACTAGCAAATGCCATAACTCCATTCTTCTTTATGGCTGAGGAAGACTGCATTGTGAATATATACCACATCTTCATCATTCATTCATATGTTGACAGATGATAGATATGTATTTTAAAGTGATTTATTCTTACTTTGGATCATCTATATTCTTCTATGGACACTTGTTATTTGTCAAATGTATTGCTTTGTTTTTAAGTCCTGCGAATAAAAGTATTCCCTTCTATTTTGTATTACCTAGTGGCATAGTTTCCTTAAACTATTGAAAGCTGTTGAATCATGTGAAATGTATACTACTTTGATCAGTAGCCTAAAAAATACTGAAGTATGGGGTGGGGGAGGTTTTCTGCCCTGAGCAGCAACATCACTCATTCTTGCTCATTGGTCTTGCCCACTTTGTCTGTTCCACATAGCCCCAAGCTCCAACTATCCCTCTGCTTCCTCTGCCCCAGTGGAGGCTCCAGAGCTCAGTAGGGCAAGCCATAGACAGTTATATTTTCATTCTTGTTTATAAAACAATTCCTTATTCTCTAATCCAAACAAATGTATATCTTCTGTTATTTTGATGAGAATGATTGTGTTCCATTTCAAGAGTATTCACACTTATATCAGGGCTCATCAGTACAAACTGTGCTTTAAAGTCTTTTTGATAATTTCCACATCTGGGTTACCTTGCAGTTTGTATCTAGTGATTATATTTTCCCTTGAAGGGTATGAAACTTTTCCTGGTTCTTCATATGTCAAGTAATTCTAGATTGTATTCTGGACATTTTGACATTATTCTATGAGACTTTAAGTTCTGTTAAAAAGTTCCTGAAGATTGTTGTTTGCTTGCTTACTCTAAAAGGCAATCAACACACTTAGCTTTGAATTCTAGTCCTGATCCATCTGTGTAATGGTTCCAGAGTCAATTTTGGCTTTCTCAGCCTTGTCTGACCTATCTATCCAGCTCTGTGCATGTACCCCCCCAGGTCAGTCTGCGACCTGGGTGGTGGTCTACACTGTAGTTCAATTTTCAAAGCCTGCGTTAGATTGCTTCTGATCAAGGTTCAGAAATGTGTCTAAGACTTTATGAATGAATTTAAAGTTCCCCTTCCTCCAACTACCTCTTAATCTCTGAATAATCCCTATCCATAATGTCACTCCTATGGGTCTCTTTTCCAGGCTCTGGGTAGAAAACTATGGTTTTAGCATCCTGTACTATTATGGATCTCCTGCAACTGGGTCCACCTCAAAGCAAAGAGAAAACAGTGTCAAGATCTAGAGCTGTTACCCCTGATACCATCTCCATTGCTGTGGCAATTGCCACTGCATGAGAGAAAATGCCACTTCGTTGCTGGGACATGCCTGAGGAGGATTGGGAGGAATAAAAGGTCTCTGTTTCCCAGGAGCTCCTTTCGAAGATCTGCGGCCCAAGACAGAATGTTTTACTTGCACCTGTTTATGTTTGTACTTGTTGCATAATTTCAAGTTACAGGCTGCCCTAGAAATATGGTGGGGGTTATTTCCTTAAGGGTTATTCTTTTTATTTTTGCTCCCCAGTTGTCCTGTTATTAATTACTTTCAAATTCCTCAAATAGTTGTTTCATATATTCTATTCAGGAACGTCAAGTGGTAATCAATGCAAAAGAGAGAGCAGCATTAACTCTCTCCTAACCAGAATTACAATATACCAATGTAATTTTTTTTAATCCAGGCTCGCTTAACCATTGAGCCACATCTCCAGCCCCTATTTTATTTTATTATTTATTTTCAGACAGGATCTCACTAAGTTGCTGAGGCTGGATTTGAACTTGTGATCCTATTGCCTCAGCCTCCTGAGTTGCTAGGATTACAGGTTTGCACCACCTCACCTGGATCAACATAAATGGTTTTAATATTCTGTTATTATGATAAAAATTCTAACACTTATTTATCATGTGCTAAATACTGGATAAGCCTTTTATATGTGTGATTTATATATTAAGAAAACAAACATTTTAAGTAATTATCCCCACTTAAAAGATGGGAAAACAAAGGTTTACTGAGGTTAAGTGAATTGCTCCATGTCACACAACTGGAAAACCGGACATAATCCCTGTTCCATCCAGAGCTAAATGCTGAATCACCCTACACTGTAGCCATTGCCAAGTCCATTATGCAGGCTGGGTTAGGCCAGAGATGCTAACATTTTGATTATCTGAACGGATCAGGCAATACGTAGTCTTCTCTGAAACTTGTGTTTTGCTAGCTTTCATCATTGATTAGGTCAAGTTGAAAGACGTACTTATGCACAAGGTGGGTGGAGATTTAATATTGCTTTGTGTTGGTTATTGGGCAGGTGTTTGTTTAAAGGAAGTGGAAACAGGTGTGTGGGCCTTGATTCAATTACATGATGGAGGGGGACACATTGATCCATGGCCATTTTCAAGGAGAGCTGCTGATTGTGCTAATTAATCATTTGTCTGTCAGAACAAAATAGAACATAATGGAAAATGATGTTCCAGTGCCATAGGTATGGAACACAGACTCATGTGCCTGGCTCTCCTAGCAAGCAGATGCAGCTGTTTATGATGACAGTCGTTACCATGCAGTCTCTGACTCCTGGATCATCACGTCTGCCATGGTTTGAAGGAAGGGCGTTTTATAAACTCTTGCCAACAGCATGGGACCTCATCCAACAGGAATTGCCTCTCAAAGAAACCTTTCCCTTCAAAGAGATTAATTAAGTCTTTTTAGATCGTGAGGGCATCCCCAAGATAGGGCTGGAAGGGACATTTTCTATTCTGTGTCTTGGAACACTCAATCTACTTCACCTGACCAGACATTTATGCTCATAATGTGATATCATAATAATACTTAATTCATTCTTTCAATTATCCACTTGCCAATCAATAGCCATACTAGTCTTTTAAAACCATTAATCAGGCTCATTGATCTGCTTGAGTATCTTCAATGACTTTTCAGCACACTTATGATTAAATCCCAACTCCTTACCAAGATTGACAAAGCTGCACATGATCCCACCCTGCATATCTCTCTGATCTCATTTCTATTTTCTCTCTCTCTCTCTCTCTCTCTCTCTCTCTCTCTCTCTCTCTCTCTCTCTCTCTCTCCTCTCTCCTCTCTACTCTCTCCCCTCTCCCCCCTCTCCCCTCTCTCTTCTCTCAACTTCATGGATCTTCTTGCTATTTCCTGAGCACATTAAAGTCATTCTGGTCTCAGGGGCTTTCCCTCACTGCTTCCTCTTTGTAAGGCTTTCTGCATTTCTCAGCTATTCATAGGGCTGGCACTTTCTCAAGCCTCTGATTAAATGTCACCTCTTCAGGGAGATTTCTTTGAAAACTGTGTCAGATTTCCATCAGTATAACAAATACCTGAGATAATAAATGTAAAAGGAGAAAAGATTTCTTTTGGAGGTTTCATTCCATAATCCACTGCTTTGGGGCCTGTGGCAAAGCAGCACATCATGGCAGAAATGTGGTAGAGCCTAACTGCTCACCTCACGGTTGGCAAGAAAAAGAGAAAGGAAGGGCTGGGATCCCACAATCCCCTTCAGAGGCACATTTTCAATGACCAGAAGACCTCCCTCTAGACTCTACCTCTTTAAAGTTTCTGTTACCTCTTGATGATGCTAAGCTAGGGACCAAAACTTTAATACATGGGCCTTTGGGGCCCAAACTATACCAAAAAACCTTCTTATGCAAAACAGGACTTATTTCTACACACATCTCTATTCTCTATCCACTTACCCTACTTTGTTTCTTTTTATAGCCTGTATTATCTAGATAATTATTTGTTTGTTTTATTGACTGTCTCCCCTACTAGATTCTAAGGTTAATGCATAAGGGACTTGCCTCTCTTTCACATATTAACCCCAGGCCTAAAACATTGCCTGACTCATAGTGAGTTTAGAAAATGTTTGATGAATGACTGGACAAGAGAATTAATTACTGTATTTCACTATGTTGTCACCACATCAACACATATTCACAAATGTTCTGTACATCCTAAGCTTGGGCCAAAGAGAATTTAGTAATCAATTTTTTCAAGTAATACCAGCACAATTAAAAAAAAATCTTCACATAATGGCCACATCCCATTTTTTTTGGCAAAACATTTAGCATAAAATCTGCAATAATTATGCAGTAAAATAAACATATAAATATTAATGAACATTGAATAAACACAAACAAGACAGAGGAATTTTTAGTTAGGGGATGAAAACACACATAGCTAATAATCAGTTCATTTTACTTTTTTGTTCATCCCTCCCTGCCAATTTCCTATCGGTAAGAGGGCTCTCAAGCCTGAGATCACAATTTTCACAAGTTCATGTGAAGTTGAGGAAAAACTACTATTGGAACTACAGGGCCAGTCTTTAATGAAGCCAATGAAACTCAAGTAATACTGTTGTCCCCCTGTGCCTCAGTTGCTTCTCTCTCTAAATGGAAGGAGTTGTCTCGAATTGGTTTCTGCATCATATAGCTGACTCCCAACATATAGTCTGCCTCCAGGGTTTCCCCTGCACTTTCTTCTGCTGTTTACCTCACCAGCACAAGGAACTCTTTTATCTGCAGAACCCCGACCCCCTTGTTGTAAATCAGCCTCCTTTCAAGAGCCTGCCCTGAAGCAGGATTCAGTATGAACAGGTTTCCTTTCCCTTTGAGATTCCATGCCTGTATGGGTTTTGCAAATTTTAGCCAAGTATCTAGGTTACTGATTCTCAAATGTGATTGTCTATTAATAAAAACTGAGAGATTGCAAAAGATATCATTGCCTAGAAAATACACCCAGAAATGTTTATAGAATTGGTCCAGGGTGAGACCTGGGCCTTGACATTTTTCAAAAATGCTCAGAGTAATTTTAATATGTACATGGGGTTGAGCACCATGCATTTGAATAGGAAAGACAATGAAATGACTCTGACATAATTTTTTATGTACATATGTGAAAATACCTACATGAATCCCATCATTGTGTACATGCACAAGAACGAGGTGTTAATTAGAACAAGATATATTCCATATTTGTATAAGTTTATAAAAATGGATTCTACTGTCATGTATAACTAAAAAGAACCAATAAAAAAAGAAAGAACCATTAGTTTACATAACCTAGAGAGGATTATAAGGACATAATTTAAATACATATGCTAAATTTGACTTCTGTTCCAAAGGAGAAGCGACTCACAAGGTAAGCACTTCTTAGTTGGGCCCTTCATTTATCCTTTAGGTCCTATTCTTGGTTACCTGTTCTCAGGTTTTAGGTTTTTTTCTTCAAAAAGTACCTCATTCAAATATTCTCCATAAAAATATCCACTGGTTTTTGTTGTTGTTGTTGTTGTTGTTGTTGTTTTTAAAGCAACCACATCTCCTACCTACAAGTGTTGTTATTGCCCCACGATCATCCCTTCTCTCCAAGTCTGTGTTATTAGGTCTTGATCTTCACTTTTGGATTCCTCAAAATTCCTTCAGACCTTTTCTCTAGTCTTGTGGATGAAGTGGAGAGCAGAGACATGAAGACACTTACTCCTTGGATTGAGACTCATTTTCCCTTGAAGTGTATGATTCAAAAACACCGTGCTACATCAGAGATCACTTTTAGAGAGATCCCCTTCTCTTAGGATATAAAAAGTTAAAATGAGTGTTACTCTTAACAATGAATACAAGTCAGGTAAAGGTCAAACTTATCAAAAATCTGAGATCAAGTAAATGGAAGTACTTTTCAAGTACATGGAAATCAACCTCCTACCTCTTCCCAGGAGAGATAGCCTAGGTGCATTGGTGACAGAGCATGGGAGGAATATTGATTGGTGTGTATTTTTTTGTATGTAGATAAAAGCTATTAAATTTTGTATATTCACTTTATAATCCAGATAATATTTTTAAAAACAGATATTCTCAGAGAAAAATTATCCATTGATATCCCTCATGAATGTCAGTACAGATATTCTTAACAATATATTAGTAAATTATATTTTCATTGGACAAAAAGTATAGCAAATTGTGATAAACTGGGGCTATTCCTAGTAATGACAGGTTGGTCATTTTTAAAATGAAAAATTACATGAAAAATACATATAATCACCTCAACAGATTCAGAAGACACATTAATTAAAAGTTCAAGCCTTTCATAATAAAATCTCTATGGAAGTAGGAGTTAAAGGGAAGATCCACAAAAATGATCAAGGACACCTGAAACAATCTATAGTTACCTCATTATTAATGGTAAAATATTTGGCTGTTGATTCCTAAAAGCAAGAATAAGGCAGGAATGTCCACTGTGTCCACTGCTATTCAATATTTTACTGGACATTCTACATGGTGCAAAAGCAAGAAAAGTGGGAAAATGGCAGAGAGATTGTGAGGAGATAAAATTCTTTCTGTTTTCAGATGATATTATTGTCTGTACAGTAAATCCCTAAGAATTTATTAATCTACAAAAACAATGAGTTTAGCAACATCGTGGGATACTATGTCAATGTGTCAACCTTGTATTTCTTCATACTATCAGTAAATAACCAGAAAAAATTAAAGTGTAATGTAAATTGTAGCAAAGAAAAAAATTTTCACATAAATCTAAGAAAATATATGAAATTTTTCTTAGTGAAAACTATAAGATATTGATGTCCCTCACCCAGAAGCCTTTGCTAACTTCCTGTCTTTTATCCCTACTAGAGGAGGACCATTACTTTTCTGTTTTTCCAATGAGTGGCATCTACTTCAACCCTATGCCTCATGCCTAGAGTCTACAATCCACTGCTGCACCACTACCACGCCAACTTTTGCTGCACCCTCTACATGTGTCCTCTGCTGTGCGGGTACTTCTGTATTTGGCCATACAGAAGTACCTACAGACAATCCTGTTAGAACTAGTCTGGCCTCTCCTGCTGCAAAGCAAGACTCCTCCAACATTTCGGTCATTTTTGTTTTGGCCAATGGTTCAGATAGGAACAACCTCTCATGGGAAGGCCTCCAGGAAACCAAATTAAGGTGAACGCTGGTTACAAGAGTAAGTTCAGATAACAGGAGATGGGGACACAAGCTGTGGTCACACTGGAAGCAGATGGTGACTAATGTCTGGTTGACCCATTAACCATAACTCTCTGAATTCCTCTTTCTTGTAGTCACAAGACTAGGATTGGTCCCTGAATCTAGAGTTATAGTAGATCCTTAAGAAGGAGCCATTACCTCTAGTTTGGGAAATTAAGAAGACACAAGTCCGAAACTATATCAAAGGCAGAGTCTCTGTTCCATGCAGCTGTGCATTTCAAGAAACTTATTCCAATTTTGGTTTAATAATTATATGTCACTTTACTAATTTGGATGACTAGTTTATTCAATAAATAGCGATTGAGTGTATATTCTATGTCAGGCTCTGTTGTTATAGGGTCTCAAAAACAAAAAAATATAGACAAGTTCTTACTTTCATGTAGCTTCCATTCTGCTTGATGGGGACACGGTGTGAATAGATAACAGACAAGTAAACAAATATGCAAAATTAAATTTCAAATAATAATATTTTATATAATCAATAAATTAGACAATATGATAGTGACTGTGGGTGTTACATTACACTGGGTCATGAAAGTGGGCCAGCTTTATCACTGGGTTGCAGACCAAAATAATGAAATAAAGCCAACCACAGACACTGGTGAGGATATAGAGAAATTGAGACCCTCTTACACTGCTGGTGGGAACAAAAAATGGTTGTAGCTACTCTAGGAAACAATTTGTCAGCTGCTCAAAATGCTAAGCTACCACTTTATCTAGAAATTCTACTCCTATCTACCCAAGAAAATGGAAATGTATGGCCACACAAAGGCTCATACATCAATGTTCATAGAAGCATCGTTCATAGTAGCTAATAAAAAGAAACAACACAAATATCTATCCACTGATTAATGGATAAACAAGATGTGGTACATCCATACAAAGGAGAATTTTTGAGCAATAAAAAAGACTGGAGTACTGACACCTGCTATGACACAGCTGAATCTCAAAAGCATTATATTGAGTGAAAAAATTCAGACACAATAAACCCATATATTTTATGTTCCCATTCATGTAAAGTGTTCAGGATAGACAAATATATAGAAACATAGAGTACCTTAACCGTTGTCCAGGGTTGGAGAATGGTTTGGGGGAATGAGTGATTGCTATGCATATAAGGTTTTTTTTTTAGGGGTAATTAAAATATTATGAAATTAGAATATGGAGATGGTTGCATAATTTTGTAAATATATTAATAACCACTAAATCATTTACTTGAATTGTATCATATGTAAATTATACCTCAATGAAGGGTTTAAAAATAAGCAACCACACAAACATTTACGGCAGGGTGTTTCTAGACAGACAGCAGCAAATACAAGCACCTGAGCTGTTACAGAAAGGAGTTCAGTAAGGCTGGAGCTAGGTGAGTTAAGAGGTAAGTCGGGGATTTCTTCATACTATCAGTAAGTAACTGGAAAAAAACTAAAGTATAATGTAAATTGTAGCAAAGAAAAATTTTTTGCACATAAATCTAAGAAAATATATAAAAATCTTCTTAGTGAAAACCACAAGATATTGCTGAAGTAAATCAAAGAAGACCTGATGAAATGACAAGCGGTATCCTGTTAATGAATTGGAAGACTCAAAATTGGGTAAGATGAGTTAGGGCCTGTGTGTCAGCCAGCTCTCCATCACTGTGACAAATACATGAGTAAACAATTTAAAAGGAGGCAATGCTTTATTTCATCTCACCATTTCAGAGGTATCAGTCCACAGTTGGTTGGCCCCATTGATTTTGAGCCCGTGGTGAAGCAGAACATCATGGCAGAAATGACTGACTGTGGAAAATTACTCATTTCATGGCAACTGGGAATCAACAGGAGAGAAAGAGTCCCATCATCCCTTTCAAGGGCATGACCCCCAACAGCATAACTTCCTTCTGCTAGGCCACTCCTTTTAAAGGGTCTACCACCAACGAACATTGCCACAGGTTGGTGACCAAGCCTTTACCATGAGGTCTTTGGAGAACATTCAAGATCCAAATGTTAGCAGTCTAAGACACCATGGTAGGGATTTGGTTTTAATTTTGCATATAATGAGAAGCATCTGAGCGTACAAAGTAGGACACTGATAGAACATGTGATGCATTTTAAGATGATTAGTCTGGCTACTTTGTGAGTAATTGACTCGGGACAAGAAAGGAAGAAGGATAACCAGCAGGGAGCTACTGTAATGTGGAAAACTCCGAGAAATGTAGATTTCTTCATCTTTTCTTCCCTTTCCTTTTTCTTTCCTTTTACCTTCTTTCCTTTCACTTCTTTTCTTTTGTTCAGAGACAAAAGACAAGGTCACATTATATTTAGCAGAACCATTCTCATGAGTTGTCCCAGAAAAAGATGCTATTTGACCCACGGTTAATCTTCACTGATCACTAAAGAATAGTCTATTAATAATGAAAAGTAAGCTGCTTTTACGTAATTAGTACCTATAAAGGGAGTATTATCCCAATTTAGTATCTGAATCCACTTTTCCTACAAAAAGCACTGTCAAGGTAAAATGCAGACCACTTTCTATGGCTATGGCAACTCTTTCCACATTAATTCCCTAGCCCACAGCAACCAAATGACTTCCTACGTCACCACCCACAGTCTTCAGTGCTATATTTGGAAAAGGGACAATAGGGCATCTGTAGGAAAACGGAATTTGCATCAGACTCCTCTTCTTGCCTAAGGAGTTATTTCAGTTGTGCTAACTAAAGTGGGTGGCAAAGAACAAGCAGGCTTTGTTAGACCATTACTCATGTAATGAGATTTGAGCTCTGCTATTCAACACAATTTTCAATGGGCACTTTCCCCAGAGCTAAATTACTGCCTACACACATTTTGATGATCAAATATAATTTAAAAAATAAAAGAAGACAAAATACCCCTTATTTTCTCTAGCTCCCGGTCCTTTTGAGTTGGTTAACTTATCTTGTGGAAGAAGGTTGCAGGGCAGGACACTGCTCAGCCTTGAGATGTCCCACTCTCATCTGGGATTCCTCAGGCCCTTCACCCAACCCATGACAGGTCCCACAGTAGCTCTCTTGATAGCCCAGTAGGGGCAAAATACTGGGGAGGACCAGGTCTGTGTCAGGAGCCAATAAACATTGAAAGTATGAATGATTTGAACCCTGGTCTCTCAGCCAGCCCATGCCTACTTCTCCATAAAACTGAGCCACATCCAACCACTGGCTATAGATCCTGCTTATCAACTCTAAATCTGTTCCTACTCAGTGCAGTTTTCTTCCAGGTTCTCTGTCTCCTGTGTGACCCTGCATATCTCCCTGTGAATCTTCTTGTGTCCCTAATCCCATACTTGGTAACTCTTGTCCCTGTATAGCTTGAATTCTAGGAGGGTCAGAGTGTGCTTCAACATAGATTAGAAGGTATCTTAAGAACTTCAGGCACAAGTCCTGACTACAAAAACTGGTATGATGTTGTGACTCTTACCACCTCGATTACAAAGTCCCATTGAACCTCATTCATTGTCTTGTGCCCTGGTGGTAGCCTCACAGGTCCACTGGCTCTCCAAAGTCAGATACCAGCTGTGCACCCCACACACTACCCCATCCCACCAAACTGGGTACAGTGGAATGTCTGGGTCTCTTCTACACCATGCCAAGATTTTGCCAGAGTATCTTCTTCTCAATATTTACATAAAAGATACATTCACCCGGCTGGGGTTGTGGCTCAGTGGTGGAGCACTCGCCTAGCATGTTCGAAGCCCTGGGTTCCATCCTCAGCACCACATAAAAATAAATAAATAAAACAAAGGTATTGTGCCCAACTACAACAAAACAATAAATATTTTTTAAAAAGATACATTTACCAACAATGAACCTTATTCCATATCCTGTCCATCTTAAATTATATCACTTATTTAGATCCTTGCTAGTTTGATAGATGAGCTTGGTTTGTGATTGTCTAAATACTAGTGAGCTCAAATGTATTTTCATACATTTTGAATATTTTCTGATTCCTCCTCCTCCTCCTCCTCCTCCTCCTCCTCCTCCTCCTCCTCCTCCTCCTCCTCCTCCTCCTCTTCCTTCTCTGGTTTTTAATAGTTGTCCATTCAAATTCATTGCTCATTTTTCTATGAAGTTCATGTTCAAGGGTTTATAAATGAAGGTCTATAAATGAAGACCACTTAAATGAAAACAGACAGAGAATATCTATTAAGAGCTGGCTAGAGCAAAGGAATCAGCCACATCACTTGTTTGACAGATTCAAAGGCAGGCAGAAGAGCTAAAAAGACTTAAAAAGAAAAGGTTGGGAAGCTTCAGTGTGCCTTGATTAGAAGTTGGCAGAGGAAAACTGGAGGCAGGCATATTTGGCTTTATCTGATGATTTATGGAGTTGAAAGTAGGGGCAAAATACTAGGAAGAACCAGGTCTGAAATTTTTGAACCAAATCCAATTGCTTCAGAGATGGACGGTGAGAGTTATATATTTGTACATGATTTGATCAATTGTATGTTCAGTTTTTTAGGAAATAACCTCTCCTTCTCTTTGATATGTAATAACTCTTTATAGATTAAGGAGATTTGATTATTTTTGTACCTGTTACAAATTGATCTGGAGTTTTTAGTTTGTTTAATAGGTTTATGTTTTGACAGTTTTTTAAATTTTACATAACCAATTTTCTTATCCTCTCCTCCAGCTTAGAAAGATTTTTCCCACTCAAAGAATGTAAAATGTTCAGTTGTATTTTCTTCTAGTACTTTTAATGGGCAATTTGTTTCTTACATTTAATGGTAAAATCTATTTGGAATTTATGTTGGTAAAAAGCAGGTGGTTCTATTTATCCAGATTTATGTGCAGCTGTCTTAGCTTTACTTATTGACAAGTCTATTCATGCCCTATAAAGGATTCCCCACCAAGAGTTTTCCTTTTGCTGAGATCATAATAGAGAGTGAATCTCTGGCTGAGTTCTAAGTGATGAAGTGCCTTCCAGAACTTTAGGCAGAGTCCAAGGGCAGGAAGGAAACATCATGGGCAGATAAAAGATAATCCAGAAAACCTTGTCCGGTAAGAGTTTGCATTTAACTTATAAAATCTTGTGTTTTGTTTATAGTTTCATTTTCTTTAAATATGCAAAGAAGAGCACAAAATGTACCATTCAATGATTTTTGACATATGTTTACACCTGTGCAATTTAAACTACTATCAAGATAAGAGGCAGTACATTCATCTTGGAAATTCCCTCATATTCTTTCCTGATCAGCCCTGCTCTGCCCTACAGAAGAATCATTGTTTGATTTTTTCCATGTAAGTTTTGTCCATTATGGTCAACAACTTTGAAATGCGTCCAAAAATAACATACATGGGTGAGAGGATAGAGGGACAGATATGTGGAGAGTTTTACATTAAAGCAAATATTCAGTAAAATGACAGTAATAAAATCTGGATAATAGGGATATGGCCATTCCCAGTAAAATGTTTTCAATTTTCCTGTAAGTTTGAAGATTCACATAATAAAGCATTAGAAAAAAAGAGAAGAAAAGCCCCCAAAAGAACAATGACCCTTTTGAAGAAGATAAAGATCAGGGTAATATATCTTGCTAGATAGCAAGGAAAATATAAAGATAGATTAATCAAAACAGTGTAATGATGGTTCAGATATAGAAGAATTGGAAAATGGAACAGAACAGAGAACCAAGAAACAGATCCACATATGCAGAAACTATGACAGAAATAGCATTGCAGATCACGGAGGGAAGAACATATTTTTCAAGAAACAGTACTTGTACAATCCGTTATCTATGTGGAAAAATAAAATAATACCAGATGAACAAATTAAGAACTTAAATTGGAAGACAAAACTGTGAAAGTTTTAGAAGAACTTAATGTAGTTGAGTGATGCTCAGAATCCATTTCTTCCTTCTGATATTTTTTTTCCTGCATGTTGGAAATCTTGAAAAAAAATTAAAAGACATTTCTTAATCTCTCAGTATCTAATGATCTGGATATTAATTAAGTCCCATCTACCAGGTGAACTCGCATAAATTAAGAAGGTGACAGTGAGGCTAACGCCTGCTGATGAAAGCTGTTTTCTGCTTCACGCAGCACCTGACTCTATAGCAAGAGTCCAGCAGGAAGCCAGCCTCCCACCTGCCGTAGCTGGACTCAGCTCCAGCCTTCACTCACCTGCTTCAGAGGGGATGAGTGATTGGAATGGTTTAAATCTGGAATGTCCCCCCAAAGGCTCATGTACTTTCCATAGTATTTTAAAAAACAATTGGCTCATAAAGGCTCTGACCACATCAGTAGGTTAATCCATTGATTAACCCTCTTCAGCCATGATCGGCTTTGCCTCAGGCCCAAAGCAATAGAGCCAGCCCCAAGTGGACTGAATCCTATGAAACTATGAGCCCAAACAAATTTTTCCTCCTGTAAGTTGTTATTGTCAGGTGTTTTGGTCACAGTAACAAAAAGCTGACCGTCACAGTGGGCATGCTGTAACTGGATTGTGTTACCAATCCCAAATATAGCTGCCCACTGCATGACAGATCAATAAAGTCTGGAGACAGGTGGTGAGCCAAGGAAGGGACCTTTATTCAAAAAAGTCAGTGGACTGAGAAGTTGTCCAAAGTCTATCTTGCTCCTTAGGGCCAGTGAGGAGATTTTAAAGGTGAAGTTTAAAGAAAAGGGAAGGAATTCCAAAGTTATTTTTTAATTGCAGGCTGCAGGCCTCATGAAGATTGGCTGGCTGGGGTTGATGCTCTCTGGTGCTCCCAGGTTTCTGTAACTCAGTTTCTGGTTAGCATAGATGGTTCACCTTAAGCTACTCATTAACAGATCATCTGCTTCCTGCTACCTATGTGCAAGAATACAGGTTGCTTAAGAGCTATGTTGGTTACACTGTGTTCTGTGACATTACTGGCGAGTAATATATCAAGTTTTAGCAAGCCTCTATTTTCTGGGACTAATAAACTTTTCAATATGGAGTTGATGCTGTCACAATAGCAGCTTTGCAGCTATGGCTTTCTGGTTTAGCTAATAAGTTCAGTGGTACATCTATGAACCCCACAGTTACCACGGTGACTATTTGATTTCCTCTCTTCCGATTTGTGCACACTATCAACTCCTATTGAAAGTCCTATCATTTCTGGGAGTCATTTATAAAGGCTCAATTTAGATTTTGCCCTTATAATTTTGACATAGATTTCATAGATATCTTCTTTCAAAAACAAAATTCTGATGAAAACACCTAGGCTATGTTGCCAGCACTGAATTCAAATGATCCAAATATAATATTTTAAAAATATGCTAACAGCCTTGATTTGAAAACATTTCCTAAACAGAATACATATTGGACAAGCCATATATTAAAGTAATTCACATTTAACTTCTATTCAACAAGAGACAACATAAACAGACAACCCTCATAAGATTGTAGATGATGTTTGCTATACATAGGTTTGGCATATATCAAAATCCAAATAGATCTTTTTAGAACTAATATGAATCAATAAAAAAGGAGGAGAAAAACACAAAAATGGGCAAAAGATATGAACAAGAGGAGGTACATATTCCATAAATATAAATGTTATGGTTTAGAGATGAGATGTCCCCTAAAAGGTTATGTGTGAGACAATGCAAGAAAATTTAGAGGTGACATGATTGGATTATGAGAGTTGTAACTTCATCAGTGCATTAATCCCCTGACAGGGATTAACTGGGTGGTAACTGTAGACAGATAGGGTGTGGCTGGTAGAAGTGGGTCATTTGGTGGGGGTGCCTTTGGGGTATATATTTTGTTCCTCTGAGTAGTGTAGTGTCTCTCTTTTCTCTCCCTTGAGTTGTTCTGCTTCACCTTGAGTCCCAAGGAATGGAGCGGGCTATCTGTCGACTGAGACCTCTGAAACTGGAGCACCAAATTAACTTTTCCTCCTTAAGATTGTTCTTGTCATGTACTTTGATCACAGAACAAAAGTTGACAAAACAATAAGGAACAATAGTTAACCTCATTTTACCCCCAGAAAAGGGCACATTAATTCTGTTAAAGGGCATTTTCTTGGGGGGGGGGGGGGTGTATGAATCAAATTTGAAGTTAAACTGGTTTTGTTTAGTGATAAGATTCACTTCATTACTAGCTTCAAATATTTTCATGGTGGGATAAGGGCAATCCCTTCAAAAAAAACTTAGGATCCATACATTAGTAATTTCAATTACTAATCTCTCACTCTGGAGTGATTTCTCTCTTTTTTTTTTTTTTGGCGGGGGGAGTTTACTGGTTTTATTTTTTTAAATACACAACAACAGAATGCATTACAATTCTTATGAAACATATAGAGCACATTTTTTCATATCTTTGTATATAAAGTATGTTCACGCCAATTTATGTCTTTATATGTGTACTTTCTTTGCATTACAATTCTTTTTTTTAAATTTTTATTGTTGGTTGTTCAAAACATTACATAGTTCTTGATATATCATATTTCACACTTTGATTCAAGTGGGTTATGAACTCCCATTTTTACCCCATATACAGATTGCAGAATCACATCAGTTACACATCCATTGATTTACATATTGCCATACTAGTGTCTGTTGTATTCTGCTGCCTTTCCTATCCTCTACTATCCCCCCTCCCCTCCCCTCCCCTCCCCTCTTCTCTCTCTACCCCCTCTACTGTCTTGATTTTCTTGCTTGTCCCCAACATTCAGTGGTGGCTGCCTTATTCTCAGTGAAGGTCTGCAGTGCCTCAGGTGTTTCCTGTTAGCTCTCCTGCCTTGAATGCAACCTTTAACTTGGAGTAGGTTCCACGAGTCTCAGGGAAAATATCTGTCTTGTTCCAGATCTCCTCCCTTTCCCTGTAGCATGTCACCTACTCTGTTACATTTGGGAAAGAGAGAGAGAGCAGGTGGAGAATCTCTCTGAAAAAGGCTCTTCAGGATTCTAATCATCACTTTAGCTCATTATGACTACTTCTTTTCTTTTCTCTTTTCTTCCTCTTTTTTTCTCTACCCTGGGTTCTTCTTTCTCTGCTCTCTCTACCATTGGTGAAGGCAGCCATAGTCCCCTTCCTCCTAGGATGAGTTACTTTCTCTAACAGCTTATTCTCAGATTCCCTTGCATTGTCTATTATTATTCCTTTGCATTGTCTATTCCCTTTCATTGTGATGGTTAAAACACTATGATGGGCTGGGGATGTGGCTCAAGCGGTAGCGCGCTCGCCTGGCATGCGTGCGGCCCGGGTTCGATCCTCAGCACCACATACAAGCAAAGGTGTTGTGCCCGCCGATAACTAAAAAATAAATATTAAAAAATTCTCTCTTTACTCTCTGTCTCTCACTCTCTCTTTAAAAAAAAAAAAACACTATGATTTTTTGTATCTTGTCTCCTCTTGTTATCTTCAGGGTATCCAGATGGGGCTGAGTTCCCTCATGTCCCAAACAAAAAATTGAGCAAGACACACATAAGTAACAGGCAAAGTACAGATATTTTGAAGGTGAAGGAGGAAGTAGCACTCTGTTGAATAGAGCAGGCCTAGCAAGACAGAGGAACTCAAGGCCCAGATGTCTGGAAATTGGTGTTCTATGTGATGAGCTATGAGGTGTTATCTTTGCTACACAGTCCTGATTGAAGGCCTTACCCCATTTGCTCCCACTGGTTACCTTAGCATATTTGATTAGAATATTGCCCAATTTTCCCCATTGGTTACTTCAGAAAATTTAATTAGAATATTGCACACTTGACCCACACTGGTCATTTAAAAATATCAAAAATGTGGCAGGAGTTGTCATGGTGATAAGTCCTCAGTGGAAGGAGTTGTCATGGTAACTTATTTTGAACAGGGACTTATTATGAAGTTGGACATGACTGTCTCCCTGTGTCCACCATCTTGGTTTCCCTGAACTCCTACATAACACTCTCATTGTTAGAATCTTGTCATTTGTATATCCTGACTGGTAGCAGAAATATCTACCTTTTCCTTTGTATATACTTTGAATGGTCATGGAGCTATATACCCTTTTACCAGATGTTCTAACACATGATTTTCAAAATTCTGTGAGTGTGTAAATTTAGAGTTTGTCTGAGTTTGTCCAGGAGATTTATATTTGACTAAATTAAACTTGACATTATCGTTAATGGAAAGGTAAGAAAAAAACATGATGTAAAAGAAGTGAAGAAAATGAGTATTTATTAGGTGTATGCCATGAGCCAAGCCCTGTATTGGATACTTTGATGTATTATCTTACTTAACATTCATCACAACTTTCTACCACAAGTATTTTCATCCCCTGCCATCTCTAGGTGGAAACAAGCTCTCGGAGATAAAAATCATCTGTGGTCACCCAGAGTGCAAATAGAGAAGATAGGATTTCAGCTCAGTTCTCTATGATTTCAGATCTTGCACTTTCTTTCTCACTATAGTATATGCATGAAAAACACATGATGCATGCACATGGGGACTATCTCTCAGTCTGGAGATGTTGGCTTCTCCCTTGAATATGTATTCCTTGCTTTACCCCCAAAGCTTCTCACTCTTGAGATAGTTCATATTCTTCCATGAATGTGTCTCTGCTTTTGGAAATAAACTTAACCTGTGTCTCTGGGAGAAAAAATAAAGAATACGTAGGAAAAAACAAGGATGAAATTGTTTAGGAAGTAGTGGACAACCAGGTCCAGGCTGGAGAGGTAAGATAGGGTGATATTCTTGCTATACAGGTTCAAAATTGGCTTCAGGGCAACTGGTCTCAATTCATTTTCCCAGATGGTGATGGGAATGTAAGAAAAGTCTCTCTGGAAGCACTGGCAAAGCTAAGGTCTGATTGACTTAGTCTGCACCACCAATCCAAACCCAAATGAACATACAATCTAGTAAAAATCATGTGCTTTCTAAATACAGCCTGGAGGAAGATCCTCTGACCTCCCCTTCCAACCAGACTGCACCCCCTGGGCCCCTTCTAGATAGACATTCTAGAGCTGTCACTGCCCAGCCAGGGTATATGGGACAGATGGGAGGAGAAGGCCAAAGCTCTGCAGAGAGACCCTTGCCAGAAACTGGGTAGCTGGCCTTTTCATTGGCAAAAGGCAAGAGAGTTTCCTACTGGGCTTTATGCGCACAGTAATATGAGGCATGTGATTTTCTTGAAATCAAGTGCAGAAGTTATAGCCGCTATTTTAAATACATGCTGGGTTTAAAATTTGCTTTCACATATTCCTAAATTGTGTGTCATTTTTCATACAGTTGAAACCAAAGAGGCACAGTCCTAAAACTTTAGAAAGATTTTTTTCCACATCGTAAAAACCTTAGTCGACACTTTTCCTTATGCTCCTAGAGTTAATGAACTTACTTATTAATATTTTGTAGCACAATTCAAACATGATAACCCTGCATATCTAAACACTTCTCTCTGAGCAACAAAAGCTTTAAACAACACTGCACATACCTTAAAATTCTATGTGCCCTCTGGGAAAATATATGTACTTGCTCCCTCTGTGTTCAGAAGCCCCCATAAACAGTGTGCTGTGTCTGCTGCTATCACCATCTGGTAGCTGACATCAATTCCCTCGCTGGCTCCCTCCAACAAGGCAGTCTTATATGAATGCTCACAGCAACGTTGGACAGGCCTTGGCGACACGGTGGGGAAAAGGCTCGGTTCCTTTATGATGCTGCCTCTCTAGTGGAGAGTGCTCAGAATCCAGGCAATTCTCAGATTTGGAAAATTATAATAGTTTCTCTAGATAGAAGCAAGCGAGGAAAGAAGGCAGCAGATTGGTTCTCTCCAGGCCTATTCATTCTCGTGTGCTGTGAGAGGTAAGTGGTGACCGGAGTGTCCAGGCTGCCCCTTAATGACTTCCAGTTGCATTACTCAGCGTATTTCCAGGATGTTCCTCATCTTCAGAGCACTCACTTAACTGAGTGTCGGAGAAGCTGTGATAGAATTAATATTCCAGTAAAGCTCTGGATTAGTAACCAAATAAAAGCCACATGGCTCCCTCGCTGTTCTGCTGAGTAGTGATCACCATTTTATACCGAAGCCAGATGTCCAGCTTTGAGAACATGTTACTCAAAAAAAAAAAAAAAAAAAAAAAAAATCAGCTTGGTTTTTGTGAAGGAGCAAATGATGGGTCAGATCCATTTCATTAATGCCAGAAAAGAGAAGAGCATGAAGCATGAGGAGACCCCCCCCCCACCATGCAGGGACAGCTGGGGAAAGGGTCACGCTCATTCCAGAGTGAGATCAAGGGAAACACTGGAGAAGACAGACCTGGCTTCAAGTCACCCCCATCTCTTAGTAGCTATGCGGCATGGACCAGTAACCCAGGTCTCTGAAAATCAGATTTTACACTTATGCTGTAACACAAGAGGACACACTTTGTGAAGATCCGATGAGAATTAACCAGAATGTAGTTGGGAGATTGGAGTGAGAACTTCATAAAAGGTAATTAGATCAGAGTGTGCTTGTGGCCCTTTCAATCAGAATAGTCACAAGGTCAGTGTGACTTTGGTCCCTTTGGTCAGAATGTTCTTAAGGACCTTATGTCTCTGGATCTCCATTGAATCAGACAAAGCAATAGAGACCAGCAGCTGGAGTCTAGATGGAAAGATGGTACCTTTGGTGGAACAAGGCCCGGAACTGAATCAGTTACAGGAAATGAAAGAAAAATCAAGGCAAAGGGGTGAGATTAAAATAAAATTGGACTGGGGAGTGGAAAATGGTTACATCTTGCAGATCAGATGCCCAGTCATCCAAAGCTCCAGTGACAGGTCCTGTTGGGAAAGTGGTGCATCCTTAGAGATATTCAAGTCAGCAACTGACCCAAGAAAGTAGGGACCAGCCCACACAAAAAGGAGATTTTCTCACATCCCAGAGGAGATGCTATGATGGAGACCAAATATCAGAAATAATTCAAAGGTTTATTTAAAATTTGTGGCATTGCCCCTCTAAAAGACTGGAACTCTTTTGTCTCAATAGGGCAGGTAAATAGTTGCTATCTTCTTCCAACTTTCAAAAGTTGGCTGGACTTTGCCATCTTCTCCTGCCACTTGCCATGCAAAGGACTTTGAGATTGTGGTGGCAGTGTATTTTGTACACCATTGAATCTGCAGTACCTAATACCACCTGTACATTATCTCATACTGTTCAGTAGATGGAGGAATAGATATATGGATGGATGGACAGATATCATACTATTTCTCACCCTAGATTATCTTTTCTTTCATGCAAAGTCCCCCTTATATCAACCATTCGTGCATATCTCTCCAGAAATAAATTCTTGCTTCTTGCTCTGTGTTTTTAAAACTCTTGATCAGCCAGGTATGGTGGTGCATGCCTATAATCCTAGCAACTTGGGAGGCTGAGGCATGAGGATTGTGATTTTATGTCTAGCCTCTGAAATTTAGCAAGGCCCTGGACAATTCAGTAAGACCCTGTCTTGAAATGTTCCTAGCAAATTAAAAAAATAAAAGGGGCTAGGGATATAGCTCAGTGGTAAAATACCCTTGGGTTCAATCCCCAGTACAAATCTAAAAAAAGAAAAAACCAAAGCAACATTTGATCATATTTCTTTTAGAGTACTGAGTGCCCCTTATGATAATTTTATGCATCAACTTATGAGCTCTAAAAAAATGGGCACCACAGCTTGTTTATATTAACTCCCTAACACCAAGTTAATCTTCAGTAAACAACAATTGAATAAAAGCACTCCTTTTCAATTCTTTGAGGCCAAAAAATGGCTGCTGCTTTTTCTGACTTATGGTATATGTTTCAGGGCTTGGCAGAAAAGCCTACATGTTGGTAAAATCCAACAACAAAGTAGAGGCAACAGTAATCATAACAAGTTAAATGTTTTGCTAAATGTCCTCTTAGACCTTGTTGAAAGTGACTTTCTCTGAAATGAGTCTCCATTCTCTATCTCTCAAGCAGCTTTCAAATTACAATCTGGTCAGTGACTTAGGGCATAGATGCTGGAGCCAGACTGGGATTGAATCTTGTTTCTACAGCTTCTTGTGTATGTGCTTAGCCTCTTTGTGCCTTAATTTATCCCCCAAAGAAGCTTAAATTATAATCTCTCCAGGAAGGGTTATTATAAAGATTAAAAAAATATATTCCTGTACTTACTTAGGTGCTTAGAACTGTGTCTGACACATAGTAATCACTCAACTAAATATGGAAAACTTTGACAATTTACCATTTTTTAAATATGTAAAAGGGAAACCTCTTATATAGATAAGATGTTATAGAAAATAAGCAAATGTCATGAAGAAATATTTTGCTGAAGAAGATAAGATGGAAATAAGTACATGAAAACATACTCAATATCATTAGCCATCAAAGAAATGCAAATTAAGTGGATTAGACAAAGGGGGGATTAAAGGGAGGGGAGAGGGGATGGGAATAGGAAAGTCAGTAGAATGAATTGGACATAACTTTCCTATGTTCACATATGAATACACAACCACTGTAAATCCACATCATGTACAGCCACAAGAATGGGAAGCTGTACTCTATGTATGTATAATATGTCAAAATACACTTTACTATCATATATATCTAAACAGAACAAAGAAAAAGAATAATAGTGCAGTTAAAAAAAAAGAATAAAAATGTGAATAAAAAGAACTCAGCAAGATATCACCTCATACCAATCAAAATAAGTGAAATAAAAAATAATGAGTACACCAAATGCTGGTGAGGATGAAAAGAGACCAACTCACTCATATATTGCTGGTGGAGATGCAAAATGGTCCTATTCCAGAAAACACTTATAAAATCAAACATGCAATACCCTAAGGGCCAGCAGTTGCACTCTTGGGCATTAATCCCAGGGGTATTAAAACTTACATTCACACAAAAACATGTACACAAATGTTCCTAGCATCTTTGTTTGAAATAAGTGAACATTTCAACAGGTGACTGGATGGACAAATTGTGGTACATTCATAACGTGGATATTTCTCAACCAAAGCAATGAATGAGCTACTGATAATATCTGAAAAACCTTCAATAAATTTTCACAGAATAATACTGAGTGAAAAAAACAACTAATACCAATGATTGTATGCTATATGATTTCATTTGTATAACATCCTTGAAATGATGAAATTATAGAAATGGAGAACAAATTAGTAGTTGCCAGCAATGTCTTGGAAGTTGGGAGGGTAAAGGGAGGGACCCTGGTTGTAAAGAATAGCAGGAGGGATTCTTGTGGTGTTGGCAATATTCAACACCTAAACTGTGGTGGTAAATAATATGAACTTGCTCAGAAGATAAAATTGTATAGAACTTAACACACAAGAAAATCTGAGTAAGATAGGATTTTAATATTGATCCAATCTACCTGATTGAGGCAGTGTGATATTCTCCCATAATTTTACAAAATGCCACTATTAATCACAATATACAGGGGTTATCTCTCTGTGTATTTTCATTTACAACTACCTGTGAATCTACAATAATTTCCATGAAAATTGCCTTTGAAATAGACAAGGAAAAGACAAGTATTCACCTTTTCTCTTATTTTAATAGATACTTATTAAGTATAACATAATTGATATCAAACAGTGAAAGTTTTCCATATTTTTATTTCAATGAAATAGCAATAGATATTATATTTTCTTTTAGCTTAACTCAAATAGCCTCCCATTATCAAGAGTTAAAATATATTCAAAACTGCCCAAAGCAAAGACATGGATACTTATTTTCAAGATATTGATCTAAAACAGCTAGTTCCCTCTATGAGAGGCTGATGGAGACATTCAAGAAAATCCAACAAGAATTCTGGACAAAATGCCTGAAAATATTCAGCCTCATTCCTCCACCTCACAAACCCCTGTCCAGTCAGAACCCTGTCACCCATCCACACAGAAACTTCCAGATTGACGTGAAAGGCAAATCTTTCAAGTGGACATTTTATAGATTATTGACTAAAATCATCAGGAAATATTCATCACTGTGATGGGTCTGTTGATAAGGATGGGATATTTGTGATTAAAATGAAAATAGATTCATTTAACGCTAGTTACCATTAGGCATCCATCAGGAAAGAAGCCAGAAGCCAATTCAGGCACAGAGCAGAGGGCCTTTGGACCTACAAATCATGTCATAGACACAATGGCTCCTTGCACTTACCCTGGGAGCGCTGTAGGCGCAGGGTCTATGACTTCAACACTGCACACATGCGGATATTATTTAGAACTCTCCAAGGTATAGATTTCCATGACCATCTGCCATCTCAGTTGCTGTTTACATCTGCCTTAGAAGGGGGAGGGACAAAATCAATTAAAGTGCATGTAGAAGGTCTTGAAAAAATCAACAGCAGCAACCACCTGAACTTGAGGGAAGTATGCATGTCTCTCCAAAGGTGAAATAAGGAGGAAGTAACGAAAGGGTTTCTTAAAATCCTCAGGCCCTGTACACTTGGAAAAATGAGAAATTATACCCCATTTGATTCAAATGTATGATATGTCAAGATCAATGTATTGTCATGAGCAACTAATAAAAAAAATCCTCAAGTTAAAATACCGTAAAATAGTTCACCTCCTTTAAAAAGCCTCAGGAACTATCTCAACAATGCATGCTTTCAAATTAATTTACTTTGATAAATTAGGCTTTGTAAAAATTAAAAACTTTTGCTTTATGAAAGATTTACTGTTCAAAGGTTTAAAAGGACAAACTACAAATTAAGAGTAAATATTTGCTAAGTGTATTTCTGACAAAGGATTAATATCCAGAATATAGAAAGAACTTTGAAAATTCAACAACAAAAATTAATACAATTAGAAAGCAAATAAAAGACACAAATAAAATATACAGGTGACAAATAAGCACATAAAAGATGTTAAGCCTCATGAGCCATCGAAGAACTACAAATTAAAATTACAATGAGATATTTCTGCATACCTATAAGACTGACTCTAAAAAAAGTGACAACACAAATTGCTGGGGAAGATTCAGAAAAATTGAAGCAATAGTACTTTGCTGGTGGGATTAAAAAATAATCCAATTACTTTAATGGCATCATAAAATTAAACATGCAATGGCCAAAACTTGCACTTCTGGTTTTTCACACCAGAGAAATGAACAATTTTGTTCCTACAAAAGCCCCTATACAATATTCATAGCAGCTTTATTTGTAACAGCGAAATATTAGGAATAACCCAGACATTCTTTAACAGGTGAATAGAGCAAACTGGTGTGTACCCCAGAATACTACTCAGCAATAAAAAAGGAACACATTTAAGTGATGGACATTATTATCCGAAGTACATGTATGAAGACATGAATTGGTGTGAATATACTTTGTATATAACCAGAGATATAAAAAATTGTGATATATATATATATATACACACACACACACACACACACACACACACATTTGATGCAGGCAACAACCTGGATGAATCTCCAGGAAATAAAGTTGAGTGAGGAAAAAAGAAAAACACAAAAGATCACACATTATGGTTCCATTTTTATAACCTTTTTGAAATAACACCATTAAAGAAGTGGAGAACAGATAAGTAGTGGGCAAGTATTAAGGAATCGGTGGCGCTAGAGAAGGTGAGGAGGAAGGAGACCGGGTGCCTCTTTAAGGGCAAGATGGGAGAGACTTGTGGTGGTGGAAAGCCTCTGTTTCTGCCTGTCTCCTTGTCATTATTCAGGTCTCCATATTGTACTATAGTGTTCAAGCTGTTGCTATTGGGAGAACAGTACGAGTGTTCTCCAGCTATTATTCTTTTTTTTTTTATAAATTTCTTTTTAAAGAGAGAGTGAGAGAGAGAAAGAGAGAGAGAGAATTTTAATATTTATTTTTTAGTTATCGGCGGACACAACATCTTTGTTTGTATGTGGTGCTGAGAATCGAACCCGGACCGCACACATGCCAGGCGAGCGCGCTACCGCTTGAGCCACATCCCCAGCCCTCCAGCTATTATTCTTTACAACTACATGTATGTGGCTCTACCATTATCTCAGAAAGGTGACACTTAAAAAGAAGTTAAGCATTTAGGAGGAAAAGATATCTTTTCCACTGAGGTTGGATGAGACGCTGCTCACTCAGTGGCCAAAAGGCTTTGGACAAGATGAAGCAGGAAGCCGGGCACAGAGGGTTGTATCTAGGCACCGTCCCACAGAACCTGGGCCTTTCTTCCTAACCAGGAGTAGTGCCTTTGGACAGCCTCCATTTCCTTCTAGAAGGTTCCAAAAAGAAAGCAACCAAGTGAATCAGACAAGGATGCCCACTTCCTGCCAACTTGTTACCAAGGCCTCTGAAGAAATCCTAACCCTGCAAGTCAACCTCAAACTAGTTTACTGTGATTCTAGTTCTGTTATTTAGAGGCTCGTCAATGGAAGGGAAGCATCCGTCATCCATTACCAGAGACAAGCAGGGGGAAAGGGGCTGCCCAAGACCTGTACTGCACGTGACCTCCAGGAAGGAAACAATGTGCTTGATAGTGATCAGACGTCATCTGTGAAAAGATGTCTCTTGGGCATCATTGGGTGGTATCTTCCTTCCTGTCTGTGCTGATCCCTACCTGATCTCTGGGACTGTCCTCACTGCATAAAGATGCCCAGAGCAATGACTGTGAAACTGCAGCTCCTCCAATCAGCACAGAGAGCTCACAGCGAGCTTTCTTCCCCTGCACCCTTGCTTAGGCACTCTTTGGCTCCAAAGGGTGCGTACCACATGTGCATTCCTAATACTGGAACATTTGGTTCAGTTCTTTTGAAGGAGTCAACTTTTCCTGGCTTCCCCATCCCAACCTGCATAGTAAAGAGTTGCCTTCTTTGCCGTTGTGCTATTTGGAATGCTCTGGTGAGCAGTGTTGCAAAGTGGTTAAAAGAATGAACTTAGCATCAAATTGCCAGGTTCACACCCCAACCCTGGCATTTAATAGTGGTGAGATCTAGGGTAGATGATTTGATTACTCTGAGTCCCAGCTTCTTCATCATTATAATGGGGGAATGACAGTCTCTCATCTCACACGGTTGTTTGAGGATTAAATGAGTTGATACATGTGAAGAGTTTGGAAAAGTGCCTGATGTATGGGAATATTAACAGCATGTCAACATTAGCGATTGCTATTATTATTTTTCCTTTACTCATCATCATATCATTCTAAGAGACAGTAGGAGTGGTCAAAAGTCTGCTGAACTGAAATTTAAATTGATTTGAGGGTCAATTTAAAATTTGCTGTATCACCGTTAGGTCAAGGTCACTTAACCTCTCTGTGCCTCAGTTTCCATATTTGCAATATCAGGCAAAAAAGAATATATAAAACTATTGCTGGATTGTTAGGGAGCTTTAAGGATGTAGCTGCTTTCAGAATTTCTCTGGTTTGCACACTGTAAACTCAAAGCAGGATTCGATGCATTGTACTTTTCTAATATTCAATTATTGCTGTTGAGAGCAGTGCCCGCTAAGGTGAGGTTAGTCCTCTCTCCTTCTCCATCCCCCTTGCCCTGGCGCCTGAGAAGCAGAGCATCCCCATAGCAACAGCAGCAGCTGGTCCCTAGATAAGAGGAGCTGGAGCGGGGCAGCACAGCCTCTGCTGCAGAGCAGCCAGCCAGCCTCAGTGAATAGGAAAGCCTCCTCCTAGTCTCTGGCCTTCTCATCCCGGGACCCTCACCGATTGGTAAGTGCTTTGGATTTTTTTCCTCGACAAACTTTTGTGATGAGCAAAGCAAGTTTCCAATAAGTTACAGCTTCTTTGTGGTTGCTGGGACAAAGACAGTTGTAGCTGGTGGCATTGGGGTAGGGCTTTATGGCTAAGCTGAGGCATGGTGGGGAGCAGAAGTCATTACTTTCATGTCATTTTTTCCAAGGGACGTGGGGTCCTGAGTTTTGTGAAAGCCTGTACCCTCGCAAACTACATTGTAAAGTTTCAAGATGAGCGTTGTGTGTATCTGCATATTCACACAGCACAAAGAGTCTCAGCTTATCAGGCTGGGCAAAGTATACCATCTGCATGCCCTACTTCAAGTCACTCCTTGAGGAATACTGTGGATTTAGGTCTTCTCAGTGAACAAATTTGATTTTTAAATGTGGTACTCTTTGTCCTGAATTTCTCAGGTTAAAGAGAGGGGTACTAAAGGATATGAATTGTACATAGCCAGAGGGGGCATTAACCAGACGGCACATTGGGTGATGGTTGTCATTGTTGAAACTTTTGATTGCATCAAGTACATCTAGACCTGATTACTTTTAAGATATTCTTTAAAATACCATCATCTCACCCAAGTATCCACTGGCTACAGAGAATTGCTATGTTCCCAAGATCTGAAAGTGGGTGTTCTGCCATTGGTTTGTGCCTTGAAATGTTCTAATCTTATTAACAGCTTTAGAGAAGGCCAGGTGTGGAGCGAGATTATTCTGAAAATCAATTTAGATAGTTATAGATGTAGGCATCATAATCACAAGACTAAGAGTGCAAAGAAGGCAGCTCATGCTCATGATAGTGTTAGCATGTGCTGGGTCCTGGGCTGGGTGCTATCCGCATATTATATTATTAGTACTCTCAGTGATGCTGGAGAATAGGCACTAGCATCCACTATTTACAGATGTGAAAGCTTTTTCAAGAGAACACATGGATTTCCCAAATTCACCAAGTTAAAGAGGGACAAGCAACCCAGCATTTGCTTCTGCCTCTGAGCATCCGAGGTTTACAGTCAGAGAGGAATTCTCTGCCCATGAGTTAAACCGTATATTCTTACATCCAACTGAGAAAGCTACTGAGACTCAAAAGAAAAAGTTCCCAGACCAACTTCTGACCTCAGACTGAACTCACTAATCTCCTGCAGCTGCAGAGATAGCATGTAATCCCCCTGAAAAAGAACTAGCCTGAGATGATGGAAGCTGGTCTCAGCAAAAACGGGTCCTCAAGTTTCTGCAGGCTGGATTGCCCTCCAGCAACTTCTTGGGGTTCCTGCCCAGGCATCCAGTTCCTTAGCCCTCTCAGTTGCTCTTCTCAAAAGGTTAGGTGACCTCTGCCATTAACGTTTGCTGAGAACTGTGACATCTGTTTATAGATCTCCTCTCTCAGTCCTATTTGCTTTTACAAGTGTCTCTGTGAAAAGAAAGGCTTTGTCTCTTGGGAAAAGGATTAGTCAGGAAGTTGTAAGAGTTTAGCATCTGGGGCCCTACAAACCCTCCTCAGATCCTGAAATTACAACTCCTGATCTCTTTCTTATACATGCTTTGCTCATTCTCCCAAACCAACACCCAAGAAAAGAGTACAGATCCACAATCCTTTATTCTCTAATTAAGAAATGTGAAAATTTCTGAAAACCAAAAAAATCTGAAACTGTTTGTGTGAAACTCAACATAAAGTTATTGGGTAGTCAAACCTGACCTGGAAGGATTGGAATCTTCATGGGGTCTGTGCTTGCCACCATTCAGTGTGAAGATTCATATTTAGCTGCAGAAATAATGTGTGCAATCCCTGGTGCTCCCTAAGGCCCCTTGGGGGTGTTACATAATAAAAATGCCCTCATTTCTACAGCACATTTGACTTCTAGCTCATCAGGTGAGGGTAGGTGGCCTCAAATTGACAATTACAGAGCAGAACAAGCCACCACTGTGTCAGTGTTAAAATTCAGAGACCACCCTGAACCAGAAAAGGCAAGAGATAATGAAGGGTTACAAATCTTTCTACTAGAGACAATTATGGAACAACCCCAAAGGTAAAGTCTCGGTCAACAAGTGCCACTGAATGCCCTAGCTTTTGCGTTGCAATCTGAAGACCCAGAGAACCTTAGATATAAAGGGAACTGATACCTCCCAAGTCCCCAAATGATAGGAAGCTGCTAAGGAAGATGATGGACACTTCCCTGGATCACGTGACTAGGGCACGTGCCACACCTGGCTTTCTCTAAAGCTGTTAATAAGATTAGAACATTTCAAGGCACGTGTATGATGCCTGCTTGGAGGGGAGAATGAATCAAAGAGGAAAGCAGGGCAGAGTCGAGAGCTGGAATTAAAAACATCCTCTTTCTTAGTTCAAGAAATAGGCTCAGGTCTTACAATGGTTTGCTCCTAAAGAGCATCCTTTTCTCTGAGAAGGCAAGTGGGGAGTGGAGCAGGTGGTGGCCTCATACTGATATTCAACAGGCAAGTACAGTAGCAATGATCAATAAGAGGGTACACATTCCAATAGCTCTGCCCTCCAAGTACTTGCTCTTGATGGAGTTTCTGACAGGAAGGTCACAATGACATAACCCCATGGGCAGAATGTGTTCCACCAAACATGAGAAATTTTTGTAATAGAAAATATTTTTGAATCTCAAATCTGGAAATCCTCTCTCAACCCCTCTTGCAAATAGTCTTGCTGGTTCACACTGATTTAAAACAGTGTTTGTTTTCCCATTGGACAATATAGCCTCCTTGCAGAGGTAGCACCTGTCAGTCTCATGAGGAATCTCTAGCTGCCCTAGCATGTCCGGGGCCCTCTAATGGTGGAACTGATCAACCTGGGGCAGGTTCTTCCCTCTCTGCTCTGGTGCTGTCAGGGCTGCTTCCTTCGGATGAAACTGCATTTGAATTGTTGAAAACAAAAGGTTCAATTGTTTCTTAGAATTTTCCGCTTACACAGCTATCTAGTGAGGTGTAGAAAATGGCACATGATAAGAGCTATCATCTCTTGAAGAGCGAGTACAATGTGCTAAGCAGTGAGCTACACAGGAACTCTATGAGGCAGTTATTATTTCTGTTTTACAAATAAGAAAACTGAGTAAAAATGGCAATTGTGCCGGGGGCAGGGGGGGGGGGCAGGCAGAGAAGAAAGGGCCCATATGTCCCTGAGTGTCAGTCTATAGGGGTATAACAAAGAAGCTAGTCTTGCAATTTTCATCATAGCTTCTAGGTAGAGAGGGTAAAAATGACTATATTGGGCTGGGGCTCCATTTACCCTCACCTCATCATTAATATTTAGCAACTTCATCAAAGTCACATAGCTTTTTAGTTACTAACTGAGCTGAGATTTAACCTAGGTTTATTGACTTAAAAGCCTGTGTTCAAATTAAATAATCAGCTATTGGACACTTGGGGGCAGCCTTGTGACCCAAGCATGAAGAAGAGCTACCTTAAGTTGGGGAGAAGAAGAACAATCACCAGATAAGACCAGAACTCCAAGATCAAATGATGGCTTTGAGCATGAGTGCATAACTATTTGGGTCAGATCTTCCCTGGGGTGATTTTCTGTACAACGGCTATGACTGGACCCATGACTTCCCAGAGAAGAGAAAGATGGGTTAATTAGGTGCAAAGTTCCCCAACTGAGGCTGTAACTTTTCCTTGAGACCTCAGCATAGAGCCCCCTTCTAAGTGGTTTCCCATAGCTCTTATCATTAAATATGGAGGTAGGAGCTACCCGAAATAACAGCACACTTCTTTATGGTCCAGGGGAGTTGGCCATATCTATATACACATTAAGAACAATGGTCGGCATTGATTTCTGCTGAAGTCACATAGCACATTCAGTCTGCCCAGAGTGACACTAAAAGCCAGGCTCAAGTGATCAGTTAATGGCTCCATCTGCTATGCAATGATCTCAGCTCACAGGGGGAGAGGCCCTCCAGCCTTTCCTGAGAACACTGGCTAATTCCTCAGAAGACAACTGAGTCGAACTTATTCTATGAGCTTGAAATGTTAGCACAATTGGTCTTTTGTGTTCCTCTGCACACCGCAGGTCCAGAAAATCTCAAGAGAAGATGATCAGCTGAGCCAATTTAATCTTATTTGTTCCTCCCCCACCATTCTTGCTATTGTAGGACCTGAGTACTAATTATCAGAGAACCTCAGAAAGGAACTTTAAGAAACAGGATTTGAACAGTCTCTAATGAAGATTTCCTATAAATCTCAGCTAATGCATTTTTCATTCAGACCTGACGCATGTCCATTCTGGATTTTCACTCCTCTTGGGCAATGACTGTATCTAATGGCTCTGGAAGTTCAAATGGATTTGTGGTTCAGGAAAGATGGAGGATAAGGGGAGGCAGACAGCCTTGCTCTCATGTCAGGAATCCCTAGGGAGAAAACAATGAAGATCCATCTGAGGCCTGAATTTTCTCCTGGCACAACTCTACCACCCTCATAATATGGTCTGGGAAGCAGTCTCATTACTTTATAGTTATGAGATAGAATGGTGGAAAACTAGAAGCCTGGTTAAATTTGGATTCAATAATTCACTTTGTTTTTAAGAGATGGGTCTAGTGAAGTCAGTAGAACTAGATTTGGATCTAGGCTTGGTAATTTAATAGATGCATGACTAAGTAAATTAGGTGAACTTTGTGAGCCTCAGTTTCTTCATCTGTGAAACAGACATAATCCTATTTTGCAGGATTCAGCTGACAAAATACAGGTGAAGTTCAATCAAGATTTTCTATTCTGATATGTGGATGCTAATCCATAATGGGGATGTGGGGGGAGCATGGGAGGAATGGAGGAACTTTAGATAGGGCAAAGGGGAGGGAGGGGAAGAGAGGGGGTAGGAGAGATGGTACAATGAGATGGAAATTATTACCCTAAGTACATATATGAAGACACAAATGGTGTGACTCTGAACAACCAGTGACATGAAAAATTGAGCTGTATATATGTACTATGAATTGAAATGCATTCTGCTGTCAAGTATGACAAATTAGAATAAATAAATAAATTTAAAATTAAAAAAAAAAGATTTTCTATAACTCTGAGCTAACTTATTTCTAACTCAGAATCAGTCGAGGTATTTATTCTGAAACTCTTAAAATGCCTCTGAAAGAGGAAAAATGCTGAGCATTTGATATATGACAATTAGCAAATAAATCTGTGTGCCTGCATGGGTGGGTGTATGATCCATCTTATTTGGGCTTAAAGTTTCATATCTAAGTATAAGAAGCAGTTCTTAAAAAATAAGACTGAGTTGGGAAATAATAGTTAGTGCTCAAAAAATATATTTATTTAATAAGTGAATGAGTGGATGAGCCACAGGCACCCTTACAGACTGTTTCTTACACATCTGTAGTATAAGAAGCACACCTGCTCTCCTTTGATGATGTCCACTGAGCAAATGCAGCCTCTGGAGCTCTCAGAAGACAGACTAGACAAACTAGACCCTCGTTACAGCCACTTAGGTAAGTGCTCCACTGTGAATGTCAGTCATGGAAGTCAGAAAGGGGTGTCTCTGCCATACGGCTTGCAGGCAAGTCAGAAAAGAGGCCCCTGAAACCTGATAGACTATGCCTTCTGGTGACAGCCAACACCAGCTGGATGGGCAAATAGCCATGGGTCTGTGGGGTCTGCCATGTAAATATTAGCTAAAGCACTGGGGACAGGTTCATTAGAGTTAAAGAGAGAGAGAAAGAGGAAGCATTGTCCTCTTTTGTGGGTCTGCTAGAGTCCCAGGCAAAGCATTTTTGAGGCAATAAATGGGATGTGGCAGTAGAGGTTGTTTCCAGTATTTCCCGGCACACTTACACCCCATGTGCAGTGCCAATAAAATATTTCAAATATCTCTCTTTGCCTATCAAGACAGAATTTTAAATAGCCTTTTTCTGTTTTATTGTCAATCTGTTTCCTTTCCAGAATTGACTTTTTGCATAACCTTTGTAATGAAAATACCAGAAACATTTCTGCCTCTACCCATTTCTAAAAATGAGACACTCAGACTTTTGATGGATGGGCCTTTTGCATATTCATAGCCTTTGTTTATGCCTCGCCCGGTTATGACTCCCCCCTCCTCTTCCCACTCCCCATTTGCCATCAAGATATTTTATGTTCAGAATTTCTCCAAAAGTGGGGAAAAATGCAATTGAAGTTAAAGTATAAACTGAAGCAAATGTCTTGCTCTATGTACTGTGTGCAGAGTAGTGCCTTAGGGTCAAAGGGTGGCCCACACCCCTGACAGGTACATTGCCAGGCTGAGCCCCCAGAGACCCCACAGCTGGGCAACACCCATTCTAAGCAACATTCATTCATTCAGTAATTCATTCATTCCTACCTATGGTATGTACAATATGGGAGAAATTAACTGTGCTGTGGGAGAACATGTTTTAAGAATTGCTCTTTTAACCAGGCATATGAAGACTCACAATTCCAAGAGCCCAGGTTTAATTCTGATCCCATAACCTGCCATCAGTGTCCCCTTCTGCCTTTTATTTGACATTTTGAACCTCATTTTCCTTATCTGCAAATTGGGGATTAATAGTACACTGTTTTGGTAGGCTTCTTTTGGAATTAAATGAGATGATGTGTTCAGGAATGATAGTAGTGTTTTTAACAACCAGGAAAGCACAGGCAGAGATGAATCAGAAAAACCGCTGGCCAATCTTGTGTGCTGGAATGACACGGAATGACCTAGAACATAAGTGATACTCAGTAAAGGCTCCTTTACAGCCTTTTTTATTGTATATATAAACTTTGTATAATCTAAAGCCTCATATGTAGTATGACTTCATAAATGTTTATTAAATGGAGATGATTGGATGAAATTTTCAAAATCTTTTAGGCAAAGGAAATGTTTATTACTATGCATGTGACTGAGGAAAATAATGTTATTTGATTTGGGGGTTACATATAGTGACCTTTTGATAATATAGGCATATTAATGTATGGTTACCAAGGGATAGTGGTTTCCTCAGGCATGTTGAATTTTCTAAAACAAAGGATAATTGTTTTAGAAACAATTATTTCTATTGTTTGCCCAATAAACCATAAAACTTGAAGGCAAGAGCAATCTACTTGTCCTTTTTATTCCTAGACTCTAGCAGGGCCTGATATACACTAGAAGCTTTAATAAACATTGATTTTATAAATGAACAAATGACAGATCCATAAATGTCCAGATCCACAAACTAAAATGAAGAGATTTGACCTATTTAATTTTCAATGTTTCCAAGAAATTTACCTGAATATTTTACTGAAAAAAGAAACAGAGAAGGAAAGAGAGAGAGAGGAGAGGAAAGAGGGAAAGAGGAGAGGGAGGGAGAGGCAGGGATCTGAAAGACCCAGTTAACCTCTGAATGTCCCCCATGTTCCTTCACATTTGTAGATCTAGCCAGACTGCATTCAGGTCATGGCTCAGAGTTTCCAGAGAGGACAAATATCCTGGTTGTTTTGTGGAATTGGCTTCTTTGAATCCCAACAGAATATCTCTTTACGCTAAACATGTTGGAGTCTATTCATTCAATCATATATTCAGCAAACATTTGATTATGGCTGCTAAGGAGATGAAAGACAAGTTGCTATCATTAAAAAAGGGAAGAGAAGACCT
Source organism: Marmota monax (assembly GCF_021218885.2). Classification (NCBI taxonomy): domain Eukaryota; kingdom Metazoa; phylum Chordata; class Mammalia; order Rodentia; family Sciuridae; genus Marmota; species Marmota monax. The sequence continues at coordinate 4,232,420 of NW_026694821.1, forward strand.
GCACAAATCAAAACTACATCAGTAAATTCCTCACCCGTCTTCACTTCTATGGCCAGAAGAGGCCTCCTGCTGATTCACGCTCGGGCTTCATCATTTGTCACCTTTAACAACTTTGAAGGTGTTACTTGAGCAAAAATTCTGTGACTATTCAGAAAATGAGAAAAGACACACAGGACTGGAGTTTGCATGGAAAGACTGATGAAGAGGGGGCCTTCCTCTGGGCCTGGTGGAACTTTAGGGGCTGAGCCATGGCAGAGGGAACATTTTATTAAAACATGTGAAATATATCAAATGTATCAGATGCTTTGCTGCTAACATGAGCAAACACACACACACACACACACACACATACATTCACACATTGATTTAATATTATCCTTGCTTTAAGTATTGAGAGACTATTAAAGTTCCTACAAATTAAGGCCATGCTCCCACAATTGGCAAATGAGAGAATTAGGACTTGGACGTGGGGTGGCTGATTCTCATTCAACATGTACTTATTGAAGGGAGAGGCCATTAAGAATAAAATTGCATGAAAGAATCTACTCCCTGATGTCTGGGAAGACGCTGAATAGAGCAACAGATGAATCACTTGGAGCAGTGAATGAGGGCCAGTGACAGAGAAGGATGAAGGAGAGCAGTAACAACCTTCAGGGGCCATGAGTATATGATCTGATGGAAGTGAGGTAGCCTCAGGACTCCAAAGGCTCTCCTGAGGTCCTGAGGGGACTAAGAAAAAGAAAGAGATTTAGAAGAAGAAAAAAGGGCTGGGGCTAGGATGGGCAAATAGGAGAGCTGCCAGGCCAGGGAAAAGAAAGATGAGTGGTGGAGCCCCACGTGAACCATCAGGAGGACACACCTGTCCCAGAAGTGAAAGAGAGTCAGGAATTTACTGAGAACCTCAGGGAAACTTCCCAAGATCAAGGGAGCTGCAGGTTCCACACTGACCCTTGGGGTGTCTAAAGAGAACAAACCTCGGGCAAAGGAAATTGAGCATTAACACAGAGAGCCTACCCCGTCAGAAACAACGCACACCCACGCTGAGGTCTGCCCAACCATCTTTTGAAGTTCTTCTTTGTCTTGCTTTTCAAATTCTCTTAATTGGGGGTTTCACAGAATTCCAGTTTTCCTTTCTCTCTATTCTAGTCTATATTGAGTAGATCATTCTGTAAATCTACTCAAGTCCTCTGTTGAAGAGACAAAAATAATAAACATTTTCCTTTTTCAGAACAAATGACCTCTGCTCCCAGTGTGGGACTAACCCTTACTCATGTTATATTCTTCTTCTTCTTCTTCTTCTTTTTTTTTTTTTTTTTTTTTGCTTCATATCCTGTCAAAAGCAGATGATCTTTCAGACCAGTTCATTAAGGACTGTGATCTCAAAAAGAAGCCAAGAAAGGGAAAGAACACACAGGCCAACCTGAATGTTGAGTCAGACCAAAAAAAACCAAGGAGGAAAGATACACCTGCCCTGCACATCCCACCTTTTATACCAGGTAATGGACAGCGCAGCCGCCTTGCACAGCTGGGAAGGGGAACCACCCCCACTGGACCATGTTGGTCCTAACACATCTTTTTAAATATTTGGGTATTTAAATAATAAATAATAGCTATACAGTACTATATTTATAATACAGTATTTTTCACTCACTGAGAGTAGACTTTGGGACAGAAAGGCATGCACTGCTCCAATCATTGGGGGTCCAGCTGATGGGCTCTGATATTATCAACAGACAGTGAATAAATCCACCACAAACTTCCAAAGCCATCGTGCTCATCAACATCCAGCAGGCATGAGGCGTTGGAAAGGAGGATTGGTGGGGAGATGGGTGTGAGACAATCACAGGCCACACCTGACTACAAAGGAGGCTGGAAATATAGTCCAGCTCCATGCCCAGGAAAAACATGGAGCAGTTTGATGAACAACTAACATGTCTCTCTATGAGACCTGAGATGTGACATGTGAGACTCCCTTATGCTCAAAAACTTTATTTGTTTGGTTTCTTTCTCCTTCACTCTTGGTCATTTCCTTCTTGTCCTTTCTACTCACAACATACTTTGAGGGGTACAAAACAAATGAAACAGATATTTCTGGGAAGGAACTTTCCTATATGTAAGAAATAACAGCCCAGACACACCCGAAATCTGCAGTAAGAAGAAACATCACGGGCTGGGATGGAACTCCGTTGTAGAGCACTTGCCTAGGATGCCTGAGACCCTGGGTTCGATTTCCAGCACTGTTAGAAAAGGAAAAGGAAGGAACATCATAATGGAAGTTCTAATTAAGAATCAGGGAAAATGAGTCTGGGTAGTGAGTTCTGATTTTTAGAGCATTATTAAATGATGGAGAAAATTTTCACCTGCAGAACAGAGGTGAGAAGGCAAGTAGGTGAAGGTGGGTGGAGGTAGGGCAATAATTAAAGTCTAAGGGTAGAAGTGTGAGGCACAGAACTTGCAGAACAGAAAATTACCCCACTGGCTAAGGAAGATGAGCTTTGGAGACAAAAAAAAAAAAAATCCAGGCTCAATCCCCATCCAACACCTAGAAAATGGAATAAATTGAGCCCATTTCTTTAGCTCACCTATCAGGTAGATCATGGTGGTGGTAGTACTAAATCCCTCAGGGATTTATGAGGCTAAAATGAAATCAGGCATGCAAACCCCTTTGTATAGAGGATGTTCCTAGTGCAGTCTGCATAAGTATTATTCTTACGCTAAGGAAACTTCATTTATTAAAATAAGTTTGGGAAAGCAACCTTGACTACCTTCACCAGGTGTATGTGCTGTGTTATGCACAACCCTTCTGTATGGGATATGTTTACTTGACCCTGCTTCTATCTCTCTGTTCCCCTAACCATGCAGGTGTGATTTCAGAACATCTAATTAAAAGATATGATGTTCAGGACAGACGTCCAAAGGGCAAAATAAACCCAGCTCTTCATAACTCTGACCTGGAACAGAAAAGGCCAAGGAGAAAAGACACACCTGCCCTGCACGTGCCCCCCTATGCAGCAGGTAAAAGAGCAGGAGGTGGTGGGAATGGGTCGGGAGCCTGACCACCAGGAGGTTCCAGGACATGGACTTTTTCCTGGCCCAGCAAGCTCGGTCTTGCCCAAGTGCTCTAGGGAGGAGTCACATGTACTGCTGCCTCTCAGATTTATCTTCATTGGCAGTTCCCCGGGGGATGACCTGGAGATGCCAGAGGCTCGGAGATTACTCCTGCTTCAGCAGAGCTGGTCAAATTCACTGAGCCAGTGAAACAGAAATGTCAGTGGGTCCTTGAGAACTGGTGAAATACCCTTCCCCGTCTCAAGTGGATCGTGTGTCCAGTAACTGATGGCTGATCCTCCCAAGTCACATGGACTAATTGACCAAGTTCTCAAAATAGGAGAGAGAGGAAGGGAGGAGAGAAAGAGAAATGCAGAAATACTGATAGCTATCTTATTATGTGTCCAATAGAAAACCTTACTGATCTGTGTTTATAATCCCAGGCTATAAGGGAGACTCTGTATGAGGTATAGTTCTTGTCCCTGAGAACTTTATATGCAAGTTAGGAAATAAAATGTGTACACTCATGATGATTAGAGTGTGAGACTGTGTGTGTGTGTGTGTGTGTGTGTGTGTGTGAGAGAGAGAGAGAGAGAGAGAGATACAGATGGTTTTGTAGGGAGAATAGCAAGTGAAAGATGTACTAATATTTACTGAGAACCCACAAAATGTAAGAAATGGCTTGTATCATGGATTTTTAAAAAGTCTACTGAGTAATGTAACAGAGTAGCTTTTACCTCCCTTTATAGACAGAGAAACAGAGAAACAATTTAATTCACTTGTCAGACGGTTTAAAGTCTTACCTGGATGAGATGGATAGATGGAAGGATGGATAGAAGGATGGCTGATTAACAGTTGGACTAATGATAGAATGACCAGATAAATAAGTGAATCAATCAAGGTTAAACACTACTAGGTGGAACAGCTGGAGTTCAAACCCAAGCCTCTCTGGCTTTAGCCAGGTTTTTACTGTACTGTGGGGTGGTTTGGACTTCTAGCATCATAGGAATGCAGAAGTTCCACTTTTGGAAGGAGATAAGATTTGATTGTTATTAAGAGTTTTCCATTATTTAATTTTTTTTTTTGGAGGGGGTACTGGGGATTGAACTCAGGGGCACTCCACCACTGAGCCACATCCCCAGCCCTATTTCTTATTTTATTTAGAGACCGGGTCTCACTGAGTTGCTTAGCGCCTCACTTTTGCTGAGGCTGGCTTTGAATTCAAAATCCTCCTGCCTCAGTCTCTTGGGATTACAGGCGTGCACCACCACACCCAGCATTCCATTATTTAATTTAATAAAGGAGGAAAAAGACATCTCAGAAAAAGACACCATGACAAACGAGGTCAGGGCCTCTAGATCTCCAAGCAAGCTAGAGAGACGAGTCCCAAGTTCCACAAAATTTGTGTTCTCTGTCCTTCCCTTCCTTTCATCCCCCTCATCCTCTCTTTCCAACTCTTTTTCCTTTCATCCATCCTTCCTTCTTGACTACTTACCTGTATATCAAAATGTATGTGACCCCACCTGGTCATGTTTAGCAGTATTTCTCCCCAACCCCCCCCCCACACACACACACACTTATATCCACACTCATTTCTAGTGACCAGCCTTTCTGAGCTCTGACTACATGTAACCTTTTAACATAATAAATTGTACTGATAACACAAGAAGTTTAGAACAGGCAGAAGTCTAATCCTCAAACAACCCTCAGTATTTTAATGGATATTTATTAAATCCTTGCTGTGTTCTAGGCACTGATACTGCAAGAAAGTCAATCATCATAGAGTTAGCCAGACACAATAGTGCATGCCTATAATCCTTGGGAGGCTGAGGCAGGAGTTCAAAGCCAGCCTGAGGAACCTAGTGAAGCCATATCTCTAAATAAAATATAAAAAGGGCTGGGGATGTGGCTCAGTGGTAAAGTGTCCCTGGATTCAATCCCTGGTACCAAAATAGTAATCATAATCATAATTGTACAAAGAGACAATAGAATCTCTCCTAGGGATAAATGCTAGGAAGAAAAGTAAAGGTGGGTATGGAAAGAGGGAGAGAGCTAGAGACTGCTTCCTGAGTAGGGAGTACAGGGAAGACTTCTCTTATGAGGGGACACTGAAACAGAGACCTGATGGGGAGTGTGGGGGGGTGCCATGGGGATAACTGGGCGAAGAGTATTTGAGCCAAAGTGATGAGTTCAAGTGACCACAAGTGGCAAAGTCTTTAGCCTTTACTCCCTCAGTATTTATTGAGAACCTACTATGCGCTAGGCACTGTTGGGAGTGCTAGACATACATTAGAAAACAAAACTAAAAAAAAAGTTCTTGTCTTCCCCGAGTGTATATTCTAGGTAGGGGAATATAATAACTAAATATTTGGTCCTGAAGCAGAATTAACACATATTTTCCAAAACTCACTCACAGGTAGGCAAATTGTAAACCACAAGATAACTCGCTCAGAGAGAAGGATGGTTCCCATGACTCCTTGTATCACTTGCCTGGGCAGGATCTGAATTAGCCTCTTCCTTCCCTCATTTGTCTTTTACTTCAGTCAACAGAGGTGGCTGAGCACAACTCTCCTACCTCATGCAGGACTTAAAGGAAGAAGCCACTCTCCAGCCTCTAACAGGTACACAGAGAGCAAGCCAGGGGCAAAATCCTTTCTTCTTTCACAGTAGATTTGCTATTGGAAAAGGAGTCCAGAGACCTTGGTGTAACTGACTGAAGAATAATAGCCAATAGTTACAATTTATCCATTCCAACACTTAACCAAAGGAAGAAGGAGTTGTTACATGGTGATATTTCCATGGTAGAGCTGCACCCGTTGATGCAATAATAAAATATCTGATAAGTCTTGCATCAAAGTAATCATTTTGACTTATGTAACCCAGATGAGCAAACTCTGATCCATTGCCATGATTTTTTTCCTGTTTCCTATTAGTCTACTCATTCTATAGGTTATGCTGCAATATAGGAAATTCTACTTTAGAATTGTGTATGACTTAAATCTATTTTCTTTTCTTTTCTTTTCTTTTTTTTGCCTCTGTTAAATATTTCTGTCCTTAAATCAAATGAAAAGGAAAGAAAGGCACAGACTGTAACACATGCTTTCTCATTTGCAAATAAGGGGCAGAGCCAAGCAAGATAGTGTGGAGCATACAGACAATTCTCAAGAGAAATGGACCAAGGGTGGGTGGGAAAGTCTACTCCTGCTCAGCTACACTGCTTTCCCACCTTTACTGACCCTCAAACTGACACACATTTTCCCCCAGCTCCCCCGGTCCAGGTCCCAGTGACCTCAGCCAACTCAAAGCCTCTGTTAACCGATCTTTTCAAGTCCAAAATGACTTTTTCTTTTCCGAACTAACTCTCTACTAGACATGGGCATGCAAATACCCAAGACTCTGCCATTGTTGTTAGTATGGTCTTTTGTTCTCATTACTGTTATTATACCTGTTATGTAAATTGACCTACTTCAACAGCTTGTTTGCTGAATTCATGAGGACTGGGTTGTGATTCAATCACCTTATGTTTCCGGTATTGACCTTGATATCAGCTAGTCCAATCCTTTCTATATAGCAGTGCTCCATAATTATCTGCTGATTTGATATTCTACCTGTCAATCATGATTCTGCAGTACCTGATAGAGACTGATTATTTTCTACCCATTCTTGTGTTTATTTTACTACCACAGAGTTAGTAGAGAGAAAAAAATATTTACAGGCAGGGAGCCATCTGACTACATAAAATTTTGCACGGGCTTTGAAGGCAAGAAAACTCTATATTTCCTTTTCTGCTCCTTAGTACTTTCAAAGCTCTGAAAAATGAACACAACTAAGAACTTTTTTTATTTCATCCATTCCTAAAAGGGGGGCTATAAAGGCTATCTCAAAGCACTGAGAACACTATTAAATAAAGTGTCAAAGCACTTAGCAGAGTTTTTGGCATATTGAAAGTCCTCAATAAATGTTAGTTCCTCTTCATTTTCTGTTTAATCTTATATTCTTTGAGATAGGTCAAACAATTTCTGAAGATGAGAATTCTCCTACTTCATACAAACCTGCTGATTCAGGGAACCTCCTAATTGATTGAACTCTGATCACTTGGCAATGGATGTTGCCTATATGCCACTACCTAAATCCCCAATTAACAGCTTCCCCATTGAATCAAAAATGTTTATCAAATACTGCAGCATGTGTAAGGGTTGGACGGGTGCTGTATGGCCATAGACTTGACACTCATTATGGAAATTTTTGAGTCAGCAAATGTTTACATTTAAGTATGTGCAATTATAGATATTGTTGTATGATTCTAGCTTTTATTAGCATATTAGCTGAAGTTACTCTATTTTTGAAGAGCCTTTTAGTATCTAAAGATTTGGCAATAATCAAAATGCTAGTTAAGCTGATAAGGATAGCGCCTTCGGCAGATGTTCAGAAAAACTCACGTTGGTTCTAATGAGGGTGTTGGGAGGAACTCACAGACAAATGCACCCTGGAGACATCTCCTCTCATTAGCCCTTGGCAAGGGAACACTGGACATGGATTCACTCTCCTTTCTAAGTCTCTTGCTAACCACTGTCCTTCTCCTAGGTTAATGAGCTCATTTGACAGGTTCCAACTGCCAGAATAGCCCCTCAGTAGGGTATCTCAGGCTCTCTTGCCAGCTCCAGGCTTGCTCCCAACTTGGTCCACAGTTTGCCAGGACCCCCATCTTGATGATTTCATGGCAGGGACCACTGGTTGTGATTGGTCAGGACCAGGTAACCAAGCATTGCTTAAGAGAGAAGGAAGTCTTGAGTTGGGGTCTGTAGCAAATAGAGCCAAGCATAGCTTGGCTAGAAGCATGAAAGAGGAACCTGCTGGAAAACTGGTTCATAAGCTTTGAACATCTGGCAGTCGAGGGAAATCAGACATTAAAATAGTGTGCTTGTACAAAGGAAAGGGACTGGTTTGTCCTTTGAAAGTGACACCTCCTCTGTCTTGCTTGTAATAACGTATTTTCTAAGATGGTTAGTTAGGACAGGGGGTGCCTTCTCTCTGGCTCCTATAGGTCAGAGGTACATGTCTATAATGTGGATGATCAGTTGTAGATGGTGCTGTACATGGGATCCTGCTCAAAAATAGCTCACTGCAAGGCTGATTGACCCTCAGAGGTCATTTTCAAATCACCAAAGCATCAAGAACAACAATGCAGTGGTAATATATATATATATATATAGATATTCCTGATTTAAAGCTCAACCTGAACAATAATATCCATGAATTCAAGATTTTGATAAGCTCCTATGTTAGCTTTCTGTTACTTTGACAAAGTACTTGAGAAAATTAACATAAAAGGAGGAAAGATTCAGTTTGTCTCACAGTTTCAGAGATTTCAGTTCTTGGTCCTTGACTCTGCTGCCTTTGGGCCTGTAAAAGCAGAATATCATGCCACGAATGGTATGATGCAATAGAGCGACTCACCTCATGATGGCCAGGAAGCAGAGAAGAGAAAGAGAGAAAGAAGGACCCAAAGGGGCCAGTGTCCCAATATCCTCCTCAAGGGCATGCCCACAATGACCTAACTTCCTCCCACTAGGCCCCACCTCCTAAAAGTTCCATCTCCTCCCAAGAGTGCTGTAAGCTGGGGAACAAACCTTCAATACCTGAATCTTAGGGGGGACATTTAATTAAGTTCCAAATCATAACACATAACTTTATTATAAAACATTAAAATTACTGTTTAGCTACACAAATATAAAACAGTGGCTCACATTTTTTTATTTTTTTTTATTTGGTATAATTAGTTATACATGGCAGTAGAATGCACTTTGACACATCATACATAAATGGAGAATAACTCCCATTCTTCTGGTTGTACATGATGTAGAATTACACTGATCATGTAATCATATATGTGCATAAGATAATTTATGTCTGATTCATTCTACTATTCTTCCTTCCTCCATACCCCTTCCCCTCCTTTCACTCCACTCTGTCCAATCCAAAGTACCTCTGTTCTTCCCTAGCTCCCACCTTATTGTGAATTTGCATCCGCCTATCAGAGAAAATATTCAGCATTTGGTTTTGGGGATTGACTTATTTCGCTTAGCATGGTAGTTCACTTTCAACTTGAAATGACCTCATGTGCTCCTATGGGTAGTCCACTCCACTTTAGGAAGCATCAGCCTTTATCATTTTGTAGGTTCCTCCTATCCTTGAAATCCCAGGACCTCCCCACCCCCCAACCTTTGGCCCAGATTCTCATCTTACTCTATGTCAAGGATACCCAAAGTAACCACAAAGCGTACCAAGACCTGGGACTATAAAGGCTCTCACCCATTTTGAATCAACCTACATGGAGCTTAATATAAAGACATATCCAGGAAGGAAGGATGAAAAGTTTCAGAATTCAACATAGCTAAATCTACATTCCCCTACTAGGCTATCTTAAATTCAAATAAAAATCCAATCCTCCACGCAGCTGGTATCAGAGAGAATATCTCCCACTGTGTTTCACACGTGATTTATGCAAAAGCTTTAGTTCCAGCCAGACTCTTGAAATTGTTTTTCTCCTCCAATAAATATTAGCTAATTGGTAAGGAACCCATCTGAACAAACTAGGAACTGAATCAAATGAATAGTCATTAAGATTAACACATAGTTTTCATTAATTTGCCACTGTTGAATGGAGTCCAGTGCTATAGAAAGGCCTCTTATGGTGCTCAGCTTCCTCCCTCAAGTTTAGATCTTTATGAACTGCTTCATGGACTGGAGCCTCTAATTACGAGAGGAAGGAGAGAGGGATCCAAGGCAAGGGTACAAGACACAACTGGGGGCTGGAATGGGAGGACAGGACTGGCCTCAGTCACAGTTCCACTGTCCTTTGTTAAAATGATCCTACTTGACCCTTCATAGGGTGAGCAGAACTATCCCGACCTCCTCGGCTGGACTTTTCTGAGCTAATCAGCCCAGAAAATTGGGCTCAGAAAAGAAATTCAGACTTCTGAGTTTCATAGACCAGAAAATTCTTTAAGAACAAAATACCATGGGGCCCAACAGAGGGATAGCAACTTTTTTTTTTTTTGAGTAAGAATGAGAAGAAATAATCATCTAACATGTCTAAAATTTTTTAAAAGAAAAAGATATTTTAATCCTCCAAAGAAGACAAAGAGTCGTCTCAAAATAAAGAGCCCCTTTTTAAATTATAGCTATACAGTTACATGGAAAAACTCACTACATTTTTCTTATTTTCCTTTTTTGCTCTAAACTATGTGAACCTCATCATTTCCTGGGACTAACATTTGGAAATGGCATGTCCAGCACCTTGGCTTAATATTTTCCCTGGTTGTTGGTAAAATATTTCAAAGCTTGACTTCATGAGGATGACCAGTTGCTTTGCGGGGTGGAGGTGGGGGGAGGGAGGGGCAGGGAGAAAGAAAAAGAAAAATGCATTTAGTTGTTCACAAGTATGATTCTTTGCTAAGTGTGTTATATTTACCTTAGTTAACCCAATAACACTTTATAATAAGCAGTAGTGTTCTCATTTTAGATTTTCTCATATGTAAAATGAGATTAAGAGGGTGGCAGAACTAAGCCCAGTGCAACTGAACTCCAAAATCCCATGTTTTCCATCCTATAGTACTGCAAGCTTAGGATCAGAAATCAGAGAAAGAAGGTGAAGGTTGTCTCTGACTCCCAGGCTTTGCATCCCCTTGCACCCAGAGTGGTGTCCTCATTGAGCACCTTGGGAAGGCCAAATAAGGCCACCCAGTACCCTCTCCCTCAGCACAGATGCTAAACGTTTCTAGGTTGCTGAGCTCCTATGTCTGCACTACAAGGTTGTCTAATATTTGAAGCAGAGGCACTTAATTGCAGATCTGTGCTTTGTTTTGCAGGTGTGAGACTGCTCAGGGACCAGAGACCCAAAGCGATTGTGGAAGATGACGAAAAGGATGGTGACAAGATAGCTATTTAAAGATATTTCCCCTGAGATCACTTGTAAATAGGTTAGATTGGTTCCCTATGGTGACCTAGGGAAAAAAATAGACTTGTTTCTGTTTGCATTTTGTCCTAGTCTGACGTTCAGATCTAGACACCTCCTCCCCAAGAGACATACCACATAAGATTGCCAGTCACCTCTGCTGTCTTTTTTTTTCTTTCTTGAGTCTGGTTTCTATTCCGACTCCTTACATTTTCATTTTCCAATGCATGGGAAAAGAAACAGATCGTCCCAAATTAGGAGTTAACAGGGAAAGCTCGGGGATTCCATTTCTGCATCTTCTGGATCAATTCACAGAGCAGAGAATGTGGATACCAAGGGGGATCCTTTGTGGCTGGTTCATCTGTAAGTCAAAACTTACCATCCAAATACCAGTTCTAGTAGGGGCTCCCTATTCCAGCTGGGGAGGTAAGAAGGTTTGGTTCTTAACTCACTGATTGTTTTGGAGTCTTATTTCTCCTGCCCTGACTTGAGAGTCCAGTTCTTTTGACACTCCTAAGAATCTTGTAACAGAAGCTGTAAAGGTGAATTTATGAACTCTAAGAGTCGACCCAGTTCCCCATGGCAGGGCTGAAAATGCCAGTAGCAGAGAGGGCTTGTCTGTCTGGAAATTTTACCAACATATCCTCTTATTTATTTATTTATTTTTTTAAAAACAACAATTCTTCACCATGGTTGTCCTGACATTTGAGAATTATGTCACAAGTGAGTTATTACTAATGGTGGGTAAAATATCAATGCTCATGATGGATTTACTTTTTATAAATTTAAGGCCAAATGAAGGTCATTCTCATATTTTTTGTCATTTCACTTATTTAGGTTCCTTTACAGTTTGTTACAGAAGTGAGGAAATTGTGATGTTAGCCAGTGAGCAGTGGTCTGTATTTAGCTCCTGTCCCGGCTTCCAATCTGCGGGTGCCTTTGAGGAGTTTTGCAAATGGATCTCATCCATCAACCAATAGATGAGGAAAAAGGCGAGAACTACCATTAAAAATAAGAAAAGTCGATATTGAAATCATCATACTTCAGAGTGAGAATATGGAAGCTCTGTGTATTCCCTAGTTCCAACAGTTTATTAATTCCTTCTGTATTTCTATTCCCCTCACAAAGAGGAAAAAGATGCAAGGCAGCTGGAAATAAAGGTACTTCTATCCACATCTCTATGCCCTGGTGCATTTGTCCTGAAAGCACTACTTACAAAGAACAGAGGTTGCAAAAGAGGCTCCCAAGTCTTGGTTTTGGTTTGGTTTGGAAATGTTTGAATTAGATGTTAATATGTTACAACCCAATCAGGAGAACTTACACAAAATTCTAGATTTCCAGATTCTCTTGGAAAAAAAAAAATCTCAAAAGCTGGTAACTTTGGGTCTGATTAGAATTGTGGACCTCCAGCAGGAGCTGACCACTGGATGCCCTTGTAGAAGAAGCTAGGTTCCCAGTTGGCTATGGGCTATGTTCTCACACACTGTGTTTACCTCCAGCCTTTGCATGTAAGCTGAGAGCCCAGGAGCAAGGACCTGCATCCTATTCCCTGCCTTTGGATTCCAGCACTCCATTTCCATTCTGAACACCTCAATCCTAGTGTTGAGGGAGGGAAATAAAGTAATCAGGTTGCTGGTTGCAGCACAAATGGTTAAATAGCCTATAAGAAGCCAAAGCAGGGCTGGGGTTGTGGCTCAGGGGCAGAGTGCTTGCCTAGCATGTGTGAGGCACTGGGCTCAATTCTCAGCACCACATAAGAAAATAATAACAAATTAAGTTATTACAACTAAAAATATTTTTTTTAAAAAGAAGCCAAAGCAATTATAGGTATGTGAATAGCAGAATTATATCACTACCAATAGCCATTTTTATCAAAGGATCCTTACCCAAAAAGCATACATGCACTCTTGTCCTATCTGATTTGCTTTATAAACATGTCCATAGGGTATAATTGACAACTTCTAGGCTGCTCAGAAAAGTCTCCATTATTTCTGACTTCCTGAGGTAGGGTGACTGTGTAGAAACAAAGATCCTGGTTCCAGCCCCAACTGAGCAAGTCCCTGGGACTGAGTCTGGCTCTTTTTTTCTTGAAAATAAGGATAATAATTTTTGCTTTTCTTTTTTATAGTTTGAGAATTAAATGAGACAATGTGTGACAAAGAGCTTTGTAAGCTAAAATGCCCTCTCCAACTGTAGCACAGGAGAATGTGAAGACATCTTCAGAGCATGGACTGTGCCCTTTCCATGTTCGAGTCCCCACTGCCTGGGTGTTGAATGGGGAGCAATTTTGTAGAACTGACTCACCGCACTTAAAGTAGGATTTCAAGTAGGGAGACCCGGTCACTTTTCACAGTCTTCAAAGACCAGCCCTCTCCTCCTCTGTAGCCCAGTTCCAGCCTCAAACCAGGCATACTCAGAATGGGAGGGACCAAACCAACCCAACCCTAACCAACCCTCACATTGCTGGGGTGATTTGGATGGAAGCCACTAAGTGGAGAGGATATGTCACATTCCTCTGCAAACTGCCTGTTATCTACAAGAAAATGCAGGCAGGATATAACATTGATAAGAGGAGCCCAAGTTACTTTGAAGGGAGAGACTTTTGTGATTCTTTTCACAGACCAGATTTTGGAGGCAAGGATAATTCTGTGGTTAAGGATCCAATTAGAACCTCTGAGCGTGGGCTTAAGTGATAGAGTTGTCATGGCAGTGGAGACTTGAAAGTCAGATGTCACCCTGTTGTCAGCCAAAAGTCAAGAGGTGGACCTGGCAGGTTTCCCTGGAAACTTCCCTGAGATCCCCAATAAAACTGGAGTGCAGGACAGGCACATTGTCCCTCTCCTCTCTGAGAGGACCCACTCTCTCCCTTGAGAGTGTCCCCTTCCCCTTTTCCTATCCCTTTAATAAACTCATTCCTGTTACTCTGAGCAGACATGTCTAAAATCTTTCTGACTTGTATAGGATTCAGGGTTTGAAGGGGGTCTTCATGCTGCCTCAGTTTCTTGGAAGGTCCACTCTGAACAGCATGGCATAACCCAACCCAACCCTAACCAGCCCTCACATTGCTGGGGTGATGTGGGTGGAAGCCAAACCTCCCTCATGTCCCTTGCCCCATGGGGACTGTTTTCTAGCTAGGTAAAGTAGAGGTTTAATTGTTAGGTTTGCATTCCAATTATAATGATTCTCAGTATGTTTTGAACAACTGCCCTCCAACCAAATAATAGTTCTACTAAAAGTATTTCATGGTATCCATTCAGAAAGAATGCTCAAATTTAAGGCGCCCCAACAGGACTGGCATACAGCAGCCATTCCTTCATGCTGAAGGCCATCTACCAGGACATGGAGCCCAGGCTGCTGAGAGGAGGAGGCACTGGAGAGACTTAGCTCCCTTTCAAAAGCCCCACACAGGGCCTTTCTTTAAATCCATACAGCCTTTAAAAGCCATTGGCTGAGATCACACTGCCAGCTTCTAATGCCTAATTATCACTTGAAGAGGCAGAAGCTGGTGCTGATGGGTAGAGATAGGACCATAAAGGACTCAAGCAGAGTTTCCTTTTAAATGCAATGAAGTGAGTTTTCTCCCCACAGCCTTTGCTGTCCAGGTTCTCTTCTTTAAAGAAGGATAGGCTGAGATAGCATGCAGTCATGAAAATAAGTTAGTAAAGCAATTATTTTTGCCAGCTGAGAATCAGAGGCTAGTTACATGACGGATCTTAGAGAATCTCTGTCATCCAGTGTAAATGAGGCTCCTTTGCCACCTGTAATTTGTAAGTGTGAACATGTGTCAGAAAGCTCCCCAAGGCCATGAGAGAATGCACAGGAAATGGATGGACTTGCAACTTCCTCCTCCAGTTTTCCAAGACTGCCTTTCTCTTATGATCTGTGCAGAGGCTCAGAACACACTGATGACCATGAATGATTCTTAACCCAAAAATCGGGGCGGAAGACTCTCCATAGGTAAATGTACTCATAGGGAAAATCATGTGCGATTCAAAATCACCTCTGCCCTGGAAAATCCAAGATATCAGCTACCATTTCTCCAGAAAAAAAAGGATGGGCATGCCCTAAGATAATGGAAACCTTCTGAGATGTCCTAAATTTTGTTATATGGACCAACAAATGGAAGAGGGGAGTGGGGGGAGAGATAACAGGTCAAACCAACAGAACTATTCCATGCTAAATGGAATATGCTAAAACCCTGGCTCAAATCCCAGGTTGCCTATGGACACAGGATATCATATTCTGCTTACAACCCCCAACCAACCCAGAAACAGTAAGGGCTTCTCCTTATGATCTGTCATATTCCCAAACTCTCTCCACTCTGTTGTCCTTCTCCTCTTATCTACAACTAATGTTAGCCTGAGGCAAACTCTGATGCTTTCCTTCTCCAAGTTTTCTTTATAAAATACCCTTAGCTCTGTGTCCAGTAGACAGCTTTCTGATTGCTATATAGACTTGCTGGAACTTCTATACACGTTTGCTGGAACTTGAACTATAGTAGAGTCCCAGGTTCTAGGACTGTGTCCTTTTATGGTTAACATTGTCAGGGTTCAACAAAACCTTTTATTTCAGAGTTCCATCAGTCTCAAGACTTTGGACTTAATAACCTAGAGTAACATGTCCTTCCTAGTAAGATGAGATTCCTTCAAGGAGGAATTGCAGGAGACTTCCTAAGAAGAAACAAGATATGGAAAACAGATTTGCTCCTCTGAAACCATGTGGCTCTTCCATCTGATGTCAGATATGTACCTTGAAGGCTAAGTAAAAACAGCAAATTTTAGATTTTTGTGTCCTTAAAATGTATGTGTTAAGGCTATAGTGAAACAATATATAATTTAATATTTATCAGTTAAATCATACTTAAAATTTATTACTTAACTCCTGAACTAGTGCTCTTTGGAAAAGGAACAGTGTTCTCTGAGCCTTTGTGTTTGTTCAACATTTTTCCCATGTTACCTCATCTGATCCTCAAAAGCAATTTGTAAGAAAGCTAAGGTGGGAAACGGAGCTGGAAAGGAAGCCAGGACTGGAACTCGGGTCTCAGAACTCCCTGCCCAATACTGTTTATATGGTACAGAGCTCTTCTGAAATCTTCCTTTAAAGTAGGGTCCAGCATGTAGAAGAGGTCAAAGAGAGAAGTCTTTCAGAGATCCAAAAAGGAGTCAATTATAGAAGTGTTTTCTGACCCTAACCTTCTGTCTCCATTTTTGAATTAATAAGTATATAAACTTTCCAACATGCAAAACTGAATCACTGCTACTAGACCCAATGTCATAGGGAGGTGATGAGGTTATTTCTGTCTTCTCACTCCATCCTGGACACTGTGTCATCCATTCTCCACTTTGCAGCTAGAAGGACCTTTTCTATACCCACATCTGATGATGTAGGGCCCTCCTAATGTCTTCTCTCTGCTTCAAATAAGGGCAGATGTCTCAGCCTGTACCCCACTCTCTCCACCTCCTCTGAGCTCCAGTGACATTGGCCCATACCACTGCAGAGGACATTCCTCTCCCCTCCCTCCTTTGTATCAACTCATCCATCCCCAGCCCCCCATCACACAGTGAAGTCCTGCTCATCCCAGAGCTCAGCAAGCTGCTACTTCCCCTCCTTTCTGACCAGGCCAGGGTTCTCCATTATTCACACATTCATGAGCCAACAGCTTCTATCCCTCTACAGTTCTTAGCTCCTTTTTGTGGTCATTCATTTCTGTAACTGGTTAACATCTGTCTTCACTGTTGTGGAAGGGCTGTGAGTGCAGGAATTGTGTCTGGTTTTGCACCACTTGTGTCCTATATAGGGTTTAGAATTTTGTAGATGCTTAAGAAATGTCAGTAAATGAGTGAATGAGTGGACAAATTTTGTAAGAAGCCAAGTCTGATAGCTCAAAGTTGTCTTGCCATCTCATCAATTGGAGGAACACAAGGTTACCATCTCCTGCAAAAGATTAGGTAATGACTATAGAGCTGAAAGCAAATATCAGCTACAGCAAGTTGATCTGCTTCCTGGACCCAATATCTTTCAGAGAGTCTTCTTAATACACAAACCCACCTCACCAAGAACAGTTTCCTGTCAATAAAGTCTACAGGCCCTCAGGAATCAATGGTGAGGCACACAGAGGGAAGAGCATCTTCCACCAACCTGAGGGTTCTAGTGTAAAGGCTTCAGAATACCATGGCCAGCCCAGAGGAGTACCTCACAGATGCTAGAGCAGGAGAGTTTCAGCATGAGACGCAGGGGTTGCTGTGCCTCCACAGTTCTGCTTTGTAAGAGCCTGGATTTTCACTCTGTGTGCACAACCTAGTGGTTACTTAATATGAGGAGAAAATGCCAATAATTGACATTTGAGAACTAACAAAATGTCAAGAACTAAGGTGTTGGTTTGACCATTAAAATTATTATAACTATTCCATTCACAGTCATTTATGGAAGCTGTTTATCATTCACACATTATTTTATTGCTATTATTACAATAGCAATAACATTCCTCATTAATTATATATGAAGTCATCTTTGCATAATCACAGGAGGAAGCACTCTGTCATTTGACTCCATCTTCCTAGTCTATTGACTATATTATATATTTTGGGCTTGGAAGCCTTCAGTTAGCAGTCATACCTTCTATACCTTAACCTTGGACCTATGGAGTTTGGGTCTATCCATTGGCTATACCCTAAAGCTCTGTGTGTCATATATTCTGAGAATAGGAACCTTCTTGTGCACAAATACCTTATCAAGCTGCTTTCACTGAGACTCATCACTCATCACTAAATCACTCCTGCTGCTGTTCTTAGTGGCTACTAAGTGAGTCAGCTTGTAAAGTGGCATCAAAGGCAACAAGAGTCCATGCCCACCTGTGTGCATTAGTCTTAGAAAAATTCACATTTGTTATGAGTTTCGTTGATAATTCCTCTTAAAAAATGATCCTTTGATGGTTTTGCTGTACAGCTAACGACTACCTTGGTCCTGTGATTCTGGCAACTGTCCCTTCTTCTTCGGAGACTTTGGGCCTGAATCCAGGGCCATCTGAAATGAGACAAGTAAAGGGTCTATGGTGCAAAAGAGAAGAAGGAATTCATTCTCAGGGACATGTAAGTGCCAACCTCGTTTAATTCGAATTTCCTCTCTCCTGAATTTCAAGTATCTTCATATCCATCTTCTTTTTTCCCTCAGTTACCCAAAGTATTTCCTACAAGACCAGATTCTATCCAGTGTGAACTCACCAGGAAAAAAAAAATACATGCAGTTCTAAAATTGTATAGTTCCAATATATACAAACTTGGATTACCACAGTTTAGTTAAATACCATCAGTCCTGCCATAACATGGTTCAGATTTCAGAAACTCTGCATGGTATCTAATACTGACATATTGAGAGTATATTCATTATAACTGCATAAAGTATAAGCTTCATCAATAGCTCTTCAACCCCAAAATTACTGTGTAAATAACAGATATGCACCATGATCAGTGACCAATTTCTTGGCTTCTTTCAAAGTCTGCTGGCAAATGGTCACTACATTTGTTATTCAGTTCCTGCACAAACAAAAAGCACGTAGTTGGGTTGCTTTCTTGTTTCCTGGTGATAGACCAATTTCACAAAATCAATAATTTAAAGGAGGGAATTTGCCACAGAGATGAAAGTGTGGGAAAGAAACAAAAAATAAATAACACTAAAGTGAAAGTGAAGTTGAAGGCAAATGTAGGTAAAGAAAACAAAGCCAACCATAGGCCTAATGACGCTGCCAGTGTCAGGAACTTGAGGCATGTAGCCAGAGGAACTTAGTGAAGACCATCTGATCAACAAAAAATGGGAAAAGCAGTTGTGATACAAAGGATGAACACGTCCCAAAGGAAATGAGGCCAACAGAAACCTCACATTAGAACAGCTCTGAAGACATATTTCATGACATTGAAAGTGCAAAGTATAAAATGTTGGAAGTTGATCCAAACTTAAACCCTTGACAATCCAAAGGGGAAAGAAGGGAAGGGAGAAGTCTAGGAATAGTAAAGGCAGTAGAATAATTCTGACAGAACTTTCCGATGTTCATATATGAATACAGCACAGTGAATCTCCACATCATAAGACAGGGATCCTAATTAGAACAAGTTATACTCCATGTATGTATGAAATGTCAAATACACTCTACAGTCATGTATAATGACAAATAAAAAACAAAAAATAAAAATATTTAAAACCACACACACACACACACACACCTGAAAATTCATCAAGATATAGGAAAGGTACTCACTCTTTATTGAAAGCCATGTAACAAGGATAAGGCACAATAGAGCACTAGGTCCTGTGTTCTTGATAGGATATTTTTGTTTTTATTTTTGCAAAGAATTAGAACACTTTTAATTCTCAATATCCCTAGTCTTTCAAATGACAAAATACTAAATATTAATTTTACTATTTTTATTTCTCTATACATTCATAACTAAGAGCAAGGTAGTATTTAATGTTTTTATAAAAAAAATGTTAAAGATCACAAAACAATGGTAAATTTTCCCATTTATGATTAAGATCACTGTTCATGGTTTCCATTTGCAGAGCTATATTTACTGTTCCAAACTACCACAGAAGCAAAGGTTGTTTGTCTTTAGGTCTCGGGCCAACCCAAAGACAGTGAATGTGTGCTACTTGGGGTGGACCTGGGAGAAGGGAGGGTAGAAGGGATTGCATATTATTAATTCATACAGATTCCAGGAAGCAAGAAGAGATGATTAGGACCCAGAGAAAGAGGTCCCAAGTGAGAAGCCAGAAAGTGAACTCTTCAGCCTAATGGACAGGGTAAGAAAACAAATTAGAATGCAAATAAATAACAACAACAACAAGAAAATCATAAAATAAACAACTTATTGAGGCTTTAGAAATACCAGCTCTGGAGCCCAATACTCCTAAGGCTTTGCTTTCATTCACAATGATAACTATTTCCCTTAAAAAGACCTCAGAATTTTAGAGACCAGTTCCTACTTTAAAAACAAACAAACAAACAAAAAACCCTCTTCGGGCATAGGGAGAGAAGGTAGCCCTTTCCCTGGACCAGCAGCAACTCAGAGACCTGAAATGGATGCTAGAGTCTTTGAGATTGGCCTTTGTCTATAGAAGATGGAACAAATTGAGCGTCATGGGGAAAAATCACAACAAAATTGCTTTCCAAAATGAGGATTTAATGCAAGAATGTAAGGGAAGTAGAGATAGCAAACAGCAAGGCATTCTTAGCTGTGTGGTGCCCCCTCCAGATTCAGAACTTGACTCAAGAATACCAGCCTTGGATTCAGAGTATGTTCACTAGTTGGGAGCAGGATCTCACACATCCCCTGGACTGCACATTTGTGGGTATGTGTGGTGGGATTCCCCATTAACACCTTACAATCTAATCTGCAGGCTGCTTCTTTATTTGGAAGCTCTAATAATGGGCAGAGAGACACACAGGATGGAGACAGGAAGACTTGGTCAATGGGGATAGAAGAATAGGCAAAAAGCATTGACTTGGCTGCAGATGAATTTTCACACCATAATTTATTGCATTAGGTTCATAAAAAATGAGAAGATCCAAACCTACTTATTTTGGCATGGAGACATGCAGCTAAACACAGTGTTCCTAATCACGAGGAGAGCTACAACCAGGACATCCTGAATTCTCCCCAAACGAGATCCTGGCTGGTGATACTTTCCTATCAAATAGTTAAATGCCAGTAGATCACTTCATCCACCTGGTTGAAGGACTGCCTGTCAGGAGAGAAGGAATGCTCTTTAACAATCTTCAAATGCAGAAGTGAAAAGGAGAGTAGGTTGTATCAAGGTCAACTTCTGGGTGTGCTCATACACTATAATAATGCAAGAAGTTTCCTCTGGAGGAAACCAGGTAAAGGGCCCATGAGGTCTCTCCATAGTTCTTCTTACAACTGTATGTGAGTCCCTGGTTACTTCAATATAAAAGCTTTAAGAAAAGGGACAGGAGCTGGGTGCAGTGGCACATGCCCATAATCCCAGCAACTTGGAAGGCTGAGCCAGGAGGACCACAAGTTCAAAGTTAACCTCAGCAACTTAGCGAGGCTCTAAGCAACTTAGCAAGACACTGTCCCAAAATAAGAAATTTAAAAAGGGCTGAGGATATAGCTCAGTGGTTAAGCACCCCTGGGTTCAATCTCTGGTACAAAAAAAAAAAAAAAAAAAAAGAAGAAGACTATCACATTAATATTGTCCATGTTTTTTTTTGTTTGTTCTTTCTGGGTTTGTAATTACATCTTACAGCACTTTACAGATTATTTTTTTTCTTACAGAAACAATGTCTGATTTAAAAAAGAGAAATTCTGCACAGTAGAAGGAAAAAGAAAGCAAGAATAAATTATGTGTATTTCTCCCTCATTAAGTTGATAATGGTACAGATGTGGTTAGAGTCTTCATTTCTTATGGTTTTGTGAAATTAAAAATAATACTCTTAATTTTATATTTTGCACTTTCAATTAACAATTTAAAATTAACAATTCAGAAAGCAAAAAGCAACCTCTGATTATCAGAGATCGGACCTGGTACTCATAGTCAGGTGTTCTCCAGATGAGCATCAACAATTTTATAGGACACCAACATCAAGAAAAGCCACTCTGTAACCATGATAGACCAAAACAAAAACAAGACCACCTGTAGCTATGTCTGATCCCAGGTGAACCATGAACATTAAGCCACAAACTATCTCCCCCATACACACCTTAGTGACTATGAGTGACAGTTGTTTGGAAGAATGGGCCCATTAGGAGCTCAGAGGGGAGAACGAGGACCACAGCATGCATGGACATCAGATGGTGAATGCTTAGCTGTCCTCTACTACACATGGGTCCATAGACAGGACAGCAATAAAGTGCACAGAAAACCCTGTCACTTTTAGGGCATTAAAAACTCAATTTTGTGATTCCCATCTGAATGAAAAACCAGGGAGGCCCTCATCACTTTCTTCCAGAGCTTGATGTTCAGGCACATCTGAAGGGAAAGAAGTTCCAAGACCCCAGGTTCCTGGTGGACTGTGAGCATCAGCGTTAGAATTCTGGAGGCTGGGCACATGCAGACCCAAGCCATAGGTCTTTCTTCTTTGAGGCAGTCCTTGTGGGAGGCAGAGGAATCCCTCCCTATTCCCACTTCCTCCCCGTCCCCCCGCCCAAACCTTTCAACATGAACTAGAAGCTAAAGAATGGAAATCCAGGGCCTGGAACTGGGAATGGAGGAATTACCACTGAGTACTACCCTGTGCAGCTATGAGCTACTACTGGGCACCCAAGGTAGCTCCTATGGCTACCCTCCAAGGTAAGTAGAGTCAAGGCTGGGATCCCTCGTGAGGTTCGGAAACCAGTCTTACACCAAGAAGACCCTCAGTTACTAGCATGGGGCCTCCAAACAGCAGCTGAGAAGGGATAAGAGGCAGATAGGAAGTTTGATGGAAGCATATAGAGATGGGGTGGGAAGACTGTGGGTTGGGAAAGAAGCTAGGACCAGTGGCAAGTCCAGGTTCTGGAATCTTGACTATTTGGGCCCTTGCTTTTCAGGTTTCTTAGGCAATTAAAGAGAAATGCTTAGATAGGATTGCTTCCTATTGGTAGCCTGGATAACCCCCTCCCTGAACACTCAAGAGGATCGATGCAAGTGAGGGGCCCTCAGGCTTGGACGTTTTTAACTTCCAGGTAAATCTCTCATTAGATAGACCCCGAGACAGTAGAGTGCCTGTCCTGGGAGGAGCAGGGGCTACCATGAGCCTGAGCAAGGTTTTTTTACCCATTTTTGCAGACATTCTCAACATCATATATGTTCTCCACATTACTGTCACTGAGCGCAATTTTTTGGCCACATGATCAATGGTATTAAAAGGTGAATGTTAATAAGACTGAAAGTACCCATTTCAGGAAGTTTAAAGAAATCTCTTCACAGTTCATTGTCAAATGTTTGGGGATCCTTTTGTTGGGAGGAAATCACACTTAGAAGTCCAGCATGTGGAATGCATAAAAACGAGATGCCAAGTTGGAGGAGTGGGGGCATGGGGGCAGTCCCCTGCTCTCCACTTTGTGCCCACCCCTGGCCTTCATAGAGTGGCCTTTAGGGAAAGCCCTAGCACTCTTCAGAGCAGGGTCAGAAAGCAGCTCACTAGGTGATCAGGCAGGTCTAGCTTTCCTTCAGCTGCCTCCAACCAATGTGAGAGTTCTCCATTCACCCTCAGCCCCAACCCCCCATGTCGAGTGGGATGAGGGCTTTCATTGCATGGGTAATGGATGGGTTTTAATATACAAGCTTGCCGTCTCTGTCTTTGATATACCCTGTGCATTTCTGAATAGGAACAACATCCCTGGCGACTCCTCACTCTGAGCAGCAGCCAAATCGGCAGCCCGTCTCCTATAGAGCAATGCAAAAAGCCAGCAATAAAAAAACTAAATAGCAGATCAACAGGGTGTAGTTCTTGAACAAATGTACATTCATAATTTGTAACTGTGTAGTTATAAATCCCCTCCTAGAGCTTTGCTCTAACGACCCAAAGCAGAGAGGAAGCTTTTATTCTTTTTTTTTTTTTCCGTTTGAATATTTGGTGAAGTAACAATGTACATTTGTCAATAGTACAAATAGTTAAATTTTTTTTTAACTTAAAGAATTACCTCAGACATAGTGGAGTTACAAAGAATCAATGCCTGAATTTACTAAACCTTGCCTCTGGAATGAAATTTCTATCAGCTACATAGATAATTTGAATAGAAAAAAGTATACTTGATTTTCCCCCTAAAGATTTAAGGACATTGGGTCCATTACCAAATCCTCAACTGCAGGCTGTGTGTGTGTGAATGAATGCATATAAATTAGGATACCAAGGGTTCTTTCAATCAATGTTAAGCACGCAGTGCTTGGCAAAAGAGCACATTCTGGGTCCATTTCATCTCAACTCTGGAGAAGAGTGGGCAAAGAGGTCACCAGGAAGAAAATTCTAGAGCAGACAAGAGTGCTTACCATTCAGAGATGACTGGCTCTCAACAAGGCTTCCAGTTTCAGAGTGCTTAAGGTAGCAAACGACATTTGATTATTTGAAACAAGAGTGACCAATAGAACTCCATGCAATGACAAATCTTCTAGATCTGTGCTGTCCAGTATGGCAGGCACCAGCCACATGAGGCTACTTGAGTTCTTGGAATGTGGCTAGTGAGTGTAATTTTTACCTTCATTTAATTTTGATTAATTTAAATTTAAATAGCCACATGTGAGCACTGGCTACTGTATTGCCCAGTGCAGATGTGGAACATTAGGATCCTAATTTGGGATTCTGTAGTTAGACACAGAATCAACTATCCAAGCAGCCAATCTGAGAGTATGTAGAAACAAGGGGTTTTAAGTTGGAAGATATCTTAGCATCCTCATGTAGGGGACAATAGGGTTCAGGTATTTTATGTTATACGCTAGAGATTAAATAATAATGGAATTGTATAGGAATAATGCAGTGCTTAGAAAGCTCTGTTAGGAATCTCCAACTCATGCTGAGATGAGTTTGGTCTCGAAAGAGCCAAACTGATGCCCTGATATCTCCCCAGTTGCATAAAGAAAGCCGGGGGAGGGGGGAGGATGTCAGAAGAGAATACTATTCCCTAAATATATACCCTGTAGCAAATGCTTTCACCAGTGGCCTTTCATATCATTGTCACAACCCCAATGCCCAGAGAGTAGGAAGGAGAAACAGTCTCAGAATACAGAGGCTTACACAGAGCTCTTGGGATTCAGAGTCCAGACATATTTGCATCAAAATCTCTCAGAAGCTGAACTTGGTGGCCCCACTTGCAATCCTAGTGGCTCAGAGGCAGGAGGATCAAGAGTTCAAAGACAGCCTCAGCAACTTAGTGAGGCCCTAAGCAACTAAGCAAGACCCTGTCTCAAAATTAAAAAAAAAAAAAATGAAAGGGCTAGGGATGTGGCTCAGTAATTAAGGGTTCCTGGGTTCAATCTCTGGTACCCCAACTCCAAAAAAATCCCTCAGAAAACTTTGTGTCTTTCTTCTAATAAGGACTTTCTCCAATAGACCTCATTTGTGTTTGGTTCTCTCCTCTTAATTTCCCTCTTCAGCTTCTCATCCCACCCCTAAATGCTTCAGCCTCACTCCCAGGAGCTCAGATGCCCTCCTTCCCTCTCCAGCCCTCCAGCACGCCCCAGTTCCCATCCTCCACTATTGTGGGCACCTGGCGCTCACTCCACACTGAGAATCTTAGCTCTGAAACTAAGGTCTTGTCAACCTGACTGCTTTTTTGGTCTCTCACTCAAAAGTTCTGCACTCTTCTACTGGTATGAAATTTACTAACCACATCCACTCAGTGATTACTCCTTGAACATTGGACTAGATTAATGCCCCACAAAATGGTGATAAGGACCTTGTCCAATTCACCAGCTAAGCAAATATCAAAGCGGGAATAATTCAATTATGTATTTAAATGCAATCATGCTGGGTACATCAGGGTTGGGAGGGCTTATAACAAGAGACCCTGACTTATCTGGGGGCTGAGCAGTAGTCAAGAAAATCTGCCTCGAAGGAATAATATTCCAGCTGAGATCTCAAAAATGCATGAGAGTTAATAGGTGAAGAGGGAGGAGGGGTGGAAGAGGACCACAGTTCCAGGTGGTTAGAAGAGCAGGTATTAACCCCTAAGAAGGAGCAAGGCTTCCTAGAGAAAGCCAGTGTAATTGGAATGCAGAGGGTCCAGGGGGTGGCCAGAGGTGGCCAGGGGGTTCCTTCAAATCAGGAAGATTCTCTTCTTCACTGTTTTCAAGTCATGTGTTTTCCCTTCCTCCAGAAGATGTCGGTGGACAGTTCTTCTCTACTATGCATCTGTTATTGTGTGTTTTAGCTTTTCTGCTGCTGCGACTAAAAGACCTGACCAACACAATTTTAGAGGAGCAAAAGTTTATTTGAGGGCTCACAGTTTCAGAGGTCTCAGTCCATAGAAGGCCAGCTTCATTCTTCAGAGCTCAAGGTGGGGCTGACCATCATGGCGGAAGAGTGTGGCAGAGGGAAGCAGCTCACAGGATAGTCAGGAAGCAGAGAGGGACTTTACTTGCCAGACAGAAAATATATACCCCAAGGCCACGCCCCCAATGACCAACCTCCTGCAGCCATACCCCACCTGCCTTCATTCATTGCTCAATTAATCCTGGCCATCCACAGGTGCTGTCAGCTATGAAGGGTGCTCACTCTTCATTGCTGCTTTTGTCAGCCTAGGTACAGGAAAACAGCAGTGACCTTTGCTACAGATGAGTTTTCTCACCATGATTTAGTACAACTTCTGATAAAGCTCTATCCAAAATGATAAGGCCCAACCAACTTTCTAGGCATGAAGACTTGTGGCAGCCAAACAGAGTGGTCCTAGCCAAGAGGAGAGCTACGACCAACAACTTCCTGAGCTTTCCCCAAATAGAGATCCTGGCTGATGATGCTTTCCTATCAAATACTTAAATGCCAGGAGATCATTTGTTGACCTCGTTGAAGGACTGCCTGTGAGGAGTGAAGGGATGCTATGCTCTTTAACAATCTTCAAATGCAGAAGTGAAAAGTGAACTGGGTTGTATCAAGGCCAAGTTCCTGGTATGCTCATGTACTATAGTAATGCAGGGTATTTCCTTTGGGGAAAACTGGGTAAGGGGCACATGGGATCTCTCCATAGTTCTTAAAACTGTATATGAGTCCACAGATAACCTCAAAATAAAAGTTTGAAAACAGGAACTGGAGTCATTACACTAATATCATCCATGTATTTATTTGTTTGTTCTTAGTGGATTTACAATTACATCTTATTGCACTTTACGGTTTTTTTTTTCCTTACAAAAGCAATGCTTGATTTGAAAAAAGAGAGAGAAATCCTGAAAGGTAGGGAGAAATAAAAAAGAAAGCTAGAAAAAATTCTGTGTTTTCCTCCCTCATTAAGTTGATAATGGTACCCATGTGCTGAGATTCTTGGTTTCTCATGGTCTTTGTGAAGTTAAAAATAATACTCTTAATATTGCATTTTGCATATTTAATTTTAAAATTAACAATTGAGAAAGAAAAAAGCAGCCCCTGATATCAGGGAGCTGGTGTGGCAATCACAACGAGGTCTTGACATTCTCCTGAAGAGTAATGGTTTCATAGAACACCACCATCCAGCAGGGCCACTGGATAACCATGATGGATCCAGACAAAACCAAGACCACCCATTACTGTGATAGATGATTCCAGATAAAACATGAATATTTCCTAAACCTCAAAATAACCAAACAGAATTCCTCCATCTTAGTTACTCTGAGTGACTACTGTTTCTCTACTAATTATAGCTTGAGCTTCAGTCTAGCCTTCCCCCTAAATAGAATCCCCTTCACCTCCTGTCCACAACTGATCCAGGGCAAAGCCCTACTCCCCAAACCCTCTCCAATCATTCATCACAAGCCCAAGCCTATCAGTCCTCTCAGACCCTCTTCTGGGACCTCTCATTTCCCTGCTGTGTGTATTCTCCCTTCTACAGTAAGCAATAAACCTAACTTCTTCAACCACAGGTGTGTCTCCAGGATGGCGTGAACTAAGGGAAGGTCAAGCTTTGGCTGAAAGGCATTGATACAGCATATTGTAAATATTCAAATGTGCTATCACATGTACTTCTCTAATCTCCTTTTTTTTTTTTTTTTGTACCAGGAATTGAACTCTGCGGCACTCAACCACTCAGCCACATCTCCACCCCTATTTTGTGTTTTATTTAGAGACATGGTCTCACTGAGTTGCTTAGTGCCTGGCCTTTGCTGAGGCTGGCTTTGAACTCCTGATCCTCCTGCCTGAGTCTCCAGAGCCACTGGGATTACAGGCATGCGCCACCATACCCCCTCAGTTTTCCTTTTTACCACTTGCATTATACTTCATTCAGTGATTGTAACATAGTTCCCTTGACCCTAATGACGGACTACTAGTTATCTTTCAGGTCCTCCATTTGTAAATGGTTACAGAATGTTCACCTCATACAGATATTTCTGGTTATTTGCCCTGATAAGATGAATAGAAATAGAATTCCCAAGACAAAAAGTGTAGGTATTTTTAAGGCCCTTGGTGTATATTGTCCATCTTTTCATTTTATGCAAGAGGAAAATGAGAAACAGAGGTGGAAAGTGACTTATCCAAAATTAAAAACTATCTAATAATGACTCAGGATACAGGTTTACTGACTCCAAGTACAGGCTCCTTTTATTTATTTATTTATTTGGAGACTACAGAGATATATGCATATAAATCAATAAATAAAACTTCTCACGTTGTATCCATGTATGGATGATTTATAATCACTGAAAGTGTAGGTATACAACAAGGGGAAAGTGCATGAGCAGTGCTTGGTCATGCTGAGTGAGGGTCTCTGGAACCATCTGGCACTTGAGCCTCTCAAGGCCACTGTGGATATGTCTTTCCTAAGTGCTTCAGAGGCACAGGTCTGAATCTATTAGGTATTAATCCTATAGCCTGTGGGCCCAGGAAACCCTGGGGCTGCCCTCCATCCTCTGGGAAAGACAGCAGCTCTTTTCTCTTTGATGAAGACAATCAGGCTCCATAAGGTACAGCCCTTAGGTCCCAGGGGATCATTAGCCTGTGGATAATGAGGGTTATTCCAGGCCAACCAAATAACATGAGAAAGCAGCATTTTTCTTATCCAATTCTGTTTTTGACTATTATTTTGGAAATTCAGTTCTTCTAAATTGTCTTCAAGGCCCTCCTGTATAACAAAGCATGGAAACAAAATTTGAGCACACAAGTTGACATTATAGTCCTTAAAACCAATGTTCTCGTCTTAAGTCCTGAAGTTTATGTTAGCTCATTGATGAATGTATTCCCTCCTTCCTCTGAGATTTATGGATTATTTCCTGAAAACTGAGGATTCAGAGATAAGATAGAACACAGTCCTGACCTTCCCTGAGTTCATGCCATCCTGGAGGAGGCCACTTTACACACACGGATGACTTGTGATGTCTAGTCTTAAATAAATGTCCATTCTGAGCCCCAGAAAGGATGGGGCTGAAGCTAAGTGCTGCCAGGGAGGTCTTTGAGGAACTCACAGAGAAAGTGAGATATGAGCTTGATTTAAATCATTTGGCAGAGAGAAAATGGGATGAAGAGAGAGTCCTCTCAGACCTAAGGACAACTGAGCGGAAGCAAAAAAGGAACAGAAGTGAAAGAATATATTCTGCATCCTATGGTAATAAATTTTGCAGTCTAGAGCCTGGATTTTGTACTTTGCAACTGGTGGTCCTGGTTCAATATCAAGTCCACACCACTAATATGGATTTGTCCTTAGGCACATATTTTTATCTCTTTGGAATTTTGCTTCCTCATCAAAAAATATAAATGATAGGGTTTGGGATATAGCCCAGTTGGTAAAGTGCTTGCCTCAAATGCACAAGGCCCTGGGTTCAATCCCCATCACCATCAAAAAACAAAACAAAACGACAACAACAAAAAAAAACTGTAAATGATAAATAAAGCTGTCATTAGGCAATTGTGAGAACTAAATGTGAAAACACATGTGAAAGTTTCCAGCACTGGCCCTGGCATGAGCAAGGCACAAATAAAGACTAGATGCTTATCAGTAAAAGTCAGTGCTTTTTCTTCATTCCACGGACCCAGGTCATCTTTAGCTTCACCGTTGTGGAAGATAGTTGCTTTGACCCAGAGAACCTCAGCCTTTTACCTGGTCTGGGGTAAGCTTAGGCTGAAAGGATTCCTTGTCCTCCTTATCAAAGGCTTTGCTCTGGAGGTAAAACCAAATCTCTTAAAAGTCCAACTCCTATCATACACCACAGGCCTTCATAGAGTAGGCACTTATGGAAGTCACGGTGAGAAAAAAGAGAACAATTTTTAGATTTTTAACATTTTTACCTGTTGCACTGTGTTTTGCCTTTAAATTTTTAACAACAAAAGTACATTTAGCTTCAGTATCACCTGCTGGTTCTGAATCTACCTTCCCAGTAGGTGACTCATCAGTTTCCCATCAAGGACGAGTGACTCACATCCAATGTATTGGAGAAAGTTGTGGCTACAACCTATTCCCAGCCAGGTTGGTGAGCCCATGCCAGTTCCAAATCCTAAACTCAGTCCAGTTGGAAAAACTGAATCAGGTACATCAAGGGTACCAAGGATCAGTAAAGGGCCTTAAATGATTTTCTTGGTTTAATCCAGGATCCACAGATACATGGGACAAGTGTTTCTGATTGAATCCATATTCTAAAGTGTCCTCAGGATGCTTCTGTATAAAAAGCATAAAAACATAATTTGAAAGCACAAATATGTATCAGAAGGACAAGTGGTATCAAGGGGACTTTGGAACTAGACCCATGGGGTATGAATATCAGCCCAGCCATGCATTAGCTATCCCTCCCGCAGCAAGTCACTCAATCTCTATTGATATCAGTGTATGGATAGAAACGATTCGGTAAACCTTCTCATCTGGCAGATATGACAAGTAATTGAGATCGTGCATTTAAAGCCTCTGGTTCCAGACACTTCACAGAAGAAGAGAAATGATCGGTCAACAAATATCTGAAAAAATGTCCAACATCTCTAGCAATTAGAGAAATGCAAAGTAAAACTACACTGAGATTTCATCTCACTCCAGTCAGCATGGCAATTATCAAGAATAAAAGTAACAAGAAATGTTGGTGAGGATGGAGGGGGAAAGGTACGCTCATACATTGCTAGTGGGACTGCAAATTGGTGCAACCACTATGGAAAGCAGTATGGAGATTCCTCAGAAAACTTGGAATGGAACTTGATCCAGTTATCTAACTCCTCGTTTATACCCAAAGGACTTAAAATCAGCATACTATAGTGACACAGCCACATCAATGTTTATAGCAGCTCAATTCACAATAGCTAAGCTATGGAACCAACCTAGGCACTCTTCAACAGATGAATGGATAAAGAAAATGTGGCATATATACACAATAGAATATTACTCAACCATAAAGAAGAATGAAATTATGGCATTTGCCAGTAAATTGGATGGAACTGGAGACTATCATGCTAAGTAAAATAAGTCAATCCCAAAACACCAAAGGCTGAATGTTCTCTCTGATATGTGGGTGCTGACTCACAATAAGGGGGAGGGAGGAAGGGAAGAACAAAAGTACTTTGGATTAGACAAAGGGGACTGAAGGGAAGGGAGGTAAAATGAAGGGAAGGGGAGGGTAATGGGAATAGGAAAGATAGAAGCATGAATAGACATTCCTTACCTATATTCATGTTTGAATACAGAAACCATGTAACTCCACATCATGTACAACCAGAAGAATGGGAAGTGATACTCCATGTATGTATGATATGTATAAATATCTACTCTTAGGCATAACTAAGAAGAACAAAAAATTTAAAAAGAACACCTATGAATACTAAAAAAGCAAAATAAATTAAAATAAAGCCTCTGGTTTCTCTAGACATTAATTCAGTCTTCGTTTACCTTCCTGACCCACTATACTCCTCTTGGCAGCTGTGGCCTTAGATTAGGCGGTTCACTGGTGGACGCTGTTCTGTCCAGATGCACACATGTAATGTACACAGTGCACATGCACACACTGTGCTTTTCATCTCAGGAGAAATATTTAGAAATGCTGATATCCAGTGACGAAAGGATGACAACAGCAGGGTAGCTCAGTGGTACAGTGTGTGCTTAACATGTGAGAGGCCCTGGGTTTACTTTCTAGTACCAAAAAGAAAGAAAAAGAAAAAAGAACTTTTTGTTTTGTTGTTGTTTGCTTGTTTAGAACAAAATGACAACAAATTTAGCTTAAAGATCTCAAATGTCTTTTATTTTCACTTCTGGAATCAGGTGGCACTTCATTCCATGAAACAGAATAAATGTTCTGGTGAGCCTAACCATAGAAGTTGGTTTGATGGACATAGAAAGGCTAAGAAAAGCAGTGATTGGTCTTTTGGGGTTACTTTCTGTTTTTAGTCAGTTGTTTTGCTGCTGTGAGTAAAGGACCAGACCAGAACAATTGCCGAAGAAGAAAAGTAAACTTGGCTGCTTCCCCTTTCAGAGGTCTCAGTCCATAACAGGCTGGCTCCATTCCTGTTCCAGGTGAGGCAGATATCATCATGGTGGAAGAGTGTGGCTGAGGAAGCAGTTCACAAGATCACAAAGCAGAGAGGGGACACCATTCTCCAGATACAAATATATACCCCATAGCCATGCCCCCAGTGAACCACTTCCTCCAGCCACCCCTGGCCTGCCTCCAGCTACCACTGTTAATCCCATCAGGGATTAATTAACTGATGGTTAGGTTAAGATTATAACCCAATCATTTCTCCTCCAAACCTTCTTGCATTGTCTCACATGTGAACTTTTGGAGGATACCTCACATTCAAACCATAACACCTTCCTGGTAAGACAGGAATAAGAAAACAGAACATGAGAAAAATGACTGAATGGCTAACAGCAGGTTGCTTCAGGTTGCTGTTTTGGTAAGAATTAAAGCAGAGGGGCTCTCACTAATGTGTCAACTGAAACTAGTCTGTTTGGAAAATTTGACTAATAAGTCTCTCTCCTGATTTCTCAGAAGGTTACATAACAATTTAGTTTCGGTTAGGTAGGTGATGAGAAACTTCAGCATGGATAAGCTCCACTTTCATTTTTACTATGGTCTGTTGGGACCCAGGACAGGAGCCTCACCCCAAACCACCCTCCTGTAATGTTTACTTACTCTGATCTCCATTCTCAGCCCTTACTTTCAGTCTCTTGTTCCCTTTCTCTGCCTCCTCCTCACCCCAACCAGGATTCCACCTTAGGGCTCCTTATTCATTCTTTCATGGTGGCGCTCCAGCCACCTTCCCATCTTATTCCTATTCCAGCACATCCAGCCTCCCTGACCTCTGAGCTGTAGGTGGACCAGGCACAAGTTGTTTAGTCTGTGATTCCTTCCATCCAGAATTGTGTGGAAGACAAAGACTGGGCTTCCAGGTCAACAGTTAAATAAACACTTAACCCCCTTCTCATGTTTCCAGTTGAGAATCAAGTGCCTACTGTATGGCCACTGCGTGTCAAGCACCTTAGTAGGTACTGCAGATAAGAGGCTAAATCACCTCTGTCCTTGGTGAGCAAGAAAAGGCAACCTGGGAATGCAGAGAAACAGGAATATTGAAACCCACGTGACAATGGACGTGCATCTGAGAAACAGAGGCCCGCGCAGGAGATGGCCAGGACTACTTCACTGGTAAGGAAGCAAGTAGACCCGAGAGAGCTTAAGGAGGAGAGGGAGACCTATGGAAAAAGGTGTGAAGGGTGGACAAAAGGGGAGATAACCTTCAGGGGGAAGGAGCGACAGACCTGGAATAGCCTGGAGGATTGGGAAATCTAACTACTTGGTCACAAAACGCAGGACGGGTGCAAACCAGACAGTCACAAGTAGGTGCTTGGCTGAGCTTCTCTGGGGCTGTGGGCAGGAGGAGCGCCACGGAAGCTGTCCATCACCAGGAAGGCTGTGCATCATGGGAAGGAAAGGCATTGCCATCTATCTGCCTTTTGGAAGCTCGCCGCGGGTGGGGTGGGCAGATCCCGATCCAACCAAGAGGGAGGCAGGGGAATCCGGAGGCACCAGGCAGCAAGCTCACAGATAGGAAAGGAGGGCTGAGGGTCCATGTGGTGTTGGGTGTTTAGCCCTGTGCAGGAGCCCCCAACCTACCACTGCCACCGTCACCAACACATACCGCTGAGTAGAGCATCTGGCAGGGGGAGAATTGGCAAACGTATCCAGGATTACCTTGGTCACAGGCGCAGGGTCTGGCGCCAACCTTCCTCCAAGCTACCCTTCTGCCATTGGGCAGATCTGGCCCACAATCTGGCAGAGAAAGAGGGGAGAGCTGAGGAAGGGACACACTCCTTCCTGGAGTGACTCCTTGGACAGCTGAATTTCCCACAGCTTCTTCGGTTCTGAACCTGATAAAACAGGGCATGGTTTGGGAGGGATTCTCCGTGGAGGAGAAAATGCTGGTGAATAGGGAACAGACAGCTCCCAGGGGCCCCGACATGCAAAGGTCCCCACCCCATCTCTCCACGCAGGTCCCAACTCCATACACCTGTGTTGGACATGGGCACTTCGTTTTCCTAAGACGTTTGCCTGGGAAAGTTCCTCCTTCCAGAATCTTTTCTTCCACTCAGTTTTACTCATCTGAAAGTAGTAACAACTGAATCATAAACAGCTAATTTAGGCTGTTTGGGAGGGGCTTCCATCCTTTTTGAATAGCAACTCTGTGGTTAATATACAGGTCAACTTGGCAAGATTATGGTGCACCGCTGTTTGGGGAGGGTATTTTTTTTTTTAGATGTGCTTAACGTTTAAATCTGTAAACTGAATAAAGCATAATGTGGATGGGCTTCATCCAACCAATTGAAGTCCGTAAGAAGAAAGACTGAGGTTTCCTGAAAATGAAATTTGGCCTCAAGATTACATCTTAGTATGGCTATGCTGAATCACAATAGGTAAGGGTAGGGTGCCGGGTTGGGGAGTGAAGGTTCACCCGATTGGACAGGGGGGAGTGGAGGGAAGGAAGGAGGGATGGAAATGAGAAAGACAGTAGAATGGATTGGACATAACTTTCCTAAGTTCGTATATGAATACACAGCCAGTGTAACTCCACAGGAATGGGAAGTTATACTCCGTGTAGTGTACGAAATGTCAAAATACATTCGACTGTCATGTATAATTAAAAAAAAATTAAATTTAAATTTTTAAAAATAAAATGCAAAAGCAAAAAAAAAAAAAAATACAACTTAGAAACAGTGCCTGAGTGTCAGATCTACCTGGTTTATCATGAAGATTTCAGACTTGCCAGACACCACAATTTCTTGAGCCGACTCCTTAAAAAAAAACAAAAAACCTGTGTGTGTCGGGGGGAGTAGGGGGAGAGAGAGAGAGAGAGAATATGTATGTGTAATTGCTGTTTCTCTGAAGTACCCTAATGTACTGACACACTTAGAGTTCTTCATTCCCGCAATTCGTGTTTGAATTGTTTTATGTTGAACAGTTAACATGGCTAAAATCAATAATGGTAGACTATCTCATCCCAGAAAGACCTCAGGGGATTAACTGATGGATGTTTTTGGATCCTATTCTCAAAAGAGAGGGTTGGTAGAACCCTGAAGCGCATCAGCTCAGGGCAGGAAGGACTGCTGAGTTAGGGGAGTGGAAGGAATAATTCACCCTTACACAAGCTGAGATTGGTTTTCATTTTAGGAGAAAATCTCAGGTTCTGAGCTTGGAATTTCCATTCCTCAGGACAAGCCATGCCAAAGGATTATCTCAAGGAAACAATAAAAACACTAGGCATTTTTCCAATGTCCATTTTCTTTTGTTCCCCAGATCAGGGTGAAAGTTGCTATCTCAAAGGACACATAAATATTTATGAGATAAATTGACTGATGATGCCTAATTTGTTACCTCTCAAATGGATAGAGATGGAGTGTCTCCTTCTCCTCCCTAATGGCTCTTTTCCAAATGCCTGCATCACAGCAGAGCCCCATAATTTAACAAGTAGTGCTGGAGTGAGGATTTCCACTCATTGGTCATGATTTTCAGATGCTAATGTCATTGCTGAACATAGCACACACTAGCCAGTTAGACTGTGTGGAGGGGACATTGAGAGAAGTATGGAGATGGTGACGGGGGTTCCTCACTCACCACGTATTTTCCCATTCAGTGCCTCTTTTGGGTAGAGAACCATCATTTTGAACCTCATTAAACAGAAAGAGACAGGTACAAAGAATCAAATGACTTGCTCGAGTTGTCTGTGGTAGTAAGCAGCTATTCTATATTTGGAATCTCAGCTCTGACTGCATCTGCACCCATTGCCATTTCTAGAACTCTGTGATACAAGGGTCTCCACTATAAACCTTCATTTCTTTTTAAAATTATTACTAAGACACTGGCCATTAAAATACATCTTTCTTACATAAAAATATTTTAGATATTAAAATAGTAATAAAAATCACACACACACACACACACACACACAAGCAGGAAATTAAGGTCTTTTCAAAAGGCATTTATTGCACAGATTTTTGCCGAACAAATACTGTGTTCAGCAGTATTTGGGTATGATGCTGAATAAGACACAGCCCCTGTCCTTTATCAGCTTAATATCATGGGGGAGCTGAGGTCATGGGATGTGTTGAAAAAAAAGTTAGAAGCATGGACATTATATCAGCATGATCTTAAGGGCTGGTTGAGATGATCCCTCTGGAGTCAGTAAAAGGCTCCAAGATGTTGGCAACCTGCTGAGTAAGCCAGTAGTTTAGTAAGAATCTGGTGCAAAGCTCTCAAGGTCTCCTCACCATAGTGCTTTCGTGTAAGTCAGAGTGCATTAAACACACTGTTCCCAATCTGTGTACCAAGGAGTAGTAGGGTGCCACAGGGTATTTTAAGTTTCTTAGAATGCAGCAGGGATTTCTGAGGGAATCTGTTACACTTCATGTGAACTACTTGCTCTAGTAGTTCCCTATTTTAACATGCTCAAAATTCCTTTTGACAGTATCATTTCCTTTATAAGCTGAGTCTTCAGCTGTTGCTTTGCTAAAGAGTGAATAAGGCAAAACATCAGTAAAAAACAGAAAGTGAGAGTGGGGGGCGGGGATACAATCCAATTCCAAAATTCAAGGAGTTGGACAGGGCCAAGGAGTGCCTATATTCCATTAGTAATTGTGGCAATTTAAGAGGAAAATATGAGTATTGTTTTCTTTCCTTACAGAATTGTTTTTTTTCAAATAACTACTAGCTACTAAGTTGTTAGAACCTACATACTCAAGTCATTTAGACTTAATATCTTAAAAAACGGTAAGAATTTCTTTGGGCCTGGTGTTCTGGGAAAACCAGAAACAATGAAAAATATTAGGAACCTCTGCAAATGGAAATCTTGCTACTCAAAGTACGGGACCCCAACTAGCACCTTTGGGGTCATTAGAAATACAAAACCCCTGTCTCACCCAAATCAAATTTCATTTTCATAAGAGCCCCAGGAGATCTGTGATTCATACATGCTAAATTAGTGTTTGCAAAGTGCTTCACAGAAGTATCCAAAGGACAATATAAGCAAATGCCCCAGGCCTGTTACTGCACATAGAATATAAGCTGGAGTCAGATTTCAGATCTTGACCTTGACATTTACTAGCTGTGGATTTTAGGTATTACTGTGAATCCTCAACCTCAGTTTTATTAACCATCAAGTGAGAATGATGGCTGCTCCTCTCTTTGGGGGATGGTAACAAAAGTTAAGTGAGATGATGCTTCTAAATTAGAATGCCCATCCCAGATAGCTGGATACAGTGGCACATGCCTGTAATCCCAGCAGCTCAGGGGACTGAGACAGGAGGATCTTGAGTTCACAGCCGGCCTCAGCAACTTAGTGAGGCAATAAGCAACTCAGTGAGATCCTGACTCTAAATAAAATATAAAATAGGGCTGAGAGTGTGGCTCAGTGGTTGAGTGCCCCTTGAGTTCAATACCTGGTACAAAAAAAAAAAAAAAAAAAGGTGCCCATCCCACAGTAGACGTTCAATATAGAACAGTTTCTTTTTCCTTCCTAGATCCAAGGCTTTAGGGCCAGTTATTTGTCTTCTTTTTCTGAACCTTTGATAGGTCACAACTGCAGAAGGAATCAAATTTTATATACAATCACTGGGGAGATGAATGCCTCCTACAATGGCCAGGCAAATATAAATAGTTAGTCTCTGGCCAGGTCTTGTGCCAAAATGTGCTGCCTGGAAATATGTGTAGATTTGCCTTTGGCATTTCTCTGACCCTTCATCAAGGACAAACACTGAAGGTCCAGGAACAGAAAAGAACTATCTGGATTTTTGTTGTTGTTGTTTGCTTTTAAAAAATTATTTTTTGAGAGCAGCATGAATGACCCTGCCTGATAGACAAGAACACATTCTCCCCTAAATCTGTGAGTTACCCAAGCTGAGAGACCCTGCCATACTACTTATTGGACACCCCCTTCACAGCTCTGCAGGTGCCTGGAATGGAAGGGCCAGTATGTGTTTGCTGAGCCCCACAGAATGTACCAAGCCAGCCCCCATTCTCCTCTATCCTGGGGACCTTTGTCCCAATGTGGCTTTTCTTCCTACACACCACTGCCACCTTCTGGATAAATTGTCACATTGCAGTTGCCAGTTGATGGCTGGTAATGTTTGTCGAACACGGATTTGGAATCTCATGTTCAGGATTCTTTAAAAACAAGGTTGAAGTTCATTTTTTCTTTCTTAGAGATAAAATGTAATTGAATTATGTTTATTAGTATGCAAAAAAAGAAAGCTTTGGCAGGGAGCATTTAAGAGAGAAATCCAGGGTGACATTCCAAACTCTTGTGTAGAACAAGAACTGTGAAAAAAATGGAACATGGCAAAGTGTGACAGCAGTATGACACAGAGGTCGAGGCCAGAGCAAGCTGGGTACAGGCACTTTAAAAGTGGTCACTTAATGCAGTTGATGTTCAGATTATACACTGAAGTTGTTCTTTATCACAGCTCTTTTAATTCTAATCATAGCTGCAGGGAAAAAAAATAAATGAATACCCCACCATTAATCTAGTTTAGTCTCTTTGTCTTCATTATTCAAAAAAACTGGTTCTTTTGAAAACTAGAATCAAGATTTGGCTAGCAAGGAAGAAGCAAGGGCTTGGACTCAAGCAGACCTAGGTTCAAACTGAATTGTTCCTTCTTTGCAGAACATGAGAGTTCTCTCCTGGTCTCAGCTCTCCTTCAACCCCTGCCTCATATACCATGTATCTGTACTTCATCCCATACCCCTATGAACACCCCACCTGCCTGTTTGCACTCTCAGCCTCTAAACCCAGTAACAATTTTCTGTGTGTGCTGTGCTATAACTTATAAGATCTTTCAAGATTCTGAAATTCCTCCTCACTAAGACATCAATGGCTGATGTTGACAGTAACTTTTAAACACACACACAGAGATCCCTTTCTAATGGATTTTAATCATGATCACATCCTTGAATGAACACAATTTAAGTTTCACTCGGACATTCATTGGCCAATCCAGAACAGAGTTATGAAGAGAGTGAGGGCAAGAGAGTCCTACGAGAGCCCCGAGAGATGGATGGCATGGGTGATAAAGAGCGCCCTTATTTTAAGAAGTCTCCTGAAAGCACTTGTAGTTTCAATGGGAATATCAATCATCATATATGTGCCAGGCACTTTGTTGTAGTTTTATGTGCCTTTTAGAATGTAATCATCCCAACTGCTATTATGTATGTTTGGTCTATAAGAAGGTAGTTGCCTGAAGGTTTCAATCATCAGTCCAGTATCACACATCTGGGGCAGCTGTAAGTCATCAGAGCTGTGGCGCAAGTCTAGTAATGGTCATGTGCTTAGGAGCCAGGGCTCTAGTAGCAGTCCTCCTGGAAGGCAGCTAAAAATCACACTGTCAAATGCAGGGGTGGCTTCTGATCCCTTTTTGACCACCTGTCCCAGCTGCCTCTTCCCACTGAGCACTATTGCTGGTCCTCTTGGATTGTATCTTGACCAGCAACGACTGCAATTCTCTGTGCAGACTGATATCCTAACCAGCTCAGCCCTCCCATGGCCCAGAGCTGCCCCTCACTGATGGTTTGCTACCTGCCCCAACCCCAGCGTTGTCTCACCAGCTGACCCAAACCAAGCTGGGGAAACAGGAAATACACAGGCAACAAATCCACGGCAGCTGGCATTTGAACAGCT
This sequence comes from Marmota monax, assembly GCF_021218885.2. NCBI lineage: Eukaryota > Metazoa > Chordata > Mammalia > Rodentia > Sciuridae > Marmota > Marmota monax. Next base: position 4,272,166 of record NW_026694821.1, read on the forward strand.
GAAACTCATGGAGCATGAGTGGGAGGGTGAAGGAGCAAAGATGGGCAGCAGGCAGGCACAGGTCACTGAGGGCATCTGAGCTACCTCAGACACTCAGATCCAGTTCCAAAAGCAGTGGGAAGTGACTTGGTCATATTCAGAATTAAAATATTATACTGGTAGTTTTAGTAGCTGTGACTTTGCATTCTGCAGTCCATGAAAAATGTTTTGGGGTCTCCACCTCAGTTGTCATGGAATGAACAATAGTAAATTTGCCTGTAGGAAAAAGAACAGTTACCTAGAAACCATGGAATTTTAGAAACAGAAGCAAACATTAGCGATTACTGAAATCACTGATTCTCTATATTACTATTAAAAATGTCCCAGCCCGTGTGGTGGTGCACACCTATAATCCCAGAGACTCTGGAGGCTGAGGCAGGAGGATGGTGAGTTTTAAGACAGCCTCAGCAACTTAGTGAGGCCCTAAGTAACTTAGTGCAGCCCCGCCCCTAAATAAAATATAAAAAGAGCTGGGGATGTGGCTCAGTACCCCTGGGTTCAATCCCCCATAGGTGCTGCCCTCCCCCAACAAAAGTCCCAACATATGTGAAAACAGACTTATGGAAAGAAAACATGCTTTGAGAAAACAGAAATGAGAAAAAAACTACTCCTTTGAATTCAACAATATTAGAGGTCTACTTTATTGTTTACAACCACATCCACAAAGTTTTGGAAGGAAAATCCATATCTATATCTCCATCTATCTATATATAGACCTATGCACATACATATGAGTGATATGCCTTCATTTTGTAGAATCTTGATATATGAACAAAACCTTTTCTAGTTAATGATGGGAATAAAATAAAGTATTATAAAGACATAAAAATAACTCTAGGTATTTTAGAAACAAATAGATTTAGCAATCTGAATACCAGCAGGCATACCTCTCTCCTCACCTCAAAATGCAAACCCTAAAACAAAAACAGTGATGACACACGGAAGTCAGTTTAACATCTACCCAAGAAAAGGTCAAAGCAAAGTCATATCCTCTGCATAATATGAATTTACATAGTTTGCAGACATTTGGAATAAAACAGGGCTCATCAGGGTGATCTACTGCAATACACAGCCCCAACCTCAGTGGATTCCTACCTGAAGGAATTGTTCCTTCTTTTCAGAACATGAGAAACTGAATTGTTTCAAGCCACAGCCCAGCATGGGCTTGCAGGAAAGTTGGTGGGGAGATATTTCCCCGGACTCACTCATACAGGGACCTGCCATCTCCTGGCTGCATCAACCTCTGCAGCTTCAGAGCCTCACGGTAACCCCTTGCATTCAGTGGCTGATGAGGTTAAAAAAAAAATTATTGCAAATAGTATAGGAAGTGTGAGGGCCTGAGCTGAAGGACACGTCATAGGTCATCTTTCCACACATTCCTTTGGTCAGGACTCAGTCCTGTGGCTGGCCTAATTGCAGGTGATTCTGAGAAAGGATAGCTAAGTGAGAGGCCAGCAGGAAAGGGAACTGGTTTGGTGAACACTCAATCCATGTCAGCCACTCTACTCACACACCAATGTTAAAAAGGAAAAGAAAAAGAAAAAAAAAATAAAGTAAAGAAAGAAAGTAAAATCCTAGAATTTGTATCCTTATCTAAGAAGGACGAAGTGGGCATCAGAAATGATATCTCCAATAGCAGTCTTCAAATGGGATTTGCCCACCCATGTTTATTGTGAACTTTCTGAGGGGCACATGGACATAGGAAAATTAAGACAATTCAGTTTTGTGATTGTTTTAGGCAGCATTTTTTGCTGCTATGAATAAAAGGACCCAACCAGAACAATTGTGGAGGAGAAAAAGTTAATTTGAGGGCTCACAGTTTCAGAGGTCTCAATCCATAGACAGCAGGCTCCATTTCTTGGGGATCAAGGTGAGGCGGAACAACATGGTGGGGGAATGTGGCAGAGGGAAGCAGCTCAAATGGTGATCAAGAAGCAGAGAAAGAGACTCCACTTGTCAGCCACGCCCCCAGTGCCCCCACCTCCTCCAGCCACACCCCACCTGCCCCTAGTTATCACTCAGTTAATCTCATCAGGTGATTGATTCACAGATTAGGTTAAGGCTCTTATAACCCAATCATTTCTTCCCTGAACCAACTTGTATTGTCTCACGTGTGAGCTTTTGGGAGATACCTCACATCCAAACACTAACAGTGATTTTTCACTTTGTTCTTGTTTCTTCTAAGAACTGGTCTATGTGTTCAAATAGGTTATCATTCCTCATCCCACTTTTTTTTCCCACTCTATGAAAGGAAATCATGTCACAAAATACCAGCTGTGGAAGCCTCATGTGACGATTCATCAAAGCCCAGAAGGCCTCCTGAGGCCTTGAGCTTTTTGTTATGAAAAGTTAGGATGTAACATCGGGCCCCCTCTGTATGGCTCTGTTGGAACTCCCTGGGATAACAATGGGCTCTTTGCTGGTATTTGGAGGATGTAGTCAATGAAGCCACCATCTACCCCACTCTTTAATGTGGCAAAGAAAAAATAATATTGACAAAGTGCACCAATAATATTTCTTTTTCCCAAGTGGTAAATGACTTTTACATATGGCTTTTGGATAGCTAGATATACACACATGTGCCCACTAAACCCACATTGTGTGTGTGTGTGTGTGTGTGTAATCATTTGACAAATCTGGGTAAAAGCTTTCAGTATTTTTTTAATTGAGATGAGTATCTCAAAAGCCTGCATTATAAATAACTCTCCTACTCAAGTAGCTTTCCGTTCTTCACTTACAACAAAATTGAAATAAGATCTATATAAGCTGTCAGAATGCTATTACCATGTGCTTATATTTGGCACATTACCCAAAAATATTAGTTTAAAGATTTAAGGAACATTACTATAATAAAACTCCATCCATTTCTAGATCTTTATTTATGTGAAGCAGTTTTCTCAATGCTAGAAAATGAAACACTATTCTAGCAATAAATAATATCTGGCAATAGAAGCATGAATTAATCCAGAAAAACAGCCTCATTCCCTCATTAAGAAAAGCATTGCCAAAGAAACTGTACATTTTCTTTCATAATTTGCTTATCAAAATGTATAGTGTAATTTTGTTATTTTGATCTATTTTGTTCCATTCATAATTTTTTTATGATTTTTACGGTTAAAGAAAATCTTCACTAGATTCTGTGATATAATATTGTTAGTCTCACATTTTGTAGTGCAATGCCTTTGCATATTTTTTGTTTATCTTTCCCTTTTCTGTCTTTCCTGGGTATTATTTCTTAGAAATGTGGAATGTTTACCTGAGGTGTTGGTGACTATGTTGACTGGTTTTTATCTTAATTGTATCTCTCTCTCTAAATTTTCATAATAAATACCCTAAATAATCAATTTTCAGCCTTTTTCCATAATTTCACTTCATATAGTTTAATCTTTAGGTTTTAGGCTTTTCTGTTCCAAAATCATACTTGTCCATATTAATTATTTTCTCACTCCTTTATAATAAAATCTTTCAATATTTTATATTAGTTCCCTTTTATCTTAATTTTATTCTAGTATGTTTTAAATTTTGTCCTATCTTAACCTTGGCTTTTAGTCTCAAGTGTCTATTCCATCATTCTTTCCCACATTGAGTGTCACACCAACCTGCCTTTCTCCTGCCTATAAACAGAGTGGGTTGTCCACCCTCTGCACAGTCCCAGGACTCTGGCTCATCACCAGGGCCAGGAGAGGTGCACTCAGCTAGAAATTTGGTGTGACTGGAGTGAAAGGCATCAGGGCAGAAAAGGGCCACAGAAGACACTGAAGAGGAGGCAGTCAGCTCTTCCCATGGGACCTGGAGTGAACAGCCTTCTGTTCCCACAGCCCAGGGACAGCCCTCTTTAGGCTGTTTACTGTTCAGTAAACAGTTTCTTGTTCCTAAAGCTCCCTGTGTACTGGATGAGTGCTCCTCAAGATCAGGGACTGTGCCTCTGTCACTGTGGCTGTCCCAGCACCCTCAGCGGGGAAGGAATCCAGACACTACTGTGGAAGGAAAGAATAAACAGATGGTACCCGAGGCCAGGAATGAGGGGCATGCAGAAGGAAAATGAAAATGGCATGGCACATGTGTTAGCCAGGTTTTTGTTGCTGTGACCAAAATATCTGACAAAAACAATGCGGAGAAAGAAAAGCTGATTTGGGCTCATGGTTCCAGAAGTTTCAGTCCATGGTCAGCCAACTCCATTGCTCGAGACTGAGGTGAGTTAGAATATCATGGTGGAAGGCAGTGGCATAGGAAAGCTGCTCAGGTCACAGCAGCCATGAAGCAGGGAGTGGGAAAGGTATACCCTTCTAGGGCACACCCCACTGACCTCCTTGCTCCAACTAAGTCCCACCTCCCTGTAGTCCAATCAGTCATCAATGGATTAATCCACCGATGAAGTCAGAGTCCTCATGATCCAATTTCTTCTCAAATGACCCACCTCTGAACACATGAGATTTTGGGAAACAATTCCAGATCCACACTGTAATAGCATGTGTATATGTGTATGTTTGTGGACAGTGAGAGCACATGTCCTTTAATTTTACTAAGGAAACAAAAGGAGCCAAACAGCATTTCACAGAAGAAGACATACAAATGGTCAACAAATATATGAAAAAAATGTCCAACATCTCTAGCAATTAGAAACATGCAAATTTAAACTACACTGAGATTCCATCACACTCCAGTCAGAATGGCAATTATCAAGAATACAAGCAACAATAAGCATTGGTGAGGATGTGGGGAAAAGGTATACTCATGCATTGCTGGTGGAACAGCAAATTGGTGCAACCACTATGGAAAGCAGTATGGAGATTCCTCAGAAAACTTGGAATGGAACCACCATTTGATTTAGTTATCCCACTAATAGGTACATATCCAAAGCACTTAAAACCAGCATACTACAATAACGCAGCCATATCAATGTTTATAACAGCTCAATTCATATTTAGCTGAGCTATGGAACCAAACTAGGTGCCCCAAAACAAATGAACCCATAAGGGAAATGTGTATACATACAAGTGGAATGCTACTCAGCCATAAAAAGAATGACTTTATGGCATTTGCCAGCAAATGGATGGATCTGGAGACTATCAGGCTAAGTAAAATAAGCCAATCTCAAAAAAACCAAAGGTCAAATGTTCTCTCTGATATGTGGATGCTAACACGCAACAAGGGAGAAGAGGGGAAGTTCAGAGGATTAGACAAAGGGGAATGAAGGGAAGGGAGAGGGAATAGGAATAAGAAAGACAGTGGAATGAATCTGACCCAACTTTCCAAAGTTCATATATGAATACACCACAGTGAATCTCCACATGGTGTACAACCACAAGACTGGGTTCCTAATTAGAATAAGATACACTCCATGGTGTATAAATATGTCAAAATATACTTTATTGTCATGTATAGCTAAAAAGAACAAATAAAAATATTTAAAAAATATTTTCAGATTAGAAAAGAGAAAGAACAAACACAGAAGGTCCTGGTTTCTGCTGGTCCCACCAGTTTTTCGCATCAACCAAGAAGCTAACTTCTTCCTAAGGTCATTGCTGATGGCTGCAGTCTGTTTCTTTTAATAACTATGGGCTCCCTATGAACCAGGCCTCAGCATTACATTCTAACTGAATTCAAGCAGCACTTCTCAATCTGCCTTCACTGAAACACGAGATGGGGTGTAAGGTTCCCCGCGAGAGGAGAGCTTTGCTTTCCACATTCTGAAGTATTAATTGCCCAGAAGTCCTCTAGAGCACAAAAGTAATGCTAAATGCAGTTGGGGTAAGGCCAGGTGGACCATGAACATTTGGAAATGTTCTAGTTTTAACTTGAACCTTCTTCTGAGCTGTTGACTAGCAAACCAAACTGCTAACTGTGACTTATAAAAATTATAAGCGAAAGACAGGACAGATTTCCCTCCTGTTCTAACCCACTCCTCTTCACCTTCCTCCCATGTAACCAGGAGCCAGTGCTTTCCCTTAGCCCCACCCCTGGGGAAGTCAGCACTGACCCTCCTCCCTAAACCCCATCCCAGTTCCTCCACATCTGCCAAACTCTGTACATCCAATGCCACTTCCCTGTCTGGCTTCAGTTCCTCCCTAGCTCTATGGTTTCCTAGCTGGCTTCTTAGCTTTATCTCTTTGTCCCTTTTTTTCCCCCTCCACATGATCTTTGTAAAATGTGAAGTGTATGCAGCTGGAATCCTGCTAATTTTTGTAAAACTAAAATTCCATTGCATTTAATACCAAATCCCCAACCCCCCCCCAATACACCCCCTACAGTCACTGCAGGATTTAGCCCTAACCTATCCTGAGGGCTCATCTCCAGCCAGCTCCCAATCTCTCACTACCCTCCCACGATGGAGGCCTTTTCCAGTTCATTACACAAGCTCTTCCTCTGCTTAGAATTGCTTCTCTGTCCTTCAGATGCCTGAGGCTGATCTTGCAGAAGTTAAGATGAAGAGGCTCAACAGAAATGGAAGAAATGACAGCTTGGGCTTCCACATCAGTGCAACCATGGTGTCAACAACCAAAGTTCTAAAATCACATCAGCATTGAACAGTCAGTCCACTGAAGGACACAGCACACCCCCTACACACACACACACACACACACACACACAGAGTTCTGCAAAAAAGTAAACTGGATGTGGAAGCATCTTATTGGTAGTTCAGGCAAGCAAGGCTTCTACTCACTCAGGAATTAGCGTCCAAGGTAACAGTAGAAATAGTTAACAGCAATATAATGCGAGGTACAGTTGGGGTGAGGGCAGGTGGACCATGAACAACTTAAACAAAGAAGAGTATTTTCCTTCATACATAATAGGCCACCAGACATCAGCCTAGGGCTGGTGTGGCGTTTCCGTAATAATCAGGAACCTTTCTTCTTGCTCTACTCTAGCAGGTTAGATGTCAATCCCAGACTCCTCATTGCTCCCTGGGCTGCTACTCCTCCAGGCTCAGGTGGGTTCCCCAGGCAGGAAAAGGATACCTGGAAGAGGCAGCTTTACTCTCATTAGCAAGAACTGTCCTGTGGCTTCTCCTAGAGGGAAGACAACTGGGAAGTTGAATGTTTAGCTTTGTCAGCTTCTCAGCAAGAGACAGGCAAGGGGCAAGACCTTAGAAATGGAGGTCGAGTCAGTAAGTCAGCATATTAGTGATAATAAATATAACTGAGTGGTGCTTTGGCCATTTTTTATTCCCATATATAAAATTCCATGGATATTGTCTTTAATTTTTTTTTAAATTTCTTGTGGTTGTAGATGGACAGAATGCCTTTATTTTATTTGTTTATTTTATGTGGTGCTAAGGATCAAACTTGGTACCTCACATGTGCTAGGCAAGTGCTCTACCACTGAGCTTAAGCCCCAGGCTGATAATGTCTTTTATTTAGAGTTCTGTCTTTATTATATTTACTATGATATCTATAGTTTGTCTCCCCACTGTATTTTCTTCATTCGTTAAGATTTCTTCATTTATATTTTTAACAGTCGGACTATTCAAGACCCAGGCCCTGTGTTTGATAGAGGAACAAGCCTATACAGAAAAGGATGGTCCCCACAGCCTGCCTGCCCATCTGAAATCTAAGGTTCAGTGAGCTCGAAACCACCCTGGTGAAAGACACCTGGAACTCCTGTTGCCGCAGGACGGTAGGGGGCAGTGCAGGCCAAGAAGTGACAGATCCAGTCGCGTTAGGGCTGCAACTGCATCCTGTCAAATTAAAAAAGCAAGCATGACTTTTTAAGTTTGTGTCTGACCCAAGTCCTTGAGCCACCAAATCATTGTGTCTTCAACCTCATTCCCAGAAATGAGGGAGACGTGGTGCCCTTCGTGGGCCGCCCATTGTGTTTACTTGTTAACCGGCAAATTCACCTCAGGGGGAGGCTGTTGACTGCAAACACAACTGTGTTGTCTCACACAACATCACCAAGGCATTGTCAGCCTACATCAGGAAATAATGTGGCCGAGGTTCTGGATTGCTAGGGAGGCTCCACAGGAAAGTTGTTGGGGGTGCAGAATGTTCTAGACAGACTATGGGCTTTTAAGGGTGAGTTCAGAGGGCTGGAGCTCTATTCTTTTCTGTTCTAGGAATTTTGAGTCTTGAAAATGTAAAGCAGAGATACATGAGGAAACATTAGCATTTTGTGAAGAAAAAAATGACATGTCAATCCTTAACATATGTTCATTTTTAAATTAAGATTTAGACATAGAAAAAGATGTTCTATCAGCAAACCTAGCATTAAGAGAAAGGCAACACTTGTTTCTCTTCTCATCCAGGGATATTAACTGGTTTTAAGACAATGAAAACGCCAGTGGATTAGAATCGGTGGCTTGAAGCTCTGTGCTGGGAAGACTTCTGAGGCTCTCTCTGGGCTTGGTGAGAGCAGTGAGCGATGGCGGGCCCTCAGTCAGCAGTGAGGACAGGTAATGTGTTTTCTGCTTACTTGCACATTTCCTGTCCCTGTCTTACTCCCATTTGGTACCATCCCCACCCATGATATTTTTGAGGATGTGTTTTATATAAAACATGATATTGATCACTAGAGAGGAAACAAATAGGAAAAGGGGATGGGATGATCTCTGCTCTCAGGAAATGGTCTTACAGTAGAGGATTAAGATCTATGTACTTGGAGGTGGAATGACTTGAGTGTCCTAAGGAGTAAAATGGACCAAAGTATCACTTTTACCTGAAGAAATTGGAGCCCTGAGAAGGTGAAATCGGGCCTTGAAGCCTAACTAAGACTCGCACAGGCAGAAAGCCCATAGAAGGAACTTTTTAAAAATGGAGTCATGTAAACAAAAATGAGGAGACCTGGTTCAGTTAAGACCTGGCTCAACCTTTCACTCAGGCAGAGAGTGAAAACCTTGCTCAAAGTGGTAGGTGTCACTTCATGAGGAATGTTGTCTTCCAGAAAAGGAACAATTAATATGTTCCTTACATATTTATTCACTAAGCAGAATTCCCCACACCTATATGGCTTATAATGTTTGAATTCAAGTGTTTGGGCATTCATTTGATCTCTGTGCTGAGTGTGGTGGGGGAAGATGGGGCAGAAAAGAATCTGTGCAAGGCATCAGCATTACTCAGACCTCTCAACTCCTCAGTGTTTGTGGACAAGTGCTGGGTCTCAATCTGTGAGAAGCCCACTGAGTGAGATGGCAGTGGGCAAATTTCTCCAATAGGAAGAACACACATGCTGGCAAACTTGTTATTCATGTTGCTCTTGATAAAGCCTCCACCACTGGTCATCGAAAGTGGGTTTTTGGATGGGAATAGAGGAGCACACCTGTAATCCCAGCAGCTGGGGAGACTGAGGAAGGAGGATCGTGAATTCAAAGCCAGCCTCAGCAACTTAGCAAGGCCCTAAGCAACTTCGTGAGAATCTGTCTCTAAATAAAATGTTTTTTAAAAAAGGGTTGGGGATGTGGCTTATTGGTTAAGTGCCTCTGGGTTCATTCTCTGGTATAAAAAAAAAGAAAGAAAGAAAGAAGGAAAGAAAGAGTGTTTTCTGCTTCCAGGAGGAGCCTGACATGGAAGGAAATATCATCTCTTGCAAAAGAAGTCCCTAAGGAAGGAATTTAGAACCGTTAGCAGAATCCCAGAGAAAAATCTGTGACAAATGACAAATGTAAATTCTGATTTGAAGAAACAGACAAGATCAATGACCTTGAGAAATCATAAGTAGGAAAATGGTGGTAGCAATAACAGAAACCTAAACACCAGGAAGAGGACAGTATGGGAACTGTGAAGGAATCTGAGAATGAGACTTACAGAATAAAAATCTAAATGCATAAGACCCAGGGCCTTAGAGCTAGGCTTGCTCTGAGTGTGAACACACTCAGAGGAAGAAGTTTAACCATCAGATGGGAATGCAGATGTAGGATTGAGAGTGATGGGGACATATAGAGTTTTACACATTTAGCAGTCAAGCTGATGGAGTTGGTGAATAAAATCCTGAGAAAAGATACAGTTTGTGAGAAGAAATTTGCAAAAGAGAAATAAGCTGATGGTATGATCTTGGGGAAAGTCCTATGAGTAAGAGAAATGGTGGACGCCAATAAAGCAGAGAAGAAAAAATAAGAGATAAATCAGGAGAGGGCAGTGCTCACAGGCAAACGGGGTGGCTTTCTAAATGAGATGATGTGGCCAACCTTGTTTAAAGCTTTGGAAGGCTCGATGGGAATGGTGGGCCTGTGAAAACATGATGTTTTAGCAATTTGGGTATCTATCTACTAAATGGTTATATTGATTTTATTGCTGATTTTCTATAAAAATAAAAAATAAGCATATTGGTCAGTAGAAAAGGGAAATGTTTCAGAGGTGGAAAGTGGTTTTAAGGAGGAGAAGAAACATGGTTTCCTCTGAGAAGTCAGGGAAGAGATGGTACGGAGTCAGATGTCCACAGAGCTGGGACACAGAGTAAGTACGTAGTGCTTGTCCCCACATGGACTGGGTTTCTTCAGGCCTGGTGGAGGAAATAGGAGAAAGGATTTAAGGGGTTGAGGAAAGAGCCATCTATTTGGATTCTTGATGAGAGGTGAGGACAATTCATTCAATGAGCAATGGTCTGTGGAAGACTGAGGAACAGTTGTGAGTGTTGTGGTACTCAGTTGTAGCGGCTTCTCCTAGCAAGACCATCCTCCCTTAGTATCCATAGGGGATTGCTTCCATGACCCCCCAAAGACACCAAAATCCATGAATGCTCAAGTCTCTTATATAAAATGCATCGTATTTGCATATAATTTATATACACCCTTCCATATATTTTAAATCATTTCTAGATTCCTTTAAATGCCTAATACAATATGAATTCTATGTAAATAGGTGTTGTATTGCTTAGGGAATAATAAAGGAAATAAAAGTCTGCTTGTTCAATACAGATGCATTTCTTTCTCTGTGTATTTTTGATCCACAGTTGATCGAATCAAAGAATGTGGATCCCAGGAATATGGAGGTCCAACTGTAGTTCATGACATGGTTTCAAAATAAAGGCCACAATCCTGGTCTAAGATGGGGAGAGAAAATAACACTTCGTGTGTGGGGAAGGATCCTGCTGTTATTGCTGGTCCTGAATCTGTGTTGGAATGACATGAGCATGGTTGAACTCTGGGAGACTCACAATGAAGGTGAGTAGGTTAAACAAAGACGTAGGTGCACATGGAGAATTTGGAGAAGCAACATGGTATACAGAAAAAATAAGTAGCAGTGTGATTGAAAGTCCTCCACTGAATTCCACTTTGTAAAAATGTAAGCCATTTGAGTCTCAATTTACTAATCATTAGTAAGGACAATAAGTCTTCTCACACAGGCTTACTTAAAAGAATTAAGTATATTAACATATATAAAATAGCTAGAACCTGGTATTAAATGAAAATATTAAATGAATTTTATTTTTTATCTTTATTTTTTTTTAATTTTTTATTGTTGGTTGTTCAAAACATTACATAGTTCTTGATATATCATATTTCACACTTTGATTCAAGTGGGTTATGAACTCCCATTTTTACCCCGTATACAGATTGCAGAATCATATCAGTTACACATCCATTGATTTACATGTTATTAAATGAATTTTAAAATCTATTGTGCTAGAGCAGTGTTCTATAATTTCAAGTTTTTAGTCTCTTTAATTGGACATATTTCTCTTTTTTATTTGTTTACTGTTCTTTTATCTTTGGGTTTTAAAGTTTAGAATCTTCCTTTATACAGGAAATCATAAGAGTTGCTGCTAAAAGGGTAATGATCATAAGTGAGCTGTTTCCATAGTGGCTGGTTTCCCAGGTGAGGTACTTCCGTAGGCTCAGATCTACTGAACATCTTATTTCAAGTATGCCAAAGAAAGCATGCCTTGGAGGATCCATGGGGAATTCAAGTTGAAGGTTAATGGGTGCATGCAAGTCAGGAGAGTATTCTGTAGTTATTATTCCTTGTTATTCCCCCAAAGCAGCTTTTCATGTCCTCTGAATATAACAAAAGTATAATTAATGCTCCTAAGTCTCCCATATCAGTCTTAACAACAATGCTTGTCATCAGCAATCCCACTTTATCTTTGATACTGTGTGGCTTCTCTTGCCTCAGCTAGCTTTGCTGCGGCCAACTCATGGTTACATCCAAGACCCAGCAAGGAAGCCAGTGCATTACCCCATCACACCCCATCACCCCCATCCCTAGGGCAACCTTACTTCTAACATTTGACTGATTTCAAATAAATCAACATGTTGGCCCAATAGGATTTTTTAATTGGAAATGAATAAAGATAATGTAACTGATCAAGTGCAGTTGGCAGCCAATGGAAAAACAAACTCTTATAGACAAGGAGTGACCTTTTCTCTATCTTAGGAATAGCATTTTGGATGGAAATCCTAGATTTAAAAAATAGTGGATATCAACCACCCCACCCCACCCTTTTTCTATCCTGTGCAGAAACTTGAAATAACCTTGGGAGCACTGGAGAGCTTTTTCTATTTCAGAAGCTCAGCAAATGTGCACATGATAAGGCTTGATCAGATTGTGGCAGCAAGAGAAGAAAATCAGTGTTCCCAGAGCACCTATAAGTCGCTGTCACTGCCCTAACCTTATGCAGTTGGTATCATAACTAGATGAAAAAAGAAAGAAACAACCAGATCTCCTGCAGATTCTTCTGGTCAGAGGGTGGGGGTCAGAGAAGGAGAGACCTATTTACAGTGTTTTTTTCTTACAAGGACTGGTCTTATCTAAGAATTGGATTATGTTGAAAAGAAAAACTGCCACTGTGAAGCTTTGAGTTCTTTGAGCTTTTATAAAGGGACCCAAAGTAAATGCCACGTATTGGCAGAGTGATTTCACACACTCTGAAAATGCCCACATCTGAGGGGTGTATGGGGTAAGAAGCAGACTGCTCTGTGCAGTCCCAGGAATGCAAATCATTGTAGAGGAGGAAAGGTGGTGGTAGAAGAAATCCAAGAGATAGAAGTTTTCCTGTGCTTAAGAAAGCCACAGTCATGGAGAAAGCTTCACAAAGGAAGGCCAGCTGATATTGTGTTGTTGTTATTGTGGTCTGGGTTTTAATTGAAGTAATGGCTTTCACCATGCAATCACCCAAAGTCTTCAGAAGAATCTTCTCTGTGCAGCTAGAACACTTGTCAGGGTGGAACTTTGGAATAACAAAGCAATTGAGTATGGGGGATGGATAGAGTGAACAGGAACAGAATGAAAGATAGGCATTGTAGAAAGCAAGAAGCAGGAAGTTGGTCAGGTATTCAGAGGAAGAGGGACGTGAGAGCAAGAGGAAGCCAAAACACAGAGGCCCAAGACTCCAGGGTGTGGGGACACAGGTGAAGGGGACTTTGGGGGGAGGGCATTGGGTTTTCTACTGAGTGTAGGAATGCATTGAAGACTCTAGTGCAAGGTGATGTAGAAATGGGTACCTTAGGAGTAGCCAGATGGGTAATGCACAGCTAAATTATCAATGCCCTTTAACTGAGATCAAAAACTATCTACCTGATTCATACAACTAGTAGGGGACATTGCTCTCTAACTTAAAAGCCTAATTTCTTTTTACTACACTCCACTCTCTCTCTAAGAAATAATAGCCAGTGTGTATTGAGTCTTTACTATAAGACTCAAGCTGAGTCGGGTATTACTAATATCCTCATTTTATAGCTGAGGAAACGATAGTTGACTGAGATTATGTAATTCAGTGAAACTCCCTGAATAACTGAACTACAGCCCCAGTCTCAGAGTCCCAATTCTTAAACCCTAGCTGTATAACTCATTCAGGAATGATAGAAAGTCAGTTGTTACACAGGTGTTCTCCTATTGTCTGGTCCTATTACATGGGTTATTCATATTAACAATTTATTGAGTATGCAGGGAGGAGGAAATTATTACCAAAAAATGTACAATTAAGAAGCAAATTGAAAAGGATAAGTTTTACTATTCACCTTGACAAGATATTCAGGGCTGAATAGTGCCAAACATGGAGGAAATCTAACTTTTTTTCAAATGAATTCCAGAGCAGAAAAAGATGACTCACAAACAAGAATATCCTTTAAAATCATCTTTTTATTCACTATAAGAATATAATCTGCATGTCTATACAATCCATCATGCAAAAATCATGGTAGGCATTTTACAAGCATTGCAGACTCTCAACATCTGTATGTTTGCCCAACTAAAATATTAACAAAGGTTGAAAAACAACATCTTAGGAGAAAGGAATGCAGAAGGAACCAACTCTCTTCCTCAGCCACATGACTTCCAACTTCAAGAAGAACAGCCGAGAAAGCACAGCCACACTGAAATCTGAAACCTGAGTCCAAAGGGACTGAGAGATATGGAGCATCACCAAGGATGCCTCCTCTTTGGGTAGCCAAAGAGCTCTGCACAGCCAGCACTAAAGCATCTGTAGACAAACAGGTAGGAATTAACCTAATACAGGTGGAAGAGACACCATCAGCCTGCAAAAGGGTCTTCTTACCCACACACCAGGCAGGGAGCTGAGAATTACAATCGCCTCCCTTAATGAAAAGTCACAGTGATTTTTCTGCTTGTACAGCAATTAAATTTCCCCGAAACACCATTAGAAAGCACATTATAAATAAATTGCTCAATAGCATGATGGTCACTAAACTCTGGAGCTTGCTCAACTTGGATAGCTGCAGTTTATTGGAAATGAATTGTGGGTGAGGACAGGACAAAGTGACACTAAACCCTTGACAATCAAGTCCTGCAGGTTGTGGCTGTGGAGGACTGCTCCTTCTTTGTGGGACTGTCCTGGAGCATTTGTCCCGCCTATGGAATGCTCTTAGCTACTTCTTTTGTGCAAATATTACCAACCAGTTTTAGAGATAGCAATCTGAAACCTACAACATTGTTCATTAATCTCCATCACAAAATGCAGAGTGTGTATTATGATTCTCATTTTCTAGTTAAGCAAACTGAAGCTTTTTAAAAAATGCAATTAGACCAGGGATCTGAAATAAGAGGCAGAACAGAATGGAAATCTCATCAACAGCAAACCTAGATTTGTCTGTTGAAGCAGGCCATTTCTGAGGGAGCAAAAGTTAACTGTGGTCTTCAACCTTTCCTTGCCATTTCTGTGATTTTATTCCCAAAGTAAAAACTCTAGGGAAAAACACAGAAAAGCTAAAAATGCCACCTTGAAGAAAGGTGAGTTATAAAGGCCCCTATTCCACCAGTAGCTCTGGGAGCAACTGGGGTCCCAAAGGCCTTCATAATGTGGTTTATTAGGAAGGAATCTTCAGACTCAAGGAGAAAACTATGGAAATAAGAAATTAAAGCTACATTCACCATTTTACACCTACCTGTCTCAGGACTACAAAACCAAACTGACATCTCTAGTGGTAAATCTCAAATATGAAGTCTTTAAGGCCTGGGAATGCCACTGATTTCTAGTGTTTTCTACTGTGGTATAGATAGATGATTTTTTTTAAAGGAGCCAAATGCATCCACTGAAAAGTCTCAAATCCTTGAAAAAAACACTGAGACTACTGGGCATGAGACATGTGGTCAGAAATCAGAAAGACCTTTTTATTATTATTATTTTTAACCTGGATCTATTTTGTAAAGTCTGAATTCCAAAATATGCATGAACACAACAATTCATGGGTCTTTTTCCTCTAAGATTATTACGTTCAGAACCAAAACTTTTGTTTTGAGAGCAGTTTACTTTGAAATTTACATGTTGACTTGAAGCTTACATGTAAATATTTCAATTTTAAATAAAAATATTTAAAATTGAAAAAGGCATTTTAGAAATGCATTTCTTAAGTATGAAGAATATTAAGCCAGTATATTTATTGAGGCAAGTCAACTCTTAGAGATGAAAACAGTGGTAGGGGGAGGAATTTCATCCCCCCGCACCCCATGAACAGGAGGTTATCATTCCATTGGTCCAACTTAGACTTTGAAAGACCCAAACAATAAAAACCACACATAACAACCTGCTTACTAGTTTGTTGCTACATCTGGATTGATCCCACATCTAATGATTGAGGAGTCTACTGGAGAATGAAAGTGCAAACAGCTTCATTTTGCCTTGTTGGAGTCATCCTTCACAGAGCCAGCCCCAACGACTGCCACGGGTCTGGGAGGCCTGTCCTGCTGTGGCCGGTGAGGGCAGAGAAGCAGACACGTGGCCCTTCTTCACTCCCTCTCCTCTTCTTCTTGACCTACTTTCTGTTCCAATTATGTGAGATGTTCTGAATCTTTTTCATTTTGATCCTTTGATCCAGCATCTTGTATCTTGCAGGATGCTCATCAGTTTTCTTTGGAACTGAGGGTGCGTAGGAACTGGACGCATAAGCAGGGCGTTTAAAATGGCGCAAAGGAGGCTTGATGACTGGAGGCCATGGAAAGGAAGACAGATAGTCATTAACCTCAACCGTGACATGGCAGGACCTAAATATTGGGGCAACTTTCCTTTTGACTTTTCTTTTTAACCTTTAAGAAAAGAAACAGTTGTATTCTTATGGAACTTATTGAATATAGATGAATAAGCACATTATCAACTTGATCATTGGCTTGAAGTACATAAAGGTAGGAAATTCCTAGAGAGAGATAGTGATGACCCTATACATAAAGGTTCCCTGACAATGAATGGATGAGGTTAAGGATATGAGAGGGCACACTGAGATCACTATTGGGAATAGCACAACAAACACTGTGAGCAGAATCCTACCATAGACAGCATGTAATATTGCATATAAGCTTTTAGGGTTGCAAAGTCAGTCCCAAAGTACTACTTATAAGTTCCTCATTAAGAAAATATTTGCAAAATGCAAATAAAGGTCATACACACACACACACACACACACACACACACCCCTTAAAGCTCCACCAAAGGAAACAACTCAGTTTAAACAGGGGCAAAAGATCAGAATAGAATTCTCACCAAAGAAGATAAAATAAACAAATAAACAAATAAACACAGGAAAGGATGCTCAACAAATTTGTCACCAAGGAATTGTAAATTAAAAATACAATGATATTCTACTACATATCTACATAAAGCTAAAATTCAAAAAGTTGACAATATCAATTGTTTGCAAGGATCTAGAGCAACAAGGACCCTCTTCCTCCTGGAGATGCAAAATGGTACAGCCACTTTGAAAGACTGACAGTTTCTTATGAAGCTAGACATAGTCTTATGTGACACAACAATTGTGCTCCCAGGAGTTTACCCAATTGACTAAAAATTGTCCACCATAAAAACCGGCATATGAAGTTTTGTAAAAACTTTATTCACAAGTGCCCCAACCCGGAAACAACCAAAATCTCCTTCAGTAGGTGAATGGATAAAGAAATTATAAACATTCATATAATGGAATCTTACTGAATGATAAAAAGAAACACATTATCAAACCACACAAAGGCATGAATGAATTTTAAATGCACATTGCTAAGTGAAAGAAGTCATTCTGAAAAAGCAATCTACCAGATAATCCCATTTATGTGAAGTTCATGAAAGGACAAAACTATAGAGATGTTAAGATTAGAGACTTCCAGGGGATCAGAGGAAGGATTGAACAGTTGAAATAGAGGGTTTTTAGGGGCATTAAAACTATTACATATGATATCCTAGTGATAGGTACATGACATACATATTTGTCAAAACTCATAGAATTTTATAGAACAAGGAGAGATTTTATTTTTTTTAAATAAAAGCTATTTAGTAAGTTCTGAGAATGCCAGAATGGAATTCAAAATGTAACAAAACAATCTGAATGTGTTGCAAATGCAGGAAACAGTCTCACTGTAGAGGGTGGAAGACAAAATGCTTACCAAAGTAAATTTTGATATGAGCAGAATCTGTAAAACCACAGAGGAGATAAGCTGTACACCTGCACTGTGTTTGTTGATAAAGGTGCTTCCCACATAGGTATAGGTGAACAATTCTAATGCCACTCTGCATGTGTATGGAATTGAACAATTATGTCAGTGGAGAGCAGATGGTAAGAACTATTGGTTTAGTTTAAACTATTGGTTTATAGATGGGCAACAAGGAGGCTAGAATGATACATGTACTATTGGATTAGACTTGAAGACATGAATGTGACCTCATTTAGCTTAATAGTGTCATAAACATATCTATAGAAATATGTACTCACGTGGGTTAGTACAGACATTTTCTTCCTGTATCATTTTAAAAGTCCTAGAAGAAATGATGTAGCTACAGACCTAGAAACATCAGTAGCAATGAACATGCCGGTCACATAGATCTTGATTTCTAACATCATTCTCCAGTAAAAGGAACCAGAGCGCCTTGCAAAAATTAGTTCTAGTCCCTTCTAGGATTAGAACAAAAACTATCAAAGATAGACTGGGAGAATGTTTAGACCCATAAAATTAAAAGGCACTCAAGACCAAACAAACCATGGTGGACAAAAAAAAAAGAGTTCTAAATGAAAATCTACAAAATTGTACAAGTCAAAATAATTTGAGCACCAAAATAGGTAAGGCAGTATCAGATTGTAAACCAAAGTATAAAATAAACATCCATAAGTTTTTACTGACATAAATGATTGGATAAATAAATAATTTTGAGAGAACAGACAAATCTTTTAGGCAGATTTTCAAATAAATTATGTGGATATACTACCCACAATGAGAGGACCCCTTAGTGTGGGAAGGGCATTGTTATATCCTCCTAAAGAACATGGTCTAGAAAGGGGACAAAGGAGCAGTTTTTTAGTGGAAAAATCCAATAAATACGACCCCTTCAGGAGACTGAGGTTGACATCAATAGGAAAAAGCGATGTTGGTAGTATGCATCTTTGGACTTATGAAATGGAAATTAATATTTTGTGATGAAAATGGAACTTTACCTCTGTGGTCTTCCTCCTGAAAATACATAATCCCATTTTAATAATGAGAAAATGTCAGGTCAATCCCAACCGAGGGATATTCCACAAAATACCTGACTGGTATTCCTCAAGCAGTCAAGGTCATAAAAAAGGAGAAGTTTGAGAAACTGTCCAAGCCAAGAGGAGCCTAGGGAGACATGATGACTAAATGTAATATGTTATCCTGGACAAGATTTCAGAACATGAAAAAAAGACACAGGTAACAACTAGGGAAATGTGAATAAAGTATGCACTTCAGAAAATAATAATAGAAGAGGTAATACTAGTAAAATAATATATATCATCTAACCTACAGTTCTATCAACAGAAGAAGGTAAAGTACTGATTGATTCTTTCCTCCCAGCACCTTTAGTCTCCTATCACCCTTTCCCATATCTGCTCAAAAGTGTTTGGTCAGTGAATAAAGGTTAAAAAAAAAAAAAAAACTATCAAACTATCATTAAAGAACAAGTGGAGCTGGCACTGAGCCACCGCCCCCAAAACCAGCTCTCCCTGGAGCCACTGAACTCTCACCTGGAAAGCCAGCAAAGGAGACAGAGAGACACAGGTGGGTCAGCTTGAAGGGTAAGGCTGGGTACACATCTGTGAAATTACAGAGGCTGCCTTTGTAAAACACCAGCTCTGCATATCTCTGCCAATAATAGGAACAGGCTTAGTGCTTATGATGAAGCAGAAAATTAGACACAACTTAAATATTCAATCATAGGGAATTAAGTTCTGGTATATTCTTAAAACATACTACTGTGACATCATGGAAAGATGACATAGAAGTCTACTAACAAAAATAGATGTTCAGGTAATACTGTAATGGAAAAGAAAACAATGTATACAATCTAATCTAATTACTGTAAAATATATGAATATGTGTGCCCAGGAAAATTTGAAAGAACAGCCATTTACATCATAGCAGTGGTTATCTCTGAGTAGCCTAAACATGCTATTTCATTAGGTTTGTTTATTGTGGCTTATCCTTTCTGATTTTTCCATGGTGGCCGGGTTTTAGTGATATAGCTTTTTAAAAAAGAAATACACTATTAAAATTTATCCTATAGAATCAGGAATCACAACGATTGTACAAAATCATACCTAATGGGAAATCAGTAAAACTGAGTTCACTGTGGGCTTTTGCACTAGGTAGCTGAGAACCCATAGCTGAGTGAGCTTTTTTGCATTCTACAGATTCATTGATTTCTTAGAGCACCTACTGTATGCTGCTGATGTAACAGTGAACAAAAGACAGAAATCCCTGCCCTCATGGAGAGCACCCTCTGAAACTTTTTAGCTGGTTTGCAGAAGAAAAATGTGCCCAGGTTTAAGTGCTCATTAATGCCAACATTGCCTTTTGAGTTATCCTAATGTTGTAAAGATTGTCAGCAAAGGGTCCTATTGTGACAAAATAATATAAATTCTTCCATAATAATATAGAAGAACATAGTTATTTTTGAGATCTTAAAGTGTATAATTTTGTTTCTTAGGGTAAACAGCACCAAACACTATGAGAACAAATATAAAAACTGTCTTGCTACCCTGGAGAATGGATCAGAGATAGGAGAGGGTTTCAGATCAAGAGCAAATGGTTGGAAAGGTCTGGGCTAGCTGATTTATCACCCTTCCAGTCACCAGTCCCTCTCCACTTCATTCTATTTTTGCAGCTCAGCGTGAACCCAGCCAAAGTATTATTGAATTTCCCACTTCTCAGCGGGAAGAAACATTCACCATTTGCTGGAATTCTGATTGTCAGAACAAAAACTCCTTACCACTGGAGTGGCTGCAAATAGAGTTGGGCCTGCTGATAGAGTTCGGCTCCCTGCTGAGGCCCTGGAAATACTTGTATGCCTGCTGTCACCCTCACTCAAAGTGTGGGAAAAGGGATATTTCATACAGTGCTGTTTTGTATGCTTTCACTGCCTTTCCCCTCTGCAGGGGATCGTGATTGGATGACAGAGCATAAGAGCAGAAGCAGGTGTCAGGGCACCATCTGGGGTGCTAGGGTGGCCTCCTGAGGGTGATTTCATTCATCTTCTGGCTATTCCTGAGATTTAAGAAGGGGTCTGACCCTCCTTTCAGTAATTGGGCCCTTCCCACAACTGAACCCACTGATAGTACAACCTCTTTCCCTTGGTGGAGAAGAACTAAGAGGGAACAAAGCTCTTCCCACCCATATGCTTAATTACCAGCAAGTTGGACACTTTTTACCCTTGGGGACACATTTGAAAAAAATCTCCTCTCCCCTCTTAGAGCAATTTACTTGGAGAAAATGATCTAATCAGCTAATGAAGGTTTTGACAAAGGTACATATCTCTGCACAGAGCCCCAAAGTTTGGAAAGTCATTATCTGTATTACTTTCAATCGCACTTAGGAAAAGTTCAAGACAGAAATGGACACACCACCGTTCTTGATTTCACAATTAACCATAATGTTTACTTCTCTTTAAAGTGATGCTCTTTGGAAAGCTTTAATTCTTGTTAAACTCCCATCTTTTTAATAAACATCACAGTTCCTCCCAGAGATGTCTATGACTTTCTCCTCCTCCTCTGCCACCACCAACCCCTCTGTATTCTCCCTGCCCCCCACCATGCTTCTTGCTCTCAGACCATTTTGCTTAATGACTACTCTTTTTTTTTGCATAGGAAATTATTGCACAGAACTTTTCTTCTTCAGAAAACAGACTATGACTTATTCCTAAATCAAATTCTTATAGTTGTTAGTTGGATTCAGATGTCAACACACAAGTGGGAATTTTTAAAGCTCCTTTTTAAAGATTATTTACACTAGACTACTATTTCCAAAAGTATCCCTTAATAAAGTTGTGAATGCCATAGGTGGGTAAGAGAGGGGGCTTCTTCAGCCAAATTTAAGAGACTGGGAGTTAAACAAGGATCTTCACACTGGAACTTACCAATGCCTTACATAAGGGTGATAGTATTATGAGTCTCTTAGAACAGCAAAGGGTGTATAGTTTTTCTCAAATTTAATTGGCTAAAGGAGCTTCCTTTTTATCAGGAGTATCTGATAGAGTATAGGAGTCTCTGATAGAGTGTTCAGCAGAAAACACCTTCAGAAAAACTGCATTAAACTCCTTTTTAATAGCATATCATATATCCTAAGTCACTAATTCAGTACACCCTTCCATTTTGCATTGAGAGTAATCCAGAATGAATAGTCACTAGTCCTCATCCAAAGTTGGGTCTGTTCTTAATTACCTTGACTTAAGCTTGATTTTCATTGGAACTGGTGTTGGTTCTTTCAGCCCATTGTGAGACTTGTTATCTTTGGGAACCATCACTCTCTAGCACAGAGCTGCATCTTCAGGTGGAGAATTTCCAAATTTCTGTCACAGTGCATCATCTCCAATGAGGATAACACAGTCTACTCTTCACTGCTGAATTGATTCTAATATTGGCATTTTTTTTTTTTAAAAAAGAAGCATTGGACATCTGTTTTCATCTCTTTCAAAGGTAATGCTATATGACCTTTGGAAAAAACATTTCCACCTATAGACATTTTCTACCTGCATTTATACACACACGTGTGTGTGTGCAAAACACATACACTAATCCAAGATAAAAATAATCATTTATTGCCACTTAAGTACTGTTTTGCATAAAGAGAAAAATTCTATTGTTGTACACTCCATTTCTAAGATCATTATCTAATTGTGGTGTTTCTGTGAAATCTCATGGAAGGCCCTTACAAAAATGCACAAAAATCACCCCAGGAGTTTGGAATTGCATGAGACTGGAATGTTAACACAGCTCCCCTGAAGATGGAGCAATATAAGAACTCTGATTTCCATTTCAGGAAGTGCTCTGGTGAAATAAATACAGTAGCTGACGTGCATGGTGTTCTAAGTAAAGCACACTGCTAAGGATTTACCATGAGTTAGTCTTTAATCCTCACTGTGCCCCTCAAGGTAAACACTCTTATCACTCCTTTCCTGGGTGAGGAAACTGAGGTTCAAAGAGTGAAAGTCACTTGCCCAATATTACTCAGCTAGGATGAAGGATATTTGGAGTCTGGCTTTATATCCAAGCAGCTGGATTTCAGAGCCTTCTCCCATATTTAAAATGATTTGGGTAAATTTCAATCTTATAACTACCATGACTGGTTAAAAGAATCAGGTTACAACTGTACCTCATTTATAGTATCAATACTTGAGTATATACCTGTGTCATGTGCTGGATTCTTGGATACCCAAGAATAGCTATGATCATGCTTCCCCTGAAATGGTTACAGTAATAGATTACCTTAATACAGTACATGGTCATTCATGAGGGAATTACATAAATGTCTTCTCTAAAAGGTCTACTAAGTAATTTCTTTCTTTCCTCACCTATGCATGTTGAAACAGGTATTCTGAAAGTCTAAACCAGTGGAAACAAGCATCAAGCCAGGTGAGATCCAGGACCTTAGGTGAGATCCAGGACTTTAGGTGAGGTTGTTCCTTGGTGGTTCTCAGCCCAGGCTGCAGACAAGAGCCACATACAGTCTTTAAAACTCCTGGTGCTCACTGTGCAGCTCAGACACTTAGAGCAGAATCTAAGGGGTGGGTGGTGTGGGACTGAGCCTCAGGAGTATTTATAACTCCAGAGTTCTGGAGTTTGAGTGCTACTGTTCTCATCTCGCCAAGCCTCTCCTTTCTCATCTTTACATCCATTATCTCATTTGTATCCCCAACATCCTTGGAAGGTGCTCATATTCAGCTCTGTCCCCATGTGACTGATGTACTTAAATTCAGTTTCCCATTAGAAGAAGGAGGAGGAGGAGGAGGGGGAGGAGGAGGAGGAGAAAGGAGGAGGAGGAGGGAGAAGGAGGAGGAGGAGGGGGAGGAGGAGGAGAAAGGAGGAGGAGGAGGGAGAAGGAGGAAGAGGAGGGAGGAGGAGGAGGGAGAAGGAGGAGGAGGAGGAGGAAAGAAAGAAAACAGCACTCACTTCAGAGGACTCTGATGAGAAAGAAAAGAAATCATGCATGTGAAAGTGACCAGCACATGCTGACGCCTGGCAGATGCTCACTTGAAATCAGGTTCCACTTCTTTCCTGAGATGAAGACCCTATACTTCTGGAATTATCTGGAAGACTTGAAGTTTCTAGGAAAACTCAGCAGCAGCCTCCATCCCCTTGGGAATTCATTCTTTCCCAAAACACAGGAGCATTTCAGTGAAGCCACACTGATAGGCAGTCCTTTCCTTTTGTAGAAATGCAATTTAGCAACGTTAACCCAACCAGAAAATTACCCTTATGCACATAAGATGTAGTGTTGTCTAAGGTGATAATCTATTCTTAAACTCCTCAAAGTGTATTTTATATTAAAAACTAGAATGATTAAGCTCATTATCTACCTTTTTAAAGATTCTGGTCCTCCAAGAACTTTACCTGAAGAAAATGAGCAGACTAAATTACCTACTGTGGCTTCTTCTTCTTCTTCTTCTTCTTTTTTTTTTTTTTTTAAAGCTCAGGGGAAAGAAGCCTATAGTCTGAGAAGCTGTGTGGTAAAGCTAAGTTGAACCACCTGAATCAATTCACTATCAATGTGGTTATGGAAAGATCGCCCACTAGCATTTCAGGTCTCCAGAGTAACACCTGCAGAGATGGAAGAGATAAGCGTTTCTCTGCCCTCTACCCAACTTGAAGCTATCTGTTGCCACTGGTGTTCCTCAACCCTAGAGGTCCATCAGATCACCAAGGAAGCTCTACAAAGTACTAATGCTTAAGTCCTACCCCAAAGAGTCTATGAAGTATTTTTGGAGTGGTACCAAAGCATCAGTATGTTTGTAAGGCCCAATCACACAACTGTGTAGCCAAAGTTAAGGACCATCAGGCTGAGTTTGTTTTGAGAACAAGCCAGTCATAATATAGGCATGTGCCACATTGTGAGAATCCATCACTGACAGCCACATATAGAACAGTATTTGCCACACAGGCATAGAGGTAGTAGGCCACACCACCAAGTGTCGTATAAGTACACTGTGTCATGCCCGGACAACAATGCAATCACAATGAATGTGTCCCTGGTGTGAAGGGACATATGACTATATTGAAGGCCAGAGAGATGGGGCAGCTGATGGGTCTGGTCAGTATAGGCGAACCTGCTCCCATCCCCGCTGGTTTGACCTTCCCACCCTTGTCGGTGTCTATGATGGGAAAACAAACCCATGAAATCTCCTTTGGAGAGAAGCATGGCCTGGGGCCCACAAAACTGGGCTAAGCGTTACTAGTTGTAAGATCCTGAGGAAATAGCTCATCAGTTCTGGCATCCAGGGATTTGTTCTTTCTTCCTTCTGTAAAATGGGGAAAACAGTAGCTGCCTTGCATGGCTGTCAGGAGGATTTTAAAGGGAATGTAAGTGAGAAAATGTGCATGGAGTCCCTGGCACAGTGTACAATGTGTAGCAGGTACTTGGAATAGGGTGGCCATTATTACACAGCACAGGAACAGAGAAGGCCATCACCAGTACCTTGTAATGGTGCCCTCACAGTTCAGTTCTCTTACGACGGTGCAGAAAAGTCATTAATTCCCCACACAGTTAGATTTTACCTCATAAAAGGTCTAATCACACACTGAAGAGATTAAATTAATGAATTTATTGGTGCATATTTGGCAGAGAGGCAAATTTTCCACATATTTTCCACATAGCTCTCTGTCCTTCGTCCACACTCACAGTGACCACTTGGATTCACAAAAGACTAATTTTCCAAAATGTACATTTATAGGTATCTATATATTCTTTCCTTTCCCATTCGTTCAGAAAGGGAATAACTTTCTGAAACCACGTACCATTCTAAGCAAAACATTTTGAATTAAGCAATGTAAAATTATGGGGGTTCATTCAGTTTCTTTGAGCAAGGCCTAACCCCAAATATAAAAGAGTACCAGAAATCCCCGTGGGAAGGTGGCTTAGACAAACACCCACACTGGAAGGAGTTCCAGTCCCTGAATTTTAATCTTGTTGTAATTAGGAAAATGTAGGGAAATTAGGGAAATGGCAAGGGCGCTTCTGATTCTTTCAGACTCTTCGCATTCATTAGGCTGAGGCATAATAATTCTTTGAGTCGCTTTCATTGGAAGCCATTACGGAGCCAATTCCCTGATCTTTTAGACCCTTCATTTATCCCACAGGCAATTCAGTCCTGCATATCAACTTCCTGAGGACAGGGACACTAGCATCCCTGGAACTTCATCATAGTACTGATAACGGTTGGTGCTGAGAAGTATGTAAATGGCTGAACACATTACATCACACTCAGCTGCCTTCAGAAATTTCCCATTTAAAGGATAAATGACTCTCCTGAAATATACAGCAAACTGGCAAAGTTGCCAGAGTCCACAGAAGCTAATATTTCTTCCTTACTTCTGCAACCTAGGTTGGCTGCCCATGTCTGCTTACAAAGAATGTCAGCATGTTCCTTTCCTCTCAAGTTTCAAGTTTGGGGCCTGAGTGAATTTCTGTTTTATACAAATGCTCCAATCTCAGCTTGTTTCTATAGGTCTCACAGTAATACAGAGAGGCACTGAGGCATAGTTTCTAAGCCCTCCTCTCCTGACAGTGGCAAAAGAGGAGGAACAATTAAATAAGATGGGGAAATCCTGTGACATTGAAAAAAAAATTTTTTTAAAAATAAGCTCCTTGAAGGAGCTGATCATTTTTAGTTTCATTCTTCATTTTCATTTTGTTTGCTATGGCACGTACAAAGGGCATGATTCATGCTGTTTCAATGGAGAAAAATATTTTAGATGTTATGCAAGCTGTCCTTCACTTGATTTTTTTTTCTCATCAACATGTATATTTTTCACATAGCTCTCTGTCCTTCGTCCACACTCACAGTGACCAATTTCAGAAGAAGCCTGTAAAGACACATTTCTTCAGGGTCATAGAATTCTGAAGCACTAAATTGAAGCATAACAAATGAGCTTTGACTCTGTCCATAGTAAATGACAGCTGCCATCTCTCATACTGAACTCAAGGTGAAAGATAGTCGC
This sequence comes from Marmota monax, assembly GCF_021218885.2. NCBI lineage: Eukaryota > Metazoa > Chordata > Mammalia > Rodentia > Sciuridae > Marmota > Marmota monax. The sequence goes on from NW_026694821.1 coordinate 4,299,017, forward strand.
AGAGAGAACAATCATTCGAGTCTTCACTTGAAAGAGTCTAGGGTCCCTCCACATCCCAAAGAGGGACTTGGAGTTGGTAGATGGGGAACTGATCTGCTCCCCATGCAGAATACAAGTGTGAACTAAGTAGTAACAGGTGTAGACTAGTTAGCATCAGCTTTGCTAAGTGGCAATGAGTTGCACAGAAAAGGGCTAACTTTAGGCTAGCCATTATCTGTGCCTCAGTTTCCTAAACTGCAAAATGAAGGTAAAAATACCTTCCTTGGAGAGCTGTGAGGTTCTAATACATGTTAAGAACCTAGCATTGTCCCTGGTTTTTGTAGATATGTAATACATATAAAGATACTTGTTAAAAACCTGTATTAGGAACTTAGTGACATGGCACACGCCTCTAATCTGAGCAGCTCAGGAGGCTGAGGCAGGAGGATTGCTAGTTCAGCAATTTAGAGAGGTGCTAAGCAACTCAGTGAGAGCCTGTTTTTATTTTTATAAGTAAAATATAAAAAGGTTTCGGGATGTGGCTCAGTGGTTAAGTGCCCCTGGTTTCAAACCCTGTTACAAAAACAAAAACAAAAACAAAAAACAAACCTGTATTAGGGAGCTCAGAAGTCAGAATATTTTAAGTTAAATACTCAATAACTTACAATATGTATCATTTTTGTTTTGGAAAAAGAATCATAAGCTTTCTAAAATGTCTTCAGACCTCAGAGATGGCCAGGTCTCGTCCGAGGAAGCTTCCAGAGGGATGTTTTATCCGTAGTCCCCTAAAACAGGACACACAACAATGTCATTGAGAGCCAGCTGGTGTCTAACCCACAAACTCTTTCTACAGCAGGCAGTGGAGTTTAGAAGCAGAGCCGCGTCTACTGCCAATACTAGGGTGCACTCCAGCAGCAGCACGCAGGGAGGAGCAGTCAGCCACATCTGCATCAGCAAGTGACTAAGGTACTATACCTTTTCATCTAAGATCACTTCAGGAAAGTCAGGCGCCCTGGAACTGCTCAGAGGCAAGACCATGGACTAGCCGGGATCATTAGCGGTCATGAGCCACTCCTCCAGGAAGAGCCAACATTCCCCCAGCTCTCCATCACTGATGGCCCACCCATGGAGCTTGGTGGGTTCACAAATCCCATGGGGCAATTGGCTATAGAAAAAAAATGGCTGCAGGTGCTATTACTTTCCCATACAATAGTCACTTTGCTACAGATGTACAAGGAATCAAGGCTGTGTCCCCACAAGAAGTTTTCCAGGACTCGATGTTCCAGATGACCCCTTAGATAATTTCAGAAACCATACAAGCAGGTGTTTAAGGAAGGGATTGCTGGTGGCTTCTGGATTGCCATGCTGCTTACAGAACTTTCTTCATACTCAAATGCTCATATCCCAACACCCATCCCACCCAAGAGGTTAGAGAGGAAGACATTACATTTCTTAGAAACACGTTAAATCATCAACTTGAAAGAAACCAAACAAAATTGGTTTGCACAACAGCCAGAGATTTTTCACATAAAATTTCTTTAATATAAACTATTTTAAGCATACAAAAAGCAGAAATGCTCACATAATAAATACCTGTATTCTCAATACAGTTTAGACAGATATAAATGCTTTCCATAATTGCTCAAAAATGTTTTTAAAGAGATTAGATAATGCCGGTGGAATTGAGTTACCTAGTATTCCTCCTCTCTATTTTAATCTCTGCAATCACCCCCAAAAAACCCATCATTGAAAATTTGGTATTTATTATTCTTGTGCATATATGTATGAGATTAATACATTTGCATCCATAAAATATCTACTATTTCTGCATGTTTTAAATAATATACTTTGTATTAGATGTAATATATATTGTTGCAACTTGCTTTACTTGCTTAACATTATGTTAATAATGTAACATTAAAAAATCAAAACAACCATAAATAGAGGGATGATTAAGTATCTTGTGGTATATTTGCATACTAGAATGCTATACAGACACATTGCAAAGAGCTAGCTTTATATTTTGCATGTCTTTTGTAATACATTAACAAACCTCAGTGAGTTTTCAAAATAGGTGTGTCTCCTAAAAGCAGAAGGGAGCTGGATTTTTTTTTAATCAGTTAAGCTCTGTATTTTAAAAGCAAATTTAAACCACTTGCAATTATTGTTATTTATTGATACTATTGGACTTATATTGATCATCTAATATTGTTTTGTGTTTTTCATTCTTTATTCTCTGCTATTTTGTTTTTCTTTCTTTTTCTAAGTTGATGTATTTTCTATATTCTCTGTTTGTTGTTCATTTGTTGATTGAGATATCTGTTCTAGTCAGCATGGGAGGCTATAATAAAGTATAATGAAAATTTATTTCTTACAGTTCTGAGGCTGGAAGTCTATGGTTGGGATGTCAGCATGGTTGGGTTCTGGTGAGGGCCCCCTTCCCTCAGGTTATGGACTGTCAACTTCTTCTTGCATTCTCTTTCAGTGGAAAGAGCTAGCCAGCTCTCTGGGGGTCCCTTTTATAAGGGCACTAATCCATGAGCATCCACCCTCATGACCAACTCACCTCCAAATATGATTATACTGGGGTTAGATTTCAACATATGAATTGAGGGCTCATTAAGTTCAGAAAAAAAATGTAAGTCATATTTTAATTATTTCACAAATGATCCTTTGTGGTAAAAGTTACAAAATTACCAAGTTGTGCCCAAAGACAAAATAGATCTTAGTATTCCTTAACTCCATATTAAAATATCTCTTCTTCCATACATAGCCTCTGTTTCATATTTTAATCAAAATTGGACATTATTTCTATAGCCACTGGTTACTCAAACTTATCAACTAATTTTTTAATTTACTTGTGTGGTCACCATTAATTCTTGTATCTCACTCCTTTGTTTTAGGGATATCTTCTTGAATTATATCTCCTAACACTTTTTAAAGCAAAGGCTCATAAGTGGTAAATTATATCCTTGTATACCTGAAAATATTTTTACTTTGACTTCACTCATGAATAATAAGCTAGCTATTTTAGCTATTACATATTTCTTTATTTTCCCTTTGCACATGGAAGATATATTTTCATTGCCTTCTGGCATCTACTGCTGCCAATGCAAATGTTGCTGTCAGTTGATTTCTTTCAGCTTCCCTAAACCTAACCAGCCTCTTTCAGCATTTAAGACCCCTCCTCACCTGGCATAATTTTTGGGCAATCCCCCCCACCAAATGTCTTTATGTATGCATTTGTTTTTAGTTAGGTAAGGCAATTGGGGTACATGTTCCATCTTTGAATCTGAATATTTCTTCAATTCTGGAACACCCTATCTTGTTTGATGAAATGTGGTTTCTCCACTACTTTCTCAATGTCCTACTAGAGTTCCTGACAGATGCATGGCAGTTTATCTTCATAATCCTTCATTTTTTATTGAGTTACAATTCATATACCATAAAATTCATTTTCTGAGGTATACTATTTAGTATCTTTTGGGATATTAATAACATTCTGTGAACATCACCACCACCTAATTCCAGAGCATTTTAATTACCTCTAAAAGAAATGTTCCACTCTTGAGAAGTCTGACCTCATTCTGACCTCACCTCAGCCCCTGACAATCACTAATTTGCTATCTGTTTCTATGAATTAGCCATTCTGGATATTTTCTAGAAAAGAAATCATTTGACACGTCTCTGACTTTTTCTGCTGAACAAAATGTTTTCAAGGTTCGTCCATGATGTAGAATGTATCAGGGTACTTCATCCATTTAAAGAGATATGACATTTTACTTATATATTCATCATTTGATGAAGATTTATGTTGCTTTTATGTTTGGGATACTATGAGTAATAATGTTGCTGTGGACAGTTGTAAACCAAGTTTTACGTGAATATATTTTCATTTCTGTTGGGCATATACCTGGGAGTGAACTTGCTGGGTCACATGATCACCCTATGTTTAACTTTTTACTGTCAAACTTTGACAAAGTGCTTATGCCATTTTACATCCCTACCAGCAACGTGTAAGGCTCCCAATTTCTCTACATATTCACCAACACTTCTTATTGTCCATTTTTTTATTCTAGCCATCCTAGTGCATTTGAAGTCAGCTCTCACTTGTAGTTTTGATTTGCATTTCCCTGATTTACATGATGTCAAGTATCTTGCTATATGCTTATTGTCTGTGTGTAGATCTTCACTGGAGACCTGTCTATTCTAGTCCTTCCCTTATTTTTTAGTTGGGTTGCTTGGTTTTTGCTGCTGTTGAAGTTCTTTACATTTCGGGATGTTAACCCTTCATCAGGCGTCTGATCTGCTAATACTTTCTCCCATTCCATGAGTTGCCTTTCATTCTGCTGGTAATGTCCTTTGATGCGCACAAGTTTTTAACCTTGATAAAGTCCAACTTCAGTGCTTCTATGGTGACCTGTGGAATTTTAGTGCTTTGTGCTTCCCCACTGCCTTCCCTCCCCCTCCCCAAGTTCCTTCTCCTGTCTAGAGTTGTGTAATTGTTTCTATGGGTCCCTTAAACTTCCACATCAGAGCCAGGACTTATAATGATAATTTGTGTCTAGAGTCTCCAGAATCATTGGGGATATTGCAGATCCAATTCCGAAGCTAGTGTGGTCTGGTAGAAAAGCTGGATCAATGTTTTTCCAACTCTCTAGGCCACCAGCTTCCTGTTGGTTCTATTTGGCTGCAGCACCAGGCTGCAGGTCAGCAGTAGTGGTTTTAGCTCCCAGCCCAAGTCCTGTGTTCAGATCTCTCCTGACAGTCTAGCTCCTTCTGCTACTTCCTGACTCTCCCCACTCAGGATACAGAGCACAGCTGTCCATGGCTCGACTGTTGGTCACAGTTTGTGTGAAAGGATTCCCTTTTATTTCTGGTCCCTAGAGCAGGTTGTCTAATATTGGTCTTTAATTTTTTTTAAATTGATTTTTCTATTTTGCCCATCCTTGTATGTGTTTGGAGCAAAGGAATGTGTGTTAAAGAATGAACTTCCTAGGCCACTTGGCTGGAATTCACAACAGACGTTTTCACCCCTTCATGCAACAATGATTGATGAATTGATCAGCCTGCAGCTAACGGAGTTGATTACAATGGATCTGGCCACTTAGATGGTATTGAAGAAAACAACATCCAAATCTTGAAATCCCGAGCTAGATCTATTCAACTGATTGTATGATCAAAGGTGTTTAAAAGCTGTTTGTTGGTGGTGGTTAAGAATTGTGCCTGGTACAGCTGTGATGGCAATGAAACTCCTCTTAAGCGGGGGCATGAGCAGGCACTGGCTAGGCCAGGGGAGGAGGCCTCAGTGCATTTGAGCGACAGGCAAGCAATGAGTGAAGCTCCTTAGGGAGGACGGAGGGGAGCTGGCCACTGTAATGGGCGAGGTGGAGAGGATCAGTGGACTGTGTGGTCAACTGTCATCATTGCTTTGGGAGCCACCCTTCCACTTATCTAGGCTTTCGAGATGGTCAGAACTCAAAAACCTGAGACACAAGTCTGGGATCAACTCAGACTACCATAGTCAGACTAAGAACAAGGTGGTGTGCCTCTGATCAGAGGCCATGCAAGCCCAGCAAGCCAGCCGTGGGTGCCCAGCAGAGCAGGTGGGACCCTGTCAGCTTGGCACCTCCTTGTGTAAGACCAGGTAGACCTCCACAGTTCCACCTGAATCAGGAATAAAATGAGTCTATGAGGAGCAGATGTCATTCCTTGACTCTGGAATTGCTTGGTGTAGAGCTGTTTTCTTCCTAATGCTTTAAAGTCCTAAAAGCATGATGGCCACAGCAAGGACACCATGACAGGGGCTTCCAGACCCTGTGAGGCCAGGTCCACTCAGTACTAAAAAACAAGCGAGTATAGTTGAAAGAAATCCAAACATCAAAATGAGTTTGGATGGTTCCTCTCAACAGCATCATAAATCAAACACCCACTCATGTACACAACCTTGTAAACACGGGATGATACCCGGAGTCAGAAAAGAATAAGATGGTCTCCACTGTGGAAAAAGCAACCTATCAACAGGTAGAGGCACATATCAGCAAATCCCCATAATGCAATCACCACCTAGATGATCTGGAGAGGACTACAATGAGAAATGAACCAAGAGAAGCCAAGGGAAATTAGTTTCAGGCAGTGACAGAGGCAGGAAATTCAAGGGCTACTCAGCAGACACCCAGTGAATCCAGATGTTGAACCAGGGTAAAGAAGCTGCAGAAAATGAAGTTGAAAAAGCAAGTAGACGTAGATTATATTTCATTTGCCTAATAATGCCACTAATTATGAAGTGAACTATTACTTCATGCACAAGCAAGAAAAAATAGCTGCTAGTTAAATTATCACAGCCCACAGATTTCAAAGTACCCCAACTTCAGAAGGGTTAAAATACAAGGCAATGTGCCTTTCAGAATAGATGCAATATGTTAGTTCCCAAAAGAAGAAATCCAAGACATGAATTAACATCACAAGACAGACAGTTTTTTTTTTTTTGTAAAAACTAATAAAGGCAAGCCAAATATGAAGAACATGTCATGTTTTCTTACCAAGGTGGTAAAGTATTAAAAATAATGCTCAGCATTAGCAATAGTGGACAATAGTGGAATGGGAAAATTCACACTAAAAGTGTAAATTAACATTACCTTTCTGAAAATCATTTTGTAATAAATGTCAGGAAACTAAATATGTATATATCCTTAAGTTAATAATCTGTCTCTAGGAATCTATCCCAATGAATTCTTATGGGCTCTTGCATAAGAAGATGACATTACTTATAGCAATAAAAATGTAAGCTACATGAATGGCAAATTATCAATGAAAATATAAGTAAATCATAGTGTAATCACAAAAATATGAACCAATCATATGATATGTCAAGAGCTTTGTAATGTTTTGAACAACTAATAATAATAAAAAAAATTACTAACATGAAGAAACATTTAATGTAAGGGTAAATTTCAAAGGGGAGAAACAAAATTACACTTAAAGTATCATTTGAATTTAAGCATCAAAGTATTTAATAAAGACAGAAGGAGAGGTCATTTAGTTTAAGTCTGAGGGAATACCATTATTCTTCAAATTTTTCCTTCCCCAATTTTTTATTATTTAAAAAGTATTTTTAAATGGCCATGTTTACCTTTTATAATCTCTCCTTCTCCCCAAACAGATATGTGTTTTCCAAGTTCCACTACAATTAAATTGTAGTAGAAAATGTAAGACTATGTCTGGACACAGAGTGACCAATTGGCACCCCTTATATTAACTGGCATCTACAAATGATCATTATCAATGTTTAAAAATTATCTAGTCTGGGTTAGATGGGATCCAGGTCATGAATATTTTCATATTCCTCAAAAGTAGAAATGAGCTACATCATTAGCTATGATACTGGGTCAGTACTATGCTACATTTACAAGCATTATTTCCCAATCCTCATCAGACAGAGGAGACCCATGGGAAAAACAAAGTTCCAGGAAGATACAGTGTAGATGAGGTGGCAAAGTTTGAACAAGGCAAAACTGAATTATAAATTCATGTCTTTCTCTCCAGATTCACACTTCTTTCCCTGCACCACCTGCCTCTCAGGCTACAGATTTCTGTCGCCTGTCTAGATGAATGTCCATAAAGAATAAAACTCTATTCTTTCCGTTGGTGAGTAGAAGAGATTGTGAACTAATTATGGAACCCTTTCTGTTGGAACCTCACCCATATGGATGCCAGGCACATAGCTCTCTGATAGTGAAGCAGACTAGATAAACAAGGGGCCAGATTTTCAATTTATTAACCACTACACTCAACTCTTGATAAAGCAGTTTTCTAGGTTGTGTGTGGTCACTAAGATCATAGCACAATACCATTTACCCACCTGGCAAGGTAAGGCGACTTGTGGAGCTAGTGCTGGGGGCTGGTGAGCCATGAGAACGCTTCTTTGTGCCTGTAAAGAGGAAAAAGAGGATAAGGAAAAGTAGGATGGTGGATACACCTGAAATACGTTCGATAAATCCAAAAGTTTGGGTCTAATAGAAGGTTGGGTGAGACAACAGGGCAATGCACAGTCTCTGGTCCCAAAGAGCCACGAGTCCAGCTTTGATCTTTGTGCGAGTGATTGTGCTCCGTCCCCTGGTTGGCAGGTTGGCATGTGCAGACCAATGCACCTGAACAGGGTGCACTTTGGCAGCACTGGGAAAGCTTCTAAACATGCAATTCCTTAGGGCGTTGCCCCAAAACCTTCTGTTTACATGGTACTGGGGTGGAACCCAGCTTTAGTATTTTTCTTTTGATACCAGGGATTAAACCCAGCAGTGCTTAACCACTGAGCCATATCCCCAGCCATTTTTAGTATTTTATTTTGTGAAAGAGTCTCACTGAGTTGCTTAGGATCTTGCTAAGTTGCTGAAGCTGGCTTCGAATACCATCCTGTTGCCTCAGCCTCCCGAGCCTCTGGGATTACAGGCATGTGCCAATGCACCCGGCTAGCATTGGTATTTTTAAATCCCCTCAGATGATCCTAATATGCATCCATGGTACAGAACTACTAGCTGGGAAAGGAAAGTTCTGGATTTAGAATTGAGGAATTGGGGTTTGGTTCCTGCTTTGTCTCTGTAGCCTCTCCTTGCCATTGGATCTCAAGCCATTATAACTGGATCTCTCTGAGGCTCAGGTCTCCATCCAAAATAAAAGTGAAATTACAATAATTACATCCAAGTGTGCTGGTGAAGATCAAAGGAACCAAGGTATGTTAGAGCACTCAGGAACTGTGGGGGACTACACAAATGCCAGGGAGTAGATTCTCTGAGCACCCCAGTATTTTATCAGGAACAGGATTATCTGTGTTCTATAAACAGTTTAATGGGTTCCTGAGGGATTGAAAAGGCAGTCTCCAGAGTAGAATCAATAAGGACAAATCAGCAAAGGGACAGAGGAAGGGCTGATTGTTTTACAAAAGAACATTTACATTTTACACATGTGTGTGTACATAGATATGTGTACTGATTATTGTATACACACATACATATTCATATGTAAATATATAGGTACACATCGACTCATACATGCAAATGTATCTTATATACATTTATAAATATCATTCATTCAATCATTCATTCTTTCATTCTTTGATTTTGCCATTCAGAATGAGGAGGAAGAGGCCTGGAAGCCAGAATCCAGCAACCCAGCAGATGCCAGAAGTCTGAGCTAGTAGGAATGCAGAGAGAATCCTTGAGCAGAGAGTAGAGAGTCAATGTTATTCCTGTTATGAGTCCTTCAGATTTTAAATAAAGTTTGCTCCATACATGGAGGCCTGGTGTGAGTGGTAATTGGGTTGATGGAGAAAACTGTCAACGGAGTCACCAGAAAAGGTAACAAGATGACCCACAGGCTAATGGGCATCAAAGGAAGCAGGAATTTGGGGCTGGAGGTGAGTGGGTGAGCAGTGAGCTTTCCCTGTACCTGAATTCCTGGTGAGAAGTGGGGGAATGCACTTTGAATGGTGTTTGAAGCTATTTCATTTTAAATCTTAAAGAACAAGGGAACAACCTCAATGTTCTGTGTTATTATTAATTATTACTTTTATTATTGGCAGGAATAGCAGTAGTGTGAAGGATTAATAAAAAATAGAAAATACAAAATTAATCCAATCACCTCAGACTTATAAAAAAAATTTGATTTGCATGAGGTTAAAAAAAAAAAAAAAACTGTATCCCGCAGGATTTCAGTTGTACATTTCCCAGGTTTCATGGCTGCCCTGAAAGTCAGAGTCATAGGGGAACTTCAAGGGTCTAAACTGGCTGTACCTGTGCTTCAGAGTCCCTGAAGGCAATTTTTATAACTATGGCTTTCAGAGTTTTCTCCTGGACTCTGAGGAAGAATCTGTAGGAATGGAGTCAGTGCTCTGCCTTTTTGGCAAGTTCCCCAGGGTGAATCTAGTGACCATTAGTCTCATAAGGTGTCTTGGTCACTATGAAATTAAAAAAAAAAAAAATGTACCTAGGATGACACTGTGGTCCAGGCTAGGCCCACCTCACTTGTGCAGGCCAAAGGGTGTGGTTCACATTGTATCCCACATAAAGCATGGAGGACCACTAGCCAGCCCTGACCAGGGGTGCTACCAGGATGCAAATCCAACCTCCAAACTTCCTGTTCCATCAGAAATGCCTGTGTCCTGATTGATCCACCTCCACTATGGGGACAATAACTATGGCTTTCAGAGTTTTCTCCTGGACTCTGAAGAAGGATACAATATGTTTATCCTTCCTTTTTGTTTGTCTCACAATATTTGGGACATGTTTTCTCAACAGGGACACTATGACATTTGAGCTGCATGATTCTTTGTGATGGGAGTGTCCTGGGCATTGCAGGAGGTTTTAGAACTATTCCTGGCCTCTACCCACTAGATGTCAGTACCACCTCCCAAGTCACAACAATCAAAAGTATCCTCCGGGCAATGACAAATTTCTTCTGGAGGCAAAATTGCCCTCAGTTGAGAATGCCTCTTCTAGGATGGAGACAGGATTTAGGACTTTTTTATTCAGAGCCATTATTCCCAATGCGGTTGCTTGGTCCTTAGTAATAGTCACTGCCAGCTATTAAGAGGTTTCTATGTCCCTGGTACACTATTAACTAGGAACAAGGAAGTGCATATTCTTTCTGATAATAACATTCTGACAATAACAATATTCACATTTTATAGTATTTGGAGACAAAGGAAGTTTAAGCAATTTGTGCAAAGTTACTGGGTATTGATGGTGGGTAAAATTTAGCCAAGACCCTTCAAAGTTCAAACATACAGAAATTTTTTTCCCATGACTCTTATTTCCTCTTGGTCTTCCAATACAGCCTCTCCACTTTGTGTAAGGATCAAAAAAACCTGGAGCAATTAACAAAAGGAGAAAACAAAACCGGGTTCTCTGACCAGACCAAACCATAGGGAGCCAGCACTTCTGGAGAAGATGCCCCAGGGATATGGATATTTCACACTTGCCACAGTGTGGCTCTGAGGTGGCTCTCAGGTGGCTGTGAGGCTCAGGCATCCTAGGTTTACCCACTACACCAGAACTTTCCTTCCTGGTGGAAACTATGGCTTTTGGTGGAGACTCTTCTGGAGAGGTCCAATTTAATCCTGCCTACACGAGTACTTGAAAATTGCAAAGCACTTGGAGGCGCTGCTTTCAGTATGGAAATATCTACTGTGACCAGGTTACTTCACAGGAATTTTGGGTGCAATTAAAAAAATAATTATGACCTACTGTGATCTTCCAAAGCCTGCAGTTTAATGGCTTGCCCTAGAGGCAGGTTTTCATTCCTTTGGTGCCTTCTTAGCAGACACCGAGTCAGACAAGGGAACTCTTCAGGCCTCGGGGCAGTGAAAAAGCAGATAGGTGCGCCACATCTTCTATAAATGCTGTTGTTTACCCTGTTTGCTTGATGAAATGTGTGGTCTATCAGGAAGGGTTGAAACCATCCCAACCAGCGTCTCAGAATCATGAGTCATAGGCAGGCAGCAGGCAGGGATGCATAAAATAACCTTCAGACAGCACCTGGGACCACTGGGGGTGGGGAGGTTCTGAGTCAGCCTCCCACGGATGCCAGTTTACTGCTGCTGCATTCGAAAAGTCATTTTCCACTCCAGAGCCAACCAATTACCTATCACTCTGCTCAAAAGTTCCACTTGTGGGAATAATACCAATTCAGACTTAAGTTTTGACTTCTAAAACCCTTTGCCTCTCCCTGGCTCCCATCCCAGGGAGAACATTAGAAACTGTCAGAAGATCCAGATACAAGTTCAGCTTCTAAACTGTGCTCGATGGTACCATGTAGGTGGACAGCTGGGGACAAAGCATCACATGGAACTGGCTTTTGGATGTACTGCAGAAGTCCAGGCGGGGATACTGATCCATGAGTGACTTGTTAACCACTCTGTCAGTGGTTTTTAATCCTGGCTACATATAAGGATCATCTGCTGTCATGTGCTGACATTTGAATGCTTTACCCAGGGATGCTCTTTGGTTTGGTTTGGTTTTTGTCTGGTGTGGGATCAGGGCCTAGGTACTTTGTAAAGTGAATCCCCAGCAAAGATGTTTCTTTCAGCTGTCAGGAGTTCTGTCATCTGAAGAGCTAGGGTGCTTTATCCTCCTACAGAATATGAATTTTGTAAGGAGTTTCTTTCCTTTTTTTTTTTTTTTTAAGGTTTCCTGGAAGCTCAGATGCAGTTTAGGACTTCATGCTGGGAACTGGGAAGCCTTTTATTTAACATGCATGTTCCCAAAGGAACATTTGCCCTGGTTCACTAACTCACTATGCCTCAGTTTTATTCTGATTATTTTTTTCAGCACCAGGGATTAAACCCAGGGGTGCTTAACCACTGAGCCACATATCTAGCCCTTTTTTTAAAAATATACTATATTTAGAGACAGGGTCTCACTGAGTTGCTTATGGCCTTGCTAAATTGCTTAGGCTGGCTTTGAACTCAGGATCCTCCTGCCTTGGCCTCCCCCAAGCTGCTGGGATTACAGGCACATGGCACTATACCCGACTTTTATTCTGATTTCTTAATTCAAAGAAAAACAATTTTATAATCAATTTATGTGATTTTAGAATTCTCAAATATTTTACAAATGAGGTAGATAATATAAAAACAAACAATTATGTGGATACTGACATAATATTTCATTTTCCTCATTTTTTTATTTCTAAAAACTTCAATTTGAGAACATAATGGTGAGGCTCAAGTAAGAAAATACTTGTGTAAACCATGAAGTGTAACATACTGTTTGTTATTGTTCAGTTTATATTCAAAGAAAGTGGTGTGTGTGTGTGTGTGTGTGTGTAGTAGGTAATACATCATCTTTGGTAAATAAACATTTCAAGGTCAAGAATTACATTGTCCTTGACCTAGAGTGAATGTTTAAGGAGTAAACAATCCAATCAGTCAGCTTGGGGCAGAATGTCATCACCACAGCTTATGTGACTGGAGGTACCTTCTGACAAATGAATGGCTTTCAGTATTTCAAATTAATGTCCTTGGTTGGTTCAGCTAAAAGGCAATGAATTCAATTCGTCAGGAGTCTGGAGAGAGGACGGTGATGGAAGTGACAACCAAGGCTGCCCGCCTTGGGGTGAACACACACATCTAAGATTCAGGATGTCCTGAAGTTAGTGCTAAACCCCAGTGATTTGCAGCTTAACCTCAAACAACTCACTTTCCTCTGCAAAATAGGGTTAGCATGGCCAAACCCACGCCTGCTGGGCAAAGGGTGATTTAAGAGCCCTTCTAGACCAAGCATCATCTGTATGAGCAGTGTGAGCAATATTATGATAGAATTGGGCCCCACAGGGCAGAGGTGGATGCTGAAAGACTAGGGAGGGAAAGAGTTTGTCAACATACTAGACATTTTCAACCACTTTTTTTTAGCGTATTACAAACGCCTGCCTTTATGACACCCACAAACCTCTGACCACAATTGTACCTGTGTCTGCCGACATCTTTATGTTCCATTTAGGCTGTAGCAAAGGGCAACAAGCCAACATCTCAGAACACATCATCATTTTTGCCCTTTTACATCATTACAGAAAGAGCATCAAAAGAAGTCCAAGTTCTGCTTTGGGCTATGGAATCACTGAGAGTTTGGAGGGCTTCAAACCACTCACACCTGTGAGTTGTCTTCCAATGGTATATAAACCAGAGGTGCATCTTCACAGTTTTTTGTTTGTTTGTTGTTTTTTTTCTGCCACAACACTATCCATACTATTCTGGCTTTGGTGTGACCTGACTATGTTCATCACAAAGAACAATGATCAAAAACACAAAAGCTTCAACAATATATGCTTTTTTAATATTTGAATATGCTTTGAAATTGTTCAGAATCTTTGACACACTGATTGCACATATAGAAATTTGTCCAGTGGAGATATTTGGAAATGTGACAAAGATTTATATAAAAAGGGATTCATTGCTTTTATTTAAAACTGCAAAAATAAAAAATGAAAGCATTGAACTTAATTGTCCAACAGTGGAGTGATCGTTAAGTAAATTGCTAGAGCCACAAAATGAAATATTGCATTATGTTGCTATTGAAATTACATTAATGAGGAATTAAAAAAGAAATCAGAAAAATTCTTATAAACCAATGTTATGTGAATGAATCATAATGCAAAATTAAGTATACTGTGTGGCTTTAACTGTGCAAAAATGTATAGTAAAATACCATAAGGGCATAGAGTATTGACTGATTGTCAGGGTATTGCAGGTGATTTTAAGTTCTTGGTCTGATAACAGCAATGTTGTTACAAGTACAACCAATCCTACAGGGCATAGGTGGATTTCAAAGAATATATTTTCCAAAATGGATAATAATCCAGGGGAGTCATGCACATGAATAATACTTGGTGGCAGCCCACCAAGGGGTGGTATTTGTGTAATGCACCTCATCATCACTAGGGGGTCCCCTTCAAGGAGCCTGTTTGAAGAAAGCAGGCTGGGTGCTTGACAGTATGTAAACCACTTGTATCAACTAATGACTATTTGCTAGTCAGACTCCTAAAGAGCAGGAGAATATTTACTTACAAATATAAGCTTTTCACAAGAGAAAAGGGAGAAAAAAAATGGAATTCAAAAGCTAGTATCACATGGCTGTAAAACCATATATCATTGTACCCTAATGAAAAATAATATGCAAATCAGCCTAATCCCATGAGTGCTGAGGTTTCTTTTGCCTTGGAAGACCTTCTGATAACCCATCCACCTCATCCCCAATAAAAAAGGATTATATGAAGCATGATACAGTTGTATACTGTGAATATCCACCAGTGTGTAGGCAAAGGTCCTTTGGACCTGGAAATTATGGGGTGCATGCAGAAATATAAAAGTGACAAAGGACGGAGTGAGATTGGGCAGCTACATATCTGGGGAACAGAACATAGACAACAATAGAAAAACATTGAAAGGAAAAAAATACAGCCTTTTAATTTTTCAAATTCCAATTAAGAGGTTAACTCATTGTTTTTATTTGGTTATCAGAAGAACATACAAGTCGTTATTCATTACTAGATGCTGGGGGAAAATTATACATTGAAGGACTATCAGGCTCATTGGTGCAATAAAGATTTACAATAAACACATCTTTAATTTTTTGAGAGCAGTTTAGCATTCTCCGCTTTACATGAATCTTTATGATTTACTTTTGCATTTGGAGATACAATGCTATGGCATTGGAACAGATTGTTTTACTAGAAAGCAGCATCACAGAGAACAGAACACTCTTTGTTAGAACACGTGGTCATTCTCTTTCTCTCTGATGTACTGCAAACTGTATTTTGTTTGCCAGAAGCACGATTCACATCATGCAAGTACATAGCATCACTACTGCAAAATACAGATAAGTCTATTTCCATCTTCGCTTTTGGAAGAGCATTTATAGACCCATACAGAAATCTCTTCCTTATTCCTGTGATCTGGGTGGGAGTTTGGAATTCTGTGTGTTCTGATTGTTTCCTTCTTTTAAGTTTTGCTAAAGCATCTTGATATCGATTCAGGCATTTCCCACAAATCCAGTGGCAGGGATTTGAACAGTAGCAAAATCTAAGGCTGAGGGGATGAGCCAAGTTTTCAATTCACATGTGAACAGAGCCCTTACTAGCAGGCAGTCTACAGACTCATGGTCAGGGCACAACATCCTACAGAGAAGAGCTTGTGACTGTACAAACTGTATTCCCACCGAGAGAAAAGAAGAGCCATATTACAAGGGACTTCAAGTGACTCACATTGCTTTGAGTACTGGATCTCCCATCAGGACTTCTTTTTACTTGATTCCTTTCACCCATCTATTCCCTCCCCCCACCTACCCAGCTGTACCTTTGACATGTAACACTTCTTTGTGTACATTACACAGGAACTTGGTGCTTTTTGTTTTTTCCTCCATTATTTTGTGTTCTGTGTGCTAAAATGATCCTGCAAACAGAATGGCCTACCTGGACAGAGGAGAATGAAAGAATTTCTGAAAGGTAGAAAAAAACGGAAGAAGAGAAGAAGGAAGAGATAAAGAAAGAGTATGAAAGAGGGAGAAGAGATTTAAATTAGATGGGATTGACGGGTCTGGCTGTTCAGTGGGCACGAGAGCTGATAAAAACCTAGCCGAGCTCTACCAACGAAAATAGCAAATATATTTTCAAGAAATTTACAGCATATAAAATTGTATAAAAATATCATCAAAGCAAGAAAAAAGGAAAAGTGTACTCTATAGTTCTACTCTAGAATCAGTTACTGAACAATACCTATGGCTGTAGATTTGTACTATAAATCTATGCATGTTGGTGTGT
This sequence comes from Marmota monax, assembly GCF_021218885.2. Lineage (NCBI taxonomy): Eukaryota > Metazoa > Chordata > Mammalia > Rodentia > Sciuridae > Marmota > Marmota monax. Next base: position 4,315,304 of record NW_026694821.1, read on the forward strand.
GACTTCTATATTTCTGTATCATTGCACACATATCCACTCAGAGACAAGGATAATTGTGCACAAACCCCTACCCCAAGATAGATCAACACTGAAGAGCAAAGACTATACAACAGTGTGCCTCCAGAACAATCTATTTAAAAACCATTCCAAAGCTACTGAGTAGTGGGAATTATTTCAGTTGAATTACCTTACTCATAAACTGACTGGTAGATGCTTCTTCTGGTGCAGAAGTCAGAGCCCATGAAGAATACATGGCTGAGGTCCAAGTGCCATGACTGAAGCTGACCAAAGTAGAGGATGAGCCTTCAGATGGCACTGACCATGGCTAGCTACAGCCAGCATTTACCCCGGGAGGTGACGCGGCCTCACTAGAGGAAACTGAGTTCTGGGTGAGCTGAAGGAGCCCACACAACATTTCCTGGCTCTGCAATGGCAACCTAGGCTGGGTTGAAGTTCTTTCAGTGAAGCTCGCCATTGTCCGTGTTAATCCACTTCTGCCTGGAAACAGAAGCCAGAATGAATGTGAACTCATCTTAGATATGCCTGCCAGTGTTTTAAAGAAAAATGGGTAGGATGAGATGTTAAGAAAATAATCATGAATGTATAATATTTAATTATGACCTCTATGAACCATTCAGTCCGGGTCTCTCACCACACCTCATCTTTGTTTAATGTAAAAAGGATTTCTCTCAATAAAGAAATTCTTCCTTATCATGGATTCTCCTGGAGAAGCACCTGTCTTTTTCAAATACCTAAAGAGGATCTCCAGAGGCCAACTTCCTATTTTTTCTCAACTCCATGGACCCATATTCACTAATAACATAAACCTTAATGTCAGCGGTGCTGGTTTATTCCAATTCTAGTGTCATTTCTATGCCCATCAGTGTCTTTGATGACAGGAAACCTTAAAAACTGAAATTTGGCATTGAGGTAATGTGTCTCTTGGTTCTCAGAGGGATATTTCAGAAGAATACCATTGGTGTTCATAACAATTTTTTCATTAAGTTCATTTTCTCAGTGATAATGAGGCTTTTGATCATGGATCACTGTTGATGAATTACAAGCATTACTCTCCATTTATTCATGAATAAGATCCAATATAACATCATTATTGCAACATTATGTTTTTTAATATCCAATTTTGCTGTGGTTCAGAGCTATACCCACCGTAATAATGGAGAAGCAGAACTGCTATGCAATGATTTCTCATGGTGCACATATAGATTTTCCTATTTTCTCCAAGACAGTGTACTTTGGATATAAAAAGTTTACTTTGATTCGAAATAAATCCACTGACATTTCATTCATGGAGAGTGGTGTCATCACTTCTTTTGGTAGAGCATTCTCAGACAAATTATGTTGAGTTATGATTTTTTTTTATTTCTCTTACATTAAAAGGGCATGGCAAAATTTTTATTTATTATTCTTAAACTTGGCTCTCTTAAACAGTTTCCCCCACATAACCTGCCATTTCCCATATCTTATAATAAGCTATTTGTATGACCAGGGTGTGTCTGCACATATTTGAAATACAAGTCTCATGAACATAAGTGAAGTGCTTGGCACATGGGAGTTGCTGAATACATTACCAGGCAAATTTGAATTTTGTTTATATGCACAGGTGGATGATGGGATCCATTCAATAATTCCTCCTGTGTTTTCTGAAGGCTGGCTGAGTGCCAGGCACTGTGATGGGCCAGTACAACTCTTGTAATACACAAGGGCATCTCAGCATCAGGAGAACAAAGCTTCCAACAGGGGAAAAATGTTGCCTGAATCCCCCACATCCTCTTTATTTGGGAGATAATTCAACATACATAGGCTTTTGATCTCAGAATCTATCCTGTTATTAAAAAAAAAAGAAAAAAAAAGATTTTTGTGCTCTACTTTTTTTCTTTTGTTTACTCCAAGCTTCACTGGGAATATTACAAAGTAACTTCTATTATCTAAGTCTCTGTTTAGCCATTAAGAAAGACTAAAAGAAAATATGTCCCATATACTATCTATTCATCCATCTATCTAAAGAAAAGTGATCCATGAGAGAAATAATAGTCAAAGGCCAGGACTCCCCAAATGTAGATTACAAAATTTGTTTTTCTTTTTTTTTTATCTGCTCTCCCTCTCAGAGCCCATGATAATGTTGCTTCTTATTTTTCACTTTTACACAAATACATGGTACCAGGTGGATGTCATAATGTCTTAAATTCTGCAAATGAAATGGATATGTGCACTGATTTTTTTCTTTGACTTTCATATGTTCAGTATCATTTTATCATTTAAGTATGTCACCTCCATAATGGGATCCTGTTGTATGTCTTCAGTAGTTCTTATAAAGCTCCAAGAATGAAATGGACCGTGGAAGAAAGTCCATTTGAATTGATGGGTTTGAAGCAAGTCTTTTGCTTGCTGCCATAAGCTATTAGGGGTCAGAGTCGAGGAAAGGTAGGCAAGAATAAAACATGGCACATTGACCTCTGTAAGGATGAGTCATCATGCCACCCAACCACACGACAGCAGAACAACCTGGAAAGGGAGCTATTTAGTGACATGGGCACACAAACTCAAGGGCTGACTCCATTTGTCAGGTTCTACCCAGGAATACGTAGCATGTGTGGTTGACTAGTGGGAGAATGTCTCTAATGCTACGTTACACACTGGTCAATCCTCAATTCAGGTGTGTGCACCCTGCTCTGTATGTAAATCAGAGGCAGATTCCACCGTTGGCACAAGGGAACAATCTTCATCCCTTATTGCAGCTGAATTTGGAGAAAGTTGTTTCCAGAGAATTCAAAGACCCTAGAAAATGAGCTAGAGCTTTGGAAATACTATTCTTCCAGTCAATACTGACTTGGAAAAGTTGTTCTAATGTTTTATACGCTCCAACCCCGATTCAGAACATAATACAGATTTTTGTGCACTTTTTAAATAACTTTGCATTTTTACTCAATGTGTCTTCAAAACATTTTTTAAAAGATTTAAGTCAGTGAATTACACACAGCTTTTGTTTTTCCTCACTGAGAATTCCAAAGTTCTACACTGTATAAAATTCTCCTCCCATTCTTTTTCAGTTGGTTAATGACTTAAAACAAATGAAAATATTTCCATCTTTATTGGTGCTAGAAAAAAATGGCTATATTCCTGTTCCTTTTTCAAATATTGTTTAGTGTTGCTTACTGGATTATAAAATGGAAGCTGTAGACATTCTATTTTGTCTGCACAAAAAGCTCCATGTACAAAAATACAGAATAGAAATGAGGTAAAAGGTCCAGGTTCCAAGGTCAAGAATTGACATCCCTTAGCTCATATCGAACTCCTATACAAAGTCATATCCCCCTTTAAGAACACAGTTTGCTCACTGATGTCCCACGGATTACAAGCAGCTCATCTACATATTTTGTTTGACCCGCACAGTGTAAGTTTCTGAGTTAGTTGCCAAGATGTAAAAATTTTGAAAGGATTTACATAAAATTCTAGATTTCTAGAATCTTCCTTCCTACACAGAACCCCTGTTGCTACATAGCACAAGTCAGGTGGCTGACTATACTCTGCCTCTTTTTGACAGTACCAACCCTTGCCAATTCGTCACAGTCCTCACTGATCTTTACTGTCTCCTTGATGCCAAACCCCTTGATAAATTGCCATGCATCACAATAATTGGAACATTGCATGGCTTGCTTTCCTCATTTATTTGACCTGGTAGGCCCCTAAAGTCATTTGAATTTGTGATCATATTATCTACTGTGGGCACTATTAGGAAAAATGTAAGTATTCTTATGAGGCCAAATGTAAAATGGACAGAAGAGACCTGTCACACATTAGTATGCTACTGGGTACTCTTTATGATAAAGTTCTGTAAATCTTCCATTGAAGAATATTTCAGTGAGCAAAAAGGCCTCATAGACCACCTGTGATCTCTCTCTCTCTGAGGAAGTATGGACATTTTGCTTTAGTAAAGCAGAGGTTTCTAAACATGTGTTTTTGTGCTTTTGTGTAGAAATTAAATTTGCAATGGAGAATACACTGAAGCCCATTGCCTAGCCACTTTCTGTTCCTAATCCCTCTTCACCACAGCATACCCATGTGATTTACTCTTGGGAAGAACTCGGGATTCCACAGGTACATTGTAAGAATCATTTTTATCCAAATCATACTATTTAGACCCATAAAATCACATGCTTTTCTTGTACTCCATGGGATCCCACTTTTATTTTGGCTTCAAGGGATGGTATAAATTATTCCTCTTCCTGGATACATTTACTATTTTTATTTTCTACTTGTGCTATGAAAATCAACTCCTATCTGTTATTTGTAAAGCCTCACTAAAAATGAAAAAAAACTTATCTGACCTATCTCCCTGGTACTAGGATGCTTATCACTTCCCTGAAAAAAAAAAAAAAGATGAAGTCAAATCACAGATATCCCAAAGAAGAGGACCAACCAACCAGTGGTCAAAATTTCAGTAACCCCTTGGTTATGGATGCCACCCAATGAAAACAACAGGGTTCCCACCTGACAGTAGAGTCATCAGCTGACACATTTGAGGTTCACATTCATGAATGCACAGATAAAATAAATTAAGCATCAAATACAGATTCCCATAGGATAGTCTCCTTAAAAAAAATAAACGGAATTTTATATTATACAAACGGGGGAAAAAAGGCATAAGAACAATTTTTAAATCTAAAAGAAAACTGGAGAAAAACAAATGTTCTCGACTCAGGAAAGAACCAGAGATGGAAATCATCATTTTGGCTGTGATGAGGGCCAGCATGGCTATTTCTACCATCAGTAGCCAGTGCAAAAACAAAAAAACAAAAAATCCCAAAAAACAACATTTCACAGAACAGCATTGACAGTCATAAAACGGCAAGTACAGTGTGTGTGTGGCTTTTCCAGGCCTCTCCCAGCACATCCAGGGTGTCCGTTCTCATCAGGCCAGACAGGTGCCGTGAAAGCCACATCATTGGCAAAGGATTTTGAGGAAGTCCCTTCACGTTTTGTTTCTGCTTGTGCAAAAAAATCTCAAGTGGTTTTGTTGGCTCAGGGGGAAATCCCCTAGAGTTCTAAGGACCTCAAACCAACCTCCCAGGACTCATCCCTGGGAGGAGACGGCATGAGAGAAGGCCAAGTGTGGGGGGGCTTGTTTTTGGAAGTTGTACACCTTCCCCAGAGAGGGGTCTTTGTGGAAGAAGAAGAAGGAGAATGAAGAAGCTCAGCTAAAATGATGCAAGACACTGGCAGCCTCTCTTAGTGTATATGAGGTCTTTTCTACTCTTCGGAATCTGAAAAAAAGAAAAAGAAAAAAGAAAAGTGTCAATGCTGCCTTCCCCACCCACTCCACCCTCCGGGTCTTAGGAGAAGAAAATCTGGGGGGAATAAAAACGAAAACAAACCAACCAAAAAAAAAATTAAATAAATAATAAATAAAACACGGATCAATGAAAAATTCAAGACTGATCGTGGTGGTCTCCTTTATAATATGATTCACTGAATCCATAAGGGGAAAAATCTTAATAGAGAACTTTAAATACTGGTACATTTAAAAAATCTAATAGTGGCTTTAAACTAGATTATAAACATTTGGTTCATGCAACATGGATATTAAATCACTTTATTTTGCAATCAAGACGACAGTGGTTGCCCATCTGGTCAATTTACCTCAATGGTCAGCAGGATTGGAAGAAATCAGATTCATCTAATCCCAAGGGCCTCCATGCAAAAAAAGCAAGGTTGCTCTTTCACAGAATTCTGTGAATTCTCAGCAGCTTCCCAAAGATATTTAAAACAAGACGCGTCCCAACCAAAATCATTACAGGGATGTTAAATCACCGGCATCCTCCACTGGACCCAGAGTGAGGGGGTGGAGGAAGGGAACGAAGATGAAAACAGGACTAAGTTAATGGAAAAAGACAATGCTGTATTTTTTTTTCTTCCTCCTGGCATCTCTACCCCATGGAAGCTAATGGTCTTGGGCAGAATTTAAAACAACAAAAAAACACTATATTATTGGCTCCCACTGGTGGTGTGTGCTCTGCAAGCCATCTTGCCTATAGTTAAAAGTGTCCTGGGCAGGGTTCTGAAGGGATTGGAGTACAGTGTTTAGACTTTAAGAAGGGTGATGTCATCACCTACAGAGATGTTCAAAGTCAATTCAGGATAAGGAAAATTTCCTACTCAACTTTAAAGGCTAAGATCCTCTCCTAAATAAGGTTTAACTGAAATTAGGCAGAAAATGAGTTGGGAAATAGGAGAACCTCTTCTGATCTATTGTAATTACAGTTAATTCTTAATTTTCCAGGAGCCATTGATTTAGACCTCCTGTGGTTCCTTTCTTTAATCTGGTCCTGATGTTTTGTTATGTTTACCCTGCATTAGCACCTTCTCCTATTTGAAATAGAAATAATAGAGAAAAGAAAGCTCTACTATGATACTTGCACTGAAAACCTGTCAGTGAGGGAAGGAGACACAATAAAGCCAAAATCAAGAGTTAGAAAATTTCCACTGATTTTTGACAGCCTAAGTACTTTGTGGTCCATGGGGGAGATGCAAGCCAGGGCTGCCTCTTTAGTGCTCTGGCCGTCATGACCGGCTTAGGGTCACATGTACTACTAATCACCTGCAGTGATATCCCTTGGCCTCACATGCAAGACCCATAAAGCCCAGTTTTGTTATGATGACTTAAGATTGAATTTTGTTCCCATTGATTGGAAGGAAGCTAAGGTCAGGCAGCTGGTTTAGTAGGAAGGACCACATTAAACATGGTGAGCCTCAACTGGCCCACAAGGAGACTGATGCACCTGCTGTCCCAGGCTGCCTAGGGCAGCAATGCCCACTGACAAGACTGGTGGGTGCCCAAGATGCAAAAAGGACCATCAGGGATCTTAAGGAATCCAAAGGTCTTTCTAATTATGGCTTGTGGGGGAGACAGTGGGGTGCTCCCTCTGGCTATGGACCTCCATCCTCCTCTCCAATTTTGGATCAAGAGTGGAAGGAAGGAGCTGGTCAAGGGGTAGCAGAATGGGCAAAGAAAGAAAGCTTGTGTGTTGGGTGTTTAAGCTGCATTTGTGTTCCCAGTCATTAAGTACAATGAATAGCAAAAGAACTAGGCTTATGTTCTGAAGCTGGGGCTGTGATAATAATTATTTGTGAAAATAATTCAGAATAATGCTCTCTCTCTCTCTCTCTCTCTCTCTCTCTCTCTCTCTCTCTCTCCCAGGGATTGAACTCAGGGGCACTCAAATACTGAGCCATATCCCCAGCCCTATTTTATTATTTTATATTTTATTTAGAGACAGGGTCTTCCTGAATTGCTTAGAGCCTTGCTTTTGCCGAGGCTGGCTCACAATCCTCCTGTCTCAGCCTCCCAAGCCACTGGGATTACAGGTGTGTGCCACCACACCTGGTCACATCTGCTCTCTCTCTCTTTTAAAAACATCTTGTTTTTATTTTGGTAGTTCAAATGGTTAAAGGCTGGCATGTACACATTTAGCATTGTTTACACAAATATAATGAGTTTGTTCCTCATGTAAGGAAATGCTCAAACTCTTCCTAATGTTTCTTTTTTTTTTCCATTAAATCCTTATTACGTGTATACAGCACAATTTTTCATATGGCTGGTTGTATATAAAGTATGTTGACACCAATTGGATGATGATGTCTATCACATTCCACCATTCTTGCTAATCCCCTGCCCCCTCCCTTCCCTCCCACCCCTCTGCCCTATTTAGAATTCATCAAAGGAACTTCTGTTTCAGAATCTCTTCTGGCACTTGTCCTGAGGTGCCTAGTTTCGGAGCTGGCTGCAGGCGGATGTTTTACCCAGATTATAGAACCCTTGAGAACGGGGAAGGCATCCTACTTCTCTAACACCTCCTGCAGGTGAAGCAATACCAGATACATAGCACATATTCCACAAATAATTATTTTTTAATTAAAAGGAAGTGAATTGAATTAAAATGAGATGGATGGGGATAAGGATGACGAGCAAGAGGGTTCCTGCCACACTTTCTAATTTTGACTTTCATAGCATAAAATAAAAATTTAAAAGAAAATCATAAGTATATTGATTTTATATTTTATTTAGCAGCAAGGTGTGATATGTCAAAAAATTATATTACCTATTAAAAAAAAACATTATGCATGACTTTCTGAGGGCCTAATCTCACAGAAAAGGAACACATACTCCACAAATAATTATTTTTTTAATTAAAGTGAAGTGAATTGAATTAAAATGAGATGGATGGGGATAAAGACGACGAGCAAGAGGTTTCCTACCACACTTTCTAATTTTGACTTTCATACCATAAAATAAAAATTAAAAAGAAAATCATAAGTACATTGATTTTATATTTTATTTAATAGCAAGGTATGATATGTCAAAAAATTATATTACCCGTTAAAAAAAAAAACCATTATGGATGGCTTTCTGAGGGCCTACTCTCACAGAAAAGGAGCATTTGCTATCCAGGTGACTTTGCCATGGTTTGTAAATCAGGTCCAAGTCGCTCCTCATTTTATGTACTATATTTGCTTTATTACATTTTGGTTTCTGTATTTGTTTTCAGTTTAAACTGAAATGGAGTAAGTATCAGCAAGATCAGAAAGCATATCAAAACAAGGATCCCAAAGGGCAAAGTGTTAAGAGGCCACTCTGTACTGAACTGAGAAGCATGACCATTTTTGTAATTGATACTTTGAAATCCATTGATTCCAAACCTATGCTGGCTTTTTGGAGGGTTCAAAAAGTAGTTAAATGCACCACACTTAAAAAAAAAAAGATTTATGAACTAAATGGAAGCTGGTCCCATCTTGGATACTGAAGCGCATGTCATCCCTCACCTGCCCCTGAACCAAAGACTTCTTGTATCTCATAAGGGGCAGCTGGAGTGGTTTTGAATCCTGGAGCACAAATATTCTACCCAGTGTATACTTATTCTGAAGGTAAGCAGAGATGTTGTGTATAGAACTTACAACCATTTGGTTTATAAATACTTGTTTTAAGAAATGGATAAAGTTCTCATTCCAGTCAGTAAGGCAGCTATTAAGAATATAAACAACAATAAGTGTTGGCGAGGATGTGAGGAAAAAGGCACACTCATACGCTGCTGGTAGGACTGCAAATTGGTACAACCAATCTGGAAAGCAGTATGGAGATTCCTTGGAAAACTGGGAATGGAATCACATTTGACTCAGCTATCCCACTCCTCCGTTTATACCCAAAGGACTTAAAAACAGCATACTACAGGGACACAGCCACATTTTATAACAGAACAATTCACAATAGCTAAATTGTAGAACCAACCTAGATGCCCTTCAGTAGATGAATGGATAAAAAAAATGTGGCATATATACACAATGGAATATTACTCAACAATAAGAGAATAAAATCATGGCATTTGCAGGTAAATTGATGGAGTTGGAGAATATCATGCTAAGTGAAGCTAGCTAATCCAAAAAAAACCAAATGCTGAATGTTTTCTCTGATATAAAGATGATGATTCATAATGGATATGGGGGGCAAGCATGGGAGGAATGCAGGATCTTTAGATGAACTTTAGATAGGGCAAAGGGGAGGAAGGGGAAGGGAGGGGTCATGGGAGTAGGAGAGTCAGTGGAATGAGATGGACATTATTACCCTAAGTACATGTATGAAAACATAAATGGTGTGACTCTACTTTGTGTACAACCAGAGACAAGAAAAACTGTGCTTTATTTATGTAATATGAATTGAATTGAATTATGCTGTCTTATATATAACAAATTAGAATAAATAAAATAAAATAAAATAAATGGATACAGTTGAAGTTAATATGACTTAACTCTAAAAAATGTGATTATGAGTCATTTGCATTTATGCCTAGCTCATACATGGCATGTTGATGAGGCAGACTTCATAAGAATCTGATACTGGCTTTAAAAACATTGTAAATATATATCCTTGTCTTGGGTTTGATTTGCTGATATTGTTGTTTACAGTTTGATTCAACTTTCACCCAAACACAAAGTAAGTTGACTTGACTGGAGATAAAGGAGGGATTCAAATCAGATTTTTAAGTCCCAGAAAAAATATTGCTGCTTCTCTATAAAATTAACTTTCTACAGAAACAGAGTGACACAGGAGGCAGCCAAAACAGTTGCAAAATACAAAATAGAAATAAAGAAAGTGGAGAAGACTAAAGCTCGTGAACCCAAGCCCAATTTTAAATGTCAAATTGGATTGTACTGGGCATGTGAATGAGTCTTGGTTTTATATTTTAATAATGAGACTATACTAAGAAAAACATTCTTTTAGAGATAGCTGTTAGCTTTTCAGGGTATAGATTTCACTGTTTCTAGATGATAAGTGCATTCTAGCTATTTTAAACTACTTTTTTTTCAATGTGTGCATGCTTTCTCTTTGCCCCAAACAATAATGTGTACGATTATAATAAGATTTTTCTAAATTAATTTCATTGCATATAATATCAATGTTACAGCATTATTAAAATACTCTGATAATTTACTATTTTTCTGTAGCTAGATGAGATAGATGGATGAATGGATAGGTAGGGTAAGTAGAAGGGTAGGTAGATTAGAAAGGTAGATGATAGATACATGATATTTATGGCAACAGAACTTCCTAAAGCCCAGCCTATGGCGTCATCTTGTAGAACAATGGTGCTGAACTTGTTGATTATACTTGTGCTGCTTTCTTTCTCCCTTTATTAAGTATGTCCTTTCTTTACAAAATTTAAAATATGTGAATAACTTTTTCTGTTCTTCTGTCTGTACTCTCCAAGGCATCTTCCTGTAGTTATTCCCCTCCGTTTTAGGAACCTTGTACAATAACATTTAAGGAAATATTAAAATGCCAACTCTGCAAGTGTCCCAGGGCCCAGCCCACTCCTGGTACAGCAGTATCAGTCAGGTCTGGGGAACTCTTGCAGCTGCACTGGGGATGACTCAATGGCCAGAACTTCTTAGAGTGTGATGAGGACGGGGTCAAGAAACCCTGTCTACAAGAGAGCTTTGCTTCTATTCAGTCTTAGAGTCTGTGAAGCCAAGAAGCAGCCAGGACCATAAAGACAAAGAAAGTCCTTCAGAACATGCCAGAAAGGCTTGGATTTTAGACCTGACATATTCAGACTGCTCTTCACATTTTTCTCAATCTTATTAGTTCAGGAAAAACACCAAATGCTTCAGAATGAAAGAAAATAAATAAAGCACAAACATTTTCTCGTAGTTTTACTGTGCCTCCAGGCTATACAGTAAAAATAGCACATACTGTAGCAGGATAATACTTAGAAACATAGATGTCATCACTTGGAGATGAGGGTGCCCCTTGGTGGAGCATGCTAGGAATAAATACAGAAGGACAGATGGAATACTTGCTTGATACTGCACTGGACATGGCTCTTGGAGCACAAGGACATCTAGACAGGAAATGGCACTAACCATTAACATGGACAGTCCAAAGTCCTGGCTTTGACACATACTTGCTTCAAAGGCAGCTGTTTTTTGTTTGTTTGTTTGTTTGTTTGTTTTTGTTGGTTTTTTTTAAGAATGTTTTATAAACTCAATGGAGTTCCCTTTGGCAAAAGTGTCATTATTTTTGTTTCTCCAGTCTTTAAACAAAATCTGACAAAATATAACTTTTCTACAGGGAAAACAGATACATATCTATTTCATGATTGCTAAGATTTTTTTTTTTTAAATTCTGAACATCAGCATTATGGAAAAAAAGAAAAATTGCTTTTTCTCTAGTCATTCCAAGTTTTTGATTCTCTCTATCAAGCTAGGTTCTTTTAAAAATAGAATGGTACATTAAGAGTGTAGCGAAATGTCCAGAAGATAGAGTGAAACAATAAAAGTTTATATACCAATAATTGCAAAGGAAAGTTGTTTTAAAAGATTAATTTTGTCATTAACAAAGAGTGCACTACACACTTTATTTGATCCTTCACTATGCAGTTAATAACAGACTTGAATCTAAAAAGCTAGGTAAACTGTACAAATTAATGTTAGAAGTTTTCCTTAGTATAACACAATTTAATTTTTTTAAACCCACCAATCTTATGTTACATATATGTTATATGTTACATATATATGTAATTTATATATTTATGTATGTGTATATATACACTTATATATATACACATACATATATATATACACCACACATATATGCACTGTTACACATATATGTATATATATACACACACATATATGCACATACACAAGATATATGTGCATGTATACACATGTGTACATGATTTCAATAGCTTTTTTGATACTAAAAATGTGAATTTCAAAAATGCAAAATCTACAAGAGGACGATGCCAGTCACATGCCACCTTTGTCCTTTATAATGTCCATGAGGATATCTATTGTATGCCCTCCTTGAAAAGCACAAGGACATTCCTTGAACCTAAAGTTGTATTAAAAATGCATTGATTTGTGACCAAAAGAGCTAGCTGTTCTGATTTGCTGTGACTCATCAGTTAGAACCTTAGGTAAGTGACTGGCTGGCCATGTCCATGCTCCCAGGAGTATAAGCCCACTGCAAAAAGGAGCAATGATGTTTTCTAGTTCACCCACTTGACCACTTCTCACTCACATATGGATTGGTTAATAGATTTCACCCAAATCCATCCAAAACACACACACACACACACAAAAAAAGTTATATTGGGTCTCAGCATCATTGAACTCAAAATAACTTTTATTACTGGGTCAACCTACAGCCCACTTTCTGAAATTAACCACAAAATGACACTAAAGTATATGAGCAAGAATATTTAGGCAACAAAACTGTTTAGAGTCTAATGAGCAAGGGCTTATGCAGATGCATAACAGGCAGCCACCTAAAAATAACACTGTGATTCTCCTCTCCATTTACTGATGCTTTGTTGTGTCCTTCTGACGAGGACATCAGGTGTAGGCTCAAATACTTGTCAAGTTACTTGAGAAAATAAGGGTGTCAAATGATCTAAAAGACCAACACCCCATGCCTACTCATGTAAACCACAGCTTTTGCTTACTCTGGGATGTTGGGTAAAAGGTCACAGGAGTTTTCAGCAACACATGGCTAAGGGAAAAGGGATATTGATCAGAGCACATGCTATAATGAGGACTTATCTTAACTGGGATCCAGAGCACCCAGGTAGAGTGTCTCTCTAGACTCATGAAAACTAATCCACAAAGACACTGGATTCTTGTGTTAAGGGAAATCCCTTCATTAATCAATAAGCCTACTTTTCTGACAATACATAGAAGACTATAGTGATACACTTTTCCAGGACTAAGAAATAATGCTATCCTCTGAGATGAACACTAGCTCAAAAACCAAAGAATGCAATTAACTATTGGTAGAAACGACCTCAAGTCAGCAGATGTTTATTTCAGCGGCATCATCAAATGGTGAGGTGGACTGAAATCACTCATTATTAAAAACCTGTTAAGCACCAAAGTTAAAAAGTTCTCATCTTTAAAGTAACTCAAGGTCATAATGACACTTTCTTGAGTATGAGAGAAAAGGATGGGGTAACAGCTACTGTTCCCAGAACTTCTCACCATCCTTGGCCTATTTGACACACCACATGATCTGGGCACACTGTTGGGAGGGGAGTGGGTGAAGAGCACATGAAACTCGAGTTGGTTAAGGGGGACAAAAATGAATGAGACTGAAAAAGTTTGAGAACACCTGCTTATAGACACCAAATTTTTTCAAGATCAAGGCAGAGGAAAGCAAACAAGGAGGACCAGAAGTGAACAAGAATAATAACCTATTCCAAGATATTAACATATCTGATGGCTAAAGGTGACTGACTAGAAACAGGGGTGTCGTGGAAGAGTACTTCATGCCCTGTCAGGATACAGGGCACACCAGACCACCCCCAGTCTCCTCCGCAGGTCCATCCCAATAGTGGAGACAGACATCAGGGTATTCTATTCCAAGGTTATAGTTCATCAGCTAAGTCCCCTGTTATCCTCAGTTTGCCAAGCAACTTTCTGGTGATGGGAATTCACAAGCAAAATTTCCTTTAAGAAGAAGAAACCCCTGACTGGCCCGTTGACATGGACATTCCAGTGTACACGGAGTATCTATTTCTAACTGTTTACCAATAAGCTGGCAGTCAAAGCTATGCCTTGGTCAAAAAAAAAATTCATTTCAGTGTCAACAAATCCTCTGCATCTCAATCAATGCTTCATTTCTGTTCGTGTAGACTTCTCCGTCATCAGGTGCATCCCAAGCTCCCAGGTAAAAGATGTCTATTTCCCACATGAGGCAGTTCTTGTGTATGGAAGAATATTGTAAGTCACAAAGTGGATTTCCCTTCAAGACTCCTATGTAGCAGAATGAAATTGAACCCTATCTCTCACTCTGCACAAAACTCAACTCAAAGTGGATCAAGGACCTAGGCATTAGACCTGAGACCCTGAACTTACTAGAAGAAAATGTAGGTCCAACTCTCCATCATGTCCACTTAGGAACCAGATTCCTCAACAAAACTTGTAGAGCACAAGAAGTAAAATCAAGAACCGATAAAAGGGATGATATCAAACTAAAAAGCTTCTTCAAGCAAAGAAAATAAACAAGAATGTGAAGAGAGAGCCTATAGATGAGGAGAAAATCTTTGCTACCTAATGCTCAGATAGAGCATTAATCTCCAGGATGTATAAAGAACTCAAAAAGCTTAACACCAAAAAAACAACAACCCAATCAATAAATGGGCAAAAGAACAGAACAGACACTTCACAGAAGAGGAAATATGATAGGTCAACAAATATATGAAAAAATGTTCAACATCACTAGCAATTAGAGAAATGCAAATTAAAACTACACTGAGAGTCCATCTCATTCTAGCCAGAATGGCAATTATCAAGAATACAAGTAACAAGAAATGTTGGTGAGAACGAGGGTGTACATTCGTACATTGCTGGTGGGACTGCAAATTGGTGCAACCACTATGGAAAGCAGTATGGAGATTCCTCAGAAAACTGGGAATGGTACCACCATTTGACCCAGTTATCCCACTCCTCAGAATATACCCAAAGGACTTAAAATCAGCACACTGTAGTGACACAGTCACATCAATGTTTACAGCAGTTCAATTCACAATAGCTAAGCTATGGAACCAATCTAGGTGCCTCAAAACAGATGAATGGATAAAGAAAATGTGACATATGTACACAATGGAATATTACTCAGCCATAAAGAAGAATGAAATTATGGCATTTGCCAGTAAATGGATGGAACTGGAGACTATCATGCTAAGTGAAATCATCCATCCCAAAAAACTAAAGACCGAACATTCTCTCTGATATTTGGATGATAACACACAATAAATGGGGGGGGGGATAAAAGTTCATTGAATTAGACAAAGGGGGAATGAAGGGAAGGGAGAGAGAAAGGCAACAGGAAAGAGAGTAGAGTGTATCAGTCATAACTTTCCTAAGTTTATATATGAATACATGACCAGTGAAACTCCACATCATGTACAATCAGAAGAATGGGATCCTAACTAGAATAAAGTTTCCCATGTATGTATAATATGCCAAGATACACTCTATTGTCATGTGTTCCTAAAAAGAATGAATAAAAATTAAATTAAAAAAAGAATTCTCGAGATGCCACAACCTCTTCAATGATTGAATTATCTTATATGTAGTTCATGTAGCATAAATTAGGATAGAAGTTTGAACTAAAGTGGCCATAAAGACCAACACCCTGTAAGAATTGTGAATGTATTAGAATTCTTCCTAAAATCATATTGACAGTCCCTTAGAAAACACATCAACCTTTCAGAAATTGAGAAAAACATTAAATCGGTACAATATTCCCTATCAAGTCCCCGCAGCTAGGGTGCAGGAGATTAATTAAAAGATGAGTGGGCTGAAAATGAGTCATGTGTTCAACGGCTGCTGTGGTTCTGAACTGACTAATGCACAGTCACCATCAACCTCGGGTGACAAGAAGTCCTTCAGGAAGAAACAGCAGAGACGGGCGATGAGGTAATAAGATGAGACCTCCACGACAAGGACAGGGAAGGTTATTGAGGTGTCTGAAACAGCCAGTTCTTAGTTGTGGAGCATTAAGACAGCCCAAGGCTGTTGCTCTGAGCAGTACAGGGGTGGAGGGCAGCAATACCAGGAAGACAAAGTGAGATGAAGCTAATTCCATGAGACAGAACACCAGGACGCAGGTGTCTCTGCAAATGTGAAAAGTGACAACCACAGTCTCAGTGCCTGGATGACAAGTGGATGCCCACCTCCTGAAAAACAGTAATGTTCCAGGGCATGTGTTGCTTCCCAAATTCCTGCATTGGAATCTGAGAAAGAAACAACCTCTGTGATATCACGGGCATCCACATGTCGTAGTTCTGCCTGCTTGGTTTTCCTCCCTGGATCTGCAGAGCTGGGTGCACCTCCAGGTCTGCACAGGCCCCATCTGTCATTCACTACCAGGTCCACGGAGAGCAGGGTGGTGCCCCTTCCTTTAGGTAACGAACAAACAGAGTCCAGTGTAACATAGGAATGTTACAAGAATGAAGCACAACTCCAATGTAAAGGCTTGTGATTATATCCTTCTACTGCTTTTATTAAGAACTCAGTAAGTATAATAGAACAAAAGATATCTAACAAACTCACTCCTTCCACTTTATGTATGTATCTCAATCCAAATTAACTTTCTAGGAATTAGCTCTTAAAAAAAAATGGGAAAACATATTCATTTCTTCAGGTGACTCTTGTAAGCTCTGTAACAAGTCAGGGTCACGAGATAACAGCCTGGTGAAGGACCAAGTGACAGGCAACTTCCTCTTCCTCTTGTGTTCACAATAAGCCTTCTGATCACAATTAGTTGCTCTAAGCAGACTCACAAGAATATTAGCTACACTGCCTCCTGCATTTTCCCTGTACTGAGATGTTGAGCAGGAGAATAAGAGCAGCTTAAGAAATGAGGCTACCGGCTGGGATCCAGGCTCAGTGGTAGAGCGCTTGCCTAGCATGTGTGAGGCACTGGGTTCGGTTCTCAGATACACACACACACACACACACACACACATATATATATATATATACATATACATATATATGTAAAAGTCCAAAATACCTATTAAAATATTAAAAAAATAAAAAAGAAATGAGGCTACAAGAAATATCATATGCTCTTTGAGGAAATGAGCTAAAAAAGTTGCATCCTGACAGTCACAGAAGTCAAGAGCTAAGAAATTATTAGTTGAATACAATCTGCAAGTGTGAAATATTCTTCTTCCCTTACGTGAGCTTCATTTTGTTTTGTTCTCTTTCAATATGTTTCATTTTGTTTTCATCTTTTAATTTGTCTCTCCTTAATGATGCTACAGACCCTTTAATGTGCTTCTTTGCTAGTGGTTATCTTCCTTCATGACATGTTTGTTAAAATGTTCATATGATTTTAATTAGATTCTTACTTTCTTATTATTGAATATTGAGAATTCTTTCTATATTGTGGATAAAAATCTTTTAACAGATCTATACTTTGCAAATATTCTCTCAGTCTGTGG
Organism: Marmota monax; assembly: GCF_021218885.2. Classification (NCBI taxonomy): domain Eukaryota; kingdom Metazoa; phylum Chordata; class Mammalia; order Rodentia; family Sciuridae; genus Marmota; species Marmota monax. The sequence continues at coordinate 4,332,829 of NW_026694821.1, forward strand.
ATTGTCTTTTTATTCTCCTAAAAGGTTTTTAAGAACAGAGATTTTTAATTTTGATAAAGTATCATTTATCAATTTGTTCTTTTATGGTTTGTACTTTTATTTTCATATCTAGGATTTTTTTCCCTAATCCAAGTTAGAAGGGAGTTTCTCATATATATTTTTAAATAGAGGTTTATAATTTTACATTCTACACTTAGGTTTTTGGACCCATTCTAATATCTTGCTTTTATGTGGCACAAGCACAGGTAGAAGTTCATTATTTTGCTCCAATTGCTCCATCACCATTTGCTGATGACCATCATTTTCCATAGAATTTCCTTCTCCCTTTGTAAAAAATAAGCTCTCATGCACATACAGATCTATATCTGGACTCTATTCCATTGACCTATTTGTCTATGTTGATGCCCATAGTATGCTGCCTTGATTACTGTAGAAGTCTTGAAATCGTCAACTTTTCCTTCTCTTCCAAAGTTTTTTGCTTTGTCTATTCTGGGTGTTTTGCATTCCATATATATTTTAAGTCAGTTTGCCCACTTCTACCAGAATGTCATGCTAGGATTTTAATTGGGACTGTGTTGTCTACATAGATCAATCTGGGGAAAACCGACATCTCAACTATCTCTAGAAATCCCCAAATATTTAGAAAGAAAACATTATACTTCTAAATAACTGTTAAGTTGATGTAGAAATTGAAGTGGAGCTGGGCATGTTGGCTCATGCCTGTTATTCCAGCAGTTCAGGAGGCTAAGGCAGGAGGATCATGAGTTCAAGGCCAACCTCAGCAATTTAGTGAGGCCCTAAGCAACTAAGTGAGATCTTGTCTCTAAATAAAATATAAAAAAAGGGATTGGAGATGTGGTTCAGTGGTTAAGTGTCCCCGGATTCAATTCCCAGTAGCAAAGGGGGAAAAAAAAAAGAAAGTAGAAATCACAAAGTATTCTGAGCTCATATGAATACATATGCAACATATCCAAATTTTGGCATGATGATAATGTACTTATAGGGAAACTACAGCACTGCTTAGAATAGAAAAAGAAAAAAAAAATACTCATATCATTGACCTTAATTTCCACCTTAAAAACTAAAAATAAGTAAATAAATAAGGCAAACTATATCCATTAGCAAGCAGAAGAAGGGAAATAATAAAGATCACATCAGGTATCAATTATATAGACAAGAGAAAAACAACAGATAATGTCAACAGATAATGTAATAATTAATAAAATATATTAACCTCTAGCCAGACTTGTCAGAAAAAAATTAAGAAAATACAAATTTTCATTTCAATATGATGTGCGTTCTCCTATTCTACTCCTTGGGTATATCAGAAATGCCAATTAGGTTAAGTTGATTGCTAGTGTTGTTTCAGTCTTTTCAATACTGATTTTATATCTACTGATTCTATCACTTATGGAGATGACTATTAATGTGTGAAAATGGTGGATTTAAATTTTTTCTGCAGTTCAATCCATGCATTTCAGTGCAAAAATGTAAAATATCATTATATTATTATATTTTCTTGATAGATGGACAAATTTATCATTATGAAATAAACTTCTTTAACCCTGAAACTTTCTTTTTTCTGTTCTTTGCCCTGAAATATACTTTGTTAGAGATTGATGTAGCCATTGAGATTTTCTTTTGCCTAGTGTTAGGATGATATATTAATTTCATTTTTTAAAAAATTTTGGGGCTATTTATATTTTTTTACATAAAGGCAGAATAAATTTGGGTCTTTATGATCTGACAATCTCTGCTTTTTAATTGGGGTATTTAGGTCATTTATATTGATAGGCTTGATTTTAAGCTGATGGTGTTCCTATTTATTTTTTTATTTCATTTTCTCTCTTTTTTTCCTTCTTATTCTTCTTTCCACCTGCTTTTGGATTAATTGTTATTTTTGGTCCCCTATTATCTCTTGTTAGTTAGTCAGCTATATATCTTTTTTTTAATTTTAGTGATTGACTTAAAGCTTATAGTATATGCTTTTAGTGTATCTCAATCTCTCTTCATATATTACACCATTTCATGTAGAGCATTAGAATCTATAATAGTATACTTCCATTGCTTTCCCTTTGTATTTTATGCTATTGTAGTCAGATGTTTTTCTATATGTTATAATGCCAACAATATGTTAACTACTTTGTTTCATGTAGTCAATTATCTTTAGGAGCTTTAAATAATAATAAAGTATATACATTTGTCTTTTGGTATCTATGGGAAACTGGTCCCAGGACCTGTCACAGATACCAAAATCTGTAGAAGGTCAAGTTCCTTATGTACAATGGCATAGTATTTGAATATAACCTATGCACATCCTCCCGTATTCTTTTTAGATTATCTCTAGATGACTTAGACTACCTTATACAGCATAAATGTTAGGTAAATAGTTATTATAGTGTATTGTTCAGGGAGTAATGATAAGAAAACCTTTGTATGATATGAAATTATCTTTAATGAAAACTATCTTTAGTTCACCTGAATTTCTAAAAAAAAAATATTTTTGCTGGATACAGAATTCTTGGGTGATTTTTTTTTTCTTTCAGTACTTTAAAGATGGTGCTCCCCTGTCGACTTGTTTTCTCTAACAAGAAATCTACTATCATCCTCATCTTTGTTCACATGTGCATATGTGGGTTTTTTTCTCCTTTTGGCTGTTTTTAAACATTTATTTTCATCATTGTTAAGAGCAATTTGATTTTGATATGTTTGGTGTAATTTTTTCTTTGTGTTTCTTGTTCTTGGGCTTTATTGAGCTTCTTAGGTCTATGGATTTATAGTTTCCTCATGTAGCAAAATTTTGCCCATTGAGTCTTCAAATAGTTTCCTTTCTTCCCCACTCTTTCTTCTATTTGGAGATTCCAAGGAATCTGCTATTTATAATAGTTTATATTGTATTCTTTATTTTGTTTTTATTCTTTTTATACTTTATTTCTATGTCTAATTTTTTCACTACTTTTTTTTCTCAATGTCTAATCCCATTGCCTTTACAACTAAATGTCCCACCCAATGTTTTCCTATTAACACCATCCAGTGTATTTTTCGTATCAGACCTATAGTTTTCGTATCTGGAAGTTTGATTTTTGACCTTTATAAATGTATGCATTCTCAATTTAAGTTCTGAACATATGTACTAAAGTTGTAAGAGATGTTTTAATTTCCTAGTCTGATAATTCTAACATTTATCTTTGAGTTGGTTTCAACTAGTTGGGTGTTTGCTTGTTAGTTTATTCCTCATTATGAGCAGTGTTTTCTTGTTGCTTTGAATGCCCAGGGATTTTATTATTATTATTATTAGATGCAGACATTGTGAATTTTAATTTGTTGGGTGCTAGATCACACACACACACACACACACACATACACACATCCTCCTTGAGCTGTATTCTGGGATGTGATTAAGTTACCTGGAAACATTTTGATCCTTTAGTCTTGCTTTTTAAGATTTGTTAGGCAGGACTAGAGCAGTACTTAGCCTACAGCTAAGTAGCTAATTATTCCCCCCTACAAATTCAAGACAATTGTGAGTACCTAATTTCCTTTAAATGATGAGAGGTTCAATTCTAGTTGGTGGGAACAGGCACAATCCCTGCTCCATGTGAACATCGGGACCATTACCTCTAATCCTCTTGGCTGGTTCTTTCTAGGCCTCAGGTAGTTTCCTCGTTGCAGGGGTTGATCAGAATTCTGAAGAATACTTTCTAGATCTCTGGAGTTTTATAGTTCTCTTCTTTTATATTTTATTTGTCAACCCTAACCAGGTTGGAAATCAGGGTTGGAATGCCCGGGTTGGATTCCCTGAACTCTTACTCAAATTCTCAACTCAGAGGGTCAACCAGGTCTGCCCATGTCCCTCCTTTCCATTGTTGTCTAAGAATCCTCTCATGGCAGTAACTGGGGCCATCACAAGGTTCGCCTCATTCATCTCCCGTCTCTCAAAAATCACTCTTCTTCTTTTTCTGACCTCTGGTATCTTGAAAACCATTCTTTTACAAACATTGTCCAGTGGTGGTCAGCCTCTCTTTTCCTGTCTCTCTTGATTCAGGTGAGAAGATAAATCCAGTTCTGGTTATTTCTCTTTGTCAGAGGCAGATATTTGTGGATTTTCTTTTGTCCACCTTTTCCACTTTTCACAGCTTGCTTTTAAATTTCATGAACTGATGTTAAACATTCCAATTCCCAGAATGTTCAGTGAAGGAGAAACTCCAGCTGGACTCACTCGCTGGGATTTGGCTAATAACAGTGCAGGACCTAATTATAACCCATCTTCTGAGAGACACAAAAGGTGGGCATCTCATCTCTCTCTGTTACATGGTCAAGTACAACGAAGGGTAAGTTTGTATTTTTGAACAACTATAATAAATCATGTTAGGTCAAGAGGCAATGCTCTCATATCCATGACTAGAAATGCCCTGAAAAGAATTAATTTGTGTGGTACCCTGCAAGTCTCCCAAAAATGATGGAAAATTTTAGACACTAAGAGAAATTTGGCTCAGAGACCTAGATGTTTTTATGTTAATGCATTTCTCTCTGGAGGTAAGTAAGGTACTTTCAGAGGACATCCATTCTTTGAAGTCAGTTAGAAAATTATTGCTGCAGGGTACTAAAGAGAACCTCAGTAGCCTGACAGAGATAATGTGCCATTGCAGTGTGTTCATTATGCAAGGATGTAATTTATTGTTTCAGAACACACTACCTCCCCACCATGTGCAGGGCCAGGGTCATGAGAGTTTGGGAAAAACCAATTGGTTTCTCTCTGAATGTTTACAATGCTACAACCACAAACCATAGTGGGTTAATCACAGTGGGTATGAATTGTACCTGGATACTCCCCTCTCAAAAATTATAGAGAGCTACTCGTCAATGATTCTCAGGGTTGGAATGGGAATAGGGTCATTGAAAAGTTAAATTAACTCTACCTGGTCACCAAACATAATAAGAGCTACTAGAAAAGAATGTTCAAAATGTTATTTCTATGTGGGATTTTAAATCAATATATCTACTGATCTATATATTCCTTTAAAAAAAAAACAAAAAAACTTCTGTAGCAAAGAGCTTTAGTGACTAAAAAGGAAAAGGTAGGTGAGAGTCATTCTTTTGCACTTCATTCCACCAAGAATTAGCTTTAGTCCTAGTAAAGGTTTTGGACTAAACCATTGTAAGTCACTGAAGCTCAATGCTCTGCCTCTTGGGTAGGTGCCAAAGTAAGGATGATGACAGATGTCAGGTTGGTTCAATAATGACATTAGAAAACAAAGTTGTTCCTGTCTATGTTTGCATATACATTTGCAAGTGTATGGACACATCAGGCCCCTCTTGAGGCTGGTGAAGGGTGGTATTATGGAGGAAAAACAGGGGATAGATGTTAGAGCTTGTCTTTTCTTTATTTACTAGATCCGGTTCACACTCCCATAAGATCAAGAATCCTGCTCATTAAACAATCAAATTTTACACTTATTTATGCAACAGGATATAGAATCTATTTCATCACCTTCCTCCCCCTAAAATTTTTCAGTCTTTTAAATATTTGGAAATCATTCAATTAAAAGGGGACCAGATAACATAATAGGGCTTTATGAAGGTAACAGAACTTAAATCACAAGGCCCACAAGACATTATAGCAGCTATTTATAGTATAATAAAAATCATAAGATGGAAGATTCCATATTAAAAATTTTGGACTTGATTTATTCTGGGCTTTTGTGCTATAGGAATTCAGATCAGGGAACAATGGGCCAAGTGCTGGATGGGGAAATTGTCCAGGTGCTAGGTTTAGGTGACCCCATTCTTCCACGGTACCTTTCCTGGATTGGGTTGCCTTGACATGGGTCTGATGATTCCTGGCAAAGAGTCCCTGGTATTTGAACAACCTTTCCCATAAAAGTCCGATTGATATATTACCATTTTGAATTCTATTTTATCTCTGTTTAATTCACTTCTTATTCGCAATTATTCAAGGAGATATGTTCATTAAGTGGTTTCTATTTGCATAAGCAAGTTGGTTAAAAATGACAGATGCGAGTTCCCTAGGTATTGTGTGATAAGACACTTGGAGTGACTTCTTACATCTTAAAAGGAAAGGTTTGAAAATGGATTTCATGCAAGCATGTTGTTATGGCGTAAGGCTAAAAGCTAAAGGAGCTGTTTCATTTTTAATAGAAGTGTGAACGCTCGTGTTTAAATTTCTTCTTATTCCTGAACCTGAATACCCAACACTTGTTCTTATACACAGAATACCTTAGCATCAAATACAATGTCTCCTGGGAAGTTTCAACAAGGGCATGGGACTCTTAACAAAAACCATGCCCAGGAAATTTTCATTTTTAGTTAAATATCATGTCAATGCCTAAAGGGATGCTCAAGAATGAACATGTATGACAAACAAAACAATAAAATATATGTAAAAAGTAAGGGTAGGTTTCTCAATCCAATAGTTCCAAGTGTGGCAGGTAATTTAATTTTGAACTTTCAGGTTTTAGAAAGAATGGAATGTTGTTTATAAAAAGTACAAACGATGCTCATGAAGCACCTCACCATGGTGGTTTATGCTGCATTTTGTGCTGTCACTGCCTTTAGGACTTGTTCTTACTAGCCCAATTGTGTTCTATAACTATACATGTTGCTTTGCAACATTGCGCTGACCCAATTCCTGTTTATTTTTACCAAAAGTAATAATTTACTCAAAGGAAAAAATGTGCAAACTAAAAACACAGAACATGTCCTATTTATGTTGCACAATTCGTGATCAGAAACTCATAAATACATTAGCAGAATGTCTTATTCCATTGCATTGCAGTCAGCAAGTCCAAAATGAAGTTTGGGATTTTGATGAAGTTTAGGATTCAAATATGACCAGTGGGAAAACTGATTTCATGCATGCAAGTAAAGGCAGCATGGCGGTATGGGGTGCAGCTGCCAGCTCAAGGGGCTCTCTCCTTTTTAATAGATGCATGAAGAATTATATTCAAATTTCAAAACCACTCCCTGGAAACTTTCACTTTTAGCTTGATATCATGTCCATGCATAAAGAAATAATTAGGAATGAGCCCATATGACAACCAAAACAATGAAGCATTTCAGAGAAGAAGAGACACAGAAATAATTAGTAAATTATTGAAAATGAGATACCAGAATTATTAAATGTAGTGGACTGGGGTTTTTTTAGGGTGTAAAACTATATTAACCATCTCTATTTCAGTTTCAGGTATGATTCTAACAAGTTTTCAGTAATTGCACATTTTATGGAAAAGGCGTAATGGGAAAGATACTCTTACCATCTGTTTTCTTTGAATCATTTCCGATGTTGGAGTGATCCTTCTTGTCTGTCTTATTTTTACCATCTTTCAAGTCACCTGAAAGCAATAAACGTGACAAACAGTATATGTATATAGCTGAGGGGGAAGTTATGAATATCTCTAAACCTGCCAAGGTAAAAAAAAAGTGTGGCATAATTTTATAGTCACAAGGGAGTACATGTCTCAGTGTAAGCATCTTCCATCACCACGTGTTTGATTCTGGTAATTGGATTATGAAAGGAAATCAAGATTGAAAGTTCCTATCAAACAAGGTTGTAATTAAGTCCACAGTGTTTATCTTCCAAGAAAGGCGGTTCAGAATTATGGTTAGACTGTGGAGTGAGGAAAAGTCTGGGTCAAGTGTAAATTCTACCAATTAATAGCTATTTAACATCTCTGTGCTTCAGTTTTCTTATCTGCAAAATGGGTATATAATGTGTATCTACTGGCATTTAAAATGTATAAATACTGAATATGATACTGCTCAATGATAGCTGCTATTATTCTAAAACAGAGCTATAAATAGTATTCTAATTAACAAGCTTGTCAGAGTATAATTTATAAGGTTAAAAATTTCACCCTTAAACAAATGTAGAATGAACATGTGTGAAAAATACACTGAACTCATGTATGAGGGAGATGGTAAGGATGGTTCTAAGAGCATTTAAGGAAATAGGCATTTTAGAGACATGTTAAAATAAGATTACTAAGAGACAGAAATGTTTATACTCCACAAGGCAATAAAACTATAGCCTTTTTGGTTATCTTCTCTATCAGTCAAAATTTTCCAAATTAGCATATAACGCCAAAGTTATAAGAGTTAATTAGTAAATAGCAAAATAAGACACAGCCATATTCTCCAAAAGCAGGGTTCAGCAGATTAAAGACTATGGGCCAATCAGGCTTGTCACCTGTTGGGGTCAATAAAGTTTTATTGGCATGCACTCATACACATTCACTTACATACAGTCTGTGACAGCTTTCATGTGGCAAAAATTGAAACAACCAAAAATATTTTCTGTCTAGCCCTTTAAATAAAAAGTGTGCTAATCCCTGTCTAGGGTAATTTAATGATCCTTTGGCAGGTCTGTTCAAATTAGGCCAGTGTCATACCAAAAGATCATGGATACCTGCCCCCAGCTTTATTTTAAAGTTTTGGCATATTTATTTTTAATCAATCTTACTAATAGAAGCTTTCTTTTTAGCCCTGCATACATTTAAGAATACGTTACAACTCAAATGTTGTGTACTTACTGAAGCAAAAAGATCCTAATCTAACTAAAGTGAGGATAGTATCCAAGCCTCCAAGATGTGTATGTAAGGAAAAGGATTTATCTTTTTGTTTTTTAGCTTTGTGCCAGGAAGTGTGCTAAATGCTTTGTACGCATCATTTCATTTAATTCTTACAGCAACCTCATTATGAAGGAACTGCTATTGGAAGTAGATAAACTCATCAAAGATTCACTCATTAAATGGTCAATTTGCTAAATTATCAACTCACCAAATGATTGAGGATGTTTTACAAGTTTGAATTTTTCCTGACATCATTGCAGCCACCTGGGCAAACTCTAGCCAGTCCATCTGCATCTTGTGTAACCCACTGTCCCAGCATGCATTTCAGACACTCCCCTGGCCTGGCCTCTGATCCCAACCTTATATCCACATCTCCCTCTGGTGGCAAAACTATTCCAGTCAGCTACTATAGATCTGGTTTAAGCCACTTGTCTGACAGGTTTTTTTTGTTTTTGTTTTAACAAATGGTCAATAGATCTTTCTACAAAGTACTCTCACTTAAGTCAACTTGTAAGGAATTGACCTGAAACACATATGACATATCATCCCTATATTATGGCCGAGGAATCTAAGGTGCACATGTTACACCACAGCCCACGAGGGTGGGTCTGACTCTAGAGACCAAGTTTTCAACTATTGTAGTTATAGCTTCCCTTCAAAGCTCAATTTTTTGATTTCAGGTTTCCATTTCTAAATGCCTTTGGATCTTCAAAGAAATGATTACCTAAGGCTAATGCAAGGCTATTTTTGGCTGTGATCCAGTCTATGAAGTTTGTACTTCTAATTGGACAAATCCTAAGCTAAATTAGATGTTAATAAACTCCAGGTTTTTCTCATTCTTAATTCAGAAATGGGAAGAATGGAGAAGAAGGGACGTCTACCTTGCCCTGGGCCCAAATAGGACAGGTTTAAATAAAGGACATGATTATCTCCTTCTACCACCAGCACTTGTCCAAAGAGAAGGGTCTCTTTAGAAGTCCCATGAAACAATCCCCACAACAGCCTTTCCTTCTTTTAGGACACCAGAGATGGACTCAAGGATCTCAAGCCGTGTAGTCAAATTAGTATCATGCAGAAAAATAACCCTTCTTCCAGAAGCGAGCTTTCACACCCCACATGCACTCTATTTTAGGCCTTCCAGCTTGCTCTGAACTGGAGTTTGACCCACAGCTGCAGCAAGACCAAGATGTCTTCCTAAAGTCAGCAGAAATGGTTCGATTTGCTGGATGCCAGCCAGCAGCCCATGCAGCCTGTATACTCAGCCAGGGTCTGCAAGGCTGAAGGAAGAAGTTGCCTTGATCCAGAGCTTAAAGGAACCTGTAATTGGCAAGAGAAGAGCAAACCCCCAGAACTTCTCTAACCAATATCCTTCAGCCCTCACCTGGAAAATGCCTTGGGCAACCCACAAGGAGGGGTGCCTAGGAAAAGACCCAGGCTTATTTGATGATGTTCCCTGAACAGAACCCATTAGGCAATTTCCCATGGGTTGGGCATAGAGTAATGGCTGATGTGAGCTGTTACTCAATAAACAGGGGCAAACAGAAGAGCCTTTCTGGGCAGTTATAAATCATTTTAATTAGGCTGCTGTAACAAAGTCCCCAATCACCATTAGCCTTTCTTATTATTGCTCTGAATTGATTTCTTTTCCCACCTCTGATTTCATACTCAATTTTTAAGGGAAATGGTAGGCTAGTGCTTTGGAAAATAAACACAGCTGTGGAATCAGGCCAGCCTTGTTGGAGAGGCAGGCTCCTGTGTCTTTCAGGATCCCTACACCCCTGACATCTTCAAAATAAATTGCTGTCCCCTCTGCCCTCTCTGAGTCTTTGTAGGATTTATGACCATTTTTTTGTGTGTCTGGCTTGTTAGTGTTTATTGGTTTCTCTTACTGACTAAGCCAAGGGTTAGCAAACCAGGACCCAGGGGCCAAAGCTGGCCCTGCTGCCTGGTTTTATTATCATCCACAAACTAAGAATGGCTTTTATATTTTTTAAAGGACTGAGAAACAAAAAGATGGATATTTTGTGATGTGAACATCAGATGGAATTCAAATTTTAATTTCCATAAATAAAGTTGTATGGGAATACAGCCTCAATCATTTGCTTTGGTATCATTGTGTCTTTCACGCTAAATGGCAGTGTTGAGTAACTGTAACAGAAACCAGATAGCCCCAAAGCTGCAAATGTTTACTATATGGTCCACTATAGAAAAAGGGTGCCAATCCCTGAAACAAAAAGATAACTGTATAGACTGCAGGCACAACTCCTATTTCTCCTATTCCCCACTTTCTCTGCCATCACCAAATCTGCAAATGATAAGGGTGTGGCAGTTATATAATAGAGAATAGAGACACCCACGAAACTGAGTTTCGAATGGAATCTCTACTGAAAGGTAACTTGACCTTAGGCAAGCGATTTAATCTTAATTTTTCCAACTGTGAGATGGGAATAAGTATCTTAAAAAGTTGTTAGGATTTTTAAATGCTTTAATCTTAGGTAAAATCTCAAGATACAGCATCTGGCACATTAGGTATTCAATAAATAGCAGTACTGTTATGATTACTGTTTTTATTCAAGACATGTTTAGCCAGAAGAAAAAAGGAAGGAAGAAATGCATTTTTCCTCTTCTGTGGCCCCTCCTTTGGAGGAGTGATTTAGCTAGGAGGAGGAGCCGAGTTACCCAGAGCTCACCCCAGCCACCAACTTCCCTTCCGTGCATTTTCCACAAGACTCAACATATTCAGTCCCTGCTGGGGGGTGGAGGCAGTGAGCCCAAAACATACATGGTTCTCCCAGTGTCGAGTTGTAAAGCTCGGCTCAGGTCAGATGCAGGAAGAAGCCCAGGTGCTTAGTAGAACAAGTCCATGTTCCCAGGCCAGCTCCAGTTGCCATGGAACTGACAACTTCATCCTTGACTTTCTGATTTTCTTATCTATTTCTTTGTTGGTTCAGATCTCAGGAGGGGAAGAGAGGGATGGTTTGTATCACCCTCTAAAACTTCAACAGGAGCATCATAAATTCTTATTAACAATTTTTTTTTTCTGGATGATGATGCATTTGACTACAAAACCTACTAAAATGTCTCCAGAACCAGGCTGATAGGGACTGGACTAGCTGGAACAAAGGCCTTCCCTGTCACTTAAGAGTGGTTATGAAGATTAGCTGAAGGAACTAATGCAAACTTCTTGGAGTGTGATATGAGCTATTATCATCATTATATGTTTTAAAATACTCTTTTATGATTATACATAAAACATGGTATATATACTACTATTTTTAAAAGTTAGAGACTGTCATGTAAGTACTTTGCACTATTTCTCATTTCCCCAGGCCCTGTAGCATAATAACTATAGCTAGAAGAAATTGCCTGGTCCTACCGTGCAGGTAAGAAAATGAATATGGAAAGAGAGAACTTAAAACAGCACCTGGCATAAGTCAGTAGATGCTATTGGTTGTTATTTTCTTTGTAGTTTTTGGTACCATGATTATTATTAAGGCTCATAAGAGAACCATGCTGTATGTACATTGAACAGAGACAATGGAAGGTTAAATAACATGGCCAAGGCCACCAAGAAGAGGCAAAGATGTAACTTGAATCTGGGTCTGTCGGACTGCAAAGCTATCTTGCTACCCAGTCACAACCTGGCACTTGTAAGCTGCAGACTCTGAACTTCCTGCCCTTCCCGAAACAAGGGGACCAAGTCCATGCCCTTGAAGGGCATTCATCAAGTCCTCTGTGTCTGGAAGCCTCTTTTCCCTATTTTATCAGCATACTTCAGCTCTTAACACCTAGCTGAGGCCCCATCTCCTCTTGAAGCCTTCTCTGCCTTCACCCTATCTCACACCTTCCTGTTCCAACAAAGTTAATGTCTTTCTTTGCAGTATGTTTTTTGGGGGGCATTTTATCTGCCACACCATGGCTGTTTTCTGTCTGCATTTCACTAGAATTATTTGTGAGGCTGTCTATATTCCCTATGACATCATAGATTTTCTGGGGCTTCTTCATTCTAAATCCCCCATGCCTAGTAAAGCACTTGACACATAGTTGTTAATGAATCAATATCTGTTGTATCAAATATAAGACATCATGAATTAGCTGCACATTATGGTGGCCAGCTCGTCCCAGCTTGCCTAGAACATTTTTCTGTTGTTTATTTTTGTTGTTTGTTTCTGTTGTTTATTTTTTATATTTGTTCTTATTAGTTATCATGACAGTAGAATGTATTTTGACATTTATGGAGTACAACTTCCCATTCTTTTGGTTGTACATGATATAGAATTATACTGGTCATGTGTTCATATCTATATATGCACATAGGAAAGTAATGGCCTGGACCATTTTTTATTTTAAAACTGAAAGTCTTGCTGGGCGCAGTGGCACATGCCTGTAATCCCAGCAGCTCGGGAGGCTGAGGCAGGAGGATCACAAAGTTCAAAGCCAGCCTCAGCAAAAGTGAGGCACTAAGCAACTCAGTGAGACCCTGTTTCTTAATAAAATACAAAATAGGGCTGGGGATGTGGTTCGGTGATTGAGTGCCTCTGAGTTCAATCCCCTGTACCAAAACAAAACAAAACTGAAAGACTTGCATTCCAGGAAATTCTTAGTTTCAGGCAAATTAAAATGGTTGGTCACCATAATACCTGCACGTCTCTGGGTGGTATGTACATACAAACAGCAAGAGGCCTCAGGCAGACCTAAGGCTTGGCTCTCCTGGGGCTGGAACAATTGAGAAGTTCACTTTTCATCCACCCCCCCAGTGAGCTCCCAGGACTGTGCTGGTGTGGTCAGTGGTAATTTGCACCTGGTGGGCAGCTGGGCACTGGCTAGAGTCTCCAGGGCAGCTGGGAGAGCCAGAGAGATGCAAAGCTTCCTAGGGGGAAGGCGCAGGGGAGCTGGTGGCTGATTCTGATGGGATCCTGCTGACATCCCCAGCCAGAGGAGGTGGGATCAGCAGGATCCGATGGTCAGGGAGGCCCTGGGCCAGGAGTTGCCGACATGGGGAAGCATCTGGCCAGCTCCCACTCATCACACTGTGAACACCCCAGAGAACCACTGTCCAGCCGGCAGTCTACTCACCATTCTGCTGCTTTTCTCCTGACTTCTCCGCTTTGGGATTCTTCCCACGAGGCTCGTCGCTTTTGTTTGTGCGAGTTCCGTTGACGTGACTCTTGGGGTCTCCAGATGCCTTTTTCTCAGTCTTGCTGGATGAGCCTTCTTGGGCCTGGCTTTTGGCTTCCATTTCCTTTTGCTTCTCCTCTGCAGCCAGGCGGGCCTTCTCCTCAGCCTCCTTCTTGGCCTTCTCCTCTGATCCGCAGCAAGTCAGGCAAGGAGAAGGAAGCGGGGAAAGAAGTCACACCTTTAGGAGAACTGCCTCTTTCAAAAACAGTAATGACAGTGATCTGCAGTGGGAATTAATACACTCCAATTACCTAAGGTGTCTAGTGCGTGTTCTGAGGGTATTTTTAGTTAACCCAAGTCATATTGGCATATGTATTTAGGAAGACAATAAAACAGCCTCATCATCATGTCATTTCTGAAAACAGTGAGTCAGAGGAGAGGGCAGGGAGAAAATCATTAGGATGACAATGATTAATGAACCAGTATTGTATTGGACATTATTATTACTAATAATAACATTTATTGAGTATGTTCTCTAGGCCAGGTATTATGTAAAGTGCTTTTCGATTCAAGGGTTTTTTTCATTCATTTTTTTGGGGGGAGGGTACCAGAGATTGAATTCTGGGGCACTCAACCACTGAGCCACATCCCAAGCCCTATTTTGTATTTTATTTAGAGACAGAGTTGAAGTTGCTTAGTGCCTCACTTTTGCTGAGGCTGGCTTTGAACTCACAAGCCTCCTGCCTCAGCCTCTTGAGCTGCTGGGATGACGGGCGTGTGTCACTGCACCTGGCTCTTTTCATTCTTAAAACAACTTTTCAGCAGCTACTGTTATTATGACCCTATTTATAGATATGGAAATTAAGCCTCAGAGAGAAGATAAAAGTTTCCTCCAGCCACAGGGAAAAGAAAAAGAACAGCATTTTATGTAGGTTTGCTTAGGACCTAGACATACGTGATTAATTGCAAAACAAAAAGGGCAAATAACCAACAACAGAACAATACATATTCAGGCCACTGTTTGTTAATTAATAAATAAGAAGAGGACAGTTGTGCCCAAACAAACATCGTCCTCAACTGTCCTCAGAATTAGAGTGGCTGTTAGGTTGGCCAGGTACTGAGTCTGTGTCCTCCCCTTTAATGAAAGTGCATCAGCATTATTTCAAATTCAGCTGATTATGAAAGGGCTTGGCTCTGTGCTTAATGTAAAGTACAGCATCACTGCATAGGTCAAATATTTATGAAAAGGTTGGTTTTTTCACTCAATGAATATTTATTGAGCAGCTACAGTGTCAAGCACTCTTTTAGGTATTGGGAATACAATCACAAGCAAGATGGAATCATGGAAAAGCTCATTTTTAAACAAACAAATGACTGAAATAATTTCAAATGGTATAAAGTGCTTTGCAAAAAAACAAAGCAGAGTGAAGTAATGAAATACCATCAGCTTTAGAAATGTTCAAAGGACAATGAGTTGGCCACTATGGCCAAAGCAGATTTGGCAAATGGTCACTAAGAGATGATGTGGTCAAATGGCCAAGGACAGGCAGGGTTCAGAACATGCAGGGGCTGGGAGGCATCCAGGGGAGCTCTGTGGAAGAGAACAAGATTCATGGAAAGCTCCCAGCAGGGCCCAATCCTCCTTGAGATCTAGAGACTCACTCTCTATATGTTCAGCTCACTCAAAAGGCCTTCTAGACTGTGCCATCAACCTCCACTGTGAAAAGCATGGCTATATTTTTCTCTAGATGTCTTAAAAATGCCCACATCTCATTATCAGGAGTCCTCTCCCCCCTCCCCACCGTGTTAGTCCTGGTCTTGAGAAAAACCTGGACTTCATAGATGGTATGTTTGTTTTTAATCAAGCACACACAAGAGTGGTTATGCATCTGATCATGTTTCCCTTTGTTTTAGCTGCTAAAGTGCTCAAAGTTCAAATTTTACTTTTCCTGCCTATTTGCTCACCTCAAATGTTCTCCTTAACATATTAGGGCATTTTCATCCATTATTTTATTGCTCCATCAACCCATCTATCCATTCACCCACCTACCCACTCATCCATTCACTCATCTGTCCAAACCAAAGGCCTGGCCTCACCCCAGACAAATTAAATCAGATTCTGAAGAGACAGGGACCAAAATAGGATATGTGAAATGTTTTTTAGGTGATCCAAACAAGCAGTAAGGGTGGAGAAAGACTGATTCAAAGTTTAAGAGTTTGCCATTCAGCATGTCATGACTCTCTACTTCCCAACACGATTCTTTACAGCTTACATTGAAAGGAGAAGGAAATATTTCTTTATAAATAACAAAACGACGTGCCTACCTATCATGTCTTCTAACTTCTACAGAAAGGTATGACATAAAAGTGAAAGAACGCCCACGTGGATGGCAAGACGGTATTCCCAGTGGACTGCAGGCCACAGAAGATCCCTAGAATGCTCCCCCATGCTCCCCCTCATCCTTCTGTAATGCCCTAAGGATAGGGGTTAAATGTCACCTCCAATCACTGCTTGGCACAGCACCTGGCACACAGCACATATTCATGAAGGACCTGTTGACTCAGTGAAATGTACCCCAGGGGTGTGGTGGACACTCTCTACCAATGTACCTTCCTTGTCCGTTTTCCATCTTCAGCTATCTAGATGAGTACACAATACAGAAAATATGCCTACTGTGAAAGAGTCATGTGTTGAATATTAGCTTCCTTTAACTGCTAAGGTGAGTAAAATTATGACTGTTCTGACTACATGGGGAAGGAATCTGAGGCGAGAAGGAGGAGAATTCATGTATACTCAGCCTTCAGAATCAGGGAAAACAATTTATATCTCTTCCAACAGTATCCCTACTGCTGACAAGCTGTCAGCATTTAAAATATCCCTAAGTTGAACATAATTTTGATGAAAAGTGAAGGTGTTAAATTCTGGTTTGCTACCAAAGACCGTAAAATATTATATGAGCAAGAAAAATTCATTTGACAACTAAGTCAGACCAATTTTCCACAGGAATCTAACAAAAGTTTTGTTTAAAAACTGAGAGGAGACATATTTCAGAAACAAATCTGCTTCAGCTCAAGTGCGGCTGGCATCGGGCAATTAATGTTTAAATTCAGGAATTTAAATGCATTCTTTTGGCATCATGATCAAATTAGATATGAGCCTTCCTCCCTGTGTAGTTCATTCCTCTGCAGTGATCACTTTCAAGAGGGTGGCTCTGCTCATGTCTGAAATAGCTGATACAAGTGCCATCGGCCCATAGGGTACCCTAAAAGATAATACTCAAAACAAATAGCAAAAACAAGCAAACACACAGACAGAAAACAACGCAGCAACAGGAGGCAGGCTCTCTACCGCAATCAGATTCCTTCATGTTTCCAAGGTGAAATTACTAGTACAGATTAATAAGAAAAAAATAGGTGGCCACACTGTTGATTGGTTGGCACTGTTAATTGGTTCATACCAACAGGTTCCAATGATGTTACGGATACAAAGGACACATTTTCAAGTCTGAGGTTTAGCATCCTTGGCACCCCTAGGCCTCTAGGCTAGCAGGATTCAAGTTTCATTTTCTAATTGCTTTCCATTTCAAACTATGTGTCACGATGTGACTCACTATGAAAATGGCCAATGGCAAGCAGCTCAACAGTTAGGGTGGAACAGAGCCCTCAAGATCCAGTAATTACATTCCTCCTAACAGACAGCTGATTCTGCCCCACACTGAACATCTGTAGAGACTCAAAGAAACACACTTGATTTCTTTATTATTTACATTCTTGAACAATAATACTATGGGCTCTGTAGTTAATAATGCATTGGGATAGTTACTCGTTGATATAATTTTCTGAATCTGTACTTAAACTACCACAAACAAAGAGAAAGAAAAAAAAAAAAAAACAGGAACAGGGGACTGACAGACAGACTGGGGGGGAGGGCGGTGGCCCTGGGAAAGCAACCAAAACACTACGTGATCTTTCCATTGTGTTCAGTACCAGAAAAATAGAAAGGAACTTTCAGGTACATCTAAGAACTCACAGGTGTTCCCATAGCAACTTCCCGAAAATTTTAGTCAAAGAAGTACTACGGGTGACAGAAAATTTCAATTAATGCTAAAAACTCAAAAATGAGGAAAACATGTCAATTGGGTAAGTGAAACGTGCAAGTGAAACTAGTGAAATTTATTGCCAAATAAAATTGTTGCTAAACTAGAAATGAAATTTGATGAAACTATGAAAAAACAATATTTAAGAGTAATTTGA
Source organism: Marmota monax (assembly GCF_021218885.2). NCBI lineage: Eukaryota > Metazoa > Chordata > Mammalia > Rodentia > Sciuridae > Marmota > Marmota monax. The sequence goes on from NW_026694821.1 coordinate 4,350,789, forward strand.
TTATAAAAGAACACTTCACACCAGGCATAGTGGTGCATGCCTGTAATCCCAGCAGCTCAGGAGTATGAGGGCAGAAGGATCCTGAGTTCAAAGGCAGCCTCAGCAAAAGCAAGGTGCTAAGCAACTCAGTGAGACCCTGTCTCTAAATAAAATGCAAAATAGGGTTGGGGATGTGGCTCAGGAGTGGAGTGCCCCTGAGTTCAATCCTTGCTACGTTCCCTTAAAACAAACAAACTTCACTTATAACCAACTAGTTTGAAATTCCCCTCTTCAATAAAAGCTGAGAATTGATGAAGGAAATGAGCAAAAATTAACTGAATTTCTCAACATTGCAATGAAGCATCACTATATACTCTTCCATGTATACATTTATGGAGAATTATAATTAAATAGAAAACCTTAAAAGTAATTTCTAAAAAATGAAATTAGGAGGTATAAAAAGAAGAGGCCATAAGCAAAGTTAACAGCATAAGACCAACTGGGGTAGAGTACAAATTGGAAGATATTTTGACAACTGAAGAATTACCGTCCTCAATATATAAAAATAATTATGACTCAATGACATGAATGTAAACATTCTGATGGAAAAATAAAGGAGGAAATGGTAAACAGAAATAGGCATTCTTACTATATGTCCAATTGAGAGAGAAAATTTCTTTAAAAATTTAGAGAAATTTTATAGTATAATAACCAAGAATTTAAAAACTTTTCATCTGCCTTGACAGAGGAATATCAGATCTAGGAATTTATACCAGATAAATAATCTGAAGTATGCTCAAAAACTTTTGAATATGTAGGTACATAATAATGTTATATGTAATAGTGAAGTGGAAATCTAATACTGAATAATAAAGAAGGATTCAACTATGGTTCTGTAGATGATGGAGCCACTTAAGTCAGAATATGCAGCATCAGGTTAAATAATACTCAGAATAGAAAAAAAAAAATAGAATACAACACATATTCTAGTATGATCCCAATTTGGTAGGGGAAATGTTTACTTACACATATACATAGTTAAACAAATAAAAAAGAATGACTTTAGGATATGAACTGCCGCAGTCTGGCTGGGCACAATATAGTTAAAATCCTGAATAGGTCATAAGCACTTATGGCCTAAACACATATTATTCTTACATCAGAAAATTCATGTTAAAATATATTAAATATGGGATGGAAATTGATATAGATCTGACTTGCAAACTGTTATACAGAATATCTTGATTGGGAATAATGATATGTAGCCCTAAAAGTTATAAAAAATTGTGATGTAACATTTCCTAAGAACTATGGATTCTGGCCTAGTTGGCTTTGTAAATTAGGTTGGTTAATAAAACCAAGACTTGTGATCCAATTCCATTTCCAATCAGTTTAATGACAATATATGTTTAAATGCCACATGGAGGGCAGACACTTTTGAAATCAGGGTCCTCTGAGGGGAAATGGGGAAAAACAAAGCAATGTGAAACACAGCCTGGGATTATCTAATCAAGCTGACCACCAAAACAAATGCAAACCGAACTTCTCATTAGTATCAGTCAAATAGTCAACAGTATTACCAGGAAGCCAAAAATGTTATAAAAACATTAGCTTTAGGTTGGTATTTTTACCACCTGCATCTTGACTTTGCTTTACAACTGCTAACCTTCTTTTCTAAAGTATTTAAATAACAGCTGCCATTTATCAGGCACTACCATGTGCAGGCTCTGTTCTTAGTGCTTTGCATGTTATCTCTCTGTGCATCAAGTCTGTCATGTTCATTATCATGCCCAAAGTGGACTCTAAAAGAACCCAGCTGAATTTGCCAAAGAACCTTGCAAGTCAGGATTCAATTCTCCATTTGCCCACTTACTGAAATCTGCCTTGGTAACCAAATGATCTTCCCACAAAATACCCATAACCCGGGCTCTGCACCTGGATCCTCTCCTTTCTCCTTGTTCCCATTTCTAATGCCTCCTTCAGGTCCACTCAGGTGTTCTTCAAATCCTGACTACACAGGGCCTTACGAAAGGCCCAAGCAGGGTGAGGGAATAGTTGTTCTATGCTGCTAAAATAGCCTAACACATCTTTATCTGCATACCTAATACATTGAAAAATTTGAGCTATTTACCTGTCCTTTTTTAAAAAGCCAGTTTTCCATAGGAAAAGAAATTGCCTAGTATTTTCCCAGGTAATTAGTTTCAGAAAGTAATTTTTGTAAGCTAGATGATTGCAAACAAACTATTTTGAAGTACCTCTTTAAACTGTGCCTTGTCAGGACTTGGATTTTCAAGTGCAATTGATTGCGAGTGTGTGCTTCTTTTGACATGATGCAGGAGCTGCCATGGCTGCTTGCAATGCCTGCCAACATGGAGGATTTGAATGTTTACAGCATTTGAATGGACTGCGAGACCTCCAACACTTAAAATATGGAAGAGGTGTTGGCTCCCTCTGCAGCTCAGGGTGCAACATCTGTCCCAAATGATAAGGGTCCAATTATGCCCTAGAAGCACCCTAAATACAAACACTTTGCCTCTCCTCAATGAGCAGCCATGTGGACAGGATTTTGTGGGCAAGTCACATTGTTGGACTTTTAAATAACTCCAACAGTGAGGCTGCTCCTCTCCACTGATGTATAAGGATCGAGACTTATACAGTCATGCTCTTCCACTATATGGTATCAAAGTATCCTCCAAATTTCACAAGTTGAAAATTTAATCCCTAAATTTATACATTGCTTCAAGGTGGGACCATTGGGAGGTAATTAGGATTAGAAAAGGTCATAAGTCTGGGCCTTCATGATGGCAGGAGTGACTCTGTAGAAAGGAGAAGAGAAGCTGAGCTAACATGCTTGGTCTGCCTCACCAAGTGATGTCCTCCACTAGGCAGATGCCAAGAGTGTGTTCTTGCACTTCTTAGCCTCCAGAACTGTGAAACAAATACATTTTTTAGTCTTTATAAATTTCCAAGCTTAGGTATGTTCTTATAGCAACAGAAAATGGACTAAGACATCCACCATCCCACCCTTCTTTTCACACGTTGCCCTGAAACTGGGAGAATAAAATTGTGGGGAGTGTGTTTGGGTTAAAACCCTCCTTGACTGCTGTGAGGGTCTGGGGCTCAGGGTTTGTGGAGGCTGGTGACAAGTACAAGGTTGCGACTGAAGTCCTACGCTTCCTATGCAGGCAACTCCAAAGTAATGTCTCTGTCCCTCTCCTGCCAAAGACTGCCACCACTGAGGATAAAGATGATGTCTGTTACTCATCTCTATGTCCTCAGCACTAGACACACCACAGATGTCAGCAAAAACTGACTATTGTTGAAGGCTCACCTCCACACAGCTCACTGGAATCAGGCCCTTCACTGAGCCCCAAGAGTCACCCACATCTGTATCTCTGGCTGGAACCAGGCCTCACAGCTTTACCCCCTCACATCAGGTTTTTGCCACCTCTGTTTATGGTGCCTCCGGACCTAAGATACAGGCTGCTCACGTAGCACATGCTGATCGTGAAGTTCATTTGTTCACACCAGCATGTTAAGCTTCCAAGAAATGAGTGAATTTCCGACTTTGTGAATAGTCCCACAAGACAGTTTTTCTGGTCTGAACTTTTGATGATGTTTACTCAGGGGATTCTGTTTACTTACAAGTCACACCATCTCAGAAAAGCAGTTTTACGGTCGGAGCAATGAGTGAATGGAAATAGTGAATATGAAAGAAACATAAAAATGCATGCACATAAGGAAAGAAAAGCTCCTAATATCCCAATATAATGGCCAAGGTGGGTATTGGCTGGGCTTGGCTTAGGCAAAAGAAAACAGTAAAGGCCTCAGAACATGAAATGAGTCTGTCAAGATGGTCTAACAAAAACCAAGAAATAATAATACCCATCCCCCACAGAATCATCACACCAGGAAAAAGAGTCCAGTTAAATCACAAAGGGCAAGATGGCAGGAGGCACCGAGGCCTGCCACAGTTTACCACACATTGAGTTTCAGGTAATGAAGATCAAAGATGGGAGAGCCTAATATTCATTGACTGCAGCACCCTGAGCACTTGTGTTTTATTTGCAACATTCATAGTCAGGGAAGGCAACCATTGCTTCATGAGTGAATGCTGAGTTGGTTTAGGTGTCCTAGAAGATTCTTTCCCCCATAGCATATTACCTTTTGGCACCTTGGCTCTCCATCTCTCCCGATTGATGTGCACCACCTCCGTCCAAGTGGCTTTAAAGCTCTTATAGTCAACAGGGATAACGGAATTGTTGATGGGGGCACTTCCTTCCGACCCAGAGCTCTTGACACCTGATCGCTGCTTTGCATCTGATGAGCTGATGCTGTTCAAACTGGAGGACAAAACAAGAAATTGCACGGAAGAGGGGTGTTACTGTTTGAAAGACTTATGCAACAAGCAAACCCAAGAGAAAGGCAGTTAGCACTCGTCAATATGTTGTCATAAAATTCCTGGGTCCTGAAAATATATTCCTGGAAATACATTTTCTAAATATGAAAGGTGGGAAATTCTAAATTTTCAGCAGGAAAAATATCGACCCTGCATCCTCAGGAGTCTTCACAGTCCTCCTTCTCTTCTGTGCTGAGTGATCCCTTCTTTTTTCCTGTACCTAGAATCCACCCACATGAATTTTCCAGTCTATTATCTCATATAAATGAATTTGAACTTGGAAATCTACTTGTTACACAGTTTACCCCCTGCTTCTACACTGGCTGCTTTTCCAAGTTACCCAGCAATTTGGTCCTCTCTCTCTCCTTCTCCAGCTCCTCCCTTGTCCTGGACTCAGTGTCCCTTTGATCTTGGTTTTCTGAGTACACAAGGAGTGAGGATTTCCTCATGTGCCTTGGAGATGACAGAGAAACACACACAGCTTGGAGGTTGTGGAGGATGAAGTTGTGCAAAAGGCCTTACTTTAAATGAATACTACTTTATTCTTTGAATGTGGGTGATTTAGCAAATATCAGAAAATACCATCCTCAGAGGCTAAGGCAGTGACTGGCATAAATGACTATGACAATGAAGACCAATTTGTCACTAAATGACAGTGAAGACTGCCTGGAGAAGCAAAGTAAGTTTCAACCAGTGCTTAAAGAGCCCTGGGATTGTGAGGACTTGGTCACGGGCTTCTGTCCTCTTTGTTAGCAACCTCAATGGTAGTCCATCTTGAGTATCCCTGACATCTCCCTGACCTAATGTTCCTCTTACTTCCCTCCTCCCCATTAACTTCTTTTCCTGATCTTTTCTTCTCTTCTTCCTATCCACTCTATGTTTTTTCCTCCTTGATGATGAAGCCCAGGGTTTTGCATGGATGAGGAGGAGAATGTCATTATAGTAGTAGCAGTAGTAACAGTAGCAATAGTGTATAGTAACACTAGCTATAGTAGTGGTGGAGGTATTAGTAGTTTTCATTCAAGTCATAGTGGTGGCAGTAGTAATAGTACTAGCAGTAGTAGTAATATAGGTGTAGTAGTTGTAGGAGCAGTGGCGGTAACCCTGCCAATAAAGACTAATTGCCAGCTTTAATGCAGTTAAATTTAATGCCAGATTCTGTTCTAAGCAATTATATAATGAATAACTCACTGAATCTTCCCAGCAACCTATGAATATTATAATCCATACTTTCCCAGATGAGGAAAACGAGGAACCTGCCTGAGACTGCACAGGTAATAAGTGATGGAGTCTGGATTCTAACACCAGCACGCTCACTCCAGAGTCTGAGTTCTCCTAGTCTACACTCTTCTCCATTTGGAACAACAGCACTGAAGCAGAAGGCAATTAAAAATGTTCAGGTTTTTTTTTTTTCTCTATTCATTCTCTTCTTGAACCTAGAAATGAAAGTCAGTTTCAGTTCTTGTAAGAACTCTGATCAGTGGTACCATCTTTTTGAAGAATCAGGAGCAAGGCTGTCTGGGAGCAGTAGGCTAAAGTTCAGCGGTTGCTCCTGCCATGAGCAAAGGCCAAGAGAGGACCGGGATTGGGGGCACCAGGGACCTGCCAGTCATAATTTGAATGTGGGTTACCATTTTCAGGCCAGCCTGGAGAGTACAGAGAGTATAGTTTTAACTTCTCTGAGGAAATAAGCAGTAGATCTCTCAAAAAAAGAAGGTGAGGATCCCCACCAACAGGAGGGGATCCTTGAGGACAGGCCAACCCCCACGCCCATCCTCAAACTTCTCCACTGACCTTGAGCGCCTCTGTCCTGTCCCACCAGTCTGGGAGGTTTCATGGATTAATGGACTCACAATCTTTTCGGTCATGTCCGTGAGCACAGTGAAGGTCGGTTCCACAATGAAATCAATAAAACCTGCAGAGAAACAGCAATGCCTCAGAGGAACTACAGAGTCAATGGGCTGTTCCACGTTCCCCAGGGGAAACTGGTGAGTCTTTTCTGTCTTTTAAAATTCGTCTGTACAGGAGCTAAAGATCAGATTAAGAGCCAGCGGGTCTTGTTCGTTTAATAGATTCCTTGATTTGAATGCCATGAGTCAGTTCTGTGTCTCCTTCCTAACTTTATGGCTTTTCAATAGGAAATACAATTAAGTACTTTAAAATACATATTCAGCACCTGCTGTGTAATAAGCAGTGTAATAGGAATTGTGAGAAGAATAACAGCACCGGCCTGCCCACAAGGAATTTACAGGAGAGATTAAATGAACACAAAGATGACCCCAAGGAGCATTTGGAGGGCCAGAGGAGGACAGATGAATACTCCTGGGAAGGTGAGAGAGAGGGGACACTGCCCTCCGCTGACAGACCTGTGAACATCTTTATGAGGTTGTAGTGTTTGAGCTGAGGGCTTAAGAATGGGTGGAGAGGAAGACAGGGCCACTCATTCTGGGTAGACAGGGTGGGGTTAGTGAAGTGGCAGATGGGACAGTGCAGGAGGTGTTGAGCAATGTTTGGGGGCTTCTGGACTCTTTTAGACTTAAGAAAAGAAAGCTCAGAAGGTAGATCACCCATTGTTCAGGAAGGGGGATTCCTAGGGAGCTGGGACCTAACAGGGCACTGGAAACCCCTGAAGATGTCTGAGCAACACTGTAATAAGATTTTCAAAATGTTCTTTGGGAAAGTTAATATGGCAAGATGGATGGGAGGGGAGTGAGCCACGTGAAAGTTGGAAGAAAACTAATATCAACCAAAGGATATTTTCCCAGTGGATATCTGGAAATGTATGAATACATATTTGGTTTTCACCATGATGGACATTGGGGTGATACCAGTCTTTGATGCTCAGCAGTGAAAGATGCTAAAAATTCCTACCATGGAATTGACAAAACAAGAATTGTCCTAACCACGTATCAGTAGTATCCTGATAAACACTGAAAGCCACATTTGTGTTCGTTAATTATAGTATAATGTTGAGCTCAAACTCAAGTATTTGATGGTCCCATTATGACTTTTCCCCCAAGTTAAATGCAACATATCCAAACCAAAGCTAACATATTAGCTTTTCCTCCAACCTTGTAACTGAGATTGAGGTTCAACCACGTACTCTAAATTCCCTCCTTTCCCAGAACTTTGTATTCAGCCAAATCCTTCTCACTTGGTATGCCATCTTTACTCTGGAGAGTCCCTCTGGAGAGTCACCAACTCAGTTCTGACAAGCCTCATCTTTTCCTCCCAGTCCTGCAGGAGGCATCCAATGGGTTTCCTCACTGCTATTCTTAACCAAAACCCTCCAACTCATCCTCCCTACTACTGGTGGGGAAGTGTTTCTAAAAGAGGGTCAGCAAACTTTCTGCAAAAGACTAGAGGGTGACTTTAGGTTTTGTAGGCCACTCGTCTCTATTAAAACCACTCAGCTCTGCCGCCTGTAGTGCAAAAGCACAGGCAATATGTAAATGAAGGGGCATAGCTGTGTTATAATAAAATTTATTTACAAAAACAGGTGGTGGATCCAATTACGCCCACAGGCTAAAACATGAATTTAAGTGTTATTTAACCTTGCATTAAATTCTTTAGGTAGATCCTCATTCTGGACAGAAAGTGTAGGCATGTGCTATTCTTAACGCAATATAAAATCTGGGCCTGATTTTCTCTCCAGACATGTCCTTTGCTGCATCCTACTCCCTTCCTACTGCTCCTGCCATATGGAGCTGTTTAGAATTCACTGACCACAATTTATCTTCTCTGTTGTATGTCCTCCTGGACTGCCGTCCCACCCACCCCTAACTCATCTCTAATACGATTCACTATTTGCCTAGATAACACCGGCTTACTTCCCAGGATGCAGCTCAATGATTTCTCTCCAGTAAGTCTAGAATGGACCACTGGGTCTAAGGGTTCCCACACTCTATTTTGTACTGCGAGGTTCAACATTCAGAAATCTACCTTAACATATTAATGCTCTGAAAGATTTTTGTTTTTATAACATCTTACCCACTCCCCCCTAACTGATTTAATATCTTGGAAGACAGATACATATATCACTTGTCTTTGATTTTATAATGTCTATTTTAATGCATAGCAGTGTCTAATACTTGACAGGATTCAAGTTATATTATGAAAAAAAAATGAACAAGGATTCAAAATACAAGTAGAAAAATTGATAAATGCTTATTAAATTTATTTTTTGAATGATTTCACTCTTCAAGGTGGAGATTACTGATGATATTTAATGTATGCATTACATTTAATTTATGGATGGCACTGCTACCACCGCCCATAGCTGAAGATTTTTGCTATACAAGTAATGTAGTCATTAACAATACAAAAGTGATCCTCACCAAAAAGTAATGTTTTGTTTAGTTTAAAAAAAAAAGAAAAGGAAGGAAGAAAAATATTTGAAGAGCTATTCCTGGAAGTAGAGTCATCCAGAAAATGGGTCCATCCTAAACACTGAACTAGCAGTAGCATCACGAGGAGATATGCCATAGAGACTTCTAGTGTTGTAAGCAGGATGGAAAGACTAAGGCAGAACTTGCTTCCTGACAATGACTCATCATTTCCTTAGAAAGCTGAAACCCCTTTCTTCATGGCAGGGAACATCAGAGATACCACAGTGTCACTGTCTGATCTCCCCAGGAACTAGCCATATTCCAAGCAGAGGAATGAAGAAGCTCCATCCATCCAAGCAGCCAAAGCCGATGGCACCGCATGGCAGAACAGAGCCAATCTCCTGGCCAAGGAATCACATAGAACATCTCTGCTGAACTTCCAGAGACTTCCCAGCTGGTGTTTCCTGCTGTCCAAATGGCTGGCAGACACCTACCTACTTGTGACTGAGCAACCATGGTCGACTTCCTGTCACACAGAGGAGAAAAAGGCAGCCCCAGCTCTGCTTCTCTGTCACCCTAGAAAAACAGGAGGTCATGGTAAATTAAAGAACAGTAGGTCGAGCGGCCCAGATTTTATTTAGCAACCTGCCACTTAGGCCATTGGGTTTTATTTTAATTATTACAATTACGTTATGTAATATGTTCTTATGGGTTCTGCTCATCTGCATAAAAGACACCAAGAAGCCAACGCCCTCTGGGGTCCAATCATTACATCCAGCTACAAAGGCTCATGCTGTCACAAAGGCTCATGCTGTTGGACAGCAATTGGTTCCCTGTGGAAAATAAGGCAATGGGCCATGTGTCCTACGGCCTGGAGCCAGCTCTGTAGTCAGAACTACTGTGTTTTCCCAAGTTTTCCTGTGTCTGTGACCTTTCTCTAGCCCTAGATCCCCTCCAAGCTATGGGCAGTGTCCAACTAAAGTTCAAACTGTACTGATTCAGTTTTGCCTGTTAGTGCTACTTAAAGGTGCACACAACTGGAATAAGTGCTCCTGCGCTTGTAGGCTCAGGGCTCTGTTGACAATGAAAAGGGGAACTACGAAGAACCAGAGTAGCTGGGCTTGGTGGCCCACGCCTATGATCCCAGCGGCTCAGAGACTGAGGCAGAATCACAATTTGATAAGCCAGCCTCAGCAAAAGTGAAGCGCTAAGCAACTCAGACCCTGTCTTTAAATAAAATACAAAATAGGGCTGGGGATGTGGCTCAGTGGTTGAGTGCCGCTGTACTGAACAAGAAAATAACAAACAAAAAACCCAAAAAAACCATAGTAAGTAACTATCGAGTTAGACAACAATAAAGCATAATTGTCTGACCGATATATTCTCAGTCTCACCAAGAATCATCACTATAATAAATAAGTGCTTTGGAAAAATCTGTGGATGGAGATGATTTTTAAAAACATGGGTCAGAAGCTCAATATTCCAGTCACATCAGTGAAAATATGTCACCCTTCTTCCAGGAGTGAAGTCACTCTCTTTCATTTACCAGGAAAAAAACCTGCCACAGGAATGGCTACCAGCTTATGCTTGAATCCTGCCCCTCTCCTGGGAGACATGTGATCTTAGGAAGCTTAGGGTTCCTTCCTAAATTTCAGTGTTTTCATCTGTTAAATGTGGGATAGTAGTCACTACCTCATAGAGTTATGACGAGGAAGAAAAAGAAAAATGTATGAAAATAAATAGAACTGTTTGAAGAACTATTATTGTTTCTCAATAGTCTCTATGATATTTAAGGTCTAGATTTGAGAAATATTTAGTAAATCTGTTCCATCAAATATACTCTGGCTTGATAAATATTACCAATGAATTGGTAATAAATAAAAGGTAATAGCAACCTGAAAGCAGATCTGGCTCAAAGACTGAATGTGCATTATTTTTAAGCCATGTTATCAAAGAGAAGGACACTAGCTCACACATACACACATACACACACACACACACACATTTAAATCCACTGAAAAAAACAGAAAAGGAGTGGGTGTCTGAAGAAGGTGAACAATGGCTCCTAGTGGGATATGAGGACATGCAAGGGTCTCAGGAACAGTCCTGAAGTGGCTCAGTTCTTTTGTACCCTTTTCCTGTTCAGACACCCAGGGGTGTCTCTGTTTCCTGGCTGAGGGATGCTGTGTCTCTCAAAAAACTTTAGTGGGAAAGTGGGAAAGCTTAGCTAAAACAATTACAATTCTTTTCTTATTTCTACATAGCAGGAACACAAGTTGTTTTGCTGATACATTTTAATGGGACAGAATAAGAAGGTGAGGTGAGGAACATCCTCCACTTGACTTCTAAGAAGCAAGCATGGATTTGGATTTCATTATCCAAAACTTGCATGATATTAAGTAAGTTCTAATTCTGTGGACTTGCTCGTACCCACATCTATGTAGCACTTGCATCTTTTGCTTTTATTTGAGCTGTGTAGACTCAACCATGAAAAGCCTGTTTTAAAACAATGGTCGCTGACTTCCCTTTGGAGGACACATTCACTTATGAACTCTTTAAAAATGTACTGAACCGTAAGTTATGTGGATGAATAAACTTCTACAGGGGAATCCATCTTGATTGATAACACAATATCCTATGACTTTGTAGTTACTGGCCCTTAGGGGATTATTCAACCGCTTTCCTTTTTACTGAAGAGGTCAAATTTCTCAGAAAGTCTCAGTTGTAATAAAAGATTCTTTTTAAAACTAATTCATTTGTTTTTTCTTCTAGGACTACTCAGAAAAATAATTATCATTTCTATGGTAGGGGTTAAGATAACTCCAACTGCTTAAGTCATGCAGTTGGTATGCAGAAGGAAGATATTGAATATTCGATGAATGAATGAAAAGACTAATTTGGTTAGAAACACTTAAATTCCTTTGTCACTGAGACATTTATGACAGGCAAAGTGGAGAGCAATTAGGCAGGTAGCTATTCACCAGACTCCTACCGCTCCTCTGTTTCCTGTTCACAAGACTGTCTACATTGTGCGGAATCTCTTCTGCTTATTGCTAGATAGTACAGCAAGAGGAGAGGGGATGTATTTCCACCATGGTTAGGGCCTGTAAAATCTCCTGTACCTATTTCTCCATATCTTCCCCCTTTTGCTGGCTTGATGTAGACAAGCACAATAGAAGTCCTTTAGATGATAGACTCTGCTTATCATAGAACCACCTGTCAATCAAGAGACACTTGTCCTGTAACATAAGTGGGTGACACACTTACATTTAGGTGTGCTGCATTACATTTGAAGGTTAGTTTGTTACTGAAACTATATGTAAGCAGCAAACTAGTAAAAAAGAAATAAGAGTCCTTGAATTGGAAGTTCACAGGGAACCTGGCATCTGCCAATGTGAGAACTTCGAAAACAGGTGATATCTCAAGTGAGTCTTTTCAGGTGGAGGGAAGAAAACATAGGTATTTGGGGACTGAACAAAAACATCAAGCTAAACAAAATACAGCAGTGTACCAGGCACAGTGATACACATTTGTAGTCCTAGTACCTCGGAAGGCTGAGGCAGGAGGATCATGAGTTCAAAGCCAGCCTCAGCAACTTAGCAAGGCCCTGAGCAATTCACTAAACAGAATACAAAATAAGGCTAGGGATGTGGCTCAGTGGTTGAGTGCCCCTGAGTTCAACCCCTGGTATTAAAAACAAAACAACAACAACAACAACAAAAATGTGGCATATATACACAATGGAATTTTACTTAGCATTAAAAAAGAACAAAATCATGGCATTTACAGGTAAATGGATGGCCTTGGAGAAGATAATGCTAAGTGAAGTTAGCCAATCCCCAAAAAACAAATGCCTAGTGTTTTCTCTGATATAAGGGGGGTAACTCATAGTGGGGTAGGGAGGGAGAGCATGGGAGGTTTAGATTAATTCTAGATAGGAAGGAGGGGTGGGAGGGAAAGGGAGGGGGCAGGGGATTAGCTAGGATGGTGGAATGTGAAGGATATCATTATACAAAGTACATGTATGAAGACTTGAATTGGGTGTCAACATACTTTATATACAAACAGAGATATGAAAAATTGTGGTATATATATGTATTAAGAATTGTAATGCAAAAAATAACAAAGTACATGTATAAAGGCATAAATTGGCATGAACATACTTTATATACAGAGATATGAAAAATTGTGCTCTATATGTGTAATAAGAATTATGCATTCCACTTTTGTCGTGTATTAAAAAATAATAAAATCAATAAAAAAGAATAAAAAAAGTTTAAACTAGAGTTAGCATAAAACCCATCAATTCCACTCCTAGTTTATACCCCATGAGTATTAAAAACATATGTCCACACAAAAACTTGTATATGAATGTTCACAGTAGCATTGTTGATAATAGATAAAAAGTACAAATGTGCAAGTCATGTTACTTGATAAATGAATAACAAAATATGTAATATCTATATAATGAAATGTTATTCAGCCACAAAGGAATGAAATACTGATATATGTTCTGATATAGATGAACCTTGAAAACATGATGCATTATATAATAAAATCTAGAAAAGGCAAATTCACAGAGACAAAAAATTGATTAGTAGTTGCCAGAGACTAGGGGAAGGAGGAATGGGGAGTAACTACTAACAAGTACTTTTCTTTTTTACAGGGATGAAAACGTTCTAGAATTAGATCATGGTAATGATAATGATTGCATGACTTTGTGGATACGCTGAAAACCATTAAATGGCATCCTGGGAAAGGATGAATTTATGGTGTGTGAATTCTGATTTAATAAAATAAACTCAACAAGTTAGAGAAAAAGTTTAAATATAGTTAAAATTCCCACACTCTATTTTTCTCCCTATTCACAGAGACACCACTGTACTATATGAAAAGAAATGATTTCAGGTTCTCAATAAAAATGAATGTTAATGGCAACTAAAAAAAAAACAAGAACAATCACAACAAAACCAAAATGCAGCAATGTACACTCTCCATCCTCCTCGAGGAAGAGTGCACAAAGATTAGCTATGAGAAAAGTATTGTGCTTTTGGATTTAAGATAGTAAATTTTAGCCCTTTCTTCTAAGAAGTTATCACCTCCAAAATAAGGAGAATAAGAAACAGAAATACAAATAACATTAAAATCTGTAATCTAAATTAAAACTATGTATGGAAGGGTCATCAAATGCTGTGAATATCAAAGAGGGGTGCCGTGAGATACTGAGGCTGGTGGAGGGCAGAGGCTGAATTATGAGCAATCGTACCATAGCTTCCCTCTGATATCTTGGAAAACATAAAGGCACACACATACACCACACACACACACACACACACACACACCACTGCATAGGAATCACAAAATAAACCAAGGAAAATCCCAGGTTGCTTAGAGTACTACTGCTCTTGTTTCCTCCTGGTACAAATCTTCTGCAAATAGGTGGTACAAAAAGAATTCATTTCACTCAAATATAATAATAATAAAATGAAGAAGGAAAAAGAAGGTGGGGGAAAGGAGTGGGAGGAAGAAGAAAAGAAAAAGAAGGAAATGTAACAGAAAGATGAGTATGAGGACCCCAGGAAGGAGAAGATGGAGAAGAAGAGGAAAAGCAAGAGGGGAAAAAATTTTTAAAAGCCCCCTCAAAGTGGGAAGAGAAGGTATGGGAGTAGCTCATTGGCAAAGCACATGCTCAACATGCACACTGCCCTGAGTTCAATCCCTAGCAGTACAAAAGAAAAAAAAGTAAGATAAAGGGACAGAGGGAATAAAAGAAAAGGAGGAAGAGGAGGAGAAGGAGGAAGAGAAGAAGAGATAGACAGACTAACATCAGAAACAGAACAACGGTGCCACCAAGATCAAACATATCTTAATGAACATTGAGAAATACATGTTAACCACAAAAACAGGGTTTCAGGAGAACAAGAGTGAATAAAGTACAGGGAAGATAGATGTAGAGAAGAAAACCAGAATCATAGCATCCATGGAGGTCAGGAGTGAGAAAAGCAGACCAAACAAAGGATTAAAAATATTAAGGAAAAAACAACCAACATGGAAGAGAAACAAGCAAGAAGCAACATATGAGCCACAGTTTGCCCCTAGAGAACAAGTGGACAAAGGAGACATTCAAAGATGTCATCCACCCAACTGGAACCTGTAGAGGAAAGAACATGCCATGTCCCCAGAAGAGCTGACAGGAAACAATCACTACCCAAGCACTCCCTAGAAAGCTCACTGGGCTCGTAGGAAAAGAATTCATCTCAGGTTGTATATATTTAAAATTTTCCATAATAAAAAATCTTTTTTCTTTAAAACAAAAAATAATCTTTAGGAAACATATGCCAAAAGATAAATCACCTCAACACGGAAATATTGTCAGCCTGGCTTCAAACTCTTCATAGCAACATTTGGGTGTGGAAAACACTTGGGGGAGAGTAAAAAAAGACCTCATGGAAAGAAAGTTGGATCTAAAAACGTCACACCCAAGCAAATCGGACCCAAGTATCAACAGCAGCAGGGAAACTCACAAGCAAACAATGACGTGGCTTGAAGAAACTCCATTGTTTCTAGAAGGAACTTCTTGAGGAACCACCTTGGGCAAAGTGCCAACACTGAGTATCACCAAGACAAGAACTACCAGGGAATTATGCCTTTGTCAAGTTTGTTTTTTTCCACCTTTCTCAGTCACATTTTGGGGGGCTGTGCTTTTTGTACACCATATAGTCTACAAAAGGGAATGCTCACTTAAAATATTGGGACAATTTGAAAATAATATAACCAAAAAACAGCAACAAGGAATTAGTTACATTATGAAAGGAAAGGAAACAGGTATTGAAAGTATGAATCACTGCCTTGTCTTTTACAGACAGGGTAAAATATATCATTTATGTCTGATATATAAAGTAAAAGGGCTTTACTTAATAATCAAGGGACACAAGAAGTAAGCAAGATATTAAAGCCATCTAAAGTGGGTATTGGTACATGTATGAAGACACGAATTGGTGTGAATATACTTTGTATACAACCAGAGATATGAAAAATTGTGCTCCGTATGTGTAATAAGAACTGTAATGCATTCCACTGTCACATATAAATAAAAAATTAATTTACCAGATTATATTGTTATGTTGTGTGCATGTGTAAATATGTAACATCGAATCCCACTTTTATGTGTATGCATCAATAAAAATTTTAAAAACATATAAAAAAATAAAGTGGGTATTGCGGAAGGGGTAAGGGAGGTCAACATTTACTAATTTTTATAATGGAGACAATAAATACTATCTGAATAAATAGAGAATTTAGTTTTCATTAGCAAGTTAACCACTAGAAGAACTAAAACATAAAATTTTGAGATAATCAGAAAAACCAAATATATAACAAAGTAGGTGGCCCAGAAAATATAATGAACTATTTTTGAAAAACATATAAAAACAGAAAACATAATATAAAATATGAGAGTAATTAATATCAAACATTCCTATCATTTCAATAGATGATAATGTGGCTACCTTCAATTATACAACAGAAAACATCTGATTGACTTATTTAAGAAATTCAGTTGTATAAAGTATTTAATACACATCTAAATCAAAATATAAAGGCTAAAAGTAAAAAAGATGTGCAAAGACAAGATCAGATTCTTCATGTGAGTTAAATTTGAATTCTAAGAAGAGCACTAGATGAGACAAAGAAGTGGGCTTTATACTGATGCAGGGTACAATAAACTATGAGGGTCTAACAGTTACAAACATCCCAAAACTAAATGGTACAGAATCAGCATGTAGCCAGGCAGGGTGGCACATGCCTTTTATCCCAGCAGCTCAGGAGGCTGAGGCAGGAGGATTGAGAGTTCAAAGCCAGCCTCAGCAAAAGTGAGGTGCTAAGCAACACAGTGAGACCCTGTCTCTAAATTAAATAAATAAATAAATGGACTGGGGATGTGGCTCAGTGGTCAAGTGTCCCTGAGTTCACTTTCTTGTACTCCTCCCCCCAAAAAATAAAATTTTGTGAAGCAAAAATTACAGAGCATATAGAAAATAATCGAAACACCTGTCAGCCCATGATAGCTCAAATTTTTAAAAATGATGTATAAAATACCAAAATATCATAATTAAGAAGGTGGATGGATGTACCTGGTTTTCCTTTAACATTACCCTGAAAATAGGAAATAAATCTACCTCTGATGATCCATGAACACTTGCAAAGAACACTTGCAAAAGTTGACTATGTAGCAGTTGATGTACAAATTTCAAAATAAGATCCAAACAATGGAAAAATTCTTTCATCAAAATTCAATAAACAAAAATTAATTACAAAGTTCTTAAACAAAGAAACATACCACTGAAAAATTATAAACAATGAAACAAAACTTTATCTGAAGCAACTGCTGGCTAGAAGAGATCAAAACCAAAATTACAGAATATTTAGTAAAGAATAATAATAAACATGCTGCATATCAAGACCTATGAAATTCCTGATAATAGAAAAAAAAGAAAAACTCCTAGTTTCATGTTTTCTAAACAAGCAGTAATGAAAGTAAATGAATTGAGCATCCAATTCAGAATTAGAAAAAGAACAAAACAGATTCAAGCAGAAGGAATGAATTAATAAAAATGAAACAGTGATTACAGCAGTATTAAATAAAAAGAAAACAATAAAGCAATTATGTAATTTTGTAGAGAAAGAAGGGGGAAAACATAATAAGTGAACTAATCAAATAGGGTAACAATCACAGACACAGAAGAAATTAAGAATTGAAAGAGAGGTTTGTTAAATATAAAAATATACAGCAATACAAAGGAAATGAACCTCAAGCTTTTACAACAAGATGTATTTGCCAAGGAGGTAAACATACTTTTTTAAAAGTCAATATTTCATTGAAAAGCATCCTGAAGCGATGGCTTGGATTGCATAAATTATGGATATAAAACTGAAGATGTAATGCCCTCTTTAGTAAAGTATGGAAGGTCTGGTCCATGTGCACTGAGGCTATGCCCTTATTTTGAAATATAACCCGACTTTCCAAATGCAATTTTAAAAAAGACTCTACAGTCCCATTGAGATTTCCCATTTGAACTGTCCAATTTAAAATCTATTGTTAAGAGCTGAGGCAACATTTCTCCTACTGGGTTACTTGCTATGGCTTATGACATCTGAATTAAAATATTAAGTCAATAAAAATAATTTACTGACTTATAATTACTAAACATAGTTCCAACCCAGTGAGCTAACATTAGATTCCCAACAGGCAAAAGAGTTCAATATGGTTAGTTTTGCATTGCCTCTAACATATTTTTATTCAACTTGAGTTTATGTGTATATGTATGCAAACAAGGTTTCCTTTATAGGAAGAAAATGTTCACATATTTAAGTCATTCACTCATAATTGAAAAGAGGAAATCACTTCGATCCATCAAACTTAAATGATTAGCTATGTTCTACCCTTTGGTCAAGGACTGAATGGGAGTTTTATTACAAAAGTCATATGGAAGTAAGCATATGGCCAGGGGAGTGGGTATTTGGAGAAAGTTCTGTCACTGCTATTAGAAAAAATAGCCCCTGGGAGAAAATGGCTCAAAATAAGCCTTAAATGAAGGATGAATTTGCTGTCCTGCTTTTATACACAAGTGGGCCACACCTGGAAAGTTCTAGCTCCCCTCTCTGCATACTCACTTTGAGAATTCCCTTTGAGAACTACCCTGGGAGACCAGGCATTGACTTTGCAATGGGTAATGACCCTATTCAGAAGAAGGCACTTGCTGGTGTATCCATATAACAGCTTGTGGGTTCACATGAGTGCGCACATGTGGACGAGCCCCCAGGGACAGAGTGAAAGAAACTGAGTGCTTAAGGTTGGAAGGCTCTTAGAAAACTGGTCCAAATTTACCCAGAACCCCTTATCCTCCTCAACAAACAATTGCAAGACCATAAGGAATTAGAGGGGTGACTTGATTATTCCCAGGCCTCAAATTCATTGGAATAAAAACTCCAATAAAGGGTTTTCTGATGCCGGGTGCTGTGGTGTACACCTGTAATCCCAGTGACTCAGAAGGATTCAAAGCCAGCCTCAGCAATTTAGTGAGGCCCTAAAGCAACTTAGCAAGACCATGTCTCAAAATAAAATATAAAAAAGGGCTGGGTATGTAGCTCAATGGTTAAGCACTTCCGGGTTCAATCTACTGTACAAAAAAATGAAAGGCTTTCTAACTTGTATATGCTGTTGACGCTAGTCCCACTTCATCACCAGAGTGTACAGCTTCAGAAGGAACAAAATACACAGAGATGCATTCTACAATTTCTCCCCTCAAATGAGAATCATAAGATTATGAAATATCACAAGAGTAATTTGCTCCAAAAACCTTTTGTAATCAGTGTGCTACGGTTTGGATGTGTTCCCCCCAAAATTTTCATATGTTTAAAACTTAATCCCTAAAGTCACATGTTACTTTATTTGAAAATGAAGACTTGGGAGGTAATTAGGATTAGATAAAGTTATCAGGGTGGTCCCCCCACCATACAGTATTAGTGGCATACAGTATTAGTGGCTTTGTAAGAAGAGAAAGACCTGAGCTCACAGGTTTGTTCCGTGGTGCCTTCCATCATGTTATGATGAAGCAGGAAGGCTCTGACCAGATGCACACCATGGTCTTGAACTTCCAACTTTCAGAACCAAATTCTAAATAAATATCTGTTCATTATAAATTAACCAGTCTTAGGCCTTTGTTATTGTCACAGAAAATGGACTAAGACATAGCTAAAGAGCCTATCCCTTATCAGTTTTAAGGGACAAAGGTAAGTAAGACTGGTGCTAATAAGCAGTATTTTATGGAATTTTAGATACCTCCAAATCCATGTCCTATTCTTCCCTTCTTCAATTAAGAAGAATTAATTGAATTAACCTTATTAACTTGAATTAACTGTAACTTAAGTCAACCATTGACATGTTACATTTTCAACCCCAGGCCTTAATATCTTCCGCAGATGTCTGAACACAATTCTTTTGGAGACCAGGTTAGGTATACATGCCTGAGACTGAAAAGACTTTGGTCTTGGTAATGTGCATGATTTTCCTTCCTATTTCTCTGTTCTAAATATGTATTTTAAAATTTGTTTGAAAGCAATGTATACTCATTAAAGACTCTGTCTATTCTTGTAGACAACACAACTCTGGATCTTAAGATGTGGTTAAGTTTAAATATAATTGGAAAAATAGTGTCTAATGATTTTCTGACCCTGATTTACCACACTTTGTTTTGGAATTTAATACCCTGGGTGTTTCCACCCCACCAATTGTAACATAGACATGAGTTAAAGATTAACAACTTAATCCCATAGGTCAATGCCAAAATAAGTACCATTTTTTCAATTCATTAGAAAATAAAGAGGAGGGGTCCTCAAATGACATAGAAAATGCTTTTTCTTCTAAACAGAAATGTATAAGATAGAGATACATTTTATAATGTCCTGAGAATCAGAATTTGGCTAAGATTCAAACATGATATATCCAGGAAGGAGGGATCAAAGCTGTGAAACCCACCACTCCACCTGAAGAAAATAACTAATGTCAAGAGTCCTAATCATAGTGGCCCCAAACATGAATTTCCTAAAATACCCGGGGATGACAGCCCTGATGACCAGCACAGCAACAAGGTACCTGTCTGAAGAACTCCTCCAGCAGTGACATGGTCCAGCGGTGGTGCAGGTCCCAGGCTTTTGCAGGATGGCTAATGTCTGCCGTGTGCAGCATCAGGGATAAGGCTTTGGGCTTCTCGATTCTGAAAAGCAAAGTGGCCACACTCAACGACCACACATCTATCCTCAGAAGGATTTTAAAAATCACTGAGGGTTTAAATCCCTTCCATTCCCCCATCTCAAATGCAAACTCAGCTAAATGAAGGAAAGGGGCATTATCTCGCCCAGTGAGAGGGTACACATCACCTTGGTCTCCCTGTTTATTGAACTGGATGCTTCTGACTCCATCCCATTCATGGAATGGCTGTATCATTCAAGAAGACAAGGATCCAAGAATCACAGGCTTTTACTTCCTGTCTTTGCCTTAAGTGGATCTTTGATCATTTAATTGTTCACAAGGGACTATTTTAAATTCTAAGGGGCAAACGGTTACTGGCCCTATGGTTTGTTTCAACTCTGATGAGAATATGCCTAATTGTGAGATATGTATAATTTTCATGCACCCTCCTCCAAACACCCCACTTTATGAGAGCACCCAAAACAAGGTTATGTGAAGGAAATGTGCTTTTACAGTACAACAGGGACAAGGAAGTCCCAGTTCAAACACCTGGGAAAACACTATGTCACCAGCCCACTTACGCTTCTGGCTGCTGTAGAGCTGTTTTCATTGCTTTGATTTGCTGGAAATGGCAAGACATATCCGTGGCCATCACCATCTCAATGACCAAGGTTCGAAACTCCCTTTCAGGGGCACCCGTAGAGAAAAAAGGATAGAAGTAAAAAAAAAAAAAAAAGTGGAAAAGAAAAATTAGTTTATTTTTTGGCACTTCTAATCAAAATCAATTAATCATTTCTGACATTTCTAATCTAATTAGATTCTTTTCAGTGGGTTTTTTATGAGGAATAAATGAAGGTTAAAGATTAAGGAAATCATTTATTAGGAATATGATTCATGAAATACACACATCATTTGGAAAAGTAACTCACAGGAAAAACCCAATGAAGCTGAAAATTATATTAAAGTGCTCATTTCTCAACTCAGTTCAAAGTTTTGAGGATGAATTAACTTGAAAATGATTCTAGGAGCTAGACTGATAATCCATATTATATTTCAGGTAAAGGGATTCTACCTTTTATTTATTTTAACAGACTTTAGTTTTTAGAGTAGTTTCAGGTTCACAGATAAATTGAGCAGCTAGGATAGATACCTTCTCTTCCCTGCACAGTTTCCCTTAGTATTAACATCTTTCATTAATGTGGTGCATTTATTACAACTGAGAACCAATATTGACATATTACCTAAAGTACATACACAAGGGTTCACTCACCACATTGCCCAATTCTACAGTTTTCAACATATATATAAGGTTATGTGTTCATCATTACAATATCATACAGAATAATTTCAGCATTCTAAATTTTCCCATGCTCCCCCTAGTTCCTCCTTCTTCTTTCCTCTGAACCCCAGTAAAATACTCATCATTTTACTGTCTCTAACAACTTCCTTGCGTTATAATTTACATAGAATAAACTTCTTCTGTATAAATTGCATAACTCAGTGAGCACTAACCGTTTACTATGCATAACACACACACACACACACACACACACTAAAATGTACTCTTTTGTTTTGGGCTTCCTTTCCTCAGAACAATAGTTTGCCATTCACCCATGCAGTGGTTCATCAACAGTTCCTTTCCATTTATTGCTGAGTGGATATTCCAGGTTATTCCACAAATGAGAAGTTCTATTTCCCAATGGATGGGCAATTTGGGTAATTAGATTTTTGTTGAGGGCTATTGGAAATAAGGATGGTACAAGTATTCACAGACAAGTTTTGGTGTGAACATATGTTTTCATTTCTTTGGGGCCAGTACCTAGAAGTAGAATGCTTGGTGTTTTAGGTAGCCATTTTTTTCCTGTTATGAGAAACTGCCAAACATTTTTCAAAATAGTTGTATCACTTTACATATTGACCACTAGTGAAAAAAAGTTTCAGCTTTTCTTTGACTACTTCTGTCAGTCTCTAATTTCCATTATTCTGATGGATGTGTACTTGTGTCTCAGTTCAAAGATAGGCAGGAAGGATTCTATTTTACTCAAGGGAGGGTCAGCCTTGTTATCTTTTCTAGCCCTCAACTACTTGAATGAGGTCCACCCATATTAGGAAGGGCAATCTGAGTCGACTCTTTCGCACATTAATCTCATTTAAAAACACACACACAGAAACATCCCAAATCATGTTTGATCAAGTATCCAGCACACAGTAGTCCAGTGATATTGATATAAAATTAGTCATCACACACTGATGCATTATCATTTTATTTATATATATAATATATAATCATATTAATTTTGTTATTGTTTAATAAAGATTGTTGTTACCTATGTTTACAAGATATATTGGTCTTTAATATTAAAGTAATGATGTTTTGGGCAGGGTATGGGTATGGTGTCAAAATTAAGCCTCATAAAACACAAGGAGAATATTTTTCCCTTCTTTGTTTTCTAAGTAAATTGGTTGATGTCATGATATGTGGAATGTCCACCCAAAAGCCCATTACTGAACCCATGGTCCCCAATTCAGTAAGGTTCAGTAGTGGGGCTTTAGGTCAATGGTTGAATCATGAGGGCTATGACCTCATGGTAGTTCATTTGATGGATTCATCCATAGAGAGCTGAATGGACTATAGGGAGGTGGGACCATAGTTGGAGGAATTAGGTCAGTGGGTATGTGCCCTGGAAGGGTTTATCTTCTCTTCAACCTCATCCTTTCCCCACCCTCCCTCCCTCTCTCTCTCTTTCTCTCTCTCTCTCTCTCTCTCTCTCTCTCTCTCTCTCTCTCTCTCTCTTTCTCTCTGCTTCCCCACCACTAAGAGCTGAGCAGCTTCCCTCCACCATGCCCTCCGCCATGATGTTCTGCCTCATCTCATGAGCCCAGGAAAACTTTTTCTCCTCTAAGTTTAAGTTGGGTAGTTTGGTCACAGTGACAAAACATAAAGCTGACAAGTTGCGGTTATTTCTTCTTTGTGTATATGGAATTGCCAGTGAAACTATCCAAGGATGACATTTCTTTGTGGGAAGGGTTTTTTTTTTAATGACAAATTCAATTATCTTAAGAGATATAGGAATATTCAGATTTTATGTTTCTTCTTTTTAATGGAATTTGTCTATTTCATCAAGGTTATCAAAGTTATTGAGATAAAACTGTAATATTTACTTATGTATTTGGTGTCTATAGAATCTGATGGGTAATGGTGTCTCTCTCTTTGGTATTGTTCAGTATGATCAGAGACATCAATTTTTTTTTTTTTGCTCTTTTCAAAGTATTAGCATTTAACTTTAATTTTTGCCTTTATTTGTTTTCTGTTTTTCTTATTTCTTCACTTATCATTGCTAATTCCCTTTCTTCTATCTACTTTGCATTTACTTTTCTTTTTCTATTTCCTTGAAGTCATTTTGATCAGCTCTTTCTCCTTTCCTAAAATGAGCATTTAAAGCTATAAATTTCCTCTAAGCACTGCCTTAATGGGATTCCACAAATTTTTAATATGCTGCCATTTTCATTCTCATTAAATTTGAAATATTTTCTAATTTTCCCTGTGATTACTTTTTGGACCCATGAATTATTTAGAAGTGTATTGTTTAATTTTCAACTATGTGAGATTTTCCCAGATACTTTTAATGATTTCTAATTTACATCCATAGTGACCAAAGATTATAGAAATACATGTTTCTCTTGTCTATCCTACTAATTTTTATATTTTATATTTTGGAGATCTGTAGTTATGTGATATTTATTATGATTGATACGTTATTCATGATGAATTAACTCTTTCATTGTCAGAAAAATTTCTCTTTCCTTGGCAATACTCCTTTTCTTGCAATTCATTTTACCTGATATTAATATCACCACTCTATCTTCTTATACTTACTGTTGGTATATTTATATCATTGCTATCATTTTATTTGTATCTTTATATCTGAAGCATATCTCTTATAGATGGAATGTAGTTGTGTTTGTGTGTTTGTGTGTGTGTGTGTGTGTGTGTGTATATGATATCAAGGTGTTATCTTCACTTGAGATTTCCTACAAAGTTACAAAAAGAGCAAATTTACCTTGTCTTGTCACATTCTCCAAATTTTGACATCCATTCAAAAGTTGCCTGATTTTGTTCTCCCTAAATCCCTCAAGTCATAGAGTCATATAAAAACTTTTTTTTCAGGGTTTCTAGCTGTTATTTGCATGCATATCAGTTCATTAACAGCTTATTTGGCCTGCCAAAAGTAGAATTCCATGTTATTCCAATTTGAAATGAAATAAATATCTGGTAATACATTTGCTTGTAAAGGTTCTAAAAAGTCTGATAGAACCTACCAACTATTAAAATTTCTTTCTGAGAAAGACATAGAATGCTAAAATATGTTGTCTTTGGGTTAATGTGATTAGCTGAGAGCTCTAATTACTAAATTAGTATTTCATTTATGAGATAATACCACACTGTATCTAAAAACTAATAAACTATGATAAAATAACAAAATAACATTTCAAGCTGTCCTTAAATGAAGATAGAATACTTAATCATGTAATTTAAAGTCATAAGCTATAATTTTTGTTTTATGTAAATCCCAAGAAACAGGTGTAGAAACAAAACATGGTACAACAGTTTATAACTATCAGAAATTCCCACCAGTAACTGAGACATTCCATGATTTCAGTCCTTCCTTGAGATAATACTTAAATTCACTCTATGAGACAACATAGCATTGAATAAGAAAACACAGGTATGGAAGGCGAGCACATAAATAGATTTCAATCAACTGTATTTTCAAGAGACTAGTTTGTTCATGTTTTACACTAATTCTACCTATGTATTCACATGATTTTATAACTTGCTTTGTTTAGACTAAATACTCAGGTTATTCACAACTGGCACTTCACAAATATCCACCAATAAGAATGCAGAGATAAGCAAGGATGATTGGGTTGGTGTGCAGCAATGTGCCTGGTGTGAACTGATGCATTCTGGTTTATGCTGGATGAAGCAGTGTCTACACCAGACTCACTGAATGAGTGAATGAAGCTCATAGTTACAGTAGAATGGAAACACAAATAATGCAGCTAAATTTTGGAGAACTATAGCTAAAGAGAGGTAGAAAATCCAAAACAAAAATAAAGATGAAAAAAGTGACATAGCTATGTTTTAAAAGTATGTTAGAGGCAATAATGCAAATTGTGCAAGCTTTGGGGCAATTTGTTAGATTGTCACTTGGCCAGGAATATCTACTACCTAAACAAGCCCTCATGCAATACTTTAAAACTCCGATGCCTCTAAATCTGTGCGAAGCTGTTCTCTGTCACAGTGAACATTGAAAGGATGGAGAAGTTTTGTCTCTAAGTTTAAAAATGCCTTGATCCATATTTATAGCTACAATGAGTTGTGGGTTTGTTATATATCTGCCACAACGTGTGCAAAGCCTTTTAAATGGATGATATCATTTATTATAATCCTAACCACATTGTAGAGTAAATGTTATTATCTATTTTCTGGAAGAGATTAACTTCCTCAATGTCAGACATGTATTATGTGATTCAATCCATATTCAAACCCAGGAGTGCCTAAATCCAAAATCACACACTGTCATTTAGGAGACAGAAATAAGTACTCAGGATTTTTGTAAGTGTAAAATAATTTCCTTAGAAAATTTTAGAAGATCGCTAAGAGTCCAAATCAAATACATAAGGTGTTTTTCACAAACACTAACTGATAAAGTTCAGATTTAAGAAGCTTAGCTAAAAAGCAACACAAGTTTTCTAAGTTAACAAACAAGAAATCTTTGCAAAATACCCTCAACTGGATACTGTTGGAAGAGGATTTTCCAGTTTTCCTCCTCAAGAAGTTTTAGCTCAACACTGAATTATTTGACCCCAAATCCTTCCATTTTCCAACCCATTATTAGAAACACATTGTAAAGATGGAAAAAGCAAACAGATGGGATCGAAGCATCATGGTCTATAGCCTCTATTTACAAACACTTTTGACAAGAAAAAAACAATTAGACATAAGAGAGATGTACCTGCAAACAGAAGTGAGAGCTACAACAATTAAATTGAAATGGGATGCCCTTTCTTCAAGAGCAGTGCATTTCATCTGTCTGCACAGTTCCTTCTCTGGCTCCAGATCTCTCACATCTCATCCTTACCTCCAGTCATCCTTTGAGAGGTTGATCAAGATATTCATCTCCTCATCCTCTTGCAGAAGGCGATAGGCTGCACTCAAATGGTGATTTTCCAATACAGATCTGTCGTTGTATAGAATCGCTGGATCAGACCTGCACAGAGCCACACAGGACTGTTCAGGACATTCCCCTGGAATCCTTGCAGGGAACACCCACGGGATGGAGTACACATGCACTTCTTCCTAGGTTTAGGAACCATCTCCACCCTCATGCTATCTGCATAAATCAGAACCTCAAAGGAACACTATAAATTATCAACAGATGCATGTAGGCTCCTTCACTATCAATATTTGTGTTTGAATTCTGTGTCATCCAGCTCATGAATTCTCTAGAAGCTATATAACAGATCTCAATGACCTGAAGTAGTGGCAAAGGTGGTTTTTTAAAGTGTGGATTATGTCAAACTTTCTTATATTTTCTGGAATAACTTTTAAGTTAAAATTTTTATTTAATTCAATGAATGTACTAACTTATTCATTTTAGTTGTGAGTCTCTGAACACATATCCCCTGCTGGGTATGGTCTATAAGTTACCTCTTCATCTTAAAAATTTTTTCATGCAAAAGCCATATGTGGATAATTGAGAGTAGAGAATAGAGCTGGGCATGGTGACCCATGCCTGTAATCCCAGTGACACTGGAGTTTGCAGGAGAATTGCAAATTCAAGGCTAGCCTCGGGAACCTAGTGGAGCCCTAAGCAACTTAAAATAAAATAAAAAGTAGGACAATAAGCAATTTAGTGGCAAAGTGTCCCTAGGTTCAATCTCCAGTAGGAAGGAAGGAAGGAAGGAAGGAAGGAAGGAAGGAAGGAAGGAAGGGAGGGAGGGAGGGAGGGAGGGAGGGAGGAAAGAAAAACCAAAATTATATAACAGCTGTCATTTTCTCTAAGACCATTTTATAACTGAATGTCACCAAACTGAGCTGTATATTATTTTAATTGAATTTATTTATTTTAATTAAATGAAGGCTTGGATTTTTAAAGCTCACTCATTTCTCAACAAGAAAGCTGAGCGCAGAGTTGTAAGGTGGCTTCTGAGGGTCCCATGGTGGCTGAGTGTCAGGGCTGGGACGGAGGTGAGGACTTCTGACAGAAGGGCCAGTGCTCCCAAGATAGCTTTCACCTGCCACTGGCCAAACTTTGGGATGTCGATAACATACCTCAGAAGTGTTAGGCTTAACATGTTGTCCATCAAGGGACAAACTAAGTCACAGACTTAGTTTTCTGCAGAAGGATCACATAGACTCAGACACACTGAATAAAGCTCTGTCCAAGAAGACCAGTGTTTGAATTTCATTTTAAATGGAGCCTAATGGGACCCACTGGAAATTTTCCAAAGGAGATAATACAAAACACACAAATGCCTTGGTGAAAGATGGCCTCTTTCATCTGCTGAGTAAGTTAGGTACCAATGGGTGTGTATTTCATGGCAGGAAGCTACTTTTCACCTCCTGTAATGAAGCTGCTTTCTTGAGTTGTGACCTTTAGTTTTGGTCTCCAGGCAAAATCCACAGTCATTCCAACCACCCCCCCCACCCTTCCTGCAGCAGGTGCTCTTCATTGCAGTCTCTGTCCTCAGAGCAAAGATTCCACCCACAGACCCACATTGAGCAGAGCTACTCTGTGGAGTTCCCTCCATCTAAGTACCTTGGAAAAGAACTACAAAGGGCTGCTTCCCTGTGGCTGAGATCACCATGCTGGAAGGCAGGAGCAGGAACTAAAGCAAAGAGCTTCCGCCCTCCTGTCTACTCCCTCTGTGCTGGAATGCCCCTCCTAACAGACCAGATGATGTTGTCATTTGTATGTGTGCCTCATAATGTAGCATTGAGTTCATTAAATACATGTAGATTGATTCAATGAACACAAACCTATCTGGAGTACACACCTGCTTTTTCAAGTGAAATCAGCAAGTATTTATTTAGTATTCAACTATCCAACCCCTGCCCCCATGATTTTTCTCTTTGTCTTACCACCTTTCCTCAAATCCAAGCTTTCTTTGGTTCTTATACCAAAGCCCAATTAACCCTACTGTCAGATTCTGTTCAATTCCACATCACACTGTCCTCCAGAAAAGGCAGGGTTTTAGATTTACACAGAGGAGGAAAGGAATGGATAGATCCACAGCTTGGGAAGAAAGCATAACAAAATCAAAATCCTTCATACTGAAATCAATCATGGATGTCTATTAAAGATCAGGAGGTTTAGAATAGGCCACTTGGACCCACAGGTACTATTCTCAGTGGAGGTTCGTGTTTACCTGTGCTGTTCATCAGGAAGGATGCACAGGTTGCTCATGGTGAAGGTGGCCGGCATGAGACAACCCAGCTTCCCAAGCCCTGTGCCAAAGAACAGTGCAGGCACTGAACAGAAATTAAATCAGAGAAAATGAGCAGGGCAACTCACCAGAACCCCAGAGATCAGAGGTCAAGAAGGCTCAATTACTGTTGATGTCAACAGAAAGTCCAATCATCACCTGTCTCTGATTTAGTTTGCATGGCTTCTGGGCCTCTGTGCTAATACCCCACTACCTATCAGAAATAGGTAGAGTAGGCCTAGGACATTTTAAATAAAGAACGATTAAAATAGAGAATGTTTCCTTGCTAGATCTGAATCAAATACAAGAATTAAGAGCAGAAGGCTTCTTACACCCTGACGCTGATCAGGCCAATCTTTTGTGTATATGTTCTTTTTTTCAGAAACTCAAAATAGAGTAACCATGTAAAAGACAGGTGACAAATACCTCTCTGACTTCTAAAACTCTACCCCTGCCCGATCCCGCCTCTTCTCCAACATGTCAGCATCCTCACCGAGTCTGGATATGGAAATTGTTGGTAGTTCCGGTGTGTTCATAGTCGTGGATGGCAGCTGAGAAGATTATAGCAAAGATCTCCAGCTCCGTCAGCCAGTTCTGAAAGGGAGATTACAGAGCAATCAGATAATCTGTCTCATTCTCAGAGAAAGTCTTCAGCACGCTGACTACAGGCCACACGGCCGCCTTCCCACCCACAGCTGTAAGTTCCTGCCAAGCACGAGCTTTCTGACATGCAGAAGTGAGGGTGTTTTGTTCCCCCCTGTGAAGAGACGGCAGGACTTGTGACTTAAAAAGAGCAGGCACCGTTGAAAGAACTGGTACTTTTCTCTTTTTTTCAAGAAAGCTGAAAAACAGTGAACACAAAATCTTTAAAAGCCCTCATCATCACATTCTCCAACAATTTCCAAATAATGTAACTAGGGTTCTCTGTCTCTCTTACACACACACACTCACACACACACTCACACACACATACACACACAAGGTTTCAACAGAACATCAAGCGCTAAGAGGAATAGAAAACCTAGTGTCTGATCAGTGGGTGAATATCCACCACAAGGTGGGTAAAGACAAATGGAGAAATAATACCTGACTTTCTGCCCTGTGTATGCTATCACCATCCACACTGTCCAGGTTGGTGTAATTCAATGGTTTGCCAAATGTGTTCCTTGGACCAGCAGCAGCAGCATCCCCTGAAGCTTGTTAGAAAGTCAAGCAAATTCTTTGGCTCCACCCACCCCCATGTGGGGATGTGGCTCAGTGGTTAAGCACCCCTGCTTGAATCCCAGGTAGTAGACAGAAATCAGAGAGATGGCCCAGAAATTCTAAGTTGTCACAGTCATCTCTGTGTTAGTAAACCATCCAGATAATTCTGATACACACCAAAGTATGAGAACCACTGCTTGTGGAAGTTCCTTAACTGATTTCCATCTGGTGGTCTCTGTGTGTTCAGGGATGGTTGCCATCCTCTCTGCAACCCTTACTGCCCAACGCCCACACAGCAGAACCTTCATGACTCACTGGCGCCCCCTTTGGGACCCTCTGCTCACTTGTATTGCTGGTTGAATTGATGCTCACAGAATTCAGTATGGTTATTCTCAGCCCCACTCTGACACTTTATACTCATTATTTCAATTATGTAATTAAATGTGACATAAACCAAGAGAATATGAACACAAAATAATTAAGTTGTTATTTCTATAAGAACTCAAATTCAATGCTTTGGAAAGTTGCTAAAAGAACTGCTTTCAAAATACAAGACAACTGTGAAACCATAGAAAACAAGTATAAAAATTTAAGGAGACTGTACATTCAGTTTGTTTC
This sequence comes from Marmota monax, assembly GCF_021218885.2. Lineage (NCBI taxonomy): Eukaryota > Metazoa > Chordata > Mammalia > Rodentia > Sciuridae > Marmota > Marmota monax. Next base: position 4,381,558 of record NW_026694821.1, read on the forward strand.
ATGAGTCTCTTTAAGCTCCCATTTCACTTGAAGGACATGAAGCTAGAAATCTTAGATATGGGCAGGATTGCTCTCAGATGACAACAGACACTGCAATTAGCAGAACTCAGAAAAGAGCTTATGGTCTAAATTAAAGATAAGTGCATAAAATATATTTATGATTAAAGGTCATACAAAATGACTTAAAATGAATTCTTTTTTTGTGATATCCTATTTTAACTATTTCTTTCATTTAACTATTGATTTTCTTCTTTGTCTAAGAAAATTCCTGAGATTCACTTTCTTATTTGAGGATGGGTAAGTGAAAAATAAATAAACCAATGGCATACAACTATAAAAAAAAACTTCAGAATAAGACGAAGAATAAGCATAAAGATAACTCAAAGAAAAAAAACTACACTTTTTTGGTGAGGATGTGGGGAAAAAGGTACACTCATACACTGCTTACAGGATTGCAAATTGGTGCAGCCAATATGGAAAGCAGTATGGAAATTTCTTGGAAAATTGGGAATGAAGCACCATTTGACCCAGCTGTCCGTCTCCTTGGTCTATACCCAAAGGACTTAAAAACAGCATACTACAGGGATACATCAATGTTTATAGCAGCACAATTCACAATAGCTAAACTGTGAAACCAACTTAGATGCCCTTAATAGATGAATGGATTAAAAAATGTGGCATATATACACAATGGAATATTACTCAGCAATAAAAGAGAATAAAATCATGGCATTCACAGGTAAATGGATGGAGTTGGAGAATATCATGCTAAGTAAAGTTAGCCAATCCCCCAAAATCCAAATGGAGAATGTTTTCTGTGATATAAAAATGCTGATTCATAATGAGCATGGGGGGGGGCAAGCATGGGAGGAATGGAGGATCTTTAGATGAACTTTAGATAGGGCAAAGGGGAGGAAGGAGTAGGGAGGGGGAATGGGGGTAGGAACGACAGTGGAATGAGATGGACATCATGACCCTAAGTACATGTATGAAAACACAAATGGTGTGACTCTACTTTGTGTACAACCAGGGACATGAAAAATTCTGCTCTATTTATGTAATATGAATTGAATTGCATTCTGCTGTCATATATAAATTTAAAAAATACATTAAAAAACTACACTTCTTATAAATTATTTCTATCAAAATCTAGCATGAAATGTCAAGAAACTTTTTGGCATCCTCCATAATACACCTCAAAAATACACACTGAGGTCAGGTATGGTGGCGCACACCTGTAATCCCAGCAGCTCAAGAGACCAAGGCAGGAGGATCACAAGTTTAAAGTCAGCCTCAACAACTTAGCAAGGCCCTAAGGAACTCTGCAATACCCTGGCTCTAAATAAAATATAAAAAACAGCTGGGGATGTGGCTCAGTGGTTAAGCACCCCTGGTTGAATCCCGGGTGGTGGTGGTGGTGGTGGTGGTAGTAGTAGTAGTAGTAATACTACTACTACTAATAATAATACAAACTGAGGTACAAGGAACAGAAAGACAGAAATCAGTGAGACGAAAATCAAAAGGAGGGGAAAAAGAGATAGATAAGATGAGGAATGACAGCAAGAAAACTGAAGCTACAAAAATGTTCTGCAGGTAGCAAAGAACCCTTTATTATCTCCCCATGGTACCCAGGTAGGGGGTGTCCCTCAGTGTCAGACCCAATTCTAGGTGCTTTTTATGTAGAAACTCATGTCACTCTCACAACATCATAAAGGGAGGCACTGAATATAAAACTGAAAATGGTAGAGATTCAGGACCTACCCAAGATGACACCTGTGCTAGCCATGTGAAAACCCAACATAGTATGTCTCCAGAATGCTCACTTATGATCTTTTAAGTTGTATTTTCTTGGGTCATTGCTCATGTGTTCATACAATTTTTCATAAAGTTATATAGGTATGATTTTATATTGCACATTTTCTTGATGTTGTCTAGACATATCGCATATAGTTTTTTTGACTTTGGCAATCTCTTTCTTTCCTTTCCTGACATCCTATCTTGACCCCTCCACCCCTGACTCCCTCTACCTACTCCCCACATACATCTACTTTTCTAAACTCCTGCAAAATAATTTAACATTTTAAAGTAAGGTTATGAATGGGAAACAGTGTAGCATCTAAGCAAATCTGAGTCACAGAACATCAGCCCAGTCAGCAGAAAGCCTCTAAATTAACTGTAATTACAGTTCCCACATCACAAATACCAGTGACACTTCCTCCTTCCCCAAACAAACGAACCAAACCCTGGCTTTGGTATAACTCACTTCTAATAAACCAAAACAGTGCATGATTAAACAAACAAAAAAACCCTCCAAAACCATAGCCTTTAAATCTCATTTTAAAACCCAAGCTTTTCAACAATCCAAACAGATGTTTAGGGTCAATGATGCTAGTTTAGGGATACGAAGAAAGTAGAGATGGTGTCTGGGGTAGGTGAAGGGAGGGGAGAGAGAGATAATTTCACAGAGAAGAGACATTTAAGATGGGCCTTGAAGACTGGACAGAGCAAGAAGTGGAGGTGGGCATTTTCAAGAGAAACTTGTTCATCTTGAGGAAGGAGATAAGCCCTTGAATGGAGTGGGAGTTAGGGCTGATTAGGGCCCGGTGAGCCTAGAATGAGTGAGGAATGGAAACTGGGTTCAACAGGCAGTGAAGTTCACATGTAAGAGAGTGAAGTTCACCCACACCCAGCACACCACTGCAGGAGTAGGAAAAGGAGATAGGAGAGCATCATCTAGGGACTGGAAAGTTCTTATAGGATACAGGGACAGCTTGGAGGTAGGATCCAAATGAACTAGCAATTAACTGAATTCATAGTGGGGTGGAGGGGTCAGTTAGAAGTTGCAGTCAAAGAGAACAATGAATTCAATATGACCTCAGCACTCTCATCCTGAGTAGCTAAAAACACCTTGGGTATGAGAAAAACTCTTTTGACAGAAATTGGGCTTCATATTAAAATAAAACCAATAAAAATGAAATAAAATACAGTTCAGATTCCCCTTGCCTTTTCTAAATTAATATCTGAGAATGCAGATGGTTTTAGGTCAATGTATAATGAGCCAGAAATTTAAGTCCTACAGGCATTTTATACCAGATTTATTAAACTGTCGAGATATGCCATACATCCTATCAGCATTTCCTTATTTACAAAATATGAGTGGCATGGATGATTATTGACAGGCATTTCTAGACAATTGGTAATGGTGGACTGGGATTGTGCTGTGACCCCAGGAAGGCAAGTTGTGGGGGTGGGGGGCAGGGTGTATGGGGGCAGACAGGGAGAGATGGATGTAACAATCCAGAGGAAACTGGAAGGAAAAAGACCTGGATGATGTTCCATTGCTAGAGGAAATATTATCAGTAATTTGTTGACTTTGAAATATGAATGGTGAAGTTTATTTAGTTAACTGTTTCGCTCCAATTTTTTACTGCTACCTTAACAAATGACCACAAACTTAAAAATACTTCTCATTTATTGGCACATAATAGTTCTATACGACAGAAGACCAGAACAGCATGGCTGGTTTTCTGGTCAGGGTTTTACAAGGCTGAAATCCAGCTGTCGGCATGGTTGTCTTTCTTTCTGGGAGTGTCCGGGGCAGATATATATTCATGGCACGAGTGAAATTTATTTCCTTCTCATGGTTTGCATTTGCCTGGTTTTTCCATCTTTAAGCTAGCATTGCTTAGGCCTCTCAGACTTCTTCTACATTGTCTCTTCGACTCTCATGGACTTGTGAGATACTCTTGGGACCACCTGGAGGATCCAGGATAATCTCCCTACTTAAGGACTTCTGATTGGTAAACTTAACTGTAAGTTTCCTTCTGAATTTTTTTTTTAACCATCTTATGCAACATGTTAGCAATGGGACGCCATAGGACAAAAGTCACAAGGGCCAAATTTCATCCAATTACAATGCCTAATAAAATTATTCAGCACTATTAAACCAAGATGTCAGTTTAACATCCTTAGTGTTTTCCTTATAAAGAAGATGATATCATATTTGATCAAAAGAAAAAGATACACACCTTCTCCTTTCTGAAAAAGCAGTGTTAATGGCACCACGCCTGACCAAAGCAATGAAACAACCATGGATAGTTCTAGAGTTTGGAATATTTTGGCCTAAATTAAAAGCAGACCAGAGCCTGGAGTCTGACTAATATCTACTTAATTAATAACAACTCTTCAATCTAAATTTGCTCAAGGCTTTTCTCTTATAAGTGAAAAAAATTCTTCTGAAAGAATTCAAGCATCTTCTAGATACTTCTGTTAAACAACAGTGAGTAAAACAAACAGATTACAATGTGTAATACTGTTGATGTTCAAGCCCAGACATCACTTAATCAATGGGATATTTTAGTTCCCCCTGTGCCTCACAATTCATAAAACTGAAATGATTTAAAGCATTTTCCCCTCTTCATTGGTATGGAAGGTTAGAGTAACAATATACTCTCCATTCATCAGAATGCTCCCCAGTGCATCTGCAAGCTCACCATGAAAGAGGTTTGTTTTGAGCTGCATTGCCAAAAGAGAGTGGGAGGGAAGTAGTTTCTATATTTAAGAATTATTCTGAATATGGCCTGGATTGATAATGGCAAATGAGCTCATTTAAGAGCAGTATGCAGTACATCATGATCACTGCTATGATGTAACATTTATGTCAATGACAACTTGGATTAGAATAAAAGCTTGGGAGTTTGTTTTTTTGTTTGTTTGTTTGTTTTTTGAGAGCTGAAACAGCTGTGTATGATTCACCTTTATATTCTTGTAGCATACTGTGCACAATACATACTAAATGTATGTTGAATAGATGAATTCAATGTGCATTTCTGACTCCATTGTGTTCTTCACCAAAATATCTTCAAATAAATGCACTTGAAGAGTCTATGGCATAAACAGCTCTTTTTGGCCAAAGACATTGTAGAATCATGGCTAAATATTTCAATTCATGGTCTTAGAAGTCAGACTGGGTGCCAAATACTGTTTCTGTTGTTGTATTAGTTTGCTGAGGCTACCATAATAAAATACCAAACACTGGATAGATTAGCCAACAGAAATTTATTTTCTCCCAGTTTTGGAGACTCTAAGTCCTAAAAAAAAAAAAAAATACCAGTAGGGCTGGTTTCTTCTGGGCCTCTGTCCTTGCCTTATGCATCCTTACATGGTCTTTCTTCTTGTATGCATATGACTATGTCCTAGTCTACTCTTAGAAGGACACCAACCACATCAGACAAGGGTCCACCACATGATCTCATTTTACCATATGTCTTCTTTAAAGGACATCTGTCCAAACACAGTCCCATACTGAGGTACTGGGGTTAGGACTTTAATATATGAATTTATGGGGAACATAATCCAGTCTAGAACAGCTACCAGGATCACCTTAATCTCTGTGAGTCAGAGTTTCCTCTCCTTTAAAATAAGACTATTTCTACTTGGAGGGAAATCACTGCTGGTTGCTCAATTTTCTCTCTTCCTAATAATATCTCTGATTTTTGTTCGGGAAGGTAATGTTTCCAGTCTTCTCTTGACATTCCAGTGGCCATATGACACAGTTCTGGACAATTCCATGTCAGTGAAAGTTACTGAATTGGATTTCAGAATAGCTCTTTAAACGTGAGTAGATTTATTCGGTCAACAATCTTTGTGTTCTATCTTTTCCTGTATCTTCCTGACCCATTGAATCAGCCTGGATAATAATTACCTTTAGGAATACTCTGATCATGAGATGATGCAGGCATATCTATATGTATATAAATATTCAGAGTAGATAGGATTATTTATCTTATTTTTCAGTTAATCACACATTATGATCATTTCCCTAGATCATTATATATTCATGATAATAAGAAAAATCGTTATATTCCTTAAATAATTTTTGGTATGGTTCTGCTACTATAAATGGTACTTCTGTGTTTTTTTTCTTACACAGTAATATTTTCCTACTAGAGTTGAAAGAGCTATTCTAAAATCAGTCTGGATATTCACTTATGAATATTCTCAAAAAATCAGAGATCACTAGACATTTCAGGGAAAATATACTAATCATCATCTCAGGATGAGAACCTCCTTAGAGGTGATTGTTATCTTCAGTCTAGTGTTTATCTTTTAGGTGTTTTCTATGTATTTTCATGTATACATCTACATATGCACACACATATGTGTTATGTTTAATAATAGATAAAGTATGGAACATACTTTTCTGCAATGTTTTTAACTTAATAATATATCTTGAATTTTAGTCACATACACTATTTTATTATTTGTAACTATGGTATTCCAGAGTTTTAATTATTTCCTACTGATTATTACATACTTTGCAATTTTTTACTATTACAAACATTGCTATAATAAATCTTTTTTTAGAGAGAGAAAATTTTTTAATATTATTATTATTTTAGTTTTCAGTAGACACAACATCTTTATTTTTATTTTTATGTGGTGCTGAAGATCGAACCCAAGGCCCCGTGCATGCCAGGCGAGCGCATTACCGCTTGAGCCACCTCCTCAGCCCTGCTATAATAAATCTTATTATACGAGGTTTCCTTGGGCATACTTGGAAGAACTAGAGGATTGATATGCATATTTTTCTTTATAATAGTACTATCATTTGGATCATAAATGTTTCCCAAAGACAGGGTGTTGAAGACTTAGTTCCCAGATTGGCACTACTGGAAGGTAGTAGAAAATTGAAGAAGTAGGGTTAGTGGGAGGTCTTCTGGTCACTGGGGGTATGCCACTGAAGGTCACAGAAGAATCTTAGCCACTTCCTCTTCCTCTCTTTTGTTCTCAGTCATGAGGTGAACAGCTTTGCTCTGCTACATGATCCTGCCACAGTGTGTTCCCACGGGTCAAAAGAGCACCAATCAGTCATGTACTGAAATTCCAAAACTGTGAGCCAAATAAACCATTTGGCTTTCTTTATAAGTTCACCTATCTCAAGCATTTGTTATATTGAAAGAAAGCTAAAACATAAAACTGGTTCCAAGGTATGTTAGTCAGCTTTTCATTACTGTGACAAAATGCCTGAGATAAATCAGTATACAGAAAGAAAAATTTATTTTGGCTCATAGTTTCAGAAATATCAGTCCATGGTTATTTGGCTTTGTTGCTTTGGGCCTTTGACAAGGCAGAACATCACAATGAGGAGTGCATGGTAGAAGAAAGCTGTTTGCCTCATGACAGGAGGAAAGCAAAGAGAGAAAGAGAAAAGGGAAGAGAGACAAGGTTTACCCTCAGGAACACACACTCCCTCAGGGACCTACTTCTTTCAACTAGGCCCTGACTCCTAAAGTTTCTACCACCTCCAGTTAGCACCACAAGCTGGGGACCAACCATTCCAGCACACTCCAGATCCAAACCTTAACACAAAGAAGGGGTCATTGTTGTGACTACACAGAAGATGATGTGGAAAAGCCTTTTAGAATGGGTTTGCTGAAGCAGTTTGCAAAGCAGGCTAAAGAAAGTCTAGAATGCTATAAGTGAAGATTAATGGGTAGCTTACTGGGTGATTCTGGTGGGGCTCAGAAGACTAGTGAAAGTGCAGACTGAAGGCTGTGCTGATGAGGTTGTAGATGTGAAGGAGGGCTCTGATGCAAACTGAACTAGAGGCCACCATCCTATATAAGAAAAATTTGAAGGTATTTTGTCCAAGCCCTGAAAATTTGTGGGACACTGAGTTTAAAGGTTATGGACTAATTTATCTAGGGAAGGAAATTTTAAGGGCATGGGTATTACTTGCTACTTTTAGCTAAATTTATAGGAAGAATCAGGAGCAAAGAGGAGCAGGTCAGAAAGATATGGAAAACTTGCAGTTGACCTTGTCCTGAGAAGAAGTTCATGCATGTAAAGTTCTGACCAGGAAGAGTGCTGGTGTGGTGCTAGTGCCATTAAAAAGAAAGTAAGTGCTTTGGACAAGGACAATAGAAAATATACCATGAGGACTTCTCAGGTATGGGCAAGAACCTACCCACTGCAAGGTCAAAGGTGTAAAAGTGCAAATTTGTTTCCAAGACTCTCCAGGACAAAGTCTTTTTGGAAGACAGCTCTAGGGCATCCTGTTTTTCTCAGGACCACCTAAGCCCACAAGGGACTCAGAAGCCACTGCAGTCATTGTTTAAACAGGTCCAGGTACAGCTCACACTGGATGCTGACCTGAGATCGTCCATGGTTTTGCAGCATACATAATGCAATAGTTATGAGGTCATAGAAGCTTCCACCAAGACTTCACAGGAAAGCCTGGGAGGCCATACAGAATGTGGCAAGATCAGAATCCCTATAAGCAGCCCATGACAGGGAGGGCAACATATGCAGCTATGAGAGTGAAGACGAAGCTGCAACAGAGACCCCAGACAATCAGAGATGCCAGGATGAGGATTATCATTCAGAAGGAAACTGCAGGCAGCATGCAAAGCTAGACCAACAAAGTGGCTATGTGTGCTGCTACCAGCAAAGTGGTTAGGTGTCAATGCCCAAGCTTCTGGGAGCCCGCATCCTGCCATAGTGTTCCCCCTGGATGCCAAACATGGAATAGTAGAATTTAATGTTTGTCCTTCTGGGTTTGGATGACTCCATGCTACTTGGCTATTTCTCTCTTTGGGAATGTGACTATTCACCCTGTGTCATTGTATTTTGGAAGTATGTATGTACATGGAAAATAGCAAATAGGTAACTTTCCTTTTTTGAGTTTTTGAGGGACTTACATCAAGCTTGAGGGGCTGCAGCTAAATTTGCCTTGAGTCTTAGAGGAGAACTTGGAATTGGATTTTTAATTAATGTTGGAATAGTTAAGATTTTAGGGACTCTTGGAGATAGAATGAAAATTCTTTTGCATGGTGAGATAGACATGAGTTTCAGGAGGGTCAAGATGAAATGCTATAGTTTGGATCTTCAATGTTCCCCAATGGCCCATGAATTGAAGTCTTAGTCCTTGGGCTTGGTGCTATTGGCATGTGGTAGAAACTTAAAAGAGGCAGGGCCTAGTAGAAAGTCCTCCAGCCATTGAGGGCCGGCCCTTGAAGGGGATGGTGGAATCCGAGCCCCTTCCTTCTTCTTTCTTCTCTTTTGTTCATGGCCATGAAGTTGAATGACTTTGCTCTGTCACATTCCTCACCATGATGTGCTACCAGGACCAATACAATGGCATCCTCCACTGAGTACACCACTTTCTTTGCTTGGCTTTCATGACCCCAGGTCCTCTTGCCTTTTGTCCCAACATCACTGGCCACTCCACTTGGGTTATTATTTTTTGGTTCCAATTCTTTGCTTTCATTTTAAAACTCTGGAGAGCTCCAGGACCCACTTCAGAGCCTCTTCTACCTCTCTGTTCACCCTCTTTACATATCCTTGTTTGGTTCCCTATCACTGTCTGGTGACAACATATCCATGACAACCTCATCTACAAGTCTATCCCTGACCTCACCCATAACCCAGAGTCTTGTTGTTTTCTCCTTACCTGCCATCTCCACACAGAGGTCTGATAGGGATTCTGAATCTTTACGTTGTCCAACTAATAATTTTGATTCTTTTCCCCCCTAGGTCTGCTTAACCAAGCTCTCTTGTCAACCCTGTTCATCAAACCAAAAATCTAAGTTTTACTCTCAATTTAATTTCTGACTTCTAGTCATCATATTTATTTGTTCTAATTAGTTATACATGACAGTAGAATGTACTTTGACTATAATCAGTCATCCCGTTTTAACCCTACCTAACAGGCAAGTTTTTCTTTCACTCCATCCCAGTAAAGTACTTTCTAGTTCAGGCTACCACTAGTTGTCTGCAGGACTCCTCCAACAGGCTGCCTCTGAATCCATCCTCCACAATAATCCTTTTCTAATTTTTATCAGATGGCATTCACTCCCATTTCCAAAACTCATGAGAGGCTTCCCACTACTCCAAGTGCTGGAACCATTACCCAGGCTTGTAAAGCCAGACCTGGTCTGGCTCCTGCCTTCAACCTCATCATGTGCCACTGTCACCCTCACATGCTGTTCCCACCATGCTCACCTTATTTCTGCTCAGTGAATGCAGCCAGGTTATTCTCCCACCAGGGCTTTTATGCCATCGCTGACATAGTCTGCTGACATTGTCTCCTTTAGCTCTCAGCATGGCTACAGCTGAAAACCACAACTATCTCAGCTTAAATATTACCTCTGGAGACAGTCAGGAAAGCCTGACTATCTAATCAAACTCCCAGCTTTCCCTGTGTGGTGCCCAATTTTAATTCTCTGCAGAGTATTAGTGTGTTCTCTCATCTATTTTTTATTGGTCCACTCTAGCTATACCGTCCCACTAGAATGTAAGTTCTTGAAGTGCACAAGAGGTGTATCTTCACCCTGGGTCTTAGTCCCCTCAAGCTGCTATAACTGAATGCCACGGACAACAGAAGTTCATTTCTCACCACTATAGAAGCTGCAAAGTCCAAGATCAAGATGCTGGCTGATTTGGTGTCTGGTGAAACCTCATTTCCTAGTTCATAAAAGGCACCTTCTCACTGTATCTTCACATGGCAGAAAGAGAAGGGTCTCTGGGGTCTTTTTTGTAAGGACACTAACCCCATTCATGTGAGCTTCTCCCTCATGACCTAATCACCTCTTAAAAGCCTCATATCACTGTCTGGTAACAACTTGCTCATGACTACCTAATCTACAAGTCTATCCCTAATGATGGTATTTCCTAATACCATCACTTTGGAGTTAGGATTTCAACAGATAAATTTGGGCAGGAGACACACTCAGTCTGTAGCAACCTGTAAAGAAGTACCCAGCACCTAGCACCTAAGACGCGATTAATAAATATTTGGGTGTATTTATGGCTCTCTCATTAATTTTATTGGTATATTTGTTTACTTTTTCATAAATGCCACCCATTTTATTACTGCAGCTCTGTAGATATTTTCATTTTATTACTACAGCTCTGTAGATATTTTAATATCAGTAGAGTAAAACTCTCCCCCCACACATTATTCTCTTCAGAATTGTCTTTCCTAAGATTATGAAATACTTATTTTACATGAATTTCAGATTCAGATGATCATGTATCATGCTAATTCTATAGGAATTTTGATTGGTATGTTTTTGAATTTATAGATTAGTTTGAGGAAAAATCACATCTATAGAATACCATCTATAGAATACTATGTAAAACACTGTGTAATTCTCCACTTATTTAAACATTATTTTTGTGCCCTTCAATTTAGCTTTATAGCTTTCCTTTTATGAGTCATAAAGTTCTTTATAGGTAATAATTTTTGAAAACTGTTGGGAATATATAGTTTTCTATGATACTTATTAATTTCCACTGTATAAGTAGCTTTTCTACTCAGACATTATTGGGGGTTCTTATTTCCTTTTTTAACATTTTTTTATTTATATATGACAGCAGAATGCATTACAATTCTTATTACACATATAGAGCACAACTTTTCATATCTCTGGTTGTAGACATAGTACATTCACACCAATTCACGTCTTCATGCATGTACTTTGGATAATAATGATCATCACATTCCACCATCATTAATAACCCCCTGCTCCCTCCCTTCCCCTCCCACTCCTCTGCCCTATCTAGAGTTCATCTATTCCTCCCATGCTCCTGCTCCCTCTTATTTCATCTTGTAGATAGCATATAGCTGATTTTCTCGATTTTCTAAAGGAGAGGATCTCAATATTTTCACAGTGTGCTCCTTTACTTTTTAAAATACTATATTGCTTTAGGTGAGATGTCCATAAATATACCCAATAACAATATAAATGTGGACACCTGTATTTGACCCCATGCTTTCCTGGAATCACTACCAAGTGTGACATTTGTTCTAAGTTTCTGGTAGAAATCCTTTATCAAATAAACAAGTTCTCTCTGTAGTGTTTCTATAACTTAAAAAAAAAAGACAGCCTTTAAATAACATTTTTAAGAAATTAGTTTTACAACAACAAGTAAAAAAACACTAATAGGTTTTGGTAAAATCCTGCAATGTTTTAACAACAACACTTCCTAATTATTGAGCTTCCTTTGTGAGGCAGACAAGGGGCTTAATATATTTGATACTTTATTCCTAACTGTCAAAGCATTTTTACAAGGTGGAGTATTTTCCACCACTTTAAAAATGAGACAATATTGGCTCCAAGACTCATGTAATTCATCATAGGTCACAAATCGAATAAGTAATTAATCCGAGATTTACATCCACTATATCTAGCTCCAAAGCCAACATTCCTCCCACCGTTTTCCATTTTTAATTCAGTGAGATATTAAACCACGTCTTTCAACATGCCTTAGCTGTAAAGATAACAAATGTGCACTGGGTTTATGAGCTAATTGATAACCATAACCAAAGAATGTCTATTTTGGTGCCAATTCTGATGGAGAAGTAAAAGGACTTTGAGACCCTCTCTGGTCACTAACAGCTATGCCTTTTATTAATGGCTTATATCTAGGTTTAAGAAGACAAAGGCACAGATAACCAATTTAGGTCAGCTAATACAATGGATTAGGGAAGAGAGATCCAGAAACATCTAAAGAGCAGAAAGGCTGAGCCATAATAAGCAAGAAGATTTTTTTAATGATTATAAGTAAAGATTGAAACTTAGGTTCAAAAAAATCAAATGCACACAACCAGGATAAAAATAAGCACAGTCTTGTGAAAAAGACCTAGCAGTTTAAGCCAAAAGGTAACTTGGTATAATGTGGTTGCTACATCTACTCAATATGGGTGTATATCATAGTTCTTGACCATCCCAAGAGGTCAAGAGTACCACTCTCTATATCTGGGAGTACATATCTTGTTTTGGATGTTATATTTTTATTGGTCATAGCCTGGTGGAAATGCTAGCAACAGCCAAATATCTACTTCAAGTTCAGGATGGAGAAAGTTTCAGAGGCAACAAGGGGACCCCAAGACTTCCCACCATGGTTAGATAGCTTGGGGAACAGGGAGTCCACAGAACAATGAGCTCCTTACGAGCTCAACCTCATCTGGTTTGGAACATGCTCCAACATGAAAACCAACATCACCTTTTTTGTGTAACTAAGAGTTCCTATCTTTACTTACTGCCACTCCCGTTTTATAGAGGAGGTAATGTACAGTCTGGGTGACATCAGCAGCATGCATTAAATTATGGTAAGGATTTTTATGCTTGCTGTATCCCACTTCCAGGGCCTCCACAAATGAGACAAGTGCAGAAATGGGAATCTGAAAGAGAGCCACAAGCTTAATTAGTGACTGGCTTGCTTTATGTGAAGAAGCAAAAGTCTAAGGCACCTTGACTACTTTTTTTCTGGAGGATAACATGTCACATGAGGAAATTACAACTTTTCATAGTTAATAAAAATCAGTGGAGAAATTATAAGATGATTTAGAAACCCAACAATGTCCCAGGTTGAAGAACAGTCCACTTTGCAAATCATTCTTTACTTCAATTCAGGGACCCTGGGGAATGACACAAAATCATCTCAAAGAAATTTAGTCTTACTTGTGTGAAAAGCAATGATTTTTGATGCAATGTAGAAAACCATGTTATCAGCAACTATGCTGATTTTCTGAATTTCCTTGTCCCCATCTATCCTTAAATACCATCCCACTCCAGTATCAAGGTACACCAAGACCCCAAACAATGTGGTAAGCAATGTTGAAGGTCATAATAACAGTAATAATTAGTATCATTTTGTGGACTCCTTCACAATTCCTAACATATGGTCAGTGGAATGAGACCTTCCAAATTGCAAGTCACCAGTAACAAATTGCAAGTGATAACATGAGAACACAGATTGTTCCTGTTGCCATGTATGACAGACTATCACATTGTGATTTGGGCTTTGTTTTTTGTGTTTTGGTTTTTCTCATGTGTCCAAAGCCAGTGTCAATTCCTAAACAGCCTGGTTTTCAAGAAGTCAATATTTCTTCAATACTGGCAGCAGCTCACATCTGCCTTGCAATAACTTGATAACTGGAGGTTTTTGTGTTATTTCATGTTTTCCCACAGGCAAATTGGATATGCTGCATGGTATGCATTCATATGTTTCTCAAGACATAAAGACTTTAGTCTCTTTTCGTGAAATTACCAGTAACTGAGGATAATATTTCCAACTGGCTTAACTGATTTTCCATCTCAAATATATATATCATAGACATAGCTTCCTTTTCAATGTGGCAGAAAATGAAGAAGAATTGAAAAATGTATGTACTAAATAAGGGGACCCTGGAAACATTCATTGTGTTAGTTTTCTGGATCAATGCCGTGGTTCAGGGTAAATTATGCAGTTCAGGGATAAAGGAAAAGAATTGGAGATGAACGATCACATTAGTAAGAAACACTAAGGAAAATGCATCTGAGGTTCCATAACCTGTTTCTCCTTGGTGTATTCTTCGTGCTTGCCATTTGTGGATTTAAAAAAAAAAATTAAACACGAAGTCAGAGATGAACTCATTATCATTTTTAAAAATGGGGCTCCTGGGTTGTTCTTTGGAGCCCTGTGAGCCAATAAGATGCTAAGTAAAGGTATATATGTATGTGCACAGGAGATTTGTTCCAAAGAAACAGTGTCCGGCTTCATGCAGGTTTCAGATGCACAACAAATAAAGGACTTATGGGCCACTGCCATGAAGTATTTACAGTCATGCAAGAAAAAATAGGAAGCATCCTCCAATATGCAGTCCTTTGGAGGTGATAAAGACCAGGCTGTCCCAAGAATTTAATATGTTATACAGAAAAAGCCCTGCATTTCCAAAGGCTTGTCCATCTGATGCAAGAAGTCTGAAGAGCTTGATCAGAGAGATGTCAGCAGATGAATACACAGGTTCCCTGGAGGACCTGGTCTGACCTGGAGAGCCCATGGTATGAGATGGCTGAGCGGGGAGCAGAACACTGGAGATGAGTCATGCTCTTTATTTAACATGAAGAATTAATTTGAAGCATGAATGGCTGGGAAATACCAATGGTCTGTCACTGATGATATGTGAGAGTATTTGTCTGAATGAGCCAATGGGTGGAAAAAAAGTTTACAGAAGGAGCAGAGGCTCACTCTGTCTCCATTACTGCCTGGCTGACAGCAGTGGTCGATAGTACACGAGGTCGTGCTGAAATGAGAGCCACAGGCAGCCCCCACAGGGGAGCTCGGCTACTGAAGGCTTGGGTTGTATTTCTAGGAAGACAGGGATCTGATCCGGCTTCTCCAGCCTCTCACTGTCCCTGAGACCTACCAGCCTGGATGTAATGAAAAGTACCCCCAGGAGGAAAGCACAGCAGCCTTGTCCTAAAGGTGCGCTCTGAGTCACGGAGAGCAGTTTGGGCCTATTTTAAAGTATTCTCTTGGTCTTAAATCCAAAAGTCATATGAGGATGAACCAAACAGGTACATTTTATTTATTTTTTATCTTTTTAATGAAGTACTGACCTTAAAGCGGCTGATCAGATCATAGCGGGTAAGTAATTCATAGAAAATGAATTTCAGTGCATGATCCCCACTGGCCTCATTGAGGGAAAACACATCAAAGGACCACTTGTCCACATCCTGCAGGACAAGGCAGGGAGGAAGAATGTATTAGTCTGCAGTCATTTATTGAGCTACCAATCTCCCCATTTTTTAGTCTTTCTGTAGCCTTTACCTGTTAATTTCATAGCCCAAGAGTCTTAACTTCCACCTTCAAATTTTTCTTCTATCTGTTAGTCCTACCTAGAATTTTCTGTTTAAAAATCAGGTCATCTCATTACTATGCAACAAAAGCCATCATTTATTGAGTGCATACTGCATGATAGGCTTCAGGCTCTGTGATAAGTATGTAATTTTCCTGAAAACAACTCTAAGTGGTGGGTGACATTAGTCCCAATTTACAGATGAGAAAACCAACACCTGCCTAATTTCCCTAAGATCCCTTCAAGTAAGTGCTTAGGACACAAGTGGAATGAGAATAGAAACAGAAACGTGTCCACCGACCCCCTATGCTCAGGCTCTTCCAATCAAGCCCTTGAGCTACCGCTAGGGAACTCATGAGTCCCTGGGCTGCTTCATCTTCAATCTTCTCTTCTGTCCACATCATCCAATGACTTCCTCTTAGTCTACAGTTGACAATGTTAACTCATTTAAAAGTATTCAGAAACACACATGATAAAGTATGCCTAATAGCATGTCACCTCAGTCTTCTGAGCTGAAACTAAGGAGAAAGCTTTTCATTTCACAGGACAGAAAAATGCTACCCTTCTGAAGTCACTAATCCTGGGATCTAGTTCTCAAATCTGTACATCACTTTACTGAAAAGAGGAAAAGGAAAAGCTAAGTGGAACACACACTTGATAAACCATTGATGAAGTTCTAATTTGTCCATCAAGTTACTCCAAAATACATGTAAACATGATCTGAAGTGCCTTTGACCTAATACAACCAGCTATTTATAGACATAGTCAACAGCGTGTCTAGTCAACAGTTGAAGCAACAGTCATTTGTTTTCTCGTCATTTCCCAATCCTGTCCTTCTCTAAACATTCCACCTGTCAGATTCATCTCAAGGTCATCAAGGATCTATCTCTTGAAAGCCAGGGCACAGGAAAACATCTGTTCATAGGAAAACACAAAATGTTCCTTAAGGATTTCAACTGAATTGTTTCAATTCACATTTAGAGGTAACCTCACGTCAATCTTCATGACCCTTCCATTAAAAAACTAAAGAAAGAGAGCCAGCCGAGTACTAAGCACAGTTTCTGTGAAGTGATTATATACATTCACAAAACCTCTAGAAAAAGGTGTCACCTCTTCCAGTATTGCAAATGGCAGCCTCAGAGAGACCGGGAAATTGTCTATGGCCATGCAGTAGCAGAACCAGGTAACAAGCCATGGAGATCTCACTGGTGACAGATGACACTGCAAACTCAGTGAGTCTGTGCTGTGACCCAGGTCTCATCCCCAAAATACCCAGCAAGGGCCCAGGCCATATACAGCAAGTCTATTAAAGATTTACTCAAGATCTAAAGCTTTATCCTGGTTACTAAAATTGGCACTGCCATGAGTCACAGCCATTGTCTGATCCCTAGTCCTAAGGAAAAGGCCACTGACAACTCAGTGGGTTAGAAAACACTTTGTCACATCTGACAATTTTTAAACCTACATTCCAGGATGAGTTTAAAAAAAAAAAAACCTTTCTATCACTGGAAATTGAGATTATCATAGTAAAAAGTCAAGATTTATCTGGATATCAGTACTGAGAAACGGGAGGATGAGTGACGTATTTACTGTATATGAGGGGGAAGTTCTCTTTGGCCCCTCATTTTAGTGAAATCTTAATTGTGATTTTTCTAACTATTTAGAGGGCTTATTGAAAATGCTGATTCAGGATGAGGGACACAAGACTGAAGAATCCTGGGCCTGGAATCTGCATTTTAACAAGCATCTAGATGAACTGCCTCAAACCATTCTCCCTCTTTTACGAAATTTTGCCTGAGGACAATTTCCTGTTCACACAGCCAAAAGGAAGCCTCAACCTCCTCACTTCCTCCCACTTTAAACCTGGAGTTTATCCAAGGTGTTGCTTCCTGAGCCACAGACAGCTGCTGTTCTAAAGAAGAGAGTACTTGTTCATTTTCCAGTAACCCCACCCCAGGAGACTGGAGATAAAATACCTAAATTAGAAGTGAATACGTATTGAATGGGAAAAAAAATTAAAAGAACAAACTGCAACCTATTTCAAATTTAGAGCTGGGTGGTGGCTCATTGTTCTCTTCCTTAAATATCATTTTAAGGCATGTTCTTATATTAGCCACAAAAGTTAACATGATAGTAGCATAATGGTTATTTTAGTGAATTATATTTTCTCAGTCTTTAGAGAAATTTTCTGCAATAGAAGAGAACAGCAGTGATTCTATATAAACTCTTAGCAGTGAGGTGGAAATGACCTCTTTTCCCAACAGGTACTATACAAAAAAAAAAAAAGAGAGAGAGAGAGAGAGAGAGAGAGAGAATCTCTCTCTCCAACTCACCTCCAATCCACTGCAAATAAATCAGGAGTCTGGGGAACTGGAAAAATATGCCATTGTAAAAAGGTTTTGAACTTTCCCAGACAACAGGGGATAGGGCCAAAAGAAATAGCAGCTTTAACCTTCATGTACATATTGGCAATCCATGTGGAGAAGGATAGAGCAATTTAGAGCTAGTACTCACTCCTAGTTTGAATAATCTTTTCCCTTTTCCTTCAGAAAGACAACATATGTGCATCTGAGAATTTTCTTTTCCCTAAGTATAAAATAACAATTTGTGCACATCACAGGTTGTTCCATGAGTTTTTTTCCCAGTTACTCTGCATAGAAAAGAAGCTCCAATTTGGAAGAAATAGTCTCATAGATGTCTCAGTATCAGTATACCCACCTGTGTTGGTGTTCATGATAAAGGAAGAAATTAAAAATTAAAGTATGCTTTTAATGTTCCCAAGACTTTCACTGAACATTTCAGGTTCAATTATGAAAATCAATGCAATTTCATAGTGGTTGTTATAAAACATTGGATCTCATGAAGCGATTCCACTGATTAAATGGGAAAGATCACTGTACATTACACTGATGTATTGGGCATTAGTGTGATAGGGAGGAAAGAGAGAAAACACATGGCTTCTTGCTGTAGCTTTCCTGCTCTTAAGATGAGGTAAGAAGAGACAAAACACATAGAGACAGAAAAAGTGGAAATGAGAATCTGCTTATATATAGTCTCCTAAGTATGTCTGAGACAAGAGGAAGAACTATCAATACATAATTAAGAGGGTCCTCCAGGGCTCCTGCCTGACATTAAATTAATTAAGAACTCCAACCTGCAATTCTATTTTATTACTGGGTAAGCCAGTCATGCTTTTTCAGGTTTCAGAGAAAGACAACAATTTTTGCACAAGTCAGAATTCTACAGTGTCCCCCAAGCAAATGAACCAGTTCTATGTGTAGACACTCTACAGTGTCAACCAGCCCAGTGATTCTAGGCCTTTACACAGCCCAGCCTTAGAATCCAGAGGTAAACTGGGTTTAGCACACTTGGATTTACACCAACACTACCTGGAGGAACACATCAGCTTGAAGGCTCTTAGGGATATTCTATACGATTTCAAAAGTTTGTCTGATTGGTAGTAACTATGAAGGATCTAGACCAGTTGAGCATAGACATTTGAATGACTTTCCATGGAGCATTTGGCTCAGTGTGAGTCCTGGGAAAACTGTAGGATATATGGGGATGGTATATATCCACAAACTCTGGGGGCATACGTTCATGCCACAAAACGTTACTGAGACGTTACCATGTGGTAGACACTCTGCTATCAAACCCTATCTTTGTTTCCAATTAACTCTGTCCTTTTCAAAAATCTTGCTGAGTCTTAGTTTCTTCATCTGTAAAGTGGATTTGGAGTAGGTAATCAGGGAATGATACAATTACAATCACCAAAGAGCCTCCTAATGTTGAATAATACTTTTGACATAACACCTCCTATGACCCATTAGATCAATCTCATAATTTCAGATCAATGTATAAAACTAAACTTCCATAGAAGAATAGAAAGGAAAAAAAACCAACACAGAGTTTGATTAAAAAAATAGGAAGACAGAGGCTGAAAATGTATTGACAGTGTTAGAACAGATAAGAAAATGATAATGAAAGATTAAAGTCAGGAATAACTGAGAAAAGAACTTTAATTGGAAACCCCTTATTTTCTAAAAAATTCAACTATACTTTCTATGAGATACTATCTACATTGTAAAATCTTTTCATCAGTATTACCTTTAATGCTTCAATAACAGCTGGTGGGTAGCTTAGTCCAACCATGTTTGATGTCCGTCTATACATTCTGGCAAAATCAGAGAGGAAAAATGCAATGTGATATCTTACAAAAAAATGATTAGCAGCCCACAGACTTACACAAAATATTGGCAAATAATGAGAAGTCAAATTGACTGCTGACCAAGGAAACTAAAATTTCTTTTTTGGTATTTTTCACAGTCACTCAAGTGGCCTAACTGTTAAATTAAAAAGATATTCAAGCAATCTCAAACATGTGAACCCTGGTAACACACACAAAAAAATGTTAAGTCTAGCTGCCCAGATTGGAAACTAAATTATTAAAATGGGTTACCTGTTCTGCTAGAAAAACATATAGTACATCAAAGATGGAAGGCAGTGCAGTACTTGAACCTGAATGATGAACCCTGTGGGCAACCCATTTAGGAAAGTGGGTTCTTTAGAATTATCCTAAAGCAAGAAAAATATCCCAGGCAAACTTTCAACTCACCATGGCATTTCTAAAATGTATAATTGCCCAATAGGGATTGCAGGAGAAAGGAAATCTATTTCTGGAGTAGTGGAGCAGTTCAATTTCAAAGGGATGACAAAATTGAAGTGTCACAGGGAACTCACACCTTTTAAATGAACTTTCCTCCCTGGGTCAGCAACTTCAAAGCACTCCTGACCTGTTTCAGAGGTAGACACATTCACCACCCCATCATCTGATCCAAAAGACGATGGATTAAATGATTTCCTTCTTTAAACATTAGACATTGAACTCAAACTATTTTTTTTTCTGGTTATCAAAAAGAATTTTGAGCAAACAATAAAGCTTGTCCTAATGATGCTGCAGAGATTAAAATAGAGGTTTTTGCCATCTCTCATTGAAGACTACCTGCTTCCACCCAGAATTTTCTGCATTTATAAAGATGTCAGAACCACATTAAGCAGAAGCTTCTGGTTATTGGAAGCTGGCATTCCTTTTGCTGCTTTGAATAACAATGAGTGACATCTTTACCTCTCCACAAATATTCCAGCTTGCACTGCGTGAACGATGCTCTTGAACCTGGGCTTCTCCTCACTCCTCCTGAGCATCATCCCCATCTGCCGTGTAAAGGTGGAGGCCAGCCAGTCTCGGACTTCAGAAGGCACAGCATCTGACTGAATGTCACTGAGCTCATCCTCTGTATCCAGGAGTCGTCTGAACATGAACATGAAACATAATCAGGACACTGAGACTAAATCTAAAGTTAGAACTCTCTTTTCAAAACAGGTGCAAAAAAATTGGCCACAGAATATACAGTGCCATTTTGATAAAGCTTGTGGAAACTCACTATTGATGTTTCAGGTTGGCTCCCCTGACTACACTGAATGCTCTAGGTCCATGTATTGAAGACTTGGTCCCCAGACAATGGCGTTTTCCGGGGTAATGGAAACTTTAAGGGGTGGAGCCTAGTGGGAGGTCTTCAGGTCATTAGGGGCATGCCTCTGAAGGAGACTGTGGGACTTAGCCTCTTTTCTTCCTTTCACTTCCCAGTCAGGAGGTGAGTGGCTTTGATCCACCATGCATTCCTACTGTGACATGCTACTTTATCACAGGTCCAAAAGCAATGGAGCCAATCAATCATGGACTCTGACTTGAAACCAAAATAAATCTTTCCTCTTTATAAATTGATGATTTGGGGTATTTGTTATAGTGGTGGAAAGCTGACTAACATATGGAATAAAGGGAGAAGAAGAATTAAACACATTCCCTCTGAGGCCCCACACAGGTGGTAGGCACACTGTACTTTAGGAGTACCCAGTGTCCTTAACCCTTGAAGGTTTATAGAGTTTGAATGAAATTTAAAACTTCCCTTTAAAAAACCACTCACAAGGAGGCTTAACTTAATTTTATAGATGAACCATGTGACATTATTTAAAAATAAGGTATTAATTAGACATTTAGTTCCTGTTACCTATTAATTTAGAAAGAATATCAGTTGACATCACTTAGGATTGTTACTTCAGAGGACTGCGTTGATGTGATTTGGGTAACTTATTATCTGAATTCAAGCAAAATTTACAAAATAAAGTCATTCTTTTTTGAGCACAATGAGGTAAGCCATATGACAGTTGTGCTTTGCAGGTTTGTCAAACTTGTTCACAGGTCAGACACCAGAAGGGAACATAAATTGTTGAACTATAATAAAACCTAAAATTACACTTCATACTATATTAATTCATAATGAAAACAAGCAATAAAAGCAGGTATCATTGCAAAAGTATTCTTTTTTACATTAGATGCATAAATTGGGGAGAAGGGAAGAAAATATTTGAAAAAAAAACCTGTGATAGCAAATTGCCTTAAATTAGTAACATAGCATGTCATCACAAAAATAAACCATGCAAGCCTTAGATTACAGTGAACTACTTCCAGATTGGAATTGGCAAAGGAAACTAAGACATCACAAGTACTGACAGAGAAACCCGTACAAAATAGGGGTAAAAAAATTAAAATAAAGCCTTTCATACTCAACATCTCAACGTTTTTCAAAAGAAAAGCAATTTTGTGACTTTCAAATGTATTTTTAGTACCTGAAACCACTTTAATATTTTGGATAATTCAAGTGGAAAAATCTGCTAAGAAAAATCAATAACATGCATAAGACTGAAGAATGGATACTGTCGGCTTAAGGGAGCAAGTGTTTCTCTTCCACTTCATGAGCCTCCAACTACTGATGGATATTGTGAATTAGGACAAGTACGATTTTTAGACAGACATTAACAATATGTAATAACTGCAGTGAAACTCTACATTGAATAAGAAACCTTTCCACAATTGTTAGAGTTAATTTTTCTCCTCGTACATTATCTCACTTCATTGTCCTAATGGCTACATGAGAGGGGTTTTATTAGCTCTTTTTCTAGATGAGGAGGAGTAGAGGAGAAGGGACTTGTCCAGATCTGTCTCATTTACTTGCAGAAACCAGTGTTCCAAGACCAGTTATCTATCTATCTATCTATCTATCTATCTATCTATCTATCTATCTATCTATTAATTTATTTTGTACCGAGGGTTGAACCTAGGGGAACTTAACCACTGAGCCACATTCCCAGCCCTTTTTTATATATACATTTTACTTAGAGGCAGGGTCGCACTGAATTGATCGGAGCCTCACTAAGTTGCTGAGGCTGACTTTGAAGTCGAGATCCTCCTGCCTCAGCCTTTCCAGCTACTGGGATTGCAAGTATGCCCCACCTTGCCTGGCCCAAAGCCAGTAATTTAAATAACAGCTCATACTTGCTATGGAGGACAACTTTTAAAAAGCTACATAAAAGCTTTAGCATTGTTTTATTAACCACACTGGTCATCTTTAGCTTACCTGGTTTCATCAATGTATACAGATTCAAGCACTGTGGCTGCATATTCCAGATTCTTCTTAAGGTCAACGACTGAAGCCTCCCCTCTCTCTAGCTGCTTGACCAAAGACCGTAACCTAGAGAAAAAAGATACGGGTTTCATTTGAATAGAGGCAACAAAGAATTGGACGATTATGATGACATAATTTGCAGTCACTGAATGTCTTATTAATTTCAATATATCTGAAAGGAAAAGGCTTATGGGTTCAAAGTAGCAAGTTATCAAATAAGTGCATATTTCTTTGCCATCATGAAACAAGAATAAACATTTTTCTCATCAACCAGGACGTGATCACTCCCAACACTTTCTACCCAAGTTTTATCTTTTTGAGTTGCTAAATTAGCCATGATTTTGCTTTTTTATAGATTTTTATGTTTTTGGTTCTAACAGGATATGGTAAAATATGATCAGCAGCAATATCACCAAACCTCTCTTGAAATTCTGCTCTGTCGAAGGCTCTGTATTCAGTTCTGGCCATAGAGAACAGCAGCCTTTGGTCCATATATGTTGAGACATGTGAGAAGTCAGATACCACTATTATAGCCATAAAGGATGGAAGAAATAGATGAAGACAAGTGATTTCATTGAGAAAGAATCCCTTGATTATCAGTAAAATACTCTAGGTTGTTTTTTTTTTAAGATGATGGATGATGAACCAAGGAATTCCAGGTATTATTACTGCCAAGAGAAATATAATATTTTCCAATAGAAATATAGTATTATTGTAGTATCTGAAAAACAGCAACTGAGACACTGCAAATCCCACAGGGATCTGGAGACTGGATGACTCTTCAGGTTGTTTGTCAAAGAAAAGAGTAGAGATTTTTGAAGACAGATTAGAGTTTGGATCCTATTTCTATTTCTCAATGTATTAGCTATGCAATGCTGGGTGAGTTATTTAATTTCTCTGAGTGTTACCCACCAAATGGAAAACCAAACATCAAATTTCTCAGGTTCATAAAAAGATTAAATGAAATTGATATAAAATTTGTGATTTATGTCTGTTTTTTTTTAAAGGAAGTTGTTGAAATTATTGTTGTTGGTATTTGATGATCTTGATCATCAGAGGTAACCAAATGAGAAAATTCTGGCTGAATACTTAAGATTACTGTCAGGTCAACATTTCCCTTTGGTTTATGCAATCTGTCCTCACCTTCCTGACTTAAAAATAACCTCCGACCAGCATTTATAGAAGAGAACAGGTGGATTTCTTGGAGAGATATAAACTACTTCCCTTCTGATCTTCATGAATGACCAACAATAAGGGATAAGAAGAATCTTGGATCAATCTTAAAAAGTAGGTAAAAAGAAGACTATACAAAGGACATCTCTAGGAATTTAAGTGGTGCAAAATAGAGATGAAATTGGATGGAGTTAGTTAGTTCTCATCTAACTTTGAATCTCCAACATGTGACAAAGAAATATGCGAAGGAAATGAGCAGAGGACTGCGTAGACTTGGAGGTGACGGTCAGTCCAGCACATCCCCTTGCCAGTTCTCGGAATTACTCTGGATGTCAGAGGGAGGACAGGACAGAGACTTGGTCTGGAAGGCCTTGCCAGTCACTCAAACACAGTGGACAGCCAGTCTACCAAAGAATGGGGAGATTGCAGCCTGGAGCCCTAACTGCTGTTCCAAATAAGGGTTGGAGGCTCTTTGGCAGCACACTCCTGGCTAAGTCTGTCTCTGGTTCTGATTCTCACCTCACGGGGCCCACCTACCCCTAAGCTATCTGGAGTAAAATGAGAGCAGATTTAAACTTTAAAAAAATTTCTTCCTTCAATTGGAGCGTAAAGATTCTACCGGGAAGCTCTGATAGGACCCGTTTCAACTCTTAAAACCTAAGAGGAAAGAACAAAACAGAAGAAAATAATGAGGGAAAATATGACTAATAAAAGAACCAGAAGATGCTATCTGCCTATAATAAAGCTTCCACAGGAAATAAACAGAAAGCAGCTTTAATCAAAACAAGTTTTCCTAGGCGGCACTAAAACCTGAGTAAGCAGGGGACATAAGAAAATCAGAAAAGAATAAATGAAAACATCCCACCTAGGCTGTTCTAATTTTTCATGCCAAAGAATAAAGAACTGAAAAAACTTTGAGAAAATAAAATGAATTGCTTCGAAAGTAACAGAAATTCAAGCTGCTCATATACAGCTACATGTCTAACACCAGAAAGAAATTTAACAATACCAGTTTTGTAGAATAGTATGGTATAAATGAAGACATTTATATCTGTAATGAGTAGCATTGTCATGGATAGGCAAAACCAACAAAGATATTCTCAGGTATCAAAAAGTTTACAATGTTATCATTCATATGCTTTCCAGAAAACAAATGCAAAACCAAGCTGTAAGGCTTGGTACACTCCTGGGTCTCCGGTGAAGTGGATAGTGGATTCCCAGCCTCCATTAAACTAAGCCAAACTTGACAAAGTAGACGAGTAGTTTCAAAAGAGTCCCTAAAGAAGTGGCTGATAAAATATAATGCTAATGCTGGGTGTGATGGCACACACCTGTAATCCCAGCATCTTGGGAGGCTGAGGCAGAAAGATTTCAGGTTAAAGCTAACTTTAACAATTCAGTGAGGCTATAAGTAAACTAGTGAAACCTTGTGTCAAAATAAAAAATAAAAAAGGGCTCAGGATGTTGCTCAGTGGTTAAGTGTCCTTGGATTCAACCCTTGGCATAATGATGATCATGATGATGATGATGATGATAATAATAAGAAGAAGAATAATAATATAAGAACAACTAAGTGTAGAAATGAGCTGACACTTCTTATAATACACCTCTATTGCCACTATAAACATCCTATGCCATTTTCACGAACCAGAGACTAGTAGTCAAAAAGTAAAAAAAATTGAAATAAGAACACCACAGGGACTATGGATTTGTATCCACTGTTTTTAACAATTCTCATTCCTGGGAAAGCATAGTATTGAGAGAATCAATATGGTGTTATCTTGCTACTAGGAAGCCAGACCTCTAGACCAGAGACAGGGAGGCGCTCCCAGAGAAAGCACAGCTTGGATTCCCACCCAGAGATTCAGATCAGCCCCACTGGAAAGGCCAGGGCTCTGTGCCACAATTAACAGGAAATCGGCACAGCAGGGGCTTCTCCATGACGCCACCAGTAGTGCCAGCCAGACACTGGGCAGTCACACTTGTGTATTCAATGTGAAGCTCTAATCAAGGGAAGGCTGCAGGAAACAAAACTCCTAGCAAAATGGCTTCAACAACCCCAGAAAAAAAAATGACACAGAAATAAAGTACTTTTTGATGCATAAGGGGTACCAAAGATTTGGACCTTTCTAGCTTCTGAGATGAGTGGAAGACTCCACCAACCTCCTAGCAGAGAGGGGAAGGAACCTGGGACAACCCACCCTCTGTATATGAAAAGTCATCAGTTGACAGTCACCTCGCCTGATTCAAGGATGACTAAACATAAAAAAAAAAAAAATCTATAAGAAGATTCAGCAATAAAGACAGAGGGGAACACAGCAGCACTTGAAAGGCAGAGAAAGGACTTGCTTCTTGAAAACAAGAAAATTCACCCATGGAAACAGCAGTCAATTTTAAGAAGCATCTGCTGTGGGCTCAATAAAATTCCAGAAAGCATAGATCTGTGGAACCTGGAATTGATGTAATAAAAAGTGAACATATTGAGAGAGAAAAGGAAATTAAAAAGAAATGAAACATGACAATAGTAAAACAATACAATTTTTTTAAAAGAAAAGAAAAAGCAGCAGCAACTTGCTAAATACCCAACTCCTGTTTGACCCAAAACCCATGTAAGATTCAAGCTGCAGCTGTCAGCCATCTGCTTTAAGTAGATGCCACTCAAACTCTTGGAGTTCCAGATGACCCTTCCCTCCGATATTGCTGAGCTTTAGCCTAGTGCTCAGTGGCTTCTACCACATTGGCCCCCAGCCCACCCTCCCCTCTAGCTCTTTACTCTTCCCATTAAGAACACTTCCCTGCCCTGCCTTCCCCCACCTACCACCTACTATTTGGTGAAACTGCTATTTCTTGGGCATAAGAGTTTCTAAGAGTTTTTATACTACTGAACAATTATTATCCACTATTCTCAAAAATTCTCAAAATTCCTGGGAATAAACAACCTTCCCTGTTTTTCATCAAAATGTAGGTTTTCTCTAGACCTGAATCCATCTTTTTTAAAAATTTGTTCCTGTTAGATATACTTGACAGTAGAGTGTATTTTGAGATATTATACATACATGGGGTATCACTTATTCTAATTAGAATCCCATTCTTCAGGCTGCACGTGATATGGAGTTTTGCTGGCCGTATATTCACATATGAACATAGGAAAGTTATGTCCAATTCATTCTACTGCCTTTCCTATTCCCATATTCCCTCCCTTCCCTTCATTCCTCTTGTTCTAATACAATGAACTTCTATCCTCTACCCTTGATTGTGTGTTAGCATCCACATATCAGAGAGAACATTCAGCCTTTGGTTTGGGAGGATTGACTTATTTCACTTAGCTTGATAGTCTCCAGTTCCATACACTAGAAAAACTAGGGATAGTAGGAACAAATCTCAACATTTTAAAAGCTATCGATGCTAAATCCAAGGCCAACATCATTCTAAATGGAGAAAAATTAAAAGTATTCCCTCTTAAAACTGGAACAAGATAGGGAAGGCCTTTTTCACCACTTCTATTCAACATAGTTCTTGAAACTCTTTCTTTTGTAATTAGATGAAAGAAAGAAATCAAAGGGAAATAAATAGGAAAAGAAGAGCCCAAACTTTCCCTATTTGCCCACAAAATGAATCTATATTTAGAAGACCCCAAAAAATACCACCAGAAAACTTCTGTAACTCATAAACGAGTTCATCAAGTAGCAGGATATAAGATTAATACAAATAAATTACTTGTGTTTCTATACACCAATGATGAATCAGCTGAAAGAGAAATCAGGAAAACTAACCCATGCACAATAGCCTCAAAAAAGCACCTTGGAAATCAATCTAACAAAAGAGGTGAAAAACCTGTACAATGAAAATTATAGAACACTAAAGAAAGAAATTGAAGAAACCCTTAGAAGATGAAAAGATCTCCCATGTTCTAGGATAGGCAGAATTGATATTGTCAAAATGGCCATACTGGATCCATCTTAAGAAGAGTTTTTGATAAAGTAACCAGGATGTTTTACCCTCATATAGTAAAACACTTTTATTAAATTCTGGGAAGAGTAGCTTCCCTAATTTTCCTAATAAAGTGCAAAAAAATATTTCTCCAGGCAAGTTCGTCCCATCTAAAAGGCCACATGCTGGGTCCCCTGGTAAGTGACAGCCTGCATTTTGAGAAAGATGGATATCTAACTTATTAATCCTACATGAAAGGATTTTTTGGTCTGGGCACCTAATAGGAGTTTATTTCATGGGCATTCAAAATAAAATTCACAAAGAAGGAAGGGAGGGAGAGAGGAAGGGAGCAAAGAAGGAAATTAAAGTAATAAAAATAAAGTTTCTCTTCTGAGTGAATGTTCATAGTTTCCAGCACCCCATCCATTTCTGTCACGGGCTGCCAGATAATATTTCCAGTGTAAAAGTACAACACCATTTTAGGAAGAGCTTATGCATCCAAGCTTTGGCAAGATGCCTCTGTGGGGCAGTGTAGAATGTCATCCTGGATGAGCTGCTGGGTCTTGATGCACATCTTCCATTTCTTCCCATAACCCCTTTGCTTCCTTTGCTTCCTTCCCTGCTGCAAGGCATAGTGGACAGCTGCATCACTCCAGCTCTCTGTGCCCTCAAGTCCACAGCAAGTCCTGAATGTGGAGTCCCTGGACCACTGCTGTTTGGGGAAGAAGAAATGCACTGGAGGAGGGAAACTAGGTGAGAGGCCTGAATGTCTTAGTTTAGAATTCAAAAGGCAGTTGAAGGGGAAGAGAGAAAGTCCTCATTATTCCACACAGTTCCTGGGACTAATGGGGTGGACCTCATCAGAAGGCAACTTAAGGGATCAACTTGATAAATTAAAAAAAAAAAATACCCTAAGTTGGGCACCATGGCCCATGTCTGTAATCCCAGCGGATGTAGGAGGATCATGAGTTCAAATCCAGCCTCAGCAATGGCAAGGCACTAAGCAATTCTCTAAATAAAATTCAAAATAGGTAGCTCAGTGGTTGAGTGCCCCAAGTTTCATCCTCAGTGCCAAAAACAAACAAACAAACAAACAAAAGACACCCTATATTGAACTGGGCTTTGTTCCCTGTCCAGGTGGAGGCCCTAAGAACCTTTCAGTGTTACATTGTGGGAGTGGGTACTTTTGATGAGCTTCAGCCACTGCTAGAATGAAATCATCCAAAAAACACAAGCAAAAATCAATAGGGATGGGCTGGGGATGTGGCTCAAGTGGTAGCGCTCTCGCCTGGCATGCGTGCGGCCCGGGTTCGATTCTCAGCACCACATACAAACAAAGATGTTGTGTCCGCCGAAAACTAACTAAATAAATACTCTCTCTTAAAAAAAAAAATCAATAGGGATATAAAGCTACAGAAATGCATTTTCTTACATCTGTCCATTCTGCCCAAGGTTATGCTTTCTGCAGATAGATTAAGCAGTTCCTAAAATACCATGTAGCCCACAATGGCTGTTGTCTCAGACAGGCTTTGTTTAGTTTGAAAGAATGTGAAAGGGAACGGGATCCTTCACAGCACTTCTCTTACATGATCCGATGAATCATGAGCCGAAAACACTCATTTGAATAATTTTAAAAAAGCTCCTTTTTAGTTCATCACATCCGTGTGTCTGTAAGGCACAGGTGTCTCTGTGTACTTTTCACACCCGCCTCCTCTGCCACTCCTGTCCCCTGCCACTTACCTAAATGCCATAGGAAATAACTTAAAATGACTCCTCCAAGTGGTATGCCCTACAGCAACTTTCAGGTTTATGATGCTTTAAGACCATCTGATCATAGCACCCAGGGTGATTTTAGGTTTATTTCTATAATTAATGACAAGATGGTTAAGATGGCAACACTTGAACTATTCATTCAACATCTGAGTGTTCTGTGCACGGCATCATGAGAAGCTCCAGTAACACAAAGGGGAAAATGTGCTCCTCCCCTGGATGAGGAGGACTTAGTTTATGAATACGCACTATAGAGACCGTGAGATTGCAGAGGTATCAAGGGGCAAATAAAGCGAAAAGAGAGGAATCTCCAACCGGAAAGAGTCTCCCGAAGGAAGATGATATCAGAACTGTCTTGAAGGTCAGTCACACAAGATGGGATGGAGACATGGTGGACTGAAAGAGCAACCTGAAAACTGATCTGTTCAGAGAATTCCAGAACTCAAGAGCATGACATCAAGATATGAAACCTCAGAAGAAGTCAGAAGCCAGACCACGGTGGTCTTAGCATGCCAAGCTACAGAAATTTACTTTTCTCCTAGAGATAACAGGGCACCCAAGGAGAACTTTTTTTTTAAAAGGGAAGAGAGTAGCATGATAAGAACTGCACCTTAGAAAGGTAGATCTAACCATACAATAGAGGAGCATGCTCATGGGTAAGTGGGAAACTATACCATCAGCCCTATGTATCCCAGGTTCTGCATCTATGGATACAACCAACCCCAGATGAAAATGCTGAAAATAACTGTCTGTACTGAACATGTACAGAGCGATTTTTTTCTTGGTATTACTCACTAAACAATACAACAATGAATTAGGCATTTTAAGTAATCTTGAGGTGATTTAAAATATGAGGAGGGATATGTGGAGTTCTGAGCAAATATAACTGAGATATATACCATCATACACAAAGAACTTCAGTATCTGCAGATTTTGGTATCCTTGGTGGGATCCTGGAGCCAATCTCCCACAGATAACAAGGGATGCATATTTGCATCATAATGGAGTTTACTGAATACCCTGAACAGTATGGTATGAATGTTCTCTTTCATGGGACAACACTTCCATAGGGTGTGCATGAATTGGGTGATAGTATAGATGATGGCTTTCAAAGAATGTTTGGGAAAGAACTTTTGGGGAGTGTGTGTTTTGCTGATTTAGTAGCCACTGAATTAAAAGTAAACAACAACAACAACAAAAATAATGACTGGCAAGTCAGGCACAGTGGTGCCCACCTGTAATCCCAGCAAACTGGTAGAGACAAGAGGAGCTCAAGTTCAAGTTCAGACTCAGCAACTTAGCAAGACCCTGTCTCAAAATTATAAAATTAAAGAGAGAGAGAGAGAGAGAGAGAGAGAGAGAGAGAGAGAGAGAACTCAGTAGTAAAGCACCCTGGGTTCAATCCTCAGTACCAAATAATAATAATAATAATAATAACAACAACAATGATGACGACTGGCAAAAATAGCCTAGATATGTACTTTTTTGCCTTTGCTAATGCCATAAATGTTTCTAGTGCTCCTATTTATACCTACTTGATGTAGATAAAAAATTTGGTGCTTATATTTTTAATCATTTTTATATTTTTACATAGGTCTCTATGTAATTTGCTAACTATTAAAAATAGTAAAGCTATAGAAGATTTTAAATAATATTAACAAAAGTGACCTAACAGACGTGTAATGAGCACCACACAACAGCACACCACTTTTTTCAAGT
Source organism: Marmota monax (assembly GCF_021218885.2). Taxonomy (NCBI): domain Eukaryota; kingdom Metazoa; phylum Chordata; class Mammalia; order Rodentia; family Sciuridae; genus Marmota; species Marmota monax. The sequence continues at coordinate 4,413,298 of NW_026694821.1, forward strand.
GCACATATAATAGTTATCAAAACCGACCACAGGCTGCGGCCTAGAGAAAGTCTCAACAGATTTCAATGAATTCCACAACAGTAGAACTAAGCTTGAGATCAGAAACAAAATAAAATCACTGGCAATATTCCGAAAGTTTGGAAATTCGGAAATATATATTTTTATATAACACGTAGGACAAAGATATTAAATGAGAAAATAATTTTAACTGTATGAAAATGAACCTATGATGCATCAAGACTAGTGGCATGCAAGTAAAGCCATGGTTAGAAGCAAATACATAATCTTTTTTATTTGTAGTTATCCATGACAGTAGAATGTATTCTGGCAGAATATACAGACCTAAAGTATAACTTATTCTATTAGGTTCCCACTCTTGTGGTTGTATGTGATGTGGAGTTACCCTGGTTGTGAATTAAAACACAAGGCTAGGAAAGTTCTGTCGGATCATTCTATTCGCTTTCCTTTTCCCCACCCGGTTCCCTTCCCTTCATTACCCTCTGTCTAGTCCAAGCTAAGAAATGTATAATTTTAAATGAACATATTAGAGAAGAAACAAGTCTCAAAATAAGTCATCTCATTATCCATCTGAAGGAGTAATAAAAAGAACAAGTTCAAAAAAGTAAAAACAAAATATAAACACAAGAAAACTTAAGTGGAAAACAAACCCAACAGAGAAATAATTGACAAAGCAAAAGCTGGGTCTTTGAAAAAGCTTAATGAAACTAATAGGACAAGCAAGAGTGAGCACGAAAAAAAGGTACAAATAACCAATATCAAAAATAAAGAAAAAATCACTCAAGATCCTACAGACATTTATAAACAACATCATGAATACCTTTCTGCAAACACACTTAAAATTTAGATAAAATAGAAAATTTCCATAAAAAATTTATGAGAAGTGACATAAGAAAAACTATAAAATAAAAATAATTCTATATCTATTAAAGAATCTAATTTATAATTTAATTTTCCCACAAAAGTACATATCACTTTACCAATGAATTAATCTAAGCATTCAAAGAAGAAATTACATAAAATATTTCAGAGGATAGTGAAAGAGAAAACACTTTCCAACTCATTTTATGAAGCACTATACTCAATCTCCAAACCAAACAAGCACATTATTAAAAAAAAAAGTTTATAGGCCAATCTCTCTCATGAACATAGATGCAAAAATCCTAAATAAAATTTGCACAAGTTAAGGCTGATGTGATAAATAAAAAGAGTTAAAAAATACTGAGCAAAGTGCAAGGTTGTTTTAAAATGTATAATCAGTGAATAATTGTAATTCATTATTTTAATAGACATAGTAAAATAAAAATATATGATCATTGTAATAATTTGAGAAAATCAAGATACATATCATGGGAAAGGAATAAAAGTGAATTTCCTAAATTTGATACTGAGCTTTTAACCAAAAAAAGCTAAAGCAAACATCATACATTATGCTAAAATATGGAAGACACAAAAATTAGAAAGAAAAGGTAAAACTGTCATTATAGATGAATGTATATCTAGATAGGGCATCTAAAAGAATTTGAAAATAGACTATTATAATTAAGAGGTGAACTTAGCAGGGTCAATGTATAAACAGCAATAAACAATTAGAAAATGGTACTGTCCATAAAGGCATTGAAATTTAAAAAAAAATCTAGGAATAAATCTTACAAAAGACTTAAAAGTCTTATATGTAGAAAACTGAGGGATGTTACTTACAGAATTTCAAATTTGCTAAAGAAATGGAAAGATAAGCCATGTTCAGAGAATTCTAAATTATAGAAATGTAATTTATCTATAGATTTATTGTAATTCCCCATACATTTCTCATAGATCATAGATAATGACAGACTGATTGTAAAATTTATTTGGAAATGCTAAAAATCAAATATAGTGGTATGGTGAAGAGGAGGAGGAGGAGGAGGAGGAGGAGATGATGATGATTTATATTCCTAAATACCAGAACTTCTAATTCAATTCTGGACCTGTGTCCCTCTACCACATAGCTAGTCAAGCTTTCTTCCTTGCCACATTCAATTGGAATAAGAGGACAATAATAATATAAGTAGACAAGTAAACATGGAAGGAGGAGTGGGGTGAGGAAGGGAAAGAGGAGAAGGAGAGGAAAGAGGGGGGAGAAGAAGGAGAAGGGGGGAGGAAGAAGAAGAGGAAGAGGAGGAAGAGGAGGAGGAGGAGGAGGAGGAGAAAGTCATCAAATATAAATTGCTTTTGAGTTAAATTACTCCAAAGGGATTAGCAGGTACCCATTCTTTGGTGGTAAGGGTACCACTGTCTACTCTTGGTGGCTAGAGATTTTCTGTTTCTTCCATTCCTTTTGTTTTCAGGAAGTTATGCCAAAAAGCAGCTGTGAACACTTAGTCTTCTGGTTTCTGCTCCACAGGGTAAATCTCCTTTCAGAATACATGTTTGTGAACATGCAAATGAGCGACAAGTGAGCAATCATGTGTCCACATGCATGACAGGTCACTGGATGTGAATACTAGCTGGAAAGTACTGTTGGGCCAGAGAAAAGTCTCATATTTTTATGGTGTTAAAGGAGGTATTCTCATCTAGGGTTAAAATTTGAATCCATTTTGAGTTTTTAATATCGATCTCTTGCCTTAGAAACCCTTGCAGAAGAATAATGCAGTAATTTAGAAAGGAAATACCTCCCAGTCATTCGTGGCCTCATAAAGGACTATTTCTTAAATCCAATTTATCTATAAACTATTTTTACTGCCATTGAACTCAAATTTTGTTTAAAAGAAATTACTTTTGTTGTTTTTTTTTTTTTTAATGCAAGGTACATAATTATGCTAGGAAAATCTTTCCTTGAGGGAAACCACCTCTCCAAAGTTTGACTGGAGTTGGGTAGAGCTTACTGGGAAAGGATGTTAATATAAGAACCCACTTTACTGGCCAGTGCTCTTCAAGAGAAAGAAAGAAAAAGAACATAAAAGAAAGCCCAGAGCATCATTCAGAATCCACACAGGTCATGTTGGGGACCAGGGAAGTGGAAGGAGATAAAATCTTCTATGCTGTCAAGAGGTAAGTTCCAGAAGCTATTTTTCATTTGCAGCTATTCATGTGGAAAGAATCACCATCACTTTTCTCAGCTGATAAACATGCCACTTCAACAACATCTGTCTTGGTAAACCAAAGAAACAAGAAGAACTAAAAACATCTTTGAATGGTGATAATGAGAAAAGGAAGATGAGAAGAAATGATAAGAAAAGTTTGCAGGAAGACTCAGGAGGGTTGCAACCCATGAATAGACATAACTGTACTTGTCTTATCTAGTCAACCGAGTCCTTCATTTTCCTGCCCTGAACTCTTTTTTTTTTTTTATCCAACCTGCATTTTATCTCATTATGATTATGCAAAGAAGCTAAAGCTCCTTCACCCAGCCGGATCATAGGAATTCTATAATACAAGAAATACAACATATAGTAGGGATCCTGTTTGCTGGAACACAGGGTTATTTATCTGGATTCAGCAGCAGTTCAAATTTCTCTTGAAAGTAGGAGGATTAGGACAAAGCAATGAAATTCCAAACTCACCTCCTGAGGTAGATGCCAAAAGGAACTGATGTCACTGTGAAGAAACACTTGGCAACAGTCATGTTTTCCAGAATCCCCAACTGCTCCTTGCTTGTCAAATGCAGCTCACAATGTACATAGAAAAGTCTGTGATCAAGGATGTGCAGAACTGCTTTATTAAACCAGCTGAAACTGGCAAAGTGGCAAGTAATAGGAAGTGCTCCATAAACATCAGTTCAACAAATGCAGTACTGAGTAGATTTATTTATCAGCATTTGCTTTTTTAAAAAAAGAAAGCACAATCTAAATAATTTAAGTATGAAACTATCTTTAGAAAAGAAAAACAAGGGGCTGGGGTTGTGGCTCAGTGGTAGAGCACTTGCCTTGCATACATGTTTGATCCTCAGGACCACATAAAAATAAATAAATAAAATAAAGATATTGTGTCCATCTACAACTAAAAATATATTTTTAAAGAAAAAAAAGAAAAAGAATGTGTTAAGATAAACTGAAAATTATTTTTCTTACTTCCATTTTAATGTTTTCTTTTATAGCCACAGCAATAAATAAAATTAATTCATGTCATGGATAAAAAAAACTTCAAATAATGCCTAACAAGATGCCGAATCAGCATAGTTCCCATCCTCAGGTTTAATTCCAGAAAGAATTATAGAAAGAAAACCCTAAAATACAAACAAAACTGTGAGCAACCTCCAAGGAGACTTGAGACTGTTGCTTTGAATGAGTGTATGGGGACTGTGTGGTGCAGGAAGGCAGCCCAGCCAGGCCTAGAGGAAATGACAGGAAAGAAACTATTACTGTCTCCTTGTCCCTCTCCTTCCACTGCCCCAAATGCACAGAGGCTGCCCCACACCTGTGCTGACTCAGAACTCTATGGTTCAAGAGATGCTAAGAGTTTGATCAGGGATGTTGGTCCCCCTATGTTTGCCATGGTTTTCCAAGACTGTCACAGAACACAAAAGAAAGTGGGAAAGCATGTATGGGAGAATTTTTATGAACCAGGCAGGAATGAGAACTCAAGTCCTCTAGGCATTTCTCATTGTCCAGAATCATCACAGGGCCACACCTTTCCAAGGGAGAAGTTGGGTAATGCAGTGTAGCTGTAGGCTCAGAGGAGGAGAGAATGGGTTTGAGAGGGAGCCAGCCAATCTCTGCTACACCTAGAAAATGTCAAACTCTCATAAAAACTTATTTTTTTCTTTTTAAACTTTTACTTTCTATGCCATCTTGAGAGGATCAAGAGGAATATCATATATTAAAGCAGACTGTTGACTCAACAATCCTATGAAACTAAAAGATACGACCTTTTGTTATGGTTTAGATATTAGATGTCCCTCAAAAGCTCATGTATGAGACAATGAAAGAGGGTTTGGAGGTAAAATGACTAGGTCATGAGAGCCTTGACCCAAACACTGCATTAATCCCCTGACAGGAATTAACTGGGTGATAAGTATAGGCAGGTAGTGTGCTGATAAAGGAGGCATTCCTTTGGGGTATATATTTTGTCCTGTGAGTGAAGTAGTTTCTCTCTTCTCTCTTCTTTAACTATCTCTCTCTCTCTCTTTAAAAGAAAGAAAGGAAGAAAGGAAGAAAGAAAAAGAAAGAAAGACAGAAAGAAAGAAAGAAAGAAAGATGGAAGGAAGGAAGGAAGGAAGGAAGGAAGGAAGGAAGGAAGGAAGGAAGGAGTGGGACATAGTCATCCAGCTCAATGGAATATATGGAAAACAGCCTGACACATGACGTTGTGCTTTCCCCAGCTGATTTATAAGTGCCTCGCTGTTCGTGTGGTCTATTTAATGTCTCTCAGATCCTTCTGCTTAACAGCAGCAGCAGTAGGAAGGGAGGGATCAATGCTCACCATGAGCTCTTAACTGTGTCTGATGACTTTGGAAAGGATCCAACAAGGACCATATCCTGTAATGTTGGAACCTTGGTGGAAACCAGACTCAATGCTTGAGAAAACCTTTAGAAAGATCACTGGAAGTTCTCAAGATCAGCTCATAAAACTGAGATGCAAGCAAATAAGCTTACGATAACCAAAAAGGACCCAGTGACTTCACGCAAGGGCCACCCATTCCACCTTTACTGGCAGCAGTCCCTTGGAAACTCTGCCATAGGAGGCACCCATTGCACTCTCCTTCTCCCTCTTCAGTTCATTCTTAGCAGATTCTTTCATTTTTGAGGTTAATTTCACTATGGCAGGCTGCACATGAAGGATTTGGAAAGGAGAAAAATCCACACATAACCTTCAGCCTCTGATAACCACCATTCTACTCTCTGCCTCTGTGAGCTCAACTATTGTGGATCCCACATATCAGAAAGATCATGGTACATATCTTTCTGTGCCTGGTATATTTCACTTAACATGTGTCTTCTGGGGAGTGGATAGGAAAGGGGGAGTCAAAGAACATAAAGCTCCAATTAGATAATTCTCGGTGAGCTATTACACAGCATGACAATTATAGTTAATTATAATGTATTATATCTTTCAAAATCACTGAGTTGATGTTTAAAGATCCCATCAGAAGGAAATGATATGTTATGGGAAGGAAATATTAATTAGCCTGATTTGATCATTCCACAATGTATACATGCATTGGAACATCTCAATATATGCAGTTATTCTTTGTTAATTAAGAATAAAATTAAATAAAAAAAGAATTGATCTTATAAAATAAAAGAAAAGAAATAAATTCAGAGCTGGGTATGAGGCTGCTAGAGTTAGGGTAAGTAAGAAGCAGTGTTGAAAGAGTCTTCATGGTGCTTATGTTGTGTTCATTTCCAATGAGTAGGAAGATACTTTTCATATATTAACGTTTCAAGTGTTTTAAAGGTAATTATCATTCAATTTCCTCCCCCAAATAAATCATTTCGTAATAGCTTTGGAGTAGGGAGTGGGTAGGAATCTGGACCTGTAGTGCTTTATCATTCATGGAATGTCTAGTGTATTCTAATAGTTGATTGTGTCGAAAATCTAAAGTTTTTCCTTTTGTTTTCTTTCTGTTACATACTGATACAAAAAGAAGAAAGAATTGGGGAAACTTTTAAATTCTTGCATCACAATCTTATTCACCAGCACAAACTTCTCTGACCCTGGAGATGAAGGATGGGACTCATTTTGCTTTCTGTGCTATTAAAATAGTGTAATCTTAATCTCTCTTTCTCTGTGGTTAGAAACACAAGCTTGATAGAACTCAGGTACCTTATCAAGTAACTGCTAATATAGGACCCAACCTCCATAACTATTCGGGAATGAGATTCATCCCCCGTTAGCTGTTTGCTGTCAGAATTTACATGAAGAGTTGATTTACAGAGGAATTAGCCGCAAATAGTAGCAAATACTGATAAATCAATATGGATAAAGCACTCTGCATACCCCAAGTAAACATTCCTTGTTCACAATGATAATTTTTGCAGTTTAGAAGTATCATCAAGTGCTTTGGAGTCTGTCCCTCATGAGCACCATGAGCCTCCACTGTACTAGGACTTCCTCATTTAGCATTTTTAAAACCTCCTAAATCTGGGCATGTACTCTGTGTGATTTTTTTTAAATGACATTTGAGCCTATGGAGTGTTGTAATATACTTGATTATTATGTGCAAAAAGAAGAATTTTTTGAGAAGAGCTTTATTGAGATTTAGCCTCTGGCTTGGGGACTGGAAAGAGGAAGAAACAATTCTGTTAAATGATTTTCTAAGAGAGGAAGAGGCAAGAGGAATTTGGGGACTCTTCAGCACTTGCAGTCATTTCTCTGGAAGTATACATGAGGTTTGTAAAATCTCGAGGAAAGATTGTGATGTTCACAACTACGCTATTGAGTGTTTCTAGAGAGAGTTTTCCTTTCTCCCTACCAGGCTATGAACATAAACACTGCAGGGTCAACGATGCTTCCCAACTTGGAGTCATAACAGACAGGCACTTGCCAGATCCACAGCCTACCAGAGACCAAGGTGTGACAACTGATTACAGGTCTCGCCACGGAACCTGAGAGATGGCTGAGCTTGGTCCAGCCGTGGCGAGTCGTGAGAACAAAATGAGAACCTTTACTGGAGTAGAGACTGGTCTTTAAAATTTATATACATATGATTCCACAAACAGCCCATGCCACCTCTACGTGTGACTTTTGGCTCTGAGCTGTTTGCAACTGCTGGCTGTGGACTAAGTGTGGATCCCTTCCACCTCTTTTATTTTTAAGTCCTAAACACAAATATTTCTAGGAAAAAAAAAAAGATGTCACTGGAATCAGAAGTACAAAGCTAAAACCTGTGGCCTGGGGGACCTGGCCCTTGATTCTCACACCTAAACCTCTCCTGCCCAGTGCAGGGATCTCCAGCAATTGAATACACTGATGTGCCACAAAGAGTATTTGGCCATTTTTACTTCTCACATCCATTGCCAATGGCCATGTCCATTATGACAAGCCTCCAGGAAGTAGGGGACAGAGGAATCTTGGGAAAGAGGAGTCTAGGAAATAGGTTAGTGTCCTATGTCAAAGTCCTGAGGCAGGAGATTGTCAGATGGGCCCAGAGGAGAGCAGAGAGCTGAGAAATTTAGCCCCACTTCCATTTTTGTACTCACCAAAGAGATGCCCTCCAAGGCCAGTGCCAGCACACCCTCAACCTACACAGGAAGTAACTTCAGACAGAAGCAGCTGTGTGTTAGTCAGAGGAAGGCCACAGCGCAGATCTGTGAACAACCCTTGACTACCGGGCAGGGAGCAAGAAGGAGCTGGAGGTCCCCTGTGCCCTGCAGAGGGATGTGGGAAGCAGCTGGTAGTGCTGACTGGCAGGATTGTGAGAGGCACTGAATGGCTGAGAGCCAGAAGGATGTCATCCCAAGCCAGAGAGCAAAGAGGAGTCACAGCCAGAACTCAGCAGGAGCCATGGTGTCAGGAGCAGCTGAACAAGGCCAAGCTGGAGGTATCGCGGACAGTCACAGACCTGGGTTAGAGGTATCACTGACTTCCAGTGACCAAGTGGACAAAAGACATCACTATGGAGACAAGAGGTACCAGGGGACAATCCATGGACCCAGGTTGTCTTGGAGGGGAACAGGGAGAGTAATTAGGAAATCTGAATGTCTGAGACTTTTTTAAAAAGTGGGTTACTTAAAAACACTGTTTAAATGATTAGATTGGGTCAGGCTTCATGAACTGGATTATAAGTCAGTCTCTCTCTCTCTCTCTCTCTCTCTCTCCCCCCCCCCCCTCCCTCTCCCTCTCCCTCTCTCTCCAGATCACACATCTTTGCCCCCTGGGTGTGCTGTAAGTAAGTAGCTCCCCTGCTAAATGCAAAGCATTGAGTAGTTCCTCACATTGAGGCAGGGACCCTGGGAAGCAGAGATGGATACAACTCCACACCTGCTCTCGGGGCACAAACACCTGGGATGGAAAGCAAGCAAGTACAAAACCAATGATAATCTTCCACAGCGAATCCTGTGCCTGTGACCAAGTAGAATGAAATATCATTAAAGCCCAGGGAAGAGGGAAAGTACTCCAGGTTGTGGCAGGACAAGTTTCCACAGGTGTTGGCATGAGAATGGGATTCAGTTGTTCACATTAACCAAATCTTCATGGGTGCCAATAATAAGTCTGCTTTTGTGCGAGGTCCATGCACCTTGAGGGTATACAGTCCAATGGGGGAGGCAGCACAGAAAAATTCTAGGCAACACCATCCAGTCTTAAAATAGACTGCAGTGGCCATGATGGAAGAATTTACTAAGTTTGGGCCTGTCAATCACAATTCCTAAAGAACATCAAGAAAGCCAAAGTTGAAAGCAATTAGCACCAAAATTTATTGTGTCCCACAGAGTATGAACAGTGCGCCTGCCAGACAAGAGCTCGGCAACCGGGTCAGAGAGATTGTATAACAAGAAACATAAGCCTAGAAGGAGGGAAGGGGATGCCAGGAAGTTGTTAAGAAAGGAGTGCTGTGATACTTCAGAGGACAGGCAGCACCCTTCTAGTGGGCTGGGAGGGTGCTGCCCACTAGAGAGATTTTCTGTTACTGCTTCACAGAGAGGAGAGTGTCAGAGGAGGTAAGGCAAAGTGAGCAAGCCTTAAAAAGTTACTACCCACACTACACACACTCTCTCTCTCTCTCTCTCTCTCTCTCTCTCTCTCTCTCCAACAGGTAGTGTCTGAGGAAGGGAAGGGACTCAAAAAGGACATATGGGTAAAAACAGCAGCACTTGGTGTGATTTCTGAGTTTCTCTGTCCTACCTGAATCTCAAGAGTAGAGGGCAAATGGAGATAAGGGATTCTCTGTTGTAGTTTCTAACAGTCTATCACTGGGGCAAAGCAATGGGATCATTTCAAAGGAAGAAAGAAAGGATATCAAAGATCCATCAGGGCCTCCTTCTAAAGGACTGCCTGGGCGCCCATGGCCAGACTAGAAATGTCCAGATGCTGGAGAGAGAGTGTTCTTGGCACCTCTGTTGTCCGTGCCCAGGTCTCTGTAGGAGAGAGAAAGTAAGGATGCCGTCTCTTGGGCTCTGGGGAGCATGGTAGGATGGGGGTGGGTTATGGGACCTGCACAGAGAAGGGACAGGACAGGGAAGGTCTGGGAAGGTGCATCACCAAACACCTTCAGTTCATTTCCAGAAAGGAGGATTCCTTATTCTCAGGGCTTCTCTCCATGTCTGTATGCCCTTACTCGCTCCTTTGATCTACTTAGTAAAGAATTTGTTTTCACCACTGTTGTTTATCAAGAGCAGCTACCTGGACCTGGTGACTCTGCTCTCCAGAATGATTTTTTAGCCCTTTAATCTCTTTCATGGTCTACTGGCCTCCATGGCAGCTGGTCAACAGGCACTAAGAGTGACGGAAGAAAATGAAGGTGGCATCTTGAAGTATAATTTCCTGGGGGGATTATTTTCATAATATAGAAACTCAGACCTGACTTCAGATCCCAATTTGAAGTGGCATAAAAAATGCTGATGACCCTGACCTTGTAGGGTGGGGGTAACACTTTCAGCCAAGTAATCTGAATAATGAAACTACCTTGTGAGGGTTCCATTATTTAATCAGTGCTTTTAAAATTATATTCCTTAGAACACCCAACCCAGGTTAATGGGAATAGTTTTCTGTGTGCATGTTTTGGAAACTCAGGCTAAGCAAAGTTAAGCAGTTCGTTCAGTCTTAGCCTTCTCAGAGCTTCAACACTGATGCACACTAAGATCCAGCAAGATGAGGCAGTCATGGAGAGCATTTCCCTGCTAGATTAGACAAAACCCTATGTTCTCCTTTCTGAAGCCTCAGGATTAAAGGGTTCTACTGCATGGAATTTGAGGGCTGCCTCCTGGCACCGCCACAGGGCTCTACTTCCCTGGATAAGCAGGTGCCCTCATTAAAGTCAAGGATTAGGCAAACTTGAGATGAAAGGACAATTGTAAGTCTGAAAGGACTGTTTTCTCTCCTTTTTAATGCATGGAAAGTATTCTATTACAAGTTAGCATGAAAGGTAAAGAGCAAAAAGAATGTAAGACTCTACATTGAAGGAAGCAAAAGAGTAAACCTGGACACACAAATCTCCCTGAAACCAGCTTTTCTATTTTACGAACATTTCATTCACTTCAATCTTCTCTCCTTTCCAACATTCTGTCATTACTGCATTATTAAACCTAGGATTCTCGAAGCTAAATGAGAGAAGTAGTCTCAGATGATTGGATGTATTTCACTTTTACCTCTGCAATGATGAAAGACCAGTTTTGAACTCTTCTCCATTTGTTTTCGAATACCACCTTTCTGAACTATTTTTCCTTTTTTCTCTGCTGGCCAATTAACATAATTTAAAAGGACAAATGGGCACACCATTATGATTCACAACTCTCAACTCTACTATTACATATTTGGAATATATTCCCTGAATTCAGCATAGATCCACAACGAAATATCGATTGGTCCACATTCTCATGCTTTCAGTTAGAATCTCTGATCAAGACTACAAACAACCTAATATATATTAATATTTTACTTCTTTCCTTTTTAATAGCTAGAAAACTAATAAATGCTGTTTATGTACCTTAGAACACTGTCAACTACAATGTTGGCATATAATTGTTTTCATGTCTACCTCTCCCAATAGTCACAAAACCTGAAAGATTTCTGAAAGAAAATAGAAATAAATTTGCATAGGTATATATATTTGTGGGGATCAGGTATTTGAGATAAGATGATCTTTTTAAAAAAAAAATTTCTTTTTTGGTACTAGAGATTGAACCCAGGGGCACTTAACTACTGAGCCACATATACAGCCCTTTTTTTTTAATAAATATATTTTATTTAGAGATAGGATCTTGCTGAGTTGCTTAGGGTCTCATTAAGTTGCTGAGGTTGGCTCTGAACTCACAATCCTCCTGCCTCAGCCTCCCCTGTACCAACACACCCAAACAAGATGATCATCTTTAACTAGACATGTTTTCTCCATCCCAAGCAGATTTTAACTGACGGAAATTATTTATGTTTCTAATATAAAGCAGTAAAGAAGCATTCTTCTTTCTTCCCTGTCTCTCTCAAACATCACTGTTCCTCTTCAGAGGTGCCCTAGCAGAGCACTGCTGCTTCTAGTCCTTACCAAGTACATGGATCATCCCACTTAGAGCAGTCAGTCCTGACTGTGGATAACACAGAGCCGCAAAAGTATCAACTGGTGGTGCAAACCCCAGGAGACCCCAAAGGCCCAGTTGTTAACAGAAGTGTTAAAAAGAAAAAGAAAATCAAAGATTGTATGACATGTGTGATACTAATGTTGAAACCATGAAGGGGAAAAAAGAGACAGAGTGAAAGAAAGAGGGTGTGGGGACAGGGAAGGATGAGGTGATGAAAAATAAAATACATACGCCCTCAGAATGAGCATGTGTGTGTTTCCTCGGTAAGTGCAAGAAAGCCGGTCAATCTATTACCTTTACTCCACTAGATTAAATTAATTCAAAGGTGTCCATCATCACTCTCTCTTCCTAAGGCAGTGGTTCTCAAGTGGGGCAATTTTGTCTTCCATGGGGGATTAGCAAAGTCTGGAGACAGTGCAGCTGTAATGACAGGAGGGTGCTACTGACATCCATTGGTTGAAGTCAGCGAAGCTGTTCAACGTCCTGCAGTGCACATGGCGGTCCCCACACACGCCATGGTTATCTGGCTCAGAATTCCAGTTATACCAAGGAACCTTACTCCAAGGAAAAGTCAAAGTTTACCTGCCTGTTCTCATAGAAGAAAAGCAATGCCATTGACTGCTGCATCAATGTTTTTTTAAAGCCACAATAAGTTAAAAAACAGAAGCGGAAGAATTTCTAGCACATCACAGATCACTCTGCACTCACATAATCATTTTATAGGTATACAAATTGATTACACTATATAATACACAAATATCAGCTGCACTGATCACATACACAGTATATTCTCTTATCAACTATTTATTCTTCCTTATTTAGAGTATGCCCTTGTTAAAGTCACTTTTCTAGAAAATAAGACAAAGAACTAGTTAAAAGTCATTAGCTTTCTCTTCCTGGTTCTTTGTTATAATATACAATACTTTACTGGAAGCTGTAAAAGTACTGTCAAAAGATTAGTTTATAGATAGTTTTTGTGTTTACATGTAAATTTTAGCTATTAGCATAAAAGATGAACTATCAATTAATAGAATTATAAATAAAGCATGTACGTGTTTCCTAGAATGTACTAGGTGTCCCAACATTCTATATAATATTTACGTGAAGGAAAATAAAGTATGGTGATATTTTATATACATCATAGTTTTATATACCATATATATCAATATTAATATATTACAGATGTATCATAACAAAAAATAGTGTTGTCTTTGGAGCACTATCAATACCCTGAGTATCCTAGAAATTTGTGTTTGACTCATTTTCAGCTTCAAATACATAAAAATTAAATGTTCTCAGTTGTTCCATTATTTAATACATTCTTAAGATTCATATTACCAAGGATGGTTCACTATTTTAAAATTGATTAGTATAATATAATAAAGAAACCCTTTTTGATATATGATGAAAAGCAATTTAATAGTTCACTATTATCCCAAATTTAAAAATTCATAAAGGAAGACTGTGAGAACAGTGCAGAGATCACATGGCCCCAACCCTGGAAAATGGAGAGCTGCCTCAAATCCCCCACCTCTGATGACATCTCTCTGCTTAGCCAGTTTCAGTCCAGCCTGGCTAGCTTTTGGCAAGGGGATAGAACTGGATCAGGAGCTGCTGCCACCACCTTATCAAGAACAAGTTCCAGGGCTAGTCTATCATCCAATGCCTGGCCAGGCTAGGCTGGCAACTCAGCAGACTGAAGAGGAACAAATCAGGATGAGTCACAGAGGCCTTATACAACATCCACCTGAAGGACATTATGACCCTGGAAGAAATGGATTTAAAAAAAAAAAAAAAAAAGATCCAGGCGTGTATGATATGTATGATGGACTTGGTTTATGAGGACTCAATTTGATTTCTGTTGTGCATGCATATCTGTCACCTGGACTGTGTAGGTGATGGGAAGATGAGACCCTTCAGATACCCTCCTGCATGAAGCCAGTAACCACGTCACTGTCCTGAGACTTAACTAAGTCAGGATCTCTTGTCTGACTTCAAGTGAACCATCATTTTGGTGGTTTTGATCTTTTGTCACTAAGTCCAAATAGCCAGGGATGAGGAATCAAGATCATGTACAAACAGTTTCTAAAACTCCTGGACGGTTGCAGAGGTTTGAGGAAAGTATGTGATATTTTGGAAACTTAGAAGGGGAAAGTAGGATGGTATTTTTATACTTTGACCCAGTGTTTTGATTGTTAAATATAATTGATTTAGATCTTGTTATTCCTCCAGTAAATAGCAATTGTGTGAAGTGTTAACAGCATCTGTATAGGTTTAAATTGAATGTATTGAAGATTAGGAAAAAGATAGTGGTTATTTTTCCTAAATGAAATAATTCCCTTCTCTCCACCCAAATTATTTTCTGAAGTTACTGGCATTTGAGTCAAGCTTTTATTAAAAGCTACATTTTATAACACTGGCACAGAAAAAAAGTAGTTTTAAATTTGTTTGCACAGTTTTTTCTTTCCACTGGAAATGGAATTCATCGCCTTAGGTCTTTTAAAATAGTGTATTATTATCATTGGAGCTGGCTTTATGCTTGAAAACCAGTGTGTTTATAACCTGTTATAAGTGCTATATTCTGTTTGCAGTCAGAAAATGTGGAATTCAAAATGATCTCCTAGCTTGTAAGCAAACTAAGATGCACTATCCCTTTTCTATTAAAAATGAGTTAATGTGTCAATAAACCAACTCTAGCAAAGTAGATTGAATATTACCCTTTCCAGTGTGTTCTAATTCTTTTGGTTGTTAATATGATGATAATTGAAAGGCAAAATAACTTTTTCTTTGAAGACATTTCATCTCCTTTATAATTGAGTACTTCACTGACACTATTTCCTCTCTTGGAAACAATTAGGTTCCAACCTCTCAAGAATATTACATCTGACCAGACTGAGAAGAAGTATAAACACAGGCCCCAAACAAGGATTTTTAAAAAGTCAAACCTAGCTTTTCCTTCCACTAAGAAAGGAACTGGGAATAAAATAATCTAAATCTCCACCTTCTAAAGGTAGAAAACCTGGAATTCTATGCAAATATAGAAATCAAACTATCAGAAATGAAATTCTTTTGTCATATACCCAAAAGCAAGATGGTTTTGAGAACTACAGCTCTGACCATCTGGCCTCTTCTGTTAGGAATAATCCCACTCCAGCATTTTCAAATAAAGATATTTTTATTTCTATTTAATTTTCCAAAGAGGAATCCAGTCTTCTAAAAGGGATATGATAGATCAGAAGAAATCAGCTCACTCACAAGAAATATTCCTGGATAGTGATTTTTTTTGTTGTTGCTGAGAATATTCAGTGTATTATGTCAAAGTAGCATAACTCAAAGCAGTGTGAGAAAAGAGAATTTGAAGGTGGCAGCTACATTCACTGACAGGTTTATGTAGGACACACATATCTACAGACCCCACATTTTTATGCCAAGGGGCCAAGATCTCTGATCATCAAAATAATTTACTTCATATATTACAGTGTACAGAATGGAGGGGAAGACACTTCTTAGAAGGTGAGCAACAGAAAGGCTTTTGCAAAAAGATCCATGCTACTCTGAAGTGTAAGAACCAGAGCACAGAGCCTCGCTGGCCTTCATCAGCTTGACCTTTCCTGTTTGCTGGCAATGGCCTCACACTTTCTACTGGCTTCTTCTCCTCCTTTTCCTCCTCCTCCTCTTGGAGACAGATGTCAGGCATTTCTGCATGCATTCCTGCATTACATAGAATTAGTCTTCACAGACTGATCCCTTGGTATCCTCTGTGTTACAGGGGAAGTAGGAAGAGGCCAACTTGAACTGTTTCCCACAGGGCCACTGGCAATTCCTCCAAGACACGGACAATTCCAGTTAATATCCCCATTGACTACATCAACCTGTATTCCTCATAGGATCTTTGGGGTTGTCAGCCACCAACAATGCACTCCTGGGAGTGTCATGGTTTTATGTGATCACAAATATGATGTCATTATGCCCTTCCTGCTGGCAGTAGGCCATCATGAATTTTAAATATTAAGATTTCTGATTTATTCTTCATTTATGCATTTACGGTGTGTCAAAATGCATTCTACTGTCATGTATGGCTAATTAGATTAAAAAAAGAAAGAAAAAAAGATTTCTGATTTATTGAGTTTAATTATGCCACTATGCTTATGTAAAAATGAAGGTGGCACTGTGGTGAGGCTTAACCGGAAGTGATTTCTCAGTTTCAACAATTTTCATTCTCTTTCTTATGAGCTTTTTCCCTGTTTTCTTGAACCATATCAAAAAGATACTGCATCTCTCATTAGCATAGTGCTGAGGTTATTGAGGTCGTAGTTACACATCTCAGTCTCTGCTTCTTGGAAAGGTATCTGTTAGGTCCTGCCAGGTGACTGGCAACAATCAGTAGGGAGAATAAAGGTACACATGCTTTATGTTTTGTATACAAATGCAGAACTTCTATAACTACACAACTTTATAGTTGTGATAACAAAAGCAATTTCTCTTTTAATTTTTCTTGGTGTTCATGCAAGAATATTCTAAACGTCTAAGCTTCTGAAGTGCCAGAAGTACAGATGGTCTAGTAAAGATGTCGTAGTAATGTTTTATCCATTTACCATGTATTTATTTTTCCTTATGTATACAAAGGTGACTTATTTGTTCAACTCAGTGATATGACAGCTAAAAGCCATTCATTAGCAAAAGGAGAAGAACTCAAATGTTTCTTATTTTATATTGAGTTGAATGGTTGACATGAATAATTTTCTACATACAAACCACAATTTTTTGAAGATTCTTCATAATTGCCTTATAAAATAATTTAGTACATCATAAATACTTAATTTGACATCCAGATATAGTGTCCAAAAGTTGGTTAATTTCCTTATGAGCACCATAATGGAAACATTAAAAAATGAATTTGAGAACAATTAAAAAAATCAAGTTATCAGGTTCTGTTATATTGTTAGTGTATCTTGCTTAAGTTTCTAGTTCATTAATTTATATCCACTCAATTATATAAAGCAAAATTGGAAGAAAAAAATAAAAATTTAAAAAATCATAGTGAACTAGTAATTTAATAACTTTTTAAAAATGACAAGTAATACATGTTTCAAAACAAAAGGATTTTTAAAAAATATTTATTTTAGTTGTAGGTGTACACAATGACCTTTATGTTATTTTTATGTGGTGCCGAGGACTGAACCTAGAGCCTCACATATGCTAGGCAAGCACTTTACCACTGAGCCACAATCCCAGCCCCAATAATAGGATCTGATTTAATAAACAACCACTAAAAGATTCCATTAAAGACTGGTTCATAGCAAAGACATCCTCTAGAAGAGATAGGATGTAGGGGGAAATGGTTAGAAAGTGTAGTTAATGAAATAAGAATGGAGATATAAGACAGAGGTTATATAAAAATTTTATTACTTTTAGTTTGTGGAAAGTTCCAGTAACATTAATAATATTAAGAAAAATAATACATTCACTATAGCAACCAGAATTATATCTAGAAACAAACATAAGCATAAATACTCTGATTCCTGTGAAGAAAACTATGCAGTTCTACTCAGGGGTCTAAAATGGATAAAATAACTTGAAGCTCAGATTCCTGAATGGGAAAGATTATTGTTTTAAAAATGTCACATTTTCCTCAAATTATACATTATGAACTTGTGGTAGAATTCGAGAGTTTATTAAAGAATGATTAAACTTTCAAAAGTAGGAAATTTCAAACAAAAAAAGAATTAAAAAGAAAAACAATTTCTTTTCTTGCCTCACTAGACATAAAATATACAATTTGAAATAAAAACAGTGTAACACTATTGTCAATACAGAAAAAAGCAGTTTGATGCAATGAATAAAATTTACATTAAAAAATACTAAGTCATATAGTAGGACTTGCATATGATAAATTTATGTCATAGCAGTGAAAGTGTAATTAAACAAATAATGTATAATGAACTCATTAAGCAGTTGTAAAAAGAATATGACCTCTGCATTTATCACACCTTTACATCAGAATATTTCCCAAGTGGATCAATGATATAAATGTAAAAACAAATGGACCCGTGTCAATACTCAAAACAGATGTATAGTACATATTTGTATAATTTGGGAGTAACTTAAGGCTTCCCTAAGAAAAGCATCAAAGGAATAGATTAAAACTTACTAATGCAAGAGATTTAAAATTGTCTAATGAAATTAGAAAAAAATTCTACTTTTAATGTGTTATAATAAAAGATGAATTCTAAAAGATTTTTAAGTCAATAAAACACTTATGATGGAAAAAAATGCAAAAATATTAATAAAACCAATTCACAAAGAAAGAATTATAAATGTCAAGTAACCCTCAAAAAATTGATGGACTGGGCTGGGGATGTGGCTCAAGCAGTAGCGCACTCGCCTGGCATGCGCATGGCACTGAGTTCGATCCTCAGCACCACATAAAAATAAAATAAAGATGTTGTGTCCACCAAAAACTGAAAAATAAATATTAAAAAATTCTCTCTCTCTCTCTCTCTCTCTCTCTCTCTCTCTCTCTCTCTCTCTCTCTCTCTCTCTCTCTCTCTTTCTCTCTCTCTTTAAAAATATTGATGGACTGCCAGGCATGGTGGTACACACCTGTGATCCCAGTGACTCAGAAGGCTAAGGCAGGAGGATTATAAATATGAAGTCAGCTTCAACAATTCAGTGAGACCCTCAGCAACTTAGCAAGACCTTGTCACAAAATAAAAGATTAAAAGGGCTAGGGATAGAGGTCAGTGGTAAAGTGCTCATGGGTTCAATCCCCACTACCAAATACACATACACTTTTGTAGTACCTCACAGTGATTAGCAGGAGAATAATGATAATTAAAACCTGCTTAGTCTGTATTTAAGTGTCTGGACACATTGGATTTACACTTTTTTAAAAAGTGGCTCGAGATATGATATCTCTATTCAGGAAAATCTGATAAATCTACAAAACTAACAACTGTCATAGAACCCTAAACTTAAGAGAAATTATCTTTAATTATATAGAGATTTTTCGCCTTCAGTGATTTGCTTGCACATTATGTGTTATTAGAGCAATGCCTCCAAAATCTGGATTCACTGTTCTCCACAATGAGAAAAGCTAAAGTCTCCCATTGGGATCTATTTGAATCCATTTTCCTAAATGTCTTTCGAATGATTTGAACAATGACAAGCTACTTATGAGTTGATTAAGGAATAATTAAAATTATTAGTCTGCTAAAGTTGTTTCTCTTTGCTTTTTCATTTTATTCTGTGTTTATCTCCAGTGCCGATCAAACCAAGAGTTAAAATGGTTTATCTTCCTAATGCCCAGTTCTATGTCAATCCAGGTTGGATTCAGCTTCCATCTGGGCTGATGTAAAGCTAGAATGACAAGCATTTCCCAAAAGACTACGTGTACAGCCCTCTAGGTTATTGTGCACTCGGAAGGTTGCTCATGAAGCTAAGAAAATCTTCACTCTGTCTGAATTTTCTAATGAGCCCCAATTCACCACTTTACTTATGAAGGTAAAATTTTAAGGAGGAAAACCAAGTGTGCAGGTCAGAAGAAGTTTAAGAGGGAAATTACCACTACCTATCTTCTCTCAATCATATTTATTTCTACAATAGAGGTAATCAAAGAAGAACTGATTATTAAATAAGCATTAATGGTAGCCCTTTGATTAAAGCTGTAAATATAATTTCCGAAACATCCTGTGAGCAGTGGTAAAACATGATTAGATTGTAATAATAAATAAGTTGGACCAAATGTTTTCCTGTCTGAGTTAGGCTGCTATCTTTGGAGAAATATCCCTTAAAGAAACATTTTTACAATCCCAGGCTCCTCACTTTGAAGCTTTGGAAAAGAATGGACTATCATGATAATTTAAATTCTTAGTGATTGCATCATTTAAGGTCCAACTAGAGTAGATCATGCTCAAAGGCTGACAGGCTATCCAATGAATATTAATCCAGGGACTGGTTTAAGAACCCGACCATCTGGTTTGAGCACCATTAACTATTTAATGGGCTACTGATGTACCCCCCTCCAAAAAATCAGATCTTTAGAATTCTGTATTAATCGAATTATTTTATCATTGATGTCCATATTTCTTTTAAAAAATCTTTTTGTTTTATAGCATATTTGTAAAGAAAGGATATCTCTCAATTCTAGTTACTAGCAGGATATAAATTACAATTTGTTCAAAAGTTTTGAACGTTTGAACATTGTGTATATCTTCACATATTTTTGTTTTCTATGAAAAGATTAATTTTAGCATTTTAAGGCAATTTCTTTGCAGTGTCCCACAATGCCAGTACTTATGGAAGCTTTTACTTTTACAATATTGCATTTTCTTGAAAAAAAAGCATATTTTCATAAGAAATGGGATGGTTTCATTAAAAGAACACTATTCATTATTTTTATCTTAATTCTAGTTACTGATTACTTTCTTAAGAAACATCAGTGTAGTTTTTGCATTAATTACACATGATAGTGTGCAAGGTTTCTTTGTTCAAAGGAAGAATGAGGTTGTAAAATTTCCTGATAAGAAACAGAAAACAAAACAAAACATTCTGATTTCAGAATTAAGTCATACTTGTTTGATGTTTCCAGAACTTGGTTTAGAGAGATCTTATTGGCTAAGAAAGATCTTATTGTGTTGAACATACGGCAATGATAAGTATGTGTGCCTACCCATTTCATAGGTGATAAAAATCTTTCAAATTAATAAGTAATTATTCTATATAAAACATAATTTTAAATTACACGTTTTGTACTTATTCCCAAGTCACTTTCTCACAAACACCCATGTTTAACACCTTTAATCATCTCACTTACTCTTATACAACTCTTCCAGTTTCTTCAGGCTCTTTTGAAGTGTTAATAACATAGGATTTTAATTAGTTCCTCTCTCTCAAATGTCAACTTCTCTTAATAATTTCCAAAGCTTGTTAATTTTTTGCATTACAAGAGAAGCTTACACTGGGACTATGGTCAATATGTGATTCTGTGTCTTCCCTTTGCTTTAATGATTTAGTTGTACAGTGAAATATATTTTCTTAGTTTTGGTCTGAATATAGGAAGTTTAGATCAGAAATTCCAATGTCCAAAGCTAAGGATCCTGCTGAATCCAATAGCATTTACTGGAGTCAAGCCCATAGGAGATACTCTATGAGGCAGAGAGAACAGAATACCAGAATCTTCACATTGGGTGGGGAGATAGGCATCCACTCAGGCAACTAAGAGTGAAAGACAGAAGGTCAGCCCAAGAGTCTAGCGTGTGACCTTTGGAGCACAAAGCCTTCCATTATAAAGCCTGGCTTTGAAATTCACTTGCTGGATTACATTGACATCTTTCTTTAAATTTCCATTATTGGGAGAATAAGAGCATCTACTTCTCAGATCTGGAGACGATTATATAAAATAACATATAGCACAGTGCTTTTAAGCCTTCAGTAGATACAATGTATGCATACACCTGTGTACAGACTTTGTGCCAGGTACTCTGATACCTATGTAAATAACTATGGTGCAAGGCAGAATGAAAAAGAAATTAAATGAAGAGCAAGAACAGGTCTTGTGAATAAGCCAACTACCTCCCAATACGTGGAGAGTCTGTGTGAGTGTGCTTCTTAACCCAGAGTCAGAAGTAATTGCAGAATGGTAAATTCTGAGCATACAGTTGAAGTAGATCAATGAGTAAGGAAAGTAGCATCCATCCAAGACACAGTCTACAAACTTGTGGATGATTCTTTCTTCCCCAAACATAGAGGCCTCCATAGATAGGGTTGACTGCAACTCAACTTATTCTGTACAGAGGCCAGTGCTGAGAAAAAATCAGTAGGCATCAACAGGTTTTTCATAAATTAGAACCTGTAAAATTTTACGGGAAGCAGGTATTTGCATCCAGTCTATGGAACACAGGCCTAATGAAAAGGGTTCTATGAACTGCTGTGGGGTTGTTCTGCATATAAATGATGATGGGAATGTAATTACATGTCCCCACAAACTAGACTATGATAAGTCTCCTGTTGCTAGGATAATGCCACTTACACATTTATTTATAATTTTATATTCCTCCCTTTGATTTCATTCTTCATTGAAAGTTAATGTATTGCAGCTCATTGTCAGGCAATTTATTTTAGGTATGAAAAGTAATCTAACAAAAAAAAAATAATAAAGTCTGTGAATGTGACAAATATCCCAAAGATACATGCAGATTTATTTATACATAGCTGGAAAATGTCTCTCTCCTATGCAGGCATTCATAAGGTGAGCTAGCTTCTCTGTGCAGAAGTTTTTTTGGAAATGTACTTGCATGAAGTCATTTACTTTCAATGTCAGAAATCACCTGGGAACAGGTGAAATTACTTGTACAAATCAAGAAGTATTTATATGGCCCCGAATAACTGAAAATAAAGCCTTGCAGAAGAAATGGATAAGCATGCTAGAAAAAGCAGGATGAGGAGGGAGAAATATGCAAAATGCTAATGATCTGAAAAGATGCAGAGAAATGCTATTGGCCAGAGACTGTGTCTTCGAGACGCTGATGCTGTTAGTTATACATTTTTAGTTTATAAACTGAATTAATTAATTAATTAATTAATCCAAAAGTGGGTCCATTTTTCCCATTTTATTGATTTTATCAACTGTTACAATGTTTTATGGATGCAGCCCAAATAATATAATCATGTGAAAATACTATTTGATACGTAACAGTGGACTGAAATACTATGGCCATTACACATCAGTAAAAATATACAGCTTACATCAGACTTCTTCCAAACATTACTGTGATGGTCTGTTTGATGTGTCAGCTTGGCGAGGCTACAGTCCCCACTGATTCAACAAACGCTAATCTGGGTGTCCATGTGAAGGTGTTTTAGATGTGATTAAAGTTCATAATCAGCTGACTTTAAATAAAGATGTCTCTTCTAGACAGTCTGGGTGGACCACTTGAAAGATCTTGAAAGCAAAACTGAGGCTTCCCTGAAAAATTCTGCATATGGACAGCAGTTTCAACCATGCCTGAGAGTTACAGAGTATCCTTCCTGATGGCCTCTCCTGCAAATTTCAGAATCGGCTCTCAAGACCCCACAACTGAGTACGACTGGTTTTTTTCAACTACTCTATTAATGCATATCCTACTAGCTCTGCTTCTCTAGCTGAACCCTGACATAATTATTCTTGCAATTTGACATGACAAAACACTGTGGTTACTATGGTTAGTTTATCAGCTTCTACTCAGTGAACATACAGAGTTTAGAAGCAATTCAAAACTTAGCACCAGCTAGGACTTCCTGCCACTATTTGAATGAAAAATAATTTTTTTAAATGATGAGAAACCTTGTGGCTGGGGATAGAGTTTAGTGGTAAAGTGCTTGCCTCACACACACAAGGCTCTGGGTTCAATCCCCAGCACTATAAAAAATAAAATAAAATAAAAAAGATACAGATGTGTGGATCTTTTTTTTTTTAAGAAAGAGAGAGAGAATTTTTTAATATTTATTTTTTAGTTTTTGGTGGACACATCATCTTTATTTTATTTGTATGTGGTGCTGAGGATTGAACCCAGTGCCCTGCGCATGCCAGGTGAGCCTGATACTGCTTGAGCCACATTCCCAGCCCAGATGTGTGGATCTTTAATAAAGACTCTGAACTCTTGCTCATCTTTATCCCACCTTGTCAGTACTCAACAAATGTCTTAAAAATAAGTAAATGAATGAGGGGATGAATGAACGTGTTGGTTTGGCTGCCAGATTTCTGTTGTACTTTATCTTTCAGATTCATCACTGCAATGTTTGGTGTGCAAAACTTAGAAACAACACCACCTAATAACTGACAGGCTTTAATACTTCAGAAGTATCATGTGGATTTCTAATTTTAAAGATACTAATTTGCACCCTCAAATTTTATAATTCTCTCACCCAGAATTCCATTGGAGTAACCGCTGAAATATAAAAATATGGTTATCACCATGAAAAATGAGAAAATGAGCCAGGCCAAGATAACTTCTTCCATTTGTGGCCTAAGTCCTTGCAGCTGGTTACTGAAGAATCAGCATCTAGTTATAACTAGGTAAGTAGATGGTCTGGGCCATGATGGCTATCTGTAAACACTGCTGGCCAGTGATCTCGATCACTGTAAGAGAACAACATGGCTCCCTGGATGTCCTCTAACATCACAAACAGGTCATAGAACTCTAATGAGACTCCATGCCCTCACTAAGGAAATAACTCTTATTACATCTTTGACCTCAAATGCCTGAATCCTCTCTAGTTTCATATCTCAGTTCTTCCTTTACTCCACTGGAACTGGTAACCAGGATCCAGATGTGTGCACTGTTTCACATAAAGCCAAGGGAACACTGACTTCTACAGAAAGAGGGAACTTGACAGGGAAGAAGAAGTAAATGAAAACTCCATTCTTCCTCCCCGTTGAAGGGGAATATATATACTTTCATTTTGTCCTTCCAGACTTTATAAAATGGGTCATATCAATTATCCATCTAATACCCATTAGCAGATGATGTTATGATGTATCAGTATTTTAACTTTTCATTGTCATTTAATTTTTTGACTGAAAAGTAATATTGGTACATATATATGAGATAAAATGTGATGTTTTGAATCATGTATATGATGGGTAGTGGTAAACTCAGTGTACTGAGCCTATCCATCACCTTTAACATTTATCAATTCTTTATGGTGAGTACATTCAAATTCCTCTCTGGTACTTTGAGATATATAATACATTCTTGTTAATTATATTCACCCTTCTCTGCCACAGAATTTCAGAACTTATTCCTGCTACTTTTAATAAAAGTTAAACCCATTGGTTCCAGGGAGTAAAAAGTTATTGTCAGAGGTAGAAATGAATGCCAGCAGGCCAAAAGATATATATATGTATATACACACACATATATATATGTCACCACAATCAGTTAGGAGGATTAAAATCAATAAAACACCTTAATTCTGAAATAAAAGATGAGAAAAGAATAATTCTACCTCAAATCAAGTTAATCTTATGATCTCACAGTCTTATTGCTGTGCAGTTATTACCATAAGTATTCAGAGTATTTGGACTTCATACATGAATGACTTTTCATTTGGACAAAACCACATAATTTTGAAGTGAAATTTACTTTGGAAGAGAAAGTACTGTTTTCATATCATGGTTCATTAAAACACAGATAATTTAAAAAATTGTTTTGGCCTGTGGGAGAGGGAGTTAGTTCCCTGTCAAATAGCAGGATGCATGTCAGAGGACTGTTTCTAAGGACAAGAGCTAGTTGGCTAAAAATCATATGAAAA
The DNA here is from genome assembly GCF_021218885.2 of Marmota monax. Lineage (NCBI taxonomy): Eukaryota > Metazoa > Chordata > Mammalia > Rodentia > Sciuridae > Marmota > Marmota monax. Next base: position 4,438,758 of record NW_026694821.1, read on the forward strand.
ATTAACTTATTTCTCACTCCAAAATGTGTTTAATAGGTTATAACTTAAAAAAAATGTTTCACAGATCAGTCCTGTCAAACAAAATCATGGTGAGCCATTGTTTGGGACCAAGTTCCTGTATTAGGCCCCAGTGAACTAGAACAAAATGGAGTCACTCATGCTAAATGCCACATCATCAAACTGGAACTTTAAGAAAGCAGATAGATCCCCAAACAGATTCTAATCCACCTGAATGAGAGTAATAAGAAAGTTCCCTCTGCTTTAACCTTTACTTAACAGTAACCTGAAGTCATCTCATGTTAACTGATCATTTTTCTGTTGTTCTGTTTTGTTGTTCCCACATTACAAAGCTCACTATTCTGCTGTTATCCAGTGGACACTCTCTTTTTATTTTGTAGAATGTAAGCTGTGTTACTGTGGCCAAAATACCTGGCAAGAACAATTTAGAGAAAGAAAAGTTTATTTTGGCTCATGGTTTCAGAGGTTCAGTTCATGGTCAGTTGACTTTCACTGCTTCTGGCCTGAAGTGAGGCAGAACATCATGGCTGAAGGGCATGGAGGAGAAAGTTGCTCACTGCATGGCAGCCAGGACGCAGAGAAAGAATGCAAGGAGCCAGGAACAAAATATAAATCCCAAAGGCACACCTCTAGTAACCTACTTCCTCTAGCCATGCCTTACCTGATGACAGCTAATCACACAGTACAGTAGTCCTCTCAAATTATTAATCCACCCAGTGGATTAATCCACCAATTAGGTACAGCTCTCATAATCTAATCATTTTACTTCTGAACATTCCTGAACATTCCTAGAGTGATAGGAGCTTTGGGGAGATACCTCATATCCAAAACATAATAAAAATTTATTCTCCAATCTACAAAAATCTTATAGAATTTACAGAATGAAATATAGAATGAAGTTATTTTGTAAATAAAATAGAATTTTATTCTATTTCATGAACATGAATCACAAACAAAAGCAGTTAGATTGACAACTAAATTTGTTGTAACTTTGTCTTTTGACCATGAAGGTTGTATAGCCCTCATTCAATAATCCAAAATAAAAAAGGCTTCAAAATTCAAAACTTTTTGAGCACCAGCATGACATCACAGTAGACAATGCCATACCATGAAAGTGTTTCAGATGCAAGATTATAAAAAATATTAATAAAGTTACTTTCAGGCTACACCTATAAAGTATATATGAAGCACAAATGGATTTTGTATTTGGACTTGGGTCCCATTCCCATGTTTGCTCATTATGTATATGTGAACATTTCAAAAATATTTCAAAATCCATTGGAGAAAAAAATAGCCTCTTCAACAAATGATGCTGGGGAAATCTAGAAATCTATATGTAGCAGAATTAAATTTAACCCCTGTTTATTACCCTGCACAAAAATCAACTCTAAGTGTATCAAAGACCTAGGCATTAGACCAGAAACCCTGCACCTACTAGAACCAGTAGGCCCAACACTTCAACATATTAGCATGGTAAGTGACTTATAAACAAGATTCCTTAAACACAAGAAGTAAAATCAGAAATTATTTATTAAATGAGATGGCATCAAACTAAAAAGCTTCTTCACAGCAAAGGAAACAGTCAAGAATGTGAAGAGAAAACCTACAGAATGGGTGAAAATCTTTGCCACCTGCACTTTAGATAGGATGTTAATTTCCAGGATATACAAAAAACTCAAAAAGCTTAACACCAAAAAAAACCAAATAACTCAATCAATAAATGGGCAAAGGAACTAAACCAGCCCTTTTCAAAAGAAGAAATCCGATCAACAAATATATGAAAACAAATGTTCAACATCTCTATCAATTAGAGAAATGCAAATTAAAACTACACTCCAGTCAGAATGGCAATTATCAAGAATACAAATAACAACAAATGTTGATGAGGATGTGGGGAAAAGGAAATGCTCATACATGCTGGTGGAACTGCATATTTAGTGCAACCCTTCTGGAAAGCAGTATGGAGATTCCTCAAAAAACTAGGAATAGAACTACCATTTGACCCAATTGTCCTACTCCTCAGTATATATCCAAAGGATTTAAAATCAGCATACTACAGTGACACAGCTATATCAATATTCATAGCAACACAATTCACAATAGCTAAGCTATGGAACCAACCTAGATGCTCATCAACTGATGAATGCATAAAGAAATTATGGTATACATACACAATGGAGTATTACTCAGCCATAAAGAAGAATGACTTTATGACATTTGCCAGTAAAGGGATGGATCTGGAGAATATCATGCCAATCCCCCCAAAAAACAAAAAGCTAAATGTTTTTGCTGATATGTGGAAGCTAAACCACAATAAAGGGGGCAGGGGAAGGGTAAGAAGAGAAGTTCAGTAGATTAGACAAAGGGGAACAAAAGGGAGGGGGGATATGAATTTCAAAAAGTAGAATAAATGGATCAGTTTTCCTATGTACACATGAAATACCTAAGCGAACCCACCATTGTGCCCACCCACAAGAATGGGGTCCTAATTAGATAAGATATATCATATGTTTCTATAATTTTATCAAAGTGGATTCCACTGTCATGCATAATTGAAAAGAACGAATCAATAAAATTTTATAAATTGACAAAGTCTGGAAGTGTGTCTAGAAATCAAAATCCATCATAATGCCATTAAAAGAATGAGGATCAAAAAATAATTACTACTATGTTGAGGAAAATAATAATTCATTAAAAATAAATGTCGCTCTTACTCTCTCTTACTCCCTCTCCTCTCTCCCCCCTCCTCTCTCTCTTCCCCCCTCCTCTCTCTCTCTTCCCCCTCTCCTCTCTCTCTCTCTCTCCCCACCACTTCCCTTCTCCTCTGCGACTGGCAGCTACATCCTGCTAATAAAATCTAAAAAAAAAAAAAATAAAAAAATAAATGTCATTTATTATTTTTAAAAATCCAACCAAATTCAAAATCTGAAATACTTCTGGTCCCAAGCAATTTGGATAAGGGATACTCAGCCTATATTCAACTGCTGGCACATGTACTTGGACTCAGTCCTTATCTTTTTGCACCCAGATGTCTGGATAGGACACATGTTTCACATCTCAACCTATAGTTGTGGTGGCCAGAAGACCCCAAGGATCAGGGACTGAGATGTCTTCCCAACTCTGTTAAATTGCCATGTCAGTCTGGGGACACCAGAATCCATCTCAGCTTTCTCCCCTGAGAAGGAGTAATTGTAAGTAATTACAAGTAATTATCATCAAAAAGGGAAAATGTACACATTTGCAGCTATACTATGTCTCACATTATTTACAGTTTGAAAGTGCTGACTCTACTTTCACTTTAGTTCACTGTATGATATATAGTCAATCACCTAGATTTTCAATAAAATTTTTTCAATGAAATTTCAACACGGCTAAAAAGAAAAGCAATCCCCAGGGTACTAGTGAATGCTTTGCCACAGTTGTGTCTGAATCCATTTTATTAGGGAGTGAACTAAGAAAAATGCCATAAACAATCAATTGTGGCCAATTTGGATCATATGTCAGGAAGAAGGTCTATAGCAACATTCAACATTGGGCCAGAAAGACAAGGCACAAACCTGCAGTGAAAGGTAACGAACTACACAGCAAAGTGAAACCAGAGATATCTATGATGAACATGGAAACAGCAAAGCAGAGACATTTCGGTATGAAGGGCAACTGGAGGGTTGATTTGAGGTTTAAAGGCAAGTCAAGTGATCAACTCTGGGATCTGTGTTTTGGGACCTGGACAAGAGCATAGTGCAGGCATACTCTTCTAAGAACCAAGGCAAGCTGGTATCCACCCTTTCAGAGTTCCTCAATCTTAGCCTCATAAAAGCAGGTCAGCTATGGATATAGAGCAGCATTTGTGTGTGGGTTTGCCATGTCTGTTCTTGAGCACAAAGAACAAAGCTTTTTGGAGAGAACCTACACAGTCCACTTCATAAATCTCTCTTCAGCTGGCTACCTTCCACCCACATCTCAGGGTTGTATGCCAGTTAAATCCATAGCAGTTATATTTTTAAACCAGTAATTATCCTTATTCTGCTCACTGACACTCCATACAGTTAGTCTGGTTTAGGTCCAAGGAAAGGAAGGAAGGAAGGAAAGAAGGAAGGAAAGAAGGAAAATCTAGCTAAAAATAAATTCACATAAACATAACTCAGACTGGCTCAAAGATCACTCACATGATTTTGAATTTCAATATGATTACAATTTCAATATGACTTACAGGTCAGATTCAAAGTTAGACCTACACCAAATATGAATGAATTACACATACATTTCAAAAACAACTGAAAAAGAAGTAAAAGGTCAAGATCTTCATTAAAACACAGTTTACTTTAGAGAAGGCAGAGATTATCATAGAAAACCCCTATCCTAACAAGACAAATATAATAGTTTGGATAATATGTATAAAAGCAAACACAGGCTGGAAGGAGATTTTTATGCCAAGGAGTAAAGGGACGAATTCAGCAATTCTACATCCAACTTTATCCATCTACACTCAAATTTCAACATACCTTGTTTTTATATTAGTTTATTAAAGGATACTTAAAATATGATAATATGAAGAATCAAGTGAAAGTAAATATGAGAGCTAAGATAATACCTCTCATTGTATTGTAGTCAACTTACTCTAAATATGTTATTTAAGCAAGGCCAGGAGGACTGGTCAAGTTGATTCCTCTTTTCCTATTATCAATACCCTTTCAATCATCACAAAGGCTGAATATCAAGCTACCAAATACATAAATAAGACACTGGTACAAGGACAACTTTGATAAGATACTTATGACCTATAGACAAATACAACTTATGGTTATCTTGAGTTTTTTTTAATGTTGCCTCTAGCATTTATAATAGGAAAAAAATGTTATCCAGTTGAGAAGTAGAAGACTCTAGTTTAGTTATGAAAGACATCACTATCCTCTAAAGCTATGAAAGAGTTTGCTCAAAAATAAATCCACAATTGGGGGGCACTAAGCAACTCAGTGAGACCCTGTCTCTAATTAAAATACAAAATAGGGCTGATGTGGCTCAGTGGTCGAGTGCCCCTGAGTTCAATCCCTGGTAACTAATATACTTACATACATACATATATACCTACCTACATACGTACATACATACATAAAACAAATCCATCATCACTGAAGATAATGTGGTAAGAGTATCTGTTTGCCCTCTTACTATATATCTCTAGTTCACTTAGCTGTAGCTTCTCAGTCTCACCAAAATAAGATCTCTGAAAGTGGTGGCCATTGCTGACATTAGAGCAGGCACACTGTGATGTTCATTCACTCATCACTTATTCCACCATCCTTCTGGAACCAACCCAATTGTTACCTAGAATGGAGGGTAAGGTGACACAAGTATCTAATAAAAAGTTATACTTACTGCTGTATAGACTCTGATCTATGGGCTCAAAGCCTATGTCCTTTAAAAATATACTTTCTCACACAATGAGGATTCGGACTTTAAAGTCCAACCTCAGCCACAAAAATCCAACTGAAATCCTCAACAGCCCCAGATCCAGGCTTGGCCTTGGTTTTCAGTGTTTCGGACATTCAAGATTCAGCTTCTAAGATACAATCCTTCCAAATGGGTCTTGGTCGGGTAGTTTCTATATGTTCCTAAAAATTCCTTCCTGTCCAGAAGGCCTGCTGCCTGCCACAAATTAGCTCACCATGAAAATCTACTCCACTTCTAGTTTTAATATGGATGAAATTGGCCTAGACCAATGATACTTAAAAATTTTCTAGATTAAGGATTTCTATATGTATACGGGGTAAAAATGGGAGTTCATAATCTGCTTGAATCAAATGTATGAAATATGATATGTCAAGAGCTTTGTAATGTTTTGAACAACTAATAATAAAAAAAAGAAAAAAAAAAAGATTTCTCCATGTACTTCACATTCCACTGAATCCAAAGAATTTTTCTCTTGGTTTACTTGGCCTTAAACATCTGCATTAGCTTCCATGTCTTGGTTTTCTAACCTGTAAAAAGGAATAATATTAGTATTTAACCAAATTATATTATATATTTATATATATGTATATCATGTGTATATATATATGTGTGTGTGTGTGTGTGTGTGTGTGTATGAAACTTTCAACACTGCCCAATACATAACACATGATATGTAAGTGTTATTGTTAGTACTTGTACAAAAAGTCTTTTCTTCCCATCTTAGGTTTATGGCTGAGGCCCTTATAACAAAAGACAGATTAATCCTACAGATGTATTTAAGTTTTATGGGAAATGAAAATCTAAAGAAATAGCAAACATATTTTTTGCGTAGATGTGAAGCGCCAGCAGTCATGAGGAAGATGACTGGATGAGGTATAAGCTATAGTTATAAACTGGTAGGAACTTAGCAAGGCTGTTTGTTTAAATTCTTTTCTGTGTCCCTATGTCTTCAGAAATAACGATGTCCCTTTCCTCCAGGTAAAGGAAGGGCACCCCTGGAATGAGGGTGTCTTGAGCTGCTTCCCAGGGAGAAGACTGGGAGAAAGTCAAAGAACAACCTTCCTGAGTCTGGTGCTTCCTCAGATGCCAAGGTGCCATTATTTTGGGGTGGTATGTCCTAAATCCCATCATGGTATTACTACTCCAGTAAGGAAGCTGTAGGATCCCTAAGAATGAAATCTGTGTCTCAGATATGGTTGTCTGAAATATTGAATAACTTGAAAAAGGATAAATGGAAATATTATGAGGACTATTACACAGCTCTAAAAAGTAAGACTGTAAAGATCAAATTGCCTGCTTAGGGATATAAAATAACTAAAAAAGCCAGGAATTCAAGACAGTAATAAGCCATACTGTTGGTTCTATGGACTATTCTTTTATCATACTGCTTTCCTGAGACAGAGAACCAATGTATTTACTCTGACTCCGTGTTACATTATGTAAATTAACTTCTCCTTGGGCAGAGTCAGGGTTTGGAATAGTAGCTTTGGCATTGTTTTTTCATTCCTATATTTATGAATCAGCCCTAAGTGCAGAGAAACTACCGTGAATAAAACAGATGAAAAGCATCCCCATATAGAGCTTACATTTGTAAGAAATAGATAATATTTAAAATATTATTTTATATTAAATTGGGATCACTGTGAAGCACACTGTTGAATGGCTGTTCCATCATATTCTTAAAATGATAATTTACCTCCTGCCCCCATTTTTATACCCCTTTCTGGAGGCTCTGGGACAATTTTTCCAACACATGATTGACAAAGGGGAGTATATAGATTTGATGCTGAGAATGATATGACATTACTACTTTGCTGCCAAGACTTGTGCAAAAATTATACCCTCCACAATCTTCCTCAGGAAGAATCCCCTTACCAGGTATAGAGAATAATTTACGTGGCCCCAGGAAGGTTCAGCAGATCAAAGTGGGGTGGCACCCCTGGATGGGAAAGGCATTACTCTGTCCAGGTAGAGAGGTACCTGTTGACACCTAAGTGATTCCAATTCTGACAAGCTTTCCATCTCAAGTAAATCCATAAGATAAACAGAGAGTTAATCTTGGTAAGGATTGTTCTCCTTTTGCAGATAGAAGATATGTTAGGTCATGTGTGCTAAATTCCCAGGGATTATTTTAGAGAAAAAGATTTTTTTAGAGCTGCCAATTGCATTTTCAGGTTTTTGAGGTTCCTTCAAGATTTTATGACCTTTCACCAATACAGCAATCACAGATGGGTTCCGTTCTTTAAATCAAATTAATGCCAACCTAAGTATAAATGAGTCAGACCTGAGAGTCTCTGAGCACTATGTTTCATTATGCTGCCAAAACCAACTCTTTGTAGACTTAATGTTCTGTGAATACACTGTGAATAAGCCAGCTGGAGAAATAGTTCACATAATGACATTAATTGTCTTGAGATTGGGTTTGAATAAGTTGCTTTAACATAGAGCAATTGAATGAGAAAAAAAAAACTAACAAGAGACACTGAATAACCCTAGAAATCAATCAATATGCTTTTTCCCTAAAATTACTATATTAAACTTGCATTAAGAACCTGGCAAGCTATTGATCCACAATTCACAGTTCTTTAGATTCCTTCCAAATAGCCACACTCTTCAGTAGGATAATTCTCTTCAATCATGATGTTTGGTAATCAACTTGCCTTACAAATTACCTGTTAAAAATATCTGTACCTTTGCTTCAGGAAAAATCTTATATGAGAAATGATACATTGAATAGTTTAGATTGAAATCACTTTCCTGATTTAAAACCTATGCAAATAATGATGCTCTAGTAAATAATATCAAATGCTGCCCACAACCCCATATATCAAATATTGTCAAAGCCATTTAGTATTGAAGCCATTTCCAATACTAAGCCACAAGAGGTTCATTAGAAGTCAAAGTGATTAGACTTCCTTAATTAGAATGTAAATTCATTCATTGATTTATCATATCAAATAGATCCATGGATAGATACTTACCATGTTCTTTTTTTTCTATTTCAGTGACAGATGTTAATATTTAATTAATTCCAGCTATTTATCCTATTTTCCTTTACATCCTAACCAACTGAAAATTCAAAGTCAAAGCTCAATACTAGCAATTGTTAATCCTTCTCATAAGCTTGATTTCTTCTCCCCACTTATTTTATTAAAATCTATGTGTCTATGTGTCCTCAACTGAGTTTTTGTGAGAAGTGTGAATAACTCCAAGAATCAAAGTCATTTGAAAACACTCATTCAAAGCCTGAAACAAACTCCAGCTACAGAAAAATAAGTGTCCAAATGCTGCACAAGATAAATTGGACCTCATCTGGCATCTACTCTTCCTTCTAGTGCACATTTTGGAACTGCCAAGGCTAGAAAATATAAAGTCTATTTTCTATACTCTCTTGTAACCAATGTTCTAGATATGATTTTGTTTCCTCCGAGAAGATGGTTCTTGCAGAAGACTTGAATTCAAAACTGAGTTAGGAAGTGACAGCAGCAATCACACCTACTGCTGGCATAAATGTGCCAGGCACAGTAAGTTCTTAAAGTTACCATCCAGACAGCAGTTTTCTTATCTCTAGATAGTAACTCATGCTTTTTCTCTAAAATTGGGACACTGGCTTCCTGATTCTTCACCTTGAATGTGGCAAGGGAAACATTCTCTTAACATTTGATTGTGTGGTATCTCAGGAGTCATTCTGGAAGAAAGCCTCCCAATCTTCCAACAATTTTATAAACATTTAACTCTTCCTATTAAATCCTCTTCTGCCTAAAATAACTACAGGGTTTTCTGCTGCCTGCAACTTAATTCTAGCTTATATGTGGAGGAAAGAGGGAAGTTGATAGAGTACAGCTCATTTGACAACAAACACCAAGCTTTAATCAAGAAAATAAGGTAGAATCGCACATCTCTTTTTAAATGAACTGCTTACATTCAATTTCATGTAATGCTACTGCTACTCTTATTAATAATAACAACTATTTCTTAAGCATGATCACATCACACTGTTTCCATTATAAATAATAATAATGCATATTATAATTATTTCTAGGGCATGTATTTTGCATCAGGGGTTATATTAAGTATTTTAAGTATTTATCTTATTTAATCTCCACAACTATCTGAGATACATATTATTGATACTATTCTATAGATGAGAAAATTAGAGTTAAGAGAGGTTGAACAGAGTTTCTAAGCCTGAAGAGCGGATAGGTGGTAGAGCTATAATCCAAATCATGTTAGCCCCCTGAGCTTGCCTCTTAAACTCTATTATACCACCTCTCTGTGCTTAAGCAGTCAATGACATGAATAGTAAAAAGGGAATCTGCTTTGATAATACTTAACTTTTCTTTAGATACTTTTTTTGGTGTGATTTCTTTGGCCACTCTAAGAAATACTTCAGATTATTTGGGGTAGATTCTATTTAACAATCCTAAGGAAATGCTCTGGAGGCATCAATGGAATTGAACTATTAAAATATAAAATCTCATTGACCCAAGCCAGCATGTGATCTAAAATTAGAGCCAGATTTTGCTTATAATTTAATAGCCTTTTCCCTCCCAATGTTTGCATAGTGATACAGCTTTTACAGAATTTTAATCCTGAATTTATATTTCAGAAATGTCAATCTGGAGGCTGCAATCCTACTGACTTTTCTGGCAGCCTATAATTCTGAATTCAAATAAATGTTTATTTCCTTTAAGCAGCAATTTCAGAGGTAAATGTATCCCCTTTAATCTCTGCGCAAGCCATCATAAAACTTCCCTGGCATCTCTTTCTCTTACACTTAACCTAATTACATTTGGGTGTTTGAAACAAATGAGGATCTAACAAAGCAATTTGGGTTGACAAAATGTACGAATTGCCTCCTATTTATGGAACACTTAAAATGCTATAGGCTGACAGCTATGCTTAGAGGAACCATTGTAAAATCAAATAAAAGAACCCAGGGGGTTATAGGAAAAGAAAAAAAGGGAGATGTTAGTCTTCAAGATAAAAGTGTAGAGTCAAGAATGAGTTTTATGAGAAAACAATCCTCACTACAAAAGTCCTGGAAATACTATAAAGAATAACACAGTTTATAATGACTCTTGGGAAAGGGTCCCAGAACTGCAAGCCTCTATCCTTCTTTCTCTCTTTCTGTGGCTCTCTCTATATAAAAAAGGTTTCTGTCAGCTTCGGTGTATTTTCATCAGATTTGGAATGTACATTTGGGAAGTTAGTTGACCACACATAGATCAGTGGTGTATGCTGAATCAACCTGGGCACGGGGGTGGGTACTCCAAGCAGCTGATGCTGAAGCACTATAGGGAAGTCTCCAAGCAGAGAGAACACACACAGGCTTTAAACACAGAGGCTTTAAAGGAGAGTGTCAATACTTCCAATAGGAGATGCTCTAAATTGCCCTTTTGATTTTAGACTGGGCTGCTCCTCACTTGGCCCCACAATATGATTCAGGCACAGTGGTTTTCCGATGGCTACGTGTAAGACTGATTGAATAGCTTTTAAAGACTGTGGGTGCCTAGGCCCAGCTACACTAGATAAACTGAAATCTACAGGGTGGGATAGAAGATTGGGGGCCCAAGACAACTGCATTTTAAAAAGCTCTCCAAGTGATTCTAAGGTGGGCTGGAGTTCAGAACCCCTGGCTCTGGGTGAGTAACAGCCAAGATTCATTTAATGACGGTTGATGATTATCTCCCTGAATAAGGGAGGAGGCCAGTTAGCATGATATAAAATTAACAGGATACTTTGCTTATGAATATTGAAAATATTTTATGTCACCTATATGTCTGCATCCCACATTATACTTGCAGAAACCTACAGGAGACCAGAAGTGGAATTTGGTCTTAGCAAAAAAGGCAAGGTATAGACAAGTCCAGTGCTTATAATAAGGTTCCTCTGCCAACAGATGTAATAGTCTTGACTCCTAAGGTGAACATTTTCTCTACTATACAGGGTCTCATTACTACAGAGTTCCAGTCAAAAGACAATAGAAACCTGAGTTTTTAAATCCAGATGTAGGGGTTTCTATCATCTTGGTTAGCACTATTTGTTTAGACTACCATAAACAGTCTCTGAAAATCAAATAGTAAAAGTTTAGACCTGTCCTAATTTGTAGCAAAGCCAACAGAAGATTCCTCTTAGCTGACTAGCACTTCCCATTCCTTCCATGTGATCAGTTTTAGATTCCAACACAAAGCACTTGCTTGTTGCCTAGAGACATCATGACTGATGCTGATAAAGCCCCACGTATGTATAGAGATTCCTTAGAAAACTTGGAATAGAACCACCATTTGACCTAGCTATCCCAATCCTTGGTCTATACCCAAAGGACTTAAAAACAGCATACTAAAGGGACACAGCCACATCAATGTTTGTTTCTAGCAGCTCAATTCACAACAGCTAAACTGTGGAACCAACCTAGATGCCCTTCAATAGATGAATAAATAAAGAAACTGTGGTGCATATATATGATAGAATAGTACTCAGCACTAAAAGAGAATAAAATTATGGCATTTGCAGTAAATGGATGGAGTTGTAGAATATCATGCTAAACGAAGTAAGCCAATCCCCAAAAACCAAAGCCTGAATATGTTCTCTCTGATAAGTGGATGCTGATCCATGATGGGGGTGTGGAAAGAATAGAGGAACTTTAATTGGGCAAAGGGGAGGAAGGAAAGGGGAGGGGAATGGGGGCAGGAAATAAGGTGGAATGAAATGGACAGCATTACCCTAGGTATATGTATCACTCATATATGGTGCAATGCTACAGTATGCACAACAAGAGAAATGAAAAGTTGTGCTGCATTTGTGTACACTGAATCAAAATGCATTCTGATGTCATATATAACTAATTAAAATAAATAAATAAATTTTTAAAAAGCCTCACCTAGCAGCATTTTAGACCATTCTGATCAACAAATCAATGAGAGCCACAACACCTAATTAACTGCACAGGACCTTTTCTATGAGTACCCTTATCCTCTACTGATCCAGCAGCTGCCCCTGAGTTTATATTCAAACAAAGCTCAGAAGAAAGGTAATGTTTGACTCTGCTGTTTTCCCAATTCGAGGAGAGTGAGCCATGTTCTGTTCTGTTTCTGGCGCCAATTGGATGGTCCAAAGCATTGCATTTTCCCCAGAGGAAAAATATTGGTGCCTAATGGAGACAAGATGATCCTGTAATTAAAATACATTTTAGAATCTCACAGAGTGAAGTTCAAACAGGACCATCAGTAAAGAATGAGAAGAGCCTTAGGTTCCTAAGACTATTTTATATACCAACAGTATAATTATTGAAGTATAATTTATTTAAATTATATGTGCTAAGTCAGCTCATATATACCCCACCCTAATGCTAAATTATACTAAAGATAAAGACAGGAGAAGAATGAATGAGTGAAGGTGATCTATATCATAGATCTAAGCAATCTTTGTGAGATGCAAAAAGAAAAAGGAAATTAGGTGTTTGATCAACCCCAAGCAAACTATAGTAATCAATGAACTTTTGCTATTGCTTCTTTATTTACACAAAATTAGCACAGAGCAAAAAAAAGTCCTTAATTCAGATATGAATATAAAATTCCCAATTTGTCCCAATTTGCTAGATTTATAGAAATGAACTAATAGAAAAAATTCTTCCATATTCTCAAAGCATCTCTCTAAGAACAGACATTTCTCTCTCTCTCTCTCTCTCTCTCTCTCTCTCTGTGTGTGTGTGTGTGTGTGTGTGTGTGTGTTCATTACTCTGGACACCAGAGCTGAAAAAAATGCCTCTATCCATCAGTGGGAGAATAGATAAATATTTAACTTGCTAAGTCCACAACTATTTATTGAGTATCTTATCATGTGTGTGGTACTAGTTAAGGCACTGGTTCAGCTGTACAATAAAATTCCCTCCACTCATTAAACAGAATAAGAGAAAATTGTACAGAATGCTTAGAAAACACTAAAAATAAGAAAGAGAGAGAGAAGAAGAAGGAGGAGGAAGGGAAGAGGAGGGGGGAGTGGGGAAGGAAACCCAAGTGTATAATATCCTTCATTTGTGTTTTTAGTACTTACTTACATTTATATTTGCACATGCACATAATTACCTGGAAAATATTTGGCACAACACACAAGAAACCACTGACAAGTTCTGGAGTGGTTGCCTCTGGGGCAGAAGGGAGACCCAATTTCCACCACGATGTTTGCAGTTTTTTTACCATGCACATCTGTTATTTTAATTAAAAACAAAATATTTAAGTTACAAGCACCATTTTCTAGAGTCAAAACATTATTTTCACTGGAAAGAATGAATGATTTCAAAAAAACATGAGGAGTTTTTGTAATACTGTTCAGATATTTTAAACCTGAGGACTATAAATTTTCAAATAAAATTAGTATTTAAAATAACTAGGGGTTGGCAAACATGCAATTTGTGTCTGTCAGTACCCCCATCACAATTTCCATGTGTGCTTACAGGCATGCTCCATGCCTGTTTGTCTGTAGTTCCTCTCTCCCCCTGACCACTCCAATTCACCTCCCCACAAAAACCATCATTTCTCCTTAACCTAACAGTAATGTAACATACAATGTACCAGTGATTACACATTGCTATTTGTAAACAGAATATTATGCTGTATATTCATAGTAAATATATAGAATTATTTTTACTCTACCTAGTTTCCTGTGTATACACACATGTATGTATACAAATATATAAAGCCTGGCATTCATGTATTTTTCAACTGTATGACTTCCAATTTATTTTCTCTTTCAGTAAAGTCACTCACTGGCCTACAATATGGAATGTTTTGCTACTTATAGATTTATAAGGCTAATATTCAAGCCCACACATAACATTATCATGAGAATTAAATAAATTGAAGTATGTGAGAGCCCCCGACTCAGATCCTAGTACAAAGTAGTCACGTAAACAAATGTTTGTGAAATATAAGTGCCTTGTAAACAAATGTTGAAGATGAATGAAACCCTATAAACATTTTAGAAACAAACTCTAAAAAAAAATGGGGCCATGTTGGAAAATCAAAAAATGTTATTAGTTTACTAGATGTTTTGTTCTTTGACTACTAAAATACAACATTGCATCTTCAGTTTATTTCAACAATTATAACAGGAACAGAGATAAGAGCTCAAGTATTTGTTACTGGAAGTGACAATACAGTGAATGTTGAAATTGAAGAACAGCTCCTAATTCAATTTCCCAGAATTGAGAAGCCTTTTGATTTTTCAGCACTAAGTATCATATTAGAAGGAAGTTTCTATCAAAAGAGCAAGTTTTTATGCCAACCACAGCCAACAGGGCCCATTATGTTAAACAAGTCTATAACAGCTGCAGGATGATACTTAGAAAATATCAACCAAAGAATGAATTTTATTGTTTAAAGATACTTGACCATACACTATCAATTTCATCCTTTTCCACAATTATGTAAACTGAAGATAGTATGGAAATAGAGTTATTCTAAGAAGGTTAAATGCCACCACTTGGGTCTCTGCCAAGAGACTCCATATCCTTCTATCTTTCAGTTGCCACAACGCTAAGACACGATCAAATGTTAAGACTCCTCTGATTTAATAACTGCTTTTCAGAGTATGAAAAGAAATGCTGCATTTGATATACATCCTGCTGTGAAAAGTACAACTTCAACAATGATTCGATGTTTCAAAATACACTTTCTAGAATCAAGAATTTATGTTAAAGATCTCTCAGACTCTTAGTCTCAATTCATCAACATGTTATTGACAAGTATAATTCAGATGACATCATAATTAATGTATTCCTTGGCATTTATTGCATGTCACTTTTTTTCCCTGTATAAGATGCTTTACATTGTAACTAGTCTATGTTCCTGGCACAACTTGCTCCAAGAAGAAAACACTTGATGTAAAAATCTCTAATGAATTCAACTGGCACCACCAACAAAAAAGAAGTCACACTAGCTTAAGTGTGGATGCTAGTCTGTTTATGTGTTTAAATCATACGACTCTTCTTTCCTAGTAAGAACACTCTGAAGTTACCTGATTTGTGGCACACGTGAGGAAGGGCAATCTCCTATTTAGCTATCATTCTCATAAGAGGCTGCGACAGAATTTTGACATACAGTCACTTGTAGCTAGAGGTCAAGCAT
This sequence comes from Marmota monax, assembly GCF_021218885.2. Classification (NCBI taxonomy): domain Eukaryota; kingdom Metazoa; phylum Chordata; class Mammalia; order Rodentia; family Sciuridae; genus Marmota; species Marmota monax. The sequence goes on from NW_026694821.1 coordinate 4,454,354, forward strand.
GCCTTCCATTCTTTAATGGGATTTCTGTGAGCCAGAAATAAAGTTTTTGTAAAGTTTGTCTCTACAAAAACTAAGGTCCTCAAATAGTGAATTACCTTTCCAGTAATATGACAGTTTATTTGCGGGGGGGGGGGGGGAATGAAAGGAAGTGAGTGATGAGACTGAATCAAGGGGTGCTACCCCATTGACATATTTTCCCAATCCTTCTTACTTTTTAATTTTGGGACACGGTCTTGCTAAATTGCCCAGGCTGACCTCAAGCTCTCAATCCTGCTTCAGCCTTCTGAGTTGCTGGATTGCAGTTGTGGGCTACTGCACTCAGCCCAATTTCATTTTTAAATTCAACATAACATTGCATTTTTAAACTAAAGATCTCATTTATGCAATATACATGTATGGATAAAAACATCCAGTAAACAGATTTTTTTCTCCTCATATAACCTTCCCTTGTGACGAAAGCAACAAAAACTCAGATGCCTTCTTTGGTGACAGCCAATGAATAAAACTATCACCTGCACGTGAGCCCACGATCCCTAATATGTCAAGACTGAAAGAGTGAAGGCATCTGAGTAGGTCAAAATCAAGAAGTTTCACATATTGACCCAAAATTCCTTAGTCTTATCGGTATCAGCACTACTTATCTGACAGCCCTGGACCTTCTCCATTTCCTTAACAAATCAAGTCAGCTATTTCAACCCTGTCCTTTACCCCAGACCTGCACTTCAGTTCATTATAGACTTCCTCTCACTGACTCATTCTCCTCTAGCTCCTGCTTTTCATGCTGAACTTCATATCTCCAAAAGGAAAACCTATAAATCAGCTCTCAGGAAAAATTGGAATCAGCAATGCTAAGGTCAGAGAGAGCTTCCAGTGAGCCACAGGCACATTCATGCATTTATTTATTCACCAGCACCCACTCCATGGCAGGCCCAGCACTAGATCCTGAAGACAGACATAGTGACAAGTAAGGCTCAGTACTTTGTCTGCAAGATGTTTAAAAATCTGGTCAGGGAGAATAAAAAGAATAAGTTAAGATGCATATGTTAAGATCAGTATGAATAAAGGGCTCACACCACCCTTAACAAGAACAGACCATGCATACCCCTTCCAACTCACACCTCTACACACAAATTCAGGGTTAACATCAAATAGGAAATGAATTCTACCTGAAACATCTTTTCTGTATTTGACAGATAATAAGTAACATTCCAATCCTCTAAGCAGAAACAGAGATATTTCAAAACACTGAGCAGACACCTACTTGAGCTGTCCACCCAAGCACAGAGCAGACACCCATGACACATGGTGAATATCCTACAGGAAAGAAAAGGCTATCTGAGCTCTGGCCACCCTGAAAATTTGGAAATGAGGTCTTAAGATGGCTCTGTCACTACACTAAGCACAACACTAAGAAGCAATATGGCAGGCAAGTGGAGATGGCAGTGAAGGGGAACGTCCACTGACTGTGAGAAGGTGAAGGATGGAGAGAACATGATCATCAGTATTGTCTCCACCCCAGAGTCAAATCCATCACCCCTGGAACTGGCTAAGCTTCCTGTAGAAGACATCAGTATAAACTACAGTGTCCCCAAACTCATAGAGATTGTCAAAGGATGACAAATGTCTTTTTGTCTAAGTTACAGAAGTTCTTTTGTCCAGTCCAGAAAGGGAACATCCCCTTTGCTTGTAATCTTCTCCTACGGTCACCACATCACCCGGCTTAAAGTCATTGTTCTTGGAACTGAGTCATAAAGTATGTCTACACCTGTGATCTTTGGCAGATCCTCAGAGAATGTACATAATAATGTATGTACTCTAAATATGGAGTAACAAATATTTGTCACCCTCTCAACACTCTCACCTCCCGTTAGTCAACTGTTCCTTCCTAACTGAGGCCTTTAAGATATTCAGAGAAAAGAACACTGGGCTAGAGGAGTTAGGGATCTAGTTCCAAATTTATCTCTACTGCTCTTTAGTCCCATGACCCAGGCATATCCCTAAATTTCTTGAGTCAGGGGTTTGTCATCTGTGATGTCATGATGAGAATAGGTGAGTCTCTCAGAGCTCCTTATGTTGGTCAAATAAGATGATGTATGGAAATGTTTTAAAAACTGTTAATCACAATGAAGGAGTATTTCAAGTACTTTTATTTGATTCAATCATGCAATAAATAGTGTTGATCCCTTTTTTTAAAAAACAGCAAAAATGCACAAAAGAAGTAATAAATACTTCAAGCAACACTGTGAATCACACATCTACTTAAGAGGCTATCTAGAGAGAAAAGAAAATCCAGAAAGATTTTCTTTTCGCATTCACCTCTAAAGACAGTTGCTAAACATATTCCTAAAAATGGATCAAACAGCCCCATTTTTCCCTTTTAGAGCAGCATGAAGAAACCACACGGAAAGCCTAGTATGCACCATAGATTCCAGAGTCTGTGGAGGTCTCGTTCCTAAGCTCAGGAGGGAAGTCATGAACATGAGCATCCTGCTCATGTCAACCTGAATCATGATTCCTCCAAGGTTCTTCAGAAAAAGTATCCACTCCAGAGTTATTAGCTCTCAACTTACCAAACGAGCTTATTACCATAGTCAATTCCCACATTAGTGAGTTGCCCCCATGGGTGCCTTTCTATAGTTATGCTCCTCAATATTTATGAAGTTGAAAAAATGTTTTCAAAGCCGTTGGAATTCCCAGAAAACATACATCCTAGAAATGCCATGAATTGAAATGAATCCAAAGCACATTAAGACGGATGTGTGTTCCCCTTTGTCTCATGTGTGATAAATGATGCTGCACAGGAAGAGGTGATGCAAAGTATTAGAAGAATCTGAATAAGAAACTCAAAATTCTTCTTCTTGGAAGTGACTCATTCTGAGAGGCAAGTGATAGCTACTTTCTAGAGGTGGTAAAAAGAAAGTGATGGTCTTTCCTGCATTAAATCTAACTTGATAGACGATTGCTATCCTTGGAATTTGTTCCAATGTAAAACACAAATAAAATCTGTTTTGTCCTCATTCAAATTTCATCCAGTACAGCCAATCCCCAAGATTCTTCATTCACTGAAGGAATTTTTCCTTCTGTTGATAACCCTAATGATCTTAATCCTCTACTAAGATGCTATTTAAAAATAGTATCACATAGGTTACTACAGAAGCAAGGATGTCAATCACACTTAAAAATGCAAATTGCCAAGGTGGGTATAGATGCTGAGCTGGCCTGAGACCAGATCCCCCATAATAAAGCCCCTGAAAATTCTCTATATCTGAAAGTGTACAAATTCATTATGCTAGGGATGCCCTAGCTAAGTCACTCAAAAACAAAAAGAGACCCTGTACTTTGGCGGTTTGGAAACCTGTGAGCCTCGTGGGATAGGACACATGTGCAATAGCTATAAATTCAAAACAAATGCCACAGGATTAGTTACACATAAAGTAACAAGTAAGAGCCATACACCCATTATATGTCTCCCAATCTCAAAAGGATAGATGAGGTCCAGGCCAAAGAGGTTCAGGACATATGAGATTCGACCTTGCCCTGCATCCACCAGACATCTAGTGAACAAAGCCTGTGAGAGACACTTCAAGGAACTGATTCCATGAAAAGTCTTATCCAACAAAAAGCTATAACGATTGTTCATTCACTTTCAATTATTTGATGCAACAGATTTAGCAAATTGATTTTGTATTACTGATGTTAATATACCCAGAATCCAGAGATAATCAATCTTCATTATCCACCAATCTAAAATTGCCATTCAAATCACTCAAATTTTAAGGTAGAAATGAGTACACCAACAGTAGTCCCATAAACATGATGTACAGAATAACATTAATATATACTAATATATTATTATTAATCAATCAATTCATTGATACCATTATTGCTTTACACAATTACCTTTTCATCAGTAATAAGAAAAAGTATCTTATTTTATGGTCACTTTTTCCTTCTCTGATCCTCTTCATTCTTTATGTAGATTTGAGTTCATAATGTATATCAGTTTTCTTTAGCTTGAATAATTTTTTAATATTTCTTAAAAAGAAGGGCTGCTGGAAATGAATTTTCTCAGTTTCTAGTTGTCTGAGGAAACATTTATTTCTACTTTACTTTTTAAAAAACTTGATGATTTATTTTTATTTTTATTGGTGCATTATAATTACACATAATAGTAGAATTCATTATGCCATATTCATGAATACACATAACATAATTGATCAATCTCATTTCCTTACTTTCGAAGGATAATTTCACTAAATAAAAAATTGAAGGAGAGTAGGTTTTTTTTCCTTCAACATTTTACAGAATTTCATTCCACTCTCTTCTCACTTGAATGCTTCTTATGGGAAGTCTTGATGTATTTATTTTCCCTGTTCCTATAAAAGTAAGGTATTCGTTTGCCCCCTCCTGTCTGGCTTCTTTCAAGATTTTCTCCGCCATGGTTTTCTGAAGTTTGAATATGAAATACCTAGTTGTATCTGGATTTTCTGGTTTGATGCTGCTGGTTGTTCTCTGAGTTTCCTGGATCTATAATTACATATCTATATCAATAGTTTCATTAGTGTAGGATCTGTCATTTGTTTTAGAAATTTCTCAGCCATTCTTCAAATATTTCTTCTATTCTCTCTTTCCCCATTATTCCATATGGTTATGTGATTACATCTTTTAAAATTCTCACAGTTCTAGGATGTTCTGTTTCTCCATCTCCTTCCACCTCTCCCACCTCATTTCATTTCTTTGCATTTCAATCTGACTTGTTTCTATTGATCTGGCTTCCAGTTCTGATTCTTTCTTTGGCTATGTTGATTCTACTCTCAACTATAGAGAGTTTTCATTTCTGTTACTATGTTTTTTTTATTTCTAGCATTTCTATTTGATTCCTTCTGTCTCTATCCCTCTGATTATATTGGCCATGTGTTCTTACTTGTTGTCTAATTTTTCATTTCTTAACATATTAATCCCTTACCTGGTGATTCTAACATCTATGTCATATCTGAGTCTGGTTCTAATGATTGCTTTGTCTTTCTAGATTGTGTTTTTTCCTGCCATTTGGCATGCCCTGTAATTTTTTTTATTGAAAGCAGAATATGCTGTAATTAGCTAGTAGGAACTATAGTAAATAGGCCTTAAGCCTGAGGTTTTACATTAATCTGCATAGTAGTAGCTTTATTCACTGGGACAAAATAACAAAAATTCGACTTAGGGGAGAAAAGATTTGGCTTACAGTTTCAGAGGTTTTAGTTCATGATCAGCTAGCTACATTGCTATGCCCCTGTGCTGAAGTGGAACATCATGGCAGAAAGGGCATAACAGAGCAGAGTTGTTCATCTTATGGTGGCCAGGAAGCTAAGAGACAGAGAGAAATAAAGAGGCCAGGGACAAGATGTAGTGCCCAAGGGTACTCCCCCTAGAGCCCTCTCCTTCAACTAGGTACCACCTCCTACACTTTCTACTATCTACCAATAATGCTATCAAGTTATTAATCACTTATAAGGTCAGAGTCTTCATGATCCAACTCTTCCCAACAGCGCCATCTCTGAACATTGATGCACTGAGGACTAAGCTTTCAACACATGAGTCTTTAGGGACATTTCATATCCAAAATCTGACAATCTGGTTAGCAGTTACATTTAATTGTCCATTATTACAGATATGGATGTCCTTGGTTTTGTCTAACCTCTTGACTTTGAGCTTCTTCAAGCACTCTCTCAGAGAAAGTCTATCTCACAGCTCTTTCAGCTGTAATCCACCGTTTGGATATAGGAGACCTGTGTTGCAATGGTGAAGTATACAGAAGGGGGAGTATTCTATACTCTTCCAGTCATCCCAATCTTTAAGAGGGACCTGTTCCAGAGCTGTGGATTTCACAAGTGCTTACCCAACAGTGTTGATCTTTCTCTTCTGACTCCTACTCTCTTTCGTGGCTGCAAAGTTACCAATTTATTTTCCAAATTGCCATTTATTCTCCCATCCTAGCTCCTCAGGAGAGACAGGAGAGATAGAGAGGGTGCATGAAATAGGAATGCTCTTCCCAGACACAATTCCCAGACATGATCAGTTTCTGGCAAAGTCTTCCCGTGGGAGTGGCCTTTGTTTAAAGAAGTCTCTGTATTTCTAGTGACTGGGGTTCTCCCTCTACCTCAGCCTCTTGGGGATCTGTGTCAGATCTTCACCATGAGAACCTGTGGAAATTCTGGAGGTAGAGTACATGAAATCATGGAGGACCCCTAAGAATGTGGACCCTAAGACTTTCTCATCTTACTCTAGTCCATACTCTGCAGCCAGCAATTCATCAGACTTACCACCTAAGTATCTCTACCGGTTTATGATCCTTGCATCTTCTGCTCCAGGTAAGCAGATCTCAGCTGAGACTCTCCATACACCTTTCTCTCTGATTTCCAAGCACTTTATATGTTAGAGCTAGAATTAGAAGTCTTTCACTTTCATCTATTATATCTTCCCTTCTCTCCTTAAACTTTTATTTCCCTTCCAATTCTTTAGCAAATTTTTATCCTTAGACAATTTTATACCTAAAAGCCTGTAGAAGCTTTTAATAATAAAGGAATATTTTGTAGATCAAACAAATCTACTATAAAACATGTATCAATTAAAATTTAAAAGCTGATTATTTCATGATACCATAAGTCTGTGAATTTTTTAAAAATAAGACTCTGGATTGAATTATAATTATAGTTATTAAAAGTATATGTAAAATTTCAGAGTCATTAAACATAAAGGATAGTACAACTTTTAATGAGCTGGATTATAATCAAACTATACCTATACATTTATAGAGAAGGGCACATACTGGTAAAAACTAATCAGAATGGAGGCCAGTATATTATTTTTGTTGTTTAAAAGAAGGAAAAAGAGATCTGCCCATACCAGCCTGCGCGGGTCCTAGGCTCACAGTAGGCCCGGATCCACCCTTTTACCAGTGGGGCAGACAGCACCAAAACAGACTGGTAGACCAATGATACAGAGTACAGGACACAGAGACTAACCCACAAAATTACAATTATCTTATATTAGGCAAAAGGCACCAAAAACATGCAAAAACATTGGAGAAAAGATAGCCTCTTCAACAAATGGTGCTGGGAAAACTGGAAATCCATATGCAACAAAATGAAATTAAACCCCTATCTCTCACCATGCACAAAACTTAAATCAAAATGGATCAAGAACCTGGGAATAAAACCAGAGACCCTGCATCAAATAGAAGAAAAAATAGGCCCCAATCTCCATCATGTAGGATTAGGATTAGACTCCTTTGGGCACAAGAATTAAAATCAAGAATCAATAAATGGGATGAACTCAAACTAAAAAATTTCTGTGTTCCCCATAGAAGAGGTCCCATCACTCATCACTGCTGAGCAAATAACTCCAAGTATTATTTTATTGAGCAGCATCAGTGAGAATGATGTATACATGGGTTTCCAATGGCAAATATTCCCCTACTCCCTGTCCTAAAGAAGCTTTTACAAAATTAATTCTGCATTCACTCAATCAATTCACTCAAAACATTAACCAACCATCTATTAGAATCAAGTAATTATAGGAGATGCAGATACAAGATACAGTATATCAGTTCAACATATGTTTTAAGGAGAGGATCAAGTTCACAGACAAGGCAAATTTATCTGGGAATGTTCATTCTAGTGAACACTCATACTAAAAAAATTCAATAAGATATATAAATGATGGTGATAAAGTAAGAGGAAGAATGATAAAAGGTGTACCTCTATTTTCAGAAATGAGTCAAAATCTGAAAGACTGAACCCAAAACTAACCAGATCCACCAAGAGGTCTGGGTTGGTGGTATTGGTTGCTACCTTTGTACAGCACCTGCTAATCCTCAACCCCAATTTCTCCCTGGGGCTTTTTAACAACCCAGCTCACCAGGTAATAAGTTGGCATCTTTTCAAACCCTCACATTATAAAAATGCATTCCTCTTTCTCTAGAGATGTCAACTACAGTGACTCATAGGAGAGTTCATCCCTTATCAATACAGTTATGTGTACTTTAGACTTTGGACTTCAGTAATAGGAATGCTCATATTCGGCAAATAAAAATACCTTAGCTCACTGGCAACCCTAGGAAAAGGATCTGTAAATGATAAACTCTGAAAGGGTGTAGCTCAGCCTCCCTTCAATACAGCAGTTTAGATATTGGCTGAAAAAAAATCAGAAATTAAAAAGAAACATTTTTTTTTTTTTTTTTTTTTTTTTTTTTGTTGTTGTACTAAGGATAGAATCCATGAGCCAGGTAAGTGATCTACCAGTGGGCTACAACCCCAGTCCAATTATTATTTTAAGGTACAGTTTATTTTTTAATATCATTTGGAAATTATCCCTTTAAGTTCACTTAGCCCCACAAAGGCTGTGAATCCACCAGCATGGTTGTGATTTAGAGCACAAAATAAGAGAAGGTATTATTTTACTGTAATAGTATGTGAATAGTATTACTGAATTCAGTAATGGTACATATTACAGTCCATGCTAGAATAAATGACGTAACTAATATGCATAATGACTTGGGTTCACCATAATCTAGATTGAGAGCTTTCAAAGTCTCACAAAAATGTTCACCCTAAGTCATGTGTTTTTAATCTCTGAGTTTGACTCAAAATGATAACCTAGAAAGTTAAGTTACATGGAGTACTGATTACCCAAAGATGCCTTGATAAATGAGGCATATACTGAGGCATGCTGTGCTTCCAAAACAGAAGCTAACTATCACCACAGACAGTTGCTAGTTTATTTTCTTCCTGGGATTTTTGTTTTATTTTATTTTCATTGATTAACTAGTATCTGAATTTCCTGCTTCTCCAAAGACCCATCCCAATCAACTGTGGAAGCTGCAGATGCTCAAAAGCACAGCTTTTCAGTTTATGAATTTAAAAGTGTGTATATTTCCTCATTCTTAATAAAAGTTGTATGCTTGAGCAGACAGTGTTTATTGACCTTTTCTCCTGCTTTACTTTGGTGACAGTTAATTAACCTAGTCCTCCAGCTATACTGGTGAAAAAACTGAAACTCCCACTTAAAGAGATAAGTTACACTTGTCGGGCACAATGGGGCACGCTTATAATCCCAGCGGTTCAGGAGGCTGAGACGGGGATCGTGAGTTTAAAGCCAGCCTCAGCAAAAGCGAGGCACTAAGCAACTCAGTGAGACCCTGTCTGTAAATAAAAAACAAAATAGGGCTGGGGATGTGGCTCAGTGGTCGAGTGCCCCTGAGTTCAATCCCTGGTACGGTGCTCCTACCAAAAAAAAAAAAAAAAAAGAGTTTGTCAATCAGCACTGCATAGAAAAATAAAGAGAATGCAAGTTACTCATGAAGGGCTTTTGAGAGGTTTAACATAGACAACAGAAGGCTCAGTATGGGCTCACATGGATCAGTACAAACCCATCCCAATATCAGTGAACTGAAACACACTTCGATAGTCCATGCCAGTTTCTATACACTGAAGCACACTTTCAGAGCAGACCCCAATTTACATAACACCCTCAGAAATATGCACGGTAGCAGAGAACTACCAGATCTTGATGTCACAGCTGTTGACCAGCTGTTGCCGGGTCTCTTGTGGGTCTGTTCTGTGGTGCAAGTTTTTGTTTTACTTAACCAAACACCTGGTCCCAAGGGCAGCTAAATCTCCCCATTTTTTTCAAAGTCACCTCATCATCTCATCCTAAACTCTGTTTGTGACAGATCTGGACAGTCTCTATTCACTTGGCCTCTGCCCCTGCCACCACGGAAAGGTTGGTTTAAGTTCACCTCTTCAATGTTCAATGTGGAGAAACCAACTCACAGTTCCACTTGCCCCACCCTGTTATGAAATCCATAACCAGTTTAGACAATTAAAATAAAATACTTGCTACAGAGTGCATACTGCGTGCCAGACACCATGCTGTGTGTTTTCTTTTCAATTATTTCATAAGTCCTCTCAACAAACCCACGTGTTTACTAAAAGGAGAGCTGAGACTCAGAGAGGTTAAATAACTCTCCCAGGATTGTACTAGAAAGAAGCAGAGTTAATATGCTAATCTCTATTTCCTGAACTCAGGTTTTATCTACTATTCTTTTTTTTTTTCCTATGTGCATAAGTATAAATTTTCTACTTGATTAGGAGTAAGAATGGACCTACAGCTGGGCACAGTGGTGCATGCCTATAATCCCAGAGGTTCTGGAGGCTGAGGCAGGAGGATCTCGAGTTCAAAGCAAGTCTCAGCAACTTAGCGAGTCCCTAAGCAACTTAGTGAGAACCTGTCTCTAAATAAAATATTTTAAAAGGGCTGGGGATATGGCTCAGTAGGTCAGCAGCCCTAGGTTCAATCCCTGGTACCAAAAAAAAAAAAAAAAAAAAATGGACCTGTCAATCAAGAACTATCTACTCTCAGCCAAAGTTCCTGTATAAGGAAGTGGAGAAGGTTTAGGTTCTGCTCTGGTCCTGGGCTTTGCACACTGTGTATCTCCAGTGAGCTACTGCCAGGCCTCACTGTGCCAGTCCACATCTGGAAAATGGACTACTAATAGCTGTTCTTTATACCACAGAGCTGCAAAAATAAAAATGAGGTGCTGCATGTGAATGGGGTTTGAGAAAATTCAATGAAAAAGTTAAATAAGCTTATTTATTAATCAAAACCCAAGGAATAATACTCTCATACTATTCTTCATGATATCTCCCTGGACATGACATGCCCAACCATCCAAGATTCCTCCGTCCTCCAACGCCTCTGAGAACTTAGTTTGTTTCACTCTCATGACCCACAAACATACACCTGGTATTCTTTAGTTTTTTTCCTGCATCATGTAGAAATCCGGATGAACCTATAAGTGCCTTGGTTTTGGAGATTCTACTCATTCTTCTTTTTTTTTTAAAGAGAGAGAGAGAGAGAGAGAGAATTTTAATATTTAATTTTTAGTTCTCAGCGGACACAATATCTTTGTTTGTATGTGGTGCTGAGGATCGAACCAGGGCCGCACACATGCCAGGCGAGCATGCTACCACTTGAGCCACATCCCCAGCCCGAGATTCTACTCATTCTTAATATTTTTTTAATAGTGTCCTGCATGCTTCTCCATATAGAGGGTATTTTAAAAATAGGCTGTTAGATTGATAATAAATAGCTATAGCCATTAACAGCCAGAGAGCTGGCATTAACTGCTTGCTATTAAGAGGTTCATTTCATAATTAGTGGGAGGTTTACTAATCACATCTTTGACCAGTCTGCTTGGATCTGTTTATCCTACAAGAACACAGGTTTGTAGCTGTGCTGACTCATTTAGTAACTCAGATTCTATCCATAACTCAGCTTAATGAACTCCACCCTCTAAGAGAACTCACATTCCATTCTAAAGGCAGAGGGGTGGGATCTTGGAGAAAAGGGGCAGGCTTCTGATTCTTTAGTCTCAACATAAATGCAATTTACCAATTTACCTCATGATGTACTTTGATATGAAAGAACACTCAGAAAAAATTACTGAAATTACAAGAAGCCCAAACCAGAAACAGACAAGGGCTCCCATACTTGACGACTCCATACATGAACATCTTCTCCAAGAAGACTTTACTTGGATTTCCTCTGTAAAATCAGATTTTGTTTTCATTTCAAAGCACTCTCCCCAGAGAAAATACCTATTCATTCCTTATTATGTATAGATGACAGAGCTCCATGATAAGGGAAGTGCACTTTGACACATCAGAAGAGCAGTAGAACTCTCAAGTGATGCCACCAAATAGGGTCTTGACAAGCCTCTGTTTTGAGAGCTACAATTAATTTGAAGTCCACAGGATGGCCTCTTGCATGAAAAAATAAACAGAGCCAGGCATGGAGACCCATACCTGCAATCCCGGTGACTTGGAGGCTGAGGCAGGCAGGTCACAATTTTAATGTCAGCTGGGTAACTCAGCAAGGCACAGCTACTTAGCAAGACTGCGTCTCAGAATAAAATTTAAAAGTAAAAAGGGGTGGGGATGTAGCTCAGTGGTAAACTGCCCATGAGTCTGATCCCCAGAACCAAATAAATAGAAAAAAAGAAAGAACGAAGGCAATAATTTCTGCTCTTGAGTTTATAAACTGTATGCGAACAAGTAAGACAACAAAGTAGAGGGAGTAGAGCTAGAAAACCAGAATGCCTTGGTGCACAATAGTTTGATGGGCATATTTTAAACTGTGATAGTTTGAAAATTCACCACTTGAAGTTAAAGCACCACCCTGTTGCTTTTGATAAATGCATCCTCCTACCCCATTCAAACTCATGAAGATGAGGCCTATGAGGCTGGGGAAAAAAAAAAGTCCAATGTGTGTAGCCAAGTAGCTGAGGACCTACCAAAGACTCAAGCCTTCTTTCCACAGTGCACAGCTGTGAAAGTGTGCTGCCCAGCTCCTGCTCTGGGAAGCAGCCCTACTACCATCTCAAGTAAGGCAGTTTGTCTCAATGATTCTCTCTGTCCCAGTTTGTATTATGATGTATCATTTGATGTGGCTGCTGATTCATCATATATGATTTATCAAACTGATACTTACTATGGCCATTTCATTAGTTCCTTCTTCCCAAAATCAGAATAGTCCTGTACACCCAAAGTATTTGGTCAAGATAGTTGAGTAGAGGAGGTTACTTTCATAGCTGCTCTCTGATGTGAGACCAGGAAAACAGACACACGACTTCTCTTTGAGGTGGGTGAAAAGAGAAAACTTGCTGGGGATTTAATAACAGACTCTCAGAACAACCTAGGTGCTCAGAAGTTTGGATAGAATAAGATTTAAAACAATAAAAAAATCCACTGCCAGCACCAGCATCCACCAATTTGAATACATAGCAGGCAAATCAGACAGAAGGACTAAGAAAACCCACATTTCAGTTGGCACCGTGGAGTGTCTTGAAATGGAGAAATCAGTGATCTAGAAAATTGTCCAACAGGGCTTGGTGGCGTATGCCTATAATCCCAGCAGCTCAGGAGACTCAGGTAGGCGGATCAGGAGTTCAAAGCCAGCCTCAGCAAAAGCGAGGTACTAAGCAACTCAGTGAGATCCTGTCTCTAAATAAAATACAAAATAGGGCTGGGGATGTGGCTCAGTGGTCGAGTGCCCCTGGGTTCAATCTCCAGTACCCCTTCCCCCCCCAAAAAAAGAACATTGATTGTCGAGCTGATCCAGCAGGTGAGCTACACTATATTCTAGTATGGGAAAGACACTGCATGTCTCCTGGTAGTCTGTGGAAAGCCAAGAGAGCCACCATTATTTCCCATTGTGGCAGTGAGTGTACCAGACCTGTGTAATTTCAGCTGGATCCAAAATCCTGATCTGGAGAGGCCTATAGCAATCCACAGCGTGGTTAGAAAACGAGGTGAAATTCAGGCGTGGACAGTATTGTACTTAGGAGAATTCAGAACCCGGGTGTCTTTCATCCTTTGAGTCTTGTGATTTGCAGGACCTGCTGGGGAGGCCCTGGAACTTGATGGGGGCAGGGAGTGAATGTGAACTTTGGGACTGAGCCCAACTGTGTTCCTATCAGTGATAAATCAACTGAAAGAGAAATTAGGAAAACTATCCTATTCAAAATAGCCTCAAAGAATACCTGAAAATCAATCTAACAAAAGAGGTGAAAGACCTCTACAATGAAAATTACAGAACATTAAAGAAAGAAATTGAAGAAGACCTTAGAAGATGGAAAGATCTCCTCATGTTCTTGGATAGGCAGAATTAATATTACCAAAATGGCCATATTACCAAAAGTGTCATATACATTTAATGCAATTCCTATTAAAATTTCAATGATGTTCTACATGGAAATGGTAAAAGCAATCATGTATTCATTTGGAAAAATAAGAGTCCCAGAATAGCCAAAGCAATCCTTAATGAGAAAAATGACACAGAAGACACCAGACCTTAAATTATACCACAGAGATACAGTGACAACAGCTCAATATAGTAACAGCTCAATTCACAACAGCTAAGCTATGGAACCAACCTAGATACCCTTCAACAGCATGTTACTGGTACCAAAACAGACACAAAGACCAATGGAACAGATTAGAAGACACAGAGACAAATTCCCATAAACATCATTATCTTATACTAGACAAAGCCTCCATAAACATACATTGGAGCAAAGATAACCTCTTCAACAATTGGTGATGGGGAAACTGGAAATCTATATGTAGTAGAATGAAATTTAACCCCTCTCTCTCACCCTGCACAAATCTCAAAGTGGAACAAAGGCCTAGGCATTAGACCAGAACCCTGCACATATTAGAAAAAAATGTAGGCCCAACTCTCCACCATGATGACTTAGGAACCAACTTCCTCAACAAGACTAAAGCACAAGAAGTAAAATCAGAAATTGATAAATGGAATGGCATCAAACTATAAGCTTCTTCATAACTAAGGAAATAACCAAGAGTGTGAAGAGAGAGACTATAGAATGGGAGAAAGTCTTTGCACTTAACACTTCAGAGCATTAATCTCCATGATATATAATGAACTCAACAAACTTAACACCAAAAACAAACAAACAAACCAATCAATAAATACAATAAAAACACTTCACAGAAGAAATACAAGTGGTCAACAAATAGATGAAAAAAATGTTCAACATCTAGCAATCAGAGAAATGCAAAATAAAACTACAAGGAGATTTCATCTCACTCCAGTCAGAATGGCAACAATTAAGAACACAAATAATAAAAGTTGGTGAGGATGTGGAGAAAAAGGTATACTTATATAGCTGGTAATAGCTGGTAAGACTGCAAACTGGCACAACCACTATGGAAAGCAGTATGGAGATTCCTCAGAAAACTGGGAATGGAACCAACATTTGACCTAGTTATCCCACTCCTTAGCATATACCCAAAGGACTTAAAATCAGCATATTACAGTGATACCACCACATCAATGTTTAGAGCAGCTCAATTCACAAGAGCTCAGCTATGGAACCAACCTAGATTCCCTTCAACAGATGAATGGATAAAGAAAATGTGATACATATACACAATGGACTATTACTCAGCCATAAAAAAGAATGACTTGGTACTTTTGCTGGTAAATGGATGGATCTAGAGATTAGTATGCTAAGAACCAATCTGCCCCCCAAAAAAACAAATTTCAAATATTCTCTCTGATCTGTAGATGCTAACTTACAACAAGGGGGAGAACGAATGGAAGTTCAATTGATTAGACAAAGTGGAATTAAGGGAAGGGAGGGGGGACAGGAATAGTAAAGACAGTGAAATAAATCTGACACAACTTTCCTATGTACATATATGAACAGACTACAATGAATCTCAATATCATGTACAACCATAAGCCTGGGATCCTAATTAGAATAAGATAATACTCCATGTTTGTATAAATATCTCAAAATACTTTTTAAAAAACAACAAAGTATAAGTGTTGTCCTTTTTACTCTCACAGATGGTGAAATAGGGCTAAAGGTTTATTTACCCTCACTAGTAAAGCTACTTACCCTCAAATTCAAACACAATGCTGAAACCATCAGTTAAATAAAACTACTCTAATAAAGAAGTAATAAAGTCTGGCCATCAAGGGCAAGTCCCAGATATCAGGTTCAGAGACAGAAATTTCCTTCTGCCCCAGTGAGGTGAGCAGTGGGAAGCATTCTGAGTAACTATCCTGAACTACAAAGCTCCCCCGTCCCCAAAGCACTGACTGCAACACTCCACCTCGGACTTTTTCTGGAATTACACATTTGGGCACTTAACAATATTTCCAGGTACAGATCTGCCATGTAGTGGCCACAGCTGGCATCACGAGCTCAGTGTGTGACATCCCTGCTCCTCGGCTGCACTGCCTTCCTCTGGGGGCAGCACTGACTATGTGTATCATTATTGGGGGTGCATAGCCCTGCTTTCAGCCAAATGACCTGGAGAGTCACTGCCCTCCTTGAGGGATTAGCAACAGCAACCAAGTCACCAGGCTAAGGCTGGACCCACAGGGCCTCTCTCCTGGAACTTAATATGGCCTCAGCGAATGTCCACTGTTTCTCCCTTTGGGGACACCAATCAGGCAGTCTGTAACTGCGGAGCAAGCCTTGTCTGACTGACCTATTTCTTCAGCCAATATTCAGATGGTTCTGTTTTTTAAAAAATATGTTGCAACTTAGATCAACACAAAAGTGCCCATAGGGGACAATCAAAGAGCCCCATTCAAGGAGAGAGGGAATCCCTCTTCATATTCTTAGGGACTCCAATTTGGAGACTGGAAAACTGACCCCAGGTGAATTAGTTCAGATATTCTATGTTTCTGCTTTCACTGGGTGAGCTCAGAGGTGAAGGTGATGAACTTGATTTTAAAGGTAAGTTAGGAAAGAGCAAAGATTTTTAAAATTCTAATATTTACACCTTTAATGAGCCCTAATATCCAGAGTATACAAAGAACTCCAAAAATTAAACAATAAGAAAACAAATAACCCAATCAACAAATGGGCCAAAGACCTGAACAGACACTTCTCAGAGGAGGACATACAATCAATCAACAAGTACATGAAAAAATGCTCACCATCTCTAGCAGTCAGAGAAATGCAAATCAAAACCACCCTAAGATACCATCTCACTCCAGTAAGATTGGCAGCCATTATGAAGTCAAACAACAACAAGTGCTGGAGAGGATGTGGGGAAAAGGGTACTCTTGTACATTGCTGGTGGGACTGCAAACTGGTGCGGCCAATCTGGAAAACAGTATGGAGACTCCTGGGAAAGCTGGGAATGGAACCACCATTTGACCCAGCTATTGCCCTTCTTGGACTTTTCCCTGAAGACCTTAAAAGAGCGTACTACAGGGATACTGCTACATCGATGTTCATAGCAGCACAATTCACAATTGCTAGACTGTGGAACCAACCCAGATGCCCTTCAATAGATGAATGGATAAAAAAAATGTGGCATTTATACACCATGGAGTATTACGCAGCACTAAAAAATGACAAAATCATAGAATTTGCAGGGAAATGGATGGCACTAGAGCAGATTATGCTTAGTGAAGCTAGCCAATCCCTAAAAAACAAATACCAAA
This sequence comes from Marmota monax, assembly GCF_021218885.2. NCBI lineage: Eukaryota > Metazoa > Chordata > Mammalia > Rodentia > Sciuridae > Marmota > Marmota monax. The sequence goes on from NW_026694821.1 coordinate 4,471,388, forward strand.
TGTCTTCTTTGATATAAGGAGAGTAACTAAGAACAGAGCAGGGAGGAAGAGCAGGAAGAAAAGATTAACATTAAACAGATACATGAGGTGGGATGGAAAGGGAGAGAAAAGGGAAATTGCATGGTAATGGAGGGAGACCCTCATTGTTATACAAAATTACATATAAGAGGTTGTGAGGGGAATGGGAAAATAAACAAGGAGAGATATGAATTACAGTGGATGGGGTAGAGAGAGAAGATGGGAGGGGAGGGAGGGGGGATGGTAGAGGATAGGAAAGGTAGCAGAATACAACAGTTACTAATAGGGCATTATGTAAAAATGTGGATGTGTAACCGATGTGATTCTGCAATCTGTATTTGGGGTAAAATTGGGAGTTCATAACCAACTTGAATCTAATGTATGAAATATGATATGTGAAGAGCTTTATAATGTTTTGAACAACCAATAAAAAAAAATTAAAAAAAAAAAAATAAAAATAAAATAAAAATATTTAAATATAGAGTTGAATATGTGTTCAGAATGTGCTCAGTAGAAGATTTACCAGTAAAATGGACTTCCACTTGTGTGCATGAACTTTCTGGTCAGGAAGAATGTTCTACCTGAACCTCCCAACAGGTAGAGACAAGTTATAGGAAGTGAGAATTTGTTAACTGGAGTATGAATTGAAAAATTTTTTATATTTAATAAGTTTTACTTTCTCAACACAATGTCAACCTGTGAATCATCTCAGTGTGCCCCTTGGGAAACACTCTCCTGAAATTTGCTTCTATTTACTATCTATGTCTCCTGCTGCCACAAAGGGGAAAAATTTCATATTGAGTTAATGAAGCAAAATCTCAAACTAAAATATATCTTAATCTATCACAATTGTTTTCCAAGAACAAAAGACTCAACAACCAAATCAAAATTCTCATTCTTTGTCACAACTGTAAGAGACCTTCAAAATATTTATAAACAGAAAACCAAGCACCAACCAAAGTAATGGTCAGGTAAAGAGTGGGATTAGTTTATATTCATGCAGGTCTCAGAAACCCATTTATAAAATGGTCTGTCCAAATATGCAGAAAATGTTTCTCTGAGTTCAAATGTTCTTTCTGATGAGCCTACCTAATTTCTCTACAAAGAGATCAGAAACTAAATATGTGAGTGGCACACACCAAACTGATAAAAACTGGAAAATCCATTAGCAATATTTTTTAGAAGCAAAACTAAATTGCTCAGTATTAAAACCAAGTGCTATAATTTTAAAATACATTTCATTTTCCCCAGTCTTACAATGCACATGAGTCAGCCCAGTCAGTTAATCCCTCTGACACAGGTATCAAGAAGGCTTATGCCACCCAATGTTTGGGGTCACAAGGTTAATGTGTCTGGTTTTGGTTATTTTGACTGTTGACATTAGCTTATGGCTATCAGGCAAAAATACAAACCTTTCTGCTGTAATCTTGGCATCTTTCAATTCTGTTAATCAACAGTTTCTTACATGATTCTTAAAAACAGCTTCAGAAAAGACCCCAGTAGAATCTGAGCACTCCCTTCCCTTTATCAAACAGAGCAAACTACTTAGCACCCCATGATGCAGTACAACTATGGTTTGAAAGGGTCTCCCAGGATCCTTGGGTTAAAGGCTTGGTGACCAGTCTGCCAATGGGAGGTAGAGCCTGGTGGCAGAAGGTTCCTTAAGGTGGTGGGGGCCTAGAGGAAGGAAGTTAGGTCATCAGAAGCGTGTCCTTTGGAGGATATTGGGATGCTGGCCACATCCTCTCTCTACTTCTTGGCTACCATGAGATGAACAGGCCTCCTCCACCACATACTCCTGCCATGATCTACTGTGCTGCCACAGGTCCAAAGCAACAAGGTCAAGAAACCATGGACTGAAACCTCTGACACCGTAAGCCAAAATAAGCCTTTTATCTTTTTAAGTTTATTATTATTTCAGGTATTTTATCATAGCAACAGAAAGCTGACTTATACAACGAGGGACCATGAGATTTCAGAGCAAGTGAGAATAAGAAGGGACTCAGCATTTGGGAACTGTGCCATTACTGGCAAATTTAGACTGGTTCCCCATAAGGTAGGACAAGAAGATTCTTTCTTTTCCTGTTAACACTGTCATTTTTTATGAATGTGAAACCCTGGTCATGTTAGCACATTTTTCATGCAGCACTGCATACGCTAGTATTCTCTTCCTGAGTAGCTATGCAAAAAAACAAAAAAGCATTTTCTCAGAAATTTATTATCCAGGTGTGGTTTTGGTCACTGCTAGAGAGGGAAGGGTTGTAGGGAGGACAGAGATAAAACATCATCTGTGTCAAGCCACTGAGAAGCAATCAGGACCTGATGCACTTTGTTATTTGTTAACAAAAAACTAAATGGTTCTGAAAATCAATTGAGTTTTTATTAAAAGCACTGCTTCCATCCATGGATCTCCAGTTTGACCCACGTGGAATGCTGAATGTGCCAGTGAGTGGTTGGCTTTCCATTCATTGAGGACTTCTAAATCTTAAATACACTGCAGTGATTAAATGAAGGGCCTTTTCTGGTTTAAAAATTGCTTTAAAGCTAACATTGTACAAAAACGTTTTTTATCCAAACATCTGCAAGTCAAATTACATTGCATTCATGCTAGAGCCAAGCCAAGTGACAGAGACAGGAAATGTTTGATCTCAGTTTTCTCATTCAAGTCTCATCAATTTACTCTAATGAGTCTCCAACCAACACTCATAATCATCTCCTTTAAAAACTGCAATCATATTTAGACATGTTTTAGCTTTTGTAAACACTTGCTTCAAGCACAGAGGTGCATCTGACATTTTATGGTCAAAATATTCCTAAGGAACTGTCAGTAAACTGACTTTTTTAGGGGTGGGAAGAACTGAGCAATTTAAATATGCAGTTCAGGGTACTTGTTATTGACAGAAACCTTACAACCAATACTTTTGCAAAGTTGCCTTTTTCAATTTGAATAGCCAGCCTTGATTTATCTATTTATCTATTTATCTCATAACTCCCAATCTTCTACATCAAGCATATATAAAAAGTGCCTACCACAGTGCCTGGCAGCTCCTAATCATTAATAAATTGTTCTGGTTTAATGATCTTGCTGCAGTTTCAGAAAACCTACAAAATGACTTACTATAAATCATAGTGCATCTATACATAATTTGTAAAGCATGTATATACTATGTGAATGCCTATGACCTAGGAATACTGTGGGCATCTTAGATGACTTCCCACAGAATCTTGAGATCCAAGAGAAATCTCTGAATTGGGTTACGCAGCAGGGAAGTATTCACCTGGATCTCTTTATGCCATGGATTATCATTGGGATATTCTGATGTGTATACTGCACAGACCAGTAATCAATTTCCATATCTTCAACTTCCTACAGCTGAGGCTTCCTGCCATTTATCCTTCCTACCACCCTTTGCCTTGATTCAAAAACCTCACTAGTAACAAACAAGAAGAGTAAAAAAAAATAGAAGTCCTCAAAGCCAAGTTTGATCAAGGTACCATAACCACCACCTTCATTTCATTAGGAGATGTATGACTATTTTTTTACAGGTAACATTTACAAAAGGTTATAATTAATTCACATAAGTTTTATCAAATTTTTACTAAAATAGTTTAAAGATAACCCAATCTGGAGGAAAAAATTGATACTGAAAAATTTATGGTCATAGGAAACTGAAAATAAATATATTTCCATTCATATTCACATCTTTCCAGGATATCATCATCAATAAGAGGTTTTTGAATGTAGCATAATATTTTATTATCCTATAGTGGAAAGAGTCAAATATAAGATAATAAAATACTATCCTATAGTTGAATTAAAATGGTGTTTCCAATCTTTAGAGAAGAACTTGCTCTTGTTATTTAAGAGTTATATTAGGAATCAACTCAACACAAACGTTCTGTGACACCCACTATAAGGAGTGATATAAGAGTAACACTTTAAGTCATCAACATTTGCAGTACACCAGAAACAACTCGACTTGCTAAAATTAAAATATAGTAACTTCAGAGTGGAGAAATCTGGAGGACACCATCTTAACCCACTGACCAAAGCCAGCAAACAAACAAGAGTCCACTGACATTCTGTGCCCTGATGTGCCAATACGGAGACGGGCACAACCTCATTTTAGTGATGCTCCTTTCAAAGATGCACGACCTGATACCCTAATGGTGAGAGTATTTCTGACGAATCCAAGTTGAGGGATATTCTACAAAATAACTCATCTTGACTCTTCAAATATCAGTCATGAAAGCAAAGAAAGGTGAGAAACTATTCTGGATTTCTCCAAAACAAGAGGTGATTCTGGACTTCAGGGGGGCGTGCTCTGCACTGGGAGGTGGTAAAATTTTAATATAAACTATAAAGGAGACAATAGTATTTTGTAAGTACTAAACTTCCTGGTTTTGACAGTTGTGCTGTAATTGTGTTAAAAAATGTCATTGATCCTAGGAGATACACACTGAAGTATTTTAAGAGTGGACTTACTTCTCATCTCAAATGGTTCAGCAAAATAGATGGATAGATAGATAGATAAACAGACAGACAGAAATGAAGAAGCAAAACTGGAAAATTATTAATAAATCTGGGTAACAGCTACAACGTAGTTCTTTGTACTACTCTTGAAATTCTTCATGTGTTTGCCATTGTTTTTTTTTTAAAAAGACAAGAGTCAAATGTGAAAGTTAGAAAAAAATATTTAAAAAGGGAATCTCACAAAACTAGAAGGGAGAACAGTAGAGTTATGCATCAAGGTGGAGGGAAGAGGGGAAGGAAAGAGGAGGAACTGGGGAATGAAATCAACCAAAGTTTGCTGCGTGCATGTATAACTATACCACAGTGAATTCCACTTTTATATGGAATTATAATGCACCAATTGAAAATTTAAAAAATAAATGGAAGGGAGACATTAAAGCAGAGGAAAGGAAATGGGGAGAAAGGAGAAAATGGAACTGTGGGGGATGAAACAAAGCAAATTATGTTGTGCACATATATATAAATATACACAATTAACCCCATTATTATGCATAATTACAATGCACTAAAGACAACATAGTAAAATTTATAAGTCAAAAATTAAAATAAAAGTAATTAATATAAAGTAGAATCTTCATATCAAATTAAAATAAGGGAATGACTACGCAATTTCCAAAATCTTATCAGGTATTTCAGTCAGTATGCTGCAAAACACTGAAAATCACGGATTGTTTGTTTTCTTTTCTCTCCAGGATTCTTGTCAGTGATGCAGTTTCTATTCTCCCAAGCGTCTCCTATTGGGTGCATTTCCCAGCAACAAGGCTTGTATGCTTCAATTTCATCATCTCCTTTCTCAATTTGGCCTAACGAATTGACAGTCTGCCACCCTCTTAAGAAATAGTGAAGAAAGTGCCACTTTTCTGTTTGAAAATCTCAAATTGCTTTGCTTAGAGAAGCAATGAATTAATTAAGTTTGAAGATGAATGATCTGCAATTAATCTAGCTGCACTCACGTTGTCAGCATATAGAGAAAAAAACAAAGGCCTTCCAAGAGAAAACAAAATGTATCTGAAACTCCTCACTACTAATAAGTCACTTTTATTTATAGCCTATATCTGCTAGTTACTCTGCATTATATATTACATACAGTATGCACACACACACACATATACCTAATTAAGTTTGGAGTATATGAATAAGTTACTCTGATTATACCTGGTAAAATACATAAAGTATAATATTGAAATTTCTCTTTAAAAAAATAAAGTGAGTCTCAATGCATACTTCACATTTATATGAAGTCTCATTTATCCCCACTCCATTTTTTTTTTTGAGGAAGACAGCACATAATCTTATTTTAACAGATAAAAATACAAGGACATAATTGCCCACAGGCAGGAATCTGGTCACCTAAGAGTAAGAATTGGTGCACTCAGTTGCCTATCCCCAGTTTCATACTGGGTCACACTGGGTTTGGCTAGAATTTTTCCCTTTCCCCCATACAGTTGCACGTCTGAACATTATAATACTGCGTTCATAGTATTATATGTGTGGGTCTCCATTGCAGTAAACATGGAGGAGTGCATGTTTATGTTCATAAACATAACATAAATGAACATAACATAAATACATAAGTACACATATCATTTCATTGAAACTCAGGCAAGAACCAACACCAAGAAAAATATCTTCAGAAACCATTTATTTCTTTATGTCTTTAATCGATAAAAAGAGTCAGTGTAAACAAAAGAAAGTGGGTATTTGCAAAAACAAATCCTGCCTCCCTTCACTGAAGTGATCTTTAAGCCAAAAGTTCAAATTTCAAAACACAGAAACAAAACATAGCTAGCGATCTTTGTAAACTCTAGAGTAAACATCAAAAGAAAATTGATGGTACACAGCCTGTCTACCATGCCCAGAGTTTCATAATTAGAAATCAAATTCTGGCTTCTTAATGTTCAAGAAAACTTATGGCATCTTTGCTTTAAAATAGCACAAAATGAAGAAGCACCTTGTTGCCACTGATCTCTCAGGGATTTTACTAAAAGCAAACTAGCTCCAACTGGAGGATCCTAGCTAATATTTCAAAGTGTTGCTATACCTAAAATCTCTACCGCTGAAGAATTAAGTGTTTCAAAGACAGTTCACCTCGTTTAGTAAGAGCCAGCCCTGGAGAATCTACAGGAAAAGTAAGTCCTTGGGTGCTGTTTGCAGAAGTTGAAAACCAAAAATTTCTAGTTTGACATGTGTCTCAAGTGCTGGAGAAAATCATGTTTGTGACAGACAGGACAGGTGTATGGGCCACGTTTTGCACTCACAGAGAAGTGGCTTGGTTCTGCTTCCACTGCTGTCCCTCAGGGGCTAGAGAAGAGGAAGCTGAAGATGAGAGGCTCCAAGGATGGAGCAAGGAGGCCCAGAGTTGAAACTAAAGCAGCACAGCCTAAAAATTCTCAGGTCAGAAAAGCTAGAGACAGCTTCAGCAAGAGAAAGAGTAAAGAGAAGACCTGGTTATTGCCAGAGAGCCCTGAAAGGGAAGATGGCTGGCAGAAATGAAAGGGACACAGAGGTTACCAGACCAACATGAGGGTTTGCATACCCCATGCTTGCCTAGGGTTGGTCTTAGCCACATGATTCCATCCCACACATCCAAGTTGCACCCCTCCATGTTTACTGCAATGGAGACCCACACATGTGGTCACACGTGGTCAGGCCCAAACTGTATAAGAGGTCTGCAGGAGTAATCTGGGAACCAGACCACCAGCAGAGCATGACCACATCAAGAGGCTTCTGAAAAGACAGGCCTATCTGGCCTTAACCAGTGAAATCTATTTTACAGATGTTTGACACCAAATAACAATGCTGAGTCACTAGGTTATATTGCTCAGCAAATATTTGCTTGTTTGCTTACATATTTATGCATTTATCTAGTGATAAAATTATTTTCATGTTAATATTTGAAGTTTTCCCATTCAGAAACATGGACTATTTTCCAATTTATTCAAACTTTTTTTTATGTCTCTCAGAAAGAACTACAATGTTCTTCATAAGTTCTGTCCATATGTTGTTGAGTTTATTCTTAGGGAAACACACATACATCTATGTGTTTGTGGGTTTTTTAAAATGCTGGGTATTGAAGCTGGGGTGCTCTATCATAAGCTATATATCTAGCCCTTTCTATATTTTATTTTAGACAGTGTGTCTCTAAAGTGCAGAGGTTGGCCTCCTACCTCAGCCTCCAGAATTGCTGGGATTACATTTTAAAGTAATTATGACTAGTATCCCTTTCTCCCAATTGTTGTGATTTCTTGTATATTTATTCTGAGCTCCCTATAATTTTGACAGCAATATGTTATATTTGAGAAAAGAGATCCAAGAAAATTTCGAATAATGATTAAAATCTTAAGGGTTGCCAGGCATGGTAGCTCATACCTGTAATCCCAGCAACTCAAGAGGTTGAGTCAGGAGGATGGCAAGTTCAAGGTCAGCCTGATCAACATGATGAGACCCTGTCTCAAAATAAAAAATAAAATGTCTGGGGATGTAGCTCAGTGGCAGAGTGTCCCTGGGTACAATCCCCAGTATTAAAAAGTAAGGAAAGGAAAAATAAAGAAAGAAACACTTGGGGACAAATGGAAAGAGGAGAAACTAGAAGTTAATTGGAATTCATTTTCTTGAAAGAGAAAGAAATGAGTTTACAATGCAGTAAACCTCAATTAGCGACTACTTATTTACTCAGTCTGACACTGAATTTGGCCTTAGAAAGAATTCTGTAATCTCTGACTGTGGCCTGAGGGAGCTTACAGAATAGATAGGAGGTTGAAAGTCAATATATGAAAATCCGTTAGCATCTACAGACATAGTAAGTACTAAATTGTGCAACATGACTACACAAGCTAATATGTTAAAGAAAAAGTGTCAAGAGAGCTAAAGTGGTGGGATAATATCCCATCACAATATACAAGCATATATATCATTGGAACAGTGGTCAGTGGACATAAAAGAAGTCAATATAATCACAGAGATGATTTAATATGAAACCAGAATAACATCTTTATGTTGAGCCACAGTCTCCATTAAGCTCTAACGTGTCACTCCTCAATGAAAACTCCTCAGCAAATACTCTTTACTGAAAAGTCTTGGGAGGAGAGAGAAAACAACATATCTATTAAATAGCTTCTCAAAGTTTAAACAACCTGTTTGTTTCTAAGACCCCGGAAAAACCAAAAAGTGTGGGCTGCCTTCTTCCTTGAGGATTCATTTATTTAATTGTTCATGATACCAATCTCTTTTATTTAGTTAAGAATTTATTGCAGTTTCATCTTTTCTAAGAAATGGAAATTTCAATTGTTGAGTAAACAACTTGAAAAGCTATCTATTTCCACTGACACTTATGAAGCACTCTTGCTCCCTGCACTGAATTTCTATTCTGAACACGTCACCAGATCTGAACTGTCTTGATTATAATCCTTGCAAGTACAGAAGGAAAGACCATTTAAAGCAGTCCTCCTCATGTCCTAGCCACATGGAGCTGTGTACTACAGTTTTTTTCTACTTTGATCTGAAAAGGAACAACAGGAAATGGGAGTCGAAGGGAATGAATCCGTGTTGAGCATCTGCTATCTGCCTAGTGCTCTGTTCAACACTCTCCAGGGTCTTCCGCACAATGACCCTCTGAGGTAGGTCTATTACCCTTATTTTACAACTGGGAAACTGAGACTTGGAGTATATATAGTATAGCAAAACTGAGATGTAGACACAGGCTAGAGAATATACCAAACCCCAGCTCCCAGCGGGAATTTTTTTTTCTCTCTCACTCTCTCTTTTTTTTTTTTTTTCTTTTTTGTACCAGGGATTGCTTAACCACTGAGCCATGTCCTCAGCCCCTTTTATATTTTATCTTAAGACAGGTTCTCAAAGAGTTGCTTAGGGCCTTGCTAAGTTGCTGAGGCTGGCTTTGAACTTGCAATCCTCCTGCCTCCATCTCCCAAGCCACTGGGATTATAGGTATACGCCACCACACCCAGGTAGCTGTGTGATCTTGAGTGAGTTATTTAATCATCTTGAGACTCAGTTTCCTCCTTGATAAAATGAGGGAGGATCTTTGAGGGTCGCTCAGAGGATTATGCGTATGAAGAGTTTTGCTCAGTGCATGGCATATCACAGCATTCACTAGACAGCAGCCATCGTTAGTGGGACCTGCGTGGTTCTTCTGTCTGCCTCCACCTCACCCTGGATTATCCCCTGCCTTCTCTGCCCTGCTCTGTGACCTGGACTTCCTTCTAAAGATGCATTTCCAGAGCTCCCTCACAGGAAGACCTCTGCTTAGAGAAGGCCAAGGGGAGATGCTGATAAGAAGGAAGAGATCTGAAGCCAGGACAGAGTAAGGGATCTCATCCCCACTCCCACCTTCCTCTGAGAACACTCCTCATGTTCTCTGAGGAATACTGTTCCTCCAGGACACCAGCTGACAGGAGATCTCACTTCTATAGCTCCTCTTCTCACTGGTTTCCTGTACTACAAATCCCTCCTCTTGCACCTCCAGGACTAAGGATGGTAAAAATTTCACATTGGAGTAAGTCTCTGGGTGCCCAGTGTCCCTTGGTGATGGCTTTAGCCCCCATGTCTGCAAGCAGCCCTTTTATCAAAATCTCTTGAACCATCTGATTTGGAGTCCATTTCTTGTGTAACTCTGACTGATATCCAAACTCAAAAATCCTAAACTGGTACATGAGGGACCCAGCAACCCTGATTCTTGGCCAATGCTTTACAAAGCATTCACTTGCCAATGATAATCTCATGCATCAGTAGTTTATGACCAAGGATTATTGAACAACCACAGGAGCATCATGAAAGTACAGCTGGCAAATACTGAGAAATGCATTTGGTGACTTGATATGTAAAATATGTCGTAGCTAATTCTGAAGTCCCACCTCCAATGACACAGATTGGTCCAAACCCAATCCTATAAGTAGCATGACTATAATCCAACTTTCTGAGAAATGTCAATCTGACTTTGTTCTGAGAGAAAAAGGACACCCAAGACTTTTCATAGAACTCTCGGAGAACTCTCATAGATCTAAAGTGTAGCCTACACAGCTTTTCTCAATCCTTCTGAAACTGTTCATCCCAAACTTCCAAGCTCTGGAAACAGCCATTATTACCAAAACACCACCATTTTGCAAAACACCATTTTCAACCACGTTCAGTTAGGACTTGACAGAAGCCACTTTAGCAGGTCTCATTTTTCCCCCTAGCAATTCCAGCTATAATTGCTAATCAATCCACAGGGCATGAATCAGCATGTAATTACTCAGTTAAAGAGTAATTATATGGGAATTTGTTTGTACCCTTTCAGCTCAAGGGGTGTTGGATGCATTCTCCAAAAGGGGCATACTATATATTTTGAAAAACTCCAATTTGTGTTTGCTTCCCTGTTTCCCTTTTGCTATTTCTGTGGATTTTTTTTTTTTTTTTTTGGTAGCTTTTGTTTTGGTGCATGGTTTTGCTGTGTGAAGATTAGGCACAGTTGGATGAAATGTTCAGAGTAACTCATCACAGTGTTTCCACATGACTGTGTAATCAATTTTGAGGATTTGAAGCAATTCTATAAGTTACCCCACATTACTAGTGAATCATTACAAATTCTTCATTTTGGAATGAAGCAATCAAACACTTGGTGCTCTTGGTAACTGCTGGTCATCAAGAAACCTCAAGGTGGCAAGGCAGACATAGAGCATGAGCTCTCAGAACCTGGCAGCTTGACATTTTCAATAATTATACTCTGCCAATCTTAATTCCCAGCTGCAGTGTCAGCTGGACACACAACTTTTACCTACTTCCTGCTCTGAACCCTTCACCATCCACCCAGGCAGCTACAGAGCTCTGCCCCAGATGCCAGGGCATTCCACCGTGGAGTAAGTGATGGCTTACCAAAGTTTTTCCCATTAGAGAAAATGTGCCATAAGCACTTGTTGGAATCGCGTGGGCACACGAAGAAAGGCAATCTCAGCCAGATTTCACTGTCATCCAGCCCCCGCCCCCACAGCTGCACATTCCAGTCATCCAGACCTGCACAGTTTTTAGGTTAGGACATCATCGTGTTTACCTTCCTCTTCCAGCTACCAACCCCTACTTGGTGCTCTGACTCTTCCAGGCACAAAATCAACATTTGGTAAATGAGGAAGGAAGTAAATGACTAAATGAATGATGAGTGAATGAAAAAGGCCCCCTGGATGTTCCAAAACACAGTTCATTTTCCCACCTAGTGAATAGCCCTCCCTCATTGCTCCACACCAAATGTTACAGGCATCCTGAGCCCATCAGACCCTGCCTGGTTTACTCATAACCTGAGAACCTAGTCTGTGGACCCACTTGCCACGCTCCCACACTGCCTCAACCAGTGCCACAAACTCCGCTCCTGTCTTGCTCCAGCCCAGCCGCTATATCGGTTTCATGTTGTTTCGTTTAAAAAGAGCTCACAGAGCTACCTTTCATTCCCCACGCCAGACTTATCACAATCAGCTGCCACTGAAGGATATATCACTAGCATAGAGTAATTGCTCAATAAATGTTCACTAACATCAATATTTGTCCCCTGATCTGAGTGCTATATTAGAGACTTAAGATGCACCTGTCAGTAAGCTTTTACCCATATCCCTTTCATAGAAGTCATTTGAATTTGCAAAGAGTAGAAAAGTGAGATAATGGAAATGAGCCAAAACACAAGGAGAAAGACAGCAAATTTGGCATGGAGATGTCAATGAAATCATGCAACTGTTTGTTTAGAAGGCAAATGTAAGACCTGGAGTTCATCCCCCTCCTTCTCTAAATCTGAAGAAACTCGGGACCACAGAGAGGCAGCTCCTAAGCAAAAGTCAGAGAACTAATAAGCAACAGAGTCCAGACCATGCATCTGCCTTCAACTCCCTAGGCTGGGAGAGGGAGAAGGAAGAACAGATGAGGAGCAGGACCAAAGGCAAGTCAGATCACTTCACAGCAAGAAGATAACTGAGAAAGTAACAAAACTCTCAGAACTGATGCTCCCCTCCCATTGGGTCTTCCTGCAGAGGATTCCCTTCACTGATGACTGACTGGGTGGTGTCCAGGAGGTCAGGGCTTGTCAGATGGCACATGATTCTATTGTGAGCTGAACTGTGTCCTCCACAAATTTCACAGGTTAAAGTCCCAACCCTCTGTACCTCAGAATGTGACTGTATTCTGAGGAGGGGTCTTTGAAGAGATAACAAAGATAAAATGAAGCTATTAAAATGGGGCCTGAACCCAATACAACTGGTTTCCTTTCAGACACTTAGGATGTATGTTCACAGAGGGACGACTGGGTGGGGAGGCAGCAAGAGGGCAGCCATCTGCAAGCCAAGGAGACAGACCTCCAGCCGGCCTAGCGGGCACCTTGATCATGGACTTCCAGCCTCCAGAACTATGGGAAAACAAGTATTTGTTGTATGCCTCTAGACTGTGGCATTTTGTTCATGGTAGTCCATGCTGACCAATGAGCCCTCTGCTCCTTCATTTCAAAAGGCTCCAATACTGCAGAGGTCTGGAGGTGAAGAGGATGAAACTAAGTGAGACCACCAGGCTGTAGCCAGATTAGAACCAAAATCCTACCTCCCAGCCCAACACTGCTGCCCACTCCTGGCATCTCCCTGGGTCCTGGTGTCCTCCTCTGTGATATGTGAATACACTGTAGTTAATCTATTTTGAAGAACAGATGAAATGATAATGTCAAGAAAGTTCTCAAAAAAAAAAAAAACCAGAAAAGGTTTTAGAGTAATTTTTAGTGTTATTCTCATATGCAGGACTGAGGGAAAAACAAGCAAATTTGAAGACAGAACAATACAAAGAGACACTTGTGGGGCACAAGATTTAGTTGTCATATAATTAGAGTCACAGAAGAAAAAGAGAAAGAGGGTAAGGCTGAAAGCATATTTATGAAAATAGTAACTAAAAACTTCCCACATTTGGTGAAAGATAAATCTACAGAAGCTAAGAGAACCTCCATGGGTAAATGCAAATAAATCCACAATAAAAAAACATAATTAATGTCTGAACACTAAAGACAAATAAATAAATAAATAATGTGGCAAAAAGTCAGTGTGATGATATTCTGTATTGGGAAGTCTTTGCATACCTAAAATGCTTTACCAAATAGATGTATAGATAGACATCAATAGACTATAATGTTTTTAATGTGTCAGATATTTGTAAGTGCTCTGATAAATGTCTCATTAAATTCTCAATCTTATGAGGTAGATAGTATCATTCTTAGTTTCCACATAGGAAAACTGAAACCCAAAGAGGCTAACCAATTTTCTCAAGGTCTCATGGCTAGTGAGTCACACAGCACAGGATTCAAAATCAGACAGTCTGGCTCCAGAGACTTCTCTCCATTGCTCTTTCTGGAGGGAGAATAGAATCAGCCTTGAATCATTTCATGCATAGAATCAACAGCAAAAGTGGACAAGGGCTTTATCAATTAAATAATGACACAATAACCCATGGGTTGGTACAAGGAGAGGATTTTTTGTTGTTTTTGTTTTATTAAAATTTTAAAACGTGTTAGGGCTGGATATTTTGGCTTCTGTAGACCCAGATGTTAGCAACTTTCATGCTTAGAATTGAGTTTATATCAAATCTGTATTTGGTGAGAACAATGTTCATTTCTGGCAGAATCAGATAGTAAAAGACTTTCTGTGAGTAGTTTTCCAAGTTGCAATGAAGCAGTCAGTTCCTTTGGCTTAGCATTTTTATTAAGCATCAATTCCAAAGTCTTTTTTTTTCCCATGGACCAATGTCCTAAGTAATTTTTATCAAAACAGATAAATTTTCAAATATGGAAAGCAGTTATATTCATTATTCTATTAATTCAAAGTTGGAGAGAAAGAGAGAAAGAAAGGGGGTAGGGAGGAAGGGCTAGTAAGGAAGGAACAAACCAGATAACTGAACAATACAGGCACACTTAACAATGAACATCTTTTGTCAAATTTGAAAATGGCACAGGTCTCAAATAAAAATTATTCCTTTTTGAATTTCTAGAATCTTCTTTGTTGTAATATAAAAACATTTCAGAAATGTAGTATCCTGTAGACTGAAATAAAACTGAGGTGTTTTGACATACTATACTACACTAAATACTACAGATGACAGCCCTTTTGATGAATGACATTGAACTGAGAGAGGACCATTGGACATACTGGTATATACTAAGTGTTAAACAAATGTAACATGGGAAAAAAAAGTAGGGAGGAAAGGAAAGAAAGAGATTCTAGCCTCTAGACTTAGGTCCCTTAAACCTCTTCCCCATCTCAAGTCTAGCATTCTTAAATGAAATGCACACTCTAATACCTTACAAAATCTGCAGTGTGAGAACTAAGAGAAAATGACTTAGGAAATCTTTGGGAAATGGTGAAAATTTTCTAAAACTACTGTGGCTGTGGTTGCACAATGAAATTTACTGAAAACTACTGAATTGTATACTTACGCCAGGTAAATTTTGTGCCAGGTATATTATACCCCAATAAAGCTACTTAAAAAAAGGAAAAAACTATAGGGTCTTCCTATTGTCTATAGGATAAAACTCAAGTTCATGAAAGATCCTTCAGGATAAGGCTCCTGCTTATCTCACACTTTTTAATTTTTTTACCACCTGTGTTCCCCCAACCCCTTGACTGAGACTTAAACATTCTATGTACTCAACAACTTGCAGTTTCCAGAAAACCCAAGGTGTTTTATGCTGCACCTCTGTGCATCTACTCACCCTGCTGCCTTTGCCCTCAGCCTTGGAGTGCCACAGGTGCCTGATAAAACCAAATGCGAGGTCCAAGACACAGCCCAACCTGACCTCTCCATTCCAGGAAGCTTTTCTGGCTGTTTCTTCTCCTATATTCCCAAGCACACAGTCATTCAATGGCCATAAACACTTGTTCCTCAAAGATAACAAGGCATCAGAAATTCTATCAAAATGTCTACTGTTAATTAAATAAATTAATGAATAAGCCCAGTATAAACCCATTTAACATAAAATTAGAATGCCAAAGTTAGAATGGTAATAAATACCCAACACTGATGAATAATAACAAGCATCCAAATTGCAGGCTTGCTATGGGCCAGCCCTTGGGTTAATACTTTTCTCCTGGTTTCTCCTTGAATTCTTCCTTAGAGCCCAATGACATACAAGAGTCATCACCCTCACTTTAGAGATGCAGATAGTGAGATGGGAAGAAATTACATAAACTGCCTGAGACTACAGAGTTGGTTATTTGCAGGGCCAGGGTTCAAACCGAGACTGTTCAACCTCACCGTCCGCTCCTCGTCACCTTTATACTGCCTCTGCTTCAGAAAAGCATCTGCCAGGTATCGTGAGCACAGATGTGAGCCGACTGCAGGGCTGCCCTGTGAGAAGGCAGTCCCCCAGAGTCAGACCTCCCACAGACAGCTGGGTAGAGGGAAGCCAAGTCTGTCATCCCAGTCCTACAAAATTATCGTGTTAGCTGATGGATATTTAGAGAATGTACATTTCAGAAGCCTCTTAAATTGAGTGCAGATGTTTAGAAGATTAGTGTCAAATTAGGAAGCATTAAACAGACATTAAGGCAAACCAAATTGGTCTTTTCAGGAAGCTGGGTCAGGATGGAACAAATGTGTGCTTGCTAAGTAGGCCAGGTTACTCCGAGGTGGGTCCTCTAGCTGGTGGTCGGGGGAGCCCCACTTTGCCAAAGGATGAGACGGAGTAAGAGGCCTGAATCCTTTTAGCATTCACTGAAACCCTGAATAGGAGGAAGTGGATACTGCTGCAAGACCTTACAGTAGTCTGTAGGTATACCACTGGATCCCAGGAATCCGGATATTTCCTTAACTACTAACCTGATGCCAGAGATGTTAGGGATGTCTTAGAACTCCACTTTCAACAGAAATCAATAGAAGAAATGAATGAGATCCTACCCCTTAAAGGGCATGCCCACATCATCCACCTATAGATTTCCAGGGTACCCAATGGTCTCTGATGCTTTTTAAACCAAACTGTGCCTTTATTTTCATTAGGGATTCATAGCCTCGTAATTATTTTTTAGAAATCCTATAGTTGCCATAGTTTCATCATAGACAGACTGGGGCCACTTCCTCATCATGAAATCTCATTCTCAAAATCCCTCTCAAAACATAGGTATTGGTCTCCAAATGATGCCGCATAACCAGACACGCCTCCTTATAGGACTAGATGAACCCCCAGTAAAGGCATTTTATCTCATGCAATAGAATATGCTGAGCATTCACCTTCCCATCTCTAGTGCTCCTGACAGAAGTCATTAATGAACCGCAGCCTTAGAGTCCTCCTTAATCCATCAGCCTGAATTAGCAGGCAAACACTATGTGCCTCTCTTATCATGAGCAATTATATGGAAATAAAGAAGTGTATGAGGCGGTATGGGTTGGCAGTTAAGAACTCCACTCTGGAGTTAGACCTACACATTCACATCTTGGCTTTGTTACTCTCTGAATCAGTTTTGTTATACCAGAATGCCAGAGACTGGCTATTATATTTCTGGAGACCAGGAAGTCCAAGGTCATGGAACCCACATCTGTCAAGAGCCTTCTTGCTGCTTCATTCCATGATGGAAGGCAGAAGAGAGAGCGAGAGGGAGAAGGACAGAAACAGAGAGGGAGGGAGCACATGCCAGAGAAACTGAACTCACAGCCTCAAGTTCTTGTAATAATCAGAATTAATAGTATTCATGAGGGTGAAGCCCTGATGACCTAAATACCTTTCATTAGGCCCTGCTTCCCAGCATGGTTGTATTGGGATTAAGTTTCCAACATGTTTTTGTAGGGCACAGTCACACCATGACAGCTTCTTACAAACCATGTGACATTGAACTAGTTACTCCTTCCATAGTTTGCATCTCTGAAATACAAACTCGGTGCTCCTTACATATTAACTCATCTCATCCTTAATCTTATGAAGTAGAAAGTGCCATTAGGGCCCCTCTTGAGACAAAAGACACAGAGAGCTGAAGTAACTTGCCCAAGGTCACACAGCCATTAAGCTGGAGTTGTGGCTCAGTGGTATTGTGTTTGCCCAGCATGCATGAGGCACTGGGTTAATCCTCAGCACCACATACAAATAAATAAAATAAATATCCATCAACAACTAATTTTAAAAAAAAAGTAAGACCTCAAAATAGTCATCCTGACAGTGGGGGAGGAGTGTACATCACCATGAGCAGATGGAAGCCTAAGCAAGTGTTTGAGGAACTAGCTCCATTAGTAAAACGTAGCCTCTTTGCCCTGGCTGCAACGACAGCAAAGAGCCCTGTGCCTGCCTGCTCTTTTCTGCTCTGCACAGGATGGGCCTTCCAGCCAGCTACAATTCAATCTAGCAGTCTGCTAGCAGCCCACAGTTGGGCAGGCCCACTTCACTGCGAGGTTTCAGATGAGTCACAGATGAAAAGCGAGTCTTTAGGTATCAGGGATTCATAGCCTAGTAATTATTTTTTAGAAATCCTATTTAATTTGAGGACACATGGACCTTCAAACTTCTTCCTGTATAGATGATTTACATTCTGGTTTTATATCCACCTACTCAAATTATTATGACTCATCTGGATATGGAAATTTAAGTTTGCCTAACAGCCCCTGGGTGGTACATTTCCAATGGCTTCAGTAACTCCTGGGTAGTAAAATCACTCTTTTTCTTCTACATTTCAGAAATGAGACTTTTGGGTTAGCACTCTAGGAAACGAACAGTGAGCAGGTTTTCACCCTCCTGATCAGAAATATTCTTCTACCCATGACCTGCTTGCTTCCTGACTATTTCAGTTTCCTGTTGTTGCTATAACAAACCATCACAGCTTTAGTGGCTTACAACAACACAGAATCCTTACAGTTCTACAGATCTGAAGTCTATAATGGGTCTCAATGGGCTAAAATCAAGGTGTCAGGGTGGGGCAGTGTCCTTTCCATGGCACAATAAGAGGAGGAAAAATTTATTTGCGGGCTCACAGTTTCAGAGGTCTCAGTCCATAGGGAGCTGGCTCCATTCCTCAGGGCTCAAGATGAGGCTGAACATCATGGTGGAAGAGTGTGGACGAGTGTGGCAGAGGGAAGCCACTCACAGAATGATCAGAAAGCAGAGAGAGACTCCACTCAGCAGATATAAAATCTACACCCCAAAGGCATGCCCCCAATGACCTCCTCCTCCAGCCACACCCTATCTGTCTTCAGTTACCACTCACTTAATCCCTGTCAGGTGATTAACTCACCAATTGGGTTAAGCCTGTCATGACCCAAACATTTCTCCTCTAACTTTCTTGCATTGTCTCACACATCTTAAGGGACACCTCACATCCAAACCATAACAGTAAATAAGGTTATGAATAACTTTTGACAACATATATCACTTACCTAATTTAATTGGTTCACTTCATATATTTTAATTATAAAAATGTATGCTGGGGCTGAGGATGTGGCTCAAGCGGTAGCGCACTCGCCTGGCATGCGTGCGGCCCTGGTTCGATCCTCAGCACCACACACAAACAAAGATGTTGTGTCTGCCAAAAACTAAAAAATAAATATTAAAAATATCTCTCTCTCTCTCTCTCTCTCTCTCTCTCTCTCTCTCTCTCCTCTCTCTTTAAAAAAAATGTATGCTAACAAAATTCTAGTCCAATTAATCTACTTTCTCAGAAATGTTTCAATCTACCCACAAGTATGAAGCAAATCTCCCTGGATTTTGATCATGATATTTTTACCCTTTAAGAATAAAGATGTCTATAGAAATTTGTCAATGTTTTCTAGACTATGGAACCAACCTAGGTGTCCCTCAATAGATGAATGGATAAAGAAAATGTGGTATATATACTTAATGGAATATCACTCAGCTTTAAAGAAGAGTAAAATTATAGCATTTGCCAGTAAATGGTTGGAGTTGGAGAATATCATGCTAAGTGAAATAAGCCAATCCCACAAAACCAAAAGCCAAATGTTTTTGCTAATATGCCCAAACCTTTAGATTAGATAGAGGGAAGTGATGGGAGGGGAGAGGAGGGGATGTGGGGATAGCAAAGATAGTAGAATGAAACAGACATTATTACTGTATGTATATATGTGACTCCATGACCAATATGATTCTGTAACATATACACAAGAAAAATGAGAAATTATATCCCATCTGTGTATATATATCAAAGTGCATAAATGCATTCTACTGTCATGTATAACTAATTAAAACAAGTTTAAAAATTATTTTAAAAAAGAAGAAGAAAGAGGTCATGATAGTTATGGTGATGCACACCTATAATCCCCAGCTGCTTGGGAGGTTGAGGAAGGAGGAATTCCAAGTTCAAGACCAGCCTGAGCAACTTAGCAAGACTCTTTCAAAATAAAATCTTAAAAAAGGACTGAGGTATAGCTCAATGGTAGAATGCTTGCCTAGCATGCCAGTAAGCCCTGGGTTCAAGTTCTAGCACTACAACAATAAAAAAGAATTTATAAACTATAATCCACAGTTTAAGCCACTACAAAGTTTTATTACTGCTTTAGCTTTAAATGTGTCTTCTTAGGCACTTTTTCTAGACAGCCCTGCCTACTTCCTTAGCTTAAGTGGATGACACTTTTCTGCCACTATATATAGCTGTATGTGTCAACACGCATAAAAGCAAAGGGGAGATAACAGAGAAAGTGTTACCCTGCTTATATTATATCTTTTGATAATATCAAAGCAATTTCTGAAAGTTAAATATGCAATAGAAAAAAGAAAGTTTCATACCTGATGACATTGAATAGAAAATTTTCCAATGACACTTTGTTCTAGGTGCTTTCCTCAAACAACCATTCTCAAATGTATCAGATTGTTGTCAAGGCTTTAAAAATAGCCCATTGTGTTCCCTTAGCTGCCTCCCTTCCATGCTGCACAATGCAGTTCATTCTCTGCCTGGCCTGAATGCAGACTACGGCACTGTGCTTTCCCCTGGCAAACAGCCACGTGGTAATATGGAGGCTGACTATCTCCTCCAAGGAACCAAAGGCCCTGGGTAATGAGTTTCAACAAGATCCCCCATGTATGTGGCAGCATGCAGTAACGGTGGTCTGGACAGGTGGCACTGTCACAGGGGCCACACCAAGGGCTTTGCTATCAGATGTCTCTTTATCTCAATGAGAACATCAGTAAGAGTTAAAAAGAATGAAAAACTGTGCCATTTGATAGTCATCTGAATGTTTTGTTCTGGATGTGGCTACAGTAAGTTACAAACAAGGGATTTCAGGTCAAACCCCTGTGCTCAGCTAGGCCTAACAGTCAACTCTTGATAGCCCGTTTGTAAAAAGATGAAAGGATGCAGACAAATACCATTCACAGAAAACAAGCATACTTCACTGCAACCAGCAGGGTAGCAACTGTCAGTGATATTGTTCTTTCCTCCTTTGCTTTTTCTTTCATTCCTTTTTAGTTTTTCTTTTCTTTTCGTTTTGTTTGTTTGTTTGTTTTGCACATAGGTAGAATTGGTCTATATCTTTGAAAAATTCTGATGAGCTAAAACCAGCAGACTTAGAAAAGACCCTGTAAATAACACATAAAAAAATTGCCTAATTGGAGCCAAGAACCAACACACTATATCACTATAACAATTGTAAAATCTAGGTGGTGAGTTAAAGGATGTTCATTATTCTAATTTTTAGTCTGCCTGTGTATTGGAAAAAAAATTCAAATTCCAAAGTTAAAAATCAAGTAATCAAATAGAAAGAGAAATAATTCATAAGATACTTTTGAAAAATCTGGACTCTGAGAAATTGGCATACATACAAGGTGCCAAGTTAGTTCACTTCTCCATGGTCAGACCTCCCACCCCAGAACTTTATATAAAGTTATATAAAATAAAGTTTATATAAAATAAAATAAAAACTCTTGAGAAAATGGAAACTCACGTTGCTTCCTATCTCTTCTGAATGAACAAAGTGTGACTGGTGTAGAGTGAAATCCTTTAGAGAAATTTTCTTTTGTAGATCATGTCATCGTGACATGCACTAGAATAGCAATTAAAATATTCTAAACCCATCCCCCCTCCGTGTAACTATCCTTGTCACACTGTCGTTAAGTCAAAGTACAAACTGCTCTAGGCCTAAGCTATGACAGAAACAGCTCCCAATCTCTCCTAGTTACACAGACTCAAAGACAGGTACAATGAATGCTCAAATGCCTACACACTTTTAGTGAATTCAAACTTCCTGAGACAATGAATGATCAGAGAGACTTACAAAAGCTTCTAAGCAAGACAGGAAATGAGAGCCAAGACAAAAGAGGGTGGGGGAGTCAAGGAGGGAGATATAAACACAGCTCTTACTTTAAGATCCATTTATGGATGACTCTCTAACACACTGAAGAAAATCTAGCACAAAAGCAAATGCACTGAACTAGGTAAGCCATCACCTACTGCAGCTGATAACCCAAAGCCTTTTGTTGTTTTCAGAAAGCAAAACGAGTGCCCCCCAAAAAGTGAAATGAGAATCAAAAAGCATCATGGAATATGGGAAAGACACTGCCACCGCCTCACAGACCTTTGGTGTCCCAAAGTCGTGTGCAAATACCTCTGCAGTCTGTGCACTAAACCTGAAAGCTAACTTGGAAGTCAGATAACCCTGCAACTTCCCATTCCAACACTTACCTTGCTCATTGAATTAACTCAACAGAAAATGAGCAACTCTCAGCAGAGGGCCAAGAACATCTCTGAGTTAATAACACGGGTGGCAAACTTCTCCCTCCACACTTCATGCCTGCTCCCTTCTCTCCCACCCTGTCCCTCAGAGGTAACCCCTTCCTTCTGACTGCTTCAACTACCCGCCATTCTGGCATTTCTTTCCCATTTTTGTCCTTTCCTTGTTCCTTCAAGGCAAACTTCAGTGCCCAGCCCCTTCAAGTGGGCTATAGTCAGTTCTTAAGAAAGAACAATGGCAGGAATGAGTGACCCAACCATACAGAAAGTCATTTTAGGAATTAGTGACCAAACTGTACAGAATTAGAGAGCAAACCATACAGAAAGTGGTAAAGAAAGAAAGAAGGGGTCTTTGTAAGTTTTTTTGTTTTGTTGTTGTTGTTGTTAGGGATTGAACCCAGGGGTGCTTAACCTCTGAACCACTTCCCCAGCCCTTTTTTTAACATTGTCTTTGGAGACAGAGTCTCACTGAGTTGCACTAGGACCTCGCTAAATTGCTGAGGCTGGCTTTAAACTCAGGTTCTTCCTGCCTCATCTTTCCAAGATGCAGGGATTACAGGAGTGCACCCAGCTCCTTTGTAAGTCTTCAACAAGCAAAGGACTCTCCAGTGAGTGACTAATCCAGCCAAGTTCAGTTGAAGAAGTTACTCCATGCAGACAAAACGCTTTTAAAACTTAGTTCCCCAAAACCCTCTGTAAAAGGGCTAATTGACTAATTGAGAATTATCAACTTTCGAATGGTAGCAACTGTCGTAGAAAGATGAGTGAATTCAAAATAGGCAAATCTGAGCCACCACTTAGCCCGGAGTCTTTGAACGGATTATGAAATCTTTTGAGCACTGTGGCTTTATCTGTAGCAAGGATATGATAACTTTTATCCAACCGGGAAGAAAGAAATATGAGTGTGTGTAAAAGAACAAGACTCGGAGGGCATACTCAGGAAAAAATAATATGAGGGTGAGTTACTCAATCCCAGGCTATGTGGAAAGTGGTCACATGTGATGTCTCACACAACCAGGTGAAGTTTTACTGCCTCCCTTCCCAGAGAGATCAGAGCCACATCAACACCACTGGTTCCCAAATTTGGCTTCATGTTTCAATCACCTGGGGAGAGTTAATAAAGGCTGATGCCTGAGTCCCACACTCTTAGAGATTCTTATTTAAGAATTATGGGGCACAGTCTAGACATTGGGATTCTTAAAAACTCCCTGAGTGACCTTTGTCAAAAGCCCAGGTCAAGAATCACTGTTCTAGAAGCATCCTTCCCCTTGAAATTTGGAGAAAAATAAAATATAACCTCTGCAGCAGGAAATGAAATCAAAGTCCTGAGTGTGAATGAGTAAGGGTCATCAATAATAATTCAGAGTGGCCCAATCATGCAATAAGCAGATATTTAATTAAAAGCCTGCTTCGTACCCAGCACAATATTAAGCACTGGAGACTGAGCAGGGGACAAACACGGACATGTAGCCTGACTTGATGGAGTTTCCAGTCAACTGATAAGAACCAAAATAGAGGTAAGTTCCAGGTTCTAAGAAGAAAAGGATAGCCTCCCTCAGCAGTCTGTTTTCCAGAATCATCCTTCCAGGCTGGAGAACAAGTAGGGTATCGCTTATCTAAAAATCCCTGGAATCAGAAGTATTTCAGATTTCAGATTTTTTGTTTAATTTTAGAATATCTGCATATACATAATGAGATGTCTTTGGGATGGGATCCAAGTGTAAACACAAAATTCATTTATGTCGTCTAAATACCTTACACCCAGAGCCTGAAGGTGATTTTATGCCATAGTTTTAGTGTGCTTGTACTTTGTCTGTGACAAGCTGCATGAAGTCAGGTGTGGGATTTTCCAACTGTAGCATCAGTTCAGCACTCAAAAAGTTTCGGATTTTGGAACATGTCAGATAGGAGATTGGTCAGATTGAGGATGCTTGTCTTGTAGCAGGCCTTCCAGGAGACAAGAGCAAAACAGGGTGAGGGTAGAAGAATAGAGTAGAGATCTGGCTAAGTACAGGTACAAATGAAGGAGCAAAAATGCAACTAGGGAACTATCTGCAAAGTGTCCCACACTCTGCCTGAGAATTTGGGTGTCTCCATGAGGAGGGGACTGCCACACTGACTCTTGAAATCAGAGGCTTGGCATGTGGTGAGAGGATCCTAGGGAAAGAAGACAGCCCACAGGCAGCAACTTGGAGCCATGGGGTGGGCTCCATGCAGATGATCTAGTACATTTTCTTTCCCCGTCTCCCAGTCCTTCTTTAGGGTATTCTTCCTCCTTTTTCCCTGGAGATGTCTCCTCCCATCCCTTTATGTTTGGGCCTTTCCCCCCCCCCCCCATTATTCCTTCCTTTCAGGCAGCTTTCAGCATCTTTAACTCCCCTACCCTCACCTCTGCCCTACACCTCTTCCATTTCTTCTTAGGTCACCATCCTGGAATCAGGGCCAGAGTCAACAGTCTGAATCCAATGGCCTGTGCTCACAAGAGCCTCCACACTCAATTTTATACTCTGATGTGGCCATTTTTAAATCCTTCATGATTTTGAACAAGGGGCCGCAAATTTTCAACTGTGCACTAGAAGTTGAAAATTACATAGGTGGTCCTGCCCACAAGGTTTAGCGATTCACCAGTCTAGAAAGAGAATTCTGGAAAACAAATCCCGAGGAAGGTCACCTTTGGGGCAGTATTTTTATAAAAATTGTTTGTGTGCAGATTCTTTGTTACCTCAGTTTATCAAAACATGGAGTGCTAAATTAAATGTTGCCACAAATGATGGGAACATAACCTAGTTTTTCCTTCTAAGAAATTCCAGTAAACCAACAAATTGCAGTAGGAAAACCCTAGATCAGAAATCTCGGAGGTTGCTCATCCTTCTGAGCAGTGGTTCATTAAACTACCCACCCAGGGTCCATTCCTTAGCTACTGTGAAGGAAAAATCTTTATTTCAAAATGTGAAAGAGGGAAAGAAGGGAAACAAGTACCAACAATTAATTAAGACCACCTCCCCAGCCTCAAAAAAATAAAAAATAAAAAACTTCACAGGGAGGAAAAGGGGATGAGTTTTCTCATGCTTCTCCTTTGTTCAGGGCTCTGTGAAAACATAAAAGGATCCTAGACCACATTTTAAAAATAGTAAGACTGTTTATATAATCTGATAAACTCAAGATTGACCCCAAAGAAATGGTTTTCCAGAAACCCAGAGAATTCTTTTAATCTCCAAGGGGGGGGGGGGGAAGCTTTGAACTTCAACTTTAAAAAAGTAACCTCAAGGCCATGCTCTGCCCTCTCCCTTAGTACCCAGGGCCTCATCTGTAAAGCAGGTAAGATCACATGAGCCAACTCCCCTTGCAGCAAAAGTGCTGTGAACTAGAGCATGTTTTCCATAATTTCATGCCCGCCTAGAGGCTCAGAGTGTGACTACATTCGTTTCTTAAGGATGCAATAAGAGTTGACCACAAACTTGGTGGTTTATAATAGCAGAAATTGATTCTCTCAAAGTTCGAGAGATTGTAAGTCCAAGACCCAGATGTTGGTGGGGACATAC
Source organism: Marmota monax (assembly GCF_021218885.2). NCBI lineage: Eukaryota > Metazoa > Chordata > Mammalia > Rodentia > Sciuridae > Marmota > Marmota monax. Next base: position 4,497,139 of record NW_026694821.1, read on the forward strand.
TCTCTGAAGGACAATGAGAAGAATCCTTACTCGCCTTTTCCTCATCTCTGGGGGCTCCCGACCATTCTGAACATTCCCTGACTTCGATCTGTATTACTTCAATCTATTCCTCCTATTTCACATGATTTTTTCTATCTTTATCCTTTCTCCTTCTTAAAAGACCTCGATAGTTGGATTTAGGGGCCAGCCTAGTCCAGTGTGACCTCACGTTGAGTGAGCATATTGGCAAAGACAACTTCCAAATAAAATCGAATCCTGAGATCCTGGGTAGACATGAATGAGGGGGAAGAGGGATATTATGTCACCTACTGCAGTGATATTTGGAAATAGAATCCTTGCAGATGTGATATATAGTAAGGGTCAAGGTGAAATCATATTGGATTAAGGGATACCCTAAATCCAATGACCCATGTGTTCTTACAAGAAGGGGAGAGATAGCCACTTGAAGTAGAAAGGAGAAACAGCAGGGACACAGATACCAGCCAGGGGCTACGGAGGATCATCAGGAGCCACCAGAAGCTGAGAAGACACAAGGAAGGATTTTTCCCTAGGACCATCGGAGGGAAATAGATACCATCTTAATCTTGGACATCTGGCCTCCAGATCCATTGATAAATAAATTATATAATATTTTATAAAATTCTCTTGCCTTAAGGCACCCAGCTTGTAATCATCTGCTACAGCTCTTAGAAACCTGTACAGGGAAGGGGCTGAAGTGCAGAGTGTCTGAAGTACAAGTTGACAGAACAATTAGATAAGCTTCTGTTTTCAGATAGGAAGGGAGGGAGGAAGTAAGAAAGGAAAGAAGGAAGAATTGATTCTGTTTCAAGACAAACTCCAAACCCATGTCATGTTAATGCCAACCCTGATTAAACTAAAGGAATATGAGTCAGAACTATTTTACTAAATCTGTGCTTTGAAACAGCAGTGTGGAAGAAACCATCTAGTATGGATGAGGATGAAGCCATTGGATATTTCCTTTATTTATTTATTCATTCATGTATTTATTTATTTAGCAGAGTCGAGGTTTTTTTAAAAGAGAAGACTTTAAATTGTTTATCAGGAAATCCCGGCTAAAGAAAACAACCAGTTCTCTTAATAAACCAAGGGTTCTTGGGGAAATTAGGAAAAGTAAACAGAGACGCAATGCAGTGGGCAATTCAAAAGGTTTATTCCCAGGATGGTGTGCAGGCTCACCCAGCTGAGCTCATCTTGGTCAGCCTCTCTTCCAGAAAGCCTGAGTCAAATCCTCCCATGGATACCTCCTCAGGAACAGTGGAAGACATTACTGGGAACTGAAACTTCTAAAATGGCCTCAGGAGAAAACCACACCCATGCCTAAAGGGAAAAGAGTGGACAGGGGAACTAAGCACACATCTCCAGCTGCAATCTCCTCAGAGCTTTACTCTCTGGAGTCCTGCCTCTGCCAACTACCCAGCTGAAACAAAGGGCAAGGTCTTGGGTGATCAAATATTCTTTTCCTTAATAAAACCAACTTATTTGAGCATTGCTACATTTTTCTTTTTTCCTAGGGAACAATATTATAACCTCAGAGGAACACAAAGTTGACTTAAAGAAGTTATTTCTGGTATTATCGGTAATACAAGTGCCTTGAAATGCTATCCGGTGGAGACTTAATCTTTAGATGAATTCTTGTAATGAACTTTCAGTATAAGGCGGAAAAACTACTTGAAAAGAAAATGCTATGTATCTGTGATGGATGTTCTTTGCCAACTCAAATCCATTCTCCCCTTCTCTGGGCCATGGGAGGGGTCCGTGGTTTGGGGAGCACTCTGACTCTCTAACTTCTCCTCGACCTTCTGTTGGAAGCACCAAAAGAATTTCAGAGAGTAGGAAGAGAAGGAAGTTGGGGTGGGGGCCACTTACAGTCCATCCCCAGCTCTTATCAAATTGGGGCGGGGAGCAGTTGAACAGATTCTGCTGTTCCCAGTCCCTGGTGCCTCAAATTCACTTTGATTCTGTTCACTCTATCCAAACACCTGTGGCAAAGAAAACCTTCACCAACAGCCCTGAATTAAGCCCTTGGGCCTGCTAAGGGTGTCCAGGGTAACAATGCCAACATCGGTACATCATTTTTAAATATGTCCACCTGCTTCATAAAAATAGTCACCACAACTCATAATATGACATTGCCTTCTTTACAGGTTTAAATTCTGCCCGTCCTTGAACACATTTCCTAATTGCATACAGATTCTCCTACATTTGGGCCTCTATAATTTTTTTTTTCAGTTTGATTATTGGGAGACTACCTTTGATACTTTTATCATTCTGTTTTATTTTCATTTAGGCTCAGGTTACAGCTTCTTTCTTGGGCTGAACGTTCTTTAAGGTCAATGACAGAATGGCCCTCATTTCTGCATCTTCCCCCACCTAGTCACTAATCCAGTACCAGAACACAGACTCAATAAATGTGTGTTGTTGTAAGCTACGGCCAATTAACATATCTTCAATGATCTTTTCTTCATCAAACCAAGAATATTTTGAAAACATGTGTAGCAGGTTTTGCACATTATATACACATATCACATATTAAACATCCACATAAACACCCTAAGCTGAATTTTTATCTGAACTTTCCCCTGCCATCTGCCCTCCACCCTTTTATTGAATCGAATGAGTTTTTGCCTTTGGACAAGCAGTTTTACAAACGCTTTATACAATCCCACTTCAGTGTCTCTGCTCTCCCTGGAAGAACTCATTTTCTTTCTTGTTTCCTTTTCCATTCCAGGTCACTCATTAGCATCATGCTGGCTCCTGATGGGTTCTGTCTTTTGCTCTCCCTGGCTTATTATATTCTCAGAGGCCAGCTATGTCTGTCTGTCTGTCACCTTCTTCTGGGCAGGCACTGATTGCTCCCAGCATTGGCTCCAATTACTCACATGATCATATGGAAGTTACCTATCCATCCAATCTTCCCATTCCCTTCCTCAACTAGAAGAACATGGGAATGGTTCACTGGTTTGATTATTGAATAACTACTTATTGAGGGCTGCACACTGAGTGAGCATAGGGAAGGCATGAATCTGAGGCAGCCCCAACCTCCCCAAAGGAGCTTGTAGGGAGGTGGAAACCATCAGGGAAGGGCAACCATGGTCAGAGCCTGGGAGCACCAGAGGAGAGCACCTGATCTTAATCAGGTGAGTTGGTGGGAAGAGGAGAGACAAGACTTCCCAGACCAAGCCTGCTGCAGCAAGCTCCCAATTCTAAATCTGAAATACACAGATAAGGAAATGCCCTGGATGTTCATTGGATTTTGAAAATTATGAAAATAATATCAGTCACAGTTGCAACAGCAGAGAAGTTGATTTTTCACAACTGAAATTAGTACGAATTTACTTGAATTGCTTAAAGAGACATTATCTGCTTCGGTGCGTGTGACTATGAAACTTAATTCAGCTTCAAAATTGAATTATGTTTTGCTGGAGGTTCACCCTGAGCAGTAAGATGGAGGAAACATGAATTTAAATCATCATTAAACTTTAGAATTCCCTGTATCATTAAGATCTTACTATAAAGTTTATTTCAAATTTAAACCACTGCAATTCCCTCCTTACAGAGAGGGGTCTCTGGCACAGCCTTTGCCAGAAACTTCAAGTGGCCTTCATGTGGTGAAAGAGGCTCCCAGCTCCTCAGTTCTCCCACATGGCCAAAAAAGATGATCGTGGACACTGATGGAAGCATTTTAAATAAATGCAGCTATTTTCATTATATCAATATCCAATTTACAAATTTTCAAAGGGTACTTATTACATATGTGTTATATGTATTTGAATATGTATTACATGCTCCAAGTTTATTTGTAAGTAATTTACTTAGAATGTGATATATTATAAAAGCAATACCTTAAAGCGCTTGGATTCTCATATGTCCTCAAAAGTCTATTACACTATAGAATCTGAGCATCAGATCCAACACCTCCATGGAGAAAATATGAGAAATTCAGATTCAGAGCTCTGGTTCTGGTGAAGTAAATAAGGTTAGAGCCTCCGAGGAAAAGATTGGAAATGGGGTGCTGGGAAGAATTAAGTGGGGATTTGCATGGGATATCACCATGGCAGAGAAATGGCGTCACAGGCGGAGGAGATAACTGCATTGAAACCAGCGCGACAGTGACTTCTTCCCTTCCCTTCTAATATCTTTCCTCTCAAGCATCAAATAAATCTATAAGAGTAAACAGTAACTCAGCAGTCAAACAGAACAAGAAGTAACATGAGCAGCATAAAAAAGCAAGGAAGAAAAGGAGTACAAACAATGAAGGACAGCCTAAATATTCAGGAGGACCTAGAGTCAGCAGAAAAATGGTCATATAAAGAACTCAAGGAATACCTTAGACACATGGAATGGAACCTTAAAGAAGATACGAGACAGCAAATCCAAACAGTGAAAGAACACTTTGAAAATGAATTACATAGACAGATAAAAGAAGAAGTTAAGCATCTTTATCAGGAGATTGAGATTATAAAAAAAAACCAAACAATAATTCTAGAAATGAAGGAAATGATAAACCAAATTAAAAACTCAATTGAGAGTATCACTAACAGAGTGGAGCAAGTAGAAGCCAGAACATCAGATAATGAAGACAAAATATATCATCTTGAAAAGAGTCCAGCCAACTCAGAAAGGCTGGTTAAAAACCACGAGAAAAACATCCAAGAGATATGGGATAACATAAAGAAACCAAACCTACGAGTCATCGGGATAGAAGAAGGTACAGAGATTCAAACCAAGGGAATGAGTAACCTGCTGAAAGAAATAATTACAGAAAACTTTCCAGAAATAAAAAAGGAAACGGATATACAAATTGTAGATGCATACAGGACACCGAGCACACAAAATCACAGTAGACCAACGCCAAGACACATTGTTATGAAGATATCCAATATACAGAACAAAAAGAAAATACTAAAAGCTACAAGAGAAAGGAGGCAGATTACATTCAGGGGTAAACCAATAAGGTTAACAACGGATTTTTCATCACAGACGCTGAAAGCGAGAAGATCCTGGAACAACGTATTTCAAACACTGAAAGACAATGGATGCCAACCAAGAATTCTGTATCCAGCAAAATTAAGCTTCAGGTACGATAACGAAATAAAAATCTTTCATGATAAACAAAAGCTAAAAGAATTTGCAGCCAGAAAACCAGCATTGCAAAGCATCTTGAGCAAAACACTACACGAGGAAGAAATGAAAAACAATAACCAAAACCATCAGTGGGAAGTGCCTCTATAAAGACACAGGGCGGGGGGAAAGCTAACCATGGAGAAACAAACTAAATTAAAAAAAAAAAAAGAAGAAGATAAATAATCAAACATGGCTGGAAGTACAAACCATATATCAATAGTAACTCTAAACATTAATGGCTTAAACTCTCCAATAAAGCGACATAGGCTGGTAACATGGATTAAAAAAACAAATCCAACAATATGCTGCCTCCAGGAGACACATCTGATTGGAAAAGACATACACAGGCTGAAGGTGAAAGGTTGGGAAAAAATATACCATGCACACGGTCCTCGTAAGCAAGCAGGGGTGGCCATCCTCATATCGAATAAAATTGACTTCAAGACTAAATTAATCAAAAGGGATAAGGAAGGACATTATATACTGTTAAAAGGAACCATTCACCAACAAGACATAACAATTATCAATATTTATGCACCAAATAATGGTGCTGCGATGTTCATAGAACAAATTCTCCTCAAGTTCAAGAATCAAATAGACCACAACACAATAATTATGGGTGACTTCAACACACCTCTCTCACAATTGGACAGATCCTCCAAACAAAAGCTGAATAAAGAAACTATAGAACTCAATATCACAATCAACAACCTAGACTTAACTGACATATATAGAATATATCAACCATCATCAAGTGGATATACTTTTTTCTCAGCAGCACATGGATCCTCCTCAAAAATAGACCATATATTATGCCATAGGGCAACCCTCAGTAAATATACAGGGGTGGAGATAATACCATGCATTTTATCTGATCATAATGGAATGAAACTGGAAATCAATGATAAAAGATGGAAGGAAAAATCCTACATCACATGGAAAATGAACAATATGTTACTGAATGATCAATGGGTTACAGAAGACATAAAGGAAGAAATCAAAAAATTCTTAGAGATAAATGAAAATACAGACACAACATATCGGAATCTATGGGACACAATGAAAGCAGTTTTAAGAGGGAAATTCATCGCTTGGAGGTCATTCCTCAAAAAAAGGAAAAACCAACAAATAAATGAGATCACACTTCATCTCAAAGCCCTAGAAAAGGAAGAGCAAAACAACAGCAAATGTAGCAGAAGGCAAGAAATAATTAAAATCAGAGCGGAAATCAACGAAACTGAAACAAAAGAAACTATTGAAAAAATTAACAAAACTAAAAGTTGGTTCTTTGAAAAAATAAATAAGATCGACAGACCCTTAGCCATGCTAACGAAGAGAAGAAGAGAGAGAACTCAAATCACTAACATACGGGATGAAAAAGGCAATATCACAACAGACACTACAGAAATACAGAAGACAATTAGAAATTATTTTGAAAACCTATATTCCAATAAAATAGAAGATAGTGAAGACATTGATAAATTCCTTAAGTCATATGATTTGCCCAGACTGAGTCAGGAGGATACTCACAACTTAAACAGACCAATAACAATAGATGAAATAGAAGAAGCAATCAAAAGACTTCCAACCAAGAAAAGCCCAGGACTGGATGGGTATACAGCGGAGTTTTACAAAACCTTTAAGGAAGAATTAATACCAATACTTTTCAAGTTATTTCAGGAAATAGAAAAAGAAGGAGCTCTGCCAAATTCATTCTATGAGGCCAACATCACCCTGATTCCGAAACCAGACAAAGACACCTCAAAGAAAGAAAACTACAGACCAATATCTCTGATGAACATAGATGCAAAAATCCTCAATAAAATTCTGGCGAATCGGATACAAAGGCACATCAAAAAAAATTGTGCACCATGATCAAGTAGGATTCATCCCTGGGATGCAAGGATGGTTCAATATACGGAAATCAATAAATGCTATTCACCACATCAATAGACTTAAAAATAAGAACCATATGATCATCTCAATAGACGCAGAAAAAGCATTCAACAAAGTACAGCATCCCTTTATGTTCAAAACATTAGAAAAACTAGGGATAACAGGAACTTACCTCGACATTGTAAAAGCTATCTATGCTAAGCCTCAGGCTAGCATCATTCTCAATGGAGAAAAATTGAAGGCATTCCCCCTAAAATCTGGAACAAGACAGGGATGCCCTCTATCACCACTTCTATTCAATATAGTTCTCGAAACACTGGCCAGAGCAATTAGACAGACGAAAGAAATTAAAGGCATAAAAATAGGAAAGGAAGAACTTAAATTATCACTATTTTCAGATGACATGATTCTATACCTAGAAGACCCAAAAGGGTCTACAAAAAAACTACTAGAACTAATAAATGAATTCAGCAAAGTGGCAGGATATAAAATCAACACGCATAAATCAAAGACATTTCTGTATATCAGCGACAAAACTTCTGAAACGGAAATGAGGAAAAACACTCCATTCACAATATCCTCAAAAAAAATAAAATACTTGGGAATCAACCTAACAAAAGAGGTGAAAGATTTATATAATGAAAACTACAAAACCCTAAAAAGAGAAGTAGAAGAAGATCTTAGAAGATGGAAAAATATACCCTGTTCATGGATAGGCAGAACTAACATCATCAAAATGGCGATATTACCAAAAGTTCTCTATAGGTTTAATGCAATGCCAATCAAAATCCCAACAGCATTTCTTGTAGAAATGGATAAAGCAATCATGAAATTCATATGGAAAAATAAAAGACCCAGAATAGCAAAAGCAATTCTAAGCAGGAAGTGCGAATCAGGCGGTATAGCGATACCAGACTTAAAACTATATTACAGAGCAATAGTAACAAAAACAGCATGGTACTGGTACCAAAACAGGAGGGTGGACCAATGGTACAGAATAGAGGACACAGAGACTAATCCACAAAGCTACAATTATCTTATATTTGATAAAGGAGCTAAAATCATGCAATGGAGGGAGGATAGCATCTTCAACAAATGGTGCTGGGAAAACTGGAAATCCATATGCAACAAAATGAAACTGAATCCCCTCCTCTCGCCATGCACAAAAGTTAACTCAAAGTGGATCAAGGAGCTAGATATCAAATCAGAGACTCTGCGTCTGATAGAAGAAAAAGTTGGCTCTGATCTTCATATTGTAGGGTCGGGCTCCAAATTCCTTAATAGGACACCCATAGCACAAAAGTTGATAACAAAAATCAACAAATGGGACTTACTTAAACTGAAAAGTTTTCTCTCAGCAAGAGAAACAATAAAAGAGGTAAATAGGGAGCCTACATCATGGGAACAAATTTTTACTCCTCACACTTCAGATAGAGCCCTAATATCCAGCGTATACAAAGAACTGAAAAAATTAAACAATAAGAAAACAAATAACCCAATCAACAAATGGGCCAAAGACCTGAACAGACACTTCTCAGAGGAGGACATACAATCAATCAACAAGTACATGAAAAAATGCTCACCATCTCTAGCAGTCAGAGAAATGCAAATCAAAACCACCCTAAGATACCATCTCACTCCAGGAAGATTGGCAGCCATTATGAAGTCAAACAACAACAAGTGCTGGAGAGGATGTGGGGAAAAGGGTACTCTTGTACATTGCTGGTGGGACTGCAAACTGGTGCGGCCAATCTGGAAAACAGTATGGAGACTCCTGGGAAAGCTGGGAATGGAACCACCATTTGACCCAGCTATTGCCCTTCTTGGACTTTTCCCTGAAGACCTTAAAAGAGCATACTACAGGGATACTGCTACATCGATGTTCATAGCAGCACAATTCACAATTGCTAGACTGTGGAACCAACCCAGATGCCCTTCAATAGATGAATGGATAAAAAAAATGTGGCATTTATACACCATGGAGTATTACGCAGCACTAAAAAATGACAAAATCATAGAATTTGCAGGGAAATGGATGGCACTAGAGCAGATTATGCTTAGTGAAGCTAGCCAATCCCTAAAAAACAAATACCAAATGTCTTCTTTGATATAATGAGAGCAACTAAGAACAGAGCAGGGAGGAAGAGCAGGAAGAAAAGATTAACATTAAACAGATACATGAGGTGGGATGGAAAGGGAGAGAAAAGGGAAATTGCATGGTAATGGAGGGAGACTCTCATTGTTATACAAAATTACATATAAGAGGTTGTGAGGGGAATGGGAAAATAAACAAGGAGAGATATGAATTACAGTAGATGGGGTAGAGAGAGAAGATGGGAGGGGAGGGAGGGGGGATGGTAGAGGATAGGAAAGGTAGCAGAATACAACAGTTACTAATAGGGCATTATGTAAAAATGTGGATGTGTAACCGATGTGATTCTGCAATCTGTATTTGGGGTAAAATTGGGAGTTCATAACCAACTTGAATCTAATGTATGAAATATGATATGTCAAGAGCTTTATAATGTTTTGAACAACCAATAAAAAAAATTTTAAAAAAAAATAATAATAATTAAGTGGGGTCTCTGGGGCTCCTGTGCTGTACTAAGGAAAGAGCTACAGCTTTCAACGCAAATAAACCAGGGTCAGAATCTCAGCTTCATCTGCTACTAGCTTCTCTGGTCATCGTGTCTTTACCTACAAAGCAGAAATGGCATAAGAGTACCGGGAAGATTAAATATAATAACCTATGTAGTGTTCCTCCACCCAGGAGGAATGACCCCTGTTGTAGTTTGAAAAAATAATGAATTATGTCTGTCTGCATGTGTGCACACACCTGTGTGTATGTATTTATGTGTGCCTGAGTGTGTGTATGTAACATCAGTACCTAGTAAACATGTGCTTAGGAAGAACTTAGTAAATATTGGTTGGCTTTATTTTTCCTCTACCTCCAAATACCATACTGACCAGCCTGCTTCCTTTTCCACTGAAAACCTGGAAATTCTGGCTTGTGACTCTGCCTCCGTCCACTGCACTGTGAATCACAGTGTTTCTCCTACCAAGCACAAAGCTACTGTTTTTATGGCCAGTGCTATGTTATAGGGTGCCTAGCTGATGCCAGACCTATCTGGAGTAGCCTGGAGAAGGGGAAAGGAGGCAGTCTGCAGACATTTGTTTCCTGAGCTGATGGTCTAAATACCACCCCTGGCTGGAGAGGAGTATGAAGAGGATGACCTGCTCTCCATGGGGCCCCACACACCAGGCCTGAAACCCAGTGGGGAGAGGAGCAGCAGGCAGAGGTCGTAGGAGTGAGCAAACGAAGGAGAGGAACACTTTCCGTGTGTGCACAGAACTCACGTGGTTTCAGCATAATGATACCCACAAAACCACCCAAGGAGTCCATAAGAGGCCAGAGAAGCAACGTTCCTAAAGAGGATACCAGAGGGCATGATATGTCCAAGTGCCTTGGACATCAAGGAAGGAAGGCTTCACAGAGGAAAACCAAGAGAAAATTCATTAACATATGAGACATGCTTCAAAACACCCCTGAGAACTCCCAAACAACTGGGGAAAGGCTTTTAGGGGGGGGGGGGGAAAGGAGGCAGATGCAAGCCAGGAAAATTTGAATTCCTTCCATGTGATTCATTTTGCCTCTGGAGGCTGGTGAGGTCTGAGGGAAGATGCAGGCAAGATACCTCCAAGGAACAAGTTCCGCACCCCTAAGTGGGCATGAATGCAGCAGTGCTCAGTCACCTGGTAGAGCTAAGTTTTAATGACTTGATGGCATAACAGAATAAGTGATTACAATTGTAGCTGCGCAAGCAATACAGTTGCTAAATATTATGACACCTCTATTAATAAGCATGACTCTTTCTTAAACAAACATATGCTGAACCCTTATTGTTCACTGCCACACAGAGGTGACAATGATGACTTGCTAGCACTTGTCAGGATCTTTAGTGGAAGACACTATAAATATCAATTATAATCAGTTGAAGCATTATAAATTTTCCAATCTGCATTGGCTTTTGGCTTTTTATATGAAATAGATTTTTTTTTGAGAGAGAGAGAGAGAGAGAGAAAGAATTTTTTAATATTTATTTTTTAGTTTTCGGTGGACACAACATCTTTATTTTTATTTTTATGTGGTGCTGAGGATCGAACCCAGCGCCCCACGCATGCCAGGGAAGCGCGCTACCACTTGAGCCACATCCCCAGCCCCAAGAATAGAATTTTGATCTCTTATCCTCACACCAGCACCTCTGAGTATCCTGAATGCAATATTATACTCTAATTAGCTTATGCCAGTTGCTCTGAGAACACTTTTTACAGGGGCTTTTCTTATCTAAGAAGTCTGCTTCTGGTTTTTTTCCAACACCTGCCAATGTGTGCTGGTTAATACTTAAATGGCTTTACACTAAGATAATATAAAACAATGTTGTAACTATGTCTCAGAGAATAGCTGTGATTTTCCTCCCTCACAGAGCTATAACATTGTTTCAGTCCATTCTGTGCAGCTGTAACAGAATACCTGAGACTAGATCATTTATAAGAACAGAGATTTATTGATTACAGTTCTGGAGATTAAGAAGTTCAAGATCAAGGCACCTACAACTAACAAGGGCCTTCTTACTGTGTCATGAATGATGGAAGGGAAATCATCAAGAGTGTGTGCAAAAGCAGATCAAGCTCATGTCCTCAAGCCTTTGTATAGTTGCCACAAATCTCTTCATGCTTTGTGTCGGATATATTCAAACTACAGCAAATGTGATCATTCCCCATCATTCAGTATGAATGGTTAATGCAACAGATAATTGTTCTTTTCTAGTTTCTTTTCTAGTTGGTTGATTTAAGGATATTTAGGGTAAATTATCCTGGGAATTGCAAAAGATCAAAGTCCCAGCTAGACAGGAGTTAGGAGAGCAAACAGAGGGCTTGGCAGGGCCTGACTGGCAGCTTTTTGGAAGCGTAACTTAAAAGAAACAAGAAAGGGAAGCATAGAGACATAGGGTATGTCTCAGATCTCCTAAGTGATCAACTAGAAACCAAGAGATAGATAGACATCTGCCATCAGTCCAAGTTTTTTTTTTCCTATCGCACAATATAATAGGTTTTATTTATACAGAAAATCCTTGAATATGGAAAATTAAAATTCATTTTGGCATGGTGAATCCCATAGAATCTTGCAAATCACAGGATACATTATTAACTGTTTAAATATTATTAAATAACCAGCATTTGAATCCTAACATACGTAAAGGATGAAACAGTAAAAATAGAATTCAGCAGAAAATCAGAAGGCCAAATTCTGTTTCTAGAGCTAAAACTCAATTACTCTGTGATCTTGTCAAGGCTTTTAATCTCTCTACATCTCTTTTGTTTTCTCCCAGCACTGGGGATCCAACCCAGGGCCTCATGCATGCTAGGTAAGTGCTCTACTACTGAGCTACATCCGCAGCTGGGCATCTCACTATCTCTCTCTCCTCATCAGTAAAAAGAAAACTTTATTACAGTGATCCCTTAAAATCAAACAGACAAGAAAAATATTTTACAGCTGGACATAGCTCTGGGGTTTCCCCTCTCAGGTGGTACATACTTTAGAAGACATATAACCCACTTCTCAGACTGTCTTCTGAATTTCTCTGTGCAGAAAACAGAATAAATCATTAACATCCAAGGAAGAGAAACTTTAGAAAGTAGAAATCCATGATGCTGTTGAATCAATGTTGGGGCCTGATACTCATTCCATTTTTCTTTATTTCTTCAGGGTCACCAAAACCAATAGCAAGGGCCCCAAGCCTGAAGGAGACACACACAGCAATGAACTGCAGTCACAAAGTACAGTAGAAAATGGTCTTGAGAAAGCTCCCAGATTTCCTTATGTCTTAATTCTTTCATCTGGATCTGTCATTGATATTATCTAAACTACCTTTCTCATAAAAAGGGTCATGAAAATGTTTTGAACATTCAAAAACAAAGGATTTCTTACCACCCAAACAAAACACACACAAACACACACACACACACACACACACACACACACATATCAGTTCTGAAGTTTCCCCACGATCCAAGCCATACAAAGGCCTTGCACTTGCTCGTGGTTTCTGGTAGGCCAATGGTCCCTTGGTATACTGACAGTGCAGGCTGCCTGTTTGGGAGGTACAAAGACCCTTGGCAATAGGTGCAAGTTCCAGAAAACACATGTTTCTTGGGCCATCTGCATCACTCCAAAAGGGACATCTGTTCATCAGGAAGTTCCCACTCTGTGTCAGCCTTCAAAACCATCTGCCTCTTGATGCTTCCGGACATAAACACATACACAACCTCCATGCATTCACTGGGTATGAAACCCAAGCTGAGAGAAAGAAGACAGCAATATAAAACATCTCTATCTCCTTCCCTGCAGAGGCAGGAAGAACACATGGGAAAGAACCATTATGATTCTTACCAGGGCTTGATGTCCTCAAGAAGAAGGAAAAGTTTTCCTAGGCTGACCAAGCACCACTCCAGCTCAGCCCCCTGCTAGATCAGAAACCTAGAGGCCTAATCAAGAGCTAATAAATTTATCACCCAAGATGATCTCCAAAATTAAATTCTAAGGTTGTAGATCTGTCGTAAAGTCTTTTAGCATTCAGAAAAAAATAAATGACTATTTTAAAGATGATTTCAAAAGGGGAATTTAGAGAGCAAGGGTGTCTTTTGGGTGATGACCTTTAATTACAGTGTGGTTGATCAGATCAGGTGACTCAAGCATAGGACAGTGAGAGCAAGGTCACCCAAGATGGCCAGATACAAGCCAAAGGCCAGGAGACCCAGGGTTTATCATACTAGTGTCTATGTACTATAATATTGGAAAAGTCACCCAAGTGAAAAAAGCTTTTGATTTTTCATCTCGAAAACGGAGATGATGGTACCCACCTCTTCAGGTTATCGTGAGTATTAAGTGAGATTTCACAGGTAAAGCATCTCACACAGTACCTGGTCAGTCAATAAACAAGAAATGTTGGTTTGCCTCCGACCACTGACCCTCATAATGGTTGGATTTGGGTCTCCATGAAGATGGAACAAAAGCCAGAGACATAATGCCCTTGAAAACATTTCCAAGGAGAATGTAGATACTATAACAGATACTACAGAGTTTGTAGGACCTGTCTCCTATGTTGACAATGATCTCAACCACAACCAGGGACTTGCTGCAGGGGTATGCAGACCCAGCTCTCCAGTAAGCACCTCAAATGTAGATGATCTCTGCTGCTGATCAAAGAGACCTTGGTATTTGAGACATGCACTGCCAAGTGGCAGGACTAACATCTTTTGACAGTTTCACCAAGATGGCAGACCATCCCACTTCCACACAGAGGGCTGGCAGAAAACATGATGATAGATAACACCAATTCTTCGTCCCAAAGAAAACATACCTATGAACCTCTCAAGTGCTTAGAAAAGAATAAACTGGGACTCTGAATCATAAGATATCCCTGTATCATAGAGTACTGGGAGCAATAAGTTCAAATTAGAACAGGTAAGAGTAAATGTCACCTACAAAACCAACAAATATAAAATGCCTCTATGTGACTGTTAGAAGACATTTTAATAGCACTGCCACTGGGTGGAAAAACAAATGTGTGCATCACTGGATGGAAGACTGAATACTCAATAATCTTTTACAGCGTGTCTGACTCTGCATTAGGCCTTTACACATATATTATTTTACCTAATTACATCAGTAGGAAAACAAAATAACACAATGAATTATCAATACCCACTACCTTTATATATATCTAGGTACAACTATAAGTTTATATTAGTGATCCATAAAAGAATTGTTGAACTAAATTAAGTATCCTACATGATCATGTATATGGTCCATGATACAATTAAAGGAACTGATGATGCAGGAAATACTACTGGCAGAAAACCATGGTAATTTCATCAACATATACATTGCTTTGAGCTACAGGAGAGATTAATAGACATTTATTTCCATGGCCATTTTCCAGTCCCTGTCAAATTTTATAATATCTGCACATTTCCTCAAATGCAATAAGCCAAAGCAACAGTTTAATTTTAGCAACCCTGTGCAATACCCATTGCAACCAAGAAGGTCACAGCCAAGGTTACTATGCCACT
Source organism: Marmota monax (assembly GCF_021218885.2). Classification (NCBI taxonomy): domain Eukaryota; kingdom Metazoa; phylum Chordata; class Mammalia; order Rodentia; family Sciuridae; genus Marmota; species Marmota monax. The sequence continues at coordinate 4,512,313 of NW_026694821.1, forward strand.
TCCTAAGGGCTGTGCTGTCAGAAACACCATGAATCATTCTCAAGTACCAAGTTATGAAAGGAATGTTAGAGTCCAGTACCAGAGGAACCAATAAATATATTGGAGCATTCTCAGAAACTCACCTCCCTAAGATATAACCATTCACTCACTTAATATTTCTGACTTGTTCAGTGTATGCCAGGACTGCAGTAGGCTCAAGGGTTGGGGCGACAGGGTTATATCAGACAGATACAGTCTTTCTAGAACTCAGACATTCTCAGAACTAATCATAAGGGCACAGTCTTATGGAAGTAAAAGTCTTAGAATCAAAATTCAGTTACATTAATAGGCAGATAGGCTCTTTGTAGAACTTAATCATGAGTTGGACATGCTCTAATTATGCTTATGAAAATGATCCAGCATAACAGACACTCGATCATAACTCAGTCCAAATATCCATCTTGGAGTTCCACAGCCAGAGGACCTGTGTAAACCACACTCAGTAGAGCCCAACAGAGACCAGAAGAAACACCAGGAATCTCTGCCAGCCCCAGGTGTCTGATCCTGAAGCCACTTCACACTCAACTTCAAGAAAAGCCCCGGGTAACTTTGATAAATTATTAAATCTATTGATCATATGCCAGACATGAACATAAAAATAAGGAAATGAAACTTCAGGCAAGAGCACAGATGAACTTGAGGTAAGATGTCAATTTCAAGACACCAAATGTTCTTACACGTTTCCATATGCAATTTCAAATCTATTACAGTGAGACATGCCTTAAAATTTTAGTATCCCATGGCTGCCCTCTGTGTGAGGAATACTAATCACTCAAACACTTTAATATGGTCTTTAGTATGCAAAGAACAATTTCTAGTATGGCTATGTTGGGAAAGAAAAGGAGACTCTAGAAGTAGTGGGAAGAATAAAGGCAGGTGCCTCTAATAATACCAGAGGGGTGTATGCAGAGGCATCAGGTCATAGGGCAGAGTTCAGAGTATAACTTGGGAAACTTGTTTAGCCCTTGAGCTTCCAATTCCCTGACTCTAAAATCAGAGATAAACACACTCACTTCATGGACATGGTGAGGATTGAATGATGGAAGTCATGGTTATCACATCAGGTAGCAATAATTTGAAACTGGGCTTTACCACTTTGTAAGGGGGCGCCTTTCTGTGCCTCAACCTTCCTCAATTGTAAAATGGGGATGACAACAGTCCCTCACATGGTGGTTGTAAGGATTCAATGAGTCAATTCATGAACAGAGCTCAAAACAATTTCTGGCACAGTGAGAACTCAACACAAGTTAGCTCTTACCACGGCTGTATTCTTGGGTTTATAAGAAGGAGCAATGAGGGTAGTGGGAAGATTTGGAAGTAAGAGTAGAATTTCACCAGCAAAGTTTGGTGGGAGTATTGTAGGGGAGCAAAAGGAGAACAATGGAAAAAGAAGAGGCAGGAAAGTCATTTGACAGGTCTGAAGCCCAAAATGGCGCCCTTGTCCTTTGAGTTCCCTGCCATGAGCTGCTTCTGCCCCACCCAATTCCCCAACCAATCTCTACTAGTGTGGTACCCTCTCACCAGCCTCAATCAACCAGAGGCCAGGGAATCAGTGCCTTCACCACAGAGCAGGTGCTCAAGATGAGTCCGGGACACTAACATGACTATGAGACTCTCCATACCCAATCCCCTTCCCAGAGCCATACTTCAGTCTCCATTCTCAATATGGGATATGTGGTACCCAAGAACTAGAGGCTTTTTCTGAAGCTATTTAGTTTAAGCTCCAATACACCAACCCACCTGGTTCTTATGTATCATATTTATTTATCATAATACTTTCACATGATATGAAATTTTTGCCTTATTCCCTAAGAAAGTATACTAATTGCTATGCTATAATGAGATAAAGACTGATATTTCTCTCTCTCTCTCTCTCTCTCTCTCTCTCTCTCTCTCTCTCTCTCTGTGTGTGTGTGTGTGTGTGTGTATAGAGAAAGCATACTAGGTGAAAAATGTAGAATTATACACAATATGATTACATCTGTATATGTAAAAGAATAGATATTCATATATTATCAGTATATAAATAAGAATTCTTGAAAGACATAGAAGATGTTCACAGTAAATTTGCCTTGGAGAGGAGGACCAACAAATTTTACAGTGAAAGAGACTAACTTTTCATGTAATGCACTTTTGTATGTTTTAATTTTATACCACATATGTGTACAACTTTATTTTTTGAGTGAGTTGAAAAATAACCAGGAAATCCCATGCCAGAAGTTCATTCTGATACCATAGTAAGTTGTTGGTAAATAGCAGCTGCTTCTTTCCATCACTATTATAATTTGCATTATTACTGTGTGTCGAGGTATGTATGGGCATCCTGTCTCCCTAGTGAGGCTGTGAGCTCTCTAAGCTCCTCTCTGGGCCGGCCTCTGCACACACAGCTTACACAACATCTCTCATAGAGGAAACCATCGTGGCAGATTGACCAAACCAACCCCCATGGGAATAAATGTCCTGCCTAAAAGACTCTATCAATGAGGGAACAAATGCATACTTATCTCAGTTTGCAGGCGAAGAAATTGAGCTCCCACTGGGGTCATGCAAATGGTCAAAAGTCAAAAAAGAAAGCACTCAAACAAAATCCAATTCACCAATGCTCCCAGGCTGAACTTTCTACCAGCAGCAGCTGGCACATTAAAATGCAATCTGACTCAATGCCAGTGACTAACACTGAGAATCCAGTGAGAATTGCTGCAGGGACTACTAAGAAATAGGCTTTCTAAAACAGAACTATGAACACCATTTCACTGTACATATATATCTCTCCCCTGATACTAGTGAAGTCACCCTAGAGGCTCACACACATGGATTCCAAACAGGAAGAGAGTAGCCCAGAGGGAAAGAAAGAAAGAAAAGCACTCCTTAAGATAGACAGGGAGCCTGGTGCAGTGGCACACACCTGTATTCCCAGCAGCTCGGGAGGCTGAGGCAGGAGGATAGCGCAAAGCCAGCCTCAGCAAAAGTGAGGTGTTAAGCCACTCAGTGAGACCCTGTCTTTAAATAAAATAGAAAACAGGGCTGGGATGTGGCTCAGTGGTTGAGTGCCCCTGAGTTCAATCTCCAGTATCCCCCCTCCCCAAAACATACACGCACACACACACACACACACACACAGAACCTTGCAGGAGAGTTCTGCTAACAATCATGGAAGCACTAGGTTCTGGGCTCCTGACAGTCAACAAAAAGTTATCAAGTTGAAAATAGTTCCACCACATAACCTCAGTCAAGTTATTAATCCTCTGTGGGCCTCAGTTTCATTTGTAAAAGTAAGATGATCCAGTACCTACCCCACAGGGTCTACTTCAAGAATTAAATTGGATTATAGATGTAATCAAAAGAGTGACTGACACAAAAATCACTTAGCAAATATCAATTATTTTATGTTTGTTTTTTCCATTATTACTAAATATAAAAAGCCACAGCCAGAGTATAAAACTGACACATATACGCACATCATGAGAAGAATTATTTGCCACCTCTGGATGATATATTTCATAGACTCCTTTCATACTATGTATCTCAGATACTAAAATTGGTTATGTGCAGATCTGTCTCTCTTCCTTCTAATTGGGTGCTTCCTAAAACCAAAACAAGGGTTGTCTTATCCAATTTTATATCCTCAATGCTTAGTCCTTGGAAAGTGCTCATACGTGTTCATTAAAAACAACAAAGTGAAATGAAAAAATTTAAATCATTTAGACTCCCAGAGTGATAACTGCAAGCAATATTCTGAAAATTGAGATTCAGTTTCTTTTCATTTTATCGATATCTTTTTAGATCATTCACCATAAGAGCAAGATCTATAAATAAGGCTAACTTATGCTTGCAGGTCCACTAATGTGCTAAGCTCTGGAGCTTCTCTTGATGTTCATTCAATTTCATTTCTGCAGAGTTTAAGCCTGCACATTCCACCAAATGAATTCAATTTGTCAAGGAGTCCAGCCTACTGGGCTCTGCTCCTGCTCACACCCAATCACCAAGTTCTCTCTGGAATAGGGAGGTGCAGACCCTCTTTTTAACAAGTGCAGTCACTGGACTCTGCTCTCTTTCTCAAAGATCCCGAACCTGTTTTCTATTGGTGGGGGGAAGGCAGGCATGGAGAAACTGGCACTGGAAATTAATCTACTTCCTGGGACTGTGGTAACATTCTGTGGACAGAGCAGGGGCTCTGTTATCTCTGTCAAGTAGATTCTGAGACTGTGAGTTCCAAGATTGCATTAATAACAAACCTTATTCCGTTTCTATACAGTGCAATCACATTTGTCTTAAGATGCAATTGTGTGGTGCGAGATAAAACACTCAAGAGTACAATGCTTATTGTCTTTAAATGTAAGTCCCATTTATCATGATGGCCAGACTCATTCCTCGCCTAAAGCCAGTAATATCCAGTAATATGTCTTTTGGATAAAGCATAAACTTTAAGAGTTAATAACTCCATTACATTGCATGGCCCATCCATTATAACATGGCTATGGTGGGATTCAGCTAGAGCAGTTATTCAATCCAATTTCATTTACAAAGCACAGTGTGTGCCTATGATAGCAGCAGAAGAACAGTTCTGGAAGCCATTCATTCATATTCTAGTAATTGTTTATTTTGTGCCTACTATGTACCACACATGCCACACTATGTACCATACAAGGCCGAAAAATAATATTCTTATGGAGTTTAATATCAGTGAGAGGAAATAGATCGAAAAAGAACAATTTTCAGATAACTAAGTGTTGTTACAGAGAATCAGGAAGACCTTTTGGATGAGGTGAAACATGGATGAGAAAAGAGCTTAACATGACTCATCTATTTGAACTTATGTGGAGCTTGTGGATGAAGAGGCACAGCTAGGGCCGATCATGAAAATTTGAATTCAACTCCATACCCCAAAACCTCTAGATGCCAACATCCCTAAAAAGGGCTGTCAAACCCTTGCATGTAGTTTAGACATTTGGGGCCAACTTCAGTCGTTTCATTGTCTATGGACAAAAAATGGTACTCAAGACACATAGGAATAACATAACAAAATAGACCACTAAAACTCTCATTGTCTCATTAAAGGTAATATGCCTTTTCTAAACTTTACCTGAGGGACAGTGAACTCCAAAGGCCGCAGAAGACAGCCAAGAGGTGTGTACATGGAGTGGATACATAATATCTACTGGCCCCCTGGGGGTCACTTCTCCTTCTCTTTGTCAGTAGGACACTCATTTCTTCCCTTATTCTCAGATCATCTGTTTCGAGAGGACCCCACTCCCAGCTCCAAGAAGACTGCCTGACCCAGACTTGGTCAGCATGCACATTGGACATTGTCCCCTTCCATGGGCACTGGCGAGGGATAAGCACGTGGCTACAATTTGTGCAAGAATCACCTGAGACACTGTTTCCTCTGCTGCACATGAACCTGGGGTCATGTGAGGCCTGGCTGCAATTGTAAGCCTGGCAGAGTACAGAGCCTGTGCAGAGCAGGAATGTGGGAAGACACAGTGAGACACTGGGTCTAGATGTCTCCATCAGAGCAAAAGCCACATCTAATTCAATGTGCTTTCAGATCCTCAAGTTCACCGGTTAATAAATGAATTTTTTATTTCTTGTTCTAATTTAAGATGGTATTCTATTCCATGCCACAGAAAGAATCCAAGTAAATACAATAGGTAAGTCCTCCTTGATGCTAAATTATTGGGAGCAGAACATATTTCTCAATATACTCAAAGAGCAATTTGTAGAGTGTTCCAGACCGTGAGAGAAAAATGAGGGCTCTTTTGCTTTCCATTAGTCAACATTTATTTAACACATATCATGTTTTCATATTGGTGCCAATTCTGCTGAAGGATGAAAATGTATAAAACATTGCTTCCCTGGCCTCAAAGTGCATACCCTACAATCGATCACAATTACCAAGGGTTTACTGATCTGTGCTATTTAATAGGTTACAGGGAACTTTTAACACACTAAGTTTCAGGTCTATAAAATCAGACAACATTCATCTAAATATTCATCATGGACTGTCATCACTGCCCCAGCAACGGTCCCTTTTATCAAGTGCCCACCAACCCCCACCTCCCATCATCTCATTTCATCTTCACAGCCAAACAAGGAAATTGGGATTCTGAGAAAGGAGGCCAACTCCAAAATTAGTGAGTATCAGATCCAGAACTGTGTTCTACCCACTCCTGCCTCATCTGCCTTTTCATATAAGAATAAAAGAATGGGTTCCTCCAATCATATAAGGAGGAGTGATGGCTGGTGAGTTCAAAAGGTATAATCCAGAACAGACACTCGACCACTAAGCACAAAGACAGAGTTGAGAAGATTGCTGATCTGACCTTTTTTAATGTGGTCATTCTAAAGACATTTTGCACCAATTCAGTCCCTGCACTTAGTATCTTTTTCCCCCTCCACAGACTGGCACCTACAGACAGAAATATCCAAGTCAGACTTAAACCAGAGCTTTTCAGCACAAAAAGAGACATCTTAAAGTATCTATGGAAAATGTTGTTTTTTTTAAAGTCACTTCTTTAAAATATCATCACTAATATTTTTAGTAGCCTTTGATTTTTTTAAATTAACACATAAGGTGACTTTTTACTTTTACAGATCAATAATAGGTCTATTATGCCCTTCTTGGATTCTCTGGTTAAACTAAAGTCAATCAGATACAAAAAAGCAGAGAAGTTTTCATTTATTTATGAGAAATAAAATCAACCAAAAAATGACTTTTTAAAATTTCATTGCAGGGCAGGTACTTGCTTTATACTTCTTGGCCTGAAATGACTCTCCTCTTTGTTTTCCTGTTAATTTGGTGAAGCAGTTCCACTAGGTTGGAATGATGCCCTCCAGGGAGACCTGTGTTCAAGGAGGGATCCCTGGCCAAGCCCATCACTTAAAGTTGGCACTGATTGTACAAGGCAGGATGGTGCTATTTTCCTTAGAAGAATAAAAGCCCAATGTTGTTTTTTTTTTTTTTTTAAGTAGAGATTGAGCCCACTGTGGTCCTTAACCTCAATGCTGGAATATTTTCTGTCTACTCATAGGCACAGCAGGTAATGCAATTCCATGAACAAGAAAGCTTAGTATGGAAGAGAACCACTACCGATGCTGGCAAGGAGGCAAATTCATGGCCAACAAAGATGAGAAAAAGGGCCAGCTGCAGTGGCACGTGCTTGTAATCCCAGCGGCTCCAGGGGCTGAAGCAAGAGGATCGCAAGTTCAAAGCCAGCCTCAGCAACAACGAGGTGCTGAGCAACTCAGTGAGACTCTGTCTCTAAATAAAATGCAAAATAAGCTGGAGATGTGGCTCAGTGGTCGAGTGCCCCTGAGTTCAATCCCTGGTACCCAAAAGAAAAAAAAAGATGAGAAAAAGGGGCAAGACTGTGGCCCATAAAGCTACCAAAGTCTGAAACAGAGAGTCACAGTGTAAACAGCTTAATCTATGGAGTTAGCCCGTGGTAGTCCATACCCTGGCTCTGACACACTCCCGCTACAAGGTCCCTTAGCAAGACAAAAATGCCAAGAGCCCAGTGTCTGCCACACCAAGCTTCAGGTGTAGTAGTCTCGCTCGCTCCCCTCCCCACTTACTTTCTGTGATAGTCCTTGGCGTAATCAAAGCCCAAATTCTTCCAAGATTTATCTTATTTCATATGCTATTCAAGTACACACACCATGACTGAACTAGCGAGTACAGAATTTAAAATCCCATAAACAAACTAATTTTCATTAATCTAATTCTATTAAGATCCAGAGATGTCTTAAAAATTGAACTTCTCTGAATGTATTAGAGTCAGTTTTGTGCCATTTTCTGTTTAATATTGCTGTCGGTTCATATAGGGCATGTGTCAACCTTTACCCACACAAAGGCCCCATTACTTCTTTCCCCCCAAAGAACCAGCTCAGCACATCTACCACACCCCACTTTGTGTCTACCAAAGCCTCAGCCCACTGGCTTTTGGAATACTGTAAATCAGACCACTCTTATTAATCCTCTTGGTTGGTATCAGGAACATGAACAAATAAAGGAGGTCATGGAAAGGAATCATGCTCATTTGAAGGTGGTTTCATTATTTATAAAATACAATGGAGGTTTATCCCAAGCACAATGGGGTTAATGGTTACCTACTCCATCTTTGCCTTTTCTGTGCACATACTTTTATTTGCACACAAATATCACCCACACCAACATTTGTATCCATAGTCCTGACAAGCTTTTCCCCCTCAACATGTGGTCCAAAAACTGGTCATGCCATATATCTTACTTATTTACTTTATCTTGTGACTTACACTTCCAGGATGGAAGTTCAAACAAATTGTCAGTTTGTTTGTTTGCTTTTCACTTTGGTACTGGGAACAGAGCAGGCCCTCAAAAAATATTTGCAGACTGAATGGCCAGAGCTAATATCTTTTGAGATTTTCTTTCTTCAAAGAAATGTCGCAAAGAGTAAAAGTCAATATAATAGGGAAATACAGAACAAGGGTTTTCACAGAGAAACTTCCAAGATAAGTTGTAAAAATGTGTTATTTACCAATGAAATCCTTGTATATAATTTCAAACATGGATTCTAGTCTTGTTTTCCACCAGTCCTCCAATAAATACTTACTGAAAAACACTCCTTTCCAGCTGCCTGTTACACATGACTGTATCATAGTGCCATATACTTATATTTATGGTGTAGCAAATACAAATATATTGAAAATTGTCAATGAAGTTGTAAAGTTTTTTACATTATATATAAATCAACAGACATTAAGGGTCCAAATGAGGGCTCCAAGAATGTTTTGATATAGATAATACTAAAATAAAGAACGATGGGAGTCATAGCTATAGATTCTTCCAAGTTAGGTAATCATGAATAGACCCTTAACCAAGACACCATTCAGCTGGGTGTGGTGGCTCATATCTGTAATCCCAGCAGCTTGGGAGGCTGAGGCAGGAGGATTGTGAGTTCAAAGCCAGCCTTAGTAAAAGCAAAGAGCTAAGCACTCGGTGAGACCCTGTCTCTAAATGAAATACAAAATAGGGCTGGAGATGTGGCTCAGTGGTCCAGTTCCCCTGAGCTCAATCCCCAGAATTGCCCCCCCACCAAAAGGCACCTTCAATGTAAGGTTATGATAAATAACATGGCAGATTCTGATTCAGGCCAAGATGGAGTATCAATGGAGCATCAATGTACAAAGAATCCCACTTGAGTACACAGCTAAGTGATGAGGAATCCATGTGTCAGTGGACATGGCTGATGGGCACCACAACAGCAGACTTCAGCAGAGTTTAGTAGGTGCAGACACTACATCCTCTTGCCAAAAACATATTGTTACTTTTCACTTTACAGAAAAGAATTCCAACTCCTAACATCAGACTTATCAATAAAAGACCATATTCTTTTTAAATTGAGTCTTTTTAGTTATATATAACATTAGGACACCAAATATAATTTGCTTTAATTCAGTCCCAACACTTCCCCCCCCCTTTCCTCCCCCAGATCCACTCCCTCTACTGATCTTACTGAAATTTATTTATAGTTTTGTAAAATTAGTGTCTTGTGGATATACATAGGAAAGCCAGTCAGATTCACTCCACTCTCCTTCCCTTTTCCCATCCCTCTTTCCTTTCCATCAATCCCCTTCATATACTCTTTCCTCTTGAACTTTCCTCTATTTTGATGAAATTCCCTCTCTTTTTTTCCCTTTTCTCTCTCTTTATGCCCCCCCAATCTCTATTTTGCATTAACTTCCATGTATCAGAGAAAACATTAGACTTTTGACTTTGGGGAACTGGCTTATTTCACTTAGCATGATAGTCTCCTATTCTATCCATTTACCAACAATGCCATAATTTCATTCTTCTTTAAGGCTGAGTAATACTTCGTTGTGTATATATGCCTCATTTTCTTTATACATTCATCTGTTGAAGGAAAATTAGGTTGGTTCCTTTTGGCTACTGTGAATTGAGCTCCTATAAACAATGATGTGGCTTAATCCCCATAATATGCTGATTTAAAATCTTTTGGATATATACTGAGGAGTGGGTTAGATGGATCACATAGTAGTTCTATTCCCAGTTTTCTTAGAAATATCCTCACTGCTTTCCAGAGTGGCTGCACTAATTTGTGTTTCATTTTCTTGGCAGTACCACCAACAATGTATGAGTGTACATTTTTCTCCACATGCTCATCAACATTTATTATTGTTTGTATTCTTGATAATTGCCATTCTAACTGGAATCAGATTAAATTTCAGTTTAGGTTTGATTTGCATTTTCCTAATTGCTAGAGATGTTGAACATTTTTTTCATATATTTGCAACCATTTGTATATCTTCTTTTGCCCACTTATTGATTTGGTTTTTGTTTTGTTTTGTTTTGTTTTTGGTGTTTTCTGAGTTCTTTGTATATTCTGGATATTAATGCCCTATCTGAGGAGCAGGTGGCAAAGATCTTCTCCCACTCTGTAGACTCTCTCCTCACGTTCTTGTTTTCTTCACTGTGCAGAAGCTTTTTAATTGGATTCCATCTCACTTATTGATTTTTAGTTTTATTTATTATGCTTTAGGAGTCATGTTAAGGAAGTTGGTTCTTGTGCCAACATGATGAAGTGTTGGGCCTACACTTTCTTCTAGCAGTTGCAGAGTTTCTGATCTAACTCTTGGGTCTTTGATCCACTTTGAGTTGATATTTGTGCAAATAAATAAATATTGATCATAGACCTCAACATAAATCCGAAAGTCATAGCTTCCAAAAGAAAATACAGGAGAAAATCTTTGTGATACAGTTTTAGTTTGCTATGCCCAACCACAACAAAGGATCAAAAGCTGGTTGACTTAAACAATAAAAATATATTGTCTCTCCATGTTGGATGTCAGAAATCAGGATGTTGGCAGCGTTGATTCCTTCTGAGAAATGTGAAAGAAGGATCTGCTCCAGGCCTCTCTCCTTGGCTTAGTGAAAGCTGTTTTGCATCAGTTTCTGTATGTATCTGAGACTACATTTCCCATATTTTATGAGTACAGACCCAACCTAATGACCTCACTTTAACTTCATCACTTCTACAAAGACTCTATTTCCAAATAAAGGTACATTCTGAGGCACAGAGTAGGACTCCAAATCTTTTGTTAGGGAGAACATAATTCAGCCCAGAGTAGACACCCAAATCACAATCCACTGGTAAATTGGACTTTATCAAAATTAAGAACTTGTGCTCTTTAAGAGAGCAAGCCACAGACTGAAGAAAATATTTTCAAATATGTCTGACAAAAGACTTGTATCTGAAATTCATGAAAATTCAACAATGAACTAATAATTTTATAATAAGCAAAAGAATTGAACAGATATTTTACCAAAGAAGATACACCTGTGGCAAATAAGCACATGAAAAAATATGTTCAACATCATTAGATGTTACTGAAACACAAACTGCAGTCACAATGATACACTAATGTTAACCTATTATAATGGCTAAAATCAAACAGGCCATGCCAAGAACTGAAAGTATATGGAGCAACAAGAACTCTCATACCCTGCCTGCAGAATGTAGAATGGTACGTGTTTAGGAGAAAGCATAGCAGTTTCTTAGAGCATTAAATACAGCTACTTTATGATCGAGTGAGTCCACTTTTAGGTATTTATTCTAGAAAAGTGAAAGCTTATGTCCATACCAAGATTTATGTATGAATTTTCTTAGCAACTAAGAAAACAACCCAAATGCCCAGCAACAGTGAATGAATTTAAACATTGTAGCATATAGCCCACATATTATTTGATAATGTAAGGACTGAACCAATAATATGTATGACCACAGAGATGGCTCTTGAAATAGTCAATACTAACTGAAAGAAGCTAGCTAACAAAGGAACTGTAATGGTTAATTTGAATTATCAACTTGATTGGATTAAGAGATGCCAAGGCTTAAGAGGCTTATGGATATGACAATTAGGGGTGGGTCTAGGAATGACTGGCATGTAGGATAGCCAACTGAAAAGGAGACCCTCCCTAAGCATGAGCAACACTGACCAGTAGGATGATGGCTTGGATGGAATAAAAGTTGGAAGAACAAGGAAGCAGCAGGAGATGCAAGCTTGATTCTTCTGGAATGGGTTCTTAATTGCTGCTGCAATCATCTGAGGATACCAGACTCTTGCTTCTTCACTCTTCCAAAGCAGATTCTGCCAGTGATTCTCCAGAAACCTTCAGTCTTAGACTAGGGTAGCACCATTAATCCCTCTTGTTCTGGGGCTTCAGCCCCTGGACTGCACAGCTACTGGTTCTTCCAGCTCTCCAGCTTACAGACAGGCATTGTGGACTATCCAACTTCTGGATGCATAAGCCAACCTAATAGGTCTCATTTTTATAATTACACTTCCTGATGATTCTGTTCCTCTAGAGAACCCTGAGTAATACAGGCACCTACTGTATGAATTCACATACATAAAATTCAAGAAAATGAAACACAATCTATAACACTAGAAAGCAGATACTTGATAGCCTGAGATGAGCCTGTGAGTAAAGGGCACATTAGAAAGAGCCATGAGGAAAGCCATTGTAGTTTGGATTTGGAATGTTCCCAAAGACTCAAGTGCCATAGGTTTGGTCCTCAGCTGGTGGTGCTATTGGGAGATGGTGGTAACTTTAGGAGACTGGGCCCAATTAAAGGAGGCAGGCCACTAGAGGTGTGTTCTTGAGAACATATCTTGTCCCTGGCCTTCCATTCTCTCTCTCTCTGCTTCCCACTGGCATGAGGTGAGCATCTCTGCTCTGCCATGTGCTTCCTACCATGATGTTCTGCCTCACGACAGATGCAGACAGATGGGGTCACGTGGCCATGGACTGAAACCATGAACCAGAATATATCTTTTCTCCTTTAAGTTGATTTTCTCAGGTATTTTGTCAGTGACAAAAAGTTGATTAACACAGATGGATATGTTCTTTATCTTGAATATGGTGATGGCTTTGGTATATGTGTATATCAAAACATACTGTATACTTTCATGCAATTTATTACATGAACCCAGTAAAACTTACTTTAAAAATCTGCATTTCACATTCAAATGGCCTACAGTTTCAAGTCCTGGCCCTACCCCTTCCTAGCTTTGTTATCTTAGGAAAGTTATCTCTGAGCTTTATATTTTCCAGTTGTAAAATGGCAATTTATAACATTCATTTCACAGGGTTATTATGAATATTAAATGGCAACTAATTTAGTACCTGAAAAATAGAGATACTCAGTATATTGTTGTTATTGCTATTAAAAAAAAATAATGAAGCCACTCATTTTACTAACTTCCTGTTAAATAAAAACCTAATTTCAAATCCAATGTATAGCCCGTAGTTTTAGAATCTAGAAAAACTAACTCTCCTCCATCTCCTCATTCAGTGAATCAGAAAGCATGAATGTTAATGAGTTTTGCTAAATCAAAAGTGCATTAGCAGAAAGTAAAAAGCAAGTATTTCTGTTTATCTGAAATATTTTCAAATATGAGTTGTGACATCCCCTGCAATAAACACAATGACTTACATGTTATAAAATCACAGCAAAATAACACTCCTTAGACACATTTGTGAGACTTCCTCAACTGTGATTGACAAAAATCACCTTCTAGTTTTAAAAAAATACACACACCTAAGTTTTCAGCTTAAAGATTCTTTTTTTTTTAAGTGAGATTTAGTTTAGATCCTCAGGAAAGAAATCACTGACAAGTTTTCCCCCTCCTAGAGACCACATGGGTGAGCCCCTGGGATTATACAAACAGAAGAGACTGGCTGGGTGAAACCCTGGTGAAAGACCAGATCTGAAAAATGCCCCAAAGCATTGCAATAATTGGCAAAGGGCAAGACACAAAAGGACTGTATTTTGTTAAAATCTTAGAAAATCAAACAAAAAGCCTTCATATGCAAAAGCATTAAATGTCAAGTCCTGAAAAGATGGTCTTAAAACATCTAAAAGCTATCCAGTCAACCAAACAAAAGTTCAAAAAAATCATTCCATCATAGTAGTGGCTTCTGAAAAGATAAGATGACATTATTTTAATACCCACAAATCTGGTTTGTCTGGAAACGAATACTTTCCAGGACTTGTATTTATAGTTCTGCATCTTTAAGAAGTATAGTCAAGTTCTTTTTTGAACTTGGAGATTATAAAGCACCCATTTATTCCTATCATATATTTTCCAAGTTCATTGAAGGAGACAAGGTCTGCAGTTCTGCACAGAAATCTCAATTACAGTGCAGGGATGTTGTTTAACCCCCAGTTTTCTGGGAGTGTTTATTTTAAAATTTCAGAGGTAAAACAGAGGTTACTAAACCAATGACCAAAAATAAGGAATAAAATTCTTAGTTTATATGAATAGTGGCCCTCTAGTTTGTAGGCAACTAAAAATGTGATAATGCTTTTAACTATGCATTTCATATTCAGATGGCCCAAGTTCCAAGTCCTGGCCCTACCTCTCTCTAGCTTTGTTAAATTAGGCAAGTTATCTCTGAGCTTTGCATTTTCCAGGCATAAAATGGCAATTACAATGCTTATACTAATAGCGGTTTCCAATATGAACATGCTCTAAGATTTATTTCTAAAAGGTTTCAATAGATTTAAATTCAGTACAGTTGTTTAATTCTTTTCCCTTTTGGAGCAGTGTCTAGCTCAGTCTAACAGTCTCACCTGGGTTTGAATCTATACATATATTTCCTAGAAATGTTTCCTGGCACTTTTACCTTGGGCAACTTACTTAACCTTAAGAAGCCTGAGTTTCCTTCTATGCAAAATAGATATAAAAACAGTATTTTGCAAAGAAAGTACTTAGTATTACTTTTTAACTAAGGGCAGGTACATGTCTAGTCCTCTGTCTAAACACTTGGAAAGAGGATACTTCTGAAGCCAGAGTTCAAATTAGACATATATTTCACACAGATGGGAAAACCAGATTAAAAAGGGGAAAGATTCATTTTCTAAATCATGTCAAGTCAGTCTGGTTGCCATCATTGTCTTAACCACAAATCCAATTAGGAGGGCAGAAAATGGTTCCAATGTTTAAGCAACAACCAGTTACTATGGCAGAAAACCCCAAATCTCCATGGTATGCTAACCGAGATGGCCCATAAGTGAAGCTCAAAATTGGCTCTTGTTGGTTTTTTGAACCAAGTTGTCCTAAAAGGACATATGATCTTATATACCTTAAGTTATATACCTTGGGTTATAAGGTATCATGTCTAAATGCTAAGAGCAAACTTGAATGAATGAAAACCATAAGTGGGGGGTGGGGGACACTACTGAAAACCTCACAACTGGAGGAGATGCCAGTTCTCCACCGCAGACTACCGCACTACTGACACTTTCAGTGCCAAATGGTTAAACCGATGCTTTATTTCTCTGTAAGCTAAGGGACTGTAGATAACCAATGCTTGAAATAAAACAAGCAGAGGAAACAGTAAAAGTTCTGTTTTTTGCATTTGTGCTTGCATCCCTGCCTCCCAGTTGGTGGAAGCCAGGAGCTACCTCTTTGACTTTTTATTTTTAAACACAAAGATGCCATAAGGAAGAAAGTTTGTATTTTTTTGCTGATAATTTTGCAATCTAGATTTAAATCTTCTAAACATTAAAAAAAGAAATTTAAAGAAAAAAATCAAAGAAAATGTCAAACTAGGGGGGAATGCAAAAAAAAAAGACATAAGGTTAACGTTTTTAGCATATAAGAAATTCTTGGATGATAATACAAGTAAAACTATGAATAATTCACAAAAGAAAAGTATAATAATCGTTGATACCTATTCAATCTCACTGGTAATACTGGTTATCAAAGATACATGCTAAAATGATACAGTATCAGAGTTCCCTTTTAGATACAAAATATAAAATATTAATGGTAAACAGGTAGAAATGTCCTGGAGAAAAATTCTTCGATACATATGAAGAGTTATAATTTTTTTAATATTTTTTGAATTCCCATAAAGCAATTTCTCCTTAGCCTAATGAAAAAGCAAAAGTACATCAGAAGAAGTATCTTTCTAAGATACATGCATCACTGTTTTTAAGTTGAAAACAATCTAAATGTCCAACAACAGTGGATTGGTAAACTCAATAATACTGCAGACATGGAGTAGATATTATGCAGACATTAGGTATGGTGTGTTAGATGTAGACTTATGAGCAAGGAAAGCCAATAATAATAAAGTAAATAAAACTGTTCAAGAATGTACATGCAATCTAATCCCACTGTTATGACAAATGAGTTGTGCACATAGAACAGTTTGAAGGCCTACCTATACATAAAAATGTTGATATTAGTTCCCTGGGAAAATAAAATTTTAATTGTTTTAAACTTTTTTGTCTACTATAAATAAGACACAATCAGGCATAGCATGATGGCTAGGAACACATGCTCTAGGGTCTGCTCATGCAGGTTCAGATCCTGCCCCCTGATACTTACCAGCTGTTTTAAGTTATTTAGCTTTTCCATGCTCTGCTTCTTGCCAGTAACATGGGGATAACAGCATTGCCTATCTCATAGAGTTACCAAGTGGTAAAACTCAAATGGTCCCTGGCACCTACTCAAGACTCAACAATGTTAATTATTATTATCTTACACTAAGTATTACTTATATGACAAATAATAATATTGAGAACAATTAAGAAAAAGTACCCTGACATGTACAAGGATACCAAGACATTTCAATGAGAAAATAAAGTCAGCCCTCCACATGTATGGGTTCCATATCTACAAATTCAACCAATAACAGATGAAAAATACTATTTTTTTAAACTGCATCTGGCTGGATGCAGGGCTATACACACAGAATCCCAGCTATTTGGGAGGTTGAGGCAGGAGAATCACCAAGTTCAAAGCCAGCCTGGGCAATTTAGTGATACCATCTTTCAAACAAAAAAATAAAAAAGGCTAGGGATGTGGCTCAGTGGTAGAGCACCCCTGAGTTCAATACCCAGTACTGGGGGATAAAATTGTATCTGTATTAAACATGCACAGACTTTTTTTTCTTTTTGTTTTTCCCTAAACAATTATTTACATAGCATTTACAGGTATTAGGTATTATAAATAATCTAGAAATGCCTTTAAGTATAAAGGAGGGTATGTGTAAGCTATATGCAAATACCATGCCATTTTATATGAGAGACTTGATCATCCTCAGATTTTTATATCTGTAGGGGATCCTGGAACCAATTCCCCTTGGATTCAGAGGGAAACTATAACAGTCTTTTCAATAAACAGTGCTGGGACAACCAGATATCTATACACAAAAGAATAAAGCTGGATCATAGACTTAACTATTAAGAGCTGAAACCATAAAACTCTTAAGGAATAAATCTCTGTGACCCTGGGTTAGGCAATGGTTTCTTAGGTATGACACCAAGAGCATAAATGACCAGAAAAAAAAACTTACTAGGTCTATAGCAATATTAAAAATCTTTGTGCATTAAGGATATCATCATAAAATGAAAAGAAGACATACAGGACGAAATATTCACAAATCATGTGTTTGATAAGGGACTAGTATGTAGAATACACAAAGAGTCCTTAAAAACCTATTAATTTTCCCCAAAGGAAATATATCATTGGCAGTCCATGAGCACATGAAAAGATGTTCAACATCATCACCCCCTAAGGAAATGCAAGCCAAAACCACAATGAGACACCACTGCAAACAGCTAGGATAGCAATGATCCAAAAAACAGACATGGTGGATAATCTTGGTTGCCATGCTGACTGGACTAATAAGATGCCTAAAAAAATGGTAAAGCACAGTTGATGGTGTGTCTATGAGAGTATTTCCAGAGACGATTATCATGTGTGTCAGCAAGACCTGCCTTGAAAGTGGGCAGCTCCAACCACATAGGCTGGGGGCACAGATGGAATATACATGCACTCTGGACTCTTCTTGAAGGGCTGCATTTTTTTTTTTTTTTTTTTTTTTTTTGCTGCTGCCATCATCCAAGGACTTCGGTCTGCAGATTCTTCAGGCTTTGAAGATGGATTTCCACCAGTGACTCTCCACGGGGCTTCCAGGCCTTCAGCCTCAGTCTGAGCTGCACTTTTTCATATATATATACATGAACATATATCTCCTATTGGGTCTATTCCTATGGAGAATAGCTAATACCAACAGACAATAATAGGTGGTGGTAACAATGTGGAGAAATTGGAACCCTTTCATATTGCCATTGGGAATGTAATATTGTGCAGCTGCTTTGGAAAAGTGATTGGAAGATCCCCAAAATGGTAAACTGAGTTACCACATGACTCAGTAACTCCACACCTATGGATATATTGAAGAGAAATGAAAACATAAAACGTATATCCACACAAAACCTTAGACAAGAATATTCACAGAAGTATTACTCAAAGTACCCATATGTGAAAACTCCCAAAATGTCCATCAGATCTGTTATAGCCACAGAATGGAATATTATTTAGCAATAAAAAGGAGCAAAATGTTGATACCTGTTACAACATGGATGAATCTTGCTAAGTGAAAGAAGCCAAACACAAAAGGTCACAAACACATGATTCCATTTATATGAAATGTCCTGAGCAGGTCAATCTACAGTAACAGAAAATAGACTAACAGCTATCAAGAGCTGAGGGAAGAACAGAAAGGAACAATGGGGAATGAGTAAGAATGGATATGGAAGTTCTCTTCTGAGTGATAAAAATGTTCTAAACAAATTTTAGGACTGCTTGTACAATTCTGAATATACGTAACTCTCTCACCCGTGTCCCACATGGGTAGTGGGAATGGGTTCCCCTCAGTGGAATGGGCTGGCTGAGAAATAAAAGCTAAGAAAAATAGAATGACAAAAAAATCACAGGACACAGAAAATGTTTTCAAAAGGAGAGCGGGACAGGCAAGCCGATCATGAGGATGGAGATTTCATAATATTGCAAAATGGAGCCTGTGCCAGCTTTATTTAAATCCAGAAACATCAAAGGCCTTCCACAGAATGTTCTTCACCAAAAAAAGGTTAAAGGTGGGCTGTCCAGTTCCCTCTCTGGCCGAATGAAGATAAAGGCCATGTGCCTTGGGCAATCTATTGCACGGGAGAGCCACAGATATTTCCCAAGGTTAAACCTAAAATCTCCCTGGCTTCATGCTGAGAGAAGATCCTCATGTGTTTTTCACGGATGGCTCCCCACAGATAACCATGGAATCGTACACTTTTAAGTGGGTGGATTTTATATATTTTCCATAAAGACATTTTTAAAAATTTTCTCTCTATTCCCCTGGTAAATCTGAGCATGGTTTTTAAGAATTCCCTTTGAAGAGCCAGCAGTTCATAATGGAAGCCAAAAAATGGTGTCTGAAAAGATCTCCTACTATGCTATGAGATTCAGATACTTTAATGTCCATATTCCCACCCCCTCCCCCATGACCTAGTCATGAATTCTTTGTTGAGTCCCTGTGACACAGGAGGCCCACTGCTAGGTAATAGGACAAGGGAGACCCAAGTGAAATCTGTAATTGAGTGGAAGGGTACTGCCGCAGTCTGGCTGGGCACAATTCAGGAGCCACTTGTCAAAAGAAACTAACTTTATTTTTAGAACCACACACGCCAAACAAAACCGCTCCTCAGGAAAAACCCTCAGAGCCCAACTGCCACCACCGGCTTCCCACAAGCCTCTCTCACAACCACAAGCCTCTCCACCTCCCACAATCCTCCTGCTCTTGAGGCCGATTGGCTGGGTCGCGTGGGCGGAGCCAAAAAAGTCCCCCAATGAGCAGCTCCGTGGTCTAAAAGGGCAGGGAAACAGCCCAATGAGCATCACCGCAGAGAAGCCAATCAGCTAGATGTTGCTGGGCGCTGAGAGCCAATCATCAGCTGGCAGTCTGAAAGTTTGCTGGGGCCCCTTCCGCTGTGGCTGTCAACAGGGTACCACAAGTCATGGCTTGTTATAAACAACAATAATAACGTGGAGATGGGCAGAGCACAAGGCACTTGGCCACACAGGGAAGGCCGGAAAGGGATCCATGGTAGAAGTAGCGACCTATGTGAGAATGAACTAGTTAGCAATCTAGTGTGCTGGGAAAGAAGAAACCAGCTGTGTGCTGGGCAGAAGGAATGTGTTCAACAGACTAGAGACACGTACTGTTTGAAGAATTGCAGTACCTACCATATGGCTGGAGGACTGAGAACAGTGGTAGGAACGGCAAGTGAGGCTACTCATAAAAGGTCACGTGTGCTCTGTTAGAGAGTTTGGACATTAGTTTGTGTTATAGTTTGGATGTGAGCTGTCCCCCAAAAGCTCATGTGTGAGACAATGAAAGAAGGTTCAGAGGAGAAATAATTGGGTTGTGACAGTCTTAACCTCATCCTTGAATTAATCCCTGATGGGATAAACTGAGTGGTAACTGGAGGCAGGTGGGATGTGACTGGAGGAAGTGGTTAATTAGGGGCATGGCTATGGGGCATATATTTTGTATCTGGAACTGGAGTCTCTCTCTCTGCTTCTGGACCCCTGTGATGTGAGCTGCTTTCCTTTACTACCCTCTCCCGCCATGATGTTCAAACCCACCTCAAGACCAGAGGAATGGACCTGGCTTTCTTTCGAATAAGACCTCTCAAACCGTGAGCCCCCAAATAAACTTTTCCTCCCCTAAAATTGTTCTGGTCGGGTCCTTTTAAAAGCTGACTAACACAATTTGAAAACAAAGCAGAGTTGTTAAGCAGGAAAAAAAAAAAAGAAAAAGAAATTGGTTCATTACAAGATAATTGTGACCTTAGTGTAGCTACACATGATGAGAAACATATATCTAAATTTGGAGGCCACCTGGTAAGAAAGGATTGCCTGAACAGTGTTGTTGATGGTATGGATGGAGAAAGGCAGCTAGATTCAAGAAATATTTCACAAATAGAATAGACACAAATTTGTGATTTTATAAGGGAGAAGGAAGAACGACCCCTAGATTTGTGGTTTGGGCAACTGGATGGATAATGGCACCCTTTCCTAAAATAGGAGCCAGCAAATCTGGAATGGAAGACTCTAAACACGTTCCATCTGGACTTGTTACACTGAGGTGCCGGTGAGACTTCTAAGTGGAGATGTCAGGTCGGATAGATAGGTCTGAAGGCCAGGAAATGCAGCTAGCCAACAGATTACAGTTCCAAGAATCAAGAGGCTGAAAAGACCAGATGATCCTCTGGGAGTAGCTGCAGTATCTAGGAAGAAGTGAAGAGGACCTGGGGTGGACCCAGGAAACACCAAAAACCTGGGCTGTGAAAGCCTAACCCCAGTCCCTCAGCCTCTTGTGAGATCTTCCTCTGTCCTCGGAGGTCCGCTGCCTGGGCCTGCATCCGTCGTCTTCCTGGTTTAGATTTCCAACATCTCCCCCTTCTCAGGCACCATCAATAAGCATTCCAAGAATACCGAGGAATGATGGGGCACCAAGAACCATCCTGGATGCTGAGCTATAAAGAAGTCGACACATACCTGCCCTAAAAAGGTCTTGTTGGTCAAGGGGACAGAAAGAATGTAAGTGACATCAGGACCCTATAATATGTGGCTCAGATGAGGTTCTGCACCATGAGTTCTGGGCCCAAGTGAAGAGGGGTCACACAGGAAGCACAGGCCGGCTCCAGTAGAAAGTGCTTCTGGGGGTATAAGTTTTAAAAAATAAAGACAAATCAAAAGAACAAAAGAGAAACGCGTCTAGAAGTATCTAGAAAGCTTTAGAATGGCTGTAGTCATTCTAATCCATGAGTCAGATCCCAGATTCCATTCGTCAGGGTGCCTCTAAAAAATGCAATACAAATGTTAGTTTGCAATCATTTTGTAATATCGTAATATGTTAGAATAAAACACTGATATTCGGAGCAGTTGTCCCAACCAACAGGTGACCAGCTGCTTTTAGTCTGTTAATCACTGCTGGAAAAAAAATACACAAATGGAATCCTCTGTAGTTTTTACTATTTTTTAATTCTATTGTAATACTACTGTGAAAAAGGAGCTGATTTAATTTTACAAATTCTGAATTCATTCTTTTGAAATAGTGAGCACATGAAAAATACAAAGATTTTCAAAATACCGAAGTTATAATAGATTATTTTCTCAAAACTGGATGCTTAGCTGGGTGCGGTGGTGCATGCCTGTAATCCCAGCAGGTCGGGAGGCTGAGGCAGGAGGATTGCAAGTTCAAAGCCAGCCTCAGCAATGGTGAGGTGCTCAGCAATTTAGTGAGACTGGTCTCTAAATAAAAAATACAAAAAATTAGGGCTAGAAATATGGCTCAGTGGGTGAGCATCCCTGGGTTCAATCCTCAGTACCCACCCCCCAAAAAAGGGCTGGTGATTTGGCTCAGTGGTTAAGCGCCCTGGGTTTAATCCCTGGTAATATATATATATATATATATATGTATATATGGAGAGAGAGAGAGAGAGAGAGAGAGAGAGAGAGAGAGAGAGAGATTAAATGAAATCCCAAAATTCTGAAGCACAGAAATTTACAGTCTTGAAAATCAAGAAAAAAAAATGCCAATATTTTGTATAAGAATAAACTATTCAAACAAGGCCCCAAAGAGTTCAGTGTATGCTGGATAAATTTTACACAGATCTATGTTTTACTCTGGGGAGCAAATCAAAATCTTCCTGATGACATACAGCTCATATGGCATTTATTTTCTTCGTAATTGCCAGGAACATAAAATTCCAAGTCACATTTGGCTTGCAGTGATTCCTAGACCCTCCATCTGTTCAAACTCTTGCAAACCTGTGACCCAGGTGGGTGTCCATGCTTCTCTGCTACCAAATTATCTGTAGCAGAAACAAAGATGGGCAGGAGAGAAGGTGCACAAAACTAACATCTGAGGCTAGTGAGTTTTCGGAAGCGTTCCTCAACTCACCCCTCTGTCTCCTTACCTTTTTTGCACTCTGATCCAGTTCTAATGGGACCAATGAAGATGGTCACTGAAGCCTGCCCTGCTCCCATGATCTCTCATCCCTCTCTTTGATAGCCCCACACGCACAGTGGCAAATGCCTCCCTCATGTTATGGTAAAAGAAATGTTTCCCACAGATTTTCACTGTGTGGAAATGAACTCCTTCAGATTCTACGTTTTTTTCCCCTAAAATCCAGGGCACTGAACTTCTGACAGCTTTGTACATTTTTCCCTGCAAATCTCCACTTGGATTGACTTCACTCTCAACAAATTGTAACCAGTGGAAGTTTCTAGCTTCCAGGAGGATTTTTCTGCATGCTATGGTTTGGATATGAGGTGTCCCCCAAAAGCTCATGTGTGAGACAATGAAAGAAAGTTTAGAGGTGAAATGATTGAGTTATGAGAGTTTTAACCTAATCAGTGCATTAATCCCTGATGGGATTAACTGAGTGGTCATTGAAGGTGGATAGGGTGTGGCTGGAGGATATAGATCATTGGGGACTTTCTTTGGGAATATATATTTTGTGTCTGGCAAGTCTCTCCCTCATGCCCTCTGCTTTCTGATCATCATGTAAGCTGCTTTCCTCCACCACACTATTCCACCATATCTTGGGCACAGAGGGATGGAGCCAGCTGTCTAGGAACTGAGACCTCTAAACCCATGAGCCCCCAGATAAACTTTTTCTCCTCTACAATTGTTCTATTTGGGTCTTTTAGTCACAGCAGTGAAAAAGCTGACTAAAACACTGAAAGAACTTTTTTTTGAGAATAGGGTAGGGCAAAGAAGAGTTAAAGGATGGCATTCTCTCTACCATTTATCAAGCACCTCGCTGTGGAACAAGATACAAAATTAGATACCACCCAGGTAAGTGACAAGCATACCAAACACTTATTCTCCATTTGCACTTACTTTTAAAATATTTTTTAATATTTCAGAGCTATATTTTTTACTGAAGCATTTTGTATACCAAAGTCATTCCAACACATAATTTGAATCCTCTTCATGTCTTACTAGGATATTTTCAGTTGATGTCATCAGCTGACACCTAGCTGATGTCTATCAACAAAACTTAGAAAACAACAATATTTTTTGTAGTTTAACAGAATCCCAGGAAGGAGTTGAAATTCTATTCAGACTACTGGCATTAAGGAAAATTTCATGTAAATATTCCTCTCTTAAGGGGAAAAAAATAGCTTGCCTTCCTTTAAAATTTCTGGAGAGAAATATTCAGTATTCTTTCTTATGCTGTCTTTGGTTTCTCAGTCTAACAATCAATAAGATTTTTTTAAATCCCTCATGTTTAGAATAAATATATAATCAAGCCATCTCAGGGACTTAGTCTGTGCTTTAATTCTTTCCGCCTGAAGTCCCTGTTACAGTGACTGGCATGTAATAGGAATCAGTATATAAATAGCTAGAGAGAGGAAAGAAATGGATGAAGGAAGAGAGGGAAACAAAGGTAGAAGAAAGAATGAGAGGATAGAAGGAAGAAAAGAGGGAAGGGGAGGACAGAAGAATAGATACCAAGAAGAATTAAAAATGAGTCAGAACTTAAGAAACGAACAATAGAGTAGCAAGGATGTGAAATGTGTGTAAATAGTCAAAACATGGAGCAGAAAATATTAAAATAACTCAGATCAAATGTTGAGGAAAATGAGAAGAAAGTTATGTAATTTTCAGCTTGGAAGTAACAGTAGGGAATCAAATGAGGAGGCCATATTTGCGGTCAACCTTGAAAAACAGATTTCCGACAAGTGGTCAAAACAGACAAATGTAATTCTAGGGAGAAGTCACGAATGCAGGAGTTCATGGGGTGCTAGAGAAAAAAAGCAGTTTAAAGAAAATAGAACATGGGAGGGAGCTTCATTAGTATCCAGGCTTATCAGCAAAAGTATTGTAATTATTTAGGAGATCATTTGAATGAATGAGTGAATGAACAAAAAATGAATCAGCATAGGCCTGGTACTTTAAAGATAAAAGAAGATTATGAATATAGTTTCCATAATCCATTCATTAACGTGAATTGCAAACCACTTCTTTCTAAAGGACGTTGTGGAAAAGTCTTCCATCAAATTAGATCTACTTGAATAAAAAAATTAATGTCAGAATGTTAATTTTTTCAGTATTTGCATGTCACTTTATTTTAATCTCAAGGATGTGAGAAATCAATAAGAAATAGTCTGTTATTTTCCTAACATTACAATCCAGTGTAATTTTACTTTCTTTTGTTTCTGATATTTTTAAAAATTTAAATGTAAACTGGAAAAAAAAAAAGCATTGCTCCTGCCCTTCCTGTTTCCTGTTTGCTTCCACCCTTTAACGCACATATACATCAAAGATGGACCAACCCATTTGCCAAGGAAGACTCTTCTGCTGGCTTTTATAGCTGATTGATTTCTATTAAAAAGCTAAGAAATAAGAGATACTGCCACACTGGTTCTAGGAAAAATATTGTCTAGAATAAGATGGATAAAGCAAAAATCAGTATAAAAGCCAGAAAGATTCGTGAAAGCTTTAACATATGGCTTGTGATAGTTGAAATCTCTTGTGACTTCTGACGTTTACTAAAGATTATATTTGCTGAAAAACAACCTCAGCCACTGGCATTAAGTTTTAAGTACATTTTTTTCTATATGAGCTGCCAAACTTTCTCTACAATATGGTTCTTTTTCATACATAAGCACAAAGTAATTTCAGTACATCATAAGAGCTATTCTCTTTTCCATACAGGTATTGGTACACAAATGCTCATAACAGCTTTTATTTGTAATAACCCCAAACTAGAAGCAACCCAAATATCCTTCAAGAAGTGAATGGTTTCCAAACAAAAGTTGAATAAGGAAACTATAGAACTCAATAACACAATTAATAACCTAGACTTAATTGACATATATAGAATATACTACCCAACATCAAGCAGTTACACTTTTTTCTCAGCAGCACATGGATCCTTCTCAAAAATAGATCATATATTATGTCACAGGGCAACTCTTAGACAATATAAAGGAGTAGAGATAATACCATGAATCCTATCTGATCATAATGGAATGAAACTGAAAATCAACGATAAAAGAAGGAAGGAAAAATCATGCATCACTTGGAGAATGAACAATAGGTTACTGAATGATCAATGGGTTATAGAAGACATCAAGGAGGAAATTAAAAAATTCTTAGAGATAAATGAAAACACAGACACAACATATCGGAATCTATGGGACACAATGAAAGCAGTTCTAAGAGGAAAATTCATTGCTTGGAGTTCACTCCTTAAAAAAAGGAAAAACCAACAAATAAATGGTCTCATACTTCATCTCAAAATCCTAGAAAAAGAAGAGCAAAACAACAGCAAAAGAAGTAGAAGGCAAGAAATAATTAAAATCAGAGCTGAAATTAATGAAATCGAAACAAAAGAAACAATTGAAAAAATTGACAAAACTAAAAGTTGGTTCTTTGAAAAAATAAATAAAATCAACAGACCCTTAGCCATGCTAACGAAGAGAAGAAGAGAGAGAACTCAAATTACTAGCATACGGGATGAAAAAGGCAATATCACAACAGACACTTCACAAATACAGAAGATAATCAGAAATTATTTTGAATCCTTATACTCCAATAAATTAGAAGATAGTGAAGGCATAGATAAATTTCTTAAGTCATATGATCTGCCCAGATTGAGTCAGGAGGATATAGACAACCTAAACAGACCAATATCAATTGAGGAAATAGAAGAAACCATCAAAAGACTACCAACTAAGAAAAGCCCAGGACCGGATGGGTATACAGCAGAGTTTTACAAAACCTTTAAAGAGGAACTAATACCAATACTTTTCAAGCTACTTCAGGAAATAGAAAAAGAGGGAGAACTTCCAAATTCATTCTACGAGGCCAACATCACCCTGATACCTAAACCAGACAAAGACACTTCAAAGAAAGAAAACTACAGACCAATATCTCTAATGAACCTAGATGCAAAAATCCTCAATAAAATTCTGACGAATCGGATACAAAAACATATCAAAAAAATTGTGCACCATGATCAAGTAGGATTCATCCCTGGGATGCAAGGCTGGTTCAATATACGGAAATCAATAAATGTTATTCACCACATCAATAGACTTAAAAATAAGAACCATATGATCATCTCGATAGATGCGGAAAAAGCATTCGACAAAGTACAGCATCCCTTTATGTTCAAAACTCTATAAAAACTAGGGATAACAGGAACATACCTCAATATTGTAAAAGCAATCTATGCTAAGCCTCAGGCTAGCATCATTCTGAATGGAGAAAAATTGAAGGCATTCCCTCTAAAATCTGGAACAAGACAGGGATGCCCTCTCTCACCACTTCTGTTCAACATAGTTCTCGAAACACTGGCCAGAGCAATTAGACAGAGGAAAGAAATTAAAGGCATCAAAATAGGAAAAAAAGAACTTAAATTATCACTATTTGCAGGTGACATGATTCTATACCTAGCAGACCCAAAAGGGTCTACAAAGAAACTATTAGAGCTAATAAATGAATTCAGCAAAGTGGCAGGATATAAAATCAACACGCATAAATCAAAGGCATTCCTGTATATCAGCGACAAATCCTCTGAAATGGAAATGAGGACAACCACTCCATTCACAATATCCTCAAAAAAAAATAAAATACTTGGGAATCAACCTAACAAAAGAGGTGAAAGACTTATACAATGAAAACTACAGAACCCTAAAGAGAGAAATAGAAGAAGATCTTAGAAGATGGAAAAATATACCCTGTTCATGGATAGGCAGAACTAACATCATCAAAATGGCGATATTACCAAAAGTTCTCTATAGGTTTAATGCAATGCCAATCAAAATCCCAACGGCATTTCTTGTAGAAATAGAGAAAGCAATCATGAAATTCATATGGAAAAATAGAAGACCCAGAATAGCAAAAACAATGCTAAGCAGAAAGTGTGAATCAGGCGGTATAGCGATACCAGACTTCAAACTATACTACAGAGCAATAGTAACAAAAACAGCATGGTACTGGTACCAAAACAGGCGGGTGGACCAATGGTACAGAATAGAGGACACAGAAATCAATCCACAATATTACAACTATCTTATATTTGATAAAGGGACTAAAAGCGTGCAATGGAGGAAGGACAGCATCTTCAACAAATGGTGCTGGGAAAACTGGAAATCCATATGCAACAAAATGAAACTGAATCCCTTTCTCTCGCCATGCACAAAAGTTAATTCAAAATGGATCAAGGAGCTTGATATCAAATCAGAGACACGCCGTCTGATAGAAGAAAAAGTTGGCTACGATCTACATACTGTGGGGTCAGGCTCCAAATTCCTCAATAGGACACCCATAGCACAAAAGTTAATAACTAGAATCAACAAATGGGACTTACTCAAACTAAAAAGTTTTTTCTCAGCAAAAGAAACAATAAGAGAGGTAAATAGGGAGCCTACATCCTGGGAACAAATTTTTACTCCTCACACTTCAGATAGAGCCCTAATATCTAGAGTATACAAAGAACTCAAAAAATTAGACAATAAGATAACAAATAACCCAATCAACAAATGGACCAAGGACCTGAACAGACACTTCTCAGAGGAGGACATACAATCAATCAACAAGTACATGAAAAAATGCTCACCATCTCTAGCTGTTAGAGAAATGCAAATCAAAACCACCCTAAGATACCATCTCACTCCAGTAAGATTGGCAGCCATTATGAAGTCAAACAACAAGTGCTGGCGAGGATGTGGGGAAAAGGGTACACTTGTACATTGCTGGTGGGACTGCAAATTGGTGCGGCCAATCTGGAAAACAGTATGGAGATTTCTTGGAAAGCTGGGAATGGAACCACCATTTGACCCAGCTATTCCCCTTCTAGGTCTATTCCCTAAAGACCTAAAAAGAGCATGCTACAGGGACACTGCTACATCGATGTTCATAGCAGCACAATTCACAATAGCAAGACTGTGGAACCAACCTAGATGCCCTTCAATAGATGAATGGATAAAAAAAATGTGGCATTTATACACAATGGAGTATTACTCTGCATTAAAAAATGACAAAATCATAGAATTTACAGGGAAATGGATGGCATTAGAGCAGATTATGCTAAGTGAAGCTAGCCAATCCCTAAAAAACACAAATGCCAAATGTCTTCTTTGATATAAGGAGTGTAACTAAGAACAGAGTAGGGACGAAGAGCATGAGAAGAAGATTAACATTAAACAGATACATGAGGTGGGATGGAAAGGGAGAGAGAAGGGAAATTGCATGAGACCCTCAGGGTTATACAAAATTTCATACAAGAGGAAGTAAGGGGAAAATAATACAAGGGGGAGAAATGAATGACAGTAGAGGGGGTAGAGAGAGAAGAGGGGAGGGGAGGGGAGGGGGGATAGTAGAGGATAGGAAAGGCAGCAGAATACAACAGACACTAGTATGGCAATATGTAAATCAATGGATGTGTAACTGATGTGATTCTGCAATTTGTATACGGGGTAAAAATGGGAGTTCATAACCCACTTGAATCAAAGTGTGAAATATGATATATCAAGAACTATGTAATGTTTTGAACAACCAACAATAAAAAATTAAAAAAAAAAAGAAGTGAATGGTTAAATGAATTGTGGTACATCCATACCATGGACTATTACTTGGCAACGAAAAGGAACAAAGTATTGCTATGCACCTCAACTTGGATAAACCACAAGGAAATTCTGCCGAATGGGAAAAAAAGCCAGGTTTTAGTGAGATGTACTATATGATTCCATGTACATAACATGAGGAAATAACAAAATTATAGATATGAAGAACAGATTAGTGGTTGCAAGGATTAGAGCTATAGATATAAAAGAATAACATGAGGGATTCTTACGGGCAATGGTACAGTAGAGTCTCTTGATTGTGTTGGTCATGCAATGCTACACGTGTGAGAAAACTGCATAGAGTTACACACTCACACGAGTGTGTGCATAACTAGGGGAGTTTGCATAAGCTCTATGGATCATAGCGATGTCAATTCTTCAGTTTTGATATTGTACTATAGTCATGTAAGACAGCAACTCCAAGGGAGATGGAGGATGGGTGCACAGTTGCCCCCTGTGCCCTTCTCTGAAGACATCTACAATCTGATTATTAAAATGTAAAAGTCTAAATATAAACAGTCAATGCATAGTGAGGTTTTTCTGTGCTGAGTTGAAGGGTACCTAATGTAGAACTGAGCACAGAATAAGGACCAAACTAAAGGAACAAAGGTATATAACCATCTCTACCAAATGCAAAATTGGCAAAACCCTGACTCAAAGAGCAATTTATAATATTATCTTGAGCTTTCAATGTGCCTTATATGATGATGTCACTAAACCAACTTTATATGGGAGTTGTGAAAATTAAATATATAGACACTTACATAAGTATCTCATATAATTATATGTAAGTATCTCATATAATTACATATATCCCTATATATATATACATGTGTGTGTGTGTGTGTGTGTGTGTATATATATATATGCAAGAATAGTGTGTGCACATACATGAGCCTGGAACTCAAAAAGTGTTAACTCTCTTCTGATAAGCAAAAAAAAAAAAAAAAGACAACAGAAAAGAAAAACCCTCCATCATTTATTTCTTCCTTCATTTCTTACTCTTTCTTATCGAATAGCCTTTTTCTTGGTGAAATTATTTCCTCTGCCTTCAACAGCTACCAGACAGCAAAGATCAAACACAAAGTCAGAGCTGTGCTCATGTAGGCACGTCTGCAGTTGGCCTAAGTTCCCCTGCTGGACCACTGAGGCACAGCTGGTGTGAGTTCTCAGAAGCACAGAATCCTACACAGTTCAACCACAGGGCTACAGGGTGTGGCACGTTACCAGGAATCATGCTTTGAACATTTAACACCCAATTTCCTCTACCTATATCACCTTACCAAGATATTTCTATTCCACTTCCCTCAGTCAATACAAATCCCTTCTAACACCTCCTTTTAGTTAATTGTAATGTCCTGGCCAAGTGATGTCTTCAAGTACAAAACCAATGAGAAAATCCATGCAGGGGGCTTAAAATGGAACGGACAAGCAGGCCAGAGACCAGCAAAGCAGGAAACGATCCTGGGACCACCTGACAGAATAGGAAAATACCCCAAAATGCAGTAGGTCCTCATTGGCCCCAGGATCAGGGTAATCAGGGCAGAATCAGGAGCAAGCTCAGAGTCATTCTTTGGTAGGCTCACACTCTTTTCAGTAGACACTTTCCCATTTCTAAGCTGCCTGTTTGTTTACATTAAATTGTATGCCAGACCCCCCCCACCCCACCCCCCAAAAAAAAGCCAAGGGTGTAAGAGAAAGGTCAGACAAAATGACAGCCTGAAATGCAAGGCCAGGCCCCAACTGGAGGTGGGGAGAATGTGAGGATGAGATATGGGTGGAGTCAAGAGAAACCAATGGGGCATGAAGACCATAATTAGGAACCCAAAGACTTTGCTGAAACCGCTTCAGGCTATCGCTCAGAAACATAAGGTCAATTATAGGCTGACTCAAATTGTGCCTGTAATTACAGCACCCTTGTTATGAATGGAGCTCCCAATCCATATTTATAGCCAAAGGCCACATTGTCATGACTGGCCCCGACTCCCCTGCTCTGTTCACAAGGGAGCATGTTTCCTTTTTGACAACAAGAAAGAGGATCAGAAACCTACTTAGAGGTGCCTTTTCTGGCCAACCAAGTTCTGGCAGCTTCTGTTTCCTTTGTAATACCTTCCCAGGAATCTGCTCTGCTAATGAGGCCCCTTCCATCTGACAGCTGGTTACACAAGCTGCTATCAGAAAACAAAAGCTGCATGTTGAGGTAACCGATACCCTCCCAACCCCCGCGCCGCCACCACCACACACACTATTACACTATAATTCAGAAACCATGCTCATAATGAACCAAGCACCAAATAAAACCAAGCCTGCCTCCCCAGAATTTAGACTGAATTTTTTCTAGCTTAGACTCAGTATTGCCACTTTTTTTTTTTAATTTTTTATTGTTGGCTGTTCAAAACATTACATAGTTCTTGATATATCATATTTCACAATTTGATTCAAGTGGGTTATGAGCTCCCATTTTTACCCCATATACAGATTGCAGAATCACATCAGTTACACTTTTTTATTTGCCAGACCCACAGCACGTGCCACTTGCACTTGCACAGGACAGAACTGACCACTGCTTGCAGTTTTAATGAAATTCTGGCATCTCCATCTCTGGTCTGCCATCTTCTCTTGTCTCTCAATAGTCAGCACAGAGGGAACTCTTCCTCCTCTCAGAACATGCCTCAGTCCTCCAAGAGCAAGACAATTCCAGCTAACCATGATCTGGTGATGCTGCGGCAATCTCCACCACTACATACCCTCTGGGACAGCCAAAATCCAAAACACTGACAACACCAAATGCCAATGAGGATATGGAGCAAAAGGGACCCTCACTCATCGCTCCTGGGAATGCAAAAACAATAGCCACTTTGGACAATATTTGGGCAGATTTCTTCAAAGACACTTTTCCCCTAAGATCCAGCAATCATTTATTTACCCACATAAGCTAAACTCTCATGTCTACCCAAAAACCTGTGCACAGACATTCATAGAAGCTTAACTCATAAAAAACTGGGAAGAAACCAAGGTGTCATTCAGTAAGGGAATGGTTAGATAAATGGTGGTACATCCAGACAATGAAATATTATTCCCATTTAAAAGGAATTATAGCTGGGGTGTGGTGGCTCATGCCTATAATCCCAGCAACTCAGGAGGCTGAGGCAAGAGTATCACTAGGTCAAAGCCAGCCTCAGCAATGGTGAGGCACTAAGCAACTCAGTGAGACCTGTCTCTAAATAAAATACAAAATAGGGCTGAGTATGTGGTTCCTTTGGCAAATGCCCCTGAGTTCAATCCCCGGTACCCTCTCCCCCCCGCCAAAAAAAAAAAAGAATTATCAATAGAAGCTCATTGGATTAGACAAAGGGGAATGCAGGGAAGGGATATAAATAGGAAAGATAGTAAAATGAACTGGACATAACTTTCTTTTACTTTTAATTGATTTATTTATTTTAATTAGGTATATATGACAACAGAATGCATTTTAATTCATTGTACACAATTGCAGCACAACTTTTCATTTCTCTGGTTGTACATGATGTAGCATCACACCATATGTGCAGTCGTACATGTACCTAGGGTAATGATGTCCATCTCATACCACCATCTTTCCTGCCCCCATGCCCTCTCCCCATTCATCCCTCCCCTTTGCCCCATCAAAGCTCTTCCATTTTTCCCATGTCCCCCCAATATGGATAAACATCAACTTATAAGATAGAACATTTGGCATTTGGTTTTTTGGGATTGGTTTACTTCACTTAGCATGATATTCTCCAACCCCATTCATTTACCTGAAAATGCCATAATTTAATGCTGAGTAATATTCCAATGTGTATATACCTCAGTTTCTTTATCCATTCATCTGTTGAAGGGCTTCTAGGTTGCTTCCACAGTTTAGCTATTGTGAATTGAACTGCTATGAACATTGATATGGCTGCATTACTATTGTATGCTGATTTTAAGTCCTTTGGGTAAAGACTGAGGAGTGGGATAACTGGGTCAAATGGTGGTTCCATTCCAAGTTTTCTAAGGAATCTCCATGCTGCTTTTCAGAGTGGTTATACCAATGTACAGTCCCACCAGGAATGTATGCGTGTGCCTTTCCCCCCACATCCTCAATAACATTTATTGTTGTCTATATTCTTAATAACTGCCATTCTGATTGGCATGAAATAAAATCTTAGAGAAGTTTTGATTTGCATTTCTCTAATTCTAGAGATGTTGAATGTTTTTTCATGTATTTGTTGATCTATTGAATATCTTCTTCTGAGAGGTGTCTGTTCAGTTCCTTAGTCCACTTATTGATTGAGGTTATTTGTTTTGGTTTTGTTTTTGTTTGTTTTTTTGGTGTTAACTTTTTTGAGTTCTTTGTATATCCTAGATATTAGTGCTCTATCTGACATGCGTGCGGCAAAAATTTACTCCCAAAATGTAGGTTTTCTCTTCACCTCATTGATTGTTTCTTTTGCTAAGAAGAAGCTTTTTAGTTTGAATCCATCCCATTTATTAATTCTTGATTTTATTTCTTGTGCTTTAGTAGTCTTGTTAAGGAAGTCAGGGCCTAATCCTATGAGATGAAGCCTTGGGCCTACCTTTTCCTCTATTAGGCATAGGGTCTCTGGTCTAATTTCTAGGTCCTCGATCACTTTGAGTTGAGTTTTGTGTGTGGTGTTTATTTGAGGGTTTATTTATGGGGTTTATTTTTCATTTTGCTGCATATGGATTTCCAGTTCTCCCAGAACCATCTGTTGAAGAAGCTGTATTTTCTCCAATATATATTTTTGGCACCTTTGTCTAGTATGAGATACATGTATTTACATTTATGTGAGATTCTCTCTGTGTCTTCTATTCTGTACCATTGGTTTACATGTCTATTTTGGTATCAATACTATGCTGTTTTTATTACTATAGCTTTGTAGTATAGTTTAAGGTCTCATATTGTGATGCCTCCTGCTTCACTCTTCCTGCTAAGGATTGCTTTGGCTATTCTGGGTCTCTTAATTTTCCAAATGAATTTCATGACTGCTTTTTCTCATAACTTTCTTATGTTCCTATATGAATACACAACCAGAAAATCTCTACATCATGTACCACTGCAAGAATGGGATCCTTTTTAGAATAAGTTACATTCCATGTATGTATAATATGTCAAAATATACTCTACTTCATGTATATCTAAAAAGAACAAATAAAAATTTTTTAAAAAAATAAATGAATTATCAAGCCATGCAAAGGCAGTAGGAAAATAAATGCATATTACTTAATTAAACAAGCCAATCTGAAAAGGCTCCACACTATATGATTCCAACTGTATCACATTCTGGAAAAGGTAAAGCTATGGTGCCAGTATAAAGCTCAGTGGTTGTCAATGGCTGGGGGAAGGGAGGAATGTACAGAGTGCACAGAAGGTTTTCAGGGCAGTGAAAATGAGATAGGAATTTAGAGATACAGAAGGAACACTAAGTCTCAAAACAGAAACAATCACAAACCTTTGGAAAGCAAAACAAACAACTCAGGGCAACCCAGCTCAGTGTCCTTACCCCCATGTCCTTAAAGCTTGTTGATTGGCTGGTGAAAAAAACAAAACTTCAAGATAACCACAAGGCACCTGGAGGAATCACTCCTTTAGGAAGTAGGTGCATTAGAGATTTGGGTGTATGAGAAATGACTCTAGCCTGATTACCATAGTTCGACACACACCCCCTGGGTGGAGACTCAAGGTGCTAATAAGACATGTGATATAGAAAGTAGCATGATTCCAATATGCTCGGGCATTCGAATACGCTTGGGTTATATGCAAACACAAGGAAACCTGGCATAAAATTGTGTAACCCTTCCCTGACTGCAAATGATGGGCTTTATAATAATGATGTGTCAATGCACGTTTATCGGTTGTAACAAATGTACCATTCTGGCATGAAATGTGGATGGCGAGAGAGGCTGTGCAATGGTGGGGGCAGGAAGTACATGGGAAACCTCTCTACCTCGTTTCCATGTGTGCTGTAAACCCAAAACTGCTCTGGGTGCAGAGGAAGCTTCTCATTCATTAAAACAAACTTTTCAAAGACTGACAAAATCAAGTCAAAACTATGTTGACACACAAAACTAAAGGCATATATTGTGTGTTAGATATATATTTAAATAGATACCAAGTTACAGTATTCTAAAGGAATGCTGAATTTACCAATAGGGCAAAACAAAAGACACCACATATACCACAAATGAAACTCAGTGCTTCCATGTTTTTTTGCAAAAGCAAAAAACACAGAAACACACACACAGAGAGATATGGGAAAGAGGGTAAAGGAAATAACTTTATCAAAAATCACAACGATGGCCATGTATAACTAAAAAGAACAAATAACATGTTTGTTTTTTTTTAAATCACAACTCTGATCCCCTCCCAAGATAAGCCTCCCCGCTATGGGCTGCCTCACAAACTACTGAAACAAAACTTTAAATTTTTTTCTCCCGTCAGGCTAAGGTAATGATGACCATTTCCTCAAATTCTTCACTTAATGTTTTCAGAGCCAGCAACAAAATCTGATGTAATATGCTGAAACCATATTAAATCTTCAATAGACAATCAGAAAACAAGCATACGCAAGGCTTCGTAGGACTCAGACTTAATCACCTTAGATACTAAAGGTCAGATCAGAACTCAAGCATGTCCTTAACGAAGGGAAGGATGCAGAAGCAATCCCAGCTCAGAGCCAACCTCTGACTAACCGTGAGAGATGCTGACTCATAGATGCAATTTCAAATATTCTAGTAGCCACATTTTAAAGAGTAAATAGGCAAAATTAACATTAAGAGTATATTTTACTTAACATAGAATATATGCAAATATTTATGTGGTAGTAACAGCCACATATCAAGGGCTCAATAGCCATGTGTTGCTAGGGGCTACCACATTGGACAGAAGATCTACACTTGCAGTATAATTCCCAAAGGTCCCAAGCTTCTCCCTCGCAAATATTTATTTATGCATTCAAACACACATATTAAACCTCTTCATATGTTTCATTATTCTTAGTGCTAGATGTTCACCACGATCAGAAGCAGAAGTACTTGGGACACCCATAAATGCATATAAAGCATTAAAAAAAAAAAGTTGAGGTCTATGTTGATGTGAAAAACAGCTCAATTTCAGTTTCTTATTGTTATTATCATTACAATCTATTATTATATTTTATTTCTAGTTTATATCTTTCTCCTTTTTATTTTTATTATATATTGAAAATTTGTAGATATTTGTGAAGTATTAACACAATGTAAAATAACTAAATCAAACTAGTTGACATATCCACTGTGCAAACACATAACATTTTTTGCGGTGAGGACATTTGAAATGTACTCTTATTAATTTTGAGATGTACAATAGTCTATTATTTACAATGTTCTCCATGCTATGCAATAGATCTCCAAAAAAGGCCCATATTCCTTCTAAATGAGATTTTCTGTACCCTTTCACCCTCATCTCTCCATAATGCCCTGACCAGCCTCTGTAACCACTATTCTATACTATTCTACCCAACGCTTCTATGAGTTCCATTCTTTTAGATTCCACATATAAGTGGAAAAAAAATAATTTGTAAAGACAACCTACCAGTTGGGAGAAAATATTTGCAAGCCACACATCCAATAATGGATTAATAACCAAAATATATAAAGAGGTCAACTCCATGGTAGGAAAGCAAAGATCCAAGTTAAAAAAAAAAAATGGTCAAGGGACTGAACAGACCTTTCTGAAATAAAAATAGTAATGTTCAACACTGTAAATCATTAGAGGACTGCAAATTAAACCATGAGAGACCATCTCACGTCTGTCAGAATAAATATTAGAAAAAGGATGAGAAGAAACTGGCATTGGTGAGAAGGCAGGGAAACAAGAAGCCTTGTACACTATTGATGGAACATCATTGTACCATCATTATGGAAAACGGCGGCAAGGTTCATTAAAAAAGAATAATAATAACATTACCATGTGATCCAGAAATTCTACTTCTGAGTGTTTACCCCAAAAGATTTGAAATCAGTTTATGGAGAAGATGCCTACATGTTCAAGAGCCATGGTATGGAACGTACTTTCCCAGACTAGAGAAGCAAAGAACTTCTCAAGTTCATCTTCATGTTTCAAAGTGATGTCCTCTGTGGTTTTAACCATTAGCTACAGATTATTTTAAAGTAGAATAAACCATCCTATAGATGGTTGACTGGAAGCTGTGGTTCCCTGCTACTGCCTAGCATCATGGGAGAGCATTGGTCCATATATTGCTAGCCTGGAAAAAGAGCAAAATTCAAAATTTCAAGTTAGTTTCTACTAGCTTTGTACCATCTTAAAAGTTAAACCATCATAAGACAGGACCATCTGTATTTGAATGTGTGGATGTATCCCTGAATACAAAGAAAGTGTTCTTTTGAATTGCATATTTTTAAAAATTCAGATCTCTGCAAATCTTCTCATGCAAAACTGAAAAACATCAGCATGCTCCTACTTATCTTTCAATGGGATTCAGGACACGATATCACAACATATGGCTACCTGGGTATAGTGAATATTTTAAAACTGAAGGAATTGCCGGGTGTAATGGGGCATGCCTGTAATTCCAGAAGCTCAAGAGGCTGAGTCACGGTGAGTTCAAAGTCAGCCTCAGCAACTTAGCAAGGCCCTAAGCAACTCAGTAAGTCCCTGTTTCAATAAAATATTTAAAAAGGACT
Source organism: Marmota monax (assembly GCF_021218885.2). Lineage (NCBI taxonomy): Eukaryota > Metazoa > Chordata > Mammalia > Rodentia > Sciuridae > Marmota > Marmota monax. The sequence continues at coordinate 4,550,566 of NW_026694821.1, forward strand.
AGGAATGTGGCCCTGTGGTTAAGCACCCCTGGGTTCAATCCCTGATACAAAAAAAACCTGAAGAAATTTGAGAAATAGCATATGCAAAAAGGGCTCCCTGACCAATGTCCCTAAAGCAGATCATAAAAACTGTAAGAGGTTCCCTCTTTATACACAGAAGAAAGGTGCATTCCTATCTCCGAACACACAGGGATAAAAGCAGAAATCTGAAAAAAAATCAGGCCTGGATAAATCAGTTCATTACACTCAGCTCATACTTCCTTTGTCCTATCATCTGCTCCACAATTTCCCACCCTCAACCTAGCATAAGAAAAAATGCAGATTTAACTAATTTCTCAGGTCTTTGTTTTCTCATGAAGGCTCCTGTGTCACCTAAAACTTACCTTAAAAAATCTGCATGCTTTTCTCTTGTTAATCTGTCTTTTGATACAGGGGCCCCAGCTAAGAACTGAAAAGAACAGAAGTAAAAGGTAATTTTCCTCCCCCCATGCTGTGTATAAATCAGGGTCTTATAACACTATGAAATAGAAATAAAACGGAGAAATAAATTGTATGCTAAACTTGACACAAGACAGCAACTATGATTCACAGACCCGCATCATCTTTTGACAGACTTCATAATAAACCTAATTAAGAATTTATAATAAAACTGATGTAAAATTTATAAAACAGATGCAAGCCACGGAAGACGCAAGTACTATTGGCGAATATGAATCCCCCTCTCCCCACAGGAGACTAATACTCCTTCAACATACTGATGTTGGATTTGGCCATGAGATTTGCTTCATCCAAAGGAATATAAATTATGATATATGCCATAATCAATCAAACCTTCAAAGATAACCAGATGAAACCTAGTCTTCTCTTGCTTAGATCCTGGGCTATAGGAGGCACACCCTATAAAGCCTTTGAGTGATTTTATAACTCTGTGCATTATAGATATCAATAACAAAGCAAAGTAAGTCTTGTCTACAGACATCGATTCAATCAATCCCCTTCCCCCATTATGGAAAAAGTTTTGTCCTCATTTGCACACTTAGTCTATAAAATTTGGATTATTTCAACTGGGTGTAACGTCTTATGAGTTTCCTCATGAATGAGTTAAACTCTTCAACACATGTTCATTTTATCTCTGAATGAGAGTGTAATTTTGCCTTCTTCTGAAAATCCTAATGGTGTTTAATATGTGTTAGATAGGTTTATTATACGTTTAATCCCTCGAACAACCCCACATTTTACTAATGTAGAAAATGGAGGTCCAAAGATTAAACAGCTTGTTTAAAGCCACACACTGAGTAACAGCATGGCTGGAATCTAAAATCAGGTCTAGCTGGCACCTTCCCCCCACTGTCTCAAGGGCAACTATTGCAAGAAAGGAGAGATTAGGGTGGAATCAGACTGTTGGAAAATCACAGGAATGTTAAGGGTCAGTTCCTTTTTTTTTCTTTTTTTTTTTTTTCCCGGTTACATGAGAAAACAGAGGAGGCACAAAGGTATGAAGATCTTGTCTTTGCTGCACAGCTTCTTGTGGGTAAGGATGAGAACCCAGGGCTCCCACAGTGAGTTTGGTGATCTTGGGTTCCAGGAGGAAGCAGAATTGAACTAGAGCCTTGATAGAAAAATAGCAGCAATAGATGGCAGGATAAGGGAAGCAGGTAAGAATGGCTGGAATCCACAGGGTGGAGTAGAAGCAGGTCCCTCTGGCCCAAGGGCCCAAGGGCATTTATACATTCAGAGGAAGGAGAATGACCAAGGGAAGAATCCACAAGAAGGCTCCGCCTCCAGACATCATCAGAGACGGAGGACAAAGCCGCAGGGTAGTACTCCAGGAGCAGTCCTGCTTGGTAGAGAAATACCAAGAGGTTTTGAAGTAAGCTGTCCACTTCTGGAGATGTCAGGGGCCTAAGGGCCTGGCCCCCTGACTGTGGGCCCAATGTTCACCTGAGATTGAACAAGATAATATCTGATTCCTTGGAGGGTCAAAAGCTACAGCACAGTCAAGGTAGAAAAGCCCTCATCTGGTCCTGGAAACTAGAGACCACATTAGGGGAAGGGGGGGGGGGGCTTTTGGAGGCACAGGTAGAACCTCACAGCATATGAGGAAAACAAAGCCACTCACCAGGCTGTGGCCCCAGTCAGCAGGGACTTCACACCAAATATATCTAGGGTGTTTTGGGGGTTTGTTTTATTTTTTCTTTCTTTTATCAGTTAGAACTCTCAAGACTTCCTAACACTCAGAGTTTTTCCAACTCTGCCACCTGGGCATACCTGGTTCCTCACAATTCTAAAGGAAGAATCAAATTCACAGTGAATCTATTCACTGCTGAGGATGTGTGGAGAAGGCCACCCTCAGGAAACAGGAACCTTTATTCCCAAAGAGACACATAAAATGCAAGATGAATGCATAAAGAAACGTGATCAGAGTAGAAAGTAAAGCTCACCTCTCCCCAGGAGGAACTCCGAGTCCTTAATGTAAATAAACCCTACCATCTACGGTTGCACACTAGGTCTTCTGACACTCTCGGCACCCACACACCAATCTGGGGGCCTCCCTGTTTAAAGACTGGTCAGGGAGCAGGGGCACAGCATCACCCATAAGAAATGCAGTCTCAAACCCCAACCCAGACCTTCTGAATCAGAATCTGTATTTTAATCCATCCCTAAGTGATCACATTCAAATCTGAGAAGTGCTATTCATAAAGTTCCCAGGAGTGACATAGCAGCAAAACATAGATGCACAAAGAAGGCCTAATGAGCAAGCAGAGAGCTGGAGATGGAGAAAAAAAGAGTCTGCAAATTGGAAAACATGAGCTCCATTACTGATGCAGTAATTGAGAAGGTGACTTCTCAAACCTCATCTTCAACTGGCATCACCTGGCAACACTAAGACCTCCCAAGATGCACAGAGAACTGAGTCCACGGGCAGGGAGGCGTGCGGGAAGAGGGGTGGATGCTTTCGAAGGCATCCTAGCAGAATTAAATGTCAGTTCCCAAAGCTGCCCTAGGATGCTCGATGCTCTGTGGTGAATGGTTGTCTCTTTGAGACTCACCCACAGATGAATGGGCTTACAGAAAAGGAAGAAGTGAGCCATGAAATACAGTAAATTACAGCTTAATCTTCCTCACCCTGGAACTCATTCAATAGTTTTAATGAACTTACAGTCTGGAAGGCAAGGTGAAAAACGCGTGTGAAATACACTTCATGCCACCCTGTGCATCAAAGACGCCCAGTTCCCTTTGTTATTAAAGAGATAAATGTCTTTCCTCCCGACAGTACTTTGGCAAAGGAAAAACACAAAAACCTGTTTTCCATTATTGCTGTTATCTGCAATGAAGCTCCAAAGAATGCAGATGCTTAAGGGCCTATTAGAACAAAAAGTGGTTCCCAAGAGCACAGCCAGCTTCCCTTACTGTGCTTTCACCCAGCAACACAGACAGGTGAAGGCAGAGGACCCTGGGCTCCTCCCTGAAACTCCACCAGGTTGTCTCATCTGGGAACTACTGCTTTGACTTGACCCACAGACCCAACCTGAAAGAAGCATTTAAGTGACTTACTTCTAATTCAGGTTAGAGGAAAATCCAAAGTCCCCTGGAAGGATACCGAGTTAGCCCTAGGGAAAAAGAAAAAGAAAAAACTATGGCTTCCCTAATACATTGAGACACATCAAGATATTTCCAGGCTAGCCAGGTGCAGTGGTGCACACCTGTAATCCCAGAGGCTTGGGAGGCTGAGGCAGGAGGATTGCAAGTTCAAAGCCAGCCACAGCAACAGCGAGGCACTAAGCAACTCAGTGAAACCCTGTCTCTAAATAAAATACAAAATAGGGCTGGAGATGTGGCTCAGTGATTGAATGTCCCTATGTTCCCTGGTATCAACCCACTCAAAAAAAAAAAAAAAAGATATTTCCAGGCTGTACTTATCACTCAAATTCATTCACAAAAGGATATAACTTATACTCAGCTCCCACACATCATGACTATTAATTTTCAAATTATGGCTTGACACCCATGGGTGGATAATAAAATCACTTTACTTGGGGACATTTTTTTATGTTCATAAAATAAAATAATAAGAAATATTGGACTTTCTGGTAGTAAGATAAATATTACTTCACAAAACTTATTTCTGAGGCATGCATATGTGTGTATGTATGCGTATGTATATGTGTGAGAACTGGTATAAAATGTATTTCTTACCATGGGTCCCAGTCATATTAGCATGAAAGCCACTTGTTGCACTATAACCCCTGGAAACCAGCCCTTGCTGGCAAGAAAAGGGATGCATTTGAAAAAGAGCTGTAAAAATATGTTTCCTCCATAATCTTTGAAAAATCCTCTTGTGGCCCAAGAAATAACAAATGGGGCCAGAGCTTCTGGGTATTCCCTCCTCTATCCACAGCCCTCTAGTTCTGGCTCCATCAGAAGCCACACTGCACAAAAAAGAAGAAGAGTTGATTTATGCCAGCACCTGTGCCTCTGCCAGAAATGCCAACCTAGTGCATGGACTCCCCTAGCAGCTAAGAGGCTGAGCAATTTGGAGGTCCTTTTCATTGGCACCATTTTCACTGACTCACTGACTTCCTTGTTCTCCATAAAGATCATTTTCCTTTTCTCCTCCAGGTATGTCCATGGTAGCCCTCAATCATGCTTGGCTTCAAATGCACAAGAAACAGAGGACTTAGGCAGATATCCAAATCATGCACATCAAAATGAGTGTAATCAACACAGATGAAGAATTTTAACACAAACACCAACTCCTAACCCTGCTCTTGTCATCATCTCTCAATATCTCCAAAATCAGAGAAACAGGATAGCCTAGGAGTGAAGAGTTTGGAGTCAAAAGTCAAAACTGGCCTCAAGTGAAGCAAACCCCATCATTTTCTGACCTTGAAAGGTTACCCAAAGTTTTCTAAGACTCGGTTTTCTCACCTATGAAATCTATCAGAGTTATTAGTATTGGAAATTAAGTAAGCAGGTAAAGTATTTAATCCAGTGCCAGGAACCTCACAATGATGATGAATTATAATCTATTATTGTGGATATTATTACTGTCCATAGTTTTTATTAAATCTCAAAGTGAAGTTTAATTTCTCTTCAGGGTCGCTTGTTTGTTTCTTTGTTGGTTTTGCAGTCTATATCACTGGTGTAGACTTAAAAGCAGAAGAACAAAGAAATTGTGTTCATGTGAAAGAGTTGCATGATTATGAACATCCAAACTAAGTTCCCAAAGGAATTCCCTATTTCTACTCAGAGAACAGGTATCATGATTCCTCTCCCTTTAAATAAGTTGCCAAAAGCCAACATATGAGAGTTTTTATCTCCGAAGACCCAGAAGGTAGAATTCCAACGGTAAGAATCCTGTGTATTTTCCAGTGGTCTCTTAGTGCCAGGGTCCATCAGTGGAAGACCCTCTTGCCTCTGACAGCAATGCACCCCAGCTGCTGCTGAGGACATGCAAAAAGCAATCCCACCTTTCAGCTATAACACACCTGGTCAGTTGTGAAATCCAACTGGAAATGTCAGAAATTTCATCCTGATGCCAAGGCAAAATGAGCATGAAGGGTAGCCTGGCCTCCAGAGGAAACCCCACAGAGGGACCACCTCGGAAGGTATCCAACCAATTCAGCAGTGGAACAATGGTCTCTTAGTGCCAGGCCAGCTACCCACGACAGTCTTCTCCCCAAAAGAAACACACTCCCCCTTTTCCAGAGTTTGCTTCAGAAATGACTTTTCCATCCATGAAGGATATTAAAGGACCTCCCCCCAATCTGAGAATTATGTATGAAAGAAACAAGGACAAAGAAAGAGGCATCTAACCACCAGGCCAGCCTCGTCCACTCATTCACCTGCTCTAACACACCTGCCCTGTGTGTGCTAGGAATAAAACAGTGGGGACAAGAAGGGGGTCAAAAGTCAAACTGACCTCAACCAAGCTCCTTCCTTTTCTTCTATGAGAATCTTTTCTTTCTTTTATTCTCTCCTGTGAAGGAGCTTATGAGACGGTTGGAGAAACAAACAAGGTACCCAGGGTGGTAAGGGTAACACTAGGGCTATGTGGGAAGCACCAAAGACGTACAGTGAAAGGAAGTTCTGGAAGAACTCTTCAGCTTCAATGTCTTTGTAAGAAACAATGAAAAATTTAAAATTATTGCTCTAAATTCATCTTAAGAAGTTGCAAAATGAAGAGCAAATTAAGCCCAAAGTAAAAAGAAAGGAAATGTTAAAGATAGGGGGAAAAAAAATCTATGAAATACAGAACAATCAATAGAAACAGTTAACAAGAACAAAAGTTAGGTTTTTAAGAACATTTATGGATGTAATGAAAAGTTAGAAAGACCGATAAAGAAACAATGAGAGAAAGCACAAATTATGCCAGGTATCAAAGAAAGAACAGCCATGCATATCTTGCAGAAATTAAAAGGATGGTAAGTAACATTATAGCAGTGAATTTCACAACTTAGATGAAATGAACAAATTCCCTGAAAAACACAAACTTATCAAGAATACTTAAAAAGAAATAGAAACTTTGAATAATCCTACAACCATTAAGGCAGTGGTTTGCTGAGTGTGATTCCCCATACTACTAGCAACAAGTAACACCTGGGAACTGTCTGAAATGCAAATCCTTTTTTTTTCTTTTTTTTTTTTTATTGGTTGTTCAAAACATTACAAAGCTCTTGACATATCATATTTCACACATTTGATTCAAGTGGGTTTTGAACTCCCAATTTTACCCCAAATACAGATTGCAGAATCACATCGGTTACACATCCACATTTTTACATAATGCCCTATTAGTAACTGTTGTATTCTGCTACACCAAATCAGAAACTCGGAGTAGAGTCAGAGGGAAGGTCTCAGTAATCCATGTCTTTTGTTTTTTTTCTTTCTTTTTTTTTTTTTAACCAAGGATTGAACCCAACAACACTTAACTACTGAGCCACATTCCCAGTCCTTTTTATTTTTTATTTTGAAACAGGATCTCACTAAGTTGCTGAGGCTGGCTTCAAACCTGCAATCCTCCTGATTCAGCCTCCTGAGCCACTGGGAAGACAGGTGCGTACCACCATGCCTGGTGGCAATTCATGTTTTAACAGACTTTCCTGGTGATCCCAATACCATTTGAGAATTGTTTGAATACCACCTTCCCACAAGGAAATCCAGCCTTAGATGATTTTCTTAACGGATTCTATCAAATATATAAGAATGAAATACTACTAAACTTACACAAACTCTATAAGAAAAGAGGAGGGAACATGTCTCATCATTACTTTTGATCTCTACTTCCTGATGGAAAATGTAGGACACTCTTTTTATCTGCACTCTCATTCTTATTTTGAAGGGATTCTTGGTTTCTTTGGGAGGGATCATTTTGACAGACATGTAAGCCCCAAAGCCCAAGTGGCCACACTGCATGCCCTCAAGTAGAGAAAGGTCTTCATCAGACCTCTCTCCTCTACTCATAGCCCTTAGGGAGGTGATAATTTATTTCTCCATAAGGTAACCAAGGCAGTGAGCTCACAGCCCTTGCACAAGGATACCCACAGTAAAGCCTTCCTCTCCACCCTTGTATAACAAACCTCACCCATGCCAGAGCAGGCACTGCAACTCAGATAATAAAAGTGGTGTTAAAAATCAACTATCCACCCATTTTTTTTACTTTTAAATAAAAGTCTCATATCACCTTTCCATATCTGGCTGTTTTTTCTTATTTATCTTTAAGCCTCAGGAAGTCATCTCTGAACTCTCAAACTAAGCCAAGTTCTATCTTTGCACCTCTGTCAAAGAACACAATGAAATGCCTACCTGAGTTCCAATAGCTCCCATTGTGCCATTTGCTCTTTCAGGATAGAAACCACATTTTGTGTTTGTTTATTTGTTTTTTTAATGTCTTACAGTGCATTACCAACATAGCAGTACTCAGTAATATATAGTGAAATAAAAGTTGGGAAGCAGAATCAGATGAGTCACAATTTACATCCACAAACAAAATGTGCTCGACTCAATAATGTTGGTACAACTCATTTTTAAAAATAAATACTGTACTTTCAATTTGTTCATTGTCTAAATTGTCAGTGGTATTGTCCATGCCAACCACATAGGCTGACTTTCATTCTGCAAATCAGACTTACCCCTTTTAATCTCGGGTGGACACAGTAGATCCCCACCCACAGACCCACACATTGCAAATCCTATTAGAGGATGAGTACAGGGACCAAGAGAGTAGCAATGAAGATGACACCTTGACACCTAGAATTTTTGACTAAAAAATTTTTGGATTCCTTTTTTTTTTTTTTTTTTTTGGAGGATCTTTCAGCAAACCTATATTCAGTTTTCACAGCCCTGTGGATCAGGCTGAAGCATGAAGCAGCAATTTCTCTTACCCTCACCCATAATTTGCTGGGACCATTCCAACTAATCCTTTGATAAATGAGATCCTAAAGGATTAATCTCCTGTATAAGCAGAATAAGTCCCCAAGGGTGATGAAGTTTTTGCCAGGAGTTTGTAAGGTCTCACTCTTAATTATAACAAAGGATGGCATTCTGTGGCTATTAATTTTTACTGGAAGAGAAAGCATTATATTAACCACTAATATTTTTTAGACTCTTACTGTGTAGCCAGAACTGGGCCATATGCTTTTATACATTGTCTCATTTAATCTTTAAAACAACCCTGTAAGTTAGATACTATTAGTAACCCATACCCATGTGCTTAACTAGCTGATAAATCACAAAGTTAAAGAAGAGTGAAAACTGGATTTAAGCTTAGGTCTCCCAGACCACAAAATCCATGCTCTGAATTGTTTACATAGACTTTTGGTATAATTATGAGGCTACACTGTCCCATACAAACCAATGGCAAAAGCAAGGAAAGGGAATCATTTGCCTCTCCATCTACAAACCAAAAGTTTCCTTTAAAATATGATTCATTTTCCACACTAGAGTCTAACTTAAGGAAAAATTTCTTTCTATTCAAAATAATGATACTAAATGGGAAGCAATTTAAGCTTTACAATGGCTTCATCAGGACCTCATCTGTCAAATCCCAAAATCATGCTCCCGGATCACATTTCTCAGTACAGTGAAATCAGCCAGGGGAAAGCAGATGTAGAGTGAACAGGTAAAAAGTATGAAGTCGGCATGATCTAGGGATCAAGGGCTGCAATGTCAAGAAGAGCTGTGCTCACAGCCCACCACTGACACCAGAAGAACTGCCACCACCATTGCTGGGGTGATATTACTAAGCACCTTCACCCCAAAGATGCACATGTGTCCTCCGAAGGAACGGGGCTTTTATCTACCCATCAAACCAGTCCAGCCGCATCACCAAAAGGGTGAATTTTCTATCTTTGCATCTTATAAATGGGTCATGAGTGAGCAGTTGTGACTGCTAAAGATGGTATTGTCACTAACAACATGGTTACACTCGCAATTTACCAAATTATCACAGAATTGTGGCAAAATTATCAAAGACATGAAATTATGGATTTGGCCTAACAGTGAGAGTAAGACAATCATCTCAGAGTACATGTTGTACTCGTCAGGTTCTCTTCTTCAGCTCTTCAATTGCTGTGTTAATTCTAGGAAACTCTTGATAACTATCTAATGATGAACACATCTTAAAGATTAAGAAAATGATTAACGAGAAGTCAACCCACAAGTCCTCCATGTATACATATAGCAGAGAACAGAAAAAAAAATGGGGAGAAGTCTCTCCCCTCGTGGTGGCACATGACAATTTAGGAACTCACAGCAGAGGGTAATTTGCTGTGACACCATGCTCAGCTCTGGTTTCCGAGGGACTACACTGGCTACTGGACTGGTACTAATTTCAAGGGATAATTTCATTGTCTGGGTCTGCTAACTAGGAATCCATTCCCATTGATATTGTGGGCTTGCTTTGAAGCTACTAACTTCCACTGAAAGTACTTTGATAATTTACTCTCTGCACCCCCTCAGGTAAAGGATGAAACTTCCTTTCCTAGCAAATCTCTTTGGTTGTATTGCCTTCTAGGTAATAGTGTGTAATAATGCCAAAGTGTTTCTGTTAATATCTGTAATTTTATGCTTTTTCGAGACTAGTAGAATATAATAGCATATGGAACTTGTGGTTTTAGATTTGTTTCAGGATAGAGCATACCATATTTACATACACCAAACAATATTATCCCTTTAAACAACTTGGAAATCCCTTCCAGTGCATGATTAAGGGCACTTTAAGTATTTTCCCTGTAAAATTTAAATGCGTTTAAAACACTGGTAAAGTTTTATCTGTCACTTGCATAGACTATGAAACATAATTCACAAATGTGATACATAAACAATGAATCAAAAGTAAAAATAGTAGCCTTAATAAAAATAGCTAAAACATTCTTTACACTTACTAAAATCCAGGGAGCACGCTTAATTATTTTCATCTCATTTAATGCTTATTACAATTTTATAAGGTAAGTACTATTAAGAAAGAAAGTAAAACTTAGAGTAAATTCTCAACCTCAGCACAATTTGGTTAATTTTCTGCTTAGAAATGTCATATGCACTGTAGGTTATTTACTAGCATCTGGGGCCTCTATTTGCTAGATATCAATGATAAACCTCAAACCCAGAAGTGATAACCCAAAATGTCTCTATATTGTCAAAGGTCCTCTTGGGGCCATTTCACCCTGTGTTGAAAACCACTGGCTTATGGAAATTAAGTAATTTACTAAAAAGGCCAAGCACTTAAGAAAGAGTGGATTAGAAGCCCAGCATTCTGAATCTACACTGCATACTCTCAACCAACGAAATGCAATGCTATTTACTCTGTGATGCTGTAAAGAACATAAATGTCTCCTCAACTTAGAAAACTAAAAGTGAAGAGGAATGACAAGTACGTCCCTGTGATCTTCCATGGCCATACAGTCTGGGCCCTTCCAAACTTCCTTTTCCTAATGAAGGCCCATGTCCCAATGGCTACTACCCTGTGCAGCTTGCCCCACTGCCCCAGTGACCTCAGCCTTCTTTCAGTCCCGTTCCCCATGTCCCAAAAGTCAGTCACCAATTTCTAGTCAAGGTTGATTCTACCCCTCAATAAATACAGCACAGCCCCTGGGCTCAGAGTCCCTAATGTGCAAGGCCTGACTGTTTCCTGCAGTTCTCTTAGATGATTCCAGATTTTCAAACTGTACCATGTCTCAGTGCAAGCCCCCCGTATAGGGTGGACATAGAACCCTGGTATCCTCTCAGGGATGTCCCACACATTCAGTGACTAAGCACTTTCCACATGCCCAAGGTTTCTTGTGTGATTTACATATATTACTTCACTCTTGGCTCACACAAAAAAATCTAGGAAGCAAGTTTTATTTCCATTTGACCAAGAAGAAACAGATTCCCACTGATAAAGAACCTCTGCCCACTGCAAGTATTGCCCAGGATTCCTGCCAGGACTCAGGTTTCAACCTGAGAGACTCCAAGTCCCTGCTCTTTCCCCCAAAATTTTACTAATTTCATGGCTGAGCAAAGACTACAGACATGGCTCTTCCAAAGTTATGTCCTTCACTTACTCTACTCTCTCCAAGTTACTTAGAAATTCTTCATTCTGGTGCCTCCCTCTGATGGCCCAAAGTCACAGGAAACAACCCTGGTTCCACTTGTGGGGAGGCAAAAGGAAAAATTCAGGTAGTGACCTCATCAACTTTGAAAAGGCAATATCGTATTAAATCAGAGAACAGAAAAACACAGAACAAGTTTTCTTTGGCCCAATTCTATTTTTGTTATTTACTTTTTATGCATAGTTATCTACTCATGTATGACTGATCACGCTGCTTCAAAGCTTTTAAGCTGTTAAGTACAAAAATAGACTATTTTGGAAAAAAAGAACCTGATGGTAGAGGTAAGGATTTTCCCCCTTCAATAACATTTCTTAAATACAGCTTTTTAAAAAATCTTCCTTGAATGTTCCTGAGAAATTCAACTTTTAGATTAAGGCCAAATATAAAAACTTTCAAACATAAAATACCCTTACAAGAAAACAATTGGAGGGTAGGAAAATGAACTACTAAAGGTGTATCTTTCTGATCCTTTGACTTTATTCAGCTTGAAGCTGCTTCATTTGGGGAAGAAAAATAAATATAACCAAGGAGCTCTATAGATGTAAAAAAAATATGTATATACAATACCACCAGGATGGAAAGAACTCAAGAAGCTTTTAACATAAGATAATGCATGTGAAACATCTGGTACACAGTTGGCACATAATAAATTGAGTCAATACAGTAGACTTTTCTAAAGTTTGTGATTTGGCAATTATCTTGTTAATATGCTTCCCATGATTAGTTCTCCTGGATTAGATTAAATTAGAAGTATTCTAAACCAAGTAATCCAACTGGTAGCCATGGACCATCACTATGGGACTCCGAGGATGTTACCTACCAAGTAACCTCTGTTGTAGCTGGCAATTTGATTCTCTTGGGGATTCAGCTACAGGGCACAGAGTGCCTACTATCCCTGCAAAGGTTTCCTGGTGGCCTGGGGCTCCCCCATGAAAAGACCCAAGAAATCAGAAACAAAGAATGTTGTTTTTGAGCCAAAAGGAATTATGCTTATCGCTCTACTGAACCATATGTCTTCACAAACAAGGAGGACACTGAAACCCAGAGAGGAGCAATTTGGCACAGCTAATTCAGAACAGAACCCAAGTTCTTATTTCTCATCTAGACCTGTGGTTCTCAACTACAGGCAAATTTGACTCTCAGGACATTTTTGGTTGTCAAAACTAAGACATGAAGGAGTAGCAACTGGTATCTAGTAGTAGAGACCAGAGATTTTGCCAAGCATTATCCAATGTACAGAGCAGCCCCAACAATGAAATCGTCAACCAAGTCAAGGTTACCCACTGATCTACACTGGTAGACCCAGTTTCTCCAGGGACCCTAAAAGTGCTTCTTAAGCTACTGTTGTTGGAGCTGGATTTGGCGCCAGTTGGAAAGCCTTCAACAATTACTGAATCTGTTTAGCTGATTCCACCTCTTTTTGGTATTGAGGGCCACTGAGATTAGCAGGGATCAAGAGGCTTGCCTCCTTAGACAACTTGAAGTCTGGGCATAACTTTTGAAGCACAATGATTGCACTAGTGCTATTGATAGCCTTAAAGACACACTTAGGTCTTATCAGGAAATCTAAGAAAATGATTCTCAAAATCATTTTGGCAAAATACCTCAGAAGAGCCAAATGATGCATAACCACAGTTATCAAATACTCAGAATGATTTGCTTCGAACAAATACATTTGACACTGAAATGAACATCTCCAGGCTCACTGATTTGAAAGAGGGAAAATAGAGATTCAAGCCCTGATGCAGAGCAAAAATGCTTTCAGTTTCCACCCAGATAGAGTCCACGTTGGAGAAACTGAAATGGAAAAGCAGAGTCGATGATCCAAGCAATTACGTACTTTCTGGTTCTTGCCATGCATGCCATCTGTCTTGCTGACCTCACAAGCCTCCACAATGGCCAGTGTGAGGGCCAAATGAGAGTCTGGATGTAGGAGTATGCAGTGAACTGCAAAGTCATTTGTAAGCATGAGTCATTTATCAGCCTGAGCTTATTTACCCACAATTCCACCTGGTAACTCTGACTTAAGTTCTGACCCGTGATAAAAATATACATAGGATCCCATTCATTCATAAATTCAACCCACTTTTAATAAATACCTGAAATGCCCAAGGCACCATGCTTTGGGGCAGCATATCCCTTACTCAAAAACAAAACTCTCAATGGTTCCAAAACACTCAATTAACTCTGGTCATGGAATTAGAGCAATAAGAATTAAGAAAGCAAGATCTCTCTTAGGTGTAAAGATCCAAGAGGGTTCCAATGAAAGAGATGGTATTTGAATAGGGTCTTGAAGAAAAAAAATTCAATTTCAACAAACATACATAAGAACACTCAAAATGCCAGACAGAGTATGAGTAAAGAAGGGATCATAAAAAACACAAGGCAAATATGGCAATGCAGTGTTCAGCTTCACTGGTACTCAGGGTGAATGGAAGGGAATAATAGACCAAGCAGAAAAGTTAAGGTGGAGGCCACAGATAGAGAATCTAGATGAGAAGACAGACCTCTAATAGCCATCAGGAAGCCACTGGAGGCTTCCTGTTGTTATTTTTCAACACATCAGGTACAAATAGAGGAGCTATGGTGAAGACGCCATCAGACATGGGTATACAGAATGGAGAGGATGTAGAAACCAGAGTAAAGAGAGTGGTTAGGAAGTCATTCTATATACTAAACAATGAATAAAAAGACTAGAACAAGACCATGGGAATAAAAATAATGGGAAGGAGAATCCCACCATCTATTAGAGACCCAATCATCATGGGTGAAGAGGAGGAACAAAAGTTAACACTGAAAGAACACACAGCAGAAGGACATATAAAATGTGTTACAATTTGGCTCTGGAATGTTCCCCAAAAGTTTATGTACCCAATGCCCAGGATAAAGCTTTTAGAAAATGATTGGATCAGGAGGGCAGGGGACCCTAATCAAAGAATTGATCAATCTATCATGGCTGAATGGACGACAGAGAAGTATAGGACAATGCAGCAGGACCTAGTTCAAAGAAGTGGGTCACTGGGGGTGTGACCTGAAAGGGTTTCTCTTGAGCCTGTACTTCCCTGTGATCTTCCATGGCCATACAGTCTGGGCCCTTCCAAACTTCCTTTTCCTAATGAAGGCCCATGTCCCCACGGCTACTACCCTGTGCAGCTTGCCCCACTGCCCCATTGACCCCAGCCTTCTTTCAGTCCTGTTCCCATATCCCAAAAGTCAGTCACCAATTTCTAGTCAAGGTTGATTCTACCCCTCAATAAATACAGCACAGCCCCTGCCCTCAGAGTCCCTAAAGTGCAAGGCCTGTCTGCACTCCCCTCTCACTCTCACCCTCCGTTTCTGGGCTGCCATGAAAACAGCAAATTTCTTCTACCACACCCTTCCAACAGAATGTTCTGCCTCGCCTCAGGCCCAAAGCAATGAAGCCAGCTGACCGTGAATTGAAACCATGAGTTGAAATAAATCTTTCCTCCTCTAAGCTGTTTTTCTGAGGTATTTTGGTCACAGCAACTAAAAGCTGGCTAACACAAAGTGACTCAGAAGTTTTGATTCTTGATGAACAGAAGGATAGAAATTCTCAGACATAGGAAGATGGAAGGAAAAAAGATTGAATTGAACCTAGATGTACCCCTTGACTCAGAAAATGACAGCTCAATGCTAAGGTCATCCCTGCTTCTAGCATCTAAATAAACAACCCAGACTCAGTGCCTGACCTACTTACTACAACCTGGTACCTCTCCTCAGGCCTAGTTCCTATCTCCTGCTAATCAGCCTCTCTGAGTCAAGATCCCTGCACCTGCCCTCTTCAGACACTCGATGACATATTAGGAGGATGAGTGAGTGATTGAGGGATGAGTGAATGACAGTCTACCAGTGTAGACCCTCCCTCATTCTTTGTGGACAAAGTCTCAACACCTATCTGTATCACTAGTGCTGTTCTTCTCTCTGGTCTCCCTTGGTCTGCCATCACTACCTACTATGAAGTCACCCTGATTGAGTCAGCAATCTTGGAATGTAAACTGTGCATATTCTTATGGCTGATGTACTCATTCTTACTACTTTCAGAATGTATTAGGCATCACAAATAAAGGGAAATATTTTTAAAGGTTTTTATCTCTTATAAGATCCACATATCTTTGATTCACCACTAATTCTCATGCTCTAAATATCAATACTACTAAGTAATATTATGCAGGATTCATTACACACCAGTATGCAAAAACAAATATGTGCTTTGATTTATCCTACATTACTCCTGTTAACTTTCTCAACAAGTTATTTAGTTGCTACTTTTAATTTCAAAAGTAGGAAACAAGAGTCAACCTAGTCTATTTCAAAGATGCCAAAAGAGCTTCAGAATGTACTGATGGGCCTTAACATAACCTTCAAAGGACATGGAGGTCAGAGTTAAGAAGATGCACCTGTCAATGCTAGGATACCACCGAGTAGCAGGTAGCCTTCCCAAAGGGTGACATACACTCACCCTCCCACCCGTCACACACAACAATCTATTATTAATAGCCAAAGTGGCAGTTCTGTTGGTGACTCATTAAGTAAGCTGATTCATGAAGGCTGAACATAGGCAGACCTGACTAAGGGAATCATTTGCTGGATTTAATCAATTATTGGGCTCATCAAATGTGATTACTGAGCCACATCAAAATCCAACTGGAAGAAGGCATTAGACACTTGGCGGGGGAAATAACTTCTTGCTTTGCCTTGCAACAAATAGAGGCCTCTCTACTAATGACAGCGTGATATCTACTTTGTCAATAACTACATATAGATTGGCATCCTGAACTGTCTTCCTCCTGACATCCAGAATATTGTTGAGTCATTTTCCTGTTTGAAGAAAGGCCTAAAATATTTTAAAAACATATATTTTAAAAATAACTGTAAACAGGAAGAAAACAGAAAATATTCTATTGTATTAGACTATTGTTCTATTGTATCAGACTTCAATGTGCCCATACTTGCAAGACCCTGGAATAGTAAGTAAATAGCACAGGCTGTGTTTGTGATCTTGTGAGAGAAGAGTAGGATAATGCAAGTTTCCTCCAAAAGACCTAATTGTTCCAAGTGACCTTCAATACTGAGATTAGAACACTCACCACATTGTATCATAATTAATTTTTTCACCTCTATCTCACCTACAAGCCAGTATACCTATTCATGGAGGCATTTTTTACTTATATTTTTATTTCCAGTGTGCACTAAACTATAGCAACATTAATTGCTAAATAAGTTTTTTGTTAAATCGGAAGGTTTTTGTAAAGTACTATGCATATGACTATCAATGTAATATGATTATCAAAAAAAATTTAACTGAGGTTAATTGCTCACAGTAATGTCTCCATTGATGAGTCAGATACAATTAGAACCAGAACTTGTATTTAAATTATCTAAGCAGAGCTATAGTTAATAACAAATAAACAAAAACCTTATGCTAATGAGGGTTTCATTATCTGTTATGGCTTAAAACGCCAATTTTTAACCACCCTGACCAAATAGCCACAGAGCAAACATCCAAAGACCAGCCTTGTGCCTGCAGAGATCCTTCAAGTTTGTGGACACATCTGCCTTGTGTCTCTGCTTCTGAATTATGCTAATTGATCACAGCAGCCCCTAAACACACTGAAATAGAGGGGTGTGTGTGTGGAGGGGGGGACAGTTATAATATAGATTCAGCTTGATAATTTCATCTCTGACAGTAATTCCTTTCTTCAAGGGCAATCCAAACGTATTTGATTATTTCTAGGTGTTTGTGAGTATTTTGTATATTGTCCAACATGCTTTCTAAGACATACAGCTTCTCTGAGCCAGACCTGATAACTTGAAGCTAAAGGTGTATTAAAAGAAACCTTTTACCAAAAATTTTACAGGGGAGCAGGTTTACTGTGTAATCCTCTCTAGCTGACAAATTGCTATTTTTCCACTTTAGCAAGTCTCTGGAAATGACTGACTCTCATGGACAAAACTCATTCACAGGGCAAAAGGAGGAGTGCTCCTCTTAATCATGAGAGTCTGAAATCCGATTCAATAAGGCATTCTGTTCAAGGATCCTACCAGTCCAGAGCCCTTCTAACATTACTCCTTCCACTGGAATTCTGGTCTTGGAAGAGATGAGTACATTTCCATTAATGCTTAAGTGAGACTTAGAAGCACCAGAATCATCAAAACATTCCCTTGGGTGAAGATCTGCCTTGTACTTTATGAATTACTTAAAGAAAGATAACAATGTCTATTGAGCGGTAGTAGAAAGATTAATTTGAAAGCAGGTGGATTTTTTAAACATAGTTTTAAAAGATAAATAAATATTTCTGTGAAATGAAATGAAACAGCAAGAAAATGGTAAAGACAGGTAGATTATTTATGTATGCTGGGCTATCTTCCCTTGTTACTTAAATCAAATCTATTCCATCTAAAACTTTTGAACAGAACATTTATACCATTTACTTTTCCCACATGAAGTCACCAGCATTATTTGACTAATGATTAAGTGAAGTCAAATAATTACACTTAGAATTCAGTTGAGTCCACACTAATGTATTTATCCCTAACATGAAAAAGAAATCATTGCTACTCCCACTCGAAATGAATCATGAAGTAGGCAAGCATACATTCAAACAGACTAGCACCTGACTGCAAGGGGCGGGTGTCAAAATACATACAAAATTGCCTACCATGCATCAAACAAGAATCCACCTACTCTGAATCTACAGATCCCCAAGAAGGGCCTCGAGCAAATTCACTCTGAAAAAGTTTGGAAGTTTCTACCTGGATTTAAAAAGTCCACAATTTTTTTTTTTTTTCCTGTAATGAAGATTGAACTCAGGGGCACTCAACCACTGAGCCACATCTCCAGCCCTGTGTTGTATTTTATTTAGAGACAGAGTCTCTAAATGCTTAGTGGCTCACTTTTGCTGAGGCTGGCTTTGAATTCCATCCTCCTGACTCAGCCTCCTGAGCAGCTGGAATTACAGGCATGCACCACCGCACTCGACAAGTCTACAATTTTTAAATGCTTCTTTCAACAAGAGATATAATATATGCTATGGTATATGCCCCCCTTATCATGAATTTGGATGAATTTTAATGGATTAGCTTAAACAATAAGATACAACAGAAGTAACTGTCAATTTCTGTGCCCAGGTTGCAAGTAAGAGTCTAGCAGCTTCTACTTCCTGTCACTTAGGGCACTTGGCCTAAGAAGCCACAAGAAGGCAATCACTAACACTATTCCTGCAGTAAGAATTCTAAGAGATATGGAGATATCTGTGTGGTGATATCCCGGAAGATAAAAGCCATGTGCAGAGACAGAAAAAGAGAAAGAGGGGGGGTAGGTTGGGTGCAGGGGCAGGAAGACATGGAGCCCCAAGGGCCCTGATGTGAATGAACACACTGTCTTGGAAGTAACTCCTCCATCCCCAGCAGCCGCAGCTGTCACCAGTTGGATCACATTCAAACCACCCCTCCAAGTCCTTCCTGAATTCCTGACCCATAAAACTGCCAGCAAAATAAAATGGTGGTTTGAAGCCACTAAGTTGGAGATTTTTTATTATTATTATTCAATGATATAGTCACAGAGCATGAATCTATTTCTTACGAAAAAATATTAAAAAGAGATCAAACTTCTCCTTTATTAATTTGCATTTTAAATGACTTTCAATGAAGCGGGCAGTCTGGTGTTTTTCTTTTAATTTTATGATATCATAAAAATGACAACAGCATTCACCTCAGATATGCTTTCAGAAAAGTCAACATAGTAATTTTAACCTTGACAGATTTGAGCAGCTCTTATAAAACTCCCTCTCACCTGTCTCTTTATCTCACATTGAAAGAAAATTGAGGCAACTCTGAAGTGCCTTATACCTCAGGTTACCTACATGTAAAGATGATAAATTACCTTTTACTCCTGAAGACCATTGTACCCTCTAATCTGAGTGATTAATTTACATCCTGCTCAGTGGTTCACATGCAATTATGACCGTGAGTTCAACGAACCTGAACAAGACAGAACTGTCTAGCCATCTGTATAAGCTGACTATATTTAGAAAAGTATAGCAACCTCCAGGAAGCCTTCAAAGTTTTCACTCATTTTCCTCCCAATGTTTAATGTACTCTATGTTGCATACTAAATTATCTAGCACTCCTTTGGACTATCGACTTTATTTGGAAACCACAGGACACAGGAATCTCTACCCCAGGAGATGATCATCATTAAAAAAAGTGGGATTAAAACTGTCATGCAAAAATGCCACTGTTGAAAGGTATTGGCACATTTTGAACTGCATCAGTGCTTTTTGGTTTGGTTTTGTTTTAATCTGGATCGTGGGCTTCCAATGCTTGGCAAACAACAAGCCTAAGCAATTCTATTTCTTTGCAACGTGCTTTCCAAACTCTTCTCAACAACACAGAGTAAATATTTTGTCACTTGCATTATTTATATTACAAAAGCTTCTTCTTAATGAGAGGCCACCGAGACTAGAGTGGCTGATGCTAGAACATTATTTTAATTAAATATATTAATCATAAAACAGTACTCTTGTGAAGTTTTTTTCATGAGATCATGCCACTCCAATCCTGTCTCTTCCAGAATTCATTCAGACTTCCTGGAAAAGCCCTGAGCAGAATCACATGATGCTATCTGGTACATAAAATAGGGAGCCTATATATTACAGAACAATAGTTTGGTTTATATTTTAATTGTCTCAGTACCAAGTTGTGTGTAATATAGTTGAGGCACTTCTCCCTGATGCCATTACCAATAGTCTGGGGAAAAAAATCAATTTAAAAATTCAGTAAGAAAAGCAGTTAGTATCATACATTCAACAACATTTTCTCAGGGGCTACTGTACGCCGAGCACTATGGCAGACAAAGCAAACCCCAGAAGGCACAGTATACATGTTGCCCACCATTAGTCAGGAAGGAAGGATAAAAAGATGAGGGCTCACAGGAGCATATAAAAGGCAGACATCAGAGTATTAACCAAGGGTCAGGTGGGGAAAAGGGAACAGCACATGAAAAGACACTGGAAGAATCAGCACAGCGTTTTGAGAAAACCCAATGTGTTATCCTAACAGGCCATGTCTATCTACTCTGGTATCCCAGGGAATGCTGAATTAATATTTTGTCCCCCTCACTCAGGAAAGCTTCAGAGAAGTACACTGACCACAAGTTTACCAAAGTTCCTCCTAAAAAAGCATTTGTGATCATCGGGACCTTTGGAAGCAAAACTTGGCTGGAAGTTCATAGTTCATGTTTAGAGGACAAAGAGTGACACTGAAAGTGGCAAGAGATGATGCTGGGAAAATAAGAGTTCATTAGAGGCCTTAAATGCCATTATTGTCCAGTTAAATTTATGAACATGAATCATCATAAAAAGCAAAGTATATGCAAGATGAACCAATGAATGAAATAGGGGAGATGGTGGATGCGTTGATTTGCTTGACTGTAATAATTATTTTACTGTGTTTATGAAAGCATCATATTGTATACTTTAAATATATTTAATCAAAAAATAAAGCCCATTAACCACGAAAAAATTCCATCATGATGCACCTGATATTTCCTAATCTCATTTCATTATTCTCTTTGGGAACCGGAACCCCACTCGCCCTGCCCATGGCCGCATGCTCCTCCAAATCAGCAAAAACCAGCAAAGGGCACTAACAGGGACTTGAGATCACAACCACACAGAAAAATGGGCTCCTCTTTGGAGCCAAGACTCCACACACCTGGTAAGTCATTTTGGAACTATAAATACAAAAGACACAAGTCCAAAGTTTAACAGCCCCATGGGTCAGAGCCAGTGTCCACCTGATCCCTTCAAGACTCCTCATACCAAAGGATCTGCAAGGCACAGCGTAGAGCCAGGCCAGGCCTCATCTTTATACATCCCCTCTTCCATGCAATGGGGACATGAAGGAGAGGATAGATGGTATTCTACTTCAAATTACTTTCCCACAGTCCAATCAGAACACCAGCATTGCCCTTAAAGGAACTGGTACCTCTGCCATGAGCTCAATAGCCCCCACCAACCAAAGTCAAGGTTTTAGTCGACTCACTAGATGGCACAGCTGTAGCCAGCTTTTGGATCCACGGGATCCACTCCCGTGGGCAGTGATCCACCCTACTGTGCTGTGCTAGGTGCCTGTAACCAATTTTTAATTACAGCAGTAGTAGCGATCCCGAAATAAAGCAAACAATTCACTGAGAAGGAACCAAGACACTGTTTATTACAATTCCAGTCAAATATGAGCCATATTTGCCAAGAGCTATGCCACCAATGACTCAGCCAACCCTGGCCCCAAAGCTCCCCATTTTCAGAAAGATACTCTTACCTCTGGGACGTTTTCTTATATTTCCTCCTGTAGGAAAAGAAGCACAAATACACATCAGAAAAGGCTTATGGCAGGTAGTGGGAGTAAGAGAAAGCTTGAGTGGGGGATGGGTACTGAGATCAATACCTCTAGGGGTTCCCTCAGTAAAGGGGGAACTAGGTTTCAAAGCCTAGTTAAAAGTTTGGGGTTGCTGTGTTATACTATGGTCAGATGTATATAACTTTAGCCTTAGTAGTGAAAAATAGCATCAAGAGCCCAATGGCTCTGCTCCTATGCTCTTCCAGCCCCCTTTGAAGGGCACTTGGCATGTTGGTTGAGGTTGAGCTTAAAGACAACAAGATCCAGATTCCAATCTCAGTCCTTCCATCTACAAGGTTCACGGGGTAGTGGCAGAGTAAATAGGTAGAGGCTGGTAAAACATTTATTTTGACTGGAACTTATTAAATGGTCAATAATTATTAGTTATTTGTCTCTTCACTATTGTTGGTATTATCCACATCATCGAGTGTTATGGTTCCTTTTTTTAAAAAAAATTGGGCGGGGGGGGGGGGGGGGGGTTGTGGATATAGGACCCAGGGCCTCAAGCATGCACCCTACCTCTGAGCTACACTCCTAACCCCAAGATGAACTTTTTAAAATATAAACATGTAATCATGCAACCAAACCATGAGATCAGACATAAGGTCTTCAAAGAAGTGGAGAAGGGTAAAATGAGAAAAAAATCTAGAAGGAAATGGTGGAAGCAAAGTTAGGAACTTGCTAGTGACCCATAGGGCACTGCCCTGGGAAGCAGAAGAGGCCCAGGTCTAGCCCACCTCTGCCACTGACATCGTCAGTTAGTCTTTAGCAAATCTCTTATGCTTTGGGCTTCTTGACCCAGCAAGTGCAGATAGTCTCATCGGCCCTGACTATTTCACCTAGGTCAGAGTGGCATTAGAGGGAAAATGGCCACAAAGGTATGTTGACCCTGTCCAGATGTTCTTCATATGTTTTGTCAACTGGGCAGACGCACAAAAGAGTGCTAACAAGCTCTCAGTGGGTGGATTAGAGGAAAGGAAGAGATAGGAAAGGATGATAAATCTCCTTGAAGCATCTCCAGGGAGTTCTTCCCTGTTGTTCTTAGTTCCACATCTGCCTGCCCATTATAGTCACTGCACCTAGAATAGCCACGCCACTCACTTGCTAATTGGAACCATACATCATGTGTTTTAAATCAAACAAAGAAAAGCACAGAGGCTTCAGGTTCAAAATCACTATGGCCTGTTACATCTCTGTTAAATCAAAAGCATGCTCGGCATTAAGTTAGGTATTAGGTAAAGAAACCAGCATGCATGCAAAACAGACCCTACCATGCACAGACTTCGCCACATATGTATTGATATCTATTTACCTGAAAGGAAACAAACTAGAACATTAACGTAATACCAAGACACTGGGTTAATGGATTTCATTTCTACTTTTATGAAGTTTTAAAATTTTCTTTAAGGAATGAGTATCATGATCATGATTAGAAAAATGTCTAAAACTATGCATAAACATACATATTCTATGGCAGTCAGGCCAGAACAGTGTCCTTGGCTTCTACTTAGAATCCCAACTGATTCTATCAGCAGAGGATATCTTCTGAGATTAGAAGACAACCTTTGCTCCTGGCTTCCAAAGAATTTTCTCAGCATTTCCCAAGCATCATACAAAGTCACATATAGAGATATAAACATATATAGGAAAATACAGGGAGGAAGGTTCACTAAACCAGTGGTTAAGGCTTGGGCTGTAGAACAAATGACCCATTATGGTTTGGAACTAAAAACGTCCTCCAAAGAGCTCATGTGTTGTGCAATATTCCAATATTCCAAGAGATCAGAAGATTCAATTATTGAATTCAATAAAGATTGAATTGAATTCTCAACATTGGATTAATCCATTTGATGAATTAATCATTTGTATGGACTATGGGTGGTAACTACAGGCAAGTAGTGCATGGCTGGAGGAATTAGGTCAATGGGGACATGGCTTTGGACTCTACCTCTCCCTGCCTCCCTCCTCCACCCTTTCTCTCTCTCTCCATACATGTGCATGATCTCGATCTCTCTCTCTCCTTCCCAGGTGCTATGAGCTGAATAACTTTCCTTTGTCATATGTTGTACCACAATGTTCCACCTCACCTCGGGCCCAGAGAAATGGAACCATGAGCCAAAACTAAACTTTTCTCCCTTGTTCTTGTTCTCATCAGGTACTTTGATCACAGTAACAGAAGGCTAACACACTATCAATCTTGGCTCTGGCAATTAAATCTATAATGTTGGAACAGTTATTCAACCTCCTTGAACCTTAATTTCTTTATCTGTAAAGTGGGAACGATCAGAGCACTTCTCTTGGGATCTTATTATGAGAAATAAATGAGATAATTCATCTGAGCATCAACTTCCCAAGGGCAGGTTCTTTATGTGGCTCCCTTCTACATGCCAGTGTCTAAAACAGTGCCTTGTTCTCTCTCCTAAAACTGAGATAAATGAGCTTCTCTCTCTCTCTCTCTCTCTCTCTCTCTCTCTCTCTCTCTCTCTCTCTCTCTCTCTCTCTCTCTCTCTCTCTCTCCTGAATCCTGTCACACTGACATCTTACCCTCTCCAGGCAGTAACCACAAACACAGTTCTCACATGCAAGCACAGAGCACATGCACTGTGGTGTGATCCACATCCTTCACCTCAGTAGCACCACAGTCCAATAAACTAAGCTAAAGAACCTCTAGTAAGGCTGAAAAAAAAAAAAACATCAAGATTGTTGAAGGACCAAAGGACAAGAGGGCAGTCAGGCCAGAATGGTGCCGTTGGCTTCTACTTAGAATCTCAACTGATTCTATCAGCAGAGAATATCTTCAGAGATTAGAAGAAGACAACCTCTGCTCCTGGCTTCCAAAGAATTTTCCCAGATAATTTCCCAAGCACCATACAAAGGCACTGCTGGGAGTGCTGAAAGAACCAAAGAGGAACAAAAATAAGAATAGCTTCATTTTCAACACCTAATTGTAATAAGCACTTAAACATGGCTCATCCTCATAACTCCAAAAGGTCCACTCTGTGAAAGAATTTGAATTCTAGAAAGTTATGGCATGCACCTTAAGTCTTATTGTGTTATAACAAAAAACACAAGAAATAGCTCAAGGAAAATTTGCAGAAGAGGTAGTCTTGACTGATGGGTAAGATTTCAACAAGGAAACAATCCAACAAGCAGGGGAAACTGCAGAGAAATAGCAACAAATAAAGCTGAAAAGTGTAAAGACAGTGTTAATCAGGAAAAGTGAGAAATTTATACTTTTAAACAAAGACAATATCTGTGGGGGAGAGGTGGCCTCTTCTATGCACCCCTTTTTTGTGCTCCAACAACAGGCTAACACCTAGCACACACCATACTCCACTGCACCACATCGTCTCACTATGACTACATGGAGAGGCAGCCGGGCTCTGGACGGTCATAGACATGGTTGAAGACTTCACCCTCCCAACTGGGAGACCTCATGCAACTCTGTGCTAAATCAAGCTTTGGTTTCTATATCTATAAAAGGATAGAATGACCTCAGATTGAGATAGGTATGAAATTCACCAAGTGTCATACCTGCCATGTCTTAGGTTTGGATCTCGAGTGTCTCAGGTTTGGATCTCGTGTGTTGAAGGCTTGGTCTCCAGTGCAGCAAGCCGCAGAAGTGAGGCTTTGGAAAGTGATTGGATCACCAGGGCTCTGACCTTATCAGTGGATTAATCCATTGATGGCTGAATGGATGACTGTCAGGTAGTAGAAACTATAGGCAGATGGGGCATAATTGAAAGCAGCAGCTCAGCAGAGGTGTGCCTTTGGGGACTATATCTTGTCTCAGGTCTCTTTCTCTTTCTCTCTCTACTTCCTGGCTGCCATGAGCTGAGCATCTGTCTTTCCTCTACCCC
The DNA here is from genome assembly GCF_021218885.2 of Marmota monax. Taxonomy (NCBI): domain Eukaryota; kingdom Metazoa; phylum Chordata; class Mammalia; order Rodentia; family Sciuridae; genus Marmota; species Marmota monax. Next base: position 4,576,436 of record NW_026694821.1, read on the forward strand.
ACTTTAATGTTCTGCCTCAGCTCAGGCCACAAAGCAATGGAGTCAGCAAACCATGAAGTGAAATCTCTGAAACCATGAGCCAAAATATATCTTTCTTCCTCTAAGTTTTTTTTTTCTCAGGTTTTTGTCATAGTGATAAAAAGCTGACGACCACGCCATGTGAGGGGCATTCTAAAACTTCTAGGCCCTTTTACATTAGGAATCCCATCAGATGGATCTCTGTATGTGTCCCAGAGGGCTTGTACATCAACTGGCACATGATTGGCAAAAAACACACACACACACATACACACACGTAGGTGTGTATGTATGTATGCAGAACAGATATACATACACATATATATGCTAAATAAATGAATTATTTGCAACTGCCATCTACATGTGTCAAAATACAGGTCATGCCTCAAGAATGGGATCCTAATTACAATAAGTTATACTCCACGTATTTATGTCAAAATACACTCTACTGTCATGCATACCTAAAAAGAACAAATAAAAAAGTAGAAGTTGTGCATTTGAAAAACTCAGGGAAAGGGACTCACACTCCCCACCTCCATAGTTGTGTTCTTGGCCACACACATTGTAAAGATTCCCCTTATCATCTTTGCACTTGTGACTCCTAATGGTGGCAATGTGTTACACTAATGGCAAAAATGACGGCTTGTCCACTATCTGCTAGTGTTTCTCCCTAACTCTCCTAATATGGAGCATGTGGCAAATGGCAGCTGCTCAATACATTGTTGTTAAATGAATGAATAATCTTAGCAAGACATTTATTTTTTTTTAAAAAATGCTTTCTCTTTGTCCATTTTCTTTCTGTTCAGTGATGATTTACTAAGTAAATAAATGCATTATTTGCAGCTGCCATCTACATTACTAAGTAAAATAAAGCTATCTACCATAGCCTTGATGGGAAAGGCAATGAATGAGAGAGCTGGGAGCGCCCAGCTGTTGAGCCTCTTCTGCTCCATGCCTGGCAGGGAAATTAGCTCGCTTGACCCTCTGCAAACCCTAGGAGATTTAACCCACTTCACACTTGATGGAAATGAGGCCCAGAGAAGGTTTGTCATTTGCCTAAGGATATAGAATCTTAAAGTGTCTGAGACAGAATGCAAGTACTGAAGCCTTCAAAGAAAATTGAGGAAATGATGCCAAGAAGTCCAAAGATTCCAGGAGGAAACTTTGATACTAGACAAAACAAACAAAACCAATAACAATAAAGCAGAAGGGATTCTTCCCATCCAAATGCAGGAAACGAGCCAGAAGAGAAACCCAGTTTATCCTTGGCCTTTTGTTTTTTTTAAGAACAGAATTTATCCCTGACTCACTACCTGAAAAATATAAAGAGATTGCTTTTGGTTTGTTTTTCAAGCTAACTTTAAATTTACAATTTTTTTGAAATTGGAAATAAGACAGCACAAATCTCAAGACTCATGTTGCTAGACTGAGCTGATATGGAAAGCAGAGCATGGCCAAGAACTGCTGTGCTCCGGGACCCCGCTAACCTGGCAGCCCTGTGGAGGATGGAGAGAGCCCGGCTCATGCTGCAGGAGGCAGCTTATCTCCTGGAGGCCAGGCCCAGCACAGCACCTCAGAGGAGGTCCATGGCAGTGCTTTTTGCAAACTATCCACCAAAATGAGCTCTTTTTTCTCTCTCTCCTTTTCTTTTTTTCTCTTTCTTTTATACAGACACATACACATTCATGGTGCACAAAAGGAGTTCCATTTGTTTTTCTGTTTTTGTTTTATTTAAAAGAGAGGCATTACATATAGTGCTTAAAATCATGTGCCTGAGCTTAATCTCTTCTCCAACTTAACGTGTCCAGTAAGCTGTGCGACCTTTACCAACGTAAATGACTTTCCTCATCATCAGTTTCCTCCTCTAAACAAATCTGGGTAACAATAATACCCACTTCATATACTGATGTGAAGTTCGATGTGATGAGGACCATAAAGCATTTAGCACAGAACTAGGCGTTCAGTAAGTGTTCAAGAAAGGGCCCAGTACTGCATTAATAACGATGGTAGTACATAAATAATAATGGTATTATAACTCAATCCATTTTTTCAAATTTTGTTTGAAAAAACAGCCTTTCAGTGATTTAAAAAGTCAAGAAAAAAGTTGAAGATTGCTTTTCTAAAATACAAAAACTGTTGACTTCTAATTCTCCTTATCTTGGAACAGTTGAACCACAAAGAAAGCAGGGTCTAATCTCAGTCCCATTCAGAGGAGGATAAGCTAAAATCCTGCCTGGCTTTCCCCAGGCCCACAGGACCCTGAAGCCTGTCCACCCTGACCCTGTTCCTACATGGGTCCCAGCTAACCTAGTACTGCCACACACTTTCTTCTAATGGCAAAGCTGAGCCACTGCTCAGAAGGTAGAAGAGAAGAAAATAAAACTGGGGGTTGATGAACTGAAGAACTCAATTATCCTTAGAAATGCCTAAAATTGTTTTAACAAAAATGCTTTTATCGATAACTCTAAGCGCTGAGCTTAGCATACTGCTCACACAGCATCCTACGTATTCTCGGCAGTAACTCAGCACATGGCTCTCCTGTGCTACTCCTGGAATTATTGATTGATCCACATTCATTTACCTCTTAAGTATATTAAAAGACTGCTGGTCTTCACTGAAAATCAATGTCTGTTTAAGTCTGGAGTGATTCAACAGAACTGTGGCTTGTCCAGGAAGTATCAAATTGTGTGTGTGTGTGTGTGTGTGTACGAACACCTGTGTACAGAACAGGGAAAGTGAGCTCCAAAACCTCCCCTTGAAGGCTTCAGCCCATTTACATCCAGCGGATCACATTCTGACAAGCGGATCCTGACACAGGAGCAAGGAGAACTGACCCCCAATATTTTTTAAGGTTTCCCAAAGCTCTTCTTGGCTGTGTCGTCTAGGAGAACTTCATGATCCTGAACTTCACCTTATCTCTCCTGGCCCCCATCAAGGAAAGAAAGGATGAAACTAAGCAAGGCTAAGGGGTGATTCCATAGCAAGGACAGAGCTACCTGGGTCAGAGGAAAAACTAGCAGAGAAAAAAGAAAAAGAACCAACAGGAAGGTAAGAACAAGGTTGCTTTTAAGGGACTCTGGTAGCTAGGACTTTCCAAACCACTGGGAGCACCTGCAGTCAGATGAAAATATCAAGTGCTTCAAATTCAAGCAGATGATTTGGGAAATGTTTCTAGTGGCCTGAGTAAGTGAGAGTCGACCAACCACTGATGCTAAATTATGAAGCGCCTGGCAGTCTTTCCCTTTTTCAAAGTGAGTATCTTTTAGCAAGAGCCATATGGGTGCTGCAATAATGAGGTTTATAAATAGGCTTAATATTGCAGCGAGCTGGCTTTGAGAAACCAAAACTCGGGCTCTGCTTCAGGTTGACAGCAAGACACCTCCCAGTTGGGCATAAGAAGACTTTTGTGTATGGGAGATGGGACAGGAAATAACTGCATGCACACAGAGAAACTCGGCCTCCTGTGTACCCTGTGTATCCTCTCCCACCGGAGAGGATCCTGTATCCATCTTTGCCCAAAGAGACCACCCAGCTGCTGACACACAATCAGACAGCTGTGGAAATCTTGAGTGTCAGCTCTCAGTTCCCTTGAGGGAAAGGAGGAGGCTGAGGACAGACTCGGAGACAAAGGAGACAACAACACTTATGTAGCTAACTACATGTTCTCACGAAGCTGATCATAGACATCTCACTTGTGGGAAAGTGGATGGAGAAAAAATACCACAAATAACCATGAAAGGAGCCAGGATCAGAATGATCATCTGATCCTCAGGTTTTGTTTTTCATTGGCATGCACAGTGTAGACTGGATATGTCTAGAAACTTCTACCAAATCCATCTTACATAAACTAATCTCCAGGCTGCTGAGAATGGGAGGTCTTTACATTTACTTTTCTTTCTGATGATTTCCTTTCTGTGATGCATGTTAATACCTAGAGTTATAAAGATATACGTACATATTGATTCTTTGCTACTTTTTCCAATATTTTGAACAATAAATGCCAATGAGAAAATACATATAAACTTTTGATCTCCTGACACCTTCCACCAGAATATTTAGGGACAGGGAAAAAGATAATAGATAAAAATAACCTCCTCTATTACTAGCTCAAACATTTCTTAACAAAATGAAATACCATGTGCATGATGATTCTATTTTCCTGCCCAAAGATCCAAGGCAAGAGAAAATAAATTTAAAAAACAATGAAATGATATAAACTCATTTTCACCTGGAACAACTCAATCATTAAGGAAGAGTTTTTGTTTAAATTTTCAAGGGGATTTTTTCTGCCAGGACTTCTATTGGGGAAAATTATGTTAGGGCCTCCCACCCTCTCTTTGAGCCTTCATAGAAAAGGATGCCCCTATTCAGGGACAGACATCCCCCAAAGACACAACACATTAATGGATTTAGCCAGAAGTGAAGAGATCAAAACCAAATGAAAGACACCTTTTGCCAGTGTGGTTTGGGGTTCAGGAGAGTGAACAGGAAAAAAAAGGAGAATGCTAATCAGAATCAGAGGTGTAAACAAAACCATCAGTTTTCTACTCACTCCTGGGAGTAGGTTGTCTATCTAGTAATTGCGGGCAGGGGCAAGTGAGCCTTCGAGGAGATGGTAACCTAATCCAAACCAAACAAGCCCACAGGAGGCACCTTCTGAAACCTTACCAACTCACAGAAAATCCACACTGTGGCTGTGTCCTGTGGCCCCTTCCTTGTCCCCCACCCCACACTCCTCAAGCAAACCTGGCTCTACCTAGTTCTCCCTCCACAGCCCCTCATCTGCCTGCTAACAGCTGGCCAGACACCGAAATCCAAGACTTTTCGTCATGCCTGCTTCTTGCCTGAGCCTGGATTAAAAATTCTGGTACTTGGATTACTGTCTAAGAGGCCCCCAAATAGGATCCCTCCTCACAGAAAGCTGAAATCTTCCCTTGGAAAGCAAGGTGTCTTGAGCAGCTCAAACACTGTTACTTTGCCCTCCAGCTAAAAATCCATTGCTTAAATCCAGGCAGTGAGCTAATCGGTGGGACCAAGGGGGCGGGAAATGGAAAGGTTTTCAGAGAAAGAAAATAGAAAGTAAATGTCACGCTTATTGAAGTTCAAGTAGTACGTTTTTTTGCATAAATGATTTATTCCTCTATTCATGCATTTACAACCACTTGCTGTGGTATAAATACAGCAAATCTGTGTGGGTGGGAATGGAAAAGATGTCGGTGACCTCCTTCCTGGGAGCCCAGCTCTTATTTAAATAAACATCAATGAGAAAGGCTGAAAACAAAAATCTCTCTTAATATCTGTGACAGCGCTGCCAAAGTGGGGATAAAATCCAAAGGCTTACGACCAAACCTCACTCTTCATTCATATCCCTGTAATTAAAGGCGGCTTGGTAGGTTGGTTGGTTGGTTTGTCTTCATTGAATTATTCAGAGTTGCTTCAATTCTCTGCTTTGTTTTTCTCCATGTAGAATCAGCCAGAATAAAAACTGTTATCTTCTGCCAAGTTGAACTTCAGTGACAGTTTAATTTTTTCCTAAGCCTTTCCTGTCCACTGCAGTAGCTAGCACTCCTTCCCTCTCTCGACCCATAGGCCATTCCTACCAATGCTCAGCAAAACCTGCTCCTGGCAGAGAGCAGCTGTTGGTCACTGAAACTTCCAGGTGAATTCCAGTTAATGTCACAGCTCCCTGAGAGCAAAGGGCCTTCCTGTTTCCTCTAAAATCCTGTCTCATAGTATCATCTTCTGCATAAGGCTCTCTGAGCACTTATGTAAATCTAAAACAATATAAATATGACAAAATGAGGAGCTGGGCATGATGGCACATGCCTGTAATCCCAGCAGCTTGGGAGCCTGAGACAGGAGGATTGTAAGTTTGAGGCCAGCCTCAACAACTTAGGCTCTAAGCAACTCAGCAATACTCTTGTCTCTATATAAAAAGGGCTGGAGATGTAGCTCTGTGGTTAAGTGCCCCGGGCTCAATCCCCAGTACCAAAAATAAATAAATAAATAGATGAATAAATAAATAAATAAGACAAAATGAAGCCATTGTTCAAGAAACAGGGCAGGAGGAGGGGAGACTAGCAGATGTATTCCTTGGACCCATTTTGAGCTCCTCCACCAAATGATATCAAATGAGCATTGGAACTAAATTTTCCTGAGCTAAAGTAGTTACTTGCACTGAAATTATGCCAAAGCTCTCAGCAATGGGTGCTTTGAACAATTCTATCATTTCCGTCTAACAATTACCAATTTCAGCTAGTTGTTCCATAGACAGAATGGCAGTTTTAAACAACATTTATGATGCTCAATTTCTGATCATCAATCCTTACATTTCACAAATGAGTTACATGAGACCTTATTAATTAAAATGTTTATAGTTTCTCACAGTGAGCGGACAGGATTTCCAGTAATGACTCCCTAGAACAGTATAGAGTACAAAATAAAATCTATTTATGGATCTTAATTTGAAGGTATTATAGAACCCCTCAGAATTATTCTTAGGCAAGAATCAGAGAAGTAGAAAAAAGAGGTGGTGGGGTGGGCGGTATTAATCTGAATTTAAACCACTCCTAAAACACATTTGGAAGTAGCTTTCAAAGATTAATCTTGGGCTGAGGCTGTAGCTCAGTGGTAGAGCACATGCCTAGCATGTATAAGGCACTAGGTTCGATACTCAGCACCACATAAAAATAAGTAAAAATATTATAAAAAAGCAATAACATTAAAAAATATATTAATCCTTACTACCACATTTACTAAGTGTATTTCCAGAGAGTAGGAAATGTCCACGTTATTTAAGGATTTTGGTTATTTGGAATCTGGACAAACCTGATTTTCCGGGTTCAGAGAGTTTCCACCTAGCCAAGCTTTACCACACCCCTCTACATTGTCCTGGGCTCTGGGCTTCAGATATTAGCTGCCTAGCTCCTGCTCTGTACCTCCCAGAAGTGCCTGATGAGGGTTTCAACCCTTTTGGGCTTCCTTGGTAACAGCCTCTTTCTGCCCTTAGAATGCTGAGAAGGATCCCACTCACTCCAGGCTGCTGTCTCTGTGCCAAACCTTCATTGTGCTGGGCATTACACGAAGAAGTCAACATAAGAGCCTCAACAAAGCTATGTACTGTAATTACTAGCTGGGCTTTCCCATTATCTTGAACAAGCAAATGCCAATGAGAAAATACATGTAAACTTCTGGTCTCCTAGCACCTTCCTTATATTTAGGCTGTCAGGCTAAACTGTATGCTTTCAACATGTGAGATTCGTAGTAATATTTATTTATTCAGCATCACTCACACACACACACACACACAAACACAAACACACACACACACACACACACCACACAGAGAGAGAGATTTTTTTCCTTCATACTTTGTGGCATTATACATTATATCTCTAACCCAGACCTTTCCTCTGATCTGCAGGTCCATTTACCCAATTGCTCATGCTTCACTGTATCTCCCTCAGGGGGTGTGCTCCTGCAGGTCCCTAATATTCAGCATATCCAAATAACTCATCATCTCTATTCTACTGCACCCACAGCCAAACCTGCAAACTTGTGCCCCTTGGTGACCTTGATCTAAGTCAACAGCACCTGGAAATTCAAGCTAAAACCTGGATTTTAGATCACACCTTATTTTCTCATCCACTATATCCAAGTCCTGTTGGGCCTACTTCCCCTAAAGTCCTCAAATCCATCTCTACAAACAATGGCTTCCTGGGGGACTCAGGACCCTGGTGCAATGAGGCAGAATCTGGTCCCTCTCCAGCTGTGTCTCCTGCCTGAGATCTCCTTATTCTCTATGCTGAGGCCACTGGCCTTATTTCTTTTTTCTCAGAGGTATCATATTCCTTCCTGTCTTGAGTACCCTAGAACACTCTTTCCTGATTTTTAAGTACTATGTACTTAGTCTTCATATCTAACCTTGAATCTTACCCTTCAAAGGTGAGATTTAAGATTAACCTGAATATTGAACCAGCTTTGGACCTTCTCTTTATAAGTTTTCACAGTATCCTGTATGTCTTTGTGTCACGCATCACAATAAATAGTTATTTGTGGAAATATTGTTTAAAATTTGCTTCTAATTGTAAACTGGACACTTCCTGAGGGAGAGCTTTTGTCTCATTTCTCAATAAATCCTGAGAACCTAGCACATGTCAGGCACAGAGTAAGTGCTAGAACAATGTTTGCTAAGTGAACGAGTGATAATTGAGCTCACTGCATATAGATGTGTGCACATTCATTCAAATATATAAATAAAAGTCACTATTCATAATTTTCAATTTGAATTACTCTCTTAAGCTCTTTCATAATTTCACAATGTAGTAACATTTCACATTGCACTCATTAATATTTCACTTATTTTGTTTAATAACGGCTGTCGAAAGGAATAAAGAGTGCACTCCAATAGAAAGCTGAAGAATACCAATGTTTTATATGGATATAGTACACTTTCTCCAAACTCACTGTTCCATTTGTTGTAGAATTCATTTCTTATTACTAATAAGAAATCATTAATGACATTCTCAAAGCTATCACAGACTGTTTTATGTGTCTCATATTTAACAATTATCTTAGTTGGTTCTAAAATGGCCAGAAGGTTAAATCACAGAAGCAGTTTCCCTCCATATAGAGCAATGGGAACTGAAGAAAGTAGTTTTCTATGAGCCAAACAAAATTAAAGACAGAAATCTAGAATTGGAAATGCAGAAACCTCTCTGCCTAGGGCTGCTTTCCAACCAACGGAGTCATGTGTAAAATTTGGCCAAAATAATAAGCACATAGCTGCCAAATACTGAGTTATAATTAGCTAATAAGTTATTAAAACAACCAAGTGATAAGAAGTGATGATGTGCTATTAAACTGCATTCATATTCAAGTAAAGAAAATTTAACTCTAAATGTGACAATCTAGTTACCCTCTTTTTATTATAGTCATCATTTTCTGCCCTTTGTTGTACATTCAGAATGCATTTCAGAGAAACTTAACTTGATTTTATTAGGAAGAGAAAGACTGAAAGTCAGTTTCTCAAACACAAATATTAACTTCCCTAAACCCAACCTGAGTGTGGTGTCACTGTCTCTCACTTAGCATTAGTTATTATCTTTTATTGCTGTTTTTAATCTTCACATGCATAAGAATTCTCTCACCTCCTTAACTAGATTCTTAAGTTTCCTGAAGGCAAGGATTGACTCCTGGTACTTTTATATTCCTTCAAAGCTCTTAATAACTGGTACATAAGAGGCACCTAATAAAAATGTGTTGATATTCCTAATTAAATGGGAGAATAGTTGGATGACTTATTAATACACTAAATATATGATAATATACTAAATGTATGCTAATATCATATATTTAGTGTATTAATGATTAATTAATCAATTAATTAGGAAAATACTTATTTAATTAGGAAAATAAACAACAATTTTTAAAATTATTCTTTTGGAATGGCTTTTGGGAGACACTCAGGTCATTCCCCTCTTCTTTGGGTCCCATTTTCAAGACTTTAACTCAGAACTAGGACTGTCAGTTCCACAGCTCCAAGCCAACGGCCTCTCAGAAGTTCCAGATGGCTGTCACCAACAGGACACTCCAAGTTTACCAGGTCAACATGTCTGTGCCCAAGCTTATCACTCTGTCTTATCCAAGCCTGCTGTTCTCTCCTCAGCCCATAACAAGGCAAATGGCACCAAAATCACTGACATGTCCAAGCCAAAACAAACTTGGAGACAACTTTGTGTATGTGTGTGTGCGTGTGTGTGTGTGTGTTCCAAATCTAAGTTTGGTCAATTCTAGTGTCAAGTGCACTCCTCAACTCAGGCATCTTCTCCAACTGGTCTCCAGGCCCCACTCTCATCTCTAGTCTGTTTTCTACACTTCATCCAGAACTATGATCCAAAATTCAAATCTCATCTTGTTATTCTCTAGCCTAAAATCTTTCAAAAAGTCCTGATAACTGAAAGGATAAAATACATCCTTAAAAAAAAAAAAAAAAAAAAGCAAAAGATTTCATGAGAAGCTCTAAAAGGGAAAAGCCTAGAACATAACACTTTTTTGTTGGATAGTAAATGTGCTCAAATAGCCTCCTCCTTTCTGAATGTGTTTAATTTTGAGCAAAATGAAAAATAAATTTTAAAAACTCCATGTGTCACTCCCTGCCCATGCCTTCCTCTCCAGTGTCCCCTCTCCCTTCCCCCTGGTGTGCCAGGGTTTCTCAAGCCTTTACACCGTAGCACACACTGTTCTCACCATTCATAGCTTCTATCTATCCCTTACTATTATTGCAAGAACTGTTAAGAGGAGGCCACATAGGAATCTTTAGAGGAAAATAACAAAGATTTAGTGAATTGATTTATAGGGGGAACTCACTCTATTACCTTGACCAGTCCGGGGACCAACTGCTTCCATGCTGACGTGGGTGGTCTGTCTAGTAGATCCACATTGAATGTCAGCAAAGAGACCCAAATATATCCTGTCCTTTGGGAATTATTAATGAAAAATGAGCGTAAAGAAGCTCAATAGGACTCAAGTCATGTCCTTAGAAGAATAAACAGCTTTTCTAATGGTCCATGAAAACAGTTCAGCACTCTGAGCTGGTTTATTCTGGGCCGTGTAGATGATTCTGTGTTTTCCCCACATCTTTGCATAAACCTTCCTTGTATCTTTGCAAAGAGGCTGACATCAATGAAAGTAATCTTAGTGAAGACAATGAGCAACCCTTAAAGAGAAGTACACATGAGGAGATGTCTTTAAGGACTCTTCCCAGGCAGAAGTAGCTCCCCCTGAACCTCTGTATTTCTATTCATCCCATCTGGGTATTCATGTCAGTCTTTCCCCCTAGCCTATGAACTGCTAAAGGTCAGCTAGGCATCTTCCCAACTTTTGCATACCCAAGCCTCACCAAGTGACTGGCACATAACACATACTCATTAAATGTTAATTGATAAACCTCACCTGTAATTCTAGCAGCTGGGGAGGCTGAGGCAGGAGATCGCAAGTTCAAAGCCAGCTTAAGGAACTTAGTGAGGCCCTAAGAAATTTAGCAAGACCTTGTCTCAACATAAAAGATAAAAAAGATTATGGATGTGGTACACTGTGGTTCAGTGCCCCTAGGTTCAATATCTAGTACTAAATTGAAAGAGAAGCCTCATGTTGACTGAACATCAATTATACTATTTAAGAATTCAGGTGAATAGAAATAAAATAAAGATTAAGAAGTTTAAATAAAAAACACAAAACCAAAAATACAGGTGTTTTTGCCTAGGGCACCCCCCCAATACACATCTTTACTGTATGGTTTGAAAGAGCCTCTTAAGTTCTATGTACATCAGGGGTTTTAGTTAAGACTACTTCAGAGAAAGGAAAACAACAGCCTAAGCAAAAACAGTCTGACTGACTGACTCAGGCAGCTGGTTTAGCCAAAAAAAAAAAAAAAAAAAAAAATCAGAGAAACATCTGCAGGAACCCGGCGCTCGGGAGCCAACCCAGGGGTTCCCACTCCATCTTCTCACCTGTACTTCTCTTTGAGGGTTTTTCACTGTCTTCACGAAGACAATGGGAAACAGATCTAATGGAAGGTACCAAGTCCAGAAGAAGCAGAAAGCATCAATCTCCCATGGCCAGTACAGAAATGTCAAGGAAGGATGCTCTGGTTGGGATCTGTTCCCTGTGACAGGGCTCAAGGTACAATCAGGGAGCAAGATCTGTTACCATAGTAGGTGGGGAGGGGTTGCTGGGTAGACAAAAATAGTTGTTCCAGTCCACTAATCTAGCCGTCATGCACCTGCTGTTATACCTATTACATACTCATAATATTACTTTAAATAATGTGAAAAATTATCTCCTTCACAGAGCACTGTATAAGCATAAAATTTATTCCACTGACTACTTTATATTTGGGCAAAATGAATAAATGACAACTTAGATAATTATAATTATGACAATAAATGCCAAGGAATACATTAAACCTATCCTCCAGCGCATATATATACACACACACACACACAAAACACACACACACAAACATAGGAACAACTTTTTGTCATCTTGCAGCAAGCAGCAACAGAAACACTCTTGGTCAGGACCCAAGGCACAAGTCAAGACCCTCTTGCTCAAACCCCTGAGGCTTCCCCCACATTATCAGGGTATAAAGAATGCCCATTGCCAACAATGCAATTAGGAGGAGCTCTTAAAAATTCTACCCACTCTTACAGAGAAGAGAAATATAACAACAGCCCATGGGACACAATTATAAGTTCACAGAAAAGTGAAAATGAAGCTGCTCTCAGGAGAGAGAGCAACACCCCCTGACAGACTGACTTCAAAAAGCTCAGGTGAGCAGTGTTTGTTCCCTTCTGACTTAAAGTATTGTGAACCTGGGTATCAGAGCTGGTAGAACTGCAGAGGGAGACTGAGGAACATCACCTCACTCACATCACAGTTGGCCTCCCTGCATGAGCATGCAGCACCTCATTGGAAGACCAGAGGAATCCGTGTAGTTGTAAACACCTAGGCTTGCAGGCTGTTATCATCTCAGCTGGGGTAGACAGTGTTTAAGAATCAGATTTCCAATATTCATACACTATTCATATGTTGGTAATGCCACAATGCTGGGTTAAGAATTTTTCTTGATTCTTTCCTCAAAAAACATGTGAAGTAGCTCTAGGTTTCATATAAGTGTTGGGAATTCACTATACACCAAGCATCAAGCATAAACCAGTGAGCAAAGCAGATCAAGATTAAAAAAAAAAAAAAACTCAAGGAGCTGATATTTTGTCAAGGGAGGAAAATAATGTGCATAACGAATCAATAAACTCTACAGTATTCAGATCGGGAGAAGTCCGAGGCAGATAAAGCAGGAGGACTGATGGAATTGGAATAGATAGGGAGTCATCCCCTGTATTTCCTGCACTGTAGATTCCTTGCAGATGATAACCACAGAAATCCTCTTGCTGCTGATAGACACTAAGCCTCCCCAGTGCGGAAAAGGGAGTTATGAGGAGAGGGTAGAGCGAACCTCAGTAAATATGCCAACAGGATCCAGCCCTGGGTCATGGCTTTGTCACATCTTGCCCAGTTCTCATACCAGTTTAGATGACACTAATAAAACCTGTTCCCTGTCAACCAGGGTTGATAGGTTTTAAGGCTCATAGGCTGACTCAAATATATATTCATCTTAATTTTGCATATTAAAAAGTTCACATCAGAATCCATATGTTTCCTTCAGCACCTTTTGATTGAGTACCAAACACTGTTAAAGACTCAGCAGGATTAAGACACATAAAGCATCTGTCCTGTAGAACTTTCACCCTAATGGAAGAGATAGAATTCAACAACAGATTAAATAGGGGAGACTCCAGCAAGGAGAAGTGACACCATTGAACAATCCAAGCATGAGGTGATCATGTCCTAAACTCATACGCTTTCAGACCAATTGAACTGAATTCCTGACCATCTGTGGTCACATATAAAACCCTTCCAATAAAGTGTCTCGATAATTAATTGATATGAAAATCCAATTGTACTAGCTACTGGCTCTTTCTAAAATATTGAAAGAGCAGCTCCCTTTCTCTTGTTGACAATCTGTTGTGTGGACAAATACACACATACATACACACTCCCTTCCTTCTCCTAAGGGTTTCTATTTTGTGGACCTCTGAAGTGTTATTCCCAGTTGTATAAATGAGCATGTGCTTTGGCTTTTGGAGTCCTTAGCAACTGATTCCAGCACCACTGCTTTGCATTAAAAAAAAAATGATAGTAAGAATAGTAGTAGAGTCATTGTAGCAGGAAAAAATGTATTATAATAACAAATAATAACATACCCTTCTAAATTAGAAAGTCAAGTTAAAGATGCCATAGGATTGCTGTTAAGCAGCTTATTCCAGGAGGGAGGACAGCAAGAGGGATTCCAAAACACTTTGGGGGAAGAGGCAACCCACGCCTTTCATGTTCAAAGGCACCAGATTCTGGGTCAATAGGAGAGACTAGAAAATGAAAGTGTGACTTCATCACTCCACAACACGCTGGGGAGAAAAGCCTAACAGATAGGAAACTGAGAAAGCTACAAGACAGAGTGGTGTAAGTGCTAAATGCTTTCTTGCACAAGTTCTCACCTCAGTTTTGCTAGCCTGAGTGACTTCGTGGAATGTTAAGCAAGAGAAGCAGTGCCTGGGTGTGTGGATATGAGTCCCTCTAAGGCGAGGCTGACCACACTTTCACATCATACACCTTACACCCAGACTTTGTAAACAGAACTGACTTTCTGTGTGCAGCACGGTAAAATTGGATGTAATGTTCACAACACTGAACATGAGCTTACTGTAAACACAGCTCTGAAAGAGCTGCAGACACCCAAACTGTGAGAAGAGCCTGCCAGCCAGAGAGACAAGACTTCCAAATAAGTTTACCACTTCTACTTGTGGCCACACAAGTCAAAATCAAATTATTTGGTAAGGTTTCCCATGAGGCCAATGGCAATGAAGCTCACTTAGATTACTGACGGAATGACTCTTATAAATCACTCCTTTCAATGAGGACCCCTTATATTGTACTGGGATGTGGTCATCCCAAGACAAGCCACCTTAGATCAGCATCTCCTTTATTTGTTTCGCTTTGCTGTGTGTGTGTGTGGGTGTGTGTGTGTGTGCATGCGCACACACACACACACTTTCAAAAACAATAATGGCAGCAAAACAAAATAGCAAAGAGCTGGTTTTCCCACCAGTGCCTTAGTAGGAACAGAAAGTCTGTGGAACATATTTAGAGAAAAATGACTTTTTAAACCACACTAGGTCTCTGGTGCCAAATAGGTGCTAAAATGAATATATAGTAGTCATGGAAGGGGTCTTTGGGAGATTCCTGGTCAACTGAGAAGCAAACTGGAAATGTACAACCATCACTGCAGCTTTAGAACTAAGTGACCAGAAGTTCATTGTTTACGAATTATTACACACACACACGATTTTCAGGTCACCTCTCCTCAGTGTCCAAAACCAGAATCCAATAAGTGACTGAAATTCAGCGATCTCTTCCCATTGATCCATCTACCATGTTGGTCACCAAATGAAAGGCAAATACCTTTTTTTGCTCTTCAGATATTGCTAGGAAACTCCAATAATGCTTCTGACCCCCACTTTTCTCCATAATAGCCCTTCTTTCTGCCAGAAATATTACACACACACACACACACACACACACACACACACACACTAAGCTGGAAAGAGCCAGAAGAGAATCCAGCAACCAGAATATACGTTTAAGGTGAATTGTTGGTGAGTTCTTGGACCACCCGCCAAGGTGCTCAAAGCAGTTTGCAGGGAAAACTCTTTGAATAAAAGTCCCTGAGCAAGGTCCCCAAACTTTCCTCCCTAAGGCAAAAGAGCGGGAAGGCCCCTCGCTACCAATTGTGCTCATCTAAGGACATATCCCCTTCCCCCAAAAAAGGAGAGATTTGGAAATAACAAAGAGTCTTAAAAAAAAAAAAAAAAAAGACAACCCTTCCTGCGTTAGAAGAAAGGTAGCAGTGACTTTAATTAACAGAGAGGCAGTTGTGGAACTTTTAGGGTTGGATTTAAAGGTACATGCAGAAAGGGGATAAGTATATGCTTCCTGTTGTGTGAGAAAATAAGGATGGGTGAAGGGAAATAGGGAAAGAGAAGTAAATAGGTTTACTTACAGTCCTCGGAGCCGAAGCCAGATTTTCTCAATCTGTTCCGGTTGAAGGTATTTCAGAGAGTTGCTCTCGAATTCTTCAATCTCCTTGGTTGGGGACTCCATAACTGCAGGTTCGGCTGGGGGTGAGGCGGAGAGAGTTCGGGCTGTCCCTTCCCAGTCTCCTTTCTGGCCCGGCCAGCGATCCCCAGCTGGGCGCGGCACGCGTTTGCCTGTCACTTTTTGGGTGCGCTCCCGAGTCTGCGCCCCCCAGACTCCGCTTACAGCAGGCTCAGATCGCGGGCGATTCTGACCCCAGGTGTGCCCGGGAGGCAGCTGCGGAAACCAGCCATGATCTGGAGCTAATGCCCAGGGATAGACATGGGGATTGTGCTCCTCCTGCTCCAGGAGGAAGCACCTCAGGTTTATTCAGATTCTTTTCCCCCCGGCTAAACAAAGCCACAGAAGCGATCACGGTGGCAGCTGAAGGATTTGGAGGAGAAAGGGAGAATGGGTGGGGAGAAAGTCAGGGAACAGAAGACAGAAAGTGAGCAGGGGAGAGAGGAGTCGGGATGAGCTGAGGGGACCTGGCGCGGGCGGGTGGTCTGACCCCGGGCCTCGCCCCCGGGCTCCGCCCTGAGCCCCCCCCCCCCAGCCCCTCTCTCCCCCGCCTCGCAGTCGTTGCGCCCCCTCTCTGTTTTCTCTCACTTACCAGCAGCTCTGCTGACAAGGGAGAAAACTGACAAGTGAGAAAAGTCGTCTGTCAGCGCGCTGGGGTTGGCGTTGGCGCTGGCACCGCTTGGGCGCGGAGGGAGGGGCGCGCCGCACCGCTGTCTGCAGGCCACACGCTCGCTGGGCACCAGCCTCCGGCCAGCACACCCGCCCCCGCAGGGCGGCCCACGGCCACCACTACCCACAGCCGCGCTGGGTCTATCGCTCTTGGATCCCGCACAACATAAAGGACAGAGTTCCGCGCGCGCAAATCTTAGGGAAGGAAAGTCTGTATCCTCCCAGAGGGCTGGGGAAGAGTGCACAGCAGCGGCGAGGTTCCCTGGAGTTTCTGCCTGGAGCTTTCTTCCCTTCACAGGTCCTGTTTTCTAGCTCGTGGGAATCTCTCCCACTCCCCTGTCCCCACTCTGGAAAATAAAGGGTATATAATCCCAGCTGAGAGAAATACCGCATATAAATGCCACATGGGGTGTGGGGGGGTCGCTTTTGGTTGGGCTGCTGTGGACCATTACTTGTTCCCCTAGGTCATTCACAAAGTCAATAAAACAACTCACTTAAGAATGGGACTATGGATGGGATTGGGGGCTGCAAACAGTGCAGCCCTGACATCACAAAACTGGTCACCAAGCTCCTTTGTGGGTAAGGCCACTGCCACTTCAAACTAGGAACTTGGGACTCATGGATCCTGAGATTCAGAGTGCAACACTCTGTATACATTCGTTTTCTTCACTCTCAGGTAAAATTTCTTTTAGCCACTTTTCCAGCATTCTTTCTCTATTAGATATTTGCTTACTTCTCAAAAGTAAGTTAAAGGTAAAAGTGAGCACTAGGTTTCCTTCATTGGGCAAGTAAAGTTCCATTCATTTGACCTTGACAAAGGAATACAATGGTAGTGCCTAAATTCTAAATGGTCACTCATTTGGTAGTTATCACTTACTTCCCAGTCATTGGAGGTGAGAGTAATGATGTGGCTGGCTCTATTCTGGTAGAGAAAGTACCTGATACCTGGATATGAGAACTGCTGGATCAAAAGTGACTTGCCCATTCACCTCCATAGATTTAAGTCACTCCATTAAAGTCAATCCCTAAAGGTGTTCTGGAATTACGTACATCTTCACTGAATTAAGGCATTATTACCAGACAAAGATAACACTAAGTAGCCAATATATCAATGTGGAGTTCATTTATCTGAATAAAACCAATTACCCAAAGTCACCCAGTCTGAGAACAGTGACCCAGTGAAATAGAATGTAAACAGGAAATTATGCATCTTGGACAGCCTGCTGTCAGAATATGGAAGTGTAGTAATAATAACAATAGCAAACAACAGAAACTTCTAAGCGCTCTTCTAAAGGTTCTACACTCATATAATACAACAACTTTATGGGACAAATATTATTATTATCTCCATTTTGCAATAAGAAAACCAAAGGACCCAGAAGTTCCCTATAGAAAAAGAACTGAACCAGAGACAACCATAGTGTGAGTTCCGGCTCCTTATGTCATCCTATACAAATATGTTCCCACCACACAAGGTGCCAGTTTCCACATGCACAAGGAATCTGGGCAAAAAGGTTTCCTGTGTCCATTACACCTTTCATATTTTTTGAGTTCTTCTGGAGGTACTTGGGTGCGGGGGTGGGGGAGGAATGCTGAAAAGATAGAGTTGTGCTGAATACACACTTGTATTCTGTCATGGTTTCACCAAGGACTGGCCTGGGATGACAGGAGAGAAGGGAATGACAAAGAATGGCCTTTGCCTTCTGTCCTATGCCTATAACTTGTTCCTAATGTTAGTGGGACTTTGATAAGTCAGAGAAAGGCAAATTTGGAGATAAAAAGAAATCAAGCAAATAAGAGATAAATAAGTTAAACCTTTTTTAATAAAAAGTTCCTAAAACAAGATTTTGTTTCATTTCAGAAAAAGTTGTTAAAACTACACATGTATTAAAAAGTTGGTAAATAGATAGATAGATATAGATATAGATATATCTTGGCTTTATTTTACAGCAACAGTAGTTTTTAGTTTCAAGGTTTTCAAAGCGTTTAAGCAACAGAATATTTTATCTCAAATAACACCTTGTAAGAGACCCCAATGCATACTTCAGCTTCAAAACAAAAAGCTAAAGGTATTCTGGTGGAATAAGGAAGGGAAATAGTTATAGACTTTGCCCACTATTGTCTTTCCCATCTCTGAGTGCCCAATGCTCCCACTTTATAGATGAGAGAACCGAGGCCAAAGTACCTTAAACTATGTAGGATTATTTGTGCCTAATCCAGTATTCCAAACCACATTTGAAAATGTCTTTCTGATAACTTTATTTTATTATGTTGTGCTGAGAATCAAACCCAGTGCCTTTTGTCTAAAAAATATTAAAGTTTTAGATGCACCGTGGTTTTATGTCACTCAAGATTTGTTCTCTCCTTATCCATCACAGGGTAGCTTGATATAGCAATAACACTACCTGCCACAATTCAACAGGCATTCTACTAGGAGGCAAGCCAAAATCAGATGCAAAAGGACCCAGAATTGAAAAGTCTAAGAAAGCACAAAGCCACCCACGACTTTTCAGTAGCAGTCATACTCTTGTAGCTGGAAGATGCGGGTTCATGTTGAGACTGTGCTTTACCTTTTCTGATTCTCTCCTATAGATGTTCCCAACTCAGCTTTCTTAGGGAAATCTCACACTGTCAAATATCACTAAATATATTCAGATATTACATACATCCACATATGCACACATGCATATATGTATACATACATATAACCAACAATTTAGTCTCCCAAATATATATATATATATATATATATATATATATATATATATATATATATATATATATATATATATATATATATATAACTTAGCCTAAGTACCAGCAATACCAGTATTAAGTATCATAAAAGATTAAAAAGTGAGCTCTCTGTCCTAAGCAGAGTTCAGGGAGAAGCTGCATGAGTATCTGACCAGGAGAAAGGAATAGGCATGAGAATGATGCTCAGGCCTCTTTCATCTTCAAGATTTCATGATTTGATAATAATCACAAAACAACAATTACCACCCCTACCAGTTATCAAGAACCATCATGCACCATGCTACACGTATCCCAGTTTGATTCATTTCATCGTCAACAAAAGACTTCAGCAAAGCCTCATTATGCCCATTTATGCAGAAGAAGCCCTCAAAGGTCAGATAACTTTTGCAAAGACATACAGCTAATGAATGGCAGAGCAGGTTTCAAACCCAGATCAGAAGGCAAAGTTCATGTTCTTTTCCCCTTGCTATGCCTCCGCCCTACAGACATATAAAAAGACTGGGAAAGGCACATACCAGAGAAAGTAGCACTGCTGCAGGAGCGTAGATAAAGAGGCCACAAATACTGAAGGGACGTTAGTGGGCTACATAGTGGGGGTGACATTTGAACTGCAACTTGAAGGTGGATGAGTAAAAGATACTTACATGGCAGGTGAGTGGTGCAGATAATTCCATGAAGAGGACATGGTAGGAAAAAGGGAGTGGAAACATGAAAATGGCTGGGATGTCCAACAATCCACTTGCAGATAAACACATGAGTAGGGATAGCAAGAAGAAAATGCTGGAAGAGTCAGCCAGCCCCTTGAAGTCAAGAGGAACCTTGGGTTCTCTCCTACAGATGTTAGGGAGCCAGGGGTGGTTCTAAGTGGGAGGTGACATGGACACATGTGGCACTGAAGCCAGCTCTCCAGGAACCTTCCATAGGGCATGTGACAACCACAGGACAAATGATAACAAGGGCTCCACAGGAGGACTCCAGCTACAAAGTCAAACAAAGAGCACAGACAAAATCAGAAAAGGCAAAGCACAGTCTCTACATGAACCCACATCTTCCAGCTACAAGAGTATGACTGCTTGCTTTGACCTCCATGAAGCCAGCCTGTACCCTGATCCATTTTTCACAACTTGGCAGTGACATCAGCAAGAAAGTCTTTGAGAGGAAAATTCTGAAGACACATTTAGGACATCGAAAGTAGCACCAGGCACAGCAGCCCCTCCTTGCCACCCACACCAGATGTGAGCCAGCCCCATAAGGGACTGACTGTCCATAGAGACTGCTCTTTCCCACTGACTTCATTCTCAGACAAGGGGCCTGTGCAGTAACACTATCACACAACTTTTCCCTCTGATGTCTTCTCTGTAGCCTGAAGTGACCCGTATGTTTCCCACTCTGTCTGGATTCTTCAGATGCTCCATAGATGTTCATGTAATCCTTCTGATGAAGTTTCACTAGAAAAACAAAGGACCTGGGGAGGTACTGATGAGCCCTTTACCCAGGACACAATCCTTCTCTTCTCTGGCCATGGCCAAGTTGGTTACATGAACATCTATGGAGCATCTGAAGAATCCAGACAGAGTGGGAAACATATGGGACCCCTGGATCCACTTCTAGTCCTCACTTTCTCTGATTTGAATGCCACAATCTGACCTGAGATAGCTGGGGTTTTCCTGAGACTAAAAATATGATCGGAAAACCTGGATCTGATCCCACCAGGATAGATATGACAGTCGGAAACAGAACTCAAGTTAGACAATCTGTCATGTACCTTACACCTCTGAATAGCGACAAGTCAGGACTGGCATATAACTAAAACAGATCCAAGATGGCTTTCTTATGGGGGATTATAATGTGGTCACTTGAAAATGAGATGATCCATTCTCTCAGAGTTAATCTTTAGGCTTCAGATTATTGTGGCTCTGGTATCTTTTCCACCATGTGGAGAGAATATACCAGAAAAAAAAAATGACATCAACAGAGAAAAGAACTTGAGGAAACAAAGAAAATAAAATGTGAAAAGATTTTTTGAGCCCCTTGACCCAACCCTGCCTGAAGTCAGAGATACCCATAGTCTTTGAAGTTACATGAATCAAAAAAAAAAAAAATGCTCCCTCCACCATTTTTTTACTTAAACTAATTTGAGTTGGATATTTATCATTGATAAAGAATCCTGATTCATATAATTCCTCCCATAAACAATTGTCAAGACTGAAAATAGACCAGTGTCTCATTGGAGGCACTCAGAAAATAGATCCTCCCCAGGCTCATTCTTCCAACAGGATACCAGAGGATGGAACAGGAATCTTGGAGAGAGCAAAGCAAGGAGCCTTTATTATTTTGATGCATAGATTAATGATCTTGTATCTTGATAATGACATATCAAGTCATCACCATAGCATATGCACAAGCCCTTCAAAACAACACTGAAGTAAATGAGACACCAATTATTACCAATTATTTTTATTATTCCTAGTTTAGAAACAAAGTGGCCGAGGTCCAAGAGGTCCCCAGCTTCCCTCTCACTGCCCCCTTATCCTCTAGCTAACAGCAAGGCAGCATGACTGTGTGAGATTCCTCCAGCCCCTGTGGCCACTCTGCCTCTCAGAACACACTGCCAACCCAGCAGAATTAACTTGGCTGCACTAATGAAATTGAAATTTTTGTACATGTAAAACTGCTGATGCTATAGTCAGCCAAATTCTGACCCAAATGTACATAAATCAGCACGTGGTTCCTCCTATCACTGTAAAGCAAATCTGAATAAGGAAACCTCAGAGCTGGAAGGGATATCAGCCATCCTGTCACCCCAGCTCCTAGTTGTACTGATGAGGAATTCAGCCCAATCAGGTTAAATAACTGCACAAGTGTGCAGCAGAGCCGGACCTGGAAACCATGGTGCCAGATTCCCTGCCCGGTGCTCCATGATCAAGAATGCCTCTACTTCTACCTGAGATTTGGGCTCAGTGGTTTGCTCATAAATAATAAGAAGGAATGCCCACCAAAAGCATAGGCTGTTGGTAAAGGCTTCCTGGAGGAGGGGGTTCTTCTGGGAATTAGTGAAATATAAAAGAGAGGGACCAGGGAAGTAGAAAACTGCCTGGTCCCTGGGCAGCAACACAGGTGACAGCAAAGAACATGCTGTGATAGGTGCCAGGGGATCAAGGAAAGGACACTAGGCTGAGACTGGACATGCAGACAGGAGGGTCTAGGTTGCCACATTAAACCTTAGGGCTTTTATGCACTTGTCAATGGGGAAGCATTAGAATCTATTGGGCAAGCGTATAGTGCATGCAAGGGGCCATACAGGGAAAGGCAGTACGAACTTTACAGCATAAAAGGGTCCACTTTCACCAGGATTTTGATTTGCAAAGAAAGGTAGAAAGGGTTTTCAAACATTGCTTTTGCAAGTTCACTAGAGGTGAAGATTTGAAGATCTGTCTCTGTATCTAAGGAAGAAAGATGCCATAATGAATTCAATGCTGGAACCTTTTAAAATTCATTCATTTGTCTAACAACCATTTGCTGAGTACTTGCCGTGTGCCATGCATTCTGTGATACTAGGTATGCAACGGCCAATAGAAATGCTCCAGTCTCTGTACCATAGAGCTTCAACATAACTGGAGAACTAGACAGTAAGCAGATTTTAAAACAACACCTATATCATTGTAAAGTAAAAGGTGCTAAACAGAGTGCAATACAAAGAATCATGGAGATGGGACCTATTTACAAATAGGGTAATATTTCAACTATTTGTTGCTGTGTAATGTACCATTTCCCAAATTTTGGTGACTTAAAACAACCATTTTTTCTTTCATGCTTCTGTACGTTGACCAGGACGTTCTGCTGGTCTTGTTTGGGGGTTCTCAAGAGATGGCAACTGGGACTAGAATATACCTCATATACCTAATAATATGGTTTCACTCCCATGTCGGGTACCTTGGCAGAGACAGCTGGGATGTTGGGACTTCCCTCTCCACATGATTTCTGCATGTGGTCTCACCCTTCATGGGTGCTAGATTGCCAGAGCAAATGTTCCAGAGAGAGGAGGCAGAAGACACCAGTCCTCTTAACGGCAGACTCAAAGCTGGCATGCATCCCTTCTGCTGCATTGGGTTGGCTAAAGCAATCACAGGGCTAGTTCTGATTCAATGGAAGGAGACACACACCCCATCTCTCAAGCAGGAATAGGAGGAGAGGAGCGACAGATTTTGCAGCCCTCTCTAATTTACCCAGGTCCAAGGATGGCTTCCATGAACACGTAACACCTGAACCAAGACTTGGAGGAGTTGACCAGGTAACAAGTAGGAAGAAAATACATCTGACAAGAGAGACCAACACTATGAAGATCCTGAAGCAGGAAGGAGCTTGGGTTCAAGGGAATGCTAGGAGATAAGTTATGGGGGGAGCCATGTGGCAAGGGGAGAGGGGCCAAGGAGGCATTGGTTGGAGGCCAGAATAGAAACTTGAGAGCGGATTTAAGAACCCATTCACCTGTCATCTCCTAGAGAACCAAGATAATGAATGCCCTGACCATCACTGTTCTCCCACCACAACAGAACAACTGATCACCAGTCCACTGGGCCTCTCTGAGAAGGTCTGTGAAGTTTATTTCATTTAAGGTTCAAGGGTCCATACAGGGAAAAGCAGTACACACTTTACAGCATTAAAGGGTCCACTTTCAATTACCTGGCAGAGTACAATGCTTCCCTTCACCCTCCAGAGAAGTGAAATGTTACTCTGTGTGTGAGTCAGCACACAGGTGAGTGAAGGATATTAACTACTCCTGATAATGTTTTCCAAGTTGTCCTTGGGGACATCTAGATGGTCCTTTCTAGTCCCTGTGATTCTCAGAAATGAAAGGATTTTGAAGACCCAGGAGAATAAAAGAATAATGGTCTATAAGAATCCCTTCCACCCACATGCTTTTAACAGATCCATGCTAATAAATAAAAAAAGACCCTGAAGCCACCTTGAATCAGCCCATAATCCTTCCCACATACAAGCTGACAGATCTAGCAGAAGTTGATACATGCTGTATTTCTACTTCTGAGATAAAAACGGGCTCCTAGAAGCAGGGAGTGAGACTTGATCTATGGAGAGGAATAAAATTTAAAGAACACAATGCAAAAGTAATTAGCATGCAAAGAAATCTTGGCAAAAGACTCTCAAACTGCTCACATGCCCTCATACCACCAGGGGACTCAGAGGCTACATGGCTCCCCCATGGCCTTGGCTAGATGTAAGGAAAGAAATGAGAAGTATTCTCAATGAGATTTAGGAAGCACTTGAGAACTTTAACCAAAGCATGGAAGGGATAGAGTGCTGAGCCCTTGAAAAGAGCTCCCATCAAGTCAATTAAGACCCTGTCAGAAATCACTCTCCTCTCATTATGGGCAAAGCAAACAGAGCCTTTGGAATCAATGAGTCTCTAAATAAGAAAGGTTTCATTTAATACTTCCCCTCCCCTTCCCTGGTACAAAGAGCATTTGGGAGAACAAGTCCAGCCTCACCCCTTCAAATAACAGCGGAAGGGTCCTCTGCATTCCACATAGAAATCAGTCCCATTTGCCATGAGGGCTCCTATGGATATCGAGGTATTTCCTATAGAGTCTTATTCTCCATATGATTCGGCTCTTTGGAAACCAACCACTCTGCCAGGTCAATTCTAGGCAATCCCTAAGACTGTTCTATTCCTGGGGACTTCTGACCAATTTTCCTATTTATTTATTCATTTATTTCAAGATTCATTTGTGTCTCAGTCAATACATGCTGACATGTTCCAACTAGCTGATTAAAGAGGCAATTTTAACATATGACCTTTCCAAACCCTGCACCTTCCACAGCAAAAATCAAACTTCGTTGAGGATGTGTTGACAAAGGGCTGTTCATTTACCACTGGTGACCTGGGGAGCCTTGATTCGATAACTATGGCTTTTAGAAACAACATTCTCATCCAACTAAAAATGTGTTTATGTCAGGCTATTGGCAGAGAGATTTACACCGTTCAGTTTGTTTAGAAATGTGATTTAGCATTTCACTATTAGCCTACCTTCCACCATTACTATCTAGCCCTGGAATCCAGTACTAATAAATACATCATAAACCACTTAAAAATAAAGGGGAAAAGGCAGGAAGGAAAACCACTCCTAAGAAAAGCTGTAGCATATTTCAAGGCATAAAGATCTCTGAAAAACGAAGCGAGTGGACTTTGACATTTTCTCTCTCGCGCACAAATTGAGCAGGTGGTTAAACTGAGAGTTTTTTTTTTTTTTTAATTTTTTATTGTTGGCTGTTCAAAACATTACATAGCTCTTGATATATCATATTTCACAATTTGATTCAAGTGGGTTATGAGCTCCCATTTTTACCCCATATACAGATTGCAGAATCACATTAGTTACACATCCATTGATTTACATATTGCCATACTAGTGTCTGTTGTATTCTGCTGCCTTTCCTATCCTCTACTATCCCCCCTCCCCTCCCCTCCCCTCCCCTCCCCTCCCCTCCCCTCCCCTCTTATCAGAGTTTTTTCTTCAAAGTACAGGGACTACATGATTCTGGGCATCTTGGCAGCAGCCTCCAGCCGAGTCATTTTGTGGGGTCTGAAACACAGATCTACTGGCTGAGCCCCCTCACTTGGCAATTTTTGCAAACATTCCGGGCCAGGCTTTTCTAATTTGCAAGGTCCACCAGAGCCCCACAGCGCGGATGAGGCCCCATTTGTCCCAGCTGCTGCTAACCATGGCGCCAAATCAATATCCCGTCAGACGGCACTTTCCTGGCAGCGGTCAGGATTGATAGCGTTCCTGAGGCTCTGTGACGTCGCGGGGTGTTTGCACAGCAGAGGAAAATCCCTCTTTGCACCACAGCTCTGACCTCACTCCAGCAGAGCGCGCGCTTGCCTCTCTTTAATCACCCGTGAAATGTTGCAGGGGAAAAGCAGCGGAGGTGCAGAGGAGAGGCTGTGCGGAAGTAGCCCAGGGGGGTGACCAGCTGTGACTCATGCTTTTCACCTTTAAAGAGAAGGAACATTTTGGAGCAGGGATCCCTTGGCTCGCCTCCAAGGGACACTAAAGGGAGAGAATGCCTTTCCTGTTCTCAGCAGTCAGAGACCTTGCAATGCAGCTGAAAGAAACCGCCAATATCAATAATGCATGGGGACAAGGGGCTGACACAGTTTTCAGCTATTTGGGTAACTGAGGAGTTGTCAAATTGGCTCTAAAAGGCCATGTGTGGACAGAGCCACCGTTGTTACTCAAAGGGCAGGTTTAACCATACATGGTATCCGGAGGGCATATCCCAGTCTCTGTCCTGTCCCCTGCTACCAGGGAGTGGCAACAGTCATAGCAGTAGCACAGTAATAATAGCTACTAATTAGTAAATTATATATGAATGACATTCTATTTATTTTTATGTACATCATACATACCACCCTTTTTGCAGGCATGATATCCCATAGAATCTTCACAATGAAACTTCAAGTAACTAGCTCAAGGCCATACAGTAAATGACAGAACTGGATTTGAACTGAATCCTGTCATTGACCTAAAGAATAATGATATCTCTCATAAGCAGGTATTTTGGGTGTGAGTCTAGAGGCTAAATCTGTGTGTGTGCTCTAACAAGCACTCTGACCAAAGTGCTATGATTTTGCAATTACTGACCACTTCAAGATAATTTGCTTTTGTTTTTGTTTTTTGCAGTTTTACAAACAAGAATGAGGAGACAAAGTAGAGGAAACCCCTACCCCAAGGCTACAATTGCAGAAGGTGGTAATGCTAAAATAAAAAGGAGCCTGTGCTTCTTGTTATGGGAACCATTTCAGTCATTCATTTGAGGGTCTACAAATAAACCATCAACCTCAGAATGCCACAGCTTAAACAGGGTGGTGCTAAAGGCCACAGCTTTCACAGGGAAGTGACAGTTTCTGCCCCCCGGAGTTTCAAATGACAATAAGCTAATACTCAAGCACGCTGAGCAATGCCTGAAACCTTGGAAACAGAGTTAGGAGCCCCAGAGGAAAAACCCTATATACACATACCTAGGAAACTCCTCTTTCACCTCAATCCATTTCCTTACTTTTGCCTCAACAGCATTTTTCTTTCTTTCACTCCAAAGAAGAAAAA
This sequence comes from Marmota monax, assembly GCF_021218885.2. Lineage (NCBI taxonomy): Eukaryota > Metazoa > Chordata > Mammalia > Rodentia > Sciuridae > Marmota > Marmota monax. The sequence continues at coordinate 4,603,777 of NW_026694821.1, forward strand.
GGCCAGCATTAAATTTTTTTCCTTGCTTGCTTCATTAAGGCAGCACAACACAGTTTCTTGATACCATTTCCTTGCCTTTTAAACCCCTTTCATTCTTTTCATCTAGTTTTCATCTCCTCCATCTTGCAAGAAATCAAAAGAAACCGTTTTCCTGGAATCATACATGGAAATGAGGTTCAAGTGAGGGCAGCTGGAATAACTGCTGCCGAGCTGAAGATAATGCAGGGAGCTAAGGGTGTCCTACTGTTAACTAGGTAAATAATAATGATAGCAAAATCACAGCACTCTGGCATTTATCTCCCCCTGGGATAGCCCCTTTCACAGGCTTCCTGAGTCAGAGCCCTGAGTTATACTGAGTGCTGGGGGGGACTCTGTGCTCTGATCTGGGCTCACCCTAGATTAAAGAAGCATCCCCAACACCTGTGCTTGCACTTCTCGCCCTGTCACCCCAGCTATCTCAGAGGGGGGGTTCCATCTGCGTGGGAGAGCAAGCCTCTAAATTCCAGGGACTCAGATGGCAATGACCTTGACATGCACAGGCTTCCCTCTCACATTCAGGAAGCTGAAGGGCTCAGCACCATACCAGACAAAAGCCATCTTCCGTCCTGGAATTAATTGTCACTTCAGAGTTTCCATTTCAAATCTTTGTTTTGTTTCGAGAATCCCAGAATAGCAGACCAATCTGCTCGGGGGTTTTAGAAAGGTTTTTTTGTTGTTGTTTTTTCTTGACATAATTTTTTTTATTTTTTAATTTTTATTATTGGTTGTTCAAAACATTACATAGTTCTTGACATATCATATTTCATACATTTGATTCAAGTGGGTTATGAACTCCCATTTTTACCCCGTATACAGAATGCAGAATCACATCGGTTACACATCCACTGTTTTAAGTGTTTATAAGTCAAGGACACCCTCTGTGAATCTGATAAAAGTTTTAAAATGTATATACTATGATTTGCATATATTTGGGGGAGGCTCTTTGACCCTCCTGGAGTCCATCCAGGTCACTTCCCCCAAACTCCTATTATGACTCAGCATTACATGTGAGTACACACGTGTGCCAGTACACATAGACAGCAAGTTTGATGTTAGCACTAAAAGAAATATTAGGAACTTAAAGAGGAAGATAACTTACAAATAGCATACTCAGTTTCTTCAAATAGGAATCGTATTTAATGAGCGTGTTCCCACCAAGTTCTCTACCAGGCACATTATACACATTTTGTTTTAATCCTCTTTACAATTATATACCAAGGGCTGTGCCTTCCATATTCACCTCCATCACCAATGCTTTTATAGCCCTGGTGTTTACCAAATATTTGCTGAACAAATTAATTATTACTCTTTTGCAGATGAGGAAACAGACGGTGGGAAGTTAAATAATTTAGCACAGATTGGACAGAGAGAGAATAAATGGCAGAAGTTGGATTTCAACTCAAGCCTACCTGGTTAACTTTCCCCTGTGCCTTGATCTGATCTTCTCTAAGACTAAAAGCAAAGACAAGAACATAATAAATAACTGAATTACATGCTATGTTGGTGACCAGAGCTCTGGGGAAAAGGCAAAGTAGAGTAGAGGAGCTAGGAATATATGGAGGGGAAGGAAAGGCAGTCTGTTATCCACCAGGGTGATCAGACCTGGCCTCATGGAGAAATTAAGGTGTCAGCAAAGTCTCAAAAGAGATGAGGGGTGAGCAGAGAGTATGCCACGTATGGAGAGGTGTGTCTGCTGGCTCAAAGAACAAGGTGGCTTCTGTGACAGGAGTTGGAAGAGCCCCAGGGGTAAGAACAGAAACATGTCAGTCATTGCAAAGACTGGCTTTTACTCACAGTGAAACAGAGATTCACTGAAGATCTGGAGCAGAGCAGGGATGTGACTTGACATGCATTTGATAAAGACTACTTTGCTGCCACATTGAAAATAGACCACGGTAAGGGCAAGGGCAAGGGCAAGAGAGAGAGGACCAGGTTGAAGCCTAATCCAGTTATCCAGGTAAAGGTGGTAGTGGCTTGGCAAGGTGCCAGCTTGGGAGATAGAAAGAAGTGTATGTGGGTACGTGAGAGAAGAAAGGAGAAAGGACCCCAAGGTTTCTGGCCCAAGGAGCAAAACCAACATCTGTTAGGCTCACCCTTGCATTCTAAGAAGCTGACCCCTGGAAGCCTGCTGTCTGATTCACATGTCCTCAAAACCAACCAGAGAGAAATAACATGATGTGCTACAGTTTCCAAAGATGCTTCCTTTCTTGCATGAGAAAGATGCTTGGTGCTTACTTCCTGCAGCCCAAGAGAAAAGGAGAAGCAAGGAATTCCTCTAAAAACACATGTTTTTCACTCGGTTTCAGTTTTGTAAGGCAAGTTTTGTAAAGTGTTCCATTTGCACATCTCCTGCCTGATATCTAAGGCTGAGGGGTCTCCTGCTTTACTTGATGCTAGGTTACCTGGACCCACACGCCTGGTTGCTAAACACTGGGACTTTCAATCAGCTTCCTAAAGCTGGGAGCTCTGAGTAGATGCTGAATTCCAGGTGACCTGTATCTGACATCATCATTGACAAGCCAGGGCTGTCCCCTCACCTGCCACAAACAACACAGGCCTAGGCTGCCAGGTAAATGTCCAGCCATCAGCTCTGAATACAATCAAGTGTGAATCTGGAGCTTCCTTCCAGATCCTGCTGCTTGGCCTTTCAGGACAACAGTCTGCTGGGGATAAAAGACATTGCTGAAGGTTTTGCAGACAGTAATCTCCCACTTACTTGGTTTGAGGTCTTGCTTTTTAAATGCTGAAACAAACAAACAAAAGCCAAGATGATACAAAAACAATATTTTTGTAACAAAAATTGTATTGCACATCTACTATGTGCAAACCACTGTGTTGAGTATTTTTTTTTAAAAAAGTGTCTCTTTTCTTTCTTTTTTTATTTTATTTATTTATGTATTTATTTATTTTGGAGAAGGAACATTTAGAGAGGCTAAGCAATTTGCCTAAAGTGATACACTAGTCAATACAGATGTCTGACTTCCAAGTATAATTGTCTCTAGGATGACCAACTATCCTCTCTGCCCAGATCTGGGCAGGTTTCTGGATTTTCAATTTTAAACGCTGGGAAGTTTTGGGGCAAACAAGGACTGGATGGTCATCTGTATTACTGAATCTTTAAACTGAGGTATGCATATAGGAAATGTACTTACTTCAAGCATACAAAGGAGATTATGTAGAATAACTACCCAGAGGGCTCATCTTCCAGAAAAGCAAGCTCTTTTCCCACCCAGTAACAGCCAATCTTCTGCAATCGCAAGAGTGCAGTCCTTGACCAATATTTGCTGCATGACATTAATCCTCAACTTCCCACACCAGGATCACTTCTTCCAGCTGATGCTCTGCAGCAAGCTTGCCAGTTGTGAGTGTTCCCAAAATTCAGTTCCCTTTTGCATCTGTTTGCTACAAAATGTTAACAGCATCCCTTGCTCTGGTCATTATAATTTATTCCTCTGACTGATTTACCCCAGCAGTTTGGCCGCATATGTTGCTGAGAGGACGCTAGTGAATTCAGCAGCTTGGGATAGGATCCAGCTGCTTAGAAAGGTAGTGTTACTTGCACCATTTGCTAGGGCTTCCCCACTCATTCATTCCACAAACATGTAAGTCATATAGTCACATGAGCCTGTCGACTCATGAGCTCATTCCCTATCTTTAAGGAGTCTCACTGGTGTAGTGCCCTGATGACCAAGGATGTGGGAGAAAACATAGATGATGTGTTCCTCCTCTTTATCATCTAGTGACTTGATCAAAGAAACTAGGAGCAGAAAATAAGCAAACAATACTCATGGGTGCTGTGGGGTTTGAGCAGCCCACCCAGCTGTGCCAGCGTGAGAGGCCCTTGACTTTAGGTTGTGTGCTCTGGATCACAGTTGGCAGGGTGGTCCCAGGTGCCAGACAAGTCCCTCTGTAGATCTCTATTCACAGGCTGTGTTCACAGGAAGGCACAATGTTCTGACTCTCCTCTTGATCCTAGGGACCATGCTCAAATGGAAGGGAGGGTTGGAGATGTCACAGTGACCAGAACATAGATGGAAAGGGCTCCTCCTCCTCTAGCAGGAGTGGATAACAATCCCTACCCCCCCCCAGTGTCTCTCTCTTGCTCATGTGAGTGTCCCCACTCAGGGGTGTGCTGGTAAATGTTTAATAACCAGCTCTGGGAGTGAGGATGGGGAGAAGCCTTGATATGCAGCATTTGTTGATTCCCGATGTGTAAAGACCCCTCCACGGTCAATTCCAAGTTTCCCACCTGATGTCACTAAACCAGACAGAGTTGGGAAGAGATACTAAGAATTGCCTCTTGGGAGGCACTCCCAGCATACCACCATTCAAATCCCCACACCTCTTGAATTTCTCCCTTATCTGCCTTTAGTCACATTCTCTTGCAATTCTTGAACAAATTCTTGTTGTAAGAACTGGAGGGAAGCATAGGGCATTTTCCTTAACTATAGCAGCAAGTGTGTGAATTTTTATTTCAAAAAGTCAAATAATTTTTTCTTCTATTGTTAAATAAGTTAACACGCAGTATTTCAGAGCAACTTTAAAAAAAAGTGTGAAAGAGAGGAAGCCACTGTTATTAAATAGATAAGGACAGAGGCTCAGAGAGGCTCAAAGACCGCCAACTGAATGACTAAACCTGAGTCCAAGCCCTATTTACTACTTTTTTTTTTCATTTGCTTATGTATCCTTGACCCTTCTCCCTATAAAAGAGCCATAGGGTTCTGCCCAGAAGGACTGACAGCTCTAAGTCATTTAGTGGCTTCCTGTCACTCCCAGGATCAGGTCCCAGAGCACAGCATGGCACAGAGCCCACCCTAACACCACCTTCTCTCCAGCTAATCTCATTTTCCACCTCTCCTTCCCAGCCCTACAACCTTGTCTAACCTCCAGCCACATCACGTGGAGTTTCCTTAAAAATGACACAGCTTTGGACTCAAGAGCTGTCACCACGATTTGGGACACCCCTCCTTTACACCCAGCCCCCATCTCCAGCTAGAATCCACACCTCTTTCTACTAATTGGCCTTACAGTAATTTTCCTTTATCTTTGGTTTCACTTCCTGCCTGGTTACCTGCAACTAACCATAGTCTGAAAATACTAAATGGAAAATTCCGAAAATAAAGAATTCATAAGTTTTAAGCTGCATGCCAGTCTTGGTAGTGCAACTAAATCTTCTTCCATCCCACCCTGTCCCACTCCAGATGCGAACCATCCCTCTGTCCAGTACGTCTATGCTGTACACACTACCGAATTACTGTATGGTGCAAGATGGTTTGAGAGAGACAGCATTTACACAACTTTTATCATAGAAATTTGTTATCATTGTTCTATTTTATTAGTATCACTACTAAAATATTGTTGTTATTAGTCTCTTACTCTGCCTAATTTCTAAGTTAAACTTTTTTTTATAAACATGTATGGGAAAAACACGGCATACACAGGGTTTGGTGTTATCCAAGGTTTCAGGCAACCACTGGAGGTCTCAGACTCCCACAGAAAAGAAAGGACCACTGCAGGAAGGCCATCTGCCTCTCTAGACTGCCTGTAAACTTCGTGAAGGTAGGCATTGGGCAAAATTTGTCCTCTAGAACATACAGGAAATGTATAATAAATGCTTGCTGAATCATCTTGTTATGTCATTAAGAAAAACAATCCTGCTGCTCAAAAAGAATTTTTCCATACTCAGATTGCCTAAAGACTGAACACCTTGGAAAGGAACCAGACAGCAGTGGCTTTTCTGATGAGAGGCTGACCCTTGTCAGAGAGGAAAATAGGGTGAAGGTGGACAACTGTGTCCCCACACAGGCCGTTCTGGTGCCCCTCCATAGGAGCACACAAAGTCCTCCCTCCTGACAAGGAATCTGAGATGTTCCCTCTGCAAGGACCACTCTGCCCCTCTGCTGTCACAGTACACAGCTGCAAAGGTTAAGCGGCTTGGCCAGAATCACACCGGCCATCACCTGGGTCAGAGAATGCCAAACGGGACACAGATGCTTACTATCATAGTTCTACAGCCCACTTTGGGACTTAAACACGTGTGTGGCTTTGCCTTGTCCCTCTTCTATACCCAATATGCTGCTTCCGGCATGGATGCTCTTCACCAACTCAGTCTGCAGAACCAGAAAGCTGCTTCTAGGAAGCTTCTCTGTTTCCTGAACTTCAGAAACAGAGTTGCTATTGACTGTCCTGATGCAAATGTGGACATGCCCACCAGGCCTCCAACCTATGTGAGACCTGAACTCTGTAAATAACTGTGTATAGAATAGCTTGATGCAAAGCTCCTGAAGCTGGCTCCTCTCCAGCCTCAACATCTACCCCATGTTTAGGCCAAGAGTTCCCATAATGTCATGTAGAATAATCAACTGAAATCATTTAAACAGCCTTTTTTCGGGTAAGTTATAAAAATTTGGGTTACAAAATATGTCCTTTACTGGACAACATCCAATAACCTGAAAGGTGTATTATGAACTTCCAAAAATGGGGCTCAGGTTGCTGTTTCCCAGACTTCCTGGGCCACAGAAACCTCCACTCACCCTCATCTTTGGTGCGGATCATATTTAGACCCTGAGGTTCTCCCAACCTGATTTTGAGAATCCAGCTCCACCTAGCTAGGAACTCATTCAGCACTGAGCAGGCAAGACACTTCAACCAAAGCCAGGGAGAGGGAGCATGAGTGATTCTGGAAAATGTTTTGGAAAGCCCACATCAGGAGAGCCTACAGGGCAAAGTCAGACAATATAATGTTAAACAAAATGTTGAAACACATCCAAAACCACTTTTTAATCCTTAGTTGTAGAACCATACAGAATGCTGCCAGAACAAACTGTCCATTCACCCTGAAATCAATTTTCACCATGGTGGAATGAGCACAGGCTTGGGAATTAGACACACCTGGGTTCAAATCTCAGCTCTCTCCTTTCACTGGCTCTAAAATGGCCTCAGTGGACTGCTGTGGAAATTAAATAAGACAATGAGCACAATCCCATAATAATAAACCATTAACATATGCCTTAAAATATTATTTTTCTATGGAACGGAAAACAGCTCACTGTGTCTTGTGCAATTAACCTCTGCTGAATCTATATAGAAGTTATGATTCTATTCCAAGTTCTATGTAACCTGGTCCAAGACAAACCTGTATTAGGAGAACTCATAAGAAATAAAGACACATATATGTGGGAGGAATTATATCAGGAATTGGCCTTTTCTGTTATGGAGGATGAGAGGTCCCCAGATCGGCTGGTGACACTGGAGAACCAATGACATGGTTCCAGTCTGAATGCTGGCAGGCTCAAGATCCTGGAAGAACTGATGTTTCAGTCCTAGTTGAAGACCAAAAGAGACCCGTGCCCCTGCTCAAGCAGTCAAGAAAGAGAAGATGTCTGCCTTATGTCTGTCTTCCTCAGCCTTTTTTATTTAGATTTTCAATTTATCAGATGAAGCCCACCTTGGGAAAGGCAATCTACTCTCCTCAGATCCTGATTCAATTGTTAATCTCATCCAGGAAGTCCTTAACAGACACAATCAGAATATTTCGCTGAAAGTCTGGGCACCCCATGGTCCAGTCAAGATTTACTATCACAATATCTATATATAGCCACTGAATTAACTAGCTGGAGTAAATCAGAAGACTCAAGTACCAAGCAACAAGTTGGAATGCCAAATGACCACCCAGTTCCAGTGTGAGACTCCTAAAGAACCGGAGGAATAATTAACCACCTCACTGAAATGAACTACTCAGCAATCTTGTCTGCTGCCAACTGACCCCCAAAGATCAGCAGGTCATGGCACCAGCTTCACTGCCAGCATCTGAAGAACTATAAAGGAGAGGGGAAAGCTCTAGGTCACCCGACGAAGCCTCCCATGTTGACAGAAATGCTGTGTTTTTAATCATGTCACCCTATTCAGTAGGTTCTTTTTAAAAGAAAAAACACTGACGTACCCCAACAAACCTCTGCCAGCACTGATAAAAATGAGCCAAGAAAACACTGAGACTCCTGTTTGGCAAAAGCTGAATAAACAGGAAGCACATCTGCCACAAGCACTAAAATATCAGGGGATGAGACTTTAACTCACTAAACCCTTAATTCTACCGCCCTCCATACACTCCACCTTTAGCAGAAACCTGTGTAATGTAGTATTAAAGAGAAAGGAACTAACAAATGCCGAATGCTCACACCAAGCAACATGCCAAGCCCCTCACAGACCATAACCCTCCTGCCTCTGACCACAACCCTGGAGAGGATAAGCATTTATTTTCTGTATTTTACAGATAAGAGAATTGAAGTTCACAGAAGTGATTTATCCAGATTTACATGACCTTGATGAGCCTTTCTCCTTATAGACAGAGAATCAGGTACATTATTTTATTTGCCCCCTTTTAAAAGATTCCAGAAAACTCAAATTCAAATGATCTGAACACAATCCCTGCTCAGGGATTTTACTTAATTTTTTTCTTGTATTCTTATAAGCCACATCAAATACCCTATAATCAAAGTAAAAGAAGGATGGATAGATAGATGCATAGGACAGCTGGAGTGATAATCCAGATTTATCTGATTCCAAAGCTCTTTTTCTTTTTATTTTATTAAATTGGAGAGATTTAGTTGAACTAGGCTTTTGTTTTGTTAGGGTTTTCTGTTGTTATTCATGCATCCTTGAATACTTTCTAGGGTGAGTCTAGATCAAGGTATCTCAGGCTTGCAAAAGATATTGAGTAATTTCCCCTAGGATCAACACCTCTTAACCCCCTATTCCTATCCACATCTTCTCTCTCCTATTGAATGGGACCAGAGTTCTTTTCTTAGCACTAAACTCTCTGATCAAGTCAGCTCCCTGTTGTGTAAATTAAAAACATCTAGTTATTGCCATAAACAGATGTTAAATTCTGGGTAAGATATGCATACTGAAGCATTTAGGGTGAAAGATCCTGAGTCTGCAACTCACTTCAAAAGGCATCAAAAAATTAATATGGGGGAAAAATGGATTGATGGATAATAGGAATAGATAAATGGATAAATTTATGGAAAAGCCAATAAAGCAAACTGTATAGAGTTGAGTTAGTGGTATATAATGCTCTCTGAATAATTGTATCACCTTAACTACATAGTTGAAATTTTTCTTTTAAATTTTGGGTGGTCAAAATAAATATACAGTGTTAAATTAAAAAAAAAAAAGTGGGTGTTCATAGAGGAAAGGAAGTGGCATGGTTGTCAGAGACCAGGGAGAAGGGAAGGTTTGGGATGATACCGAAGTTCCAAAGATGGACACTTGAGCACTTGAATCCACTTGAGGCCACTGAACTGTACACTCAACAAGGGTCAAAATGGTAAACTGCATGTCATGTCTGTTTTACCACAATAAAAATAAATGAATAAAGTAAGTTTAAAATGTTAGGGCAAGAAAATTAGTCAATTATTCTGAAATTTTTCAATAGCCACAATGATTATTCTAAATACACAGATAAGACAGAATAAGAAAAGATTTACAAATATTGTTACAGAGATATGAAAAAAAAAGAATATACTAAACCAACCATACATCCAAAAAAGTTCATGTTTCTAAAAAAAAAAAAATCTTGTACAGATCATTCGGTTTCAAAAGAAGAAAGTACCTGAGGGAAGAAATATTATTTTTGGCATTAAAAAGAACCCTGAACTGAATCAGGAAATCTGATGTGGATTCTAAAAATGTCCTCTATATAACTGTGTTCTGCAGCACAGTGCATCTGTGTGTTTGATTCCATTGTGCAAATGTCAGCTGGGAAAAAAACACTGGATTAAGTGATACTTCAAGTCCTTTCAACTCTCACATTTTCTACTTTTTTGGAAATCTTTTGTATATTTCGTACAAGCCCTTGGACATTATGGCTAAATCAAAACTAAACTAATTGATTAAAAAAAAAAAACCTCTGTGGAGCCCCCTTATCCCCTCCCACCCCCTGAGCATGGCACAGAAGACCCTACAAGCCTCCTACTCCAGCCTCTTCGTCTCCTGTTATTCCACTTTCCTCAAGTGCACCAACCACCGTGCCTTTGCATATGCCTGTTTCACGGGCCAGGGGCCCCTGACCGCCTCCCCTCCCTACCCACCGTTCCTGACAGGTGAAGCACATTCCCTTGCTTTGCTCTGATTCTGCTGTAAGCCATCTCAACTCTCTCCTCAGTGAGGACTCTCTGACCTTCACCTTCCTTTTCCCTTCATCACCATTACTATGAACATAGCTTTTCTACCTTCTACGGTCCTTATATTCTATAGCTCATTATCAATCCTATTCACACAGCATATTGTGTGTAATATGCTATCCCCCCAGCAAGTGAATGTGTGGCAGGAAACCGTCCCTTAAACCCTGTTCTATTCCCAGGTACCCAGCATAGCAGGTGGTGCACCTTCATCTCCCAGGTTGTATAGGAAAGAAGGAAGGAGGAGCAAGAAAGTGGGGAGGAAGGAAGGAGCAAAGTGCACATTTCCTTTTGTCCCATCGAACCTCAGGCTGTTTCGCTATGCCATTCCTAAAGAAGAATTTCTTATTTGAAGAAATAAGTGGTATAAATTCTGCTATGTTTGATAGGAAAATAAATCCATAGTTCTGGTTGCTCCCATTCGTCATCTGGTGCCATAAATTAAACTGCTGCCTGGTGGCATATCAATCTACTTTTGCTTAAATTACATACTCATGCCACAGGCTTTGAGCTGCCAATCTCTACTAAATAAAGGAAGAAGTGAAAATGATTTTTTACTTAAAATTTTCAGAAAGCCATGTAAACAATCCAGTCTTGGGTAAGGCGGTACATAATACCTTGCAGAGTCAGACAGGAACCCCTTTCCCCCTTTAATCTGTACTGACCCATTTATAACCCACCTACTTACCATAAATAAGAGAGGTGAGCCCAAAGCACCAAACAGTATCTGAGCCAATGTGTGAGATGACCACATGTACACACACACACACACACACACACACACACACTGGTTTTCCTGCACTTGATTTTCTCTGTGTGGTTCCAACCTCCCAAACTCCATTCCCACCTAGGGCCATACTCGGCATCCCCATGTTCTCCCCAGTTCTTGAGCAAACGTGCTAGAGGAAAAGAAAGACCTGGACGAACATGCCCTTTCCAGAAATGACTGACCTGATTCACCACCTTGTTCTAACTAATGAAGTTCCTATATGGTACCATACATTGGACCAACTGAATGCTTTAGTCACATGTGATGTCACATCTCATTCTGAGACTCCCGTCTAAGCATAAGACCCTAGTGACAGAAATAAGAAACACGACCCAAATCCAAATTATTTTGTCCTCTAAATATAAGTTTTTATTTCTTTATTTCTTTTTAAAACATTCTTTTGAAAAATGTTACAAAAGGAGGTCAACTTACTTCTCAAACAATGATGTGATATCAACCAGCAAAGCTGTTCTCCTGGTGGATTCTCCATACATGGCCTTGAAAGTAGTGATAAGAATTTGATTTGGATAAAATTAGATACTCAAGACATTTTTTTTTTTGGTCAGGAACAATTGAAAATTGATTGGTTAGATACTTAGATTACTGGATTATTCTAATAAGTGATTTATAATCCAAGGTATTATTAAAGATCTTAAAGTAGTGGGCTGGGGTTGTGGCTTAGCTGTAGAGAGCTCACCTAGCACTTGTAAGGCACTGGGTTCGATCCTCAGTACCACATAAAAAATAGATAGATAGATAGATAGAGGTATTGTGTTCAACTACAACTAAAATATATATATATGAAAAAAATCTTAAAGTAGTGAGAAAAGGGGAATCCTTCTTGTATCACATTTGGTAACTCAAATCACATGCATTGAGCACGTCTTTGGTATGTCCTTAACACAGAGCATGGTTATTTTTAGGTTTCCTGGGAACATGGGCCACCATTTTCTTCAACATTCAGAGTGATCTAATGAAGATCTCCTAGACATACTTGGGTTCAAATCCCCATTCTGACATTCAGCAGCCTTCACCTTGGCAAGCCATTAACCTTCCTGAAACTCAGCTTCCTCATCTGTAAAGTGAGGGTATTAATACTATCCTCAAAGGATTGTTAAAAGAATGAGGTTAGCAAACCTATATGAAGTACCTAACATGACATCTACCTCATTACCTGTCAATTCCCCTCCTAGTTCATGTTACTATCTAGGAAGACTCAACTGTCCAGGAAAGAGAACACTTATTCCTGAGGGGTGTGGAGTAACAACTGTTTCTACAACATGACATGCTGCCACTATGGTGAGAAAGGGGCAAAGGTGACTTTGGAGGTGACTAATGCTTAGCCTTTTTATTTCTGTTGCTGTGTCTTAGAGACTACTGACCCTGTACCCCCAGCAGCTGCCAAGGGCAGGTCATGCAGAAGCTGGTTCACTTATGTGCCTTTCACACTCTGCAGATGAATATACAAAGTCCCTCCTCTCCCCTGGTCTCAGCAGAGTTACTGCACATATGTAGAGAAGCCCAGATCCAGGAATTTCCCCAGATGATTGAGGAGCATGTCATAAGTTGCATGAAATCAGATCCTATTCAATAAGGAGAGAGGTTCCTGTCTTGGCCAGGGGGAACTTAAATGCCATCTACAAGAAAAGGAGAATTGCTAGATAAGAGAGAGAGAGAGAGCTATTAAAAAGAAAATATAATCCCCAGCATCAAAAAGGGGAAAATATATATTAGACAATATTTTTCAGAGAGAAGGTTAAAAAATCAAATATAAACTAAAATAAAAAAGACATGGAAAATGGTACAAAAGATCTTTAATGATAAGAGAACAATCAAGCATATCCAGGATCTGATAAGAATCCCAGATGGAGCAAGGAGAATATGGAAGGAAAGACATTATCAGAGGTAACACTTCCCAAAACTGAGTGTGAGTTCCCGGATAGAAGGATCCTCAGAATGCCAGTGTACTGAGAAGTAGGATACATGACAAGGTACCTCTTCATAAAGTTTCAAAATATCAGAGAAAAAGAGACTTCACTAAAAGGTTTTCAGAGAGGAAAGAGAACAAGAGCCAGGCACCATGGTTCATGCCCAATCCCAGCTTCTCAGGAGGCTGAGGCAGGAAGATTGCAAGTTCAAAGTCAGTATGGACAACTTAGTGAGATCCTGTCTCAAAATTTAAAAATTTCAAAAAGGGGTGGGGATGTGGCTCAGTAGTAGAGTGCCCCTGGGTTGATCTCCAGTACAGTTTTTAAAAGGAAAAAGAAAACTATAATCAGCATCATAGTTCTCAATTATAACACAGATATTAAAGATAAAGGGCAATGCCTTAATTGTTTCAGAAAAATATCTGTATCAACCTAACCTAAAACTCTTGAGCCTAGCTAAATTTTGAAGAAGTGTTAGGGTAGAATAAAGACATGTTCCTCCTTCAAAAATAAAGTATTCCTTTTCTTGGATAGCTTTGAAGGATATGCTAACCCCTCTACTTGATTTGAATTTCTCTCCTGATTTGAATTTCCTATTTCTTTGTCTCATGATGAGAAATAGGAACACTAAATATCAATGATGGCACCAATGAGATAATGCAAATGGTCCAAGAAAAGTTAATCTTTACCAGAATAAGAAGTCATTGGAATATATCTAACCTTGAAAAAGCAAGAAGAGCTCTATGGTCATGAATTATTTTGATGAAAATAAATATTAATTCAAAATTTAAAATGACCAGAAACTTAACTGACTTATGCAAAATAAGATCTAAGTATGTCTTTTCAAAGTCCTCAGTGTTGCATTAACCAACAAGGTGGTAGGAAATAGTGAAGGAAGGCATGTCTACCTAAATCCACACATTTACTCCTTTTTCTCCCCAATGTCTACCAAAGGAACCATAGTGATATTTTTTTAAATGCATATGGCTATAGAGACAAAAGAGAATGTAAAATTTTATAATAGCAGCACTATTTTGGAAGCTGGAGAGCAATGAGTAGTAACTGACTCAGAAGACTCAAGGAAGAACCTCCCAAAGACTCTGTATTGGTAACTGAATGTCCCTCTGAAAGAATAAAGACTGAAAATAAGAGGACTGAGTGAAAATCTAAGAATCACACACCAGTTGGGAACAGTGGTACATGCCTGTAATCCCAGTAACTCGGGAGGCTGAGGCAGGAGGACCACCAAGTTTGAGGCCAATCTGGACAATTTAGTGGGTTTCTGTCTCAAAATATTTTTAAAGACTGGGGAGGTATTGCTCAGTGATAGAGTGCCTCTGAGTTCAATCCAAATGTACCACACACAAAAAGGAAAATCATATCTCAAGGTTTATTTCCTTACTCTGTATAGACAGACAATTCCCTTATCCCAAAAAGACTTAAAAAAGGTTTAGTTTTTGGAGAGGAAAAAACACAACATCTCTGGAAAGAAGGAGGCTACCCACTCATCTTCTCCTTTTGATCCCAGAATAGTGACAGATAAGCTTTTCAATTTCAGTCAAGAATTTGGAAGATTCTTCCCTGAGCAATCTGGACCAGCCCAACAGGAAATCCCAAATATGTATCCCAAATTGGTATCAGAGATTCTGCCTCAAAACAAACCAACTACAGATTGAGTATCCCTTATCTGAAATGTTTGAGACCAGAAGTGTTTGGATTGGGATTTTTTTCCCAGATTTTTGAAATATTTGCATATACACAATGAGATTTCTTGGGGATGAAACCCAAGTCTAAATATAGAATTCATCTATGCTTCATAAACCCCCTGTATACACAGCCTGAAGGTAATTTTATACAATACTTTGAGTGTACCTGCATTTTGACTGCAACCTGTCACCTGAGGTCAGGTGTGGGATTTTCTAGTTGTGGCGTCATGTCTGTGCTCAAAGGCTCAGGATTTTGAAGTATTTCACATTCCAAAGGACTAGAGATGCTCAACCTATAGATGATGGTGAAGCCACCAATCACAACACTCTGTCTAAGGGCAGAGCTTGCAACTAGCATTTCAATGCCCTTATGTTAAATATGAGTAGCCAGTCATGGAACACCAGATGGGAGGGAAGGGAGGAGGAAGAGAGAGAAGACTGAGAGGAAAGAGAGGTTTTGTAAGGAGATGGAACTCAAAAATAACTGCAATTCACTTCATCTTATGTCCACATTAGTAGGGCTCCCATATAATAATAGGGAATTATACCTAAAAGAACTGAAAACCACAAAAAAGGAGGGAAAAAATGGAACAGATGGAACAGGCTATCCAAGAACTGGGGGGAAATTACAAAATGAGGATATCAGAAGAAGAAAAGAGAAGGAAACAAAAAAAAATTCAAAGTAATAATAGCTGAAAATCTTCCAGAATTAATGATAGACACCAAACCAGGTCTCTGGGATCTCAGAGAACACCAAGCAGATGATAGCAAAAAATCCACACCTAATCCTATCATACTCAAACCTCAGAAAACCAAAGACAAAATCTTGAAAGAAACAAAAGAGGGTGATAAACACCTTACTTACAGCAACAAGGATAAGAATTATATTGGCCCTCTCTTCACAAACCATGCCAGCAACAAGAGAGTACAGTCAAATATTGAAAGTACTGAATGAAAAACAAATACCAACCTAGAATTCTACAGCCAGGAATATAAGTCACCTAAAATGAAGGAGAAGTATAATTTCTCAGACAGAAACCAAGTGTTACCAATAGACCTGCCTTGCAAGAAATCTCAAAAACACTTCTTCAGGCCAGGTATGGTACCACATGCCTATAATCCCAGCAGCTTGGGAGGTTGAGGCAGGAGACAGAGAGTTCAAAGCCAGCCTCACCAAAATCGAGACACTAAGCAACTCAGTGAGACCCTGTCTTTAAATAAAATGCAAAATAGGACTGGGGATGTTGCTCAGTGGTCAGGTGCCCCTGAGTTCAATCCCTGGTACCCTAAAAAATAATAATAATCATAATAGTTCTTCAGAAAGAAGAAAATGATGGGCCAGAAACTCAAATCTACATAAAGAAAGGATAAATGTTAGAGAAGAAAGAAATGAAGAAAAAGCAATAGCATTTTTTTTCTTATTCCTAATTTATCTAATAGGTAACAGTTCATTCAAGATAATAATAGTAATCATGTATTGGGTGATATCACTTTAAGGATAAGTGAAATGAATGACTGCGTGTCACGTGGGATAGAAGGGTGGAATGGTGACAAGGTACCTGCACTACCCCTGGGGGAGTCCATTGACAGTTGAAAGAGGATTTGGATCACTGGTAAATGTATTGAAAATCTAGGGCAGCCACTAAACATATTTTTAAAATAAGTATAATCAATAGGCTAAGACGATAGAGAAAATGAACTAATATAAAATGGTCAATGAAAACCAGAGAAGACAGAAAAAAAGTAGAAGAGGGAAAAGAAAAAAACACAAAGAATAAGAGCAATGAATAGAAAACAGTTACAAATGTGACAAACATTAATCCAACTCTGTCAATAAATCACTTTGTCAGGGGTGTAAGCATGCCAATTGAGAAACAGAGACTGAAAGAAAATAAACACTTCCAACAAGATTAAAACAAGACCCGTCTATATGTGTTCACACACACACACACACACACACACACACACACACACACACACACACCCTATTGTATTTACCTTCAGTGAAATAAGAGAATAAGAAGGAAGCCTTAGAAACTAAGGATGTGATTAAAATGATTAAAAATTCAGTCAAAGACTTATATACAGGGTTTGAGAAAATCTTTAGAATAGAGCAAAAAAGAAATCATACACACAGAAATAGAAAAGAAATAGAGTAAAGAAGCCTAGGAGATAGTTAAAGTTCAAAGGGTTTCTAGCTTGTGAATCCAGAAGAAAATTCTAAAGATATAAAACACAGGAGCTCAGTCCTTCCCTGAGCACTTATTGGGCAGTTATTATGGACCAGCTGGCAAGACAAATGCCAGTGTTTGGCTCAAAACCTGTATCAGATTGTTCCCTCCTTGTTCTAAGAAGTTTATAAGATGCACAGCATAAAGAGGCGGCATGTAGGAAATCTAGCCATGGTCTCCCCCTACACCCCCACAGGGTAAGATACCAATGCAATCCCCTTGGCCTGGTCCATGCTGCAGACCCAGACCTGCAAACTGTGCCAGAGCACAGCAGATGTAAATGGCATCTGAGTCACCCAGAGCAAGATGCCACCAGCGCAGGCTTCAGTGCCAATGTTTGTGTCTTCTCTTCAGTTCATCCCTACCCCTGGCATGCACACATTCTGATTCATCTGCTCTTCACTCCAGGACTTGAGGTAAAGTAAGGCCCCTGGGATGAAGGAACCTGCAGAGAACATGAAGAAGAGAAAGCAATGAAGAAAAATGGGAGCTCAGCCTTGAGGTACATTTACCCTATGCCCACCCTACCCTGGGAAAACAGTGTGAGCGGCTGTGGGTACAAAATTAACATAATATAAGTGCATAAATATTCACGAACAAGAACTTTTCTCATAGTGTTATTTATGGTAGAAAAAGAAGAGGAAGAAGAAGAAAGAAAAAGAAAAAAATCCTAAATATCTGAAAATAAGGAAAAGGTTATGTAAGTAATGATGCAGCCTCATGAAGAAAGGATAATGCACAGGCTTTAACAATATCAGAGAGGTTGATATATATGCACAAAGAGATGTCTATTACTGAGCCAGGGAAAGGTTGCAAAATAGAACCTACTTTTGATTTCATTTCTTATTATTAAACAAAGCACGCACTAACAGTTCTAACTCAGGGCTTATCAACCTCAGCACTATTGGCATGCTGGATTAGATGGGGAAGATGCTGTCTTGTACATTATAGGATATTTAGCAGCTTGTCTGTCTTCAACTCACTAGGCACCAGCAACAACTTCCCGGATGTGACTACCCCAAATGTCTCTAGACATGGTCAAATACCCCTGGAGGCAAAACTGTCCCATTTGAGAACCTAGTCTAAAAGAAGTCAGGAAGGGCATGCAGGATAGATTTTGCTATTTCCTGTTCAGCAAAAGTCTAAACCATGGCTGTCTCTCTTTGGTGGGGTAACAGGTGATTTGTCTTCTCTTTGGAGGGAGGACGGCCTCTGAGATTTTTTTTAATGTTTTAAGAATTTTATAGAATGAATAGACATTTCTTTTTTGTTGTTTTTCTTTTTAGATATACGTGACAGTAGAGTATATTTTGACATGCCATACATACATGGAGTATAACTTCCCATTCCACATGATGTGGAGTTTCACTGGTCATGTATTCATGTATGAACCTAGGAACATGTTGTCTGATTCATTCTACTGTCTTTCCTATTCCCATCTCCCCTCCCTTTCCTTTATTTCCCTATATCTAATCCAACAAACTTCTATTCTTCCCTCCCTGACCCCCTTATTATGTGAACACACATTTTGTGAGGAGTTATTATTTTTTAAGTAGTGTATGATCAAGTTGAAACAAACAACTCACCTCTGTAAGCGGAGTTTGCTTATGAACCCAAAATGAAATGTATTATTTCTATACTTGCTGTTTGAATAAATATCCCTGAAAATAAAGATGATTTTAAATTCAGGAAGCAGGAGCATCTTAGAGGTGGAGGAGCCCTTTAATGGTCCTCTAGTCGGGACAGATAGACAAACTAAGGCTGTGAACCAATCCAGCCACTACCTATTTTAGTAAATGATACTTTTTGGAGTCTAACCACAGGTATTGCCTGTGGTGGCTTTCAAAGCACTTCAGCAGAATTGATCGGTTACCATCAAGACTGTATAGCTCAGAAAACAAAATGGTTACCATGCAGCCAGGTACAGAGGTGTCTGCGGACCTCTTGCCCCACATACAGGCATCTTGTCCAGGAGAAGCGGTGCCAGCTGGTCTCCCTAACACCAGGGCATCACTATTTCTTAACTGGATGGCTCTGAGTATGAGCGCTTTTGTTTATCTTTTCTTCAACTCTCAAGCTGAAACCTGCTTCTCTGTAACATCCTTTGTCCCCAGGTCCAAACTGTAGCACAACAGGTGCTATTCCTACTCCCCCTTCTTCCCTTTGACTGCCCCCATCTTTCTCTCATTGTCTACCTCTCCACCCACAAATCCTGTGACCTCCACCTTGGAAATACAGCATCTCCCCATCAGTGGGGTTTTTTCCCTCTCAGTTTCACTTACCCATGGTCAACCATAATCAGAAAATATTAAATGGAAAATTTCAGAAATAGTAATTCGTAACTTTTAAATAAATTTTATTATAGCATATTATTATAATTGCTTTTTTATTGATAGTTATTATTATTAATCTCTTACTGAACCAAATTTATAAATTAAACTTTTCATATACAGGTATGTACAGTAAAAAAAATAATTTATTTATTTATATTTTTGTTTCACTATTAGCCAAACTTTCAGATATCCACTAGGAAGGAGTCTAGGAATATATCCATTGCAGATAAGGTGGACTACTGCACATCTAGAATATGACCACATCTTACACTTTCACTGCTTCTACATCTCTGTCTCTCACCCTGATTCTAGCAATTGCAAGGAGTCTCCCTCTTTCTGCCTTAGTCCCTCCTTACATTTCCCTCAGAACACCTGTCAAAGTGATCCTTTTAAAATACAGTTAAATTATGTCCCTCTCCTACCGAAATCATTTCTAAGTAAAAGCCAAAGTCTTTATAAAGATTTCTGGCCTCATTTTCTACCCTTTGTGCCCCCATCCACAGACCCCACCCTCATCTTCCCCTTCCCCACTCTGCCAGTCCAGTATCCACCTTGATATCCCTCAATGAGCTCCCTCCTCCAGCCTTTGCACTTGCTGTCCCCTGGGCCTTAAATCCTGTCACATACATCTATCTGTATGACTCACTCCCTTATCTTCTTAGATCTCTACTCAAATTCACCTTCTCAGTGAAGTCTTAATTTTAACCCTTCTCCCTTCCCCAGTGCTCCTCATCATACTCATTCCCTGCTTAACTTTTTCCTCATTTCCTATTTCCATGTGACCTGCAATATGTCTTATTTATTGCTAGTTGCTGGATACATGCTAAATATAAGCAGGGTCTTACATCTGTGTGTCCACTGCTGTACACCTGACACCTAGAACAATGCCAAGTGTGTGCCAAACATTCAAATTCACCACCATCCATACATTTTTCTCCAAATGCACTTGTATATTTGTATGAATTAGCTTTCGTTAGGCCACCCATGGAGAACAGGTCTGGGGGCACTCTTACCCACTATTTTAATAAAGCAATGAGATGCTCAACAAAACACATTACTTATCTATTTAAGTCTGCCTTGGCCCTGAAAAAAGAGAGTGACAGAGAACTGAACACTATGCTCTGCAAGGCTTTCCATTTTCAAGATAGAGGCCAAAGCAGAAACAGGACAGCAGGCAGCAAAGGGAATCACAAAACTATTACATTGAAAGGGGAGTAACAGGTATAGATTATGAATAAAATGAAGGAAAGTCTATTTCACAAAGGATAAAGTGAGGACCTATGTGTGCTCAGATGAGGCATTCCATGTCTAGGTCCAGAGAAATCAATCAAGATCATGAAACAATACTGATCTTGAAAGCCTGACATGCACCAGTGAACATCAGGTTCCTTTAACACCATTCAAAGTAGGAATATAGATGAAGAAACTGAGGTTTAGAAAATTCACTTATCCAGGATCACAAGTTACATGTGATAAACTGCAGTGTGCCTCTCTTTAACTCTATAAACTTTCTACTAATTGATATATGTCATCAAGAGCTTAGAACAAGCCAGGCATGGTGGAGCACATCTGTAATTCCAGTGACTCAGGAGGCTGAGGCAGGAGGATCTCAAGTTCAAATCCAGCCGCAGGCAAAGCGAGGCACTTAGCAACTCAGTGAGACCCTATCCCTAAATAATATTCAAAATAGAGCTAGGGATATGGCTCAGTGGTCGAGTACCCCTGAGTTCAATCCCTGGTACCCCCACCACCACCACCAAAAACAAAAAAGAGCTTAGAACAGTGCCCAGCATATGGACAGATAAAGGTGTCAGTCATGATCATTAGCAAGTCCTGCTGCCTCCCAGGAAGAAGCCCCGGCAAAGAAGTCAGGATGTGTATTTCCCTTGATTGGCCAAAAGGAGACCATAGCTGCACATGTATCCCACCAAGCCCCTTTCCCCTGCCCCATTCTGTAATCACCTCTTTTTCTCCCCACCCTCTCCTTCCTGCCTAATTGAAAAAGGAAGATTAACCTCAATCCACACACCATGGTAAAGATGCCAATGAATCATCATCCCTCAGGATTCTGACACTACCACTAGAGTCTTTCAGAGTCTTCATCTGATTAAACCCCAAAGGTGGGTAGTGTTTTCTGAACAACTACATTTAAGATCTCAGAAGCAGGTAGGTAAGCTGAGCTTATCAGAATATGACTTTAATTGACTATAAAGAAACAAACAAACAAAAAGTCTCCTGAATTAGAAATCTCAAAAACTCTGGAGTAGCACTGAGCACAACCACACCGTGGCTACTAATAAAACATCTCACAAGGAAACAAACAAAGTTGGAAGATGTTGTTCTGAGATAAAAGGGTAGGCAGTGGACTAACAGAAATTAATCTCTGTAGTGATTCCTCTTACAAACACACACACACAAAGCATAGAGAAGGCTTTGTAACTAGATGGCAAAACAGGATTTCTAGGAGTAAGAAGCTGTTCCTATCCTTCAGAACATGGGTCTCCCTCTCAATGTCCCAGAGAAAACACAAGGGTGCTCTCTGAATCAGGCTCAAAAGGCCCAAATCTCTTAAAAGCCTCAAAAGACATAATAAAATAAAATAAATCTCAAAATGCAAAAAATACATATCACTAGTTCATAGTACTTATATTTTCAAGCTTTGATTAGAGGGGCAGGGATGAAATGATAAGAATATGTGTTTAAGACCCCAAAGCCTGTAGGTTTAATTACAGATCCTGAAGTGTTTTAGAGAATAGTATCACATTCATAGCATTCAAGATACAAAATTGCATGAGTTGTAG
Organism: Marmota monax; assembly: GCF_021218885.2. Classification (NCBI taxonomy): domain Eukaryota; kingdom Metazoa; phylum Chordata; class Mammalia; order Rodentia; family Sciuridae; genus Marmota; species Marmota monax. The sequence goes on from NW_026694821.1 coordinate 4,625,765, forward strand.
AGTGTTGGATTTGTTAAACCTATCATAATCCCTCCCTTATGAGAAATGGTGCAGAGAATAGGGATGGGGCAAGGGGCAAGCAAGGATGGTTTGATCACAACCAATTAACCTGAGAAAGTAGAAACATGGTTAGGGTTGAGTTACTCTAAAACCAGGTGTTGGAAGCCAGTAGACCACCAAGTCAAAGTCTATTGGGGAAACTGAGGCTCAGCCCAAGAGACCTTTGGACCACAGTCACGCAGCAAACAACTTCAGAAGAGGAAAAAATACCTTAGGAATGCAGGAGGTATAACTCACTTTATTTAACAGCACATAGATGGTATGTCACACACTAGCTTAAGGGACAGAAGAAGAGCAGACAAAACAACATTCAATAATAAACCCCCACAACTTACCTACTTGACCACTTAACAGGATAACATAGATGGTCAAATAAATTAAATTGATTTTCCTTGATATTCTCTCAACCTCATTTTGGTATCTTCACCCAGAGTGAGAGCTACTTACAATACTGCTTAAACTCACTTATGGGTATAGTATTATCCTTCAGTTGTGAACCCATAATTCTGTTCTCAAACAGATGGGTCATTAGGAGCCGTCATGTGCTAACACACTGGGAATCATAAGAGAGTGTGCCACGAGCCCTCTGTGGATTTTCCCATGGCTTCCAGCGTTTGCCTCAGATTGCTGGACAGCCCAGCCACTCAGCCTTTCTCATCTCCAAATTGACGTTTTCTATCCCTTTTTCTACTTAGGTTATTTTCCTCCGCATCTATTTTATCTTTCTTCATTCCTTACTCTTCTTTCAACATTTTTTCCACAGAGTTAAGTAAATGACATAAGTGATCTAACTTCATTTTTTATAAACATTTTGCCTGCGGTCCCAACACATTTTATCAATCTACCCTTTCTCTACCAATTTTAAAAGGCTTCTTTATTTCTATAAAGCTGTTAGACGTAGATATTGACGATATAGATAGATCTTCATTTCTGGACTTTTTGCTTTTTTTATTCATCTCTTATCTATCTATACCTAAATCTATGCAGGGTTTTTTTTTTAATAGTTTTATAATACCTTTTGCCAATAATGAAAATCCTCCCTCACTATTATTCTTAGTATTTTTTAAATAATTGTTGCCCATCTATTTTTACTTTTATTAGCAATTCCCTTAGAATCAGATATTGTCTTTTTATATCAATTTATTTAGTAATGAGTTTGTGGTTATAAACTATCTTTGCATTTCTGGCATAGGTCTTACTTATTTTATATGTATATATATATATATATATATATATATATATATATATTCATTCTAAAAACATTGTCAATGTAAACATGACAGTATCAAAAATAAATAAAACCTATGCCAGAAATGCAAAGATAGTTTATAACCAATAATAAACATATATATTCAGAAATGAGATTGGCCACTTGTTGCCTTTGAAATATAATTTCTGAGAAAAATCATAACCACGATCTGTAAGGTTAAGTTCACTGTATCTTCTAATTTCTAAACTCCGTGGGGCTAAATAGTCCTAATAAGAAAAGATAAGCAAAAGAAGAAGAAGGAGGAGGAGGAGGAGGAGGAGGAGGAGGAGGAGGAGGAGGAGGAAAGAAAAGAGCCACTCTAGGCAATCTACCAAGTTGGCCAAGAACAATATGATAATTTAATCACTAAAGGATACAATTATAAGTGTAGATGTTACCATTTTCTCCAGCTCTTTCCCCAACTCTCTGAGGGAACAAAGGATGAAAACTGCATGGGCAGATCAGATTTAAGAACTATACCTCCCAGAGGGGACCTTGCCAGGTGGAAAGTTGACTTTGTTGGAAACCTGCAAAGCTGAACATGAATAAGGAACAGAATGTGGGGACAAACTGGCATGGATGAGAGAGGTGTGCTCCAGAAAATATGTAAGAAACTTCCTGCAGGCTGGGGTTCTAAAAAGAGAGAGAAAATGGGTATTTTAAAAATAAGCTCCCTTAGACCAAGTCTTTAAGGCCTCTGAAATATTAAAGAAGCATGATAGTTTTGTCCTTAAATATGACCTTTACCTGGGATGGAACCAAAGGGTGTCTTGAAACATCAGTGAATGCTTTCATTAGCATCCTCCTGTCAGCCCATTCCCTCTTTAATTTCTGCACCTACACCTGCACCGGGGTGTTCATGCACTTTTCATTTTGTAGATCTGATGTATATTTCTTCCTCCTTGGACAGAGGAGTACCTATGCATGCCATTGTCAAAGGATGCTCATAAATACACTCAGCAAACCCCATAACACGGCTATTCTCAAGAGAATAGGAGGAACTGTCCTTGCTGCCTCTGATTAAAGCTGACGCATCGTAATAACCAAGAAGCAGGCAGGTATTGGGAAGGGGAAGTGTCAGATTTATTCCCCTGTACACACCTAATGACCTCCCCAAATGGCAGGGGGGCTAATCATAATAGGCACATGCATATGTAAAACAGCAAAAGAGAAGGTGCCAGAATTTTTTCTGCTTCCTGTACTTTCCTCCCTGATCCTACCACCTGGGGTGAGAGGGATGATGAACCATTGGAAAAGCAGAAGGAACATTAACCTTGGGAAGCTAGAGGCTGAGGGAACAGGGAGCTGAAACAAGGGAGGATGGCTGAAAGCCTTTGTAGTCCAACTTAAAAAAAAAAAATCCCTATTAGGTGATTTTTATTTGATTCAGCTATTGCTTAGGGCTATAAGCTTAATGGAATTATAAAGCTTGTGCCCCTTGTAACCACATAGTCAGCTCTTTCCCAGAGCTCCAGTCACATCTCTAGACAAGTCCATCAACAGCATTCAACAGACTATTTCTCAGCAATAAGCTAAACATCCAAATAGAGGGTTAACTTTCCTCATCTTGTTGTGATTTCCTGAACCATATAGGGAAAATGCATTTGTTTGCAAATTATTGCTCCATTATACAAGTGAAAAATCTGCTTCTAGCTCTTTGAAAAAGATAGAAGCAAAAGGCAGAAATCAAATCCTCACTTGGTATACATCTACAAGACCCTTGGGAAAACAGCCTTGACATTTCTGCCTCCCTATATCAAGTCAACTTATCTTTTCATCCAACCTCTAGGAGAAATTTGTTTTAAAAGTTAAAAGAAAAATCCTCTCAAGCAGGTTGTCTTGCTAGACTTTCTAAACTATTTGATTAAGTGCCATTTGACCAAACTCCACTAATAATAATTACAACAATAACAACAACAACCAAAACTTGCCTTATACATAACTGATTGTATAATCCATATGGTGATTTCATGCACGTGATTGCACTTTGGGGCCCAGGGATATGGGTCTATTACACTCTTTATGATAAGACTGAGGCCGATAGAAGTTAAGGGACTTGCTCAAAATTATTATCAGAGTCATAACTGGAACCTAAGTCTTCTAATTCCAGATGAGTGGGTGCTCTTTCACTTCTTTATGTCTTCCAGCCTTTCAATCTTATCATTATAATAGTTGGTCAATTTGCCAAATATATAGGCACATGCATATGCACATATACATGTGTGTACCAGGATCTAGGTGAAGTCCCCTCCTTCATTCTTAATGCTGGTAAGTTGTCTTCTTGTTTACTGTCTTGATCAGTCTGCTATAGGTATATGACAGGTTCACTCAAGAGTGTTCAAACTTCACTGTTCACCTTTCCTTCCTGAACGACTAAGGAAATTATGGAGTAGAGTGAGTGATGAGAAATTAAATTATCCTCATGCTTTTAGTTTGGGGTTTGTGGGGAGAGGTGTTGTGAACTCATCAACCCAAAGAATTCCAGCTATTCTTCCTTTCCCCTCTCAAGAGGATGTGAGCTTGGCTCTGTGTCCTTGGTTTCTGTCACCCTCAGGGAAGAGTTAAGAAGACAATGTTTTAGAAAAACTGCCCAAAAGGAGGACAGAATGGACACTGGTGCAACATGAGGATTTCTTGGGAGTTAGATGGGAAGTCACAAGAGTGTTTTGGGAAATAAGAGGTAGGGAAGAGAAAGTGGCATCACCATGGTCAGGCTTGCTGTCAACGAAGAGGAATCCCCTGAGCATCACCATTGACAAGGGTAGGTGCAAAGCCTGGCAGACACGAAGGACCAAGTCTCAGCCAAAATACCAGTGAGCAGATGGAGGGAGACTGAAGAGGGCCACTACCATGTACATGAGACCAGGTTCTTCCTCAACTACCCAAGAAACACAAGTGCTGAGGTCCTTGCATAATTCAGTAGAGAGGAGAAAGAACCCCAAGTCAAAAGGAGCCTTACACTTCCTCCCTGATCACAGCTGGCAGGACTCAGAGCCAGGTCTGATTTCACTTAGAAAAATAAAATAAAAGGTGACCTAACTTGTACTCCTCATTCTTAAAGCATTTTTCAGGGGTTCTATGCCTTTTTGTGATACTATAGCAGAATGACTGACTTGTGAGACTACTCAGAACTCCTTCTAGAAGGACCCCTCCAAGATGGGGGTGGGGGCTAAATACCAAGCCAGATGACGTGCAAAAGGGAATTCAAGGCCCAGGGGACTGGGGACCAAAGGTACCAGATTCGTGGCAATCTGGAAGTGAGTTTTTATTTTCTCCTCTCTCCCTCTCCCAAGGATTCCCTGCTGTTCACATTGATCATGGATATCCTTTGTTTATGCTTGAATTCCAAGTCTACAAAAAAACACAAGGGGATTCTCAGAAAACTGGAAGCAAAGAAGGGAGACTGCAAACACTCCAACTACTGAGCCCAAACTGCCAGCTGGAAGCCCTCAAGATGACACTGAAGAGCCCCAGGTCAAGCCCAGCTCTCAAGTACAATTCCAGGCTCCCCTGAAGCTCCTGCTGGCAGCCCCAGAGAGGTCTCAGATACATGAAAAACACCCCGTTTCCAAAACGGACTAAATATACATGAAAACAATGGGGGAAGTAAACTTTCCAAACACTGAAAGCTTCAGTTGGTTGGGCAACTCAAAACACAATAAACTGAAATAATTAAGACGTATGCGCTTCTCAGCAGTTGCTGGGTACCCCTGCTGATCATATGCCTGAAAACCCTGGATACACACCCCATGGGCAGCCTTGTTAGGTACAGAAGTGAAATTACTGGGGCAGGCCCCTGTCTCAATATGACTGAGAAAACTGGATTCGTGCAAAAATTTACCAATATTCGCTTGGGGAATGGGATTGGAACCATAATTAATAATTTTTTTTTCATTTACCTAGAACACTACTGTTCACCAGAAGACTACCTCTGCATATAAGAGAGTTCCAAAAGAGTTGGTGAACCACAGAACCCTGTCTCCCCGCACCCAGTACTCGGGTTATATTTATATTAATGTAATTATCACTGCAATTCTGTGAAGAGGTACTGTGATTTTTTGCCTTTTTATAGATAGAAAATTGAAGCAGAAAAAAAAGTATCTTATCCAAGGAAGAGTGGCCGAGCCAGAATTTTAAACCAGGCAGCCTGACTGCAGGCATTGAACCATTATATGATACTATAGACGTCACTCATAAATACAGAGAAAGCAGCAATTAAGACAAGCCACTAATTAATTCTGTCTGCTGACAAACAGGGAGGCTGGCTACACAACTGAGGAGAACATAATATATGAAAACTTGATGCATTTCAGAGTTAGAAAGCCAAGTTTGTAAAATTCAGAGGGGAATTGTATCCACACACAAAAAAATCTAATAACGGAAGCAGAGTGCAATTTTAGATAACTATTTCCCAGTATAGAATAAGGAAAGAGGAGGATGACTAGGAATAAACTAAGCTAAAATTTAAAAATTATACACAAGAAAGGTGCCAGATGAGATAAAGAAGACAGAACAAAATGAAAAGTTTACCTGAATTAAGTTAAAATAAGAAGCAGTAAAGAACATAAGTGCACTTGAGGAAGATCAAGACAACACGATGGCTTATTTTATGTGTCAACTTGACTGGGCCACAGGGTACCTGACATTTGGCCAAGCATTATTCTGGGTGTGTCTGTGGGGGTTTTTCTCAGTAACGTAAGTTGCCCTCCCCAATAAGAGAGGGTCTTATCCAATCAGTTGAAGGCTGGCATAAAACCAGAAGGCTGTTCCTCCTGCCTGTCTCAAGTTGGAACACTGGTTCTTTCCTGACCTTGGATTTGAGCTGAAACATCAGTTCTCTCTCTGTCTTGAGCCTTTCAGCATTTAGACCAGAACTATACCATTGGCTTTCCATGATCTCCAGACTTGTCAGCCTCCATAATTATATGAACCAACTCCTTATAATAAATCACTTCCTAAAGATACATACATCCTATTCTGTATTTCTGGAGAACTCTGAATAATATAGGCAATAATATAAAAATTGACTGAAGAGCTCTTCAGAATACAAAGAAAAACAGAGAATAATAGTTAATATAGTTCATATATATTCATGCACACACATATATATATATATATATATATATATATATATATATATATATATCTGTGAGTATGTTTTGAATGAGATTAATATTTGAATTGGAAGACTGAGTAACACACATTGTATGTTACATACACATATGTTTGTATATGTATACATACATATATCATACAGACACATATATATGTGAATATATATATATGTATATGTATGTATATTTTTTTAACACAACAAGGGCTCATAAAGCAGAAAAAGTAAAACAGAAGTAATAATCAAAGACACAATAGAAATAAACTTTCCTTAGATAACTGGCAAATGCTGTAATTGTCTACTAGGAAAATAAATAATAAAGCCAATTAAGAAACTCAGAAAGTAAAGTATGTTAGTAAATTTTCTGTCACTATAACAAAGTACCTGAGATAATCAACATGAGTTGTTTAAAGAGAAAAGATTTATATGACTCCCAGTTTGGAAGGTTCCAGTCCACAATAAATTAGACTCATTGCTTTTAGGCCTTTCTGGTGGGGGTAGCAGATGTCAATGTTGAAGTGTGTAATAGAATAAATTTACTCACCTTATGAGCCAGGAAGTAAAAGGATAGAAAAAGGAAGGGGCTGGGATCCCACAAACTTCTTCAAGGTCACCTGCCCAGGGACTAAAGACTTCCATCTAGGCCCCACCTCTTATAGATTCCAATAGCATCATCTTGGGGAACCAAGCCTTTAACATGTCTTGGGGAGATATTCAAGATCTAAACTATAATATAGAATAATAATGGGCTGTGGTTGTGACTCAGTGGTAGAGCACTTGCCTTGTATATGCGAGGCACTGGGTTCAATCCTCAGCACCACATAAAAATAAACAAATAAAATAAAGACATGCTGTCCATACAAAACTACCAAAAAAAATTTAAAGATAAATATAAATTGTGAAGAGACTCACATAAAAAGAAGAAACTCAAATGACCTGTAAGATTATAAAATTTTTCAGCTTCAATTAAGAAAACTGCCCCATTCACAAAGGCTTCAAAAAAAAAATAAAATACTTGGGAATCAATCTAACAAAAGAGGTGAAAGACTTCTGCAATGAAATCTCAGAACACCAAAGAAAGAAATTGAAGAAGACCTTAGAAAATGGAAAGCTCTCCCATGCTCTTGGATAGGCAGAATATCATCAAAAAGGCCAGACTGCCCAAAGTGCCATACAGATTCAATGCCATTCCCATCAAAATTCCAATGACATTCTTCATAGAAATAGAAAAGGCAGTCATGGAATTCATTTGAAAAAAATAAGAGACTCAGAACAGCCAAAGCAATCCTTATGGAGAAAAATGAAGCAGGAAGCATCACAATCCCAGACCTTAAAATATACCACAAAGATATAGTAACAAAAACGGCGTGGTTTTGGCACCAAAACAGACAAGAAGACCAATGGAACGAATAGAAGACACAAAGACAAACCCACATAAATACAGTCATCTCAGGTAGACAGCAGCAAATAAATTACGGCTTTGAACTCTGTAGCCTGGGACAGCTTGACTGCCACAAATGGCAATTCTTTTTTTTTTTTTTTTTTTAAAGAGAGAGAGAGTGAGGAGAGAGATAGAGAGAGAATTTTTTTTTAAATATTTATCTTTTAGTTTTTGGTGGACACAACATCTTTGTATGTGGTGCTGAGGATCGAACCTGGGCCGCACGCATGCCAGGCGAGCGCGCTACCACTTGAGCCACCTCCCCAGCCCACAAATGGCAATTCTTATACAATGTAAAAGTGTTCTCTCTTTGGTTCCCATTTTTCTGGGAATCTTTCCATGTGAAGGTGTAGAAAGACATGGCCATTTGCAGGCAGTAGCTGTTAATGGGGCCGATCCCATGCCTGGTGTGGAATCTATGAGTTCAATAGCTTTGAATTTAGATGCCTGTTAGCCTTGGGTAAGAGATACCAGTGCGTCTACACAGCCTGGAGGCGCCAGCTGCCTGGAGGAGGAAGCACTACTGCCCAACCAGGCCACCTTCCCACAGCCTCTCACCTCTGGTTTACCTTGAAGAACCCCTCCTTGCAATAAAGTCCTTTGGTGTGTTTCACTATAAATAAAGCATTAGCATTTATTTATAGTTTTCACTATAAATAAAGCATCAGAACCAGGTCTCTTCCACCCGTCAACGCCCCGCCCCCAGCTTTAAATATATTTTTCTGTGTCCTTTATACTATCAGTATATATATATATATATATATATATATATATATATATATATATATATACTACTTTTCAGACATTTGTTTGCAGCTGGTCCAAGGGTTACTTATTCCCTCCCCATGCAGGCCACAGGTGAGAATCCCATACTAGACAAACACACCATAAACATACGTTGGAGGAAAGACAGCCTCTTCAACAACGGTGCTGGGAAAACTGGAAATCCACATGTAGTAGAATGAAATTGAACCCCTATCTCTCACCATGCACAAAGCTCAACTCAAAGTGGATCAAAGACCAAAGAATTAAACCAGAAATCCTGTGCACTCCAGAAGAAAATGTAGACCTAACAATCCAACGTGTCAACTCAGGAACTGACTTCCTTAATAAGACTCCTAAAGTACAGAAGTAAAATTAAAAATCAATAAATAGAATGGTATCAAATTAAAAATCTTCCTCACTTCAGAGGAAACAATTAAGAACATGAAGAGAAAACCCACAGAATGGGAGAAAATCTTTGCCACCAACTCCTCAGGGAATTCAAATGCAGGATACGCAAAGAGCTTGAAAAAAACACCAAAAAAAACCCCTAATGACCCAATCAATAAATGGGCAAAGGAACTGAACAGACACTTGGCCAAGCAGTGGAATACGGGCATTCTCATCCACCACTCACAAGATGTCAGCTAGTGTGACAGGCCTGGGAGACAGTTTGACAATGGTTAAAATCCATGTCCCCCAAGTATGGGAAATGCTTTTTTAAATTTTTTTGATTTTTTCTAATTAGTTATACATGACAGTAGAATGCATTTATGCACTTTGATCTATCACACATAAATGGGGTATAATTTCTCATTTTTCTGATAGTACGTGTTGTAGAATCATATCAATCATGCAGTCATATATGTACATAAGACAATAATGTCTGTTTCATTCTACTGTCCTTCCTATTCACATATGCCCTCCCCTCCTTTCACTCTCCTCTACTTAATCCAAAGTAACTCTATTCTTCCCTACACGCCCCCACCCCATGATGAATTAGCATCTGCATATCAGAGAAAACATTTGGACTTTGTTTTTTGGGGGATTGGCTTATTTTGCTTAGCATGATGTTCTCCAGCTCCATATGTCATGGGCCAGGCTATATGGTCAATGACTAAACAGCCTCCATTTTGCCCTGAGACTCCACATCATGTAAGAAATGCTTCTCCCATGGGAAAGCACCACCTCTGTACCCGTCAACAGTTGCTTAGTATAGCATGTTTGTCAACACAAAATGGCAATTCTTATACAGTGTAAAAGTGTTATCTCTTTGGTTCTCATTTTTCTTGGACAATGTACCCTGTCAGAGATTGATTGTCTAGATGTTAGTAACCATTCTTTAACTTGTACACAACTAGGGATGTTTTGGCCCAGTCTCTTTTCTGCTTAGGATTTTAGATCTCATGACATTTGTTTATGGTTTTGAATCATAGCAACAGCCACTTATGCTTTAATATGGTTTTGGACTATAAAAGGTATACTCAAACCCCAGGAGGGGGTTGAAGGGTGTAGACTTGCAACCTACTCCATGGCCCACCAGCTGGTGGATCCAGACCACCAACTCAAAGCTGGTGTATAAAGTTTCCGTCTCTTGCTCTAAGATCAACTCAGTTAGTTATTGCAATCTCGCCTTAACACATACATTTACCAGCAAATGCTATAATTTCATTCTTCTTTAAGGCTGAGAAGTATTCCATTGTATACATATATACCACATTTTTAATCCATTCATCTGTTGAAGAGTGCCGCAGTCTGGCTGGGCACACAATCACGAGCCACCACACAGCTTGTAGATTCAAACAGCAACTCTTTATTCCCGAACTCACACCAGCCGTCTACAATCACGTTCTGGGGAAATCCACGTTCTCTGCCCAAATCCACTCCACTGGGCTTCTGTCTCCAAAATATACTGTCTGAATCCCCTGAGAACTCAAGGGGAACTCAGGCAGCAGGATACGCCCTATTCCCAGCAGGAATAATCTTAAACCTGGAATGCCCTAAACCCGATTATCCTAAACCGGGAACACCCTAATCCCGGATCTGCCCTGGTCCTTGAGCAAGGTCACCTAACTGCAATATGTCACTGCAAAATGTCCTATTTCCACGAGTCCTTCCACTAAGCAACATGGGGTACACTGGCAAGGAAATTGTCATACCTACTTGGCTAATGGCTCCCAGCAGAAGTGCACTTAGATTGGTTCCATAGCTATTGTGAGTTAAGCTGCTATAAACACTGATGTGACCGCATTACTGTAATATGCTAATTTTAAGTCCTTGGGTATAAACAAAGGAGTGGGATGCTTATCAAATGGTGGTTCCACTCCAAGTTTTATAAGGAAACTCCATACCACTTTTCATAATGGTTGTACCAATTTACAGTCCCAGTAGCAATGTCTGAGTGTACCTTTTCCCCACATCATCACCAACATTTATTGTTGTTTGTATTCTTGAGAATTTCATTGACTAGGGTGAGATGAAATCTCAGTATAGTTTTGCTTTGCATTTCTCTAATTGCTAAAGACATTGAACATTTTTTCATATATTTGTTGACAGATTGTATTTTTTGTTCTCTGAAGTGTCTGGAGCTCTCACTTCATTTTTTATGTAGTTTTTTGTATATTTTTTATGTATTTTATGTAGTTTTATGTATATTTCTCTCCAATGATGGCTACAAGCTCAGGTCTTTCTGATGCTTCATCTTCCCTTCTCCCTTTCAAGATTAAGATACATTTTAAAAGTGTAACCTGGCTAGAAAAGATGATGATGAGCCAATAGTGAAAATCCCGGGCAACTGGAAGGCCGCACACAGTATCGGGTACTTACCTCCTACTGCCTAAATGCCACTTCAAACTTAAAAATTTTAACAATCATTGATTTGCTCATGATTCTGCAATGGGGGCAGGCTGGGCAGGAATGGTCTCTTTGTGATGTCAGCTCAGGATCCTCCATTCAGTGGACCCTCACCTGAGAGTACAGGAAGGTCCGGGATGGCATCATGCTCCTCTGTGAGGCTTCAGCTCTGAGGGTGGGAATGTCTAGTCGCCCACCGGACCTCTCCCCGCCCCCGCCCCTGGCCCTGCCTTCTTTCTCCCTCTCCACATAGTCTTTCCAGGAGCTTAGCCGAGCCTCTTTATATGAGTTCTGACAGGGAAAGCTGTCCTGAAGGCTGAGGCCCAGCCCTGTCACAGCTTCATTTCTGTGGCATCCCCACAGGTCAAATCCCAGAAGAGCAGCCCAATTCCTGGGAAGGGTAAATAAGCTCCAGTTCTTGTTGGGAGGAACAACCAAAAAATGTGGCCACACTGATCTACAACAATGTTTGTGCCTGTAAAGTTTGACAGTCACTCCAAACCACAGAGAGGAAGTTCAGAAGGAGGACTGGGAATGATCTGAAGGTAGTTGTGCCCTCGTTGTTGCTGGTTTTGTCTTCAGTTTTGCAGACTCCAGCTAAGTTCAGGCAACTACGTGTGTCTCTGGCTTGATGCTTAAATCTGGTCATTCACAACATCTTCAGAGCCTGTGTTCAAAAGTAGAGAATAGCGCCGACAAACTGCAGCCCTCATGGATGCTTTTGTAGGTAAAATTTTATGGGAACACTTCTCTACCCAGTCATCTGCACATTGTTTGTGGTTGTTTTTGTGCTATAACAATGCAGTTGAGTAATTTGACAAAGATCATGTGATCCACAAAGCCAGAGATGTTTACTTTATGGTGTTTTTGGTTTGATAGGTCTACTACGGCAACAGAGCACCATGGACTGTACAGTTCAATCAACAGAAATTTCCTGTCTCACAGTTCTGCAGTTCACAATGTGTTGGCAGTTTTGTTTTGTTTTTGGTTGTTGTTGTTGTTTTTTTTTCCTTCTGAGGGCTTTAAGAGAAGGATGAGTTACAGACCTCTCTTCTTGGCTTATAGATGCCCACTGTCTTCCTGCATCTTCAGATCATCTTCCTCTGGGTCTTTCTGCATCCATATTTCCTCTTCTTATAAGCATACCAGTCATTGCATTAAGGTCCTCGTTTTTAACTTGATTATTTTCTGTAAAGACCCTGTTTTACAGATTGATTTCAAGCAATGACATGGAAGACGCCATCAAAAGCCTACCAAGAAGGAAAAGCCCAGGACCAGACAGATTCTCAGCCAAGTTCTATAAGACCTTCAAAGAAGAATTAACACCAATCCTCCTCAAATTACTCTATGGAATAGAAAAGAAAGGAACCTTTGTAAACTCATTCTGTGAAATGAGTATCACCCTAATACCAAAACCAGACAAAGTCATATCAAGGAAAGAAAATTTCAGACCAATATCCCTGATGAAAATAGATGTAAAAATTCTTAATAAAATACTGGAAAATCACATATAAAAACATATTAAAAAGATAGTGCACCAGGCATGTTGGTTCAACACACAGAATTTAATAAACATAATTCATCACATCAATAGACTTAAAGATAAGAATCACGTTATCTCAAAAACTGCAGAAAAAAATCATTTGACAAAATACAGCACTCCTTCATGTTCAAAACACTAGGGATAGTAGGACATACCTCAACATTTTAAAAGCTATATATGCTAAACCTAAGGTCAATATCATTCTAAATGGAGAAAAATTGAAAGCATTCCCTTTAAAAACAGGAACAAGACAGGGATGTCTTCTTTTACCACTTCTATTCAACATAGTCCTGGAAACTCTAGCCCAGAGTAGTTAGAAGAAAGAGATTAAAAGGATATGAATAGGAAAAGAAGAACTCAAACTATCACTATTTGATAATGACATGATTCTATATTTACAAGATCCAAAAAAATTCCACCAGGAAATTTCTAGAACTAACAAATTAATTCAGAAAAGTCACAGAATATAAAATCAACACCCATAAATCAAATGCATTCCTATACATCAGCAATGAATCCACTGAAAGAGAAATTAGGAAAACTACCACATTCACAATAGCTTAAAAAAAATTAGGTACTCATGAATCAATCTAACAAAAGAGGTCAAAGTCCTCTACAATGAAAACTATAGAACACTGCAAAAAGAAATTGAAAAAGACCTTAGAAAATGGAAAGATTCCCATGCTCCCGAATAAGCAGAATGAATATGTCAAAATGGCCATACTACCAAAAGCATTATACAAATTTAAAGCAATTCCTATTAAAATCCACAACATTTTTCCTACAACTAGAAAAAGTAATCATGGAATTCAATTGGAAAAATAAGAGACCCAGAATAGCCAAAGCAATCCTTAGCAAGAAAAGTGAAGCAGAAGGCATCACAATACCAGACTTAAACTATACTACATAGCCATAGTAACACAAACAGCATGGTATTGGCACCAAAACAGACACATAGAAAAATGGAACAGAATGGAAGACACAGAGACAAACCCACACAAATAGAGTTATCTCATACTAGACAAAGATGCCAAAAACATTCACTGGAGAAAAGATAGCCTCTTCAGCAAATTGTGCTGGGAAAAATGAACAAAATGAAATTAAACCTCTATCTCTCACCCTGCATGAAACTCACTCAAAGGACAACACTTTTTAATAAAAGCAATTCTACATCTAGAGTTTAATTGTAAGAAAACTATCAAATGAGGAATGTGGGGGGCCTCCATCTTAAAAACATAACATAACATTTCATATATGATGATTAAAATTGAGAAATAAGGTAGTCAACAATTGAAATTTTGTTTTTAAAACAGTATTATTTATACTGTCATTTTAAGTGATGCTTCCAGTTAGTATGTGTAAGAAGGTCTTTTTTAACATCTCTGCCTGGTCTCCTTAATCCTCATAAAAAAGATTGACATAGAATTCATTTTCAAGATTGTTTTTAATCCCTCAATTGCACTGGAGTAAAAGAAATGATCTGCACTGGAGATGTACATTTATTAACAGTGAAAAAATGTTTCTGATAATGCATTCTTGCAAAGGTGAAATTAGAATGCAAAACGACCCCATTTTTGTTTTGTTTTTGAGAAGCACATGCACAAAGAGTAAGAAAATACTATAATGGTTATATCTGGTTACTGGAATTCATTTTTAAAGTTTTCTTCTTTTGGCTTATTTATATACTTATTTACTTATCAAATTCAGTATATTTATAAACATGTAATAATATTTTAAGAATAGAAAAGTAAACTACTTTTAATTTGTTAAAATAGATAACCGCTCTCAAGTTTCTCTTTAGCATAATGTTAACATTAGTATTGGTTTGTCTAAAGAACAGAAGTTCATGATAATGAATTCACTCTTGCTTTTTCAGTTGTCTTGCAGTTAACACAAGTTCTCAGATTCAAACTTTTTGCATTTACTCTCTCCAAATCACTCCACATTAATTTGAGAAAAAAAACAAAAACAAAATAGTCTTGTAATAGTATCACTTTTTATTGCTTTCATCCAAAGACTCTCAATTGTTTTAACTAGTTTATGTATTTTTTTTCTTCTCTCAAGTTAAGACAGAAATAATCTTTTCAATGACTCTGTATTTTCAGTTTAGTATTAATAGAGCACACATTGTTCCAATACAATGAGGCCTCAAGTTCTTTTATTCAGTACTTTATAAAGTTAGAGAAGTATAAAATTGTGAGTTTAGGCTTCCAAACTTTATCTCCTGTTAACCTGGAAACAATGTACTTTAGATAATAATGAAATACAATTCCAGTGCATAAGTCCAAAAGCCAATCTGTTTACTGTGATCAATTTTTTATAATGCAGATTTCTCTTTTTGATTGTTGTTACTTATCTTTATTTTTTTTAAAAGTGTGCCTAAATTTGCAACTAGAAAAGGCAGAGCCAATGGCAGGGCATCCCTCTCACATTCCAGAACAACTATCTAAGGAATCTTAGGAGTTAATCCACCTTGAGAGGTCAAAATACCATAGACTTATTTTTCTGAGGGAAAGCAATGTTTCTCAATTACAAAAGATGGGGGATGGCAATTAAGACAAGGGAAATACATTACAAATTAGTTGAAGGTGTGCTTATTAATTAAGAATTTCTTCCTCAGCTCCCTTTTTCTCCTGCCCTACCTTCCCTACTTTCTCTCACCCTCCCTTTCCCATAATATTCTGAGAAAGCCTCTAATTAGGAGTCAGATTCTAGAGTGCTACTGTCCTGTGTGGCCATTACCTAGTGGCCATTTCCTAGTGTGTAATTTCTTCAGACCTCTTGTTCCTCAACTTCAAAATGATCTCCACAGCCCTTGGCTTCCCTAACTTCCAGTGGCCCCTGTGCACACTCCTCCTGTCCCCACAATATTGCCAAAGATCCAGCCAGCAGGAAAACAGACTCCCTCTAACTGTTTTCTCCTACTATCTCTGGTGCAGGAGATAATGAAGTAATTAAATAGCATCACCAGGCACATTATCTGAAGGAAAAGGAGAAAAGCAATGACCATGAAAAATGATAGCTTTTCTGCCCTTACCACCTCCCCAAAGGACAAGCGATGACAATAAGCATAAAGAGCATCTCCTCAGCATCCTTGGCCCATTATAATGATAATGGTAATAAGTGCACTATTATTGTTAACTTTTGTTGGGCATTTTGCATTCTAAACCATGTTTCACCTTCTTATTCTCTTCAGTTTGAGAAGGTCAGAATAACTCTATGTGAATCAAGACTGCCACATTCCCCTATAGGGTGCTGAGTTTTCTTAATGGCTTCTCCATGATCTGTAAACGTGCCTTTCCCTTAGTATATACAGAGTTTTACTTGTCCTTCAAATGTCACAACTCAAGAATCTCCTTTCAGAATGTTCCCTGAAACTTTTATACCAACTCAGAATAATACCCCTGCCTGTCACATTCCCCCATAACAGCATTTATCATGCTGGGCGGCACTGAATGCTATAGGTAGATTTTTGCTAGATAAATATTTCTGTGATCTAGATAAGCTAGATAGAGATTTTCTGAATGACTGACTCTAATCACATGAAAACACAGGCCTGTACCTAATCACTCCTATATGCCCAGAGTGTGGCCCAAGACCAAGCTCGCGGTAAATTCTCAGCAATTATTTGCAATTTGGATGATGGATGGATGGATGGATGGATGGATGGATGGATGGACAGATGGACGGACAGACTGAAATGTTTAAAACCGTAAGTATTTAGAGAAAGCAAATGCTTGGTCACTTAGACATCAGAGCTGAGCCTGAAGTTCTCACTAATAAGTTAGTGACCCTTAAGGACTTCTGATAAAGCCAGTTCCTTAAAGTCAGTAAGAGCTAGTAGGCCTAATTCATTCACTCCCACCTTAGGATTAAATAGATAGATATAGATATAGATATAGATACAGATAGGTATATGTAGATAGATATAAATATGATTCCAAACTGATCTGATAATTTGACTCATGACAAGATATCCTACTGAGTCTATCTTCTTTCCTGATTTCTGCTGCCCTTGCTCCGTTTCTCCCCTCTAGACCACAGACATTGCCTTCCAAATGGCTTCACATTCCTTCCTTCCTTCTTTTAACAATGTATCAAGGGATAAAGGTAAAAAAATGGTACATATATACACACACACAATGGAATATTACTCAGAATGAGATCCTGCCATTTGCCACAACCTGAATGAAACTGGAGGACAGTACACTAAGTAAAATAAGCCTGACACAAAAGGTAAATACTGTATGATCTCCCTCATATGTGGAATCTAAGAATGCCAACCTCATTGAAGCAGAAGATAGAATAGTGGCTTTGGGGGATGGGTTACCAAATGAGGAAGTGATGATCAAAAGGCACAAACATTGTGATCGGACAAAAATGTTTCAGGGGACCTAATGTACAATTCGCATGGTCACACATGTGTTGACCGATCGTGGTGGTCATTATGCAAGGTCTTCATAAATCAAGTCATCACGTTGTACACTCAGGGTGCGTACAATCTTTGACAATTACTGTTTTAAATTTTTTAAAAAAATGCATCATGAAAAAAGAAGCACATGCTAAAGGAGGCACAAAGAACCCTCTGTGATCAACCCCACCAGCCTAACCCTAATCCACTTGTTCTTGCTTTCTATGGGCCCACAGTTGTCTAGCACATGGCAAAATGCCCAATAAATACTTTTCTCAAAGAATGAATTGGTCCTAAATGGCTTAGCGTGATTCTTTTCTTGATCTTACACTTTCTCAAAGGAGTCTTTCTAATAAAAATAAATAAATAAATATGACAGAGATTAATATGATTGCATACTTAGTTATAGAGAGAAGGGGCCAAACATGTATGTACCAATAACAGCAAGACCAGAACTGCTAAAAGGGTAACCCAGGTTGAGGTCGATTTAGTTCCATTCTTTGCTTCCAGGATGTATCTCCACTGCATTATAATTAAACAGAAGTAGTGTCTGGACCTAAAAGAATGTAAAATGTCTTCTTCCTTTCCAAAAAGTTGCCTTCATGTGAAAAGACACACAGAGTTCATTTGTTTAATTGGAAGTAGTTTGGTGGTGTTTCTTTCCTGATGAAAACAGGAAACTAATTATACCCAGGGGAGTTCCTTTTTAAACCAGCATATGTAAAGCACTGTAGCTTCTTTATATGTTCACTCCTTACTCACAGTCATGAATTCATTTATTCATCCATTCATCTTTTATTTCATTGTCGTGTGTAGTGATCTAGGGTGGGGCATGAGAATATCATAGTGTTTTTCCAAAGCAAAAGTCTGGTACTAAACACAGTATGTATTGTGGAGGGAAGTTCACTTCCTCAAACCAGGTTTCATGCAGTAAGTAAATATGCATAGCAGCAATCTCAGCAATATAAAAATAGACCAGGATACACTCCCAAGCCCAGCACTTTCCATCTTGACTCCATTAACAGAAATGTCAGCGTCGCATGGTTCATCGAGGACTGGGCAATTGCAGCCCCTTTTGGTCCATACTCCATGTTTTGGCAACACAATCATATTAATCTCTGTCATACGCTCTGTGTAGGTGTCACCATTATTAAGAAAGTAATGTGGATGCTGTCTTGAAAAACATTGATGAGCAGCCCCGGTTAAATAAAGGCCCCCAAATTGAATAATCAACCCAATGAGGGACAGCTGTTATATCTGTTGCCAGCTGTTGTATCTCCTCCATCTCCTGGAAAAGCCACAGAAGGGGAGGTGACCAAGGCTGTTCCTCATCAGATTGAATCATAAGAAGAGCCAATCATCATTTTCCACTTCAATATTTGTTATCTAATTCACTTGACCTATTATGCAAGTCTTGTTTACATGGGTTGAAAGGACATTTCCTGTCTGGAAACAATATTCACAGAGAATGCATGAGAGAACAGAGGCATGTCTGTCCTTTCAGTCCCTTATGCTCTCCTCCCACCCTCCAAATCTTTGACATCATCCCCCTGTGGACATGGAAATGGTTACTCGTAGTAAAGGAGAGGCTGTCCTCCATCCGTTAAGTGTTGACATCTCCGACTGATACAGGAAACTGGGTCATTATTTTGCATACCTTTCATGTCAAGATCCCCAGGTTCTTCCATGATTACTTATGAATCAAGTCCATTTATTGTGTATTTCACAACTTCCTATGAGAGTTTAGTGTGTCCGTTTTTCAATTATCTCTAGCAAAGGGGAAAAGAACAAACGTATCATGGAGAACAAAGAAGAGCAGCCAGGGGATAATAGGAATAGCACTGAATTTCAAATCAGCAGTCCCAGGTGCAGATTCTAGTTTCTATAGCCATGTAAAGCATACATTCTATGTGTTCAGTGAGAACTGTATTGGGCCAAGTTCTTATTTCATTCTTTAAAATGTACCCCACACTAGCATAACACAGAGCAATAATTAAGTCTTTTCTCTTGTCTAAAAATGTGGCTAACACATTAACTTATAGGTTTGCTGTGAAGATTAAAAGGAATAACAAATGAGAATTCCAATATAAGGTACTGTTATTAATAATACCAGTAGATAATTAAGTCAACAGGATTTCCAAACTTATTTGAACCAATAATATCCTACCAAAGTTTCACCTAAGAAATGGGCAAACTATAATTTTTCACAATTTGAATTTAGCACATTCTCTTTTTCCCATCTTCTGGCTGATGAAAGTGTCAACAGTTATAATACACAGGGCAGTCCAAGACAAGTGGGAAAATAAGATCACCCCTACATACCTAGGCATTGAAGTTCTGGAGCATAAAAAAGTAGGCACAAAATAAATTAAATACCAGTTAATTAAAACATCACAAAGGTAGGCACATTAAGAATCATTCATTTCAGTTTTTAAGATCAACTTAAAAATGACTTAGGTTCAGAATTTCTAAATGTTGATCCAGAAATAGTTTTTGTTATTTTTTTTAGTCAATCAATTTACCCATCAAAATGATTAAATCTAGCAGAGAGTAGTGGCACACAGCTATAACCCCAGCATCTCCAGAGGCTGAGGCAGGAGGATCATGAGTACAAAGATAGCCTCAGAAACTTAGTGAGGCCCTAAGCAACTTAACAAGACTCTACTCAAAAATAAAAAATAAAAAGGGGTGAGGATGTGGCTCAGTGGTTCAATCCTTGATACAAAAAAAAATTTAAATGTACACATAGATAGTAGTCCTGGGTTTCTTACTCCCTCCCAATTTTAAACCTAGAATGGTCAGGAGGATGCCTGAGAGCAGAGCCCTACAGTAGAACTTCCTGTGATGATTGAAATGTTATAGAATCTGTGCTGTCCAGTACTGTAGCAACTGGTCACATGAGGTTACTGTTGGCCTGTGCCTGATGTAACTGAGGCATTGATTTTGTAATTTTATTTCATTTCAATTAGTTTCAGTGTAAATAACTAACCAGATTGTTTCATGAGAAGCCCTTTAGCTGTGCTTCCAGGAGAAAGTCCTCTATCTTGTGGGAATTCAAGAAAAAGGAGTCATCAATCATTCTTTAGACATGTTTTAGCAACTCCTCCAAACTCTGAGAGTCTGCAATGTTAAAAAATGAGCCAGGTGACCCATTTGAAGAGGAGGAGGAAGTATCTACACTTGCATCAACTGAACCAATGGCCAGCCTTGGGAATTAGCTCAGTAGCCTGGTCTGCTTGATCTGTAATAGATTCAACATGCAGAAGTGCTCCTCTTTCTTAGCAGAGGCCAGGTTATCTTTTAGTCAAAAGTGTAGGCATTGCCTCAGAAAAGGCTGGACCAACCTTTGCCTCAAGAGCGTATCCTGAGTGGTTTAAATCCATTACAGCAGCCCATGAATCAGACACCCACCTGTGATGTCAGGTTATAGTATTATATGGCAACTGGTTGTCTGGGGAAGGAAGAATGGGGACAGGCTGCTTTTGAAAAATTGTTTTCTAGAAAAACACTAGAAGAGATACTTTATCTTCCCGTGTGGTTTGTCATCTGCGAATGTGATGCTTAGGACTTCAGCAGCCTAGAACTTCAGCAGCCTTATAGTGATCATGAAGAGAACTAGTCTGAATGTTAACCCATCCTTCTGAGAATGGCAGGGCAGAAAGAGGAAAAGAACCTGGGCTTTTGATGATAATGTTGAGCCTCTAAACCAACTGATCCTAGAGTCATCCTACCTTTCTTCTTCTCTTTATAGGAAATAACATAAATATGATTTTGATTCTCTGGGCCACTTTGGGTTGGGTTTTCTGTTACTGGCACCAAAAGCATTCTGATATGGCTGCTACCTATTAAGTCATAGACAGGCACTTAAGAGGCATTACTTCATTTAATCCTTGCAGCAACCATCCAAAGCAAATTTCATTAACTCCATTTTTCATCTCAAGAGAGATGAAGTTAGAAAAGTCACTTGGTGGGTCATGGCAGCATCCTCTATGCCTCTGCAAGCAGAGGAGTGAGGTAGAGTGCTGAAATGTCTAGCCTAGCATCCCCAGGGCCTACCATAGTAACTGCTTACCAAAAATTTGTTGAATAAGTGAGCAAAAAAGAAAATAAAAAAGGGGGGTGGAGGGCTATGAAAATGCTTCGTCTTGAAAAACTTGCATGCTTTACTTGTATGATAAGGAAGGAAAATTAGTCATCATGGGAAGTAAAAGTATATTATAAAAATATTACCTTTAAAATAGTATTTACTGAATATTTATGAATCAACAAGAAAATCATTTCTATTTTTTTTTAAAAAGGCCACTTGAATAATAAATGCCAAGACTGAGATTCAGGTGTGCCTGATGCCAAAATCCAGGTACCTGTCTTCCAGTTCCTGCCTCTTTATATCCCAAAGAGCATGTGAATTTGCAGACAATCTGAAGGTGGCCTGTTTTCCTGCACTCAGCTGCATTACTTTTCCCATCATCTGTAGAATAAAGTGATCTGCTCGCATGATCTCACTCGACTATGATTATAAATAGAAAACAATTAAAGCTGTGATTCATTTCAATTTTTATTTCAAAAGCACTCCCTTCACACTTCTGACAGCTGAGAAAGCTGGCTTTGAAGCCGGAAACTGCTCCTCCCATCAGACCCTCTAAGGGTCCCCGTCTGACTTGCCTGATACACAAAGCTGGCTAGATAGGGTGTGGTTGGGGCTGTTAAGGGGCAAAACACACCCTTCTGCTCGCTTCCCTGTCCCAGGCAACAGAACACCTCAGCACCTCGGGCCTGACACCAAGGCAGGGAGCAATTCAGAGAATCCAAGGCTCTTCCAACCAAGAGTGAAGGTGTGCACTTGTGAATGATGGAGGAAGGGATGAGTCCAGCGCCATGCAGCCATTCTCAGTCAACTGTAAGGTGAGCTACTTTATAAAATGATGCATGCTAATAGGTTCATTTGCTTGCTTTGTTTCAATTCTCAGGATGGACTTTCTCTCCTACCTGGGTAACAAAAATTTGTAAGGTTCTTCATTTGGTTGTCATGGAGGTAGCTTTGAAGCCAAAATGTATGCCCATCTTGATGGCTCAAGACTATTCATAAACTTTGAAAGCATTTAAATGGGAAAGCAAAAAGAATAGGACACTCTACGTAATAATACTAAGTAGATATTTTCCCCTCCAGGAGGTGAAGCTCATTCCCTTGAGTGCTGGTTAGCCATAGTACAAATATAGTATGGAAAGGGCAAAATAGGAACATTATAATGGAGAAATTTGGCAAACAGTCCCCTATTCAAGTGATCAAGTCTAAAAGTACAAGTGATGAAGTCTAAAAGTACAAGTGATGTCACATGGGAATCATGAACCCCCTGCTGTAATGAGAGAACTTCACCTCTGTGGTTTTTCTCCCAGATCCTGTAACCCTAAACTAATCATGAGAAAAATTTTAAAATAAATAAATAAATAAAGCCAAGGACCCTTCCACACAATATTTACCAGTACTCCCTAAAACTGTCAAGGTTACCCAGAACAAAGACCAAGAAACTATCACAGGCCAGAGGGGACTGAAGGAAATATGACAACTAAATTCCAGGTAGTACCCTAGACGGCAGCCTGAAACAGAAAACAGATATTGATGGAAAAGTTGGTAAAAGCTGAATAAAGGTGGTAGTTGAGTTAATGGCTAGGTACCGATGTTGGTTTCTTAGTTTTGACAATGATACCACAGAAACTAAGGTGTTAACTTTAGTAGAATGGGGTGAAGAGGCTGTGGAGACTCTATATCATCTTTGCAACTTTTCTGCAAATCTAAAGTTATTCCTAAATGAAAAGTTCATTTAACATGGGGGAAGAGAGAGAGAGAGAGAGAGAGAGAGAGAGAGAGAGACAGAGAGAGAGAGAGAGAGAGAGAACAGTGTCCTCTTCTCCACCTTCCAGGACCACTTGCATCCATGCCCAACTGTGTGCACTTAGGTCTTCAGCAGTTGGGTTTGGGGTGAGAATAAAAAGTAGGTTAAGAGAAAACAAAGGGACTAGAAGAAGGAAATAGGGGAAAAATTAGATGAAAAGAGGAAATATGTAAAGGGAAAGGGGAAGAGGAGTTAGAGAAGGAGAGGAAAAGAAAAGGCCAGAGGAGCAAGAGGAAGAGAAGAAAGAGCAGAAGGAGGAGGAGGAAGAGGAGGAGGGTAATAAAAGGACAGAGAAAGGTGTAAACACAAGAGCACTCAAGGAGGTTTCTTCCCTGTTCAGAAGCACGGCAGCAATCAGTAATAAGGTTGCAAAAATTGGTGAGTGCAATGCTGCCCTGCACAGGCCTTCAGGGGCTCCAGCTTCAGGGCTGCCTGAGAAGTTTAGGGGACTTTGCTCAGAACTGCCAGAGGACACAGAAACGATGGGACAACTTCTCCAGTAAGGTAGTGGAAGTGACGTGACAGATATTCATCAATCCCATTTCCTTGTCCAGGGCCAACCAGAAAACTGCATTTCCCAGCTATCCTTGCTTCTAGGCTGGCACCACATGACTCAATTGTAGCCAGTGGTGTATGGGCAGAAAGAACACAGGCCACATCCTCACCTACTCGCTAAAACATCTCATGCCATCCATCTCCCTTCTCTCTTTCTCCAGCTCTCAATATGTGTAATTGGCAGCTAAGGCTCTGAGATGGCAAAGACATCTGGTGCATGGTGGCCACACAGAAGAGATGCTTAGGCTGCACTGGATGGTGGGCAAGTGAGAAATAAAGTTTGAATCTGTTAAGCTGTTGAAATTTGAAAGCCATTTGTTATATTAGCTAACCTATCCTAATGCAGAAGAAAAAAAGGAGAGGAAAGGAGGGAGGGAGGGAGGGAGGAAGGGAGGAAGGAAGGAAGGAAGGAAGGAAGGAAGGAAGGAAGGAAGGAAGGAAGGAAGGAAGGAATCACACACACACACACACACATACAAACTCTTATAACCAAAATGTTCTAGGGCAGTTCAGAGAATGGAGAGGTCAGTTCAAATGAGAGCTTCAGGAAGAGGTAGTAGCATTTGTCTATGGCTTCAAAAGGCGATAGCTTATGGGTTTGCAGAAGTGGGAACTGAATTTCCCAGTGGAGAGGTCTCTCTAAGAGAACTATCCAGACAGGCAACAGCAGGGCATGATCAACAGTAGGGATCACCACCTGGAACATAATAAAGAGGAAGTGAACCTGGGGAAGAAAGCCCAGGCCACACAATGGCGAGTCTTACGTGAGCCTCCACAGAGGTGCCTTGGTTACATAATGTGTAAGCTGACTACAGGTTCATTCTAACCCAGCACACAGGATCAGATGGGGAGCCCTATGAGAAGCATCTGTAGTAGTCCAGCAGGGAATGGAGAGAAGGGCAGAGTCCTGAGAGATGTCCCAGGGGTTGACAGCCCATCTGCTATGCAGGATGCAGTGTCACTGATCATGACTTTATGTAACTCAGATGGGATCGTGGCTTGCGGCTCTCTTCTTGCCATTCCCATGTGCTGTGCTAAATTCCTCCTGTCTAGGCTACCATATATTTTGCAGCTGTCAAGTACTAACAGTTCCCAGAAAAAGAGATTAAGTGGGTTTAACTTGTTATTCAACAAGTTATTCCCATCTTCCTTTACTCACAGCCCAAGCTAAAGACTCACATTTTAAAGAGCAAATGTACTTTTTTCTTTTTTGTCTTTGCTTTCTTTCTCTCCTCCCCTTATTACTGCTCATTTTCTGCCTTTTTATATATCTATATTGCGTTTGACAAATATTTACTATCACAGAAGTTGTGCAAAGTGTTAGGGATATGCATTTAAACAAGAAAGTGTTTGAAACAGAGTATTCCATAGTAAGGAGTTGGAGATATCAATATGCATGTAGTTAACTATAAGACAAAGTGCAATGTCATGGATGACCTCGGCTACAGGGACACAGAGAGGTGATGTCCTCTGTCCAGGTAGGATGGAAAGGTACTAGGGAAATCTAAGGAACCCAACAGAATACTGCTGGAATGGAGATGGACATTCCAAACCAAGAGCAAAAACACACAATCATAAAGGGCTTGCCCTGACTAGGGAATAATAGGTTCAATAAAGTAGTCAAGACTCTTGATTTAAAGGAACAGAAAAGAAATTCATAATGATTTAAGCAAGAGAGACAGATTGACATTGTATTGGCTCATAAAACCAAACTGTATCTAGCTTCACATGCACCCAGGGACTCAAATAATGCCACTGAGACTGTGCTGATCTGCCTCTCGGTGCTCCTCTCATCTGTGACAGCGCCACACTCAGGCAGCCTTTCCTCGTGGGTGTAAAAGACCCCTGGCAGCACCACACATGTATCCTACCTGTTCCACAGCCTTAGTAGAAAGACAGCACCTCCTCCCCAATAATTCCTGCAAAACCGAAGGGTGCATCTGATTGGCCCCAGTAGAAGCACCTGCCCATTTCCAGCCAATCACTGTGATTGAAGGAATCCCCTACTTCTGTTGGCCTGTCAGGTGATACTGATCCCCAGAGGAAGAGGTAGGGTCAACCTTACCCAAACCCTATAGGGCTGAAAATAGGGAAACAACTTCTCCAAAGGGAAACTAGGCTGCTGTTCCCACACACAGGAAAGCACATCATGGGCAGGAAATGAATATCCCTGCAATCATTGTAGCTGGGAAATAGCATGGGATGGGGAGGGCAGGATGGGTGAGGGGGCAGGAGGGAAGGATCAAAACAAAGTGGGCCCCAGATCATGGATCCCTTTTATGGCATACCGAGGAGTGCAGGTTTTATTTTTCTGACTACTGGTTCTCCATTATTTTACCCACAGAGTAAATGATGGATGGTGCTGTCTATGGGCATAGCCAGGGTTATTCACAACCTTTCCATGCATGAGCTTTCATTCTGCCCTCACCCTCCCACACTAGACAGCAATGATGCAGTGAACCTTACTCTAATTGGTTTTTAAAGAGTAAAACAAAAAGAGAATACATTATTCATAGATTTTTGCTCTCTAATTATTAGTAGTAACAAATTACTTTGATTCAATACTGTCTTCCATTGCCTCTGTCGAGCACGTATGTTGTGGGCAATGGGGAACCAAAGGTTTTTAAAAAGTTGAATCTGCTTTAAATATATATATACATACCTGTGCTGAGCATGGTGGTGCACACCTGTAATCCCAGCAGTTTGGGAGGCTGAGACAGGAGGATCACAAGTTCAAAGCCAGCCTCAGCAACTTAGCAAGGCCGTAAGCAACTTAGCAAGACCGTCTCAAATAAAATATAAAAAAAGGCTGGGGATGTGGCTCAGTGTAATAGCAAACTATGGAATAGATTAGATGAGGACATTCTAAGTTCAGCTGGGAGACTATTACTGTAGGAAGGTGAGAGGTGCCAAGGACCAGTGCCAAACAGAGAGCTAAAGAGAACAGAAGTGGAGAAACTAATTACAGAAACATGCCTTGGATGCACCTGTTGAAGAAAGAGCAACAGAGCGGTGCTTCTGGTTTAACCAACAGCTTCCAAACCATCCATTTTCGCCCCTTCCTCTCTTAGCTATTTCACCTGCATCTAGCTATAGCATGCATACTTAAAAAAAGCAAATGAGATGAACAGAGATGGGGATCCCCATCTGAGCAAAGTTCCCACTCTCAGGCTGAAAGGAGTGTTTCTTCACATCTGCTTATTAATTGTACTTTAAACCATAATCCAACAATAATTTACAATGAAAATTGTTGGTGATTTTTATGTGATTATTCACGGTTGTGTGAGCATTATTAGCAAGACCTATCATTATAATCATTACAAAATTACTATTATAATAACTTCAAAATAGTGCCTTACATTTTACAGCACTTTCATCTAGCTCCATTTATTTTATTTTCACAAGTCATTCTGAAGAAAGAATTACAGATTCCATTCACAAACTGCATCGGAGCAGTCCAAAATAATATAACCGGTGTGTGGCAGAGGCTGGATTGAAACCCCAAACTTCTGCAATAAAAATTAAATAAAAACTATTCCTTCAGTCTGAGAACTGGGTATCAAGTCTGCACATGAATAACTAATGCTGGGCGAGGCTGAGCAGTGCGCCTGGTCACACAGGATATACAGTCCCTATTTAAACCAGGAGATCCTAAGCAAAAGGCCTTCCCAGGTGAGGTCCAAATTTAGACTGAACATACTGAGGAGAAATAAAGGTTTCTCTAACATAAGTATTGCTTGGGAAAGCTCCCTTTTTCTGTTAACGTGAGGGTGTCTTCTCCTCGTGTGGATTTTGTTCACATGGGGTTTCCTCCCCCTTCGCCTGACTCTTGTTTCTCCTCCTGGAATGAGCTGGGCTCAACAGCAACCAGGGCCAAGGTGACTCAAGGACACTAGAAGAACAGCAAAGACTCTGATCCTCTTCTGTGACTGGGGAAGTGGCCTCATCTCCCTCAGGATCTTCTCTGTCCTGTTCCCTCCGCCTCAGCCACCACCCTCACTCTTATGATCTGCTGTGGTGATTTGCACAGCACAGGGTACCGGCCAAGCACTTTTGTGCTCAAAGATCTCATGTGATCTCACAATAGTCCTGATGGTTAGAAAGGAAAAATATTTACCCTGCTGTACAAATGACAAAACTGAGGCACCTAGAGGTCTCCACAGCCTGATGGCATAGGCCAGAGAAGGGTGGCTTCCTCAACACCTACTCAGTGTTCTTTCCAATGCCCTGAAGGTTCTTTTTTTTTTTTAATTATAAACACTCATGAGAATCTGAAGAAAGTTTCAGATTCCCTAAAAAATAAACAGGTAACCCTAGGCCCTCATTTTGGACATCCCAGAGCTCGTGAAGCCATCCTTCAGGTTAAGAACCTGCACTACATAGATAGCCATCCACATTGAGGTGCAAGTCCTTAGCCATGACTGACACCTCAAGAAAGCTTGTGCTTTAGTCAATAGGACAGGAAAGTGGGCGCTCACCTGAGCCTTCAAAGGATGGACTGTTAACTGAAAAGTCCAGAATTGTCCTCACCGGGCAAACATCAAAGATCACAGGGCCTCACCTTTAAAAAAAAAAAAAAAAAAAAGCTAGAATTTGATGCAGTAGTTTCTTTTTTAATGAAATAGGAAAATAAGTGATCTCATATGAGGCAGCTGCTCAGCCCATCCAGAATCACAGGTGATGGGAATATTACATCACTGCAGAAAAAATAAATGACATTTATGATCCAATGATTTCTACATTTGATTAGGATAATATGGTCACTTTGGCAGGCCACTTTGAGACCAGGTTTGAGAATGTCCTTAGCTGCTTGTCCTGCACAGGAGCCATAAATTTTACAAAGCGAGGGACCAGGTCAGTTTTATTACCATCGTATACCACATACTTTCATGCATGGCACAAAATAGGAGCTCCACAAACAGTTACTATAAATGAATGGATCCTAAGGAGTTGCCAAGTCCAGGCCTGCCCAATTCCCTGCTCTGTTCCAAGCTGCCCACTCTCCTACATTCCCTGATCCTGATCTGATTTCCTCTGTGTCACAGACATGGTTCAGTGTGTTTCTGCCAATGACAGCAGCTATTCAGTGATGAATGG
The DNA here is from genome assembly GCF_021218885.2 of Marmota monax. NCBI lineage: Eukaryota > Metazoa > Chordata > Mammalia > Rodentia > Sciuridae > Marmota > Marmota monax. Next base: position 4,654,740 of record NW_026694821.1, read on the forward strand.
AGAGATCAAAGAGGAAGTTTTGGGATAATGCAGAATGAAAAGCACTACTATAAATGTAAATTGTTTCCCTACAAACAATTTGTTATTCACAGAGAGGAAGATGTATAAAATATTGAAGGACAAAGTCAAGCTGCACATTTTTTCTTTCTATATTTTTCTTCTATTAACTTTGAAAATTAGCTCTTTTGCATTCCACACAATAAATAAAATGAAAGTGATTTTAACAATGTCTAGATGGGGAATACAGAATTTAAAAGAAACATTTCTGTTCAAAAAAAAAAGATTCGTGCATTTATTTACATTTATTTTAAAATAATCACAAAGGTATGAAATCCTCAGAACAGTTTTTACCCCTGCCCATAATCATTATTTATTTCCTGAGTAATAAGTCTTTAAAACAAATAGTCTTTGTAAACAGAATAGCATTTTCTAGAAACCATGTGGGCTAAGCCCCCAAAACAGCTATTTTCGAGTGGGAACCAACTCCATCCCCACACACGGAAAGCTAAGGAACTCAAAACTCAAGTGTTCCAGGTGCCAAGCTTTTCCAGTGTTCCGATTCCTTGTACTTCACAGCTACTTACTGTCCAGCACTCATTTCCAGCATTTTTGGAACAGAGGCAGAACTTGTCCCTGACAGTTCATGAGAGCTAATTGTGTGCATCTTTTTCCAGTTCCATTCTGTGACTCCATCTTGGTGACTTGAAATCAGCCATGGTGGGAATATTTACACAACAGGAATTGAAAAATGCTAATGCCCAGCAACAGTTGAATGAATTAACAAGTCATTTTACACCATGCAATGGAATACCACTCAGCAATACAAGGGGATGATCTATTGATATATGTCACAACATGGATGGCTTTCAAAATAGTTACACTCAGTGAAAGACACCAGAATACATACTGCTTGGTTTCATTTATATACAAAACTAGAAAATGCAAACTCATATGTAATCTGTAAAGGTGGCTGTGGGTGTCCATGGTGTGGAATGCAAAAGAGCTAATTTTCAAAGTTAATAGAAGAAAATGTAGAAAGAAAAATCTCAGAGGGATGATGGTTCATGCAGTGATGATGTCACAGGTGTATACAAATGTCAAACCCATTGGAATATTTGAAAATGTACAGTGTTTTTGTATGTCAATTATATATTAATAAAGCTATTTAGAAAATTATCTTCTCTATTTCTATGAGAGCATTTAATTATATTTTTATATAAATCATTAATACTTTAGCACATATAAACAATTGCCACTTCACCATACAGTAATTATTAAGTGACCTCTCTGTTTTCTCCATTAAACTTCCAATTCCTTGAGGGCAAGAACATCCATGAAGTCTTTCCTGGGCAAGTGACTTCTTATATCCTTAGTCCCCAACTCCTCATCCCAAGAACAATTCATTAGTCCATTCTCTGTCCCCTGTTTCCAGATAGGGAATGGAGAAGAAAGCAAAGGCTTCAGGACCAAAATTATACAGGTTTCACTCTGGGCTATGCTGTTTCTTAGTTGTATGTCCTTGGTGAAGTCACTTGATTTTTCTGAACCTTATTCTGCTATGATATAAAAGAGGATGATATTGATTCCCTCAATATCAAAGAGAGACTCTAATGCTCTCCTGAGCAGGGCATCAGCAAAAGACAACCAAACAGTCATCATGGGCTTGTTTGGCTTTAAGGAAAGGACAGCCTACCTTGAAAAAACAATAATTGGGGCTGGGGTTGTAGCTCGGTGGTAGGGCACTTGCCTAGCATGCATGAGGGAGGAACTGGGTTTGATCCTCAGCACCACATAAAAATAAATAAATAAAGTTATTGTGTCCATCTACAACTTTAAAATAATAAAAAAAACCAACTATTAATAGTCACGTCAAAGCTGTGAGAAGTGAGTATTACTATACAAAATCATAAGGCATTCAATGCTGATAGGAATTTTGAAGCTTCTCAGGGACCTTTTAGTAATGTGGTTTATTAAGAACCAAAATGCCCTTTATTCAGTGTTTCTATTTATACACTAAACTGGATGCAGTTTAAAACTATCTAGATGCGTGAGGATTTTGGTCACAGCATCCTGTTGAAGAGTGAAAAACTGGGAACCACCTAAATGATCAACAATAGTGGCGTGGGTAAATAACCTCTCCCACATTTCACACACACAAACACGCATTATACAGCAACATGGGAAATGCATAATGGCAAGAAAAATTAGCTTATTCAACTGCATCCACGCTATAATGACAACTATAAGAATAAGGCATGGATATTAACGCTTCCGGAAGGATGCCAAAATGATAGCAGGGATTGTATTAGGAATCTTTTCTCCTACCATTTATCAAATGTTCTCTAAGGTGAGTATGTTGGTTTATGACAAAACATCATTTTGGAAAAGACAAAGAAAAGAGAAACTGGTGACCAAGAAACTGAGGCAATCTCTCAAAGCCAGCTTACCAGAAAGTGATGAGACCCGGCAGCCACTAAATCATAAAGTAAAAATGTCAGTGCCTAGCAGGCTTCTGAAAGCTTCCATGTAGCACATTCCCAAAAGAAAACATGTGATTTGCCTGCATTCTGTTGAATTGGCTTATGGAGAAAGACAACATAAGGGACATTTGGTGACACTTCAGTTATCTAAAATGGCATGGACATATGGCATCTCAAGGGGTAGGAGAGCTCATTCTGTGATCATTCCAAAACTCCAGACACCCACCCCCAGATAAATCCTACACCCTGTGAGAAGGCAGCACAGTCTGCATCAGGTGACAATGGTCAAGAAAGGCCTAAATGGTCATTAAAGAAATGGCCTTGGGGACATCAGCACACACCAAGGCAACGTGGATACAGGAGAATGAAGAAAAACAAGAGAGGGACCAGGGGCAGCCTGACCAGAGGAGTCTGCAGAGCACCCAATTCTGACCCCACCTAGGGACACCGACTTGACTGCTCATGAATACTTTCAACAACCTGATTTAAGATAACCTGATATTTGAACAGAGACCACAAAAGTAATAAAAGGCAAGGTTTTCAACTGGGAGAAGAAGAAATTATAGCAAGAAGAGAATTCAGTGGTGGTTGCTGTGGAGGCCACTGATATATTGACGTGGTGCAGTGCATTAGAAAAGGGTTCTAGAATTTGTTTGGTCTACTCTCTCCTTTTTCTTAGCATCTGCTTCTCTCTCTGACTCTGTGTCTCTGACTTTGCTCCCCTCCCCCCTCTCTCTCTCTCTCTCTCTCTCTCTCTCTCTCTCTCTCTCTCTCTCTCTCTCTCTCTCTCTCTTTCAAACACACACACACTCACCCTCAAAAGGTTGAGCTTAAGTCAAAGAACAGAATTCCTGATGATACTTTAGAATTTTTAAAAAACTACAATTAATGGAGACTAGACACAATGCTAAATTTTGCTGTTTAACCTTTTGCTGAAACAATTATAGACACACAATAACTTGTGAAAACAGTTAGAGGTGCCCTCACCCTCCATCCTGCTCCCTTAATGATAACACCTTGCCCTTCTTTGTCCATGATCAAGACCAGGAAAACTGACATGGACACAATACAATGAACTAAACCACAACTTGACCTAGATTGCAGGAGTTTTGTTTTTTGATTTTTGTTTTTTTAATAGTTTTAGTTGTAGGTGGACACAATATCTTTATTTTATTTATTTGTTTTTATGTGGTGCTGAGTGCCTCACATGTGCTAGGCAAGAGCTCTACCACTGAGCCACAACTCCAGCCCAAGACTGCAGTTTTTAATACAAGGGTTTACATACAATTTCCCATCCTATCCTCCCATCATTGTTATTTGTGTTTACAGAAAAGAAAACTGAGTCTAAGAGAAGCTAAGCCACTGCCCCAAGGAGGTAAGTGACAGAACTGGGATAGAAATCAGCTTTGAGTTCAAGCACCTGTGCTAAATCACCTTCCCCCCCCCTTATCCCCACCCTGCATGGTATGTACTACATGGTCACAGCCTCCATCAGGGCTCTAGTGATCTGCAGGGTGTTTGATGCCATTGAATGGCTTGTAGAAGCCTGTGGGCAAAAGCATTTCTTAAATATAGTTACTTATATGTTGGCTTACAGTTAAACAGAATAGTAGGATTGAGTGCTACCCTAGGAAATTTAACAACCAAGGAAACTCAATCCTGATATTGGGCAGACATATTTATGAATAAAATAACTAACAGAACATTATAAAAACACCTCCACCCAACTACATATACCATTTCTTAACCCAATCTGGGCCATTTCCAAAGAATGAGAATGATAGTAACTCAAAGTTTACAATTTAACTCAAAGTTTACAATCTCTAGGCCCAGAGATCTGTTTGAGTCACATCTTCCTGTTTGTAACTTTGTGAGTCACGCTCTCAGGCAGTCTTCAACATGTCCACCTTCTAGTACTTAAGCCTGATCACCTCAGTCAGGGTTAGCACTTCCTCTAAATGAGGACAACAATGCTTCCCCGGCTGAGCTGGCTGCCACGGTCTGGAAGTAATTATCCCAGCAAATTCACTTTCGGCCATACTTAACAGTGATCAATAAATGGGGAACCGTGGTAGATTACAGTTATCAGCTGTCTAGTCAATGACCACTAGATACGACTGCATTCGGAAGTAATTTTTAAAATGATCTCTTTTCCAATCCATATAGGAAAACATATTTTCATAAGTTACTTCTCAAAACTATCCATGTGCCTCCTCCAAGCTTGGCAGAACCCATAGGTGTTCAGTCCCCGATGCCATTCTCCAGCCCCATTATTCCTCAGGACACCATTTTGATGCTTTGTGTGGAGGAGAAATGTAACTCCTCATTTTGTAACATAATGATAAATAGTCTCCCTTCTGCTTCCTTAAAGTTTCCAAAAGCTTCAAAGAGTGTCTGCCTCTGGAATAAAATTGAAACTCTACAGCACACAAGGTTCTATCATATATGATCCCTTTCCTTTACCTGGTTCCAAACTTTAACTGCCTCCCCTTCCCATGCCTTGGATGCAAATCCAACAGTTCCTTCAAGCCGTGCCAGGTTTTCATGTCTCCCGGCCCTGGTTCTTATGTTCCTTCTGCTTCCCTTTCACATCCACTGTGATCCAGAGTGGCCTGTTTTATAGTTCTGTGGTGTATGTGAGACCGAGAGGAGCAGGGCACACGCTGGTCCAATGTACCAGTGCCCAGCCAGGCAGGATGCCACTGCAGAGGACGCTCAGAGCACTTGAATGGAAAGACAGCATTTGTTACCAGAAAGATTCTAAGACAGAAACTGTTCCTTTTCCAGTAGCAAGGCCAAGAATCCTGCCCTAATGATGCAAATATGAACAAATATTTCTACAGAGTAAAACATAGAGTCATTATTGTAAGGTTAATAATGTGACCAGGAGTCCCTGCTGCAGAGGACAGGGATCAGTCACCAATAATGATATCTAAATTTGCATTATTATAGGGTACAGTTTTAAGGGGTTTGCTTTATTTTGACTTAAGGTACCTTGATTTAATTATAAAAATAAATGCAGTAGTCGTTTATCATTGAATATTTGTGAGGGGTGACATATGGTGTTTTTGAGATGTTTTGCCATGCAGGGTCCCATATCACTAGGCCAATCTGCCTCTTTGACTCATCCACCATTACAACTTAGCCTCCAGCCTGGCACTGGGGAGGAGGAGGCGATGATGTAAGAGAAGTGAAAAGTCAGCCATCTACTTCTTTTCTGGCTGGGGGGATTCATGGAGAAGGGAAATGAGGGCAGAAGAGGCAAGGATGAAATCTGTTGGTCCTCCCTGTCCTCTCCCTAGAGGGACAGGTGCCCACAAACTAGAGGCTCCACATCAAAGTCAACACAGTGGCCAGTAGCTGGGTAAAGGGAAAGTGGGATTTAGCTTTCCCAGATTGTCCCTTAAGTCCTGTGTGGTTTTGAAAGACAGAGGTTCCCACAAGCTCCTGCAGTCAAGCCTCAGACATCACCCGGGATAGTGACTAGAGTCAGCCAGGATGGTTGACACCGGGGCAGAGCAGCCCAGGCAGGCAGAGCAGCCCAGGGCTGTCAGCTAGACCATCGCATCCAGAATCACAACCAGCCCTTCGTGGTCCAAAGCACTGGCATGGGACTCTGAGGACAAGAAGCAGGCAGAGGAGCCCACATCCCACCCGCCAGCAGGGGGAGATGGAGGACCCCGTTCCTCAGTGGCCAGAGCCACACAAAACCAGATGCCACCTTGGCAAAATGCAGGGGAGAGAGGACAGAGGACATCTGAACAAGAGAGTATTTGTTCAAAGAAACTAAATCAGCAGAGGGAAATAAAAAGCACATGAGTCCATAGTTGACTTTAAATGTAGGGTTCCCTCCTCTGGTACCAGGAAAGTGAGGGCCCTGGGAGAAAATCAGCTCCACTAAAAACAAAATTTAAATGCTACATTTTCTTGCACATCTTGGTACTGACAAAGTTGTGACCCTGTTACCCAGGTACTTCTCACGTTGTGATGTCAATCTATAAAGCACATTCTCTGTAAAGCAACTCCCGGTTCCCTACTGGTTGACAAGAATAAATCCTCTATCCTCTAATAAGTCAAAATTAAAAAAAAAATAGCAAAGAAAGGAATCTGGTGGCAGCAGCCCTGGCAAGGGCTTCTGAAGCTTCCAGCAGCAGTTCTGTTGCCTTCTCTTCTGACCAGAGGTTCCCCTGATGCCTGGGATGTACTGAATTTACACTTCCAGAGCCAAGAACTACTCTACCCTTACAGTAGGGTGGTGAGTTAAACCAGAAAAAGTGAATTGGGCTGCAAAACCACAGTCTGTCCATTATCAACAAATATTCTTTGAGCATTCTGATATAACCCAGGCTGTGGGTCCCTGTCCCCGGAAAAATCAGTTTCTAATGCAAAATGCGAACAAGAATAACACAGGATGTGTTCTTGGGGAGAATTGTAAAGTGTTCAGGGAGCACGTGAGTAGGAGTTCCAGCTGTCCAGCTGCGGAAATACCCAAGCAAGAGCACAGGGAGCCCTTGGCCTTGGGCTACACCTGATTTCCACACAAACCATCACAACTGCTGCTGTCACCCCCATAGCTCCCAATGCTACTTTCAAATATGGAGAACTCTATTGAAAACCCCTTTCTTATGAGTGTACAGGTTGTGTGCAATAAAATTACTGCTTGTGCACCTGGAGAAAAGACACATATTTACTACGTTTCCCACACTGACCCCTGGATGTTATTTGGTCCGAACTGATTCCTTCATGCTTCCTTCATTAATTTAGAGAAAACAGGGCTGGGGATATAGCTCAGTTGGTAGAGTGCTTGCCTCACATGCACAAAGCCCTGGGTTCAATCCCCAGCACCAAAAAATAAAATAAAAAATAAATTAGGGAGGACATTAGGGATTACACGTCTACCTCTGGCCTTGGGCAGAAACTCCTGTTGCTAATTAGGAAGTGTGGAGAAGTTTATCCACACTTGACACTGGCTGAGAGATTTAGATGAAGACTCTAGAAGGAATGCTCCACACCTCCTTTTCCACCTGAGAGCACTGAAGCTCCTTACTCCTCCCTAAGGGGCTATTCTAGAATGAATAGCTTGCACTTTGTAAAATGTGCTAAGAGTTGCTGTGATTTAGAATACACTTCAGAGGAGCTTCATTCCTGGAGGTGGGAGTCTGGATTTCCCAATAACCAGAGGAGAATGTGCTTTGGTTTGAAGAAGGACACATTCTTGAGGGGAAGTAAGTCCTGGAGACAGGTCCACTGGCTGGGAACCAGACTGTGTTCAAAATCCAACCTTCTGTATGGAGGTCAACATTTCTCAGCTTTTCCCTTGGACAATGGTAATAGCCATATTTTGAGTATAATTTAAAATTCTCTCCACTTCTCTTGCAGTTTCTTTACTTAATCCAAGAAAATAAGTTATCTCATAGGCAATTTAAGTTCAAGATACTAAAGAAAGCTGTGGCCTGGCTAATGTCCACCCTAAAACTATAGCCCATGGGGAAGACATAGCCTCAAATATAAAATATAAAATTAAATCCTGATCTAGGATTCCTAGGCCCATAAAACTGAAACTGTGCTTATAGCACCAAAATACAAGTGGCCCAGTAGAAGATCATAGTGAGACAGGACACTGTGTTTAACCTGAACCTTTAAGAAGTAAATGCCAAGGCAGGATTAGACATACAAGAAATTTATCAGGGAGAAAATCTGTAAGAGAAAAATTAGCTGGGCATGGTGGTGCTTGCCTGTAATCCATCCCAGCAGCTCAGGAGACTGAGGCAGGAGGATTGCAAGTTCAGAGCCAGCCTCAGTAAAAGTGAGGTGCTAAGCAACTCAGTGAGACCCTGTCTCTAAATAAAATACAAAATAAGGTTAGGGATGGGACTCAGTGGTTGAGTGCCCCTGAGTTCAATCCTCAGTTCCCCCACACCAACCCAAAAAAAGAGAGAGAGAGAGAGAGAAAGAAATGAATTAGGAGCTGGGAGAGGCTCTGATTTCCTACAAAGCAGAGAAGGAAAAAAGATTGGGTGAACACATCTTGTACTACAGTGTAACTCTAAGGCAAGTTCAGCAAGGTCACCATCCAACCAAAGTCACCCCCCAGAGGAGTCCAGCATCTCCAAGGACCAACTGGCCTTAGGGATTGCTGCCATGTCTGGTACAATTGGGGTACACAACCTTGGCCATCACAGGGACAATTTTCCCCACACAACAACCAGAACCATGGGTCCCCAGAAGTCCCCAGTGGGTGAGCAATACATGGTGATAGAGAAATCCATGTGATCAGACTTCCCATGAGCTAACTGGGGATTTTAACCCATGACTCATGCCAGGGTGGGATCAGAAGCCACAGGGGACTCTAACACACGCCATGCCATATCATCAGCCAGATTGCACATTTCCTGAAAGTAATCAAGTCAGAAACGGACTTCTTGGCAGCATCCCCTGGTGGAAAATTGACTGCCAAAAGCCAAAATGAGGACGAGTTCAATGATTTAATTCTGCATGGAAAACGCAATCCATTAAATGGGATCTGACAAGGCCTTAATCTCATCCGTAGCTGAGGTGTTGGCTCCGTGCAGTTCTGCTCTTGGAAACATATTCTTAGTAAGCTATGTATAGAATCTAGAAACCTTTGCCAAAGCCCAAATAAGTCCATTCTAAGTGGGGAAAGACACTCATCAACTCCCCAGTGACTCCCTAGGGCATAAGCATGCTCTTCTTCCAACCTCAAAGTTACCAAAACCTGGCAACTGAGCCCACCCAGGGGGTCCCATGGTTCAAGGTAAGTAACTGGGATGGCTGGCACACTGGGTGGCTTCAGGGTTTCCACTGCTGGATACCGAAGTAGTGCCTTAGAGGCCTTCTATCCAAAAGGAATGGGTGGGTCGAAAACATAGGTCTGGACCAGAAAAAGATTTAGTGCAATAGAACAGAGTCAGTCTTGAAGGATATCTAGGGTATACATCAATCTGTGTATTCGAAGTGAACACCCCATCTAGTACAACCCACAACACTGAGAACAAATTGTCATCCACAACAATTCCAGAAACACGAAAGTCAAGGTGATATGGTGGAAGCAGAACATGGTGGAGAATTCATAGTTTAGAGCTAGGTTGACTGAGTTTAATTCTCTAGCTGGGCCATCTGGGTGTCTTTAGGCAAACTGCTTAATCTCACTAAGCCTCAGTTTCCTAGTCTGTACAACTAGGATAACAATGCTCAATTTGCCAGGCTCTGGGGAGATTAAATGAGCAATTGTATGGGCAGTCCCTGGCACATCACAGATGCCCAAGATGCATTCATTTCCTTGACTCTCAGTATAATATGGGCCAGGTTTCACCTCTGCAAATGTGTGCTGGAGGCTAGAGAGAGAAAAGGCTCTCAGCTGCCAGCTCTTTCCTGTTCTCTTGGGTCCTCTAGTGGCAGGTATTGAGATTCCTGTCGCCAGTCACACTGGCTGGACTTGTCTATCTGCTTTAGTCCCAGATTCAATTCATTCTCTATTCACCTTTAAGAAAAGCCCAGACAGAGCAAGAGGCTCATGAGGAATAAGGAAAAGAGAGGCCCAGGGTGATTTCCCAGGGGGTCACCTTTCCAGGCACCGAAGTCTCCACTTTTTCCTTTCAAGAGTATCCGTTTTTGAAAGCAGATTTCTCATGCAAAAGGCTCAGTGGGCTTTCGAAGCTCACAGTGTCTGCACCTGGAGCCACAAAACCCGACTTTGATCCACATATTTTCTGTGGGTAGGCTCAAGGGCATTCCAGGAAGTGCTGAACAGAAATACAAGATCAATACTTCCTGAGCACATTCTGCCATTCACTGCTTATCTCTTTCACATAGGTCACTTTTAAATCCTCCCCAAGCCCCTGGGAAGTGAATGTTTTATCCCCATGTCATAGATTTCAGAACTGAAGACAAATTAGGTGAGTGGCCTGCTCAAATTAACATAACAAAATATTTTCAAGTTCAAAGAGGTATTAAATATCAACTAGCTCAATAGTCCTTCGACCATCGGCAACAAGATCACCTGAAGCTTGTTAGAAAAGCACATTCCAGAGCCCTCCCACACTTGGGGGTGAGCCCCATGATCTATGTCAATAAGTACCCAGTGACTGTGATGCCCAACTGAGTTTGAACTGTCAGGGCCAGTCCTGGTCCAACTTCTGTGACAATTAAGAAAAGAATAAACAAGCAAGCATGTGAGGTGAGGTGTGTGTTAACTCGCTTGATTTAATCATTTTCCAATGTAACATACAACAAAACATCACGTTATACATCATAAATATATACAGTTTTTATGGTCAATTATACTCTCATGTATTTGGAAATAAACAAAGAAAAGAAAAAAAAAAGATGTTTAAATAAATGAAGAAAATAATTTGCCAATAGAAATAGAATTGAAACTAAAACCCAATACAGCCACTATCAGAAGTTGAATAGTCGTAACTGGGTAGCTTAGAATGAAAAACCCATCCTTCCATCCCCTGTACCCTCCTCCTGAGACTCTGCTGAACTCTCTGCTCCAAGTCACAGCATTTGCTCAGCACTGTCTAGCAAAGAGAGGGACAACAAGGAAGAGTATCAGGGACCATATTCAGAATTGAGATGGCATTTTCACACACGTCAGCTATCAGTGTATAGCCCTGTGGGGAGAAAGGTGGTGCCTCTCATTTTCCAAAATCTTCATTTCTAAATCTGTGTGTCAAATTCTCACTTCCTGCAACACCTCCTGCGTGATTGGTAACTGACATAAAAAGTGTTGGCCACCAATGGCTGTCCCAGAATGCTTACAAAACAGACTCAGAAGTGGCATCCCAGTTGGAAGAGGAGTCCCAGGGACTTGTCTTGAAGCTGCATTTGAATCCCGGGCATGCTTTTTATGAAAGTCTAAAAGAGATGTTTATGTGATGATATTCCAAAGGCTGACATATAGCTTAACAGCTACACAAGCTACCCCTTACTGCTGCCATTGGTGACCACCAATCTCCAAGCAATCATCTATATTATTTGCATCTGTATTTAATCAGAACCTGAGATACACCTCTCTGAGTCAGTTTCTTCATCTCTACAGTGGACAACATCATAAGGCTTCTGGAAATAAGAGAATAGCTGTTGTTATTGTTATTTTAACAGAGAACCCAGGGGAGACTGAGACACATATACTTTTGAAACTTTTTGGAAAAACACCTACTATCTATAAATTTATAATCTACCTATAAATTCTACCTATTAAGTGGAATAGGTAATGGGAATGGAAAGGAGAATTTAACTACAGAGCAGAGTGTCCTTTTGATCTGGAAAGAACTACTTGAATGAAAACATTATGCAAATATTAAACAAGGGTACTCTCTTTGTCCTGGAAGTGGCTGGTATATACCAGCCTACTTGCAGAGAGCTACAAAAGATTCATGGAGAAAGTGGAATGAAGCATCTAGCCCCTTCCTTTTGAAGGTCAACATTATAAGAAAAACTGGTAGTACCACCTAAGCCCAGGTGTCAGGAAAAGACAACAGAAGTCACGGAGAGGAAACATTCCAAAGAAGAGGAGATCTGGGTTGGTGATGTAGACTCATAACCTCAGTGGGGTCAGAAAGTCCACCCTCAACATGAGACCCCATTTCTTGACAGAAGGCAGATCAGGAAAAGGACAAACACTGAAACCATTGTCAGTAAGCCTGGGGGCCCTTAGGAATATTTAGGGAGAAGAACCCCAAGAAAAGACTGGATTCCTAATAATTCGGTACAATAGGCTCATTATCATTGGAATTTCAATCTTGTTTGATAATAGGAGCTGATGATATTTCATGGCCCCAGGTTCCAAATCCCCTCCACATATGAACAAGGAGAAAAAAAAATGGGTAAACCCAAAGTTATAACTTTTCCTGCATCACTCAGTGATGATGACCCTACAGAGGAGCTTCAGGAGGACAGATGATGCCCATCCATGGGAACCACATGCCCTTCAGCAAAGATGACATTCCAAAGCAGAGAGGTGCAACTATATGTGCAGATCCCCCAATTGGAGGTGTGTGTGTGCACACACACATACATGCACATTCAGGGCATGGGGCTGAGAAGTTCTGGATTCCAGAGTTAAAAGGAAGAACCTGATGCTTCAACCTCAGCAGAGGGAAGACTATGTCCATTGGCAAAAGAAGAGCTATCTTACCGAGAGCACTGATCATTGATGCAACTGAAGTTTAAAATTGCAGGGGTGTAATGCACCGTTTCTCCTGTGTCAGTGATACCAGGAGCCAGCAATTCTCCAGTTTTTTCAGACCTTGAGTGACACTGAGGGCAGGGAGGGAATGCATAAATGATACATTCCTATAGCATTACTTAAAAGTCCAGCCAGAGTTCATTCTTCTTTGAAATCCTAAAGTCATATAGAGATGTAGCTAGTGGTAAAGTGCCCCTTGGGTTCAATCCCCAGGGAGGAGGAGGAGGAGGAGGAGGAGGAGGAGAAGGAGGAGGAGGGGGAGGAGGAGGAGGAGGGGGAGGGGGAGGGGGAGGGGGAGGGGGAGGAGGAGGAAAGAATCAACCATCTCCTTTGGAAGAAAGAGTGCTTCCAGAACAGCATAGCAATAAATGAGTAGTCAATGGCAATGAAATTTCTAGCCTCAATTGCTAAAGGATTGGCCTAACTGTACCTTCTGTGTCCTTCCTATTCTGCCAAATGTTACAAGGAACCAGGAATAAGTCCTGACTTAAAAAAAACTTATAATTTAGTCTCTTTCAGGAACCCACACATTGACACATGGTACAACTAGCAGATCAAGTGAAGGGCCACCAGTCAGTACATTCCATCTACTAAAAAGCATGAAGAGACGGCAAAGGGAACAGGTGGTGGTCATGGAGGTGTTCGTTCTTGGAAAGCACCCTTCTGCTGTTCATTGAAGAAGACAATAAACCTGCTTTGAGATGGAGAAGTAGCTATGAGAGCCCTGTGGAGAGGTTGGCTCCAGAGTGAGAAAACATAAACCAAGAAAGCCATCCGATGCCCCCTCTTTCACCACAGTCACCTGCAGAGAGCTGCAGGTTCACGGGATGTGGCTTCGGGTGAGTGGGCTTTATTTTATTCACAACCTCATAATGTAATAACCAAATCCCTCCTAGGGAATAAGAAAAGCACTTGGCTGCGATTCTTGTCTTACCCATGTAGTCGCCACTTTGTACAAAGAAATCCAAACCTCTATTCATCACTTTTGTTGTAAACTCATCTATAATGCAGTCTTTACTAAGAATAACCTTCACATAATGAAATGGCTTTTATTGAGCAATTACACACATCACCTGGATGCAAAAGAGCATATCTTTCAATATTTCACAGACCCCAAAAATTATCAGAAGTGAGATCTATATACTCTACTAACCATGCGGAAAATATAAGTCTATGATGGAAAGAAAAGCAAGAGATTAAAAATAAGGATACTGGAAGAAAGAAGGGGAGGAAGACAAGCTGGAAAATTGATTAGATCTTATTTCTGGGTTTTGTTGGGGAAGGGGGTTGTGTATTTGTTTGTTTGTTTGTTGTTGTTTTGGTACTGGAAATTTAACCCAGAGGCATTGAACCACTGGGTAATATCCCCAGCCTTTTAAAATATTTTATATAAAGGCAGGGTCTCCCTGAGTTGCTTACCACCTAAGTTGCTGAGGCTGGCTTTGAACTCTCGATCCTCTGGCTTCAGCCTCCTGAACTGCTGGGATTATAGGCATGTGCCACCACGCCCAGGTAGATTTTAATTATGGTATGAGTAGTACTGTATGTTTCAATACTCATTCAAGATAAAAAAAAAATACCTTTTACACCACATTCATACCCAGACTGATTTTCATTAAGCCCAGGTGAGAAGGTCAGGGATAGAGTTATAAGGAAAATGGAATACAATATTAAATGAAAATAAGAGGCTTTCACAGGGAGAGGCAAGACTAAACGATGAACAAGAACAGAGTAGACAGCCATCTGGGAACCAACACAAGAAGATTCTCACTTTCTTTCAACTGACAGCAGCTCTTACATCTCTTACAACCAGAAACCCTCCCCCAGCAAGAGACTCCAGAGACACGGGGTTGAATGAATCCCACCACACACTTTTTTTCTGTGCACTTATCTGGATGCGTCATCCTCCTTTGAAGCAAAAGACTCATTAATCCAATTTAAATTGTCAACATCAGTAAGTTCTTTACATTTAAATGCCAATATCAATTAAATACCAAGAACAACTTATCCACTGAGATAATCTTCACTACATTCGGGACACATAGCCAGGAGTCCAGCCAGCACTGATTCCAGCTCTCCTTCATCATCTCTAATTTACTCAGCACAAAGACATGACATAAGTTGCAGGCCACACTGGCAATGCACCCAACTGGATTGAAAAAAAAAAGCTCCCAAGCAGATAAAAAGGAACAAAGTGAGTTTTCATCCACCAAACCTGAATGATGTCTTCACCAAGGCTTCGGGGCTATCTAGCTGTGGTAATTCATCTGCTAGGATTTCTTCCGGGGGCCGTGGGTCATGAACGATTGTTGGCCGTGGCTTCTCCTTGAGATTCCCGGTGAGCCCATCGATGAGGGAGTTCCACAGACAGTTCTGCGACTTCGACCCTGAGGATGAGGAGAAAAGGATGACGTGCAGGTAAATCCCCAAACTACTGGGTGTTCTGCCTTTCCGTTCAGGATGTTCAAAAGCAGGGCAGGGAGATTTGTGCCTTTCTCATCATCTCCACCAACATCCAAGGGCTCCAGAAGATACTGATCAGGCAACATACGGAGTAACCAGGAATTCTTACATTTATTCAGAAAATAGGCTAGCACTGAGCAACCTGACTTACTATCCGCATTATGGATACATCCTGTCTCATCTCGGAGGTGTTCAACCCTCAACTCCTGGGACAGCCTCAGATACCTACTAAGATGTTCATTCAGCAATTTCAAGTGCTCTAAAGTGCTACCATTTTAGGGAACAGTGGGGATGTTCAGACACAAATCTCCCCTATGTTCTTGGCTTGCCTGAGGCTTAAGCTTCAAAACTCCATTCTGTAGACACACCCACCCCAAAGAGATCCCCACCCCTAAGAACTGGAGCTCACAATTCCCAGGTTGATTCTTCTGCAATAAGAAGACCCAAAGAAAAGTATACTGCATGTTTATTGATATCCTACTCTACACATACTTCAAAATACAAGATAATCATGAAAGGCAAGCACCAAGTGAAAGTGGTGTCACAAAAGTAGAGCCTGATTAGCCAGGTGGTCAACATCAACAGTGATAAGTGATATTGACAGTGTGGACCCTTGATGTGATGTGAAAACAGCTCTGGGATCTCCCTCATCAAAACACGTATTCCCCAGGTAGTAAGTATGATCCCATCTTTTGTAAACTTCATGCTTTAGCATCTACCCTATCTGAACCTAGCAGACACAGCCAGCTCTGTCACTTTGCCTTGATCCTCACCTTTCTTAGCACCCACCTGCCTCAGCATCTCAGGGGGATTCATCCTCCCAGGGATGCACTTTTCAAATACAAACCAGCCAGTCCATAATCCATCCAAACCTCTTCCCTTAAAGGGATTTCATGCTCCTTGCCCCTATCCACCTGCCCTAGCAACCCCAGGCCCAGGTACCAGACAGCTAGGTACTAGACACCCTGTGCCCAAGAACCCATTCAAACTAGCCAAGCCTAAGCCTGCTTGTCCAACCTTGCCTGTTCCTCCCCACACACAAAAAAAAAAAAAAAAAAAAACAATAAAGACTCTTCTCCATGATTCCTCTCTCCTTCTGCCTCAGAACAGACCCCAAGTGCTTCCCCAAATGCCCCCAGGACACGATGTGGAACCCACTCCTAGGATCTATCAGTACAACAAGCTATCTTTACAATGGCAGTTGTCTCCAGATCTGTTGGCCTTACCATATGTAAATAATAATAAAACCTATTAAAATACCCAGTCTAGTCATGGGGAAAACGTCTGATAAATAAGTACTCTTTAAAACCATCAAGGTTATACAAGGAAAGTCTGAGAAACTGTCACAGCCAAGAGGAGCCTAAGAAACAAGATGACAAACTGCAATGTGTTATCCTGGATAGGATCCTGGACCTAAAAATATTGTTAAGAATCCAAACAATGTATGGAATTCAATTAATAATAATGTATCCAAATTAGTTCATAATTGTATGAAGTGAACCATATTAATGGTCCATTACAGAGGCATCCAGGTGTGAGGAATACCAGATTTCTTTGTATTGTTTTATTATATATCTAAAAACTATTAAAATAAAATAATTCTAAAAATAAAAGCAAGTAGATAAAAGTAAATCAAAAACTTCACTTAAAATGTCTATGAGCACAAATTTTTTCCAGTCTGAGAGCATTATCATTACTCAAATACCATTAGCTCGTGCTGCTTACACACTACCCAGAGGGAAAAAAGATTTTACCTTTGCACAAAGACTTTGTCAGATAACCAACCCCTGCACGCATGGATCTGTGTCCATCCTGAGGGAACTGGCTTTTTCAACCCCATTCAAGCAGAGGGAATGCCTCTTTCTAACTCACACAAAGGCTCTTTACGGGGGGGCACAGGTGATGTGCAGGAAAGAGTAAGAAGCAGTGCCAGCTAAAGCATATCATGCATGTGACAGGTGTGGAGAGAGTTGGTTTGTGTGCACATAGCCTTACCTCAACACCCTGACCAGCCACCTATAACCCACCAGATGATATCACCCAGCTTCTTGTGCCTGAAGGATAGTTTTGCTACTAGGATCAAAAGATCTTCACACACAAAGAGAGAAGCATCTCACAGAGTTCCTTGAGCTTTCGCCAAGGATACCCAGGGTCAGCAAACAATTCCTCTAATAACCATGGCCATGACTGATTCCCCTTGGGGTGTCCATCCAAACTGCTTTCAGGTCAATCAAGAGCACTTTAGTGGCAGGAAACAGACCCCCTCCAACTCCTGAATTGCAAAACAACTTTTTTAAAGCCCTAAGCATATATCTTAATATGATCTAGTCTTATTAATGAAGGTCTGGTCCTATGTTGATGAAGACCTCTGGACGCTAATGAGGATCTGGTTCTAGGAAGAAGAACAAGAGCAGGGCCTGTTTTCTTAAATTTGGCCTAAGTGAAAGCCTTGCACTAAGCTTCCTGCACACTTCCCTTCGTTCCTTCATTTTGTTCATTCCATAAACACATATTTAATTTCCTCAGTATGCCAGGTTCCTTTCAGGCCCTAAAATAGAAAAAATGAATGATTGAGGAATTGAGAATGTGAAAGGAGGACATAGAGGTAAATGGTGAGTGATGCTATTTATAACTTCTACCCCAGCCTTCTTTTAAACTTATTGATGTAACTTTTGTAGCTTTGACCCACAAGCAATCACAACACCTAAGCGATACACCATAACGAAGGGGCAAACAAGGTGTTCCAGGAGCCCCGGGAGGGCTCACCTGCCCGGCCTCAGCACCCTGAGGAAAGCTACACTGAGAACACAACACATGATGTGAATCTAAAGCCAGAGCAGCTCTTCAGCAAGTAGGGAAGAACAGGGAGATGGTTCAGTGCAAAGAGTATGTGCAAAGGCCCAGGGGCACAGCAGAGCAGTTTACTGAGGCTGGAGTCAACAGAGGGGGCATGGTCCTGAGGAAAGTCCGAAGGCTGGCTGGGCACTTGTAAAGTGCCTTGAATAAAATGCTAATCATTTTAAATTTTCTTCTGTAAGCCAAAAAGTACTTAAGATTTTTAAGCAAGGTTGTGGTGACATACCTGTTTTAGAAGAGAGACATGCATGCTGTAAGGCAATGAGCCCATGAGGAATAGCATGGTTATATGAAGGGCTCTGTGAATGCAGACAAAGCCAGGCACTTTATCTGTAGGTGAGCTAAAGTCTCACGCACACAAATGACTGCTTTGAAGAACATACAGATATGACTAATAAACTAAAAATCATGAATTCAAAGCATTAATGAATTCATAATAGCTTTTTTACCATGTTCTCAGTTAGTGAATGAGGAGGATCAAGGGACCCAAGCCAAGGGGCTGGAGCTATAGCTCAGAGGTAGAGCTCTTGCCTAGCATGTGTGAGGCACTGGGTTCAACCTCAGCACCACATAAAAATAAACAAATAAAACAAAGGCATTCTGTCCATCTACAACTACAAAAAAAAAAAATTAAAGAGACCCAAGCCAATTCTCCATTACAGGTTCCAAATAGACACATAATGATGTCTCCAAAAGGTACTAACAGCACAGACACACTGATAAGTTCAAGAGAATATAGCATAAGCTATAAATAGGACTCTCTTAACATTCATCCCTAACTAGACTTTCACTTGCCATCTTCTTCTCAAGAGCCTAGGAAACAACTGTGTGTGGTGCACACCCAGCAGCTCAGGAGAATGAGGCAGGAGGATTGCTAATTCAAAGCCAGCCTCAGTAACTTAGTGAGGCACTAAGCAACTCAGGGAGACCCTGCCTCTAAATGAAATATTTTTTAAAAAAAAAAGGGTTGGGGATGTGTTTCAGTGGTTAAGTGCCCCTGGGTTCAATCCCTGGTACAAAAAAAAAAAAAGTTTAGGAAACAATATATGCAATTTTTAGTCTCTTTTGCTGCTACAGTTAACTTTATATTATAATTCTGGTCCAGTGAACTTGAACTGTAAGTGGAAATTCCTGAGGCTAGTGTCTCTTCCTAACAGACCCACCACCCCCCTGCCCCACAAAAAAAGGGGGGGGAGTAAATACTCATTATAAGAATATTTTTGCCACTGAAAACTTGTCTTTCCCTCAAATATCCTCCCCATATTCATGAGCAGAAAGTATGCAGATTTCACAGTATGATGCAGTTTTAAAAACAAACAAAAAAACTTACCTTTCTTACTAAATTCAAACAAAAGCAGAAAGCTAAAATAACAATAACAATTTTAAAGATGGGAAATATCCAAGCCCCATCCCTGTCTTAAAACATTCTAGTCATTATCCCACTTGACATAAGCTGTAATTACATAGAACTTAGGCACCATTAACAGGGATTTAACTAAGAGCTTATTAATGCAGTTTCACCTATAATCTGACCCTAAGGAACAAACCCATTGAGGTCCAGGCAATTGGCAGGATAAGGGCATCACTAGGAATTTTTGTTTTACTTTTCTTTTAATCTCTTTCAGAAGGTAGATGATTAACAACTGCCTGCTTCAGGTAAATTACACAACACAAAATGGGAAAACTTAAGAATGTCGCTATGCCTGGAGGATGAGTCCACTGATTCATGCCAACCAACAACAGAAAAGTACTAAGTGCCCCCCAAGCTCTGGCATGGTGCTGAGCATTTCAGAGCTTTGTGCTGAAAGCTACAGTACACATACAAACCTTTACTGAATCATTCCCTTACTCAAGAAGCTTTGAAAAGAAGGTGAAAACACAAGGCAGCTACTGACTGATTCAGACTAGAGCTACTCTTTTGAAAAATGTACTGATTTTCCCCTAATCTCTAACCCCATCCTCTTCATAAACACTATCAAGAAAAAAGGTTAAAGACTTTAAAATGGGCAAAAAAGTTTAATGGATATCCTATCTAACTTATCTGGGTCATCTGGGTTTTATTCTCCACTTTTCATTATCATAGAACTATTTTATATAGTGTAAATTGGAAAAAAAACTGATAGTAATGCAAATAATTCTATTTTTAATCATTATTTTGGTTGTAGATAGACAACAATACCTTTATTTTGTTTATTTTTATGCAGTGCTAAGGATCAAATCCAATGCCTCACACATGTTAGACCAGTGCTCTACCACTGAGCTACAACCCCAGCCCAACAAATGATTCTTGTCTAAATGAATGCAAACTTGTGTCCCATGAAATGCAACTATTTGCTTCCTTGTAAATTCTGATAAGTCTTAACAGTTTTAGATCTATTAAGCAAATTCATTTCAGTGTTTATATTAATCTGCTCTTTGGATATTCCTTCACACCATTTATAACATCTTATTGGTTTCTTCATCAACTAATGAGTTAAATGAAATCATTAACACATATTCTCTTTATGTTTGTGTGAACTTTTAAAAATTATCTTTTAGTAATACAAAATTCTCATGTTTCCCATGACCAGCATTTGCTGCACCCCCTTGAGAAATTCTCCCATAATTAGCATGACTACATCTAGTGGCCACTTGAAATAATTATGGCATATTCACATACTGGATTACTATGCCACTGAGTAATATTCTAAAATTAAAGAACTCTGTAAACTAATCTCTAAGATGTATGATAAGAGGGAAAAAAGCAACATACCTGAGACTTTTATTTTGCTCTCTTGAATAAGAAACAAAAGCAAATGCATTTGCTTATTTATGCAAAAAGATAAGAGAAATGGACCAAAACCCATGAAAATGGTTACCTACAAGGGATAGGTTGAGAATAGGAAAATCAGGTTACAGATGAGTGAATGACTTCCATATATAGATTTTACTATTGAACTATGTAAATATTTTTAATAGTTATTTTTAGTTGTAGTTGGACACAATACCTTTATTTTATTCATTTATTTTTAAGTGGTGCTGAGGATCAAACCCAGGGCCTCTCACATGCCAGTTAAGGACTCTACCACTGAGCCACAACCCCAGCTCTGAACTATGTAAATATTTTAATATTAATAAATAAAATAAAATCAACAAGGAATTTTAAAATTATAAAATTGAATGGAGACAGAAACAAACTTATTAATATGTCAAATTAGTAACAAATTAGTAACAATCATAATTCAAAATAAGAATCAATTTAAATATCTTTAGAATATAGTACTCCAACCTTACATCCTTGAAAAGACTAAGGTTTGTGTACACACATACTCAGCAAAAAATAAAAATCTTAAACTTCCCTTAGTTGGTTTGCAGTCAGTGGTAATCATGAGGTAATAATTCTAATTTATGTCACATATGTTGTAGGATACAGAAAATTAGCAGCTATAAAAAAAAAGGTGCTGGGAACCATAACTCTTACTTCAGGAAAATACAAATAGGCAATGAAAAAGATGAAGAAAAACCCTGTGGTGTTAGGGGTTTTTCTAGTTTTCTAGTTCAAACTAACAGTATGAACCCATGATTATGTTTGGCAGGCATCAAAGAGATCTGGCTGAATGAATGAACCAACGATGAACTATTTTTTCAAAAATGAGCAAGAACAGTTTCAACAAATTTAAGTAAAAATTATGTCACAAGAGAAGTGTACCAAAAAGATTAAACAAAAAATATTACACAGAGAAATAGGGCCTTTCTGGATCTACCCATGCATGAGTATGAGGCAACTTCCACATAATCAGAAGATCCTATGGCAGAAAGAGGACCTCGGAGAAGAATCCAAGTCCTGAGGTATTTCTAATGTAGGACTTGGGTTCACTTCTATAAAGTTGAACAGGGGACAAGGGCATGTGAAAAGTTTATTTGGGAAGTGATTCTAGGAAGCAGGAAAGGACAGGGACAGTAAATCAGAGACTGTCAAGGGAAGGGAAGACACAGGGGCACTATGGAGTTATCATCACTGTGGACAAGTCAATCATGTTCCTGGTTTTTGTAAACTTGATGTTTTCACATCTGCCTACATACATGAACTGGATGAGTCTTGCTTCAGACTGCAGTAATGTACAAGAGTCACCTTGTCTTCACCTACTGCCTTGCCATCTCACCCACCCTAGAAGGAACCTTCCTCTCAGGGATGCACTTTTCAAGTACAAACCAAGCAATCTAGAATCAATATCCCCAACCATCTCCGTTACTGGTCTCACACACTCATCCATATCCCTTAATCACCAGAAGACCAAATACTGGACAACTAGGAATAGGCCTGCTGCCCCAGAGCCCACTGAAATTATTCAGAGTAGCCAATATTATGCCTGTTTGCCCTTGCTCGCCTGTTCCTTCTCACAGAAATCACAGTAAGGTCTTACCCACAGTTCCCCCGTCTTCCTCTGCCTCATATCCAACTCCATTGCTTCCCTGTGTGACACCCTTGGTATCTGTGAGTACAACTTATTTTTTCAGTGTCAGTCATCTGCTAATCTGTTGATTCTACTGTGGCTAAATAATAGCTCTATCAAAAACAGGCAACTGGGGCTAGGTTGGGGCTCAGCAGTAGAGCACTTGCCTCACACATGTAAGGCACTGCGTTCGATCTTCAGCACCACATAAAAATAAAATAAGCAAAATAAAGGTATTGTGTTCAAGTACAACTAAAAAAAATAAAATTAAATTTAAAAACAGGACAACTGCCAGGTGTGGTGGTGCACACTCATAATCCCAGTGACTCTGAAGGGTAAAACGGGACAATCACAAGTTCAAGGCTAGCCACAGCAAGTTAGTGAGGCCCTAGGCAATTTAGAAAGGACTGAGAATCTAGCTCAGTGGTAAAGGATCCCTGAATTCACTCCCCCCCCCCAAAAAAAAAGACAGGGAAACTGGGGCTAGGTTCTACAGGGTCTTCAGAAGAGCTTGGATGGTGCTCCAAATTATTCCCCTGAGAATTTGGCAATGGGGCATTTATCTGCAGACTGTCATTCCCCTTCTCGGCACACCCATGCATGAGTAGGGATCAATTTTCACATAATCAGAGAGTCCTAGGAGAAATTTTGGAGAAAATAGTGCATTCAAAGCTTAAAAATAAAGCCCAGAATAGGTGAAGCCAGGCGCAGTGGTGCCCAGGACTAAGGGGTCCGCATAGTTTTTCGAATCCTAGAAAAATGCAGCCAGAATCCCATCTTCCACTCACTCCTGCCTTAAAAGGATCACAGTGGGTCTCTGCATTTGATTCATCCCAACTCAATCTGGCATGAGCCTTTTGGAGCAAATACTCTCCTCTTTGAACTCTGAGAGAGTGGAAAAGAACGCTTCTTCTGATCCTCCCCAAACGTGGGCAGAATACTCTCCAGGGGCCCTGGAAAGGTCTGCTCTGACAAAATGAAAAATAAAAATTCCCCTGCTCTGATTTATTTTAAGCTGATTTTGAAAGCATGAAATGTTTCTGACTAAATAGAGGCAAAAATACGGAAACACCCAGAGTCACACAGGTCTTTTTCAATAATATCAAAAACCCCATGAGGGAAATCATAGGTAAACTAAGCCTTCAGGGTACCGAAAATAATGTGGCTCAGGTGCAGGAGATGAGAAGCTCCATTCAGCTCATTCCATCTCAGCTGTTTCTCTTGCCTCCCTCCCACCCCAGCTCCCCTCTCTCCTCTGACTTGGGCCTCACTCAGTGTCTATTACCTTCTCCTTTCCTGTTCTTTCCCCACTGTCCCTACCACAAATTCTCTCCTTATCTTCCCAAGTCAACTTTTCATGTACCCCGTAAACCCTCCAGACTGATTATAAATCCTGTGGACTCATAAACTCTGCCAGCAGCATCTGTCCCACTGAGCCCATCGAGAACAAGTGCTCAGACTCAGATGTGACAAACACCCTTCATTACTTGCTGTGTGCTGGGCGTTGTCACGATGCCTGAATCTGAGCTACTTCATTGAACCATCAAACCAACACTTTAAGTATCACTAAAAGATGATGAACACTAGGACATTGAGACTCTGAGATCAAGTCACTAGATCACGCAGTTAGAAAACAACAGATTGTTTTGACCCCAAATTTTCCTGATCCAGGGTTCCCTGTGATATATCATATACCATTTTACTTTATGTCTGAGCAAATAAGCACACCCACAGTGTGGATCATGCAGAATGTTCCACACTTCTGAATAGGAAACACACAACCTTTTATTTAAGGAACAAGATTCACCTTATCTGCCACTAGGTAGCCTTGACTTTTCTCTCTTGCGGGAAGCAGATTGGAGGTTTAGAGAAGGAAGTTCAGGCTGCAGAGGAGGATGAATAATGCAAGGCGAGTTTAATGGGTTGAGAAAAGACAAGAAAGCAAGAAAATGAGATGAGAAGAATCTAAATCAGAAGTAGCTACAGATTCATTTTGTAGAGTGCCTAATGGAAGCAGCTGATAAACTGCAGGCAGGCGGAGCCCAAGGTGATGTGGTAATCCCATTTAAATCTGACAAGTGACTTATCAACTCAGTTCTCTATAAAAATACACAAAGATTATGCCGGCAAAAGGCAGAGAATTTAAGAGTCCTGCAAAGCACAGACAGAGGAAGAGATTTAATTCTCCAGAAAGGGAAGAAAAAACACTGCTGGAAACCCTCAATGGTTCCCAAAATGTCTGTCACATGGATTTGCAGCCATCCTCCCACTTGGGGAGGATAAGGCTCCTGAAATTCCCAGTGGGTAGGAAAACTGGGACTGGGGGGCAGGGCAGGTAAACAGTGATCAGATAAACATCATAAAACCTAGACAAAGAGCTTTACACAAAAAAAATAATGACAACACAAAAAATACCAATGTTTTTAATGTCCTAAATCAGTCACGAAGACATTGTTCCTTTATCTTCAATATACTAATTCTTAGCTTTAGAAACTTTTCAGAAATTCTGTCTCTAGCAATATTGAAGATATCCAAAAATTTAAGTCCATATCGTATATCCTGGGGGCTGGAAAAGGACTCCCTTATCAAAATATATATGGGGTAAAAATGGGAGTTCATATAACCCACTTGAATCAAATGTATGAAATATGATATGTCAAGAGCTTTGTAATGTTTTGAACAACCAATAATTAAAAAAATAAATAAATAAATAAAATGCTAAAATTCTAAATAAACTTCTAAAATTTAATTCAATAAAAAAGAACCCAATTTGATTTGTGATGACAGATTCTGAATCTCAAATATATTAGAGTTTATTTCTGAGTTATCCTATTTAACCTGTCCTTTTTTTTAATGACTGGATCACATAATTTTACTTACTATACCTTTTAATATCTAGTCAATATCTGATAACTCAAGATCTCATCAATCTGTTTTTGACAAGTCTTGCTTATTCTCTAGGAAAACCTTAGTTGAAATCAATTTCTAAAAAGAAATCTCCCTTTTTCATTTGTATTGAGTGGCAGTTAACAGAAGTATAATTGCTTAATTATTTAGCAAAATAATTATCATCATTACAGTGTATCAAGTTCTCATCCAGATATATGACAGGTCCTTTCTATGTGGTCCATCTATTGGATTTGTCTACCCAATACTCCTTCCTCCTTACTGTCATAGCTCCTCTTACTCTATTTTGGGAAATCTCCTGGCCCATTTCTCATTTCAGGTAAGTCTGATGGACTCTCAGCACTGCGACTCATGGCCCTCACCTTGGTGACTAACTGAGCTGTAGGTATATGACCCAACCTTAGAAAATCAAGGTTCTTTTCCATTACTTTCCATACTAAGACCAAGGGGAGGAGCCCCTTCTTTTCTCTTAGATTGAGAGCAATAGCAGCCATGTCCCAATACAAGGAGGAGTCTGAGAAAATAGAGCTAATTCCCTAAAGAAAGCAGAACAAAAAAGTCCTGACAGAAGCATGCCCCTGGTTCTACTCCCTCTTATCCCCATATCTATCAAGCTTTTACCCCAATCTCAGGAAGTTTAAAAACTACTACAATATCCTTCCAGTGAATTCCCTTTTGAGTTTAGAATAGTTTGTATTGTGTTGTCTGCTGCCTCCCAATACATCTTTCCATACATCTAGGGTTTTTTTTGTTTTTTTGTTTTTTTTTTTTTGTTTGTTGTTGTTGTTGTTGTTGCTATTTTGGTACTGGGGAATTACACTCAGGGCACTCGACCACAGAGTCACATCCCCAGCCTATTTTATATCTTATTTAGAGACGGGGTCTCACTGAGTTGCTTAGTGCCTTGCTTTTGCTGAGGCTGGCTTTCAACTTGCAGCCTCCTGAGCTGCTGGGACTACAGGCATGCATGTCCAGCTTTTCCATGTATTCAGAACTTTTATTTCTTTCAGTAAAGCTTTAATTTGGGGGGCAGAAAGGGTTAGTAAGTTTGTTCCCTTGGCATTTTATATGTTTGCCTGCTGTTGTTAGTAAAAATATATCTTTATATTTTCTAGATCACTATTGCTGAAATATGTGATAGCAATTCATGAACTATATTTCCTTAACAATCTATTTCCTTACTGAACTCTTATTCTTTTTAAGAATTTCTCTGCTTTCATTTGTTTTTCTAAGCAAATAAATCATCTACAATAATTTTTCCTTATCTTTTCTCACAGTTATACATTTGATTTTTGTTTCTTGTCTTATTGCATCGGTTAAAATTTCCAAAAATTGCGCTCCATTTGTGTACAATGTGTCAAAATGATTAGAACAAATTAAAACAAAACAAAAAGAAATGCACAAATGTTAATAATACCTGATAGGTATTCCTTCAAAAGATGACAGTGATAAAATGACATGTGTCCATTCCTTGTTACATATTAATAAAAATTTTACTAATTAAAAATAAATGCATTTTTAAAAAATTAAACCTTATTGGTAATAGTAAGCAACCCTATAATTTTGCTGGCTTCACTTTATTCCCTATTTACGAAGTTTCTATGAAGCGTTCTATTGCAGCTTTATTAATTTCTCTATCACAAGCTGAATTTGAGAGAAAGAAGGTGGAGCAATATAGCTGGAACCATACTTGGTGCTAAGGTTTGAATGGTTTTATCTCCTCCAAAATTCACACTGAAATTGATCCCCAATGCAACAGTATTATTGATTCATTAGATGCCCTTGTAAAAGGACTTGACTAAGGCATTTGTTTCCATTTTTGCTCCTCTGTCCCTTCCATGTGAGAACATGAAGTCTCTCCTCTCCAGAGGACATACCAGCCAAGTTCCACTATTGAAGAGGAGATAGCTCTCACCAGACACTGAACATGCCAGCACCTTGATCTTGGATTCCCAGCCTCTGGACCTGTGATAATAAATCCATTCTTTATAAATTACCAACTCTGTAGCAACACATATAGACTAAGACACTTGACAGAACTAATTCCAAAGGCTATTGAAGCCTGGTATTCATGTCTAAGTTAAACACTGTGTAGAATCATAATGTAACCAGCAGTCCAGAACAGTAAAATCTTCATGCAATTGCTGATTTATAGAAGTGATACTGGAGAGAAGACTAGAAATTATGAAAAATGGACTATGTCTCATCTTTTGTTGTCTGGGAAAAATTAAATCCATATCTTTAAGACATGAAGAGTAAGAAAAAAATTCAACAGGCTCATAAAATGACAGCCAGAAATAAGAAGAAATCCCTAAAAATTTTCATAGAAATCATAGGGATGGAAATCACATGTACAATGGAGGTTTGAAACAAGCTCACACAGATCTCTTTTTTAAATATTTATTTATTTTTAAGTTTTAGTTGGACACATTATCTTTATTTTACATTTATGTGGTGCTGAGAATCGAACCCAGTGCCTTGTGCATGCTAGGCGAGCACCCTACCACTGAGCCACAACCCCAGCCCCTCACACAGATCTTAAAAGGAGAGTCTACATGATCATACATTTTCCAAACTTCCTAATAGTAACATCACTCAAGTAAGTTCTCTTTGGTCAGGTAATGTTGTTATTATATACTTATAGATGTGCACTGCTAGGAATTCTATTTAAGGCTTTTTCTAAATATAATCATAAAGGAGATTATCTTTCAGTTTCTTATTTATGTAGTCCCTTGTTATAGGACTCCCTTGATATTTAAATAAACTACCCATAAAAATCTTGGGATCCAAAGTCTTTTTAGCGAAGTGATTATTTTGCAAATTTTTAAAAAGTTTCCCTTTGGAAAAAAAAGAGTACATGTATAATGGCATAATTTGGCGTGAACATACTTTATATACAGAGTTATGAAAAATTGTGCTGTATGTGGGTAATAATGAGTGTAATGCATTCCACTATTATCATGTATTTAAAAAATAAATTTAAAAAAAAAGTTTTCCTTTGCCATCACTGCATTCATCAATTTCTTTTGGAATCGATATTTTCCTTTAGAAATTGTCATTTTGCAGAGATATTCAAATCTGTTAGCATCAATTTCTATGCACTATTTATTTTAATCTTTTTCTACATGTTAATAGTTTGGGGTATTTACTTACTTATTCACTTTCTTCTCTGGTTACTTTCCATAACTGTTCCATGCAATATGATAGCCATCAGTCACATGTGGCCACTTAAATTTATTTTTTTCCCACTTAAATTTAAATTAATTAAAATTGAATAAAATTAAACTTTTGCATCCTTAGTCACACTAGCACATTTCAGTGTTCAATAAATAACACGTGACTAGCAGCCACTGTGTTGGACAGTGCCAGCATACAACATTCTATCATCACAGCAAGTTTTAGAGGACACTTGATATTCTAGAAGTCTGTTTCCTTGTCTTCTAGATAGCTCTGAAATTTATTAGCTCCACTGTTTTTTTCATCTCAAATTTGCGATTGCCTTTAGATGTGACATTTTCATTCTCCTACTTTCAATAGATTAGTTTTTCTTTTTCCCCATTTGGCTTTCGATTTTGTTTTGTTTTGTTTGTTTTTATTTTTGAATCAGAGAACATGTACCCAGGGCTTTGGCTTCATGCCACCAGTTTGACATGTTACCTTCTCACTGAATCTCCTAGGACTGTCATGTCAATTCCCATTCCCCTATTGACTCAGTGATTGTCTGTTTTTTAAAAAATATTTCAAGTGGTTATTTTTGGTTGCTGTTATAACTTGAGCTTTTCTTCTTTCTTTACTTTTTTATTTTCTGTTCTTCTTATGAATGGTCACATAACATGTAATATTATGCAAACAGTCTGGTAACATTATAACAATATGGCAAGAGATTATGTTCTATTTACTCTAATCTTGATCTAATCTAATTCTGTCGTCCATTTTATGGTAACTATTGTTAACTATTTCATTGACACATAATTTAAAGAAAAGGATGGTCCCTATGTATAGATACAAGGTATAGAGTTTCCACATCTTCCTTGTGGACCGTATCTTTTATTAATAGAAAATTGCTCACTTTGCTCTTTACTCCCTGTATTCTGATTTTTATAAAGTTAGTAACTGCCAGACTAACTCTTTTTTCTTTGTAGATGCCGACATTTGGGGTTATAAGGATTGAACTCAGGGGCACTCAACCACTGAGCCACATCTGCAGCACTATTTCGCATTGTATTTAAATACAGGGTCTCACTGAGTTGCTCAATGCCTTGCTTTTGCTCAGCCTGTCTTTGAACTTGCGATCCTCCTGCCTCAGCCTCCCAAGACAATGGGATTATAGGCGTGCACCACCGCATCCAGCAACATTTTTTAATAAAATTAAACTTTTACATCTTTAGTCATATTAGCACATTTCCATGCTCAATAGATAATTACGTGACTAGCAACCACTGTACTGTACAACTGTACAACATTTCTACTGTTAAAAAATTTTGAACATTTTTGTTCATCATTTTTAAGTCTTATTTCTTGAAACACTGTATAGCTATAATAGGTTTTAATCCAGATAGGGAAATTTATAACAGGAATCTTTAAATTTAATATCATATATTTAAGTATTGTTTCTTTCATATCACAGCAATAGCTTAATAGCATCCATCGACTCCTACCTGTAGGATGAAACTGTCTCCTCTCTCCCTTTCCCTCTATTCACTTTCATTGATACTATATGAATTTTTAGATTTTATTCCTTACTTGTTATTTTAATAGTTAGATGCTTTACCGCAAAGAATTAGGCTTCTCAGTTGGACACAGTGGCACATACCCATAATTCCAGAGACTCCGGAGGCTGAGGCAGGAGCAGCTCAAGTTCAAGGCTGGCCTCAGCAATTTAGCAAGACCCTGTCTTAAAATTTTTAATTTTTTTAAATTTAAAAAAAAAAAAAAGGACTGGGAATGTAGCTTAGTTGTAACTTTTCAGCGACTTTCTTTATCTTTGTATCCAAAGATAAAGCACTCTTAGGTTCAATCCCCAGTACCAAATAAAATAAAATAACTTTTAAAAAGAATTGTGCTTCACATTGTATTTTGTTTTCTAATTTTACATTCAATAAATATTTGGACTCTAGGATACATTTACTTGGTTTCGGACCTCAGCAGCTCTTAAACATAATTTAAAATCTAGATACAAGCTATGTATGTAGTTTGAAATTTTTTAACAGCTACATTTATTAAAATAAAAACAAATGAAATTAGTTTCAATAATACATTTTTCTTTAAGCCAATAAATACAAAATACTGTCATATTAACATGCAGTCAGTATAAAAATATTAATAACATTTTATATATTTTTAAAAATCTAGTGTGTGTTTTACATTTACACCACATTAATTAGAAGTAGTTACATTCCAAACATTTAATAGTCACATTGTACAGAACAACACAGCCTACAGAATTTAATAGGATTCATGTCTCAATTCACTGAAGTACATATCCTTAAATGATTTTTTCCAAAAATTATACACTATCTAATTAAATACACATGAACTACTACTTAGCTATGGATTTATTGAATTTTTATTAAATACAACTTATTTTTTCATTGTCATCTGATATTTATATATTGTGGAAAAAATAATTAGAAACCAAGTCTGATGGACTTTTTTTTCTTTTTTAAGCAACTTTCTTTATCTTTGTAATTCAAAAAATTTCCTAGTATGTATATAATTTCAGGTCAGTTTTGCTGAATTTTAAATTTTCTTTTCTTGAATACAGTGATCCCTTTCAATATGCAAATCAAGGCCTTGAGTTTTTTTCTCTTCAGGCAAGCTACCGTCAACTTTATCTTCCATTGCTACTTCTGTTCCAATTGTTTGGCTTTCATCTCCAAATATCTACAATTCACTTATTTATGTTGATTCCTTCTTCTCTGACCTCCAATTATCTTTTATCATCATTTTTAATTCTTCATTTTTATTCTATACTTAAAGACAGCATCCTAAAGTTTGTCTTCCAGGCATGGAACAAATATTTTCATTGTCATTTCTATTTTCAGTGTTGATTTTAATTCCTAGGTTGCTTATGTACATTGTTTGTGTTGTTTCCTATGCTTCTCTAACTCAAAATCACTTTCTTCTCTTCATAGGTACTTCTGCTCCTATCTGATAGGGGCTGTGTCTTCTTGCTTCTTATGAAGAACACAAAGCAGGATTGCAATTTTTTTCCTTTTGATTTCATTATTAAATGGAATTTCAAGAAGTCTATCTTTCCCCTAAGTCATGAGGATGGAATTTCATTTCTTTTTCTCTTTCTTTCTTTTTATTGGTACATTATAGTTGTATGTACAACCGTACGGTGGGATTCCCTAGTTCTTCATATTTTGTTTGGAGTTTCATTTTTAGTTTATCCCTAATTTAATCATTTCAGAGTGAAAAGCATTCATTACAGAGATGGTTACTCTCCAGAAGGTATGTGGACTGCTCTAGGTTTCACTCACTGTCTACTTGGGTTGTCAGATAAAATCAGCAGAAATAACCAAGAATAAGACTGACTTTGCTATTTAAACAGATAGTTATCACAATAAGTAATGTATAGCCCAAGCCTAAAGAATGAGCCAGAAGAACAGTGCCCAACTTGCTTCAAAGTAGTCTTGCACTTGTCCTTACCTAACTGATGTGCACAGCTTCTACATAATTTTCAAAGTCTCTTTAGAAATTCATCTGGCATGATAGATTACTATATAGTGAGACCATCAATTCCAAGAGGAAAGGTCTCAATTATTCTTTTTTTAAATATTTTTTTTAGTTGTAGTTGGACACAATATCTTTATTTATTTTTATGTGGTGCTGAGGATCAAACCAGTGCCTCACACATGAGAGGCAGGTGCTCTACCAATGAGCTATAGCCCCAGCCCAGGTCTCAATTAGTCTTTGTCTTACATAAATGAAATGAGTCTGTCCAGCAGAGTAATGATATAGACAAGATTAAAGGGAGACTGTTTTCAAAAACTTTGCATTCATTTAGTAGACTAATTAAAACAGAAGTTTATCTATTATGAATGAAATCGGACAGGCACTGTAGTGCACTCCTGTAATTCCAACAACACAGGAGGATGAGGCAGGAGGATGGCAAGTTCAAGGCCAGCCTCAGCAACATGATGAGACCCTGCCTAAAATTAATATATATATATATATATATATATATATATATATATATATATATATATATATATATGTACTGGGAATGTAGCTCAGCACCCCTGAGTTCAAAACTCAGTACCAAAAATATATAATAAAATAAAAAGAATTAAAATCTACTTGACAAACACTTTGTTAATGGTTAGTCTAAGTTGGATTCTTGAGAATTAAAATAAAGGATTTTTTTAAAGTTTTCTACAATTTAGACTTTCACTAATTCAAACACTGCTTCCCCCCATAATTGAGTGAAAATCCTCCAATGCATAACTACCTTGAAGTGTGCTAATGTCTGCAAAGCATGCAAATATCCAAGTCTTGCCATCTGCTGGATGATTCATTCGTAAATCTGCCTAGTATCCCCTTGGGAAGTTCCAGGCATGATTTTTAACCTCATTATAAAAACTCAGTGGGAATGAATTCAGTGATTCAGTACCTATGAAAGTGCTCAGAGGGCTTGGAAAATGTGCCATGTTAATCCTAAACAGGTTTAAAGGGGATATGTGCTGTTTTGATCAAAAATAAAAGCGGATGAAAGTAATTGCTTGAAGATTTAGAGTTTTATGAGAGTTCCAGAAAAACAGAAGATCTGGGATAATATACAAATCACAGATAGACTTTTTTTTTTCACTTTCAGTCCAAACTATCCATCGCTGGTAGGTAATAAAATAACGCAATGGATCATATGTTGGTGGTAAGTTCCTGTAGGAAAAGAACTATGCCTTACTCATTTTTATACCCTCGCACCCAAAAGGTCTGTTCAAGGTTAACTTTTGTATCTGCTTCTAATATTTCAACATCAGAGACTATAAAACCATTTTAAAAACTTAGAACATAACCAGGCTTGGTGAAACATTCCTATAATTCTACCTACTCAGGAGGATGAAGCAGGAGGATCACAAATTCAAGGCCAGCCTGGGCAACTTAAAAAGACCCTGTCCCAAAATAAAATTTAAAAAGGATGGAACTGTAGCTCAATGACTGAGTGTCCCTGAGCTCAATCACCAATACCAAAAAAACCCAACAACAACAAAAAACACTTCCCCAAGCTCATCAACACAGCATCAACCTTTTCTTCCTTCCACCTGCTTCAATTATACCATACATGAATTTTGTTTCTAACTCCATTGGCTCATATCTTGACCTCCATTCTTGTTTTGTCCTTTTGGACTAAGGAACCTAGCTTCATAAGATTTTTTAACTTGAAAACTAGGCAATTCTTTCATGAGTTTCACACTTATCGCTGCAAACTTAAAAACCTCAGTACAGCCCCTAAGACTACTTGCTGCAAAGGGGAGTTGTCCGTAACTTAGACTACAGGATAACACATCCACAAATTGCATATTTCACAGTCTACAAGACAGTATGTAGTGTCCTCCTGGGCTTCAACTTAAGCCTTTGCTAAGGGCTAATGCAGACTTTAATAGCTGATGTAGTAAGAGATGAAAAAGATATTTTAAAAGAACAGGGATAAGGAAGGCAGAAATAATTGTTCCTTTTGCAGATGACATGGTTGTCTATGTAGAAAATGCCAAGGAATCTATTAGCAAAATCCCTAGAACTCATAAAGGTCCAAGGATACAAGATAAACATACAAAATCAAGTATATTCTCACTTTCTAGACACCAAAAATAAGAATACAGTAGTGCTTACAATTTCTCTAAACAACATAAGATATGTAGAAATAGATCTAACAAAATGTGTATAAGACCCGTGTGCCGACTACTATGCAGTGCTCACAAAAGAAATCATACAACATCTTAATAAGCAGAGAGATACACAGCTATGTGCTCCTTAATTATGGAAATATGTTCTGAAATGCATTGTTAGGTGGTTTTGGCATTGTGTGAACACAAATATAAAGTGTATATACACAAATTAAGACAGCCATGTTACTAGCTGGCATGATCTTACAGGACCACCATCATGTATGTGGTCTGCAGTTGACCAAAATGTCATGTGGCACTTGGCTGCAGATTGAAAGATAAAACATACTAAAGAAATGGGACTTACTCAAACTAAAAAGTTTTTTCTCAGCAAGAGAAACAATAAGAGAGGTAAATAGGGAGCCTACATCCTGGGAACAAATTTTTACTCCTCACACTTCAGATAGAGCCCTAATATCCAGAGTATACAAAGAACTCAAAAAATTAAACAATAAGAAAACAAATAACCCAATCAACAAATGGGCCAAGGACCTGCACAGACACTTCTCAGAGGAGGACATACAATCAATCAACAAGTACATGAAAAAATGCTCACCATCTCTAGCAGTCAGAGAAATGCAAATCAAAACCACCCTAAGATACCATCTCACTCCAGTAAGATTGGCAGCCATTATGAAGTCAAACAACAACAAGTGCTGGCAAGGATGTGGGGGAAAGGGTACACTTGTACATTGCCGGTGGGACTGCAAATTGGTGCGGTCAATTGGAAAGCAGTATGGAGATTCCTTGGAAAGCTGGGAATGGAACCACCATTTGACCCAGCTATTCCCCTTCTGGGACTATTCCCTAAAGACTTTAAAAGAGCATACTATAGGGATACTGCTACATCGATGTTCATAGCAGCACAATTCACAATAGCTAGACTGTGGAACCAACCTAGATGCCCTTCAGTAGATGAATGGATAAAAAAAATGTGGCATTTATACACAATGGAGTATTACGCAGCACTAAAAAGTGACAAAATCATGGAATTTGCAGGGAAATGGATGGCATTAGAGCAGATTATGCTAAGTGAAGCTAGCCAATCCCTAAAAAACAAATGCCAAATGTCTTCTTTGATATAAGGAGAACAACTAAGAACAGAGCAGGGAGGAAGAGCATGAGAAGAAGATTAACATTAAACAGGGACGAGAGGCGGGAGGGAAAGGGAGAGAGAAGGGAAATTGCATGGAAATGGAAGGAGACCCTCATTGTTATACAGAATTACATGTAAGAGGTTGTGAGGGGGAAGGGAAAAAAACAAGGGGGAGAAATGAATTACAGTAGATGGGGTAGAGAGAGAAGATGGGAGGGGAGGGGAGGGGGGATAGTAGAGGATAGGAAAGGCAACAGAATACAACATACACTAGTATGGCAATATGTAAAACAGTGGATGTGTAACCGATGTGATTTTGCAGTCTGTATACGGGGTAAAAATGGGAGTTCATAACCCACTTAAATCAAATGTATGAAATATGATATGTCAAGAACTATGTAAAGTTTTGAACAACCAATAATAAAATTTTTTTTTAAAAAGCGCTAAAAAAAACATACTAAAGATGCCAATTCTCCCTCTGTTGAACACAATTCCCATCAAACAACAGCAAGATTTCAGATATGTGTGTGTGTGTTTTCACATACATAAATATTTCATATATATATTACATATATTTTACATACTATATAGTATTCTTTCCTTTTCTGTTTTCTGGAAGAATCTATACAGAATCGTGTTTTGTTTTTCTTCAAAATTTGGTCGAATTTTCCAGCCATGTTATCTAAGACTGGAGATTTCTTTTGGAGGTGTTTCTAATTACATATTCTACTTCCTTTATGGCTATTAAAATGTTGTATTTCATATTAGATAAGTTGCTGTAGCTTCTGTTTTCCAAGAATGGAATCTACTTCATCTAAGTTAAAAGATTTATCTGCATGGAGCGGTTCACAGTATTCTCTTATTATCCTTTTGATATCTGCATGGTCTCCATTGATATCCTTTTTCTTCTGAAATTTACAATTAGCATCTTCTCTTTTTTCCTTCGTCAGCCTTGCTAGAAATCTGTCAATCTTATTGATCTTGCAAAGAACCAGCTCTTCTGTTTCCTTGATTTTTTTCTATTACAGTTGAGTGTTGCTTACCAATGGGTATTTGTTCTGAGAAACGTACACTTATGCAATTTCCTCTCATGCCAATATCAGAGCGTACTTAAAAACCAAAATGGCTACATCACTAGGTGATAAATATCATGGGACCACCATCACATATCTGATCCATCCTTGACTGAAACTTCATTTTGCAGTGATCACTGTATTTTCCTGTTTGCATTTTCATTGACTATTATTCTTATCTTTATTATTTCTTTCCTGCAGCTTTGTTTGGATTTGTTTTGCTCTGTTTCTAGATTCTTGAGGAAGTAACTTAGACTTTGACTTTGGGCTTTTCTTCTTTTCCAATGTATACATTTAGTGCTATAAATTTGCCTCTCAAACCTGTTTGAGCTATATTTCTTTTTATTCCTGTCAGACTATATTTCACATATTTTGTAACTCCTTCATTTACTGAGTAAGCATATTGGATTGCTATGTATTCTTGGTGGGTTGATTATTATTCCATTATATAATATCCTTCACTGACTAAATTTTCTTTTCTCCGAAGTCTACTGTATATGATGCCACTACAGGTTTCCTTTCATCAATGTTTGTATGAGCCCTTTTTCTATCATTTTATTTTCAACCTACTTATATGCTTATATTAGAAATGAGTTTCTTGTAGACAGCACAGAGTTCATTGTATTTTTAATCTACTACGCCAATCTCTGTCTTTTAATTGCTGTGTTAGGGCCATTTATGTTTAATATATGTATTAAATTAGGGCTTACATCTGTCACTTTAGTGGCTTTTTTTTCCTGTTTGTACTCTCCACTTTTCATTTCTCTATTTT
Source organism: Marmota monax (assembly GCF_021218885.2). Lineage (NCBI taxonomy): Eukaryota > Metazoa > Chordata > Mammalia > Rodentia > Sciuridae > Marmota > Marmota monax. The sequence goes on from NW_026694821.1 coordinate 4,691,921, forward strand.
CTCTTTCCTGCCTTCCTGTGGCTTACTTGAACATATTTTATAATTCCATTCTGATTTATCAATAGTAAATTTTGTATAGTTTTCTAAGTAATGGTACTTGATATTATATCACATATAAATAGCTTATCATAGGGATGGGGATGGAGCTCAGTGGTAGAGCACTTGCTTAGCATACCTGAGGCCCTGGTTCAACCACCAGCATCGCAAAAACAAATCAACCAATAGGTAAATAAATAAACAGCTTAGCATAGTCTCCCAGCATCGTCATTTTGCCAGTTCCTGAAAACCACAGACACCATGCCTTCCTGTACAGCACATAACTTTCCTCCACTTATAATTATACTACTTCCTTTACATACATTTAGAACCATATCAAATAATGTCAGAATTTTTTTTTCTTCAAACTTCATACTTAGTTTAGAAAATCCAAGAAAGGGAACCTCTTCTTATTTGCCCCCCTATTGCTGATTGTTGTATTTTTTTTCTTCCCCTCTGATGTTCTGAGGTTTCTTCTTTGTTTCCTTCTCACTTAGAGAACTTTCTTAATCCATTCTATTAGGGCAGGCCTCATTCTTGGTATTTCTCCACATTTTAATGTCTTGATTTCTCCTTCCTTCCTGAGGATATTTTTGCTGGTTTTAAGGTTCTAAGTTGACAGTTCTTTCCTTTTAGAACTTATAAATATTGTGCTTCCATGGTTTCTTGATGTGAAATCCACCATAATTCAATAAGTTGTCTCTTTTCTCTGTCTGCTTTCAAGATTTTTTGAGAGTTTTTAGACGTTGAATCATAATGTGTCTTGGCATGGATTTCTTCAGGTTTGTCCTATTTACCTGACTGTTGCTGACATTGAACCATCAGAGAGAGAAGATGCGCTGCCTCAGACTGCCCAAGGGAGGTCATCGAGTTGAAGCTGCCCACGGGTCTCCATTTCATTATAGCCAAAGAAGAAAGGAACTTTGTCACTGCAGGGAGGTGGTGAGAGTTCTGGCTCCCCATGTGATCTCTACCAACACAGTGGTGGGAGTGACCTCATCAACCCTGGGCAATGATGTAAGTGATGACTCTTCACTAGGCCTTCTCTGACACCACCCAGAAGGAAGGAAGAGGAATGCTTTGTTCCTGCCGTTTGGAAGTAGAAGTCTGGCTTCCCCACATATTACACTGACACCATGATGGAGAAGAGGAAGGCTGATGTGGATCAAAGGCCCAGCTCCCTACCTGCCCTTTTCCAAGACCTTTTCCAAGACCACCCAGCTAGGGTGTTATACCTTGCTACAGTCTTGAGGGTGGAAATCCAGGGCTTTCCACCAGCCATTTTGTGTGTGTATGTGTGTGTGTGTGTGTGTGTGTGTGGATGACAAAGAGAACACAGGTTTTTTTGTGTGTGTCTGTGGTGTTTAGCTAGACTACAGTGGTTATGGTCTAAAAGTTTTTCTGTCTTGGAAGCCATCCCTTTTCTGGACCCTGGATGGAGAAAGAAGAGTGTTCTTGGGGCACCTGTTGTCATTTCGAGGTTTCCAGCTTTTTCAGCTCCAAAGCTTAGATTTATGCAGCAAAAAATAAAATCCAGGAAACTCACCACCATTTTATTTCTTCAAGGGGTCCCAAGGCCTCTAGCCAGTCTGCCTTCCACTCCCCACCACTTATAGTCTCCTTATATTGGTTTGATATATAATGTCTAAGGTTTTAAACTGTACTTAATGAGAGGAATAGGAAAAGGCACATCTATCCCACCTTCCTAGAGCAGACATGAAGAGGAGTGACATGGTCAGATTTATCTTTTGAAAGATTGCTCTGGCAGAGAGGATAATTGATTTCACAGAGAAAGATAGAGGCTCAGTGGAACCTGTAGGGAATAATAATAAAGAGGAGACAGAGAGACAAGGTGCAGAGGCAGGAATGTGGCAGAGTGGCTCTTTGTCTAAGAGGTCATGTTTATTTATACCAATAGGTTACATTAGGTCATTCGTACCATAACCACATTATTATTTAGAGTATTGGTATGGTTCCTTATTTTGCAGTTACATTTACAGTTACAATATGTAAGGTTAGGAGCTCTGTGCAGTTCTCAAGAAAGTTCCATTGTCTGAAGTTACTGTTAGGTGGGCTGGGCCAATCCAGGAGCACCAGAGTTTGATGAAACATTGTAGTTATCTAGCAAGCACATTCCTTTATTCCCAGGAGTTATGTGCCTAAGATTAAGGTCGAAGCTGATAAAGCTCTTGCATGGAGGGCATTAACATAGTAACTGGGCATCACCATAGTAACTGGGCATCCTATTCCTTGGCACAGAAACTTTCCCAGGCACCAAGCATGCCATAGTCATGAAGTCATCAAAGACCCCAATCCCAAATACAGAACCCCTATAGGAACCTATTACAAAAAAATCAGAATGAGATGCTGCCCTTTGTCTTAAAAACTAACTAGCTCTCCAAAGAAGATATGCAAATGGACACTAAGCATATGAGAAGATGCCAAATATCATAAGTCACTAAGGAAATGCAAAATCAAAGCCATAATATGATACCACTTGTTATAATTTGGATCTGGAATGTCCCCCAAAGTCGTTTTGAAAGCATGGCCCCAGTGCAGCTAGATTCAGAGGTGGGAGCTATGAGGCAATGACTGGATCATGGGGGCTCTGACTCCATCAGTGGATCAATCCATGGAATGGAGTCATCCATTTGGCTATGATAACTGAATGAATTCAGCTGAACGGACTACTAGGATGTGGGACCTAGTTGGAAGAAGTAGGTCAAGGTCACTGAGTGTGTGTCTCAGAAGAGTCTATCTTTTCTTCTACTGGAATCTTCTCCTTTCTTTCTCTCTTTCTCCCACCCCACCTCCACCACCCTGTCTCCTTTCCAGCTGCCTTGAGCTGAGCAGCTTTTGTCTGCCACACATTTCTACCATGATGTTCTGCCTCCTCTCAGGTCCAGAGCACTAGAGCTGACCAACTGTGTGCTAAGACCTGTGAAAGCATGAGCCAAAATAAACTTTTCCTCTTCTAAGTTGTTGTTGTCAGGTCTTTCGGTCACAGAGACGAAAAGCTAACATACCATTCACACACCCTAGGTTTTATTTTATTTTTTTTTTAATAGCCACACCGAGTGTATGAGGAAGTATTTGGAAAGATTAGAACGCTCGTATATTGCTGGTGGGAGTAGAAAATGGTGCGAACACTTTGGAAAACAGTCTGGCAGTTCCTCAAAATGTTGAACTTAGAGTTGCTATATAATGCAGCATTTTTACTCGTCGGTATATATTCAAAATAAATTAAAACACGCCTACACAAAAACTTGTACACAGTGCTCATAGTCACATTATTCATAATAACCTAAAAGTAAAACCTTCCCTAATAGAGGAAAGGAAAACTAAGATGTAGGTGGACTCACATTATAGAATATTATTCAGCAATAAAAAGGAATGACATCCCTATACATACTACAACATGGCTGAACCTTGAAAACATTATGCTAACTTAGAAAAGCCAGTCACAATGGCCATATATTATATGTACTCATTTATTTAAAAAAATGTCCAGAATAGGTAAATCTATAAAGACAGAAAGTAGATTAATAGTTTCCTAGGACCAGAGGTATGGGTTTCAGAATGGAGAGTGACAATCTACTATTCTTTTTTGGGTGAGAAACAATTTCTAAAATTAGGTAGAACACTATTAGATTAGACAATCATACAACATCATGAATATCTAAAACTATTGGACTCCCACATTTTAAATAGGTAAACTTTATGGTATGTAATTATAATTCAATAAAGCTATCTTCAAAAAAGCTGAATAGTAGCAATTACCTTAATATTCGTTTTGATTTTTAATTATGAATCACATAAATAATGGGCAAACATTTTTTTCTTGCATTCATGTTTTTTTTCTGGGTCCAACTGTCTTCTTCCTGAGGTGTATCCTTCAATAGTTTCTTCAGCAAAGATATGTATATGGCAAATACTCTCAGAATGGGTTTGCCTGAACCTCCATCTTAAATGATATTTATCTCAATACAGAATTCTAGGTTGATACTTTTCCCTTATCAATATACAAGTATTATTCAATCTGTCTCCTGGATTCTAAATACACTGTTGAGAAGTCTGTGGTCAGTCTAATAATTAACCATTGGTAGATGCATCAGTTAGGATTAAATGTACCTAAATAACAGAGATTCAAAGTTTCAGCAGATAAATCAAGATAGAAGCTTGTATTTCTGTTACATATAGGCATTTCTGAACTCATAGAGCAGCTATATTCTGTAAAATCTGCAGATTCCACTCTACAAAACTTGGGTGTGGGCAGTAGTACCCTTTCTGGTCAAATATGGTTGCTAGGGCTCTAGGTATCACACCTGTGTTCCAGGCAGCAGGATTGAAAAGGGATAAAGAAAAAGCCTCAGGAAAGTTTCCAGAAATCTTTCCCTGATGGCCCTTCCTTTCTTCTACTGCCTAGAACTTAACAACATGGTCACATACAGCTTCAAGGGAACTTGGGCAATGCACTCTGTTGTGAGGTGCCAGGACATAAGCCTGGCTAAAAGTTGGGGTTCTTTCCACATGGAAGAGCTAAACTTGTAGTTTCATACACAATGATTAACACGCCTTTTTTCCTCTCAGATTGTCTTTAGAATTCTTTTATTGCCAATGGAATTCTACAATTTCTCTATAGTATGTCTAATAGGAGATTAGTTCTTATTTTCCTGCTTGAAACTAAGTATGGTTCTTTAATCTGAAGATTCAAATATCAATAACCAATTCTGGAAAATTCTCAGCCATATCTGCAGCAATTACTTCCCCCATATACTCTCTAGTCTTCCTTTCTGGAATTCCTTTTGGATAGATGCTGGACCTTTTCATTCTATCTGCATATTGTCTAACCACTCTTCATCTTCATCATCTCTTGGTGTGAGGTCCAGATGATCTCCTAAGATACGTCTTTCTTCTGGTTCCTTATTTTTCTTCTTAGTCCTATCAACACCGTTGAATAAACCACATTTGAGTTTTGTTGAGTTTTTTATGCTACTTTTGCATTTCTTGGAGTCTTATAGGTGCTCTTAAAATGTTTCTCTTTTTTCCCAAAAATGTTTATTCCTGTCTTAGTTTCAGTTCTTCTTGTGTCTTAGTCATGATTAAATAGACCTGTGTCTGTCTCATTTCTCAGGGCCCTGATTGTCTGTTTGCTGAGCCTGCTGACTCTTGTTCATCAGATGGATTGCTGCCCCCTTTGGAGTTTTTATTTTGACTCTAAAGCTCATATTTGGTTGGTTCAGTTTTCTCTATGAGAATATCTTATGACTTGGATTGTATTTCAAAAAGACTTTTGCAAGTGATTCTTCTATTACTAGTCTAGACCTGACTTTCAAATTTCTTAGTCTGCAAGGGTTCTGTGACCAGGCAAATCATTTCAATTGCCCAGGTAAGGCCTCAAGAGCCAGAAAGGGCAAATGAGTATATTATCTCTCTATGCTAATGGGTGTGTTGTCTTCCTGAAGATGTAGCCCTCTGGTCCACTTACCTATTGCTGCATAACAGATTGTTCAAACTTAGTGACTTCAAAAAACAATAACCATTTATTTTATGCACAAATCTGCACTTTGGGAAAGGCTGGGAGGTGGGTTCTCCACAGGGTCTCCCAACTACTCACAGCATGGAGACAGTGCTCTGAGGACAAGCATCCCAACAGACAGCAGGTGGATGCTGCATTACCTTTGAAAATCTAACTTCCCAAGTTGTAAGGTATTATTTCTGCTACACTGACAGGCCACCCAGATTCACAGGCTGGAGATACAAGCTTCACATCTCAGTGGGAGGCTGTCAGCATCACATTGCAAGGAGAGCATGTGGGATGGGGATAGAGATGCAAATATTTTTGGAAAACAAAATCTGCTGTATGTTTTAAGAGCCCAACTTGAGGCAAAGTCTCAGCTGCCCAAGTTGCACAGCCAAAGGCCTTACCCTTTCCCCATGTAGATACTGATCCAATCTTGGATCAAAATATTCCAAAGCAAAAATTGCATTTACAAAACTATTTTTCCTTGTCATAATTCCTTAACCAATATAGTATAACACCTATTTATGTAGCATTTACATTATATTAGATATTGCAAGTAATCTAGAGATGATTTAAAGTATTCTGGAGGATGTGAATAAGTTATATTCAAGTTTATGGAAGGGACTTGCACATTCTCTGATTTTAGTATCCAGTTCCTGGGGATACTGAGGGATACAAGGAGTCCTGAAACCAGGTCCTGGGAATACTGAGTGATGACTGTAGTGGACATATTTAAAGAATTAATCAAACACATTCAAGAAAAGTTAAGTGAGTATCAGTCCTCCTATCCCGAAAACACACGCACATACACACACACACACACAGTCTAGTCACCTCTCTGACCAGGACCATCAACTCTTTCCAAGACAAGGTGAGCATTCCACCATTGGATGGGCTCCTACTCACGACCCCCCTCTCAGGGCTGCCACAGAGGCAGTCTGAGCTTTGAATGGGTGGTGAGCTTTGGACTGGATCGTTTTTAAGCTGTACTCTAACTTGAAATTTTTTCAATCTCAGATAACAAACTGATATATCTGTTGACTGAACCAACTGATTTGCTCAGGTGATAGTAACTGTATTTAATGAAACAAAGGGAGAAAGGAAGTAAGATAAAACAGTGGCGCCCCCTTGAGGACAAACAGATAAATCTTAGGTAAACACAAGTTGGGGAGTAACTGGTTGGGAAACACAAAGGAGTCCAACATATGAGGATGATGGCCCAGGTCAGAGTGTGAAGGGTGATTACAGGTACAGGTAAGGAGCTGTGACTAGCCAAGCTCTTACAACAGGACAAGGTAGGAGATGACTTAAAAATAAAAAGAGGATTTGATCCAAGAGATGGTATGGAGCATGTCCAGCTCCAAGAGGTAGGTAGGATGCGGGGACCGTTAGACCCCTCCCAACAGTCTCCATCAGACCCTCAAAACTCTGCCAAAAAAACTAAAACAATAGCTGTGATAACACACTGTTCTTGGATAAGGACAATTGACTTTGGCTTCATCTTACATATAAGTGACTTCATGTGTGCTCTAGAAAACTGCTAATTGTATTATTCTGCAATATGTAAACTAAACTAGAACACTGCATCCTGGCCTCTGCCCAGCTCCACTGCCAGAGTCTCAAGCTTTCATGGGCATCATAGCCACTGATGCACCTTCCTAAAACACAGGTGGCTGGGACCCACTCCAAAGGTTTCTGACCCAGCAGATCTGGGATGGGCCTGGGAACGTGCCTTTCTAATAATTCCCGGGGATTCCACTTTGAATATCACTGAGCTAGATTACTGCCTCAGAGCCCTTCATACATAAAAGTTCTACAGCTGCCACTGTCAAGATAACTTTTTTGCTGGGATAAATGGGAACTAGAGATGCTTAGTTCTTGAGTATTGTTGAGGTGGGACCTAGCGCTATTCACAGGAGCTTACATTTTCAGGAATACTTAAGTTTGTTTAAGAGAAATCAAGAAATATCTAAATCTAGCCCCGTCCTAGCCCTTCTTCCCCACTTATTAAGCTTTATTGAGGTATAGCTGGTACAAAATAATTGCACACATTTAAAGTGTGCATTCTGGTGATTCTGATCATATGAATATGCCTCCTACACTACCACAGCAACCAAAGTACTAAACACATCCATCTCCTTCAAAAAATGTCCTTATGTTCTTCTGTTTTATATTTATTTGGCTGCTTGGGTTTTGTGATTTTAAAAAAAAAATCAACATAAGAGCTCTCCTTTTCTTTTTGAGAACTCAGTAGCAGATTTATTAGAAGCAAGCAAGGAAAGCTCTCACAGCATGGGAGGGGTCCCAAAAAGGGTACTAACAGTGAAGAGCTATCCTCTTATTTTAAAGTACACAAAGGTAGTATCAGGGGAAGGATGGGAGAGAAAGGGAAGAAACTGGGGAATGAGAGCAATCAGATTATGTAAAGTGCATGTATGAATGTAGCCTAATGAATCCCCCTATTACATATAATTATAATACACCAATAAAAAATAAATTTGAAACATCAAGTGCAGAATCCCACATTGTAAACTACAGGCATAATGTTGGACATCAGATCTCCAGAACTTATTCCCTTTGCTTCACTGAAAATTAATATCCATTGGACAACAATTTCCTACTCTCCTCAGCCTCACCATTCTGTTCTCCATACCTTATGAGTTTATTTCTAGTTCCCCATAACACCCTCCATATCTACGAGTTTATTTCTAGTTCCCCATAACATAACATAATCGTGCCTGCCTGGGCCCTCAGTGTGGTTAACTCTCTGCCCCAGTACATGCCCCTAAGAACTAAAAAAAAAGCCCTCCCCTGCCACAGCCCACCCCTCCTGGCAGTTCTCAGTCCTTACTCCTATGCAATTTCTCTTCTCCTTGTGTTCACTGTTCTGTTCCACAATCTGTCCACCCTCAACTCAAGCTCCTGATATTTGTCACAGACTCTCCTAGCTCTGACACAGCCTCACACCAGGTGACTCCATCCTAGAAGTCCCAGATGTCTGGCTTCATGGCCTCTGGGCGCTCCTTGCCCAGCTAGGACCTATAACTGAGCAGTTGATCCTTCTAACAGAACAGGTGTCCATGGGAAAGACATTAAAAGGCCTGCTATCAATCATTTTCACGATAATAAGAATTACTATCTCCCATGGGAATTTGCATTTCAAGTCTTAAAGTTTTTCCCTTATCATGAGGAATTTCTGATATTAGTGAGCTGGTGGAAGATGGTATTTGTGGAAGTTCTTCCCCCCCCACACAGGTGAACATAATTGTAGTGGATGTCACTACAACACAGATCTATGAAGACTGTTTAGCACCTCCACTATTATGTTGGCAGACCTCCAAGCCCCCAAGCCACAGAAAACACAAACCCTAGCCCCCTAAGGAAAGAAGCTCACCTACCAATTGCCAAGAGGGGAAGTCCTCACACACCCAGGTTCCAGCCTCAGGACAGCTAGCTTCAAGATGGTGCCATTCTCAAACCAACTGGTGGTCTAAAGCCAAGTTATCCCCAGCTCATATACCCTTTAGAGTCAAAGTCCTCTCTCCTGAACATTGTCATTCTCCTCTACCTATCAAAGGAGCATATTCTCCACTGCCTTTGAATCTCACCCCCAGCCCTCCTCTTCTTCCCACCCCAGATCCTAGGAGAATGATCAGCATTGTTCCATGTGCCCAGGGTTGCTAGGCAGATGCACTGATAGAAGTCAAGTTGATCAAAATCCAAAGTGAGAGCCAGAAATGATGGAATAGGGGCAGGGGCAGGGGCAGGGGCAGTGGAAGGACCTTTGATAAGATACAGAGACTGACAGGACACTCTACAGGGTCCATCAGCACAACCAATTAATCCTCCTTCCCCACTCCAAGCATTTCTCTGACCCTTCAGAAAGGGATCCAATCATCGCAGCAGAGGGTCTTCTTCACCATTTCCATTGCACCTAAATCCATACTGGGCAATGCATATTGGGAGAGCTTTACATCTGCCTTGTTGGATGCAAAAATTAGAAAATGTTGCAGTTTTTCATTTTCTAGTCTCCAAAGAAAAGCTTATCATCCAAATCCTCCCCATATTTCCAAATTGAACACTTCACTCATTTCAGTGTAATAAAGTGAAGTGTCAGTTGGACAATGCTACATTGAAATTTGTTTTTCCTTCTTAAAAGCTACCTAATTTTCCCCTCTAGTATTTACTACAAAAAGATGTAGTAGGTAATGTGCCAATGTGCCAACTGACTTCTTTCTAAGACATCGTACCAAGTCAGAGATTGTTTTCCATTTTTTTTCCCCCTTGAAGCAGCCCAACCTAATTAATTTACCTGATCACTTTTTTCCAGTATAGATTTTTTTTAATTTCCCGTGTCCTCTCTAATCTCAAGCTAAGATGCTTTCAACTGACACATCATCCTTCAAACTCAAGTCACACAGCTTAGAAGTCACAGAAACCATTCACCAGAGAAGTCACCTTTGTCTGTGAGGGGACTCGCTGCTATGGGCCTCACTCTGGCCTCAGGGTTCAAAGACCCTCCCTGCTCCCTCCTAGACTGAGTCAGGACTCACATGGGGGGCCCACCCCACCCAGTGCTGTCCTGCGGGGTCAGTTATGATTCCAGCTTGTTAACATGCCCAAGTCTTGCTCCAGAGATAAGAAAGTAAAGGGAATAAATGCATATTCATCATTCCCATTGAGCTGTGGGATGAAATGCTTATTTTGGACTTAATGATTCCAGGTAGGAGGGCAGTGAAAAATAGAGCCCATGAGAAGCCGGTGTTTTATCACGCAGTTTCTAAAATGTGAGCACTTAGTGCTCTTTCATTACCATACGTTATTATAGCTCTATAAAAATCATTTCTAGGAAATCAAACCCAAACTTCGAAGCCTTTCCAAAAAAAAAAAAAAAAAAGGTAGTAGGCAGAGTTTAGAAGCCTTGTAAATGGAGAGAAATTGAGAAATCATACTTTCTATGTTTGAGGGTTCACTCCAGCCGTGTCACGCTCAGACATCATCCACCCTCCATGAGCAATGCACAGACAGTGGCTCTCTTCTCAAGCCGCGATTTCAAAAGATGGCAACCTTTTTAATAATGTTATGACTTCTCTGTTTTTCATTTGGGAAAACTGAAGCCCAGAAACTGTAGGTAAAATTGCACCAAGTGAAAAATGAGAGCCGGGGGTGGACTGCATCTATTTTGATTTCCAACTCAACCATTCCTCCACTGGAGGCCCAGCAGGTTTGGGGAGCACCTCTGCCCAGCCCCACTCCATCTCTGGTGTTCCTGCTGCCCTTGTGGAATCCAGGCTTTCATTCCAGGGAGGGTGATCATTTGCCCTGCAATTTGCTGGCCACACTGGCACAGAAACTTCTGTGAGGCTTTTGACTCCTGCTCCCCCTCTGAGATCAAGACCTGGAGAGAGGACTTGAGGGAAACACCCCAGCCTGACTGCAGCCTTAGGAATATCCCAGCATCTAAGGAAAACCATTCCATCCACCTGAGCTGCAAAATGTCACTAGGCTGCGCTGGGGTTGTGGCTCAGCGGTAGAGCACTCACCTGGCACGTACGAGACCCTGGGTTCGATCCTCAGCACCACATAAAAATAAATGAATAAAATAAAAGTGTTGTGTCTAACTACAACTAAAAAAATAAATACTAAAAAAAATGTCACTAGGCTGAGACACAGCTGGTGGTGCAAGTACATAAAATCCACATTAGGCCGTGATGATGCTTTTAGATGTGCATCGACCCAGACAGCTAGAGGCACTTCACAGTCCCTTCCTCCCTGTGTCTTCATTCAGAACCACCCACTGCGTACACTCTGAGGACATTCCTGGCATAGTGCTTCTCAAACCCTAATGTGAACAGGAATCTCCTGAGGATTTATTCAAACAGAGTCAGCTTCAAAACATCCATGGTGGGAGGCCTGAGGCTCTGTGTTCCTCAAAAGCAGAAGTGAGGTTGATTCTGAAGCTCTGAGGACCATTCTTGGGATAGCAAAGCCCTGGAGCACAGTTTGGAAACCACAGTTGTGAGGAACAAAAAGCCCCTAGCCCAGAGTGTTCCCCTGTGATGGGGCTCAAGTGGAGGTTGAAGACATTGCTGACATAACTGTGTTAACACCAGACCAGATTATTGGGGTGAACCATGTAAGCAAAGGCCTCTGGAGAACAGGTTCTGAAGGAGCCCGGGAAATTAGTAAAATAAGATTTACTCACGGGAGAAGCGGGCAAGTGGTCTAGCGTTCTTATCTCCAGCTTCATTTGCAACTAGGGAAAAAAAACAGACATGCAATTAAGAACAAGGTACACAAAAAAAAAAGAAAAGAAAAGAAAGAAAGAAAGAAAGAAAGAAAGAAAGAAAGAACAAGGCATCATGTATATCTACAGAATATGCCCAAGATACCAAGATACAGGCTTTTCTCTTGATGCTGCAACATTATAAATTTGAGCCTTAAAGTAGATAAAAGCAATTTTACCCTTTCTGGATTTCCATTGCTACTCTCAATTCCTAAATGAGGTCAATGTTTCAGTCCTTTTGATTAGAACATTTGAATAAACTGGAGAGATCATAAATGACATCTAATCAAATATGCCTGGAGAAAGTAACTGACTTGAATCTGCTTAATAAGAAGCACATGTACAACTTTCCATATAAGGGACATCCTCGACCCTGGGCCTCCTCTGATGGGACTGTCCCCCAACACACAAAAGCACACCAAACTCCTAAAATGATTCCAGTGTTCTTAGATCCATGGGGGCAAAGCCAAGGCAGGGATTTCAGAAGATAATGACAAAGTTGTGTTTGGTTAGAAAGTCTTAAATTTGGATGTTAACAAACAGGAGAGTTCATAAAGGGAAATCGACAAAACTGCCGAGAGAACTAGCCCAGAAAAACTTGGTCATAAAACTTCTCTGAAGAGCAGTTTTCCTCCTTAGAAAATTGGCTATAATTTTCCATCCAGTACCTGAAGTCACAATTAATTTTCCCTGTAATTTATGAACCCATGTTTGTGGATTAAAAAAAAACTCAGTTATTTAGTTTTGCTCACTTTAAGTATCACTTCTAATTTTCATAAAGATGACACTATGGTTGTTTTATATAAATAGGACAGACAGAAATATTTGTGATCTGCTTGAATGTATATCCAAAGCAACCAACAGGAAAACCCCATTCCTTTTAGCTCAGGGGGAAAAAACATAATGAATGCATATTCAGAATAAAAGATAGCTAGTATAATAATTATTATATAAAAAGTTGTAGTAGGCAGACAAAAGAAATATCAACTTCCTGAATATCATTTTGCAAAGAGTGAAAGGAGTCACAAAATTCCTTTGGCAGTCACACAAAGGTAAACATTAAACGTTGACTACACATTGGGACAACTTTTTTTTAAAATTAATGAACTCAACCTCGGTCTCTTCCTGTCTCCACTCTCCTTGTATATTACAAATATGACATTAGACAAAAAATGACCAGCAGGGGGAGGTGACACTTCATCCAGCTGCTGTCATCTCCCACACCACGGCATTTCTAAACAGAAAAGACAGTGATCAGATTCCTAGGCTCTGGACCAAATACATTTTAGAAGAAAGGATTCTCAACTCAAAAAAGGGCCCAGGTGCTCCATGAGAAATGGGTGTTTTCTTGTCTCCTAAAGCCTTTTGTGGAACTGCCACCTGAATGGAAATCATTTGCATTCATATTCCTGCCTCCAAGCAGAGGTACTTCTGAAACACTTCAGAACACCATCCTGCTCTCCCAGGAGAAGTCTTTAGGCATAATTTCACATCCTTGCATGAAATTATCATAGCTAAGTCTGAGAGACATTATGAGCACTTGAAAAACTTGGATAACTCTCTGGAGTTTTCTAGAATCAAAGTTATAACAAAAAAATAAATAAAATAAAAAGAAGGGAGAAAAGGGCAGGGGAAGAGCAGAAACAAGTCCAGGTTAGTTGTAGACATGAGTTCCCCGGATCCCTGAGTTCAGCTGTTTCCTCTTTTGACACCATAGATCTCTGAAGAAAATAATAGAATGGGGGTATTTTTCTCAAAACCTCTGCTGCAGAAACTGATGGACTGCACTTAATTATGCAAAATTACAGAGATGATCGCAATGGCTGAGAACATGAGCACCCACCTGGGGGAGTGTGGTTCTCCCAGAGCCCCATAAAGTCCCCAGTGACCTTAAGACGTCCCATGAAGTCCCACTCAGCTGGGGACCTCCCCACCTGACACTCTGTCCATGGATGAGAATTGCTGACCCAGTTCCAAGTCAGGCCAGGAGAGGCAGGAATCAAGATCTAGGCCAGCAGGGTACCAGCAGAGTTGCCCTTACCCAGAAGGAACATGACCCTTGCTACCAGTGTTATTTTCCAACATGCAGACCTGATGCCACAACTTCCTGCTAAAAGGTTTCTGGGGATGTCCCAACACCTATAAGACACAAGCCAGCTCACTTGGCCTGGAATCAAAAATCTGGTTCCAACATCAATGTTTATAGAAGCTCCAGTCACAATAGCTAAACTATGGAACCAACCTAGGTGCCCTTCAATAGATGAATGGATTAAAAAAAAAAAAACTATGGTACATGTACACAAGAGAGTATTACTCAGCCTTAAAGAATGAGATTATGGCATTTGCCAGTAAATGGATGGAACTAGAGAATATTATGCTAAGTGAAATAAGCCAACCCCAAAGAACCAAAGGCCGAATGTTTTCTCTGATATGTGAATGCTAACTCACAATAAGGTGGGGAGGGGTAGGGGGGTGGGAGTTGGGGAGGGGGCATGGGCATAAGAATGATAGTAGAATGAATCGGACATTATTACCCTATGTGTATGTATGATTACATGACCTGTGTCATTCTACATCATGTACAACCAGAAGAATGAGAGGTTACACTCCATTTATGTATGATGTGTCAAAATGCATTCTATTGTCATGTATAACTAATTAGAATTTTTAAAAATTAAAAAAAAAAACTGATTCCAACTTATTCCCCCCTATTGGGTGAGTCAGCTTCCCATCCCAACAAATGCCTGAGATAGTTAATTCATAAAGAGAAAAGGTCTGTCTTTGCTCATGGTTTGAGAGGTCCCAGTCCATGATCAGGCAGACTCATGGCCTTTGCGCCTTGGTTGGAGGTGCCCGGTGGTGGTAGCAGGAGTGATTGATGGAGAAATCATCAATTTCTCCATCAATCACCTCATTGCCAAGAAGCAAAAAAGAATGAGGACAGGACCAGGGTCTCACAATCCCCTTTGAGTGCACACCCCCAGTGACCTAAAGATGTCCCATGAAGTCTCACTTCTTTCACTACCTCCCAGTAGCACCATCCTGAAGACAAAGCCTTTAACACATAGGCCTTCAGACACAGCCAAGAACCAAACTGTAGCAACTCTATTTCCCAGAGTGGCTTTAGTGGGCATTTGCTTGCATTCCCCAAATGTGCCCTTGACAGACTCTCCCCTCCTCACTATCTTCTGCTGCCAATCTCCCTGTGACACTCCTCCCTGTCTTGACCCAACCAATGCCTACTCATCCTTCAAGATTCAGGCAGAGTTGTCCACTTCAGAAAAACCTCCCTGAGGAGCCGGAGATGTGCTCACTGGTAGGACACTTGCCTAGAACACGCAGGGCCTCGGGTTCAATTCCCAACCCTGCAAAGAATAAAAAAGAAAAGAAAAACCTCCCTGACTCATACCACACCTCTGCTTGTACATCTGACTCCCTTCTGGACCTGTGGTTCTCAAACTTCAGCAAGCATCAGAACCACTGGAAAGGCTCGCTATAGAACCGAGATTCCAGGGTTTGTTAAAATACAGTTTGTGACTCAGTGGGTCTGGTGTGTGCCCCTGAATCTACGTTTCTGATCAGTTCCCAGGCCATATGGTGGCTGCTGATTTGGGGATCAAATTTTGAGAACAACTCTGCTCTAAACTATGAGCTGCTTCACTCAAAGCACAGATCATAACTTTTCATCTTCATATTTCCATTCTTTTGCATAGTGACCACCACACAGACTGATGCAGTCAGTGAATATTTTTAGAACCGAATTAGACTGAATAGATACAAATAAATGGCTTTGTAGACCAGAGATCTCAGACTGGCTTCCAGACAACCACAGAAAATTCCAATATGTTTCATTTTTTGATTTAAAAAAAATAGTAGTTACCTGCATTTAAAAATGAAGAGATTTCAAATATAAATGCCTATTTCTGGCTCATTTAGGATCACTGGGAAGACTGGAATAGGAGGGACTCAACCCTCACAGGATAGCAAAGAATCGTCCCCGGGATGCCCACCCCCAGTGGATACACTCCTTCGAGCTCAGGCTGTGGCTATTTGCTGCTATATCTGGAATTTCTATACTCTCCGCATGGTCCAGAAGGCAAGTGCAAATAGGACCATTAAAATGTGTAAAGAATGAAACAAAAAACCCAAGAGAGACTGGTAGCACTATAAAAAGAGATCAAGGCTGGATTTGCTGAGCCCTTCTGTCTCCACCCCATAACCTCCCAACATGTTTGATGGTCCACCAGCACACTCCTGACCTGCTTAGACACACCACACCCAGCCTCCTGGATCAGCAGAAAGGCCTCATACACTGCTGTTTGTCTTGTATTTTTTTAAATACACATCAAGCTTTAATTATAAAGTAGATGTTCCATTTATGTTCTATTTATCATATGTAATTAGAGCTTACATTTAACATTATGATAAAAGTGACTGTGTAGAGCCAGTTTTGAAGTGAAGGTATTTGTTTATTTGATTGTTGGATAAGCAGAAAAAAAAAGAGACTGTGTAGATTTATGGAAAGTTATTTGTCACACTGCCATATTGTTGCAAAAAAACACAGGCTCCGGGTGAGTATGCATGATGGATTCCATCAATGCTGATTTGCATGACGAGACTACCTGTGTGTGTAGGCAAAGAGAGACAGTGCTTCGATCACCAAAGGTATGAACAGTGCTTTCTCCATGTGATACCATTTGGAAAGATTTACAAACTTTTTTATACTTTTCTGCACAAACTGAATTGTTTATAAGTATGTGCCATGTTTATAATCAGGGAAAAAGTTGACTATTTCTCTTCTTTCAGATATATATATGATTTTGGACACACACACACATATATATATAATATGTATTTATGTATTATATATGTATATATGATTATAATCATTATATATGATTATATCTACATAATATATATATATATATATATATATATATATATATATATATAATTCAGATTTAGAAGCATTCTTGGATCACAAATTGCAGGAACCTGTCATCTCTCGTCTTAGAGGACTTCCTGTAAGACTCAAGAAATGCATCTCTTGCTGGGCATGGTGGCACATGCCTATAATCCCAGCTGCTGGGGAGGCTGAGGCAGGAAGATCACAAGTTCAAAGTCAGCCTTACCAACAGCAGGGTGCTAAGCAACTCAGTAAGACCCTGTCTTTAAATAAAATACAAAATAGAGCTGAGGATGTGGTTCAGTGGTCGAGTGCCCCTGAGTTCAATCCCTGGTACCAAAAAAGAAAAAGAAAAGAAATGTATTTCTCACTGCCCTCTCAGGGGTTGCACACATTCCAGGTCAGTGATTGATTTGTACCCTGGGTGCACACTAGAATCCCCTGGGTAGCTTCACAAAATCCTGATGCCCAGAACATATTCCAGGCCAATTAAGCAGGGCCTTTAGAAGGGGACTCATCATCAGTATGTTTTAAGTTCCCAGGTGATTCATTCCATCAAGCAGTCGAGGTTGGGAAGCGCTAATAAATAGTGTAACTTCATGCACCTTTCCTGAAGCACCATTCAGGGAAGCGGATGTGGATCAGATCCCTTCAAAACTAATTACCCCTGCTCAGTTCTTCTTTTCAGGGTGCTACTATTTTGTCTTTAATATCCTAAACCAAGAAACACTTCTGCTTTAAGAAAAACCCAACTGCTAAGAAGGCAGACGGCAGACATAACTATGGAGACAGGTTAGTAGGCAACTCTGCTCATTGTGGAGAGTTCTTTATAAAGGGCTTGCCTCACATGATTTCTATCCTTCCACGCACGTGTACTGAGCATCACATGGGTACTGGGCACTGAACCAGACCTTGGGGGGGATGCAACTGTGGGTCTTACCCAGCCTGACACACGAGTGAGGGAGGTAACTGCCTTTGCATCTAGGTTTGTCCAAGTGTGACCAGCTACAAAACTGACGTGACAGTGATGATGATGATGATGATGATGATGCAGATGACTTGGTCCCACCCAGATCCACTGAGGCAGAATCCTTACAAATGGGGACAGGACTTTAGGCTTTAAATAAGTGCCCCAGAGGCCACTTAGATATGCTAACATCTGAAAAGCAGCATTCCAAGCCACATGTAACCATTGTTTGCTGTATTTTTTTTCTCAAAAAAAAAAATAGCCAGAAACAAATCTCAAAGTGAGACCTGGACAAGGTGCCCAATGGGAGGGATGGAGGTAAGATGGGAAGTGAAGTCAGAGCAGTGAGTATCCGCGCCCCAGGCAACAAAGGTGGCTTTGATGTCCCAGCTAAGCCAGAAGCAATCTAGACCATCAGAAAGGACAGAGAGAGTGCGGGGTTGGGGTGAGTCAACCAGTTGTGGTGGCAACTTGGACAGGTGTACACTGCTTTGTAACCAAAACCAGCTCCAAAAACTCTGCCGCTCTTGTTTTGAAAGCCCTGGCACCTGGGTGAACATAAATGCAGCTGGGATGCTGGGTGCCAGGACAAAGGGCCAGCAGCAGGCCCAGAACAGAGCCAGGCTTCCTGTAGGGGGAGCTGCCTAAGTCTGGCCCAGGGACCCTCTCCCAGTGAGCTCCTTTGGGAAGCCTGGTGGCCAGAATGCCAGGCACCCAGGACCCCCAGGGAAAAAAAAGGATTGGAATGAGGCACTCTCCCTAGTTACTAGAGAAGGTAAAGCTCAGAAGTGCTCACAGAGGTTTGACCTCACCTCATCTGGCCTTGAACTAGCAAAGAAGACCTGGGCAACAGCAGGAAAACAGGAGGGTGTGCTGGGGAGAAAGATGCAGTCCAAAGTCATCCTAACTGTGTTTAGATGCCACCTAAACACGTAAGTAAGGTCTTCCATGCTCCTAATCCCCCTTCCTGGCTTTTCTCCTCCCTACAACATTTACCATGAGTATCTTCTTTTCCAGGTTTATTCCCTTTCTCATTCCATTTAAATGAAAGCCCCACGTAAGCATAGATTCTCTGCCAATGAAAAACTGCTGTGTCCCTAGTGCTTAAACACCTGGTACACAATATTTATTGAATGACTTGATCGCCAACCTCCTGACAATATACCATGCAGAATATGACCACAGCCAAGAATATTGGAAAAGGAATAAGAAGAAGATATAAAGATACTAACATCCCTTGAGCACCCACAGGTGCTCTAAGGATCCATTCATCTCTTCAAAAATATTTATCAATAATGAATGAATACCAGATAAATGGGTACACTGAAGCCCTGGTCCCTGCCTTCACATTAAATAGGACTCTTATTCCCACTTAATATACAGCTCAGAAAAGTTGGGTAATTTTTTCAAGACCAACAGTTGTGTGGCAGAGCCCCAATCTTAACCCAGGTGTATCATGATGCAACATCCATGTCTCACCAGCACCTTTGCTTTTAAGAAGGGGAGACAGGGCAGGGTGCAGTAGTGCAGGCCTGTAATCCCAAATGCTCGGAAGGCTAAGGCAGGGGATCGTAAGTTTAAAGCCAGCCTCAGCAATTTAGCAAAGCCCTAAGCAACTTAGCAAGACCATCTCAAAAAAAAAAAAAAAAAAACAGGTTGGGGATGCAGTTCAGTGGTTAAGCACCCCTGAGTTCAATCCCTGGTACTAAAAAAGGGGGAAGGGGAGAGGGGGAGGAGAGAGGTTCCACCTGCTCAAGAAAAGGCTGCACCTGAAGAAGAACAGGTTGCAGACTGAACTGCTCCCCTGTGCCTCTAGCCCCAGTGAGAGGCAAGTACCAGCCTGCAAAGAAATGGGGGAGATCATGTGTTTAGCACTTGGTACCTGGCATGAACCCAGAAGATTGTAGGTAGAAGTGGGCTCGTCAGTGAGGTGGGCAAAGAAACCAGGACGCACAGCAACAGAATCCAGACAAGAGGCGCTCCCTTACCCTGCTCACTCAGGGGCCCCAGCTTCCAAGTGTCTTCCCAACCCCACGAGGGCCTCCCACAGTCAGAAAACAAGAACAAGAGGACAGAATCAAGAATCAAATCCATGAACATGAACAGCCCTTAGAAAGCAAGTCCCAGTCTCTTTAATAAGTGAAGAAAGTGACATTGCAAGAAATTAAGTGGCTTGTCCAAGATCAGAGCAAGGCAGAGCTGCAGAGTCAAAAGTGTCATCCACATCTTCCAGTTCCAAGTCTCATGTTCTCCATGAAGGGACTGCACCCCAGTTCTTTTAACTATGATATCATCATTTGTCAAGGATAAAGCAAATGATTTTGCCCCTGTGTGTTTTGATAAATGTTGATGCTTGACAAGCCAGAGATCTGTTTTTGTTGCCTTGTGGGGTTTTTGTCTGTGTGTTTGTTTTGCTTTTTGTTGTTTTGGTTTTTGGGGAACATTTTGGTATGGAGATTGAACTGAAAATCACTTTACCACTAAGCCGCAACCTCAGCTATGCCCCCCACCCCGCTTTTTTTGAGACAGGGTCTTACTAAGTTGCTTAGGGCCTTACTAAGTTGCTGAGGCTGGCCTCAAACTTGCAATCCTCCTGCCTCAATCTCCCAAGACACTGGGATTACAGGCATGCACCACTGTACATGGCCCTCTGGGATCTATTTGAAGTGTAAAAAGGTGTAACCCTGACTGATGATGACTGAGTAGAGTGTTGAGATGGCTTCTGATGTGGAGCCTGGGCTTGGTAAGATGTGTCTGCTACAGATGAAGAAAGCCTACCACAGTTGGGGAGGGAAAGGCAACAGGGGGACCACAGGATGGTAAGTGGGAAAGTCCCTGCCAGGTTAGGTGTGAGATCAAAGAATGTGTCCTAAAATGGATAATCCACAAAGATCATTGAGCTAAATGCTTACACAGAATGTTACTGGTATTGCTTAAAATGAAAGACATCATATAATACAATAATTAAGGACCATGCTAGGCAGTGCTCATTTGTCACCTAATTTTATCTTCACAAAGACATTCCAAGTTTATTGCTATTCTTTCTCCATTTTTTTCAGATGTGGGAACAGAGTCTTTGATAATTTAATTGTCTGAGATGAACATCTAGTCATAACTGGAAACTGGATCCAGGACCCTTTTATTCCAGAGCCATAACATTTTATGTCCATCCTATGTTCTACACCCAGGAAATGCTGCTATTTGATAGACCCCATAGTCACACAATCCAAGCCTGGAAGGAGAGCCCTTATCTCCCCAGCATTTAGCCTCAAGCTGGAAGCGCCATTGAGAACCACAATGTGCCTGCTGCTCCTTAGGAACAGAGCTCAGAAATCCAGGTGAAATCTGAACCCAGAAACATAAAAGACTTTTGACTCCCTCTGCCACCCACCCCCACCCATCCTGTTCCTCTCTCCACTTCCTTTATCAGAAATGCTTGCCATCACCTCATTATACCTTCCAGGCCAATCTGTCAAGTTGGACTGTCAATTGGGCTGTCAAATGGACTCTAACTTAGGCTCTTATACAAAAGAAAATAAAACCAATTTCTAGTGGTGACTCACTGGGCTGATCATTTGCAAGTGGCTGGGATGGTGCTCCTCCCAGGCCATCCTCTCCTAAAGAAGTGGGCACAGCCCTACAAAAGGTGAGGTTCATGAGCCAGAGGGTAGGAGGCTCACCCACTGGCTTGGCCCAGGTGTGACGAAGCACAGAGAGTGTTATGATTTGGATGTGAGGTGTCTCCCCAAAGCTCACATGTGAGCTAATGCAAGAAGGTTCAGAGAAGAAATGATTGAATTGTGAGAGTCTTAACCCAATCAGTGGATTAGTCTTGATGGGGATTAACTGAGCCATAACTGAAGTGGTGGGGTGTGGCTGGAGGAGGTGGGCATTGGCGGCGTGGCTCTGGGATATATATTCATATCTGGAGCTTGGAGTCTCTCTGCTTCCTGATCACCATGTGAGCTGCTTCCCTCTGCCACACTCTTCCACCATGATGTTCTGCCTCACCTTGAGCCCTGAGGAATGGAGCCAGCCTTCTTATGGCCTAAGACTTCTGAAACCATGAGCCCCCAAATAAATTTTTCCTCCTCTACAGTTGTTCTGGATGGGTCCTTTAGTCGCAGCAGCAAAAGAGCTGACTAAAACAGAGAGGAAATCAAAGAAGCCTTGCCAACCTGAGACGGTGGCCTGAAAAACACATCTACTGTTTTTCTTCTTACTTGGGGAGATATAGGCCATATGCTCATGAAATCTCTTTCTCCCCTGGTTTGATATGTCTGCTTATCTGTCTATATCCTACCTTATTCCACAAATCATATTTTGTTTATGTTTTGCTCTATGTACCAATCCTGTTTGGGAACAAAGTAAAATGTTAACAAAAAGTGAAATGAATCTATTGCAATCATGTCTTCACCCTCTCCCTGATGCCTCCTTCCAGGCTACCAGGCTACACCCCAGTTATCATGTTGAGTGCCATGATTTTGTTACTCAGATCCAACAACCATTGTCCCGATCCTCTCTGCCAGGGAGGGGGGATGGACATAACCTGGAATGCAGCTAAGACCCTGAGACCTTGCACTGAGCTTCTGGCATGTAGCGTTCAAGTTGTTGCCTTATGAATTTATCAAGGTGTTTGCTATTTCTGTAGAAATCACCTGGCTAATTTACCAGACCCTGACCTCAGGGAACCTGAGACCTTGCTGGAAAAACATAATATTAATGCGTGAGATGATTGAAACTTTATTGAATGTTATATAAAGTGTCCCTGATCACAGAGGGGAGAGGTTCTTGTGACCTGGAGTGAGTGGTACTAGCGTCTTCTAGGAAGGAGGGACAGGTGATACTTAGGGAGGTGGAGAGGAGCGTGGAATCTGTCCTGGGAGAGGAAAAGGTGTATTGCATTCTAGGACCAGAAGCAGACTGAGATGACACAGCCAATCATACAGGCTGACACCCTGACAGCCACCACAGACATAAACCTCCCTTTTCACAGGTCAGGGTAGTGAATAGCTTCAAAAGCAATGAAAGGTGCTATAGTTTGAATGTGTCTCTTCAAATTCACCTCTTGGAAACTTAATCCCAGTGCTGGTAGATGGAGATTAATCCGGGTGATTGGCTCTACTCTCATGATTGGACAAATGTCATTTATCACCAGAGTCAGTTGTTAGGAAGCAAGTCTGGCCTCTCATTCTTTCTCTCATGCACATTCTTGCCCTTCTGTCATGTTGAGGCCTAGCACAAAGGCCTTCTCTAGATGCTGGTGCTGTACTCTTAGACTACCCCATCTTCAGAATCAGCAGCCAAATAAAACTCTCTTCACTATGAATTACCCCAGTCTGTGGTATTCTGTTATAGCAATACAAATAGAATGCAGACCAACGCAAAGGATAGCACTCAGCTCTTGATATAAAAAGGCCTCTCTCACTGCAGCTTCCTTCTTTGATAGTCCCACATGCAAATATGTTGTATCTGCTGGTGGGAAAGTGAATTTGCTGAGAGCAGGTGAGTCTGAACTTGCTCTGTATGCAGGTACTACCCCATCACCTCAGCACTGGCCATTGCTCCAGAACACTGCCCCTGGCATGGATATGACTTCTTACTGACAGTGATGACGAGGGCAACCCTGTCCAGCCTTCCCGGCTGTCACCCTGACAGCCACTGTTGGCAACAGGTCCACCTTGGCCCCTG
Source organism: Marmota monax (assembly GCF_021218885.2). Taxonomy (NCBI): domain Eukaryota; kingdom Metazoa; phylum Chordata; class Mammalia; order Rodentia; family Sciuridae; genus Marmota; species Marmota monax. The sequence goes on from NW_026694821.1 coordinate 4,715,331, forward strand.
GAGCCCTACCTCCACTAGTTTGTTCTGCATGCCAGTGTGGCCAGCTCACAAGGCCATGGCGAACTTGCAGTTTTTCTGTTCCTGCTTATCCGTCTGAGACATATGTATCCCACGGGAATGCCTTGACCTTTTCTGGTCTGATGGACTTATTGTTAAGGGAGGTTTCGGTACCTGACAATAATAGATGTTGAAACTAAATTTCTCCCCCCTCCCTCCTGCTTTTGGGTAGTTTTCCACTTCTGCTGCTTGGGGTATAAAAAAAGGTGTGTTAGCAATAAAGATTATTATTGACTCCTGGATGAAGAACCTTGGTGTCCTGTGTGTCTTTTAACCTCGCCGTCCCTCGCCGGACTCGGCTCCCTTGGCCGGACGCGGCAATTGGAGGCTCCCACCGAGATCCGGAAAGCAGGGGTAAGCGGATGGGGCTCACCTTCTAAGAAAGAAGGGGGAGGATTGGTTTAAAGATAATTTAAAGAGACAGGGTACGTACCATGGGTAACTCAACAGCGAAGGTTCGTCTGGCCAACGAACTGAAAGAGCTGTTAAATACACAAGGAACAGGAATAAAAACTAAGACTACAACCGAATTCGTTGAAATTATTGCCCAGGCTTGTCCTTGGTTTCTGACAGGAGGATTTCTTAATAATAGTGACTGGGACCTGGTGAGGCATGACCTTCAGAAATTATTGAGGGACCGGGGCTCGGACAGTGTCCCAGTTGCCACCTTTTCCTTATGGAGGTTGGTAAAGGATGCTTTATTAACAGATAAAGTAAAGATCAAGGATCAGGTTGCTGAATGTGAACAGGCCCTTAATCAGGTGCAGGAAGAGCAAATGGCAGAATCCTTAAAGGATGAGGGTCCTCTTGAGGACTCGGGCTCAGGGGGTAGGAAACGCCTCCAGATTTCTAAGCCCAAAAAGGATCCTGAGGACCTCAGTTCTCTCTCTGAGGAAGAGGAGGGATTAGAAAGGGAGATAGAGGAATTAGAACATCGCCTTAAAAGGGCAAATGTGAGGGTGCCTAGGGCCCCCTCAGTTGCCGCACCTCCTCCCTATAATCCTGATTGGAATGAGGACGCCCCTACTAGACGGGCGGGGGTCCACTGGGGTTCTAGAGCGGCTCAAGTTTTTCCAATGATTGAAAACGCCGATGCTGATGGACAGCCGGCCAGAGCCCATGTCCCCCTAGCCTTCAAGGACATAAAACAGCTTAAGGAGGCGGTCATTAATTATGGACCTCATGCCCCTTTCACATTGACCCTCTTCGAGTCTTTCTCAGCCAGTCAACTGATACCTAATGATTGGCAGCAACTTTGCAGGGCTGTGTTATCTGGAGGGGATTTCTTATTGTGGAAAAGTGAATATCATGAAAGGTGCCGCGAGCTGGCTCAGATTAACCTGAATGCGGGCCATCAACGGCGAAATGCTGAAATGTTGACAGGAACTGGGCAGTATGCCACCATAGGCCAACAAATTAATTACGACCCAGGTGTTTATGCTCAAATAGCCTCAGCTGCAGTTCATGCCTGGAAAGCCCTGCCCATTTCTAAGACTGAAGCAAAAATTTCCAAGATCTCTCAAGGACCCTCTGAACCTTATTCGGACTTTATAGCCCACCTAATGCAGGCTGCAGGAAAAATATTCCCTAATCTGGAACAGGCTATGCCACTTATTAGACAACTGGCATATGAAAACGCTAACACTTACTGCCAAAATGCTATTAAGTCCTCCCGGGCCAAAAGTATAGATGACATGATTCGAGCATGCAAAGATATAGATGGGCCTCATATTACTGGTCAGGTTTTGGCTGCTGCCCTTAAGACTGGAATGCAAAAAGCTGATAACAGGGGAACCCGCTCTAAGGGGTGTTTTAAATGTGGGAAAGAGGGACATATAAAGAGAAACTGCCCGGAAAGGAGCGAGGGTGCTGGCAGAGGGATGCCTGGACTTTGTCCTAGATGTCATAAAGGAAATCATTGGAGCAGTGAGTGCAGGTCAAAATTTGACATCCAGGGTAACCCAATACCGTCGGGAAACGGGAGCAGGGGCCCGCCCCGGGCCCCGGGGCAGTGCAGGGACAGAACAGTGCCCCAGGGAGTGGGCGTCTCCGCCGCCTCCCACTGACCAACCCCTTTCTATCTGGGAACTCCCCAGGGGAACACCAGGAAGCGCAGGACTGGACCTCAGTTCCACCTCCCGAGCGGTATTAACTCCCCAAATGGGACCTCAGACGCTGCCTACTGGGGTTTTTGGACCCCTGCCAGAGAGGACGGTGGGACTAGTGTTGGGACGAGGTAGCGCAACTCAGTGGGGCTTGAAGATTCTTACGGGGGTTGTTGATGCTGATTATCAGGGAGAAATAAAAATAGTAGTAGAAGCTACCCAAGGAATTGTTATTCTTCCCCCCGGGGAGCGTATAGCTCAATTGCTGCTGCTACCCTTAGCTTCCATTCCTGGGCACACCCTCCATGGGTCCCGGGGCGACGGCAGCTTTGGCTCCACTGGAACTCCCCAGGCCTTTTGGGTAGCTCATTTGGATTCGCGTCCCAACCTGACCATTGAGATACAGGACAAGGCTTTCAAGGGAATACTAGATACGGGGGCGGATGTCTCTGTCATTTCTGAAAAACAATGGCCACCTGCCTGGCCCCTCCAGAGTCCCTCGGCCGTATTACAGGGGATAGGACAGACCCGACCAAAAAGAAGTGCCTCCTTTTTAAAATGGAGAGATGGTGAAGGACATAGTGGCCATTTCCAGCCTTATGTGGTGACTGGACTCCCCACGAACCTTTGGGGGAGGGACTTGCTTCATCAAATGGGGGCTATTCTCACTACCCAGACTTTGAAAGGAAATAATGACTTTGTTAATGATGCAATGCTAGACATGGGATGGATCCCTGGAAGGGGACTAGGAAAGAGACATGAGGGCAGAATATCACCCGTGGATCCAGCAGAACAGGTTACCCGGCGGGGAAGAGACCGGAGAGGACTGGGAAATTTATCCTAGGGGCCACTGAAGTGCGGCCACCTCCACTGTCCATTACTTGGTTATCAGATGACCCTGTGTGGGTAGAACAGTGGCCCCTAACTAAGGACAAATTACAGGCCGCTTCCCTATTAGTTCAAGACCAGCTTAAGTTAGGACATGTGGTGCCCTCTACCTCCCCTTGGAATACCCCTATTTTTGTTATACAAAAGGGGTCTGGGAAGTGGAGACTTCTTCAGGACCTACGAGCTATTAATAAAACTATGCAACCCATGGGACCCTTACAACCAGGGCTACCCTTTCCTACTGCGATCCCAAAGGATTGGCATCTTATTGTTATAGATTTAAAAGATTGTTTCTTCTCTATCCCCTTAGACCCACGAGACTGAAAGCGTTTCGCTTTTTCCTTGCCTTCCACAAACTTTAGGGAACCTTACCAACGGTATGAATGGACTGTCCTACCTCAAGGGATGACTAATAGTCCTACAATGTGCCAATATTTTGTAGCTGAGGTTTTGCGACCCTTTCGACAGCAGTTCCCACAGCTCTACCTCATTCATTATATGGATGACATCTTACTGGCAGGGCCCAAGAAAAAAAGTCTTCTTCAATCTTATGAAGTCCTCCAATCCCTTCTAAAAGGGGCAGGGCTGGTCATAGCACCCGAAAAGGTGCAGTTTCAACACCCTTACAATTATTTGGGATACATCATTAATAACATAGGAATCTTTCCCCAGAGACCCCAGTTCCAGATAAATCAGCTCAAAACTTTACATCAGTGGCAGACATTCCTCGGAGAAATACAGTGGCTGCGCCCGTCCTTTCATATTCCAACTGGAGAGCTCAAACCCCTGTATGACCTCTTGCGAGGAGATCCTTCTCCTACGTCGTGTAGAGTACCTACACCAGAAGCCTTACGAGCACTGAGGCTAATAGAAGAGGCTCTGCAGGACATGCAGATTACGCAGATAGATTATTCTCTGCCCTTGTCATTTATAGTTCTACCTTCTAAAATTACTCCCACAGGAGTGTTCTGGCAAACGGGTCCCATTTATTGGGTCCACTTGCCGGCTTCTAACCCCCGGGTATTGACTCCCTTTTATGAGCTAGTTATTAACTTAATTTGGAAGGCTAAATATTTGGGTGATGCATTGTTTGGAAAAACCTTTGACATGCTTATTCAACCTTACACTCAAGATATGATACACAAGTTACAACAAGAACATGACCTTTGGTGTCTTTTCCTGTGCAGCTTCAAGGGTCAGATTGATAATCACTTCCCTAAACATAGACTTTTGGAGGGCTTTAAAAGGTGTCCCATTATCTTCCCAAAGATTATGAAAAGGGAACCTATTCCAAAGGCCCAAACTGTATATACAGATGGGGCCAAAAATGGATTTGCCGTCGTTTTTGATGGATCTCAAATTCTCCGACAACCTGTGTCAGGTCAGTCGGCCCAAAAGGCGGAAGTTGAAGCTTTAATTATAGCTCTCAAAGTCTATAGTTCTATTCCTCTTAATGTATATACTGACAGCTTGTATGTAGCCAATCTGGCTCTAGTCATAGAAACAGCATCATATATTGGAAAGCAATCCACCATCACAGAACAACTACAGGTAGTTCAGCTTCTCATTTGGGCTAGACGAGATCCTTTATACATTGGCCACATCCGAAGCCATTCAGGGCTCCCTGGACCTTTGTCAGAGGGCAACGCAAAAGCAGACGCTGCTACTCATGCTGTTGGCCTTTCCTGTGTGACGACAGAATATGATAAGGCCTTACAATTCCATAACAAATTTCATTTAAATGCACAGTCTTTACGCTTCCACACAGGATGTTCACGAGACCAAGCTTTACAGATTGTCTCATTATGTCCAACCTGTGCACCATTTATTCATTCTCCTTCCCTTGGGGTTAATCCAAGAGGACTACAACCTAATGATGTCTGGCAAACTGATGTTACACACTTCCCTAGCTTTGGTAAGCTCTCCTTTATACATGTTTCCACTGACACATATTCTGGCTTCATTTTTGCCACCTTACATACTGGAGAGAAGGCTAAGGACGTAATTAGTCATCTTCTAAAAGCCTTTTCCTCCATGGGCACCCCACGATGCCTCAAAACCGATAATGGTCCCGCATATGTAAGTCAGGCGGTTCAACGGTTTTGCACCCAATGGGAAATTAATCATAAGACTGGAATCCCTTATAATCCACAGGGACAAGCTATCGTGGAACGAGCCCATCAACATTTAAAAACTTATTTACAAAAAACAAAAGAGGGGGAGATATACCGGAATTGTCAGGGACCACAAGCACTTCTAAGCATAACCTTATTTACTTTAAATTTTTTACTCACTGACACTGGAGGGCGCACGGCTGCACAACGCCACTTTTCCCCTCCCACTGTACAAGATGCTCAAATAAGGTGAAAAGATTTATCCACTGGAAAGTGGCAACCCCCGGCTCCACTCTTAGCTAGAGTGAGGGGAGCTGTATGTGTTTTTCCCCCAGGAACTGAGAAGCCCATTTGGATCCCGGAGCGCTGCACCAGACCGGTGAATGAAAATTCAAGACAAAATGAAGTTCCCAAGATGGCTGATCCTGCTGCTGTTGTTCTCACCCCTTCAAGTGAGTGCCGAGACACACCTCATGAGCTGGACCCCTCTTGTGGCATTCCTTCTGGACAGGTTTGCTGAAGGAGGGCTTGACCCCCCACCTGGGAATATTCATGAATATCTTTTTGGAGCCCCTTGTGAGTGTAAGGGAGGGCCCCGGCACTCGGCCCCCTCTGGTTATATCCAGAGCATTGATTGTGGGACTAAAGTAGCCTACATGGCGGCTGAACTCAATGAAAACATCGGAGGATTTAAGCAACCAAAATGGGTATGTGTTAATAAGCCCGGACTTGTTGTCCCTAATCCGACTGAGACTCTTGGAAGCTGTCCCGCCACTTGTCATTACACCCCGGCAATGCACATCTCCTGTTATACATCGGCCTCAATTTGTGTTAATAATCAAGGAAAACAGTATTTTGAGGCCATCCTAACTAACACCCGTGGAGAATGGGGGACCACTTATAATTATATTCCTTTTCTTGGTGACCGGGGAGGGGAAGGCATCACGACTCGGTTAACGGAGGCGGGATGTGAGGGCGTCGTGGGTAAACCCTCCTGCTGGCCCATGCAGGCCCCTATCGGAATCTCTGACAGAGGGGGACCCACTGATGCTATCAAACACCTTCAGGTGATTAAGCTTTTAAAGCCAGAGATCCCTAAGCCTACATACCACCCCTTGATATTGCCCAAATCCCAGTTTCCTGATTTAGATGCCAATACATTAGATATCCTAGAAACTACCTTTTCTTTACTTAACAGTTCCAATCCTACATCATCCTAGATGATATGCAAACCCTATCGGGAACCATTAAAGACTTACAAGACCAGATAGACTCCCTAGCAGAAGTAGTTCTTCAGAACAGGCGGGGTTTAGACTTGCTTACTGCCAATCAAGGGGGAATTTGTTTAGCCCTTGGGGAGAGGTGCTGTTTTTATGTTAACAAATCTGGCATAGTTCGCACAAAAATTAAACAACTCCAAGAAGACCTAGAAAAAAGGAGGAGGGAATTATTTGAGAACCCTCTCTGGACTGGACTTAATGGATTTTTGCCTTATCTTCTTCCCTTATTGGGACCATTGTTAGGCCTCCTTCTAGTAGTGGCAATAGGACCCTGCATTGTAAATAAGATAGTACAATTCATTAAGGATCAAATTAATATCTTAGCCTCTAAGCCAATACAGGTTCACTATCAACGCTTGAAGATGGATGATCGCCTCTCTGAGATATACTTCAGACCTATCCGAAGATGAGTGTCCTCCTTAAAAGAAGAACTCCTGCCATATCTTTTCTCTATGCATACCTCTCCCTCTTGCTTTCCTGTACTAGGATCTTTGCTGTCTAATCTCTCGGTCCAATCACATCTGTCATTCGGCGGTGATGGTCATGGGTCCCGTAGGTGGAGACGGTTAAGCGTTCACCGCAATAATGTCTTGATAGGTCATAACACCTTGAGCTGATCTTGTAGTACCCAGTGACGGGCAACTTTCACGCTTGCTGTGCGACCTAAGCCAGGGAATCGGGGCCTTCCCAGAGACGGGTAAGCATCGCAAGGGCTGTGAACGACCTAAGACAGGGGCTACTTGATTCCCACTGGCATGCAAAAAACAAAAGAGGGGGACTTGTTGGCAACAGGTCCACCTTGGCCCCTGGAGCCCTACCTCCACTAGTTTGTTCTGCATGCCAGTGTGGCCAGCTCACAAGGCCATGGCGAACTTGCGGTTTTTCTGTTCCTGCTTATCCATCTGAGACATATGTATCCCACGGGAATGCCTTGACCTTTTCTGGTCTGATGGACTTATTGTTAAGGGAGGTTTCGGTACCTGACAATAATAGATGTTGAAACTAAATTTCTCCCCCCTCCCTCCTGCTTTTGGGTAGTTTTCCACTTCTGCTGCTTGGGGTATAAAAAAAGGTGTGTTAGCAATAAAGATTATTATTGACTCCTGGATGAAGAACCTTGGTGTCCTGTGTGTCTTTTAACCTCGCCGTCCCTCGCCGGACTCGGCTCCCTTGGCCGGACGCGGCAAGCCACCACAGACATGGGGCTACAGGGCTCCTGTGATTCTGTTCCCATAAAAACACCCCAGTTATCAAATCAGGGAAAGGTCAACCATTAGCAGTTAAGAATCAAAAGTGTATGAGCTCGCTGGGTGCAATAGTACACACCTGTAATCCCAGTGGCTCGGGAGGCTGAGGCAGGAGGATTGCAAGTTTGAAGCCAGCCTCAGCAACTTAGGGAGATCCTGTCTCCATAATAAGTAAATAATAAATAAATAAATAGATAGATAGATAGATAGATAAATAAATAAATGAAAAGGGATGGGGGGTAGCTCAGTGGTAAAGTGCCCCTGGGTTAGATTCCCTGTACCAAAAAAAAAAAAACAGTATATGAGCCAGTACTCAAAGTGTTAGCTAATTACCATCCACACTCAGATAAAGCAAAGAAACCAAGTCTCAAGAGGAGAAGGGACACTGAAATTTGCTAAGCCCCTACTTCACACCAGGCACTGGCAGCAATTTTCCACTCGTAATTTTTAACTAATTTTCAGAATGTCTCATGAGGTATCATTATTCCTGTTTTCAGATGAGAAAAGAGAAGCTCAAGTTAAATGATTTGCCCAAGTCAGGACTCGTAAATGGGAAACTGGGATCCAAGCCCAGTTCTGGAAGCTCTTCTCTTTTCTCTCCCCCTGGAAAGCACATTGAAAATTTGTCTGATTCAACTGAATATCTCAAGCTTGAATCCCCAGAGAAGTGGGGAACCAGCTCCTGCCTGAACTGCCTCTAGGGACTGGAATCCTCTACTCTAGAAGTGGCCTTTTTCCCTGCCCTACCCAGCCCTCTGAACCTTAGGGAGGTCTCCTGCATAAGGATGCAGGCTTTCCGAAGGTCTTCCTCTGCCCCTCCCAGAATAGGTCTGGTTCTCTTCCTTCCTGAGGGCCCTTCCAATCCAGATGACAGCCATCGTGCCCTCAGACCTTCTCTTCTCCAGATTGACAAGCCCAGCTTCATCTTCCTATGACCAAAATATCCCACTCCTTTAAACACAAAAGTCAAGTCACCAAAATCACTGCCAAGAGAAGAGAATAGATGCTTTATTTTAAATAAGCCCATGAAACCCACTGCTGAATGCTGCTCATTTCCACAGTGATCATGAGGCCAAGCCAAGTCTCCACCTGTCTCGGCCAAGTCTCTTTGTCTGCTGTATTCTCAGGAGCAGTGGAGGGCACCTGGGAACCATCTTCTGCACGGCATCCAGAAGCCATCCAAAGAGAGTGAGCCTGTTCCAGAAGGCTGCCGTCTGAATCAGCAAGTCCCAGACTTGATTGTATATAGGGGCCCCTGCAGGGCTGTTTAAAATGCAGGTTCTTTTCAGTCCATCTGGGATAGGGCCTGAGGTTCTGCATCTCTAGCCAGCACCCAGGGGATGGCCATGGTTCTAGTCCTGAAATCACAGTTGGAGGGCAAGGTGCTAAAGGACATGACCAACTTCGAACAGGACAAGCCAAGTACACTTCTAGGAGCTCATCGGAAAGCCCCCGGTGCTTTTGAAAATGCACACAATGGAATTCAGTGTTCGATCCCCTTGATTCATTTCAGCAATTTGTGGGGTGGCGGGGACGGAAAGAACTGTTATCAGACCAACTTCAAAAGCCGTCTAAAGTTACCAATGGTGTGTGCCAGGTATGAAGGATCATCCAAGGCAAAGGTAGAGGAGGACAGAGAAATTCACCTCTTCACAGGCATTAAATGGAAGAGCTGAGCTACAAGATCTCTGCCCAGTTGGGCCAGCTACCCGTGGGGTGCAAAGCCCCAAGGCACCGAAAGATCCTTAGATCTGCCTTAGAACTCAACCTCACAGCCAGGACTGAACTTGAGTTGCGGCATTTGGATCCCAGCTCCTCACGACAGCCACCACGTGAGCACGTGCACGCACTCACATGCACACGCCTCCCCAGTGGCAGCTCAGGTGTGTGCCACCAGCACTGCTGCATCCAGAAGCATAAATCATCGCATCGTTACCAACTGGCTGCAGACTGAGAGGCTCCAAATGCATCGGATAACAAAACACGGCACAGAACATCGGGCCCTTGGGCCAGGACCCCAGCTGCCCACTAGAGGAGCACACATCTTTTTAGTCTTTCCTCCAGACTAGCACAGGGCCTGGAACACATGAACTGCTGAATGGAAGACTGCTGAGTGACAGGAGGAGGCCAGGCCTGGTCAGGAAGTCACAGACGCCCCAGCATGGAGACTGACCATCCTTCCAGAACATTCTTCCTCTGTCCACATGCCACAAAGCCTTTCTATTGGATATTTCATCTTCTAGGCCAGGTGTAAGTTTGGGGACCTTCTGGGGGTTGCAAACTGAAGGCAGGTGTATTTGTCTTGGCAAGCAGTTACTTTAAAAATAAATCACCTGAATTCCCTTGGGAACAGTTCCCCAGGGTCACATGGATCCCACATGCTCACGCCAGGCTGCTTCATTCCAACTGCCCACTGCAGACCTCCACGTGGGTGCGTGTCAGGACTCTCACACCAAACGTGCCAGCACTGAATGTCCTCTCTTCCAGAAATCTGCAGATGCCCAGGCTTCCCATCTCTGCACATGACACACTTCCTTTCCCTCCCCGCTGTCCCCTCCTACCAAAGCTGATCAAACAAAAGCGTGGCCATTCTGTCCTTCATAGCTATAGCCCCTGCGCTAGAAAATCCTGCAGCCTTCCCCCCTAACACAGACCCTCGCTCCTCCCTCTCCTTCCAGCTGCACCCCTGGAGCTCCAGCCCAGGCACCCAAAAACCAGTTCCCCTGGCCAGACCACCTGCCTGATCCAGCTTCTGCCTCCACAACCCTTCCTGAGCCAACCTCATCTCCTGAGCTCATCCACTGGTTAACGAGGCTCTAGCTACGCTCTCCACCTTTGTGTCTCCCAAATCTGCCAAATGCATCCCCATGACACTTGCTTTTCCTGCTTGGCATGCTGGGCCACCAGCCTGAGAGATCCCAGGAGCAGCAGCTACCCTTACAGGCCCTTCCATGTGGCAGGCACCAGCCTAAGCATTTCACATACCCTAACTTAAGCAGTCTTCCTCACAGCCCTGGGGGTAGGGCTGTTGCTATTTGCACTTTATAGATGTGGTAACTGAAGCACAGAGAGATTAGGTGATCTGCCCAAAGCCACATAGATGGTAAAGGGCAGAGCCAGATTCATATCAAGGCCATCTAATTCCAGGGCCTTCTTTTACATCACACCTGCTGCTTACAGTTCTGATGGCTTGAACAGCAGCCTCCTTCTTACCTTTTAGAATTCAATTCAAATGGCATGTCTCCAAAGAGGACTTCCCTGGCCACCCACCCTCATTTTTTAGCACCTATCAGTTTCTGGAATTATCCTCTTGTATGCGTACGTCTTTCTGCACCACAAACACCTGACACAAGAGGACATAAGCTCTCTGAAGGCAGCTCCCCATAATCTCGTTCTCTGTGTCCCCCAAATTCAAACTAGTGCCTGGCACAAAGCCAACCCTAAGAAACATGAACCAATCTACGACCTAAGCTTATATTACTGCCTGCTCCCAAAGGCTTTGAGTTTTCAGTCCTCCATCTTGTCCCCTCCTGTGGTATCCTGTAGTCTCCCCTAGACTGTTCTAGAGAAGAGAGCCCACGCCTGGATCACAAACCCCTGCTAACCTGGCCCCAACTAACCTGGAGTGGTGGGGGAAGACAAGCTGGAGATGCAAAGCCCTCCCAGGAATCTGGGACTCTGACTGAACCTTCAGGAATCAACTTTATAGTTTTTAAAAACCTATCAAAATATATGACTATGTATTTGACTTTGGTTTTGGTTTTCATGCTAGGGGTTGAACCCATGGTGCTCTCCCACTGAGCTGTATCCCCAGTCCTTTTTATTTTTTATTTTGAGACAGGGTTTCACGAAGTCACAAGGCTGGCATTGATCCTCCTGCAACAGCTTCCTGAGTGGTGGGAATTCCAGCCATGCACCCCTGCAACCAGCATGACTATGTACTTATCAGCCAGAAATAAATGAGGCTTTAGAAGTAAACTGATCATTTCCTATTTTCAAAGAAGGCAATTCCTCATTGTATATTAGTAAACTTGCTGGACTGTTTAAAATTCCAATGTCCCAACTAAGAGGACTTAGAGGAGAACTTGTACCAGCTAAGGAATGTTAAGGGGAATTGAGGAGGTAATGCACATTAGAGACCTTCAGGGAGGACCCATTGTGTTTGTCTCCTTTTGTAAAAGTTTCTACACAGCCCATCTTTTCTTCTAACCATTCACCACACACATCCGGCCCTCACAGCCCCTAAGTGCCTGGGGGTCTGTGGCAGTTTTCATTTCTCTCTCCCAAGGTTCTTGTGTTAATGAGCTTAGTCTATTGGCTACACTAATAAGCACTAGGGCAGATTCCAGGGCCCCCTCAGAGAGGGAGGTTGTAGGGTGCATACATAGTTAGATGGGGGTTGGAATAGGATTCGGAAGAAATCAAATTAAAGGTCACAATGAAATTTCAAAAAATAGACTGTCAAGTCTCCAAAGGGAGCTGCATACCCTCTGCTCACCTTTGCACAGATCCCTGCCAAAGGAACCTGGTCTGAGAGGCCAAGGAAATGCACAGCCAATGGAAGCAGCTCTGTCTACTCACTCTGGGCAATTGGGTGTTAACAAGCTGTATTGAGAGTTACTTCTAATTGTGGGACTGGGGATTCTGATGTCCTTTGTTGCTTATTACAGGTAACGCAGTGTGGAGCTCCACATTCAGAATTCCAGGACCTGGCTTTGAATCCCAGCCTCTCCTTATCCGGCCCTGATTCACTTGTTCAGATTCTTTGGGCCTCAGCTGCTTCTCCTGTAAGATGTCTTTAATAGAACGTGTCCGGCCTATCTCACAGTGTTGTCTTAATAAAGGCATGGGTTGGCTCATTTATAAAGAAGCTAATTTATAAGAGCTTTCTATTAACTTTAAAGGGAGGAGAGCATCCACAGGAGTTCCTGGCACATTGTGAAATTTCATACCTCAACAAATACAGAAATTTTAATATTTTATTCCCATGGACAATTACTGTATCCCCTTTACTTATCTTTAGGGTTTGCATTTCAGTAAACAAAAAGCAGGTATGGTTAACACAATGAGGAAAACTACAGGCAGGTAAGAAGAGGAAGAGGTTTCAGTGGAATGTCAGGTAAGGACCCAGTGTGGTGCTCTGAGCAGAGACCCACATGAAATAAGGATGGTTAGAGAAAAGCAAAAACAGGCTGAGGGAGTGGCTAGTGAAAAGGCCCTGGGGTAGCACATGACGGATGGGAGATAATGCACATTGCATTGCCAAGCACACAATATGAACATAGTAAGTAGGAGCTACTGTGACAATAATTGTCATTCTCACTGCTGCCAGAACACCTTGTTGCCACTCAAGATGAGTCTAAGTCAGGGAAACCCAGTGTATCACATCAGGTACTAGTTAGGGTTACTTCAGATTGTGGCTTCCAAGTTGGAACTTCAGCTGTGGGGGCTGCTCCAGGAAACAGCCATGGGAGGGCAGAGGTCATTAAGAACAAGCATAGGAGGGAGCAAGGTCACCCCATTTCACTCTCATTTGCATTCTTCCTCTTCTGTATATGTCTTCCTCTATCCCTAAGCACACCTTCTGAGGAAAGGAGGTCTCTGCCAGTGGCGGCTCGTATTGGCTAATTCCCAAGTGTGTGCCTTCCTTTGGACTAGGAAGGGGGACACTGACCTCCAGCAGGGTGAGACCCTTCTCCAGAGGGGTGCACTGCTTGAGGAAGGGATATTGTAAAAATAAAGGAGATTAAAAATAATGCAGTTGGAGATGTGGCAGGTAAGGCATCAGTACAAAGTGCTCTAGGAGCACAGAAGAACAAATGTCAAAGGAACTCCCCAGCCCCCAACCAGATGACAAGAAGTCCTCTCCCTAATGTTCTCATGGAACCCTCTTCCTTCCCTTCCTTTCCTTCATGGTGCTTACAAAACTGTAAATGAATAAAGGTATGTTGTTTAAAGCCTGTCTCTCTGATGGATGGTGGGTTCTGAGGCAGATATTCCTAGCACCTAATCCACAACTGGCACATGGCAGGGCCACAGAAAGACACTGTTTAAAAACATGAATGTTGCCAAATGCTGGAGCACCTCAAGCTGTTGGAGCAACGTGGTCACAGTCTTTAACACGCCCCCAACAAGCCAAGCCTCCTGGTATTCTCACCCTGTGCCCTCCCCCCACACACACACACAGAATCAGATGGACCTGTGTGGCCAACTAAAAGCTGGGAAATCATGATGTATGACCTCCAAGGTCAGGAAAGCTTCCAGGATTCATGAAAAACATTGCCCCTCCCATCTCACTCTCTCCTGGATCACTTGCTCTCAGGCATTGGGCAGCCATGCTGTGAGGATGTGCAAGCAGTCATGTGGGGAATTACACATGGAGAAGACCTGAGGCCTCCCACCACTAGCTGACATCAACTTGCCAGCCATGTGGGTGACCCACACAGGAACCAGGTCCTCCAGCCTTCGGGTGACCACAGTCCCAGCAACATTTTCAAAGTGACCTCATGAGAGACCTTAAGGCAAAAACACCCACCTAACCTGCTCCTACATTCCTGCCCCACAGGAACCCTGTGAGACAATAAATCTTTCCTGTGGTTTTAAGTCTCTAAGTTTGGCAATAGATAGCAAATATAGGAAAGTGTGAGAAAACCTTCCTAGAACAGGGCTTTGAAGAGCAAGGACTAAGAGGCAGACATTGTGTTTCCTACAGAGGAAGGCACAGAGCCTGGAGAGCATGTCAGATGGCCGGAGCAGAAGGTATTGAATGACACTGGAAAGGGAGGCTGGGGCAGCGTCCTGGACAGTCCTTGATTATTATTCTAAAGGGTCTTGACCTTTTTGAGGTAAAAGTAGTTATGTTTACTTCACAGATGACACAACTAAAGTTCAAAAAGGTTAAGGAATTTGTCCGAGGATATCCAGCTAGTAAGTGACAGTCCTAAAATTCAAATGCAGGCTGAGGTAGTGCCAGAGTTTTCCAATGCTGCTATGTCAGGAAAGCTTAATAGCCCCTCAACAGAAGGCCACGAAGACCTCCAGTGGCTCCTTATCACCTGACCCCATAGGTGACCCAATACACTTGCCCTGCTCTTGATGCAGCAGGGTTTGGCAGGAACACCCCACCCAGTGCTTCCCAGGGTTGCCCCTCTGCCTGGCAAGAGCTCCTCCCAGGCTGCTGCTCTTCCTTTCTGAACCCAAATCTCCTGAGCCTCTGCACTGCTTCACAACCATGACGCCACTCTGCACCCTAGGCGATCAACTCTGCCCCTGGGGCTCTCCCTTCTCCTCTGCAGGGCAAACAGAGGTTGCATTCCAAAGCAGCCTGGAATGAAACTCCCAGGATGTGGAAGAAGCAAGGGCAGGCTGCAGGACAGTTTCCAAGCTCCAAGCCCACTGTGGAAATGCTAGACTACCACTTGCTGCTCTTTTGGAAGAGGGAGATCCTTGGGCCCCTGAAGACCACAGTCTTGAGAGGTCCCAGAAAAAAAAAAGGAAGGAAATTCATACATCCAGAGTAACTACTGTATGAGCTGTAGATATTCTCCATATCTCTCTGTCCACACCACCACTCTGTGGGACAGGCATTACTATCTCCTTTTCTGATGAGTAAATGGAGGTCTAAAGAGGTTAAGCAACTTGCTGAAGGGCAGACAGCTATTGTGTACAGTTGGGTAAGTTGTGCATTGCACAACTCGATGCAGCAGAAATCACATCACATTTACTGTAGTTTTAGATATTTGTCATAAACATTTTCCAGTAGGAAGTGACTATAACCAGGCATAGTGAGGCATGCCTATAATCCCAGCAATTCAAGAGGCGGAGGTAAGAGGATAATGAGTTCAAAGCCAGCCTCAACAACAGCAAGGAGCTCAGCAACTCAGTGAGACTCTGTCTCTAAATAAAATACAAAATAGGGCTGGGGATGTGGTTCAATGGTCGAGTGCCCCTGAGTTCATTCCCCAGTAACCCAAAAATTAATTAATTAATTAATTAACTAATAAAAATAAAAAGGGGATGTGAGTCAATGGTAAAGAACCTCTAGATTAAATCCCCAGTACAAAAATAAAGAGTAAACGAAACAAAAAAACAAACTGCAGAAGGGACACTTTTCCTAATTTGCACAAGACACGAGGAAGCAATGATTCTACACGTCTCCTGCTGACCGGTCATGATTTGACCACGTCTGACCCCAAAGTCCTTGCTTTTTCTGTCAAAAAAAAAAAAAAGTGCCTTCTTTTGGATAAATTATGCCTTCTTTTGGATAAATCCATTATGCCTTCTTTTGGATAAACCCAAGAATTTTCATATCAAATTCTTCACTGTTTAATTGACAGAGATAAAATCATAGAACTTAGACCATGCCAGTTGGAAAAGATGTTGGTATTCCATAGTCCACCTCCAGATCTTCCTTTCTGAGAGGGGTAGTGAGTTCCCTAAGATCACACAGCTGGGCTTTGGATGCTATGCAACAGAGGACACGTTCGACCTCGACGTAAAATTGTTCTAATCGCAACCACAGGACTGGATCCTCTAGGGTGGTAGTCTCAACTTTTCTTTGCAGGGGAGTCACTTTATCAACTACAGGTGGAGGCAATGAGTGAAGGGTCTCAGGGACAATGTTCTTCCCCTGACAACTTCCTGAGGTCCAAGTTCAAAGACAAAGAACATTGAAAAGAAAGGGGGAGCTAAGAGGGCCTCAGCTCAGAAGCGCCTCCAGGACAGGAGAGAAGAGCATTCCTCTGTAGGCCCGTCAGGCCCTGGGAGGGAAACCGTTGCTAAGTAGAAGCTTCCAAGGCCTCTTGGGTGGCTCTCAAGGCCATCAGCGTCCACCTTGAAGGGAAGACTCAGACTCCACACAGGCCTCTCTGGGAGCCCAAGAAGCCATGGCGACAGCCCCCATGTGGCAACATGGTTCTGTCTGGGCTCCAGCTGGGGTGACAGGAGCCAAGGGAGACAGATCACAGGGAGGAAATCCGAGCACTTAATTTGCTGTTCCTTGGAAGATCCCAATTAAAATGTTTCCCCTTTCTGAGGCTGCCCATCAGCCCTGCTCTATAGTATGGCCTCGTTGTCAGCCCCTTCTGGGCCCTTGAAGGTCTAATCTGCTTTCTGCATAATGGGGCTCAAGTGTGCTCAAGTTGGAGGTCTTAAGACCCCCTGGAATCTGACTCCCCACTGAAACTCAAAGGGACTGAGTGATTTCAAAGAAATGACTCAGCTGGTCCTCCCTGGCTCAGCAGCATTCATGACATTTTAGACAAGTGCTCTCTTCAGCCCTGGATGAATGCAATCCACCCATCTTCCTATGTGAGTCACTGCAGGGACCCTGCATTCAGCTAGTTAAGAGCCATCCAGGGACAAGATCCAGGATGCTGGACTCCCAGGGCTTCACACCGCACACAGCCTGGGGAGCCTGACTACTGATTACCCTGCAAACTGAGGCTGGAAGAAATTCCTGGAAGAAGGATCTGGATCCCATAATACCTTGCTGTGCAATTGTCTTCTAGCCTAGCACTGTTCCATTACAGTAGGAGTCCAATTCTTACAAAGTAGGAAGATCAGCTTTCTATTTCAGAAGAGTTAAGTAAATCTTAAAACCAGCATGTAGGGGATACTGAGTAGAAGGAGAAACACAATAAAAAGGAGTCTGGAGAATTGAACCTTTGCTTGACACTACTGATGAGTGTTAGCTCCATTTTGCAAATGAATAGGATGCAACATTGGTCATAACAGAAGAGTTGCTGTTATTCAAAATATGCTCCACACACACACACAAAAATATTCAATTCAAAATCATACAGTGGAGAGTTCATTGGCTCAGAGGGTCTATAGAGTACACTGGGAAGATGCTCACCAACTGAGAGCAACTGAGAGCCTGAGACAGAATGCCAACATCACACACACACTCTCACACACACTTGCACACACACACACACACACACACACACACAAGCATACAGAGTGTGATTATAGCAAACTATAGACAACTTTTGTCAATAAATTTAAAAACAGTTGAAATGAACAAATTCTTAGGAAAAAAAATACATAACAGCACACCAGACTCAAGAAGATAGAGTCAGGCAGGGTGGTACATGCTATAATCCCAGCTACTTGGCACATGAGACAGGAGAATAATAGTTCAAGGCCAGTTTGAGCAACTGGCAAGACTCTGACTCAAAATAAAAAGAAAGAAAGAAAGGAAGGAAGGAAGGAAGGAAGGAAGAAAGAAAGAAAGAAAGAAAGAAAGAAAGAAAGAAAGAAAGAAAGAAAGAAAGAAAGAAAGAAAGGGCTAGGGATGTAGCTCAGTAGTAAAGCACCCTGAGTTCAGTCCCCAGTACTTGAGGGGGGATGGAGAGAGAAAGAAGGAAAATTATCCATCTGAATAGACCTTATACCACTAAGGAATTAGATATGTAGTAAAATAATGATCCACCAAAATAAATAAATAAAAGAATGATACAAGAAAATGCCTAATTCACATGATTCTACAGTCAACTTCTACCAAACATTCAAGGAACAGAAAAAAAATTCAAATTAATAATATATGTTTAATAACCTAGGAAGAAAAAGCAAATTAAAACCAAATGAGGAAGAAGGAAGGAAATAAGACGACCATTAAAATCAATTAAATTGAAAAAAGAAAAACAATAGTGAAAATCAAACTAAATCCTGATTATTGAAAAAAAATCAATAATACTTACAAAACTATAGCAAACTAAAGATAGCAAAACAAAGAAAATAAGAGATGACACAAATGACCAGTAACTGGAATCAAGAGGAAATACCAAGTCAGACCCTGCAGACATTGAAAGATAATAAACTATTACTACTAACAACTCTATACGTGTAAATTTTATAATTTACATGAAATGGACCAACTCCTCAAAAACTTCAAATTACCACAATTCACCCAAGATGAAATATATATCTTAAATTGTCCTATAACTATTAAGGAAGTTGAACTTGCATTTTAATGCCTTATGAAAAAGATAGGGACTATGGTGCTCACCTATAATCCCAGCAATTTAGGAGGCCAAAGTAGGAGGATCCCAGGCTTAAGACCAGCCTCTGAAACTTAGTGAGGCCTTAAGCAAGTTAGCAAGATCCTTTCTTGAAATAAAAAATAAAAATGGCCAGGGATATAACTCAGTGAAAGCACCTGTAGATTCTATAGAAAAGAAAAGAAAAACAGAAAGGAAGAAAAGGAAGGAAGGAAGGAAAGAGAGAAGTTGGGGAGAGAGAATGAAGGAAGGAAAGAAGGAATGGACAGGACCTACAGAACAAACGGAACTGGTGTCATGCACCCGTAGTCCCAAACTACTTGGGATGCTGATGTAGGAGGATCACTGGAGCCCAGAAGTTCAATAAAGCCTGGATAATACAGGAAGACCCATCTCAAACAAACATACCAAAATCTTATGAAAAGAACACTGCAGGTTCAAACACCTTCACTAGTGAATTCTAGAAATTAAAATCTAAAGTTAATACTATTTACACCAATCTCTTCTAGAAAACAGAAGAAAGGGGAAAGTTCTCAATGTGTTTTATAGGCCAAAGACAATAAAGGGGGGAGGTACTACATACCAATATTTCTCATGAACATATATGTAAATATCTGAATAAAATAATTATCCAATTAAATGTAGCAACATATAAACAAACAAGTAGGCTTTATGCTTGGAATGCAAGGAGAGTTTGATATTAGAAAGTCAATCAATATATTTTATATTAACAGCCTAAAGAAGAAAAATCCTATGATCATATTGATTGAGTTTGAAAAAGCTTTTGACAAAATCCAACATTCATCCATGATAAAAACTCTTGGAAAACTAGGACTAGAAGGGAGCATCATCAACCTGATAAAGGGCACCATCAAAACACCTACAGTTAAAATCATAAAGAGTCAAAGACTGAACATTCTCCTCTAAGATTGGGAATGAGGGGAAATGTCTCTTCACCACTCCTATATAACATCACACTAGAAGTACTGAACAATGCAATAAGGTAGGAAAAGAGAAAGGACTGATGGAGAAGGAATGAAAAAGAAAGAAAGAGAAAGAGACAGGGAGGGAGAGGGGGAGGGAGAGAAGGAATAACAAAAAGAAGCATGCGTATTGGAAAGGAAAATTTTAAATTATCCTTATTCATAAGTGACACAATTATCTATGTAGAAAATCTCAAGGAATTTTTTAAAAACTTGAAGAACTAACTAGCAATTAACAAGGTCATAGGATCAAAGATCAATATACAAAAATCAATCTTTTTTCTATATACTATATACTAACAGTGAACAACTGGAAACTAAAATTTTAAAGCAATACCATATACTATAGCCCCTTCCCAAATGAAATGCTTATACACCTACTGAAACATGCAGAAAATTCAAGTGTTTAAAACTATAAAATACTGATGTAAGAAGACACAAATCAAAGGAGAGACATACTGTGTCCAGGATTTTCCACAAACTGACCTACTGATAGAATACAATTCTGATAAAATTCTAGTAGATATTTTGGCAAGTATATGCAAGCTGATTTTTAAATGTATATGGAACCACCAAATTAACTAAAATAGCCAAAACAAATTTTTTAAAAATTGGAGAAATCACACTACCTGATTTTAAGACTTCAGATACAATAATTAAGACTATTTAGCATAAGGAGGTTTTGGGGGGCAGTGGAATTGTCTTATCCCCCAACCTGTGGGGGCACTTACAGGAATCTCAACATGTGTTGAAATATACACAGTAGTATCCCCCCAAAAAATCTATGTTCATTCAGAAAACAATAAAAAAGAAAAATCTTGGAAAACTAAAAATAGAAAGCAATTTCTTCAACCAGATAAGAAACTCTACCAGACACCTAGAGCAGACCTTCTTCTGAGTGGTAAAAGATGAAGAGGATTCCCTTTAAAGTCAGGAATGAAATAAGGATAGCCACCATCCCCACTGCTGTTCAGCCAGGAGTCCTCACCAGCAGAGGTTATCATTATTAGCTAGGAAATCCAAGAGAGCCACAGACATCTTTAGAATTAAAAAGGGAGGTAAGCAAAGTTTCTGAATCTAAGGTTTATGACAAAAATCTACATTTCATTCCTTTACATTAGCAATGCACAGTTAAAAGTGTAAGCTCTCAAATGATATCTTCTATTATAGCAAGAAAAAATTACAAGGTGCCAAGGAATAAATCTCCCTGAAATATCATTATGGAGAAAAGTTATTGAATTGCATTAAGAGATATTAAAGAAAGCCATATCTTTATCATGTTTGTGAACAGGAAAAGAACAGCATACAAATGTTGGTTCTTTCCAAATAAAGAGATATATTTTAACTGCATAAGTATTTGTAAAGCATTTAGAACAGTACCTGACATGTAATAAGTGATATATAGCTGTTGTTGAGTAAATAAATCAAGATTTCAACAAGGATTTTCAGAGAGCTTGACAAGCTTGTTCTAAAATTTGGAAGGTAGAACAATAGTCCAAAAATAGCCAAAGCAATCTCGAAGAACAGAGGTGGGAGGAAAGATAATGCTCATTCTGTCAGATATTAGTACTTAATTATAAAACCATTAAGACAATGTTTTTGTTGGCCAGAAATATATACACAGACGAACAGAAGAAAGAGCCCCGAGATGATTGCTATATGGAAATGCGATATATAACAGAAAAGCTGTTACAGATTAAAGGATGACGGGACTTTTATTGTCCATATTGGAGAAAGATAAGGTCCTCATCTACAGTTTTCAATGTCAGGTAGAATAAAGACCTCAACATGAAAAGCAAAACTTTAAAAGAAAATGCTATTTCCTCAGGGTAGCAGGATTTCCTAAGCAAGATGCAAAAAAAGCACAGACCATAAAGGAAAAGACTGACAAACAACCAAGTATTTTAAAACTTGTATTTCAAAAGATTCCATAAACAAACTGCAAACAAACCATACAGTGGAAGAATATCATCATAACTCATAAGACCAACAAAATATTAGTATTCAAAATATATAAAGAACTCCTGTAAATCAGCACAAAGCCAAAAAGTAATAATTTTTAAATTAGATAAAGTAGATAAACTAGCAACTCACACAAGAGGAAGCCAAAATGCTTGCTAACCATAAAAAGCTGCTCAATCTTACTAACAATCAGGAAAATGAAAAATTAAAACCACAATGAAATAACATCAAATTAAATATAGAGATGTTTTATAGAGGATAGGGAAAGAAATGGGACCAGGAAGGGGTCACTAGAGCTTTAACTGTATTTCTAACTGTTACTGTCATGAGAACCATTCACAGATGTTTATATTCTCCTCTTTCTAGGTTCATGGTATGACTGCTCCTTCCCATTCCATCAAGCTAAGCAAGGAAGTATGATTTGCTTCTGCCAAGGAAATGTAGACAGAAGTGTCATCTGCAGGTAGAGACCCCGAGAGTTTCCCTGTGTCCCTCTGTCAGTGGCAGACAATGATGCTCTCTCTCGTCCTGGATCCTGAATTAAGTCACTGCACCCCCTGTGAGAGCATGTAGCATGAGTGAGAGGTAAAACTGTTTGTTGCCACTTGAACTTGAGAGCTGTTTGTTACAGCACCATAAACCAGCCTGTCTCCGTGGAGTTGCATTTCATTCCTTTAACTGCACGGTGGGCACGTAGATGCTCATTATATTATTCACTGTACTTTGCAGACTTAAAATAGTTCTTAATTTTTAAAGAATGGTTTCAGGCAGTGAATTGCTATCTGGGTGAAGTTTAGGATATATGAGCCTTATTCTACAAATATGAATAGAGGACTTATTGCATGCCAGGCTATGTAATAGTGCTAAGGATTCAACAGTGACCAATAAAAACAGTCCCAGCTTTTGTGGAGCTTATAAGAGGGAAAGACAGAAAATAAAAACATGTTTGATGTCAGACGGTGTTGTTAACTATGATGAAAGATTTAAAAAGCAGGGCTAAAGAACAGAGAGTAAGAGAATGCCATTCTAAAGAATGTGGACAGAGCTGGGTGTGGTGGAACACATCTATAATCCCAGTGGCTCAAGAGGCTGAGGCAGGAGGATCTTGAGTTCAAAACCAGCCTCAGCAATCTAGTGAGGCCCTAAGCGACTCTATGAGACCCTGTCTCTAAATAAAATATTTTTAAAAGGGCTGAGGATGTGGCTCAGTGCTTATGCACCCCTGGGGTCAATCCCAGCTACCAAAGAAAGAGTGCGATCAGGAGAGTTTCTGGCAGGGAATATTCTGCCCTCCATTTCCACAAGTTTCATACCCTCAGATTCTACCAACTACAAATTAAAAATATTTGGAAAAATGTACTTACACTGAACATGTAGGAATGCTTCTATTATCATTTGCTAAACAATATAGTATAACAACTATTTATATAGCACTTATATTATGTAGGTATTTTAAGTAATCCAGAGATGATCTGCAGTATTCCAGAGCATGTGGGCAGGCTATATACAAATACTGCACCCTTTTATACAAGGGAGTTGAGGCATCTGTGTATTTGGGCAACCATAGGAGATCCTGGAACCAATCACCTGAGATACCAATGAATGACTTCACAGAGGTTTGGCAGGGAGAGAGACAGAAAGGATAAAAACCTTACCAAATAATAATGATAATAATAATTAAGGAAACCTGGTTTCTGGAGCTAAATGAGAGCAGGGAGCAAGACCATGAGGGGTCTCTAATACAGAAGGCCAACAGAGCATATTGAGCAGACCTGACATGATCTAAATAGATCATTCTGGCTGCTGTGTGAAGAATATTTAAGAGTTTCTGGGTAGAAGCAGGGAGATAGCCCAGCCCTAGCTGGAGCAAAAAGGTAAAGTAGCCATTCAGAGAGAGGGTTGAGGTCACAAGAGATGTGGCTGATGAGACATCAAGGACTGCACAGGAGGTTTTAGGGGACTAAGCAGAAGAGAGACACTGAGTCAGATTCATGGACACAAGAGCCACATGGGGTTGAGTTTCCAGGAGACGGTGATTGATGGCCTTGGGCTTGCTGAAGAGCCCAGTGAATTACTCCTGGGAGAGTCCCAGGGAGAAACGTTCTCTTAGGCAGATTAGGACCTGAAGTGGGGACGATTGGGAGGAGGGGGAGTGTGGCTTGGCTGGCTCTCACCGGCACCACAGTCTTTTACAATGAACGTATGTGTGGTTTATTTCTTAGGAAAATTCTTTTGAGACAAAAGAGCTTTCTGGGAATGAAGACCCAAGAGGTGGCTCCACACACACACACACACACAGGATCTTCTTCCCGGGTTGGGACACGCACTGCTTGTAAGGCAGGAAGAAAAAACACTCAATGATTCCTTTGAGCTCTCAGAGTTCAGAAGTTTAGGTTGACGTCTTCCAGCAGGGGGAGGCTGGTGGCACTGGTTACAGATGGGATGCAGAAATTATCTGTGGTTTTCAATGATTCACTCTCCTCAACCCATGGGACGGGCTCTGGGTAGACTCAGAATAGTACAAACTGCATACCAGAAATGACAAGACCAAGTCCCCTCTCCATGGCACAGATGTGAAGAGAAGTCAAGTCTTCAAGACCATCACTGTAGGAGCGGGAGGGAATGATGACAGGGCCCGGAAGAGTCAAATGATAATGTCTGGAGGGAAGCCAGGCAGGCCGAGGTTTAAATCCTACCTCTTTCCTGAGAGAAGTCATTTTTCCTAATTTTAGTTTCTCCATCAATAAACATGGGGGCTGCTAATATCTGCATTTGTTAGTTGTGAAGATCAAAGTCTGTTGAGCTCTCTTCTTCATCACTTTCCGCTATAGTTTGGATTCAAAATGTCCCCCACGGTCCACATGGTAAAGGCTTGGTCCCCAGGGTGGCACTACTGGGAGATGGTATGACCTTTAAGAGATGGGACCTCACGGGAGGTCTTTAGATCATTTGAGTCATGAGATTGGAAGAGATTATTGAGAATAGCTAAGCTATGGAACCAACCTAGATGTCCTTCAATAGATGAATGGATAAAGAAAATGTGATATATATACACAATGGAACATTACTTATCCATGAACAAGGCTGACTTTATGATATTTGCCAGCAAACAGATGGATCCGGAGACTGTATCATGCTAAGTGAAATAAGCTAGTCCCCCGCCCCCCCAAAAAACAATGATCAAATGTTTTATTTGATATGTGGAAGCTAAACCACAGTAGGGGATGATAGGAAGAATAGAAGTGCAATAGATTAGACAATGGGGAATGGTGGGAAGGGAGTGAGGATAGGGAAAGGAAATACAGTATAATGAATCTGACATAATTTTCTTATTTACATCTATGAAAACATCACAGCGAATTCCACTACCATGTATGTCCCTAAGAATAGGGCTCTAACTAGAATAAGATATATTCCATGATTGTATAATTATATCAAACTAGATTCCACTGTCATGTATGACTAAAAAGAAAGTGATTGTGAGCCCTGATTCCTTCCTCTTCCTTGCCCAGCCATTAGGTATGTGGCTTTGCTCCAATCATGCTCCCTACCTATGCTCCCCAGCACCCCCATCAGAGATCTGAAAGCAATGGTTCTGCATAATTAGGGACAGGAACCTCAACAACTGTCAGCCAAAATAAACCCTTCCTCTGTTTAAGTTGGTGATCTCAGGTATTTATTATAGTAAAGGAAAGATGACTGACACACCTTCTTTTCTGCAAAGAGAAAGTGAGATCTGGGTCATAGAGACCTGAGTAAGAAAACAAGAGGCTATCAGAATTCCTGATCAGCAAGGACACTTAGACACACTAGCTTCTGAACTGGCTGTAGGAAGAATGAAGCACGTCTCAAAAGTCTTTCAAGATGAGGATTTATGTGTCAGAGGGTTTCCAAGGAGACCAATTTTACAAAAGCTACTATGAGATACCTTCCTTCACAAAGAGAGACATCACACTCCTGCTCTCAGCAGGCTCCTTCTGCATTCTGACAGATCACAGAAATGTGGGAGGAAAGGGCCTAAATGCTGGGTACGAGGGCAGCGCCCCCACACCCGATTTGTTGAATGAATGAATGAACAAAGAAATACTGTGCTTCTCCTTAGTGTGGAAATGGAAGGAATGTAAAAGTGGCCCAAGGAGAACACATAGAGACACAGGGAGACACAGTCACAGGGCCTGAGACAAGTAGTCGGCCCTAGATAACAAGAAGGCAAGCAAGAACCTACCCTGGTTCTTAAGAGTTTCAGCCAACCCAAAGATCATGTAACTAGAATCACACAAGAAAGCTGGCCTCCCAAGCCAGCTTGGGAATGTTCCAGAACAACTGTTCTGACCTGGCCGATCCTGTACTACAGCAGCATTTTGAGAAGAGGAATCTGTGAGCCCTGACATTGAACATGGAAAATGGAATTCACTTTGCTTCTTTTTCCTTTGTGGGTATTTACTATATCCCCCTCATCAGTGGCTCACTGAACATGGGGCAGTTTCCCAATGAGTATTCTGTGGAACACCAGCATCACAACATCCATGCAGGGATCATCTGATACCCCTGGAAACCCTTCCAAACAATCTCCACACCACACAGACACACAGTGCACATGGGCAGATTAAAAGTTCAAGATGCTTTGCCATCAAGAAGCCTGATGAATACAGTGTTTTTAAAACATATAACCAGAAAATTCCTTTCTCTCATCCAAACATGAAATGTCCTGCTGGAAGGGGTGTTCTGGCAATCACTACCCTGGATGTAATCCTCAAAGATGGGGCTCAGAGAGATTCATAAGCCAGCTGATTGTGCCCAGTCACCATTAAGCAGACCCTGAGCCCAAGACCTGGGCTCCAAACAAGGGAGAGATTGAAGTCTTTCACGCCACAAATAAACAGGAGAATGCAAGTCATTTAAAAGGCTATTGCAACATGAAAGAGCTGTAGACAAAATGCTGTAAACTCAAGAATAGAGGGAGTTGGCACATTGGCAAAACCTAAAATATCAGATGGAGAAAATATTGTAGGTATCATCTCAATTTGGGGTCACTCTCAATTATCACACAGATGTCTTGGCTAAGCAGCAACGCTTAGGTCTTACTGAGAGAACAAGCATTTTTATATCTGATTCTCCCAAGCTAGCATTTGTTTCCACAAAGCTACAGATTGAAAAATGTTACACAAATTCGAAGGCTTTGTTCAAAAAGGGAAGTTACTAAGAGTGGACAATTATTTCTTGGCATGTTGTCCTCTTACCCCTGGACTGGAATCACCTGAGAAGCTTGTTAAAATGTATTTCCAAGTTCACCCAGATTTTGAGGATCAGAACTGATGAGGGGGTGTTATAGTATCCATATGAAATGTCCCCCAAAGGTTCATGTGTGGAAGGCTTGGTGCACAATACAGGACTGTTCAGAGGTGGAGCTTCGGGGAAGGGATTGGATCATGAGGGCTCTGACCTCATCAGTGGATTAATCCATTGGTGGGTTCATAATTGAATGGATTATTGGGAGGTGGTGGAAACTGTAGGAGGTGGGGGGGGGTGCTAGCTAGAGGAAGTAGGTCACTGGGAGTGTGTCCTGGAAGGGCCTATCTTGTCCCTGGTCCTTTCTTTCCCTCTTTCTATCTCTATCAATCTCTCCTTCCCAGCCACCAGGAGATGGGCAGCCTCCTCCTTCACCAAGCTCCCAACACCATGATACTCACCACAGTCCTAAAGTAACAGAGACATGGACTGAATCGTCTGAACTATGAGCCAAAAATAAATCTTCCAAGCTGTTTTTCTCAAGGATTTTCTCACAGCAGCAGAAAGCTAATATGGGGAATCCCAGAAATCCGTGTTTTAAACAGATCCCCCCACACACACATGATTCGGATCCATGCTCATAGCTGAAAACCACTAAATCCAAAGATTTCCAAAACTATTAAGAGTTGATTAAGCTTTAGGGAAAGGAATGATTTGGAAATTGGTGGTGCAGAGTTCACAGTGACTAACAAAAATAGAAGCCCAAGAGAGGAAATGTGTCAGCCACAGGCCGGACCCTTCACACTGTCCTAGAAGCTGCCCTGACAGTGGCCAGGATTGTCACAGGCCTGTTGGCAGGGGTGCTTTGTGGTGGCAGTGGGAGGCCTCAGCTTGACAAGAGGAGCCATTAAGAGCACACGTGTTTCAACACAAACTCTAATCTCACCAAGAAAGCTGCTTCGCTGCTTGGAGGGCCAGCTGGCTTTTCAGGCAAACTGCCCTGCTGCAGAGGGAGCCCCCTCCTAGCACAGCTGCCTGTTGGGGCCCTGCTGAGGACTCGGTGTGTCAGCCCAGGAGGTGGCCAGGAAAGCCCTGCAAGGCAGGCAGCTTTATCCTCATTTTAGAAATGAAGGAACAGAGAGGATGTGACCTGGCCAAACTTGCCTAACCACATGGGGGAGGCTGGGACCCCAGCCAAATTCTGAGGGACCCCAAAGGCAGCACTCTTTCCTCTGCCAAAGGCGCTCCCAAGGGAGAAAGTGCACTCACCGCAACATGAGTATTCTAGTCCCCTTGGAAGTTAAATTTCTCATTGTAAATAAATAAATTGGTGGGAGCCATGGTAACCTCACCCTGGTACTGCCATTCTCTCAGGCTCAAAGAGACAAACAGCCCCTCTCTTCATTTAACTTCAGTGGAAACAATAAAACCCCTAAGAGACCTTCCAATTTTGAAATATCTTGTTCCTAAAAAATAATTATGCAATATCATTAGCTCCTTGGTTCCCCATAGCCAGTCCTAAGGCAATTGATGAAGAAGCAGAATTCATTTCTGTCACTACTCTAACCCAATCCTTATTCTATTTTCCCTTGCACCACCTCCCCCGGCCCCACAATCCTGTCTTCTGCTGTTTGGAGAGGACCTAATAGCAGCCAGTCAGCATTTGTTGAGCATTTTATGTCCCTGTGTTCTCTCTTCCAGGTTTATCGATGTCTCAACATTTCCAAAGTTGTATTGACTCACCTCAGTAATAAAAAATACACTATGTGGGCAGGGGCAAGGGCTAGGAGTTGAAGGAAGACAAGCTGCCATTCAGAATAGGCTTGGGTGCCTCAGGTGAGGGGGTTAAAGATAGCTAATACCTTACATGTTGAGGTTGAGGTCCCCATGGTGCTCCAAAATTGAGCAATCCAATTGGCAATGAGATACAGGTCTAGGCTTTGATAGAAATGACGCGGGACCCCATATAGAAATCATTGCAACAGGTAAAGTCCCCCAGGGAGATGACTAAGACTGGAAGAGAAGACCAAAACCTCCTCAAGTCATTATCATAATCATGGAGCACCAAGATTATGAAAATCATTGGACTGAAAATATTTCAATAGACAAGCCAGGGTCCTGGCCTTAAGCAAATTTGGAACCTATGAGGAGAGTCAATGGATAAACCTGAAACAGAGAATGAGAACTGCGTGGAAACTAAAGCCACAGCTTGAATCAGTCCTAGAAGGGATATCCCAGAATCTGGAAGACAGATGATCCAGGGAGCTACCCAGACACAAAGCCAGGAGGAAGGCGGGCTCCCAGCGCACAACAGACTGACAGAAGCCTCCAGAGAAGAGAGCCCTGCACAGACTGGGAAGGGTGGGTAGGGTCTGCAAGATGGAAAACACAACCTCTGCAAATGACTCTCACTACCTCTCATTAAACAGGCATGACAGGACCCTCTGCAAGAATCTCTGACCCACTTCTCACACCATAATTAACTTCTAATCACACTGAGAGGCAAAAAAAAAAAAATGTCACCAACACTTGGAAAACAAAACACATGATCAGGACAGACTTTGTGAAAAGCCTCCTTCTATTTTTTGTGCTTTGCACACAGCACTACAGCACAAAAACCCACGTGAAGCACAGGCATGAAAGTGCTGGCTGGGAGTATCTGGAGGTGATCTATGGTAAAGAAGAAGAAATCTAGCATCTTCAAATGCAGGAAGGGTTGTCCTACAGAAGGGGGCTGGACATATCCTCTAAGGTGCCAATGGTTGGGAGCTCTTGGGAGACAGAAACCAGGACATAATAAAGGTGCTCAATAGTCAAAGATACCCCAGAAGAGGGTGGTCTGCCTTGGGAGACAAGGTCCCCTTCATGGTTGGCAGTTTTCAAGCAGAGCCTTGACAACCTTATATCAGGGATGCTATGGAACAGATTCAAACAGAGCATCAAATGTCCATCGCGAGATTCTAAGTTTCTGAAATTCTCAGCCAAATAACCCAGATAGCTTCCCTGAAGGTGGTGCTTCTAAATGCTACAAAATACAGCTGGGAGAAACCCCTGGTGGTATTCTCCTTTTCCTCTGGGTACTCTGTTCTCCTTTCCTTATAAATGCAAGTCATGGGCATTTAAAAAGCACACATTTAACTGTCTGTTGAGAAGTGCATGCCCTACTCACATCAGGGAAAATGGCATCAGTGCTGGAATAAGGGTGTCCCTCATGGCTGTTTGCAGCACTGAGGGAAGAGAGAGGCCTCCTTAAACACCAGCTTAACTTGATTTAAAAAAAAAAAAAAAAGGCTGTTTCTAATTCTACAGTGATGCAGCCACATCAAATGTTAATAGCAGCTCAATTCACAATAGCTAAACTATGGAACCAACCTAGGTGCCCATCTACAGATGAATGGATAAAGAAAACGTGATATATATATATATATGAATATTACTCATCCTTAGAGAAGAATGAAATTATGGCATTTTCTGGTAAATGGATGGAACTGGAGAATATTATGCTAAGCAAAATAAGCCAATCCCAAAGAACCAAAGGCCACATGTTTTCTCTGATATGCAGATGCTAGTTCACAATAAGTGGGGGATAGAGATATTTTGGTCTAAAGAAAGTGAAGGGAGGGGCGAGGGCATGGGGTAGGAATGATAGAATGAATGGGACATTATTATCCTATGTGCATATATGATTACATGACCTTTGTAACTCTACATCATGTACAACTAGAAGAATAAGAAGTTATACTTCATTTATGTACGATGGGTCAAAATGCATTCTACTGTCATGTGTAACTAATTAGAACAAATAAAAATATATATTTTTTAAAAGGCTGCTTCTACCTGTGTCAAGAAGACAAAAGACATCCCATGATCAGTTTCTGGGAAATGACCTTGAAGGGCCATCCCACCATGCTTGGGAGACTATTTTTGTTTAGTTCCACTACTGAGTAATTGAAAACATTCTTTTTAAGAACTAAGTGCCTTTTGCAAATGCAATCTCACGTATCCACCCAACAGCCCATGAAATGTCATTATTTCAATTTTACAGATAAAAAAAAAATCAAGGAACAAAAATAAGTCAATCATCATGTCTTAAGTAGAGTATAGTCACACCTTCTGTGGGGGCGAGGTTCTAAAGTTAGCTCCAAAGGCAAACATCACCTGTGCTCCAGAGTTGCTTTGAAAGTCCCTCAATTTAAGTGTAAAGTATGGTCCCTCAGGCTTTCTGTACACATCTTAAACAGCATGCAAGATAAACACATGCAGCAGACTACTTCATAAAGGCACTAAATGTAAAATATAAACTTGCAGGATTTTAAATTATATAAATGAGTGAAAGTGAGGATATACAGTTAAGCTTTCATAAACCAAATATACATATGCTTTTGGTCCACCAGAGCAACAGAATGTCAAATCTGCATCTCTGTATGATGACAGTTGAGCTACCCTTCTTCAGCTCATCTATCAGAAGCTGAATGATGACAAGATCCTCCCATTTACCGGGCACTGACTTCCTGCCAAGCACTGTGCTGAGCATATTATTTATTGCAACTACCTGACTATTGTGTAGACACTGTTACCCTCCCCATTTCACAGATGACACATCTGGGACTGACCCTGGGTCACATACCCATCCATTAAGTGGCAGAGCTAGAGCCAGACACCTGTCTGACTCAAAATCATGGCCTTTGAAGAGCAAGACTTCAATTAGGTGTGTATCAGAGTCATCTGTGGGGAGCTTAAACAAAAATGGAGTTTCCTGGGTCCTTCTCAGATAGATAGAATCAGAATCCTGGTTCATTTCTGATGCAGGTGGTCCTTAGACCACACTTTGAGAAATCCTGCTGCAGGTTTTAATGCCCTGCCTAATACACTTTCTACAAAACCACATGTCAGCACCGTCTGCCCAATGCCATAGAGGCTATAAATAAAATGTCTGATTATGGTCACTGATAATGCCACAGTCACATCCTCTTACCACTCATCCCGGAAGAAACATGCCTGAAGACCCTCCATAAGCACACTCACAGCTTTGGGTGTGTTTCAATGATTTGGGACAGAGAAAAGCCCTTGAAACTGTGAGACTTTTTCTTGCAAGAATTCTGTTTCATAGTTAATCCAAATAATCTTTTTACTTAGAAAAAAAATGCCTCAAAGGCTGATTCCAAGTTCGTATTTGGCTATAACACACCACAAAGGCAGCCAGTCATGGGCTTGCATTTCTGAATAGTATCATTCTGCTCCTTTTGATTGAAAAGGCACATGATCTAGTGCCAGATGGCGACATTTGTACAAGTCAAGCTGGATTAAGTCAAGAGCTTTAGTGAAGCATGACGCAGATAAAGATGACAGATTAGCAACACACGCCTATATGTGCGCACCACACACACACACACACACACACATACACACACACACAAATGCTAAATTCTTTAAACTGTGGCAGTGCATCCCCCATCAACCTGTCCCTGGTCCCTGGCCTCTGTCCCTTGCCTCTCACAGCTGAACCTGCTCCTATATTTTGCTCACCTGCAGGTGGCTGCCCACAGTTCAGCCAGACCTAGGCCTAAATCAGGACTTATTAGTGCAGGATGAAGCCCCTTATGTTTTTTCTCATCCCATTTCTAGCTGCACAGTTGAAGCTGGAAGCTGGTGCTACAGTGTCCCCCAAAAGTCCATGTGGGAAAGGTTTGGTCCTCAAGAAGGCCCTATGGAAAAGTGATAGAAATGTTAAGAGGCCGGGCCTCATGGAAGATTTTCAGGTTTGGGGAAGGCACGCCCTTGAAGGCAAAGGTGGAACAGAACAGCCATGACCTAAGCCACTTTTCTCCACCAGGCACTGTCCCATAGCCAAAGCAAAGGAGCCAACCAACTGCACTGAAACCTCTAACACTGAAAGGCAAAATAAACCTTGTCTCTTTTTAAGGTGATTGTCTCTTGGTAAGGTATTTGTTATAGTAATGGAAAGCTGACCAACACAGCTGGCTTGGCCCACTCTGAATAGAGCATGAGCAGCCAGAAGTGTCAACTCAGGAAAGGACACCATAGTCCACTGAGTTGTCCAAACCAGGCAATGGGGCATCCATCATCCTTCACTGCTTTTTCCCACCTTCCATATCTAATCCATCACCAAGACCCGTCAATTGGAATACCTGGCCTATCTCTGTCTTACCAGCTACCACTGCCAAGACAATCCTAGTTCCTGTCCCAGCCAGGATTGCTTCCCCTCTGGATTGCTGGAGCAGTCTCCTAACTGCCCTGCCCAGAATTCTCTCATGCCTGGTCAAATGTTCTCCTAGGAACTTGAAGATAAGCAAGAGATAAAAATCACAGTCAAGGTAGGCAGGGAGAAAGCACTTGTTACTAAGCACTGTTACTCTCCTCCAGTGCCTGGCTCAGAGGGAAGAAACAAATGCAGGGGCCATTGGTTCAGGAATGACAAAGATCTAATTTAAATATCCATAACCCCTTGCCCTTTCTCTATTCTCCATCCTCCATCCTGTTTACCCTTAAGTCTTTGTGCCTGCCCCTTCCTATTAAAGTCCAAACTCCTCACATTGCCTACAAAGGCTGCTCATGACATCATCCAAGTGTGTCACTTGCTACCTCCCTCATCACAGTCTGCACTCCAGTCACAGTGAAGTCCTTTTAGTTGAGGCCTGTTCTGACTGATTTTCTCAATCAGATCTCAGCCCTGAGGTTGTAAAAACAGCCCAATTGATGGCTAATATCTCCAGGGAGAGTTCCATTTTATATCTCCCTTCTCAGCCAGGATACTTAGGGGTTATGAATATTTTAGGTAAATTCCAGTTATTCAGGAAGTGATGATCTAATTGCATTATACAGATCACTTGTGTCCCCTCCTCTCTGACCTTCCTACTCTTAGTCTAACTGCTCTCTTGTTCTAAAATTATAACATACAAGTATATAAACAATGTACAAAGTGCTTTTTCCAATGAATTCTTCATTCACTCATTTAGTAACTGTCTTTTGAGCATCTCCTCTGTGCCTAGCACTGTGCAAGATCTCAGGATGATATCACACAAGCCACAAGGCAGCCTCAGCCCTTTCCCTCATGGAACCTATATTCTAGAGGAAGAGAGGCCTCAAGCAATGAATTACACAATGTGTTACATTATTAATCATTTGATGACAATTTTGTGCATGACTATGAAGAAGAACAGTCCAGTGCTAAGAGCATATCATTGGATAGTTGGGAGGAACAAGATGACCTCTGAGAAACTGGTGCATGAGCTGAGACTCGAAGACAAGCAAGGAAAAAAGAGGAAAAAAAGTTTTAAAAAACAGGCAGGGCAGGTAGGGAGAAAGCACCCAGGCAGAGGGAATGGTCCACAGAGCTCCACATGGCATTGTTTGAGAAGGCCAGTGTGGTTATGGCACAGATAAAGATGAGAGGATTGAAAAACAAATTCAGGGAGACAGGCAGGGCCAGGTCAGGTCAGTGCTTTTCCAAGTATTTATTTCCCAATATTTCATGGATGGATACTTTTATTAAATACCATAAAAACAAATTATTTGAAAATCGAAATTAAAAGTTTTACAAAATACAAGTCCCAGGGGGGTTTTTACCATTAATTTTATTTTATTTTTTTTTTACCATTAATTTTAAAAGACATAAGATTATTCTGCCAGTTACTATTTTTAAGTGCTTGATCTCTCTTTCTGTCCTTTCTGGCCCCTCAGACCAAACTTTGAGTAGCACAGTGGACAGAAAACTCTCAGAGGGCTCTAAGCAAGCATGCAGCTAATTCAGAGGTGTGTGTTGGTTTTGTTGTTGTTGTTGTTTTGTTTTGTTTTGTTTTGTTTTGTTTTTTATTTGTTTGTTTTTATGTGGATTGAACCCAGGGCCTCAAATGTGCTAAGCAAGCACTCTATCACTGAACCACAACCCCAGCCCCAGAGATATGTTTTTTAAAAATGATTCTGGATATTGTATGGAAAATAGGTTTGGGGTGGGAGGGACAATTTGGACTATCACAGGTGTGTTGGGGTTGACAAGAGATGATATACTTTAGAAAGAATGACAGTAATGTTTACAACAAACTATGAAACAGGCATCAACATCCAGTGATGAAGTTAAGGTCATCTCCAGAAGTAGAACTCACATTTCCAAAAATCTTGTAAATCCAGACTCTCGGAAGCTTTATTTAAACACAGTCTTCAGGGCCACCTTACTGGTGACCTTAAAACAAGATCGTTTTTGCCGCTTCTGTAAACAGCCTTTCTATGAGATATCCATGGCAGAACCGGCCTTATGATCCATCAGCCTTGCGGGCCTTCCAGAGAACACAGATGCCATTCTTCATGCAAATGCCTCCCAATGAATGAAACCCCAGAGGTAGACAGAGAATCTGCTTATAATGGGTTGTTCTTTTCACCGATTCCTTGTCTCTCTTAAACTGATGGATTTCTAAAGGGTCCTGATGACTTGGAAGAGACAATCGAGTTTCTGCAGCTGGGGAAAGGGAAGGGTTCAGGGAAGGCCAAGAGGCAGCTGAGTTCGGGAGAAGGGGCAGAGGCCCTTGCTTGTGACCTGCCTCCACACCTATCTGACAGACTCAGTGGCTACCATGCAGCCTCTCTGAGCCTCAGTTTCCTCATCTACAGGTGGGAGCAAATAATTTCTGCTCTGGCTCAATCACAGAACTGATGTAAAGATGTTTGTTTATTCAGCTTAACTCAAATAAACATTTCTGTGGCACAAGTGATATGCCAGGCTTTGAGCTGGATGCTGAGGTCACAGGCATGAGGAGATGACATGTAAATAGTAAAGGGCAACACTGCATGATCAACACAGTACACAGGTGCACAGGACAGCCCGGAAGAGGCGGTGCCCACACTGAGGACAAGGGACAGAGATCAGAGAAAGTTTCCTGGATGAGGCAGTGGCCAGTCTGCTTTTAAAACAGGGAAAGGAATTTTACTTTCCTTAGACAGACTTAAGATCATCATCCTAGGGAGAAGGAACAGCATGGTGCACTGGATACCACACGAAGCTTGCTGCTAAGAAAAAGTACGGGAACCAGGGCAAGGGAGCAAGGCAGGACAGGTACAGAGGAGTCACACAGTGCCCCTGGGAAACAAAGTCCAAGGATCGAGGCTGGTTGAGATTACACTCGAGTGTGAATCACTAGTGTTATTGTTCCAGCTGAAAGAGAATTAAAAAGTAGCTCTTTACATGTGACACTCCTTCAGAGACACCTCCAGAAACAAGGGGGTGAGATTCCAGGGGAGCTGGAAGTCCTAGGTACCCAAACAGGGACAAAAGACAATGATATCTGCCCACTGAGCATGATGGTGCACACCTGAAATCACAGCAGCTCAGGAGGCTGAGGCAGGAGGATCACGAGTTCAAAGCCAGCCTCAGCAACTTAGTGAGGCCCTAAGAAACTTAGGGAGACCATGTCTCAAAATAAAGTATAAAAAGAGATGGGGATGTTGATCAGTGTTTGAGCACCCCTGGGGATTGTATTTAAAAAAGAAAAAAGAAAAGACAATGATATCTGACTTTTTACTGTGACCTTCCTTGGACTGAGAGATCCAGGAAGCTCATTCATGAGAAGGTACAAAATTTGGGGTGTTAGGTGGAAAAGCACAACTTTCCTCTCAGATCTTCTGAGAGAATAGGAAAAAAAAAAAAACCTCTCCCTTTACCCCAACTTTAAAACATAGCCCAAAGGCCAATGTCTTTCCTTACTTGTTTCAAAAACAATAAATAAATGTTGCTTTCTAGGCAGATGAAAAAGAACAGAAGACTGTCATGTTTTCTCTGATAGAGTCAATACCACCTTAAAGAGATCCACCTAAAGTGAGCATGTGTGTGCACACATGTGAGTAAGTGTGCACGCGTGTGTACGCATGTGTGTGCATGTATGTGTGCACACATGCGCAGGTGGGAGAGAAAAGATCTCAGAGACCCTTCGACAGGTCTTGCCACCTCCAGGTAGGCTGCAGCAGACAGAGGTCTAGGACCCTGCCATCAGCTCTGTGCACCAACCGAGGCCTCTCTCCACCAAGGAAATCCTAAAGAGAAAACAGCTGTCCCAGAAAGCCAAACACACACTCTTAGGTCTGACCTGGAAAAGAACTCATAAAAACACCATTCCTTTTTTCTTAGCACTCTGTTGAACACAGCCAGTATAAAGTAGTTGAAACACAGAAGCTGGACCCATTGCCAAATATTCCCTAAAGAGCTCTGAAACCCAAGTCCCTGTTTTGGAAATTGCCCACATTGATAACAAGAGGTCCCAGAGGTTGGCGAGAGCGCAGAGCATGAACGAGGATGGGGGTGACTGACGTCACTTTGCAAAGCTGTTAAGAGCATTAATGAGTTCATGGGAGTCAAGGCCACTTTGATGGGAGACTCCAAGATTTATTCTAAGCCATAGAGGTCCTGCCCAACCTCCTTCCCTATCCTCACCAGACAGCAGCAGACGAAGTGGAGGAGACTGAGTACAGCCTGGGTGTTGGCATAGATCTCAGACTAAATGTGGCTGCACCACCCTCAAGATTCCTCAGCTCTCGTGTGCAGCAGAACCACCTGGAGAGCTTCTTATAATGCAGATTCCTGGGCCTCGTTCTCCCTGGCACCACATCCCACCCAGAGTTTCTGGTTCTGGGAAGCTGGTATGGGCCCAAGAATTTGTATCTGACCCCAACTTCCCAGTGAGACTGAGGCAGTGAGGACCACCTTTTCAGCAGCCCTGAGCAATCATGTAGCCCCTCTGTGACCTCGGCCAAATTACTTATCTTCCCTAGACCTGACTTCCTCATCTTTAAATGAGCAATACCCATCACCTGGGTATTGTTATTTTCATTTAAAACAACAAAGTTTTATATTTTAACAATATGTGTCTCTTGGACAATGCATGAGAGGACCTATTTTTCAGTGACTAGCATAAAAGAAGTATTTGATCAATGGAATCTAAGTTTTACTGGAAGAAAAGAAGTGCTAAGAAAGCCATGAACTCTCTCGATAGTAATACAAGTAGAAACCAGGGGCCTGCAGGCCTAAATAAAAGATCACATATATACACTTTCATTTATTAAAGTATTATCATATCTCTGCATTCCTGGAGGTTTATTTGGTCATAAGAAGGAAACAAAAGAATGTAGCTACAGGGGACATCCCTGCTGGCCTCTGGCTTCAGTGTCATTTAGTCATGGAACATTCATTAGGTGGAGGGAGCCACAGTTCTGTGCTGGGCACTTGGACCCAGCTAAATAGGCCCCCACTTCTGTCTCTGAGAAGAGCCTGGGAGTTAGCAAATCAATAAAATGCATTATTTTAAATACTGCATTTGAAACCAGCTGAAATTCCATGGAAGTGGAACTAAAAAGGATATTTATTCTGACTGCAAGAAAGCCAAAGGTTTGGAAAGCATCGCAAAGAACAAACGTGCCGTTTGTGGGGCTGGGATTGTGGCTCAGTGGTAAAACGCTCACTTAGCACACATGAGGCTCTGGGTTTGATCCTTCGCACCACATAAAAATAAAATAAAGGTTATTATGCCCACCTCCAAGTAAAAGAAAAATTTTTTTAAAAAATGGCACATTTGTGATGGACCTTGATACACAGAACAGGAAGACAGGACACCCGCACAGAAACAGGACAACAGGTGGCAAGCTTGGTAATGAGGTAGCACATGCTGTGCTGTACCCAGAGTCACGTATGCCTGCCCAGGGGTGGCCGAGGCTAGTTTAGATATTTGAAGGGCATGGTAGACTATGGTGAGAAATTCCTCATGAGGAAAATAAGGACACACTGCATAATTACAAAGAAAAGGGACATGCCATCTTTGAGTTTTGGAGAAGACACTGAAGCAACTTTGTACAAGGTGGACTGTGGTGCCAAGATCAGAAGTAGGGAAAAGTTTTGGTTTCCAAAAGGTTTGTCATCCCTTCCAGAAGGCACCTGACCCAAACGTCCCAGTGGGAGTGAGGCTTCCAAAAGGTTTGTGTCATCACAGTCTGTGTCATCATTTCTGTCTCAGAGTGATGACACAGGAAAAAGGATTAGGGGAAGAAATCGAAAGGCATTTCATAAGAATCACCCAACTAGTGCCGATGTGTTCTACCGCTTCGTCTAAGGTAAGGTGCACACAAGGAATTATTCCTCCAGGACCTGACTGAGCATGTGAACTTTAACAGACAGTTAGTTGTCCCCCAGAAGGTTTCACTGAAGTGGGTATAAAATAAAAGCAGCTTGTCTGATGATGTTTTCTAAAAGCTTAACATGGACATCCTCTTTGGAGTTGAGAATAGGGGCAGCCCCTGCAGTCCCTCTATCTATCAGGTGTCCCCGGGTGGAAGCTCAAGAGAGGGGCAGCCAAGCCAGCAATCTGGTGGCGAAGCCCTGGACATCCATACTCCCGTCCCCCTACCCCCAGTGCAGGAGTGCAAGGGCTTACTAGCAGCCAACTTGCCAGGGACCTGTATTTCTTCCCCAAGCAGCAGTTCCCTCTGTGGTCCAGCCCAGTTTCCTGTGGCCCACTCAGACTCACCTGACTCTCCAGCCTTGCTCTGAGTCTGGCCAGCCCCCCTGGGGTAGTGGGAGGACTACTAGAAACAAAGTAAGGAGATCCATGGGCAAGTCACTTCTCCTGGCCTGTGTCCTCATTGGTAAAATGGAGCCTGCTGCATCTACTCTACCTCAAATGTGTTATCATAAGGATTAAATACAACAAGGTGCATAAAAATGTTCCGTGAACTGCAAGTCAATATGTGGTGCCATCATTTCTACTTCCGATCCAGTCTCCTCCTTAAAACTGCCTGCTGGGTCTTATCCTCTTCCTGCCAGCGGCCAGCCCTTTGCTCCTTCAGGAGAGACTGTTCTGAGGCTGATCCCTGGGAAGCAGGGCTGAAATTCATCAGCCCACCTGTCCACCCATCTGTACTTCCAACCCATAGACATGTGTCCATCATTCTTCATGCACCAGACTTTGAGTGGCTGCTGCCATTCTCAGGCACAGTTCTGGACCTCAAGGGGCTCACAAGTAAGCCTCAGTCTAAAGTTGGATGACCAGCTACTCTGTGCCTATGCAAGACATCAGAAAAGGTTGAGGGTGATGAAAAAGCAAATATAAGATTTCTCTGAAATCTTAGAAGCAAAGAAGGGAACAAAATGGGAAAGAGGAACAGCAACTTTCAGGGTGTTGCTCCAAACTGCCTGAGTTGCCAGTGTTTGGTCCCTCTGTTCCAGAGCTGAACCCACACCTGGAAGAGAGTGAGGACCCTAGGAAGACCATCTTGGGCTGCAATGATGTGTCAGAAACCAACTCCACACAGCTCCCTCATTTACTGCGTGACCATGGGCAAATTATGTGACTTCTTTGTGCCTTCATATCTTCATCTATAAAATGGGTAGATAATAATTAAGTCGAGATCATACCTATTTTAAAGTACTGTGAAAATTAAACTCAGTTGACATTTGTAACATGCTTAAAATGGTGCCTAGCACTTTATAATCATTCGTACTATTATAATGTTTATTCTGATTATTATTACTACTATTGTTGTTACTAATTTTAAGCAATCTTGAAATGGAAGATGTGGTGGACATCCCTTGGGTAGCAGGAAAACAATGCCACTCAAGTTCACGGTCACCTCCATTGCTCAAACCTAGCATAGGCCTCAGATGACGAGAGCCCTGGCAGAGGAGGCTGCTCCCAGCCCATCAGAAACCAGCAAGGGCTCTCTTCTTTCTGCTCTCTAAATTTGCATGGCCACATTATGTCTTTGGGAGCAAAACCAAACATCCTCATTACAACCTGACAAAGCATCCAAAAGAGATAAGCAGAGACCCTCCCTCAAAGGAACTGTCCTGCTGCCCAGGACATGGGTACAGCAGGCTACATGCTACCTATCCCCTATACCTGCTCCTCCAGCAAGCCAGAGACACAAATTCAAAAACACCAAGCCATTCTGTGGAGTTTCCCAGCAGCAGATGAATGGAGCAGGGCCTCAGTGTGAGGCCTCTTGAGGCCTCACAAGGCCCAGAGCCCAGGCAAGTCTCTGCTCTATGAAGGACACTGACTTGGACTCAGGGTAACTAGATCTGAATTTGGGCTCTGCCTCCTATCTGCCGGGGGAACATGGGCAAGTTAGCTAACATCTTAGAGTCTATGTACTCTCTATATAGTGAGACTAATAAAATCTGCTTCCCATAATTAAGTCGAGATCAAACACATCATAGACATTCAAAGCTGTGAGATGAAACAGTCTATATTGGATCTGATAGTAATATTGGTCCCTGACTATTAACCTGAATCTTCAAAACAAGAATGCCTGATAATGACTCATTCACCAATACATTTTCCATGAGAGCAGGGCCCCTGCACATTGCATAACCTGGAGACAGTCAAAGTGCAGAGGGACAAGGGAAAGGGCATGCCCCTGGAGAATTCTCAGTTAACAAGCTGTATGCGTGCCCAGCAAAATCTGTGCCAGCCAAGGGAATTCAAGACTTTGGGGTCCCTGAGGAACCATCATGTTAAAAAAAAATAATAATAACCAAGGCAATGGAAGTGTCTCAATTTGGGGACTGGCTCACACGTGGAAGATCCAGGAAATCCAACAGGCCATAGCAGCCAGTTTCTTGAAGTTTTGGACAAGCTTGCAGCCTTCTATGATTGTTTTATGCACCCCACCTATTTTTTACTTAAGAGTATCAAACCCTCAAAGAATCCTTTAAAAGGCTCAGCTCCTTCCAGGACTGTGGACCCAAGTCACCAACTCTCTTGGCCTCAGTCCTCTCACCTATGAACTGGAAACAACAGAACTGACTTGCAACATGTATGAGGACTGAGAGGAAATGTCCTTGGTGTGCTCGGCACAGGGCAGATGGGGGTCCTTAGTAATTCTCCCCGCCCCATCTCATGTCATGGTTTGGACTCCAGTGGATGGCTGTACATGGTAGAAAGTCAGCAAAGGGTTATCAAATGGAAAAAGGCATTTTTACAGTCCTGTATTTGAAGCATTTCATACGGTGTGTGTTTCCCAACTCCCCAGACCCCAGAGATGGTGTCTCTTGCTTGCCCGTATCCTGAACAGGGAAAGAGAGCAGCCCAAGGCTGGTGAGGAGCACCACTGAGACCCCCTCTTCTTCCTAATCCTTGTTCCTCCACCAGCACTTCATTCATGGCATGACTGGACAAGTTCCCTAAAGGCACAGGACACACACACACCCTGTGCTCAGGGGTCATGCAAGCCTCTGTTGTTGGAAGGACTTGGAGTCAGAGCAAGTGGGTTAACCTTGGGCTGTGCCTCCTTCCAGCTGGGGGACCCTGAGCAAGTTCCTAAACCTTTCAGATCCTCTGTGGTACACTGGGAATGGGAAGATAACCTTCGGACCCAAATCCAGACTTAAGTTCTCATGGTTTTCTCACTACCCTGGACTGAAATTTTAAATTTTAAACAAAACAAAAACACTTCTTTTAAGGAAAGATTTCATTTGTTCTCCTCGTCTTCTCCCAGGGAAATTTCTCAAGCAAACATCATCACCTCTCTACCCCATGATACTAATCCAGCAGCCCAGGTGGACCCAGTTAATCCAGAGAAAGGGAACATTGTCCACAGAGGCCACCTATCACCCATCATCTCCTCCTGCCTCCAAGCAGCGATGGGTCCATTTGCTATGCACCCTCCCTTCCCAACAACTCCAGTTACACGAATCTGTCAAGGGTCACTAGATCCACTCGTAACATAAACCCAAGGCATATCCTTTCTTTCACCCAGCTATGGACAGGAGGTCAGAAATTCATCCCATCTCAACTGGAGGATGGGGCAACTTCCCAAGAGGTGTTATGAGGCTCTGAGGTTTAGGCCAAACCAGTCTCCAGAGGGCTGGAGACTTTCCTGTTTCCCAGCGACTGATGAGTGTCCTCTGGACAGAGGAGACTTCAGTGTTGAGGGCTTAGGTATCGAGTCCCGACCCAAGGCAGGAAGTCCGTGAAAATAAGGGTTAAGCCTAGGAAACGAAGCAACTCTGGGAAGAGCAGTAGCTGAATCAACTCCTACCAGAGCAAATGAACAAATTAGTCAACTCACTAGCCGTATGACCTTGGAAAAGTTATTCAACCTTTTTAGACCCCAGATTTTCCACCTGCAAAATGACTAGATTATCTCTTCTTTTCAGGACCCTATGAGTATTGTGAGACAATACACACGTAAAAACATCCAGTCCAGAGAAGGCGCCCGTGAAACATGAGTCCAATTTTCCTTCAAATATGATTGACCCCAATTCTTTGTTTGGTGAGCACAGTGGTCAGTCCATGGAGGGCAGCCTTTCTGTGGTTTTCTCTGTGGAGAGATTTCATCTACCTCATCCTTTGGGGATTGAGAGAAGTCAGAAAGTCCCCAAAACTGATTTGTGAGTTCACTGTTGGCCTCTTGGATCAGAGGCTGGGGATTAAGTTTACATTTATTTTTACATTGATCCTGCCCATAGATATCTATCAATATTATAGCTAGAATAATGGGAATCAAAAAATCTTGACAGACATTTTGGTGGGTTAAAGTCATTTTGAAATCATTTATTTCCTTAACATTAGTTCAATATCATGATTTGTAGATTCTTCTTTTAATATGCCACCAGTTTTAAAGTATTATCCTTAGAGGGGAAAAAATATATCTGAACACTATTAAACTAAATAATCCTGAGACCTTCATTCTAGAAACCAAAACACTTATCAATATTTTGTGCTGACCCCAAGATGGATAACTCAACCTTATGACTGTTCTAGGATTTCTAAATGTGACAACCACTGGTTGGTAAGAAAACAGCTGCCAAAGACCAGATAAGAAAGTGGAAATTCACCTAATTCTCCTAATCTGGGTGGAAATATTTTAAAATTTTTTTAAATCTAATTTTGCATCATACATGGGAGATGAAAAGGTGGCCCACGATTCCCTGTGTACTCAAATATGAGAAAGAAGAACAAAGCCACCAACGAGGAAAGAGGCTGACCTTTCAGCTCCATGGTGCCCAGTGGACCAGCAAGCAATGTACTGGGCTCTTCCCTCCCTCTGCCCACTTTTGCTGCTGTGGTTACTATACTTCTATGATACTTGGGAAGTGAGATGTCCAGAAATGACTCTTTGCACTTCCTACCAACCTATTGGGATGGGAGGTTGGAATAAGGTTTAAATTGATTTTTAGAAAATTCATTAAACTGATACAGTAGGGTGTGGTGGCCCATGGCTGTAATCCCAGTGGCTTGGAAGGCTGAGGCAAGAAGATCTAAAGTTCAAGGTCAGCCTCAGCAATTTAGCAAGGCCCTAAGCAATTTAGCAAAACCCTATCTCAAAATAAAAAAATAAAAAGGGCTGAAGATGTGGTTCAGTGGTTCAATCCCTTGTGTCAAAAAGAAAGCTAATATGTCTTACACAACTAGGTGTGTGGCCTAAAATGTCCTTACTCCCTCTTTTTAGTCCTTAGTCATAGTTTCATTCAAGACTATACAGAATTATGATTCTTGGTTTGAGCACCACTGAATCCTAACTAGGAATTTAAATGTCAAATGTGATTGATTGCCTGCCAGGGTACAGTACCTCCTTTCAATCAGGCAAGACGGAAGGGTATGAATCCCCAGGAAATTTCCTTAACACACACCTGTTCATCACCATCACCCCAAAACTCCTGGAAATCCAGGACCCTAGGAGCATAATATTGTATTTTAACTTTGGGGAAATAATTTCAAACTTACAAAAAGTTGCAAAACTAAAAAGAGTATGAGGAATAACCATACAGACTTTACCCAGATTCACCTACTATGATCATTTTACCCCATCTGCT
Organism: Marmota monax; assembly: GCF_021218885.2. NCBI lineage: Eukaryota > Metazoa > Chordata > Mammalia > Rodentia > Sciuridae > Marmota > Marmota monax. The sequence continues at coordinate 4,760,011 of NW_026694821.1, forward strand.
TCTGCCTCACCTCTTTCCCTCATCACGCCTCTCCCCCACTCTTCCTTTCTTCCTGAATATATATTTATATATTCCTTTTTTTTTCTGAACCATTTTAGGGTAAGTTACATACATGTGGCATTTTACCCCTAAATACCTAAGGCTATATTCCTAAGAAAAGAGATAACCACGGTGCAACTGTCGATTTCATAAATTTATAACAATACAGTACGTTTTTTTTAAAAAATGCTTAGTTGAAGATGGACACAATGCTTTTATTTGATTTATTTATTTTTATGTGGTGCTGAGAATGGAACCCAGTGTTCCATACGTGCAAGGCAAGCGCTCTACCACTGAGCTACAGCCCAAGCCCCAATACAGTACTTTTACCTAACTTACTGTCCCCATCCCAGCTTTGCCAGGTGACCTGGTACTATCCTTCATAGCATTTCCCCCCCAGACAGGATCAAGTCTGGGGTCAGGTACTGCATTCATCCCCAGGCAGGCCCCTTAATGCCCTGTTTCATCTGTAACATTTCCAACAGTATTTCTTTGTCTTTTATGATATTAACATTTACATATATGTGTGTATTGGGGGCAGGGGTGTGTGTGTGTGTGTGTGTGTGTGTGTGTGTGTGTGAGATTCCCATTTTGAGTGTGTCTGGTACATCCTTGTGATTAGATTTGGGTTTTCTATCCTCAGCCAGAACTCTGCATAGATAATGCTGTTTCTTTCTCAGGGTCTCATATCCGGAGGCACACAATGTCCATTTGTCCCTCATAAATGATTTTCATTTTAATCACCTGATCAAAGTATTGTCAAGATTTTTTCCTCAATATCCCTACTGTTTTATTTTCTGCCTTGCAAGACAATTCCGGGCCATGCAAACATTCTACTCTTCAACAAAATCTCACCCAACTCCTAGATTTATTATCCATTGATCATTCTTACATGTTGGTTGTGAGATTATTATAAAAGTTCCGACCCAAGCAATTAAAATCTACTAGGTAGAGAACTCCTAAATATTGGAAAGCATTAAGGATTTAAAATATAAGAATCAATATTGGTAAGATTACTAATACTTATCAAAGAAGGAAGAAAGCCAACATTTATACATTACCCCTAATGACCTTTCATAACCACATGTGCAGTAGTTTTTTTTCTTTAATTGACTTTTACAGATTAACTCACTGAGGCTCTAAGGGCTTTGCTAACATGTCTGGAGTCACACAGCTATTAAGTGACTATACTAAGATATGAACCTAATCCCACCTGACTCAAAAACCCATGTCTTTTACACTCTCTACTTTCATGGCTAGCATCTGATTCCACCCAAATAGTTCCAAGCTGTTAGGTCTACACATCACAGCAAGGATCTACTGGAATGGGAAACCTCAAGTAAGAATACCTCATGCCACCCTGGATTTTGCTTGCGTGCAGCCCTGTGCAATGCTCAAGGGACAACTGGACAAGGCCACCAGCAATTCTCCAAATGGACCCACAAGACTCAGTGCCTACATTGACCCTTTTCCTTAGAGTTGATGAACCAGAGTGTTACGTGCCCCCACATTCCCTGAGCCTATGACAGAGCCAGAAAACAACCAGGCATATGGCACTAGCAAAGGCTCTGCTGAAAATTCTTCTGCATGTCTCCCTTCCTTTTCAAAAATGCCCAACAGATGATTTTTTGTTCCCCCAGTTTCACAGTACAATGTCCCCCATTGTTCTTTAAACTATTACATTTCCCTTTAAAATCTGGGATGACTTTGCCAAGAAGCAAGGGCAATAGCCCAGTTTGTGATGGAACTCACTCAGATACATAAAATTAATAGCAGTGATGGATTTAAGTAGTTAACAACAAAAAAGGCAGACCATTTCAGAAGGGGCAAGATTGACAAGAAAGAAGTGAAAGAAAAGAGAATTCATTCCACTAGCACCTATGCTGTCTCACTACCCTTTCATCCAGTTCATTACAATGCTACAGATGTTAGCTGCCAGTAAGACAGGCACATTTTGAGGCAATTTCCTACATTAATGCACCTTCAAAGTATCTTCTCTTTTGTTTTTGAAGACATGAAGAACCAGTCATGATTTTCAAGATCCTGATGCCATTCTTAAGATTTTCTTTTAGGTTCCTAGGAAAAAAAAAAAACTGGCTCATTATAATATTGAACTGAGCATGTCTAGAAGCCATTTTAAAACTTTTACCATGTGGTTCTATGACCTTGAGCTGAGTATGCCCAGGAATGTATCCGCCATATTTTCTTCTTGGACTATGACCCTGAGATGCTCAAGAATGTGCCTGACCCTAAAGTGAATATGTACAGGCTCCCAGAATAAAATCCCCATGCGTCCTTTGTTCCAAGGGAGAGCATCACTTTGCAGATAACTCTGCTGCTCTCTGAACTCACTGCCAGTAATAAATCCTTATTCTTTTATTTTCTAGTCATGCTCATTGGCTTCAACTCCCCTAAAAGAGATCCCTTTGCATTCAGGCACATAACATTAATAAACAACTCTGGACAGTGCACACTCAATCTTTCTCAATTGATGAGGTGTGAGTGAAGCTGGTTCTAGCCTTCAGCTCCTGAGGTAGCCTCCTGATTTAAACCTGGCCACTCAGTGCATCAGCAGTCCTCCAGCCATGGAGATTGGTTCAGGGATAAACTCATGATCCAATCCAGGCCAATAAGACTCTGTCACAGGACTTTATGTTGGAATAACAGAAGACAAGACTGTTCTTTTTCTTTTAAAGACAAAGTAACAGACACCACCACACAGACAAGGTTTCCCTGAGAGTGAGGCCCACACAAGTCAAAGTAGAGCCAAAACATTGGAAGAGAGAGAGACAGAAACAGAGGACAAGTATAAGGACAAAATTTGACCCACTGAATCCAACTATGGCTAAAGCTAGGCTGCCCCAAGGTGGGTTTTGGGTTTTGTTTTTTTGTTTTGTTTTGTTTTTTCTGTTTTGTGACTGACAAAGTTGGGGTTTTCACTGAAATGAACCTTGTTGAATCTTTATCACTTACAACCAAATGTATTCTGACCAACAATGAAAGATATATATTCAAATAACTTTAAAATAGATCAGATTGGTAGCTGTTGGAAATGAACACAGGATGTGTGTTCACAGGAGAAAGACTTCATTCCAATGGAGCAATCAGAGAAGCCTGCATCAAAGAGATAGTAAGTGTGCAAGCTCCTAATCAATGTGTAGGAATATCTGTAATATTAGGGAAAGGCTACTTTAGACAGAATGGCCAGGGCAGGGCTCTCTCTCGGGTTACAGCATTTCAGTGGAAGCCTGAACTACAAGCTGAGCCATGATGAGATGAACATTCTAGGCAAAGGGAAGTGCAAAGCCCCAGAGGTACAAGTAAACACCAATGGATGGGATTAAATGGACCAGGATTTCCCACTGTGTGGAGCCTGCAGATAAAGTAGGGGAGGGAGCTGGGGAAGCAGGAAGGGCCATGGGACCACAACGCAAGGACCTGACCCCAGTGAAAAGAGAAAGTGCTCTAGATCACTGTGTAGGAAGAAGGTCTGGCAAGGCCATCCTGAAGCGGAGATCAGCCTGATAATCATCCAAAGGCTCCTGTATCCTAGGAACCTCCCCGCTGCCAACCGCTAGAAGAAGCCCTGGGAGGCGTGGCCTCCGATCAAATGCCTCCCCCAGCTGGGGGTCAATTAAACTCTCTGTAGTTGGAGATCGCTTGCTCCAGGAGGGCAGAAAAGATGAGGTCAGAAAGGAATTCCCAGGCCAGCTCAAAGGCCAGGTTAGGGCAAAGTGTATTTAGTTTGGGTATGCCCAGGATGGGGCTATCTAAGGGACACTTGGGTGGAGCTGTCCAGGGGTCAGGCAAGCAGGGAGTGACTCTGGAGTTTCAAAAGAGATCTCCAGGAATTGCTGGTGCACAGGTGGCAGCAAACCCACAGAATGAATGGAAGCCTGTGGGGTGAAAAGAGAGGGTGGGCTGAGGTCCAAACCTGGGGTACCTCCATGAAAGGTCTTGGTGGAGAAAAGAGAGTCAGGCAGAAGAGAAGGAAGGAAACAGAATTCAGCAAGCTTCAGGGTCACAGACGGCTCTGGAAGAAGGTGCAGTTAAACGGGCCTTTTCCCCTGGAGAGATTGGTAGGAAATTAATCTCACCCATTCTCACACAACCTCCAGCATCCCAGAGCATAACTCCCAAACAATCAAAGTGAAGTCTCTTCTGACACCCCTGGCAATCCTGGGAAGGGATATAATATGCAATGGAGGAAACCCCATAAATCATCTCTTTTTCTCCTAGTCGCTTCTGTATTTCTCTACCCAGCAGAGCCCATGCCCAGCTCTGCCTCAAGCAGCAATTTCTAGAGTGCTTAGGCACTTTACAAGCATCATCTTTAAAATCACTACAACACTCCTAGGCATTAGGGATCATTCTCCCCATATTACAGAGGTGGAAAGAGTAAAGGAGAAAGGCTGGCAGTGCTACCAGGTCAGGCCACCAAGTGCATGGGGTGGAGGGGATTTTCAGATTCCTCAGGGCGTTGCTACCCAGTCAAGTGGGTCACACCAGTCTGGCATGACAGCTGTGGAATTCCATTTCTAGAACCAGGACTGAGGTACAGGATAACTTCTGATGTCAGGAAGCTAAGTTCAGTTCAATCTGGAAGTTTCCGAATGGTTCACCACTTCATCTTCCAAAGGGTTTTGTTAAGCCTTGATTAGCGTGGCCTGGCAACTTCAGGGGCAGGACTGGGGGTGGGGAATGGGTTTTTGAGCCAGGCCAGGGTTTAAATGCTGGCCCCAATACTTACTGACCCCTTTCCCATGGCAATCACCAGTCTCTCCAGCCTCAGTTACTTTACTAGAAGTGGAACTTATGATACCTCTTCCTAGAATAATAGGAGAATTGAAAAACACATCTGAAGCACAGCATATAAGACACAAGAAATGGCACAGTAAAAAATGTGGGGCTCTATATTTATTTCTACCGTGCTTTGTTCCAAAAGAGATTCAAGGCAGCTGGTGAACAATAAATATTTGTTGACTAGATACTGTAAAATAAAGGATGAACTTGATCTGCCACAGAGAGGCTCAAAGAGAAAATGAGGGGAAATTGCCTACAGTGAAATTCATTAGGTTGTTTTTAAAAATCAATGATTTGAGCTTCAGCCTTTCATGGAGAGGAGGGGAAACGAGTTTAGTTTGTAAATGCAGTTAGAATAATGAGTATCATTCCGAATACCATGCAGCTTTTCTGTAATTAATAGCATTGAACTACACATTGCCATATGCCTCTCTTCCCCCACCCATTCCCAACACATGCATATGAAAGAATTCCTAAAAGCTGGATGGAGAAGAGGCAAGAGACCTAAGGGACCAGCAAACACACCCAATAAGAAGATATTAGTAGATATTCTGATGTAGAGAGAAACTCTCGCCTCTCATGAATTCTTTCCCTGGAACCTGAGAGCAGTAGGAAGCTATAAAAGAGCGGGTCACCAGAGCTTGCTGTGTTTGTGTTGTCACAACAGCAGTGGCAGTAGCAGTACACAGAGACCTCCTTAAGGATGTCCTCTAAATGTTCCTCACAGTGTTGTTTATAGTGAAAACACTAGAAACGACCTAAAATGCGCAACAGGGTCGACTGCCTTCAACCAGCCCTTCTCCCACGTCATTGTGACAGGAGCCACCTGAGGAGGGGGTTCCACTGCAGTCAAAACCAGTGCAGCTGGGGGTCGGAGTCTCCATTTCTGACCAACTTGCCATGAGGACAGTGCCCACAGGGACCCTCTGAGGAGCAAAACCTCAGTTAAAATAAGCTCTAATAAGTTAATGTTGAAACAATGTGCACCTTTTAAAAATGAGGATGAGGATATTTTACACACAGAGAGAGAGAAGGGAATTTAGGATGTGATTATGTGGTAAAAACAGGATATCTGTAACAGAGGGGAAACCTAAAGAAACCTTCCGGCTTCATTTGCTGTTACTTAACTAAAAACCATTAATTTTGGAGGTCACACAGCCAAACAGCAAGTTATCAGCCTTCCACTAGCTTTTCTGTAGATGACGCCTCTGAGAGAAGCCACCTAATGGGTTAATATTGTTCCCCAGCAAATGTTGTTTTTGTTCTCTTCTCATTATGTATCTTAAACTTCAAGGTTAAATATTCCTGGAGAAAAAAGGGAGAGGGGTATATTCTAATCAGTAACTTTTCTTTAGAGTTACAGAACCCAGAACATGAAGTGATCTTCAGATAACAGTCACATGTACGTCAGAAAAGCAGAGGACCACAATTTATGACCCCTGCCCCCACCAGAGACTCAAAAGCTACTTCCCCAAACACCTATACAAGCCTTGCTCCTGTGACCCCTAAGCAAGATGACTTTTTTTTTCAGGACATGATTCTCCATCTTCCAACTTGCCAAATAGTTACCAATAAGCAATAAGCTTTTTTTCCCCAGTCAATGTGTCTCTCCAGTTATTAGCATCATCCAGCAGCATCAGAACTAGACCTTTTGTGGCCACATATCCAAAAGGATTAACAAGAAAATACAAAATAATATATATAATCCTTTTATGTGCAAACAGCTGGCATGTAAAATATATATATATATATACACACACACACACACATAGGTATTTCAAAATCTGATAGTATTCACCCCTAGATAATGGAATGTAGAGTGGCTTTAATTTATTTCTCTCTTAGTGCAACTGTGTTTTCTAATTTTTTTTCCAATAAGTAAGTTGCATGTGTGTAATATAAAAGAAAAAAATCTGCAAGAAACTATGAGGCCCAGGAAAATGTGTTCTCTCTGGATTATACAGTCAAGAAAGTAAAGAGATAAAATGACCACTTGGGACATCAAGCTCATTTCAATGTGACCACTCCATCCATCAAGGCACCCCAACACATTTTAGAGAAGACATTAATTTCCAGTGGCTTGATGTGAGAAAAGGACTTTATGCATGCCAAGTTGAAAGCCTATATGTCAAGGGCTGGTCAGGAAACACAATGTCACCTGGCCTGGAGACCTAAGATACTCGGTACATATTTTTGTGCTAAACTCAATACACATTCTTTACTTTAATTAATTTGGGCAAAGTTATAATGCTATGTTATTCTAGAAGAGACAAACACTAAGAGATATCACTTTTTAAAGAAAAATGTATGGGAGAAAAAGTTTAAAAATAAGAGCATTGTATTTAGGGAGAGGATCATTTCTGAACTAGGAATGATACTGTGAAGTGGGAAGTTTTCAGCAGACGGAAATCAATTACATTGGAAGAAGACACAGTGCCACATTGATTAATTGAAATTAAATAAAATACATGTGGAAACACAGGAAGCGGACAGTTCCAGAAGAACTTATTGACCGGCAAATATACAAACTTGACACCTCCACAGGTTTTGCATGGACCCTACCAACTTTAACACTAGGGCCTCCACCTTCTGATACTGTTAAATAGGGAGAAATGTTTGAAAAAGAAATGAACACATCAGTCATGGGACTGGAGACTAACAGGAAGGGGCAACAGCCACGGGGCCAGGAGTGAACCAAGATGAGGCATAGCTAGCATGCTGAGGACTAATCAGTAGGTGTCCTCGCCACCCTAATTGACTGACCTGTGCTAGGGATGCAGTTGGACTAAAAATGATTAAATCCTCATATAGCCAAAGCAAACACTCCAACCATCCCAGCAGACCAAAAAATAGTAATACACACACACACACAAACACACACATACACACACACACACACACACACTCCATAAGGGAATTTCAGAAAAGATGTTAATCCACCCTGAACCAATGTAAGTGTAATTCTCCCATTTAAGTAAATTCTGAAAACTCTAAACCCTTTTTATGCACAAATCAATAGATTCTCAAAGCCAAAGTTCATTGCCTACAATGAAGTTTATTATGCAATCACAACCCTGATTTTCAACCAGTAAAATACTCACTTAGGTTACACGTATCACTCTTGGTTATGTAACCCATGGCCAGTACTCTCTTCAAAGACTCAAAGATAGAACCCGATTAGGTCTACATGCAACGGACCCATTCTGATGGAATGACTTACGATCCTTTGAAGTCAATAATGCTAGTCTCCTACTAAGCTAGGAGCATGCACTTGAATCAGTTCTAGCCAGTGAGGTTTAGAGAATAACTGCAGAGTCAGCCATTTCACCAACACTAAGTGATAAGCTGGAGAACAAAAGCTGAGAACTGTAGGGTTATTTTTATTGGGCTACATGTTAAATGTGATAAGGTAAAGGAATACATTGGACAAAGGAGACAGACAGATGCTACAATGTTGACAAGTCCATATTAAGCATCTACTCCATGCTTAGTTAACCCTGTGACATTGGGTATGAAATAACTAATCAGTAACTGCTATAGCACTGACTCTGAGGAGGAAATGGAAGGGGGGTGTTTTGGATCATGGGAGAAGTGCTGTAGAGGAAACAATCGAGACATCTTGTTCCATTTGGACATAGCCAGGAAGTGACTCTTCCAGCACAATATTCAGATATTAGTTGCAAAAAGAACAGTAGTCACAGCCAAGCAATGAAAGACACTGGACAAAGTGCCCAGTCAGGAGTGGACAGAATGCAGCCTCTCATAGTCAGTCCCATTAGCCCAGGAATAGCAGCCAGCAATTTGCAAAGGATATCAGGGGAAAGCAAAACTGTTTATAAAAATTAATTGATAAACTCTTGGTCCTGCACTTTGAGCAAACGTATAAACATACGCCAAGAATTTCCTGCAATTACAATATTTTTGAAATGAAAACATGGCAGGATTAAACGAAAGGTCATCCCACAGCCATTTCCTCAGCTGCAGTGGACATAGGTTAACACTGTAAGGAGAACTGGAACTGCACTGCAGAACCCACTAGATTTCCTTTGTGGTTCCTTGCATGTGTGTGTTAGTAAGGCAGCAGTCATTCAGGGCACAGGCAGCAGGACAGCTGAGCCTGGTGATTGTCAGAGTAGGAGCTCCCCCAGAACCAAAGGGTACACTTGGACTTGGGCCTTCCAAGATTTGCACACCAATTTTTGGGGGGACTTGCAGTTATGTAGAAGTCCCCTCTTTTTCCACAGGTTTGCTTTCTGCAATTTTTGTTATTCATGGTCAATCATGGTCATAAAATATTAAATGGAAAATTCCAGAAGTAAATTATTCATAAGTTTTAAACTACATGCCATTCTGAGTATCATGATGAAATCCCACACTGTTCCTCTCGGTCTGCTCGGGATGTGAATCATCCCTTTATCCAGCACAGCCCTGCTATATATACACCACCTGCCCATTAGTCAGGTAGACTCAGGTGGGATTGCAATGCTTATAGTCAGGTAATATTATGTTACTTAATAATGAATTCAAAGTGGAAGAATAGTGATGCTGGCAATTTTATTACAAGTATATTGTTATAACTGTTCTATTGCATTATTGTTGTTAATCTCTTACTCTGCCTAATTTACAAATTAAACTTTATCATAGGTATATAGAGAAATAACATATTATGGGGTTCAGTACTATGTGCTTTTCAGACATCCGCTGGAGTCATGAAACATATCTCCATGGATAAGAGAGGCTATATTAGCTGGGTCTACAGTCAGCACAAAGCCAATCCATTCGTTAACAAACCAGCTGTGTCAATACCATAATTGTGGTATCACCTAGTTCAGAAAAATCAAACATACAAGTGTCTCAAACCTAAAAACATTGATCCCTAGTGTCCCCACCTAACTCCTACAGCTGCCTCACTTCCAGAGATCTCAGAGCAACATATGAATGCCATTCTTATTACAGATGGGACAGAGGATCGCATAGTGACAAATGTTCACCAAAGCACAGTGGGGAAGTTTGGGGTACAGTTTATTCTCGGGAAACTTCTAGAACCAGAAAGAGTCTTAGAAACATAGATCGCAATGCCTCAAACATTTTTAGCAGTAAAACATTTTATTCAAATGAGGTTTTACACCGAACTCTAATGGACATATTAGCATAGCATTTCTTTTTAAAGTGGAAACTTACATTTATTACAAAGTGAGCTCAATTAGATGTCATTTTATTGAACATGTAAATTTCATATCAGGGGGAAAGAAGATGTTGTGTTCTAGATCACACCAGCTTCCACTGTATCTCTCTGTCATGTTTCTGGTTACAGAAGATTGAAAACGTTCTGATGTGCACTTACAAATAAGGAGGAACTTGTAAATAGGGATGAACTTTGCTACTCACCTTGCAGTCTCAGGAGATTTTCCAAATAAACTGAAATAAACAGAGACTTTATTTCAAGAACTACTAGAAAAAATAGCTCATCTTGCAACATAAATCAACATATAAACCATTGCTGATGTGTTAAAGAAAATCAGCATATTCTGTAAAACAAGTGAGCACACAATGGTGTTTAAAATTTTGAAAATATGCTTGTCACCTGATGTTTGAACCAATGGTGTACCCCCTTCCGAAGACACCTCTTCATGGTCCTACGATTCTGCAGAACCTGTTAAAAAATGTCTTATCAAATTAAATTCCTTCTTCTTACAGATGAAGAATTTAGGCCCAGATTGGGGAGATTATTGATCAAAGTCACACTATTAGAAATGCATATCTAGGATTAAAACCCAGAACTTTTTACCCTAAGTCCGAGACTGCTTCCACTAAGCAGTCTGCTGTGTTAAGAAGTTTCTCCCTTCTGTATAGGTTTTCTTCCTACAGCTAGCAAAGAATGTAGGCTGACACATTTTATCAGACAATGCCTGAACACTGGTGACATATATTTCCAAGTTTAAAATGAGGAAAAGAAAAGAACTTTGAATATAAACTCCTTGTAGGATTCACATGCCCAACCCCCACTGATGTCTGTGGACCTGGTGAGCCAAAACAAGCTCCTGCAAGTTCCTATAGTGCATCATCTGCACAGTCATTCATGCTAGTGGCCTCTCTACCTATTTCCTCAATAAATCTTACTGAACAAGTAACAGGCCAGTTGTGTTGCAAAAAAAAAAAAAAAAAAAAAAAAAAAACATTTCCCCTTTGTTCTCACATTACACTCAGCCCTGAAGACTTCGGTGACCTCAAGCCATTCTGCAGCAGCAGACACCAGCTAGGTATCCTCTAATCCAATTCAGTTCTTACACTGTCTACCTGGAGAAAGTGTCAGATCCCACAGATTGAGCGCTCTATCCCCAAGACTGCCCCAACCTCCATTCGACTTAATGTGACAACTGCAAGCCCAGGTCCTTTCACCTGTTCCTCACCAAGCACCTGTAAATCAGGTTTCCCACAACTTCCTCCTCGAATTCAGTTAATTTGCTCAAGGAGCTCACAGGATTCAGGAAACACTCACTTCTGTTTACCAGTTTATTATAGAAGATATTACAAAGGAGGAATGATAAAGAGCTATATGGTTCCTAACCCCTTCCCCAAGGCAGGCCATAGATAGTAGGATTTTTCTTCCCCAGGGAAATTCTTGGGCAAGTCTTGTGGGTCACAGAAACTCTAGACCCACTATAGAGCACACTGTGCTCTCCAGGCATACCACCCCTCTGGAACCTCCTCATGCTATTACCTAGAAGCTCTATGAAGCTTGTCCTTCAGGGGTTTATGGAAACTTCAGTTCAAATATAATGCTAATAGACTAGGTGAGGAAGCCAGCAAGGACTGTCCATTTAGACCCTTCTTGGCCACTCTGTGTAGCTGTCATCCCTCCAGGGTTGAGCAGGATCCCTTCTGAAATGGTGGTATTATGATCTGCCACCAAACAAGCAGGTCAGAGAATTTCTTCATGGCCATCTCTAAGCCAGAAAGGTAGGCAGAGAGTATAAACCTTGGGGAGGAAGATATGAGCCAGGAATCATGGATGAAAACCAAAATATGTAACCATGATATCACACCACAGACCCAAAAACAAGTTTTAAGGAAGAGTCTAGCATCAAACAAAGAAATACCAACATCAGGAAAATAGCTCAAACCCTTTTCTGTATCCAGCATCTAGCTTAAGACTTCACTACCTGCAAATTGACAGAAACACTGAGGAAAACAAAAACCAATAAAACCTTAAGTCTTTCTGGTCTTCCCTGCAAACAGGTTGTAGGGGCAAAAGAACAATGAAATTAAGTGAATATGTAGAGTTTCCCCTGTGATTCATTTATATATGCACCCTCAACTCCATAACCATAGAGAGTTGATAAATCACTTGTTTCTGAGTTTAACTGAATGTCAAAGACAAGATGTCATTTGCAATAGGTAAAAAATCTAGTGAATTCATTGACACAATGGCATCATACATAGCCATTCTCATTTAGAAGGACCCTGCTTTAGTCAACTTTTTCACTGCTGTGACTAAAAGACCCAACCAGAACAATTGTAGAGGAGGAAAAGTTTATATGGGGGCTCACAGTTTCAGAGTTCTCAATCCATAGACTGAAGACTCCATTCCTCAAGGCTCAAGGTGAAACTGAACATTATGGCGGAAGAGTGTGGCAGAGGGAAGCAGCTCACATGATGATCAGGAAGCAGAGAGAAATCTCCACTTGCTAAATACAAACACATACCCCAAAGCCACGCTCCCAATGCCCCACCTCCTCCAACCACACCCCACCTGCTCCAATTACCACTCAATTAATATCATCAGGTTATCAATTCACTATTTGGGTTAAGGCTCTCATAACCCAATCACTTCACCTCTAAACCTTCTGGCATTGTCTCACACATGAGCTGTTGGGAAACATCTTACATCCAAACCACAACAGACCCTTTATGACTCATAAAGTTGGCAAACTTTTTGAATTTTAAGACAACTGAAACTTGATGCTCAATCTGTGAAAATACAAGCATATTTTCATAGACGGCCATAATGAAATTAGAAAACGGAAGTATACTATTACTAATAATAATATCCAATTACTCGATTTATGGATTATTTATTATGTACCAAGCACTGTTATAAATAGCTTATATGCATTGGTGCCTTAATATTTGCTATAACCCTAAGAACTAGGTTCTCTCATCAGTTCCCTTCTAACAGCAAAGCCATCTGAGGTAAAGACAAGATAAAAGGTACTAGAACTGACCAAAACAAGTATAAACAGATCTTGAATGAGGCTATAGTTTAGATCTTAAGTGTCACCCCAGAGATATGTTCTACAGGATGATACTACTGGGAGGTGGTGGAACCTTCAGGAGGTGGGGCCTAAAGCGAGGTCTTTAGGCCATTGAAGGTATGCCCACAAAAGAGACAGTGAGGCCCCAGCTTTCCTCTTCCTCTCTTTTACTCTCCACTCATGAAGTAAGTAGATTTGCTCCACCATGCTTCCACCACAATTTGCTGCCTCACCACAGGTCCAAAGCAACAGGGCCAATCAATCATGGACTCTAAAACGGAGAGCCAAAATAAACCTTTTTCCTCTTTACAAATTATCTCAGGTGTTTTTTTATAGTGATGGAAAGCTGACTGACACAAATGAGCATGTGGGTTTTCTTCCACCAATTAATGGGTAGCTAATCATAACTCAAAACACAAGGAAGACAAAGCATTTCAATTTCCCACACATGCTACATAATACCTTCAATTCTCATGTTAACACAAATAGGAGGCATTTGGATCCAAGAGGAAACCAACATTAAATCCTATAGTTTAAAGGCTGAGTGGAGCCTCACGATGTCGGAGGAGGGTTGGTAGTTGTAAGAGAGGATGCCACTGTGAGAAGCTGTCCTGCTTAGTGACCAGGAGCTGGAACTCTGGAACCACAGAGCCTGGATTCCAGAGTTGATTCATCTGCCCCTTGTAAGCTCTATGATGTTAAGCAAGTTGTTAACCTTTTATATGGGGATAAAAATAGCATTAATAAGAAATATCTTGCAAGAGTTGTATGTAGTGAGGATTAAATGAGACATATGAATCCTTGACACAATGTCTTCTCCAGAAGAACCACATCAGTTATTTTGAATAACCACCACCACCATCATCTAGGGAAAGAAAGAACTGGGAAATGAGACTTTGGGGTAGCACAGAAAGAGCAAAATCCTAGCTTTTATAAGATAGTTCTTCATGACACTGCTTCTGAACTCATTCATAGAAGAAAAAGATCCCTATACCTCACATCATTAAAAAAAAAAATCCATTCCTGATGTTTTCCCGCAATAACCAGCAACATATAGCATTATTCAGATATAGTTTTTTTTTTAAATCTTCTTTCAACCCCACTTGTACAAAGCCTTCACAGATTGTCACAGGGCATTTAAAAATTTTTACAAAATTCATATAAAATCAAATATGATGTCTCTGGCCTAAAATGGTATAAAGCCACAAATCCCTAATGCATATGAGTTCCTATAAATGGAAATGCAGACATTAAAAGTTATAACAAGCTGTAACAAAACTAAAACTGACCACAGACCAATACTAAAACCTGGGAACAAATGATGGGACTGATGAAAACCATAGCTGCTGAGGCTTCGGCTCTCCAGTCTGGCTTTGATGTGCAAAACAGAGATCATCAGATGAGAGAGAGAAAAAAAGAGGTATTAAACTTCCCCTTTCATCTCTCAGGCTCAGGCCTTTGATTTTGGGAATTGGCTTACTTCACTTAGCACAATATTCTCTAACTCTATCTATATACCTACAAATGCCATAATTTTATTCTCTTTTAATGCTAAGTAATATTCCATTATGTATATATACCACAGTTTCTTTGCCCATTCATCTATTAAAGGACATCTAGGTTGGTTCCACAGTTTGTCTATTGTGAATAGTGCCGCTATAAACATTGATGTGGCTGCATCATTATAGTATGCTATTTTTAAGTCCTTTGGGTATAGACCGGGGAGTGGGATAACTGGGTAAAAGGGTGGTTCCATTCTGAGTTTTGTAAGGAATCTCCATACTGCTTTCCAGATTGGCTGCATCAATTTACAATCCCACCAGCAATGTATGAGTGTGCCTTTTCCCCACATCCTCACCAACACTTATTGTTGCTTATATTCTTGATAGCTGCCATTCTGACTGGAGTGAGATGAAATCTTAGAGTAGTTTTGATTTGCATTTCTCTAATTACTAGAGATGTTGAACTTTTTTATATATTTGTTGATTGTATATCTTCTTCTGAGAAGTATTTGTTCAGTTCCTTGGCCCATTTGTTGATTGGGTTGTTTGGTTTTTTTGGTGTAAAGCTTTTTGAGTTAAGTTAGATTTTAAAACCTCTAAGCACCCAGGCCAATAAATTAAGTTGCCTCCAAAGTATAAAAAGTTAATCAAGACTCCAATCTCTCCAACACTAGAATAAATCCAATGACTATAGTATTTTGAAGAAGAAAAAAGTTACGATTCAGCAATTTTATGTCATCAATCTAACTGTCCATATGAGGAAGGGATTTTCAGAAACATGAGCTCTTAAGACATGCGGGAGTTTCAAGAAAATTTCTTGAATTTGTTGTTCAACAATTTAAAGATGAAGACCATCAAGATAAGCACTCCAGAAAAGGCACACAAGTGATTGGCAGTGAAAAATAAAACTAGTTTAAAAAGAGGAACAATTCTCAGAAAGCCAGATATAAAACTAGATTCAATGAGAACAAGCTTGGAGGTTCTTTTGTAGATGATGGAAATGTTCTAAAATAGGATAGTGGAGATACTGGCACAATTCTACAAATTTACTAAAATTCATTGAATTGTATGCTTCACACATAGGTTAATTTTTAGTGAACTATTATTATTTTTAAAAAATCAAAATCAAATATAAAAATTTAGCACATATAAAACCTAAAATCAAATATATTAATATAGCCCTAAGAAGACAGGATAGCCAAAATTGTGTTAAAGACCTTGTCACTAAAAGTATCATTTCACACTTGACTGACAATTGAAAAAAGCTGATTAAAATACATTTTTTAAAAGTTAAAGGTAACTGTCAATAGTATATTACATGCTTTCCAAACACTAGAAAAGAAAAAGGGTAAAGCAAATAGAGTCCATATATCTAAACGAAAAAAATAAAGGTAAGAGCACCATAGTATATATTTTTCAGTAGAAAATAATGATATGTTACAAGAGCAATATAATAATTATTTTTAAATTATATTAATCTCTCTTAAAAAATTAAAACTATCAAATTGGGTCAAAAATAAAATATTGAGTTGGGTGCAATGGCACATACCTTTAATCCCAGCTACTCAAGAAGCTGAGGAAGAAGATCACAAACTCAAGGCCAGACTCTACGATTAGCAAGAACTTGTCTCAAGATAAAATTTAATGAAAAAAGGCTGGAAATGTCTGTTAAAGGTACAATCCTCTTGAGTTCAATCCCCACTACTAAAAAATTTAAATTAAAAAATATATACATATATTATACACATGTGCACACATGCATATAGTAGTACCTAAACAAAGTAAACCAAAAAGGGTAAAGACAAAAAGAATGGGAAGCCTAATTTCTTGGTCTGATGAAAGTTTAAACATTTCCAATCAAGAAGCTCATTTAAAATGGTTACTTAACTTTATGTTTGTTACAACAGAAAGATGACCATCATATATTTTTAAAAGGGAAAAAATGTTGATTACACAAAAATATGCAAAGAAGGATCCCACAGCATATTGTGAATCTGTGTGTTCATATGCATACATACCCAACAGAAAGTGCAAAGGGTGTTCACCAAAATGTTAGAAGTGGATTTGAGAAGATTTTAATGTTTTGGTCTGGTTGAATTTTTAGTAATGAGAATATAGTCACACACAATATATATTACAAATTTGTAGAAAAAAATGGCAAATACCATTTCATGATACCAACCCAGAGAATCATTTTATATTGAAAAAATAAAATTGGTAGTGAATATATAACCCACATAAATTTTGCAAAATAAGCTATAGTACGCCAAAATATGTATAAAGTTAAGATGGAAATAGAAGAAAAAAATTTTCTAAGGCAAAGATATAGCAGAAGTTTCTAATAAACAATCAGTCTCCATTAGATCAAACAACCCAAAAAATTTTAAAAATTAAAAAAGAATCTAAAATATGATATTAATAATAGCTAATCTGTATAATTGACCTGGGTTACATAATGAAAATATAATTAATTTAGTTAATATATTAATGATATACATGAAAAGAGGATATTTTTTTTAGTACCTATAGAATATTTCCAACAATTGATTTAGAATTGGAACACCTAGGAAGTTGCTAACTCACGCTCTTAACTACAACCCTATTAAAAAATATACATATTATTTTAATGAAAACTGACAAATATGAAGTCCATAAAAAAGAAAAACAAGCAAGAATAGCAAAGAACTTTTTGAAAAAGATGAATGAATATAGTCTTGTCATATTAGATGTGAAAATATACCACAGGGACTGGAGTTGTAGCTCAGTGGAAGAGCACTTGCCTAGCATGTGTGAGGCACTGGGTTCAATTCTCAGCACCACATAGAAATAAATTTTTAGGTCTAAGGTCTATCAATAACTAATATATATATATATATATATATATATATGTCACAAAGTTACAATAACTAAAAGCATCACCCAAGAATAGGAAGAGACTGACAAATAGCATAAAAATTATAAAAAGAGACCCAAGTGTGTGTGTACATATGTGTGTAACATTATTAATTATTAACGAAGTGTTTTAAATCGTTGCAAAAAAGAATGGACAAATTTAGGGGGAAACACAAAATTAAATCCCACCTGGGCATTGTGGCACATGCCTATAATCCTAGGGGCTCAGGAGGCTGAAGCAGGAGGATCATAAATTCAAAGCCAGCTTTAGCAACTTAGTGAGCCCCAATCTCTAAATAAAATATTAAAAAAGGGCTGGAGATGGGGATGTGACTCAGCGATTAAGCACCCCTGGGTTCAATACCCAGGACCAAAAAAAAAACAAAAACAAAAAATTTAAATCCCTACCTCATCATTTTGTCTGAATTAAATATTTAAATATAAAAATAAAACTAAAAAGTTCTACAAGAAAATACTGATGCATATTTTCATAATCCTTTCTATGTAAAAGGTTTTTCTAAATATGAAAAAAATAAGTGAACAAAAAATGGATTGGATTACTTAAAAATTGAACACTTGGACACAAAACAAGTTTCCAAGGTTTACTTACAAAATGAAAATTATTTGCTGCCAATATTACCTAGGTTTCATAGCCTAAATATATTAAAAGTTTATGTAAATTAGAAAAAAAAAAACAATAGAAAAACCACCGAAAGGCAGGAATGTGGTATTTATAAAAGAACAACAGATGATAATTAATACCTGGAGGGAAAAAAGATTCAACTTCACAAAGAGTCAAGAAAAGGAACAGGAGAATTATATGCCATTTTTAATCTAGTAAGTTACAACTTTTTTAAAGGTTGAAGTCCATATTTAAACCATGTCAATAGGTAAATATAAACTTACTTATATGAGAATTAAAAACTGGTACAAATTTGGAGATGGGGAGGGTTTAGTATATATATTTCAAATATCTCAAAAGTTTTCAACTCTCAATGCCCAACAACTTTACTTCTAGGAATGTATCCTAAGGCAGAAAAAATTTATAAAATGGTAGGGGCATTGAGACTTTGTATAACATTATTTGTGACACCAAGAAAGCAGAAAGGACTTAAACATACAACCATAAAGAATCAGCTAAATAACTCATGGTACCTGAACAATTTTGATGAAGAAGAAGATTGATATGAAAAGATATTAACTACACGTTGTTAGGTGGGGAAAGAGGTAAACAACATCCAGTAATGATCTGGGGGGAAAAAAACAATGAATATACATGTGCAAATTCATTAAAAACTTTTTTCTCAGACAGTCACTAAAATGTTAACAGTAGTTCTTTCCACATATTGGCATTACAGGTATCTTGTGTTTTCTTGGCCAATCTTGATTTTATAAAATTTTCCATCATCAACATGCACGATAACTATCAAAATACTAACAATCATAGTAATAAGGTGCTAAAATTATTGAGTTTTTCTTCTTTCAAAGAGCTAGTTCTTTTTCTCCTTAGCATGGAAGGAACTGCTACGGTTCCCATTAATGAAAAAAAGACATGGCTTGCCATCACCCTGAGGGACACTGTCAGTGGAATGATTACAACTGCTATGACAACAAGGGGAGGATGTGATGTCACATAATGATCCAGTGACTTCGACGTTCCTGTCCCAATGCAGAGCTTTTGATGCTAGCTGGAAATCCAGCAGAGACCTCATTAAGGGCATCTGTTCAGTAATTACTACAAGTTTCCCCTCATCACGCATACAACTCTGAAAACAGTCCCAGCACAGAACTCCAATGCCTGAGTCACAGAGGGCCCTTAATCTTCCACTTCTGTAGAGCTCAGACTGACAGTCACCAGAGATGCAGGGTCAAGTTTCAGCACAGGCAGGAAAGGCAACCTTGATCAACAAAGACCAGAAGGGAAAAGGCAGAGGACTTAAACTGAAGCTAAGATAAACTAAAGCCTCAAGGTGTTTAACTAAGGTATTCCATATTGCATTTCCCTAGCACATTTAGATATTTTCATTTCCATCAGAGAAAATTTAATATGCCTCTAACCTATCACAAAAAAGGGCAAATAGCAGTGACTGCACAGCCAGAGAATCCATTGCAATATCAGAATGCATAATAAATTCTCCTTCAATGAAAATGAAATCCCCAGACCCTCCTCGCACAGAACTAGCACAGCACTCTGCATGGAGGAGAAGCAGGTCGCTGTGGTGGAGGGAGCCAGACAGAGATGGCTTCCAATCCCAGCCCTATTATTTAATCTCCAAGCCTCAGCCTCCTGACCTATAAACTGAGAATAATAATGCATCAAAAAGTTTGTTGAAAATTAAACATAAAGCTCTGAGCCTAGAATCTAGCACTTCAAAAAAGTTACTTCCTAGGGGGTAGAGAGAGAAGAGGGGAGGGGAGGGGAGGGGAGGGGGGATAGTAGAGGATAGGAAAGGCAGCAGAATACAACAGACACTAGTATGGCAATATGTAAATCAATGGATGTGTAACTGATGTGATTCTGCAATCTGTATACGGGGTAAAAATGGGAGTTCATAACCCACTTGAATCAAAGTGTGAAATATGATATATCAAGAACTATGTAATGTTTTGAACAACCAACAATAAAAATTAAAAAAATAAATTAAATAAATAAATAAATATATGCATGTCATATTAAAAAAAGTTACTTTCATATATATATATATATATATATATATATATATATATGAAATATGAAGAAGTCAGTGAATTAACTGGTTCCTTATTAAATCTTAACTGGACCAATGCAAAAGTCTCCTACCTGGTCTCTGGTCTAAGACACACACACACACACACACACACACTCGCGCGCTCTCTCTCTCTCTCTCTCCCCTCTCTCTCTCACTCACCCCCCACTCCTACTGCTAACCACTATCATGCTAACATACTATTCTGTTCTTATGCATGGTATGTCTCTGTCTAGAATATTCCCCAATTTCTCCCTTGTGCATTGCATCTCCAACCTCATCCAGCTCAGTGGTTTCTAAACAAGACTGCACTTCAAAATGAGCTTTCTAAAAATGTGCATGCCTGGGCCCCATCCTAGAGCTATGGAATTAGAATCTCTAGAGCATGTGGTCCAGAAGTCTTTAACAAGATCCCTATTTGGTTCTAATGTAGCCAGCTGCAGTATTTGAGACCTAACTGGTTCCTCCCTCTTTAAAACTCAGTTCAAGAACTCTCCTACATCACTGGTAGGATTATAAAATGGTGCAGCCCCTTAAAAAGCCACCTGGCAGTTCCTTGAAAGTTACACATTAAGCCAGGGTGGTGCATGCCTATAATCCCAGTGCCTTGGGAGGCTGAGGCAGGAGGATCACAAGTTCAAGGTCAGCCTCAGCCATTTAGTGAGGCCCTAAACAACTTAGCAAGACCCTGTCTCAAAAAAATTTTTTTTAAATATAAAAAGGGTTGGGGATGTTGCTCAGTGTTTAAGCACTCCTGGGTTCAATGCCCAGTACCAAATCCATGAATTTACCATACAATCCAGCAGTTTCACTCCTAGGAATCTACCCAAGAGATTGAACACATACATCCACACAGGTTTATACAAAAATTTTATAGCAGCATTATTCATAATAGCCAAAACCTGGAAACAACCAGTGTCCATCAATTGGTGAATAGATAAGTAAATGTATATATCCATTTATTGGAATACTATTCAAATAAAACAGAATGAAACACATACACCTGATGATTGCACAACTCTGGAAATTTTTTTTAACTGTTGAACTGCAACCCTTAAAATGGGTGAATTGCATGACATGTAAATTATATCTCAGTAAAACTGAAAGATGGGAAAGGAAAAGGAAAAAAGAAATGGGAAGGAAGAAAGAGGAATTGGAAGGGCTGGGGGAGGCATGGAATGGAAAAGAAGGGAAAGCAAAGGAGAGAAAAACAACAAGAGTAGAAAAACCTGAGTCCAAGCTTGTGTCAACTCCTACAGGAAGTTCCCCTTCCCATCCCTGAGTTATCCTCACCCTTTACAAATTCCAGAAACAGCACCTGGCCCGGGCATGGTACTCTTCAATGTCAAGTCTCCCGACAAGCCCAAATTGTCTAATGCCTTCCTACATTTGCAGGGCAGTGTGCGGGCACTCAACTGTTTGTAAGAGACGGGAAAGGAAGGAGTAGCCTTCTGAGTTGTCAATTAAAATAAACTGTAAGAAACAGGTCCTAAGAATTTAATATTCAGTTCTCCTCCCTCAGGCCAAGTCACAAAGCCTCTCATTGGGATGCTAAGAGAACATCCCAAAGGGCTTTGGATTTTTACCAAAGGCTTGTCCCACAGGTATAAGAAGAGCCCTCTAACATCTCCGTGCATAGTCGGGCTTGCACACGACCATTATAGCTTATGATACCCTGGATGCCCTTGTCTGCTTCCCTGGACAAGTACCTTACCTTCCCCACAGGAAAATGGGGATTTAAGTAAGCTAATGTTTACAAAACTCAATTGCAGACAGAGAATAAGTATATATATATATATATATATATATATATATATATATATATAGTGTGTGTGTGTGTAAACGTTTGTATATAAAATAAGTGTGTGTGTATAAGCAGTGAGACACCACCACGCGTGCTGTGAAACAGATAAATTTCACCTGGCTCCTGAGCATTCAAGATTAGAGAAGGTGATGTGAGCATAGAGGATGTAGGCACGAGAGAGGGAGGGGGGGAACGCTATGTAATCGGAAAAGGTCCATATATACTATGAAGTTTTTAAAAGCAAGTAATAGAACACATATGAGCCATATAAATAAAACTGTAATAGAATCACATGTGTACCTAGGATAGCATATTAACAGAGGGCATCTCTGGATAATGAGGGCTTTTTTTCTGAGTTCCTAAGATGAATATGGATCATTTTATAGACAAATAAAATAAATAATGCTATGTTCATTTTGTTAAGAAATGAATTAAGTAATTAGGAAAATGAAGACAGCCTCCAGCCTCCAAGGACCACCTTCATCTCTGGCAGCCTGAAAGTTTGTCTGGTTTGCTCCAAAAAGAGAACTAATACTCAGAAGGATCCAGGAAGGCCCAGATACAGAGAGGAAAGTCAAACACACAGTAGTAGCTAGTTATTACCGTTAGCAACACCATTCATCTCTCACCCATTGACTTGCCACAGAAATGCCAGAGTCTGTTTACAAACACAAGTCTGATCAGGTTGCCTCTGCTTAAAATGGTTTGTTACCTTTTCCACTGCACTTGGGGAAAAGACCCAAAGCTTGACTTCATAGTCAGTCTTGACTCTGACAACCTCTGCTCACCCCCCTAACCTCTTCCTCTACCCACCCAACAGGCCATTTCACCCCTCTGGCCACAGGACCACAGAGGTCAGTGAATTAACTGGTCCCTTATTAAATCTTTACTGGACCAATGTAAGTCTCCTACCTGGTCCCTGGTCTCTCTAACTCTCTCTCCCCCCCCTCTCTCCCCACTCCCCACTCACCCCCTACTCCTACTGCTAACCACTCTCAAGCTAACATACCATGCTGTTCTTATACATAGTTATGCCTTTATCTAGAATGTTCCCCAATTTCTCCCCTGTCCATTGCATCTCCAACCTCATCCAGCTCAGTGGTTTCTAAACAAGACTGCACTTCAAAATGAGCTTTCTAAAACTGTGCATGCCTGGGCCTCATCTTAGAGATATGGAATCAGAATCTCTAGGGCATGTGGTCCCTCCCAACTCCTCTCCCACAACCTTGAGCAAGGAAGCCCACTGCAACCCCAGGCAGGTTTAGTCCCTCTCCTGGACACTCCCACAGCACCTGGGCCTTTCCATCTGAAGACAGCACAGTTTTACCACCACCTTCTAAGACCACGCTGGATTACAAACGCCAGGACATCACGCTGGTCTGTTTTGCAACCCAGGTGCCTAACACAAAGCTGCCTCAAGGTGGCTCTTCACAAAGACAGATTATATGAGTGACAGCAACCCAGGGGGGCAGGCAGGACTGGCAGGGGAACTGCCAAGGAGGAACCCAGATAAAAGCAAAATCAGGGTTAGGGGAAGCCAAGGAACCCTACCTGGGAAGGAGGACATGATCCTGCAAGCAAAGGGAGCTTTTTAGCTAGAAGGCAGCAGGATCAGAAGCTCTGCAGGATTTGAATACGAAGTAGATGAGGTGCATGGAGGTGGGGACACAGGAAAAGGAAGGTGAGAGGGTCCCCAGATTTCTAGTTCCACTGCCTGAGCTTTCTCAGAACTGTAGAAACTAGGTTGAGTCACTGTTCTGAAACAAGTCGCTACGACTTCTTGGAACTCTAGTTTCACTTGGCCATTCCCTGAACACTTCCCACTCTGGGAAAGCCTGGGTGGTCATCAGGACTCAAAACATACCCCCTTCGGGGAGTGACAGCAGCAACCAGTTCATTTTATATCTGTAGAATGGAGCTAATCATAATGATCTTGCACAGTTTTTGATAGAATCAGCCGAGTTGATATTTGGGAAAGTACGTCACAAGTGGTAAAGACTCGTGATCGCCATCATCAATATGAGGGCATCTTGCATAAGTGCATAATCACCCTCCCTTCCCAGCACAAAAGGCAGCCTCCTTGAAGGACTCACTAAGAGCAGGTTTATGTCTTACACAACTGAACTAAATTCTGCATCTTTTAAGTTTGTCTATCTCACGCAGTTGGCCTCAAGAGTGACCCAGATGAGAAAGACAGAAAGAAAATACATCTTGTTGGAAAATGGGTTTCCCTGGGGCTCAGCAGATGGCTAGGATGGAGTTCAGCTCAGAAATCCTGCTGCTTTGCTTCTTCAAAGACACTGGAATCCCCTTTGATACTTATTGACTTGACAAAATTTGGAAATCTAAAGTAACTTCCAACTGTTAAAGAAAGATGAGTCATTAGACTCAGTGGGCCTTTCTTGGAAACTGTAAACTAATGCTTTTAAAATAGAAATCCATCCACTTTCCCACTCACTGCCTAAATTCTATTGTGTTGATTTGGGTTCCCTGGGCCCGGAGTGAAGTAAAAAAATGCTAGCTTTTTCCTGGAGCCTGTCAGAGACCAAAAGCCTCCCCAGGGCTGGAGAGGTCCCATATTTTGTGATTACAGGGCAATCATCAGGCCAGTTGAGATACCTTCAGGTTTGGCATAAACTATGGAGGGAGAAAAGGAGGGAAAAGAAACTGATATTTTATAGTCACCTACAATGGTCTCCTTACTGCACCATATGTCATCTGATAGGTAGATCATGCGTAGAAATGTAGATATCATGTGTATCTTTTAGAGGTATTGGCATATGTGGATATTATTCCTTCTTTACAAGATTAGGAAACAAGATTGGAAAAGGTTTAAAAAAAGTGGTCAAATGTCTTGTAAATGGTGAACATCTGAACTCAGCAATTCAACTTCTGGATTGCTCAAAAATAAAAAAAAGAATATTTTTCCTACTACATATGCCACCATAATTTTTGAGAGATTTCCAAGAACCAAGCATCTGAGCAGACCCAACACTGCATTCCAACCAAATACACACACACACACACACACACACACAGTGAAACCAGGACAGAGCCCTGGAGCTGAACCACAATGGAAACCCTCTCTCATTAGTAGGACTTTGGAAAAGTCACTTCTATATCTGTCTAATTTCAACTTGTGAAAACTGAAATAGACCATCTCTTAAAAGCCCTCGCATGTGAGCTGGTGGTCACGAAGTATATCCTTCTTTTATCTCTTTCTCCAAGCACATGGAATCCTACCTGCGCCACTTTACAGGGTTATCAAGAGAGGAAACACAACCAGCATTTTGGAGAAGCACAAAGGGCAGGAGTCAGTGCGTCAATTAACATGACTCACCCTCAAAAGAAAGCAACCTTGACAACAAGTATGTGTGCTCTAATCCTCATGGACAGAGCTACCGGAAGTTGGTTTGCACCCTCATCCAGCAACTTCTGCCCTTCGCCACGTGCAAACCAACTTCCAGCAGCTCTGTCTCAAGCCCACATAAGGCCCCTCAGGGAAGCACTGGTTCCCAGGCCAAGATCCCACCACACTCCAGAGCTTGCCTGCCAGCTGCACAGGAAGTGCCAACCGGCTCTCCCCAAAGCAGCTGGCACCAATTACCCAGACTCAGCTGGAAGCACTTGGCTGAGGAAAGGCAAGCCTCCAAGTCTCTGGCCTCGTTGGAAATCCTACCCCAAAACAAAGACAGCCTTGCAGCCACACCAGCACTTGACATAAGTGCTGGTGGGGGGCTGTGGGAGGCAGCCAGTGGCAGGCTGGTGAACACCATCCAGAGAAGCAGCTGCAGGTCTGGGAGTCTTGCCCGCTCCCTGATTTTAGAGCTTCTCCATCTTCACAACCAACAGCTACCAATTACCGGGCACCTAGAGCAAGCTGGGTTCCTACATCCCTCACCCTGTTGAATCCTCCAACAATGCATCAAAGTAGGAATTATTATTACCATTACTGATAAGGGGCCTGAGACTCAGAGAGGTGAATGATCTTTCCCACAGCCATAGGGACACGAAGTGCAAGAGCTGGATCTAGAGCCCAAGTCTTCAGCATGGCTTTTCTCTGGCAGCCCAGCCTAGGAGAGCTCACCATCCAACGAGGGTCTGGCAGTTAGGGACTCACTTTGCCAAACTATCACATTTGACACGTCCTAAAAGATGATCAGCTGGTTGAGGGAATATGGGTACGTGGAGGCCCATCAAGAATCCAACACATTGCAAGATCAGAAAACCAGCACCCCAGGACACCAAAGTGAATGCCTTTCAGCAGGAAATGCCAATATTGAACAACAAAAAACATAAAACCAAGGTCATCCTTACAGCTTTTCGAGAAACAGTACAAATGGGTATCTAAAGAAGCAGAACTGAGCTGGTTATTATTTTTATGCTGATATTAATGGATTGTTATTATATTTTATGTTCATTGTATTATGATGAAGAAGTGATAATAAAAAAGTATTATAACAGCTACATAAAACTTACTGTCCCAGGTGCAGTTTCAAGTGCTCGATATATATCAATCCACTTAATCCTCCAACACCCTAGGAGGTAGGTATAATAATTATCTCCATTTTACAGATGAGCACATTAGATGCAGAGAGACTAAGTAGCTTGTCCAAGATCACACAGCTAATAAACTGTGAAGCCAAAATTCAAACCAAAACGGTCAAGCTCCAGATTCCTTGCTCTTAACTTCACATTCTGCCTCTTAGACCCAGCAAGTATTCACTGAGCTGGAGCCAGGCTCCCTGCTGCTATGGATCTTATCTGTTATTACATGTATTCTTCCTAACAACCAAGTCTAGCCATGTGAATTAAAGTCATAAAGGTTCCACGCCACATCTGAATGGAGTTAAGCTCGCACCCAAGCAGGAACACTTGGAAATCTCCACCTAGCTCCTCATTCCTGCTGGTCATTAGCATCACTAGAAGGCCCAGACAGCTACACAGTGACTTGTCCTTGGTCCTTCCTTAAGTCTAACTCAGTGGTGACCAAATATCACTGTGAGTATTAAAAAAAAAAAAAACAGTGCAAAGTTATCTACAGAAAACTTAGTATGCTTACTTTATGAATAATTCTCAGCTGGGTACAGTGGTGCACACCTGTAATCCCAGCAGCCCAGGAGGCTGAGGCAGGAGGATCATGAGTTCAAAGCCAGCTTCAGAAACTTAACAAGACTCTAAGCAACTCAGTGAGACCCTGCTTCTAAATAAAATACAAAAAAAGGGCTAGGGATGTGGTTCAGTGGTTAAGCGCCCCTGAGTTCAATCCCCGGTACCAAAAAAAGAAAAAGATTAATTTTGACTCTGAGCTTATCATTAGTCCTACATGCAATTTGTTTCCCTTTTGTTCCAAATTATGCAAAGACTCTTCATCAGAAGTTCCTTTACACCCCTGTGGCTGTTCCCAAACCCTCCCAACTCGGAGAAACCTAGGGGTCATCAGGACTCAAAGCCCACCTTCTTCAGGGAGATTTCCCTACCCAACCAGTTCATTTATAAATGGAGAAACTGAGGCCCATGTTAAGTGATTTACTCAGCATTAGAAAGCAAGTAAGACCTAACCCCATCTATGGTCTCTGAGTCCAGTGTGGGTCTTCCCCATACAGCTACACTGTTTTTCGACTCATGGTCCGCAGCCCTGCCCTTCCCCAGTATCTAGTTCAGTGCTAAATGCAGCAAATGTTTGTTGACTCGCCAATAACTCTAGCTAACAATTCTGGAGGCCCAGGATGTGCCAGGCCCTGTATCAAAAACTAGAGTTACATTTTTATTTTCATGGACCCTAAATATGTTTGCCATTGTGGACTCCTTCCTCCATTAAAAAAAAAATCATTTCCACAATTTTTAAATATATTTTAGAATTGCATTAGTATGAAGAAAAATATATTAATATCATAAATTTTTACTTTTTTCTGGTAAAAACACTAAACATGAGATCTACCCATTTAAAATAATCTTTACATGTACATAGATACAGTGCTTCATAGCACAACTCTAGAACTTATTCATTTTGCTTGACTAAAACTTTATAAACAGATATCTTATTTAACTTCAACATCCTTTCTGATTTTAAAAGAAATTAAATATTTGCATAGGCTCCTAAAAATTTTGTGTGCTGAAAACACTTTGCCTATTGTGCCCAGTGAATATGTCAGCCCTCACTTGCATGACCTCATTTAATTTCCCATTCCAGCAAGGTAGATGCCAGTTATTATGTCTTAGGAAAGCCGTACCAGTTGTACAGCTTAGGAAACTTGACTTTAATCATGAAATGCCAGATGTCTGATATCACAAGCAAAAGAAGACAGGATTCCGGATTGGAACCTTGAGTGGCTAACTCCAGACAGTGATGGTTACAGTCTGGACTCAGTACTAAGTCCAGTTTTGGCCCCTTTTCCTGCTGTGTCCCCATCCAGATCCCCAAGTCAGGCTCAGGATTGTCAGACCTGCAATGTTGTTCTCCCCACCATCCCCATTGTCCCCATGGTGCCAGGTGGACTGTGCCCAGGTCCCTGGAGCCCAGAAAGACATGACAGCCATATAAGATGGCTCAGGAAGGCCCATTAACCCATGCAAGGCCAAGAGGGTGCCCAGAGCACACTTGCTCTTATTCCCGTCTAGTGTCAAGGCCAGAACAGTTGTACAGGGCGTCCTGACTGCCTGCCCCAGAGTGCACCCACAGATCCTCAGGATCACACAGTGACCCTCACTTCTTATACTTCCCTCGCCGTGGCTCACCTTCCAGGGTGGTATCATTAGTCCCATTTATTCCAAGAAGAAAAGTGTGCCTCAGAGAAACTCAAAGACTTGCCTAGTGGGCATCACAACCCCAGAGCCCAGGGCTTCCCTTGACAATGCCACCTCTCAGCTGACTCACACCCCTAAAACCATGCACTCTGATGGCTGTTGACAATCACCACCCCACAGTGAGGACCTCATTCTTCAAATTAAAGACACGATTCCTTTTGCTGGAAATGCAGATGCCATGATGCGGGGTGGTACACCACCATTAACTTTGCACTAATGGCAAGAAGCATTTGAAGGGCAAATAGGAGTCAACTAATTTTTTTTTCATATATAACTGCACTCAATCCTCACCACAGCTCAATAGCAAAGCATCACACTCCCCATTTACATATGAAGAAACTGAGGCTAAGAGAGGTGACTTTCCCAAGGTGCCCAATGAAGGGAAGCTGAGAGGCAGAGCAAGAATCCAAGCCCCAGTTTGCACATCTCCTCTCTCTACACCCTGCTCCACCCAACTCTGGCTCCAGTCTCCCCAGGGATGTGAGGAAAGGGAAGGAATTAGGTCAGTGAATACCGGGAGGTATCTGTAGTGTACAGCAGCTTATCTGCAGTTTTACTCTCTGAAGCTTTTAGTTATCCACAGCCAACCATGGCCCCAAACTATCAAATGGAAAATTCCAGAAATAAGCCATTTGTAAGTTTTTAATTGCGCCCTCTCCTGAGTAGCATGATGAAATCTTGCCATCCTACATGAGAGGTAAATCTTTTTTCTCTAGCACATACCCACCATTATACATACAGTATAAATAAGATATTTGGGGAGATGGAGACAACATTCACACACATTTTATCACAGTATATTGTTAAAATTGTTCTATTTTATTATTAATTATTGTTAATATCTAATTGTGCCTAATTTATAAAGTACACTTTATCAAAAGTATACATGTATAGGAAAAAACATAGCAGACATAGGGTCCCCTACAATCTGCGGTTTCAGGCATCCATGGGGGTCTTCACAGGTATCCTTTGTGAACAGAGGGCTCTGCTGTTACCTTAGCTCTCTGTTGGGTTCTTTGACCCCCATCGTTGTCTCCACCAGGCATACAAGGACCAAAGAAGGTCTTGCACCCACTTGGACAGACAAGACAATTCAGTCAGGAGTCCTCAGCCATATGCACCACGGGAGGTCTACACTATGCCTTCACTGAATGTGGGCCACACCCCCAGTGCTGGCACAAACCACACTGGCCTCAGCCACCCACAGAGCCCTGACTGTACCAGGTTCTCTCTAGGACAACATTTGCCTTCAGGCCCTGGCAGGCCAAGGGTGACTGGGAACCCTCAGTCTAAATCCCTCCAGCCTTGGATTGCTGTCTAGGGGCCCCTTGTTTTTCCTCCTCTGTGATAACCTAAAGAGAGAAACACAGGGCAGGGAGCCAGTAATAGTTGCTACAGGAAACACACCCCTCTGTGAACAAGGCCTCTTCAGTACAAGACAGGCCTAGAATTTCCCACACCACCACCATCTTTGAAGGAAGTAGCTTCTCTGTGACACACCCACCAGCTTCACATCCTCCAGCCTGTAGTTCTACCCATTTCACTGAATAGCATCGCTGAGTGGAGGAGGGAAAATGAAGGGCCTTCCCTAAGCCCCATTTTCACTTCTATAAAGTGAGAAGTGAGGAGCAGCCAAAGAGATCCAGTGAGGCCCACTTTGGGGATGGAGGGGTGACAAGAAAAAAGCACTATGCCCTTTTGCAGACCAACTTCATGGGGTGGAGGAGGGGGGTATCTGCATTTCAGGTAGCCTCAGAAAGAATCTGCATCCACTCAATACCAACCCTGATAAATATCCAAATGCCAGAAAACAAAGGAAGTTTGTCCAAAAAACAAGATTCTGCTTCACCATTCCCCCCATTCGCTTTGTAATCAAAAGTTCATTTGAACATGTACTTCCCCAGAGTCATATGGCCTCCATTACCATGGATCATGATAATTACTTGCCCATCACAAGTTCCTATACACAGAAGGCTCCCTGTTCGTGCTTTCTGCATGTGGCACATGTTCACCCGTTTCCAAGACCTCTTGACCACATGTCCACTTTGTGACCTGAGAGATTCATATACAGAGAACATAAAACCACTTGCCCTGGGACACAGGGGAGGGTGGGACAGAACCAGGGGCTGGGAGAGGCAGACTAACGAGCCTTGTCTTTTTTTCCTGATCTCCTCCAGGGAAGGGACCCAGGACCTGCCCTGCCTAAGGCAGTGGTTCTGCTTTCACTCCAGTGATGGCTGGTTCAGCCCACCTGACAAACTCCTTCTCTTTGTGGAGATCATGGATTGGTCCCAAGGCTGGGCAGAAATGACGCTCACTGAGGGAGGCAGTATGGCGTGGGGCAAACCATGGTGGACACCTCAGGGCAGATGTGGTTTGACCCCAACTCTGCCACTTCCTTCTTACGTGACTTCTGGCACATTACGTCCTCTCAGAGGCTTAGGAGTTTCTTCTCCTAAAATAGGAGTCATAGCAGCTACCTTTCAGGGTTGTTGCGGAAGGTGTGGAACAAACTGCTGAAGCCCCAAGTCAGAGCCTAGACCACACCCACAGCTACTCTTCCCAGGAAGAGGCACCTGTTCCCAGGGCAGCCTTGGCCATGAGTCCCCAGAGTGCCTGCAACTAGGGCATAGAGGGGTTCAGGGTCCCAGGCTTCCTTGCCAGAAGGACCCTCATAGAATTGCTCCATGGGATGTGACTGGTGTTTGGGATGGTTCCTTGCTGTGTAAGGATGTACTTGCTGCAGAATGTTTAACTCCTCTGTCCCCTGCTCACTGTCTGTAGAGTCTGTCCCCCAGGCCTCCAGCATGACAACTACTAAAAGGGTCCTGCATGTATCCAAACATCCCCAGTCCTAAAGGAGAACCATAAGATGAAGGCTCCTTCATACCCAATCAGAACCAAAAGAGAATGCCTGCCCTCAGCCCAGAATGTGCCTTCAACAGGAGCCCCCCCAAGGAGAGTTTGTGACCACAGCTGGCTCACACCTCCCTTCCAGCAGAGTCCCCATGGTCCCCACTGTTCCTCATAGGATTCCCCATGTAATAATTTCTCAAATTTCCATTGTCATACCATATGCACTCCTTTAGTAAAGTCCTTTGATCTACAAGGTTTTTAAATTAACGTCCTAGATTGCCACCCTAAAAGAGGAGGTGATTCTCTAATAAGAGAAGATCAGACACCTGAGAAAAGAGAGCTGGACCTCTTTGGGATTCTTCTCCCACATGGTAGAAGGGACACTATCTGCCTACTCCATTCTACTGAAATGCGCCATGAGCTGGCATCTACAAGTGTGGGCTACAAGCTATCTGCCTGTTCTCTAAGCAATCCTACCACACACTGATGTTGCAAGGGTATGAGAGCTCCTGCTTGGAAGAAATGTTTGTAACATACATGCCAGACAGCACTTGCAAATGTTAATATATGTATATATAAATTTATATACATGTATATATATAGACATATGTACCTGTGTTATAATGTGCACTATTAATGTAATAATTATATGATTAACATAGAATATTAAAGTAGTTAACAGGTACTATTTATAATTACATGGTATATAAATTTAATGCATCAGTTATATGCATGATATATATACATATATATATATATACATACATACGTGCACACACACACACACTAAGAGTACTCAAAAGTTAATAAATGTTGAACTTCCCTGGAGGAAAAACACAAAGAAAATTTTACAAAAGAAGTAAAATAACTTGTGAACTGAGATACCACCTTCCACCTCTCAAACTAGAAACTTTTTTTTAAACAATAGCCTTGGGTATTCATGAGAGTGTGACACGTGGCTGATAGAGTGTGAACTGGAAAGACTTTCCAAAGGGCAGCTGAGCAATAGGTTTTAAAGTTCCCAAAGTATGCATGTTCTTGAACAAAGCAATCATACTCTGTACAAGTTCATCCTTAAAAAATTGGGGGCTGGGGATGTGGCTCAAGCCATAGCGCGCTCGCCTAGCATGCGCACAGCGCTGTGTTCAATCCTCAGCAGCACATACAAAAAAAAAAAAATAAAGATGCTGTGTCCACCGAAAACTAAAAAATAAATATTAAAAAATTCTCTCTCTCTCTCTGTCTCTCTCTCTCTCTCTCTCTCTCTCTCTCTCTCTCTATCTGTATCTCTATCTCTCAAAAAAAATTGGGCTGGGTTTCTGGCTCAGTGGTAGAGTGCTTTCCTTGCACGTATGAGGCACTGGGTTCAATTCCCAGCACCACAAATAAACAAATGATTAAAATAAAGGTCCATCAATAACTAAAAAAAAAAAATTTAAGTACTTGGGTGGGGATCTGGGGTTGTGGCTCAGTGGTAGAGCGCACACCTAGCGCGTGCGGGCCCTGGGTTCAATCCTCAGCACCACATAAAAATAAATAAATAGAATGAAGATATTGTGTCCAACTACAACTAGAGGATGAATATTTAAAAAGAAAGTACTTAGGGATTTATTTTTATCATTGTTAATGATAAAAATTAAAAGCCTCAACAATCAAAAACAGGAGGTTGATTAAATATTTTATATATATAGCACAAAACAAAGCTAATATTATTAAATAGCAGATTTCCAAACATTACATTGCATTTTCTTTAAAATTTTTTGTCTATGCAAAAATGTACTAGAAAGTACATATAAGAAATAATAACATTTGGCCTGATAAGATTTACAGGTGATTTTTTAAAATAATCTGCATATTTTAAAATATAATCTAAAATATCCATACTGGCCTAAAATTTCTAAAATGTCTCTTATTACAATAATTCTATTTTGTAATATGTTTATGTATGAACATATCACATCACCCCAAGAACACAAATTCCCTGAGTACAAGTCCTAAGTCTGGTTTATCTTCATGACCTCCCCATTATGATAGCTTAGTGCCTTGAATACTTACAATAATTACTATTTATTTAATTTTTGCCTTGTGGAAAGCATTGTGCTAAATTGTATCTTTTAATACAGTGAAATTCAATAATCATTTGTTGAAGAAAGGAGGGAAAAAGGAGAACAGATAAAAAGAAGTGAATTAATAAATACCCAGCAACCTGAAATGAGCTGGCAGCTATCTCAAATGGAAGTGACAAGATCACTTTTGGGTCCCTTTCTAACCACCAGGCCATACCAGTCTACTAGACCATCCCTTCTAATGGTGAGGGACAGGATTAGGAGGAGGAGAACCATGCTATGATCCTGGATTTTAGGAAGCCACACATTTTGCAGGATAAGATCTGGTGAGAACTAGTACTTTTTTAAAAAAAATCACTTCTGAAAGTTTTCCAGCAGAGTCAAGAAAACCAATACTAACATGAAAATGACACTTTAAATAAATGCTTTTGACCTTGACAACTTTTAATTCATTTCCATAAATGATCCCTGAATGCCCACCATCATGTCTCCATTGGAGCAGAGAAAAAATAAATAAGCACAGTGTCATCTTTCAGGAATCTGTAATGCAATGAAGACCACAGGTGCCAAACCAATGCCAGGCAGGGTGTAAGTTATGGTGGAGTACCCCTCCCCACCAATGGGCAGTGTGCAGTGGATGTTCTTTCTGATGGGGATGGAGAGACCCAGAGGTACCAAATGAGAGCAGACATTTGGAGGGCAGACAAGATATTCTCAATGCCAAGTTGGAGGAATGGCATTCCTGGCTACAGGACAGTCAAGGCAAAGTCTCTAAGCCATGGGGCTGGAGTTGTAGCTCAGTGGTAGAGTGCTTGTCTCACACAGGTAAGGCCCTGGGTTTGATCCTCAGCACCACATAAAAAAACAATAAATAAAATAATGGTATTGTGTCCATCTACAACTAAATGTATATTTTTTAAAAGTCTAAGGGTTGAGATATGGTATGTTTGGGGAAGGACATGTGTTCAGTCCATGCCCTAGAAACCTCGGGCCACTTCAGAACAAGCAAAACTGGCCCAGAAATGAATTGCTCATCATCGGTCTCATTTTCCCCCAGCACTTTCCCACCACACCTCCAAGCAGGTGCAGCACACCAAAAAGCAAATTAACATGCTCCCCCATTTTCAAAGTCTCTGGAGTTCAGATCAGATTTAAAGCCACAGAAATCTGAGTGCTCCCAGAAATAGGAATGCAAGAGTACCTCCTAAGCACCTGTCCCTATGCTGCTGTTCTCCAAATGCTGACATCCACAGAGGAAGCCCCCTGCCACTAACTGGGCCTCCCAGGTCTGCCCACCCCCAGGAAGATGAAGACACAAGACCTTGAGAAATTGTTTCAAAACAGTGGGTGCATAAGACCAAGAAACACATCTTGGACAGATATCTTCAAATGCTCAGCCTCCAGAGGGTGAGCTCTGTGGTCCACCTCCCTGAGGACAGGAACAGTTAGGGGCAGAAAGAAAGCAGGAGCCACTGCGAGTCCGGAAGACTCCAACACTCGCCTCCAACATTCGGCTCAGGGACACCACAGCTTTTTCTCAAATATTTCAGTAACATGATATATTATCCCTCTCTCCCTGCATCCTGCGTCTCTCTCAGAGACTCTGAATGGGTTTCTTCCTCTAAGTCTCTCCTCTCTCCTCTCTCTCTGCTCCCCTGTGTCTTGGCATTTCTATCTCTAACCTGGTGCCTAGATGCCTAAACGTCTTTGCCATTCTGTCCCTGTGAGTCTCTTTAGTCACTGTCTTTCTGTCGCTTTTCTATCTTCCCTCCTTAGGTTTTCCTATCTCCATCATTCCATCTCTCTGTGTCCATCGCTGTCTGTATTCTTCCTCTTCTGGATTTTGTTATTCTATTCGCTGCAAGAAAATCGAGCAGTTCAGAGAAGTATGATCCTGAAAACTGGCTCCTGCGGGATGTAGGTTGATGGGTGCCTCGTGGACAACCCCGGCGCGGCTTCCTGTCTATGTCAGTGGCTCCCAGGTGCTCCCGCCTGTCGCGCACAGTCCTGGCCCAGGCCGACCCATGATCCCTCCACACACACCCCTGCTTAGATAATGACCCTCACCACCACCGGAAAGGGTGTTTGCCTAAGCCAGGCGTCGGACAGGGAGGTGGAAAGTTCTCACCGATAGTGAAGCTGTAGCCATCGATGCTGAAAGTGGCGCTCCTGCATTTTTTGAAGCCCTCCTTCCTGTTGCTGGCGTCCGTCATGGCTCAGCCGGACGGGCAGGGACCGCGCAGCTGGCCAGCTGCCTCCAGAGATCCCCACCGCTAAGCGCACGGCCCCGCGCCGGGCTCTCGCCGGCGTTCCCTCTCCCGGCGCGCCGCGCGCTGTCACCCGCAGACCCGCGCTAGTTGCTAGCAGAGCGCGCCGGCTGCAGGCACTGGGACCCAACGTCAACTAGTGCACCAGGCACACGGCGGAGTCAGCGAGCCATCGAAACAGCCCCATCGCTAACGGCCAGTTCCAGATACCAGCAGAGGAGAGTTACTAAGGCGAGGCGCAGCGCGCGGGTGCCTGTGGACCCGGCTGGTGGGTGGGTGCCGGAGTCACGCCTTTCCCGCTCTACTCCCTGGGAGCCGCTGAAGCCAGAGCGCTAGGGGCACGTCTGTTTTCTATTTCAGCTTCGCCTTCCCCTCTCTGGAGGCTGGTGGGGTTTGAGGACCCGAGGGAATGGCTGAGATTTGGCGTCCTGCTTCTTCAAATATGTTTTCTCTGGCCAGAGAGCTTCCCAAAAGCACATCAACAGATGGAAAAGCAAACATCTTAGCCGTCAGATGCTGCCAAAGTTTACTCCAAACAAGGAAGTCAAGAAGATCGCCACGCCCACTTCCTCCCACAGCTGTCCCCAGAACTCCTCTGAAGCCCCGATAATATACGACTTCTCAACAGTCCCTGGCCAGAAGATGATTATCAAAGTGACCCATATTGGTGGACAAGCGTTTTCACCCGGAGGCTCTAAGATGTGCGATTCACAAGCGAGTTTGAACAATTCATTTTCAGTAGCTCCGTTCTTTCAAAGTTGGGTTTGCCAAACATGATAAGATTCCTGGATTTGCACACCTGGGAAAGATCTTACCAATCTTGGAGCTAACGTTTTGATGACAGAAGCAGAAACTGAGTTTGAGAAGAGCTTGAGGGAGGTGCTTCAGCTAGAAAGTGAAGAAAGTGGAAGAGATTTACTTTATTGACCTCAAATCTGTTGTGCCTTTCTGAGTTAGGCAAGACTTGTATAGGGGAAATCATTCCTGGCAGCCAGCAAGCAGTTACTGAAGATTTGCAGCCACAGTGCTCTGTGTCGGGTGCTGAGGAGGCGTCCACTCTGGGTAAAACGGGGAATGAAGGTGCTATGCCCAAGCTCTCTTGGGACTACAATTAATGTAACCTCATTTCGGGGGGGGGGGGGGTATTGACACAATAAACACTTGTCAATAAAAGTCAAGCAGGTGTATGTCTACCCGATTCCAGTGAAGTTTAGAGGACAGCGATCTTCAGAGTCTAATAAATAGAAAACCTCTCCAAACACACACACACACACAATTTCAGGAGACCCCTAAAGTCCTAAAGCCCATAGAAACCTAGGTTAATGTACGTCTCAGAAATTTAGCCTTCTTCAATTCACCAAATATTTTTAAAGAAATTGATTTATTTTTTTAATGTCAGAGTGTAGTTGGTATTTCAGTTTCAAATTCCCTCATGGAAGACCCCAAACTACACAAGATAGTTTCATTAGGTTGGTAGCAAGATTAATTAATCATAAAGGCAGTGGGTGCCATGAATATGGTGTCATGCAGAGTGGCCCTTCTCAACATGGGAGCCATGATGTAGTCCTTAGAGTATAAGGCTCATGTCTGGAACTATAACTAGTTCAATGCACATACAGACCTGGGTCTGGAATCTGGCTCCACCACTTACCAGCTACATGACCTTGAGCAAGACGCTCAACACCCCTGAGTCTAGCTGTCCTCATCTTACAATGAGAGTGAAGAACACCACTATGTACAGGCATTCATTTAGGGCATTCACCTGACTCTCAATTTCATTATGCAGACACTGCAAAATTCTCCACAACAATACTTTGCTTATAGGTGCCACCATTAATTTTATAAGAGAAATTTTATATGTAACATGTGTATGTATGTGTGTGCATATAACAATATTATATTTTTATTATAGTAATCACCAAAATTTTCTTGTAATTTCCACTTCCTTGTATTTTTTCCATATTCCCAAACCTTTAAATGAGACATATGCTTTCTTTTGTGCCAAGGAAAAGTCCTGGAATGAGGAACCTGAAAACCCTGAGTTAATCCCCTATAGTAAATTATCAAGGAAAAAAAAACCAATGTGATGGAAATTTTTCTTTGAGTGAAATTAAAACTTTGCATTTAATCACTCTTAACAGAAAAGCTTCTTGAAATATAATCTATAAAAATAATAACAATGTGATCATTTATCTGTCCCCTCAGTCTGGTAAAAATAACTTGCCTGAACAATTAGAACTGTTTTTAAACTGCTTCTCCCCAGAATCATTATCTCTCTCCCTGGTTTTAGAGATTACACACCTACAGAACCACTAAATGTGTTGCTTCAAGTCTTAAAACAGCCTTCTCAGTGCAGGGCTCTTACACCAAACCAAGCCAAGCTCAATGCTACATTACATAAGCCAAGGAAGAATGAGGTCAAGACTGAGATCAAAAGACACTTGGCTAATGCTTGCTCTTTCAGAAATGTTCCCTCAAGAAAGCCTGTGGAGTAGAAAAACCAAGACATCCAAGCAGAGTTGAGTATTTGTGCCTAAAACCAGGTGACCTGTAAAGCCAAAACCTGTACCATCTGACCCTCCCATAAAACGCTTCCTGACTCCAGGATTATAGCATGTCATACACCTCATACCTGCCAGGGATTTGGGGTAACTTTTGGTTTTATTATATTTACTTTAAAATTTAAGTTTGTAAAGGGATGGATCTTTTTTAAAATACTGAACTGGATTCTAACAAGAAAGGCACAGTGTTAAATATTTGAGGAATGAATGAAGAAAAGAAGGAAGACATCATTTGATCTGGTCATTAGCTGAGATTAGTTAAGATTAATTTCTCCTAAGAAACAATGTGAACCTGACCTCATCTCTAGATAGAAAAGTAGGAACTGAACGCAAGGCCCATATCAGTTCATGGGTCAAATGATATCCTTCAAAATATAACTATATGACAACACACACACACACACACACACAGAATATAGCAGGTTATACAAAAAATAAAAGTCTTGGGAATCCAACTCAGGTGCTAATCAAGTCTTTTGATTCCCCGTGGATCTGTTGATAGAATCCACTACCTATTTCTATGTAGGAGAATGGGTATTAACAGAAAGTACTTGTTGCTGATTTGGGGGATTTTTATAGTTCTAGAAAAAGGGGAGACACTATATTTATAATATGTTATCAAAAAGTGAGCTAAGACCTATAATCCTAGCAGCTCAAGAGGCTGAGTCAGGAGGATCACGAGTTCAAAGCCAGGCTCAGCAACAGCGAGGCACTAAGCAACTCAGTGAGATCCTGTCTCTAAATAAAATACAAAATAGGGCTGGGGATGTGGCTCAATGGTTGAGTGCCCCTGAGTTCAATCCCTGGTACCAAAAAAAATGAGCTAAGAAAATGACTTTTTATTTTTCATGCCAGATAGAATTTCATTAATGCCCTGCAGCCATTCTCAGGTAGGACGCTGCCTAAAATTTGGAATTCTCCCAGCAACCAGTGGTCCAAGATTGCAAACTCAAGTTACCCCACACAGTTCCTGGCACAGAATAAACCCTTGAAAAAAATTCAATGAATTAAAAATTGAACAAAGATGTAAAAGGCAAAGTTACACAGCCAGGTAGTGATATGCCCTGTCAGTCATTCTTTCTCTTTACTCACCCTCTACATTCTTCTATGATGAGCTTTGGAGGCAGTTCCAAACACAACTCCAAAATAAGTAGGCTTTAAAAATATAAAATTTTTAAAATAAAATAGAAAACTCCACAACTTGCTAGCTGTATGACCTTGGACAAGTTGCTTAGCCTCTGAGTCTGAATTTGTTCCTTTGTAAAACAGAGTTATAATATCTATCTCATAAGAAATATGTGAATTTTAATGAAATAATTTATGCTAAATACTTAACTCAGGCCTAATCCATAGTAAAATTTCAATAAATAGTATTTTTAATACCAGCATCATCATTATGTGCTTCAAATATGATCCATAATCAGAGGCAAGAGGAACAGGCTTAGAACTCTCTCACATCTGGATCCAAGGCTCCAGAGTATCACCCGTTGAGCAATGAGCCAGAAATTCTAGGCCTCCATCATTCAACTGAGCTGCAGAAACTCAGAGGTTTTCTGAGAATTAGAGTCTAGACATTAGACAGAGCCTGGCTCAGGGCACTCTCAGAAGATGCAAGATCCAGCCTCCATCACCAACCCCATTCCATGACACTTCTGTCATCTATGCTTTGCTGCATTTAGTAGATATGCTGTGGTCCTCACCTCCTGGGCCTCTTGGCAGCATTGGATTTGTGGACCATGGTTACACCTACATGCCTTTGTTTCCTGGACATCCAGGCCACAGCTTACTCCTGGCTTTTCTTCTAGCTCTCCAGCCAATTCCCTTTCTGATGATATTGACCTTTGTGTTCCCTCTCCTCTGAGTGATTCTCTTCACTCTTGATGACTGTTAATGACTGTCAAGCACCTGTGTCCAACCTGGACCAGGTTCCTGAGCAACCTTCTTTCCTTTCAGAAGGTCTTACAGGCAACTTGACCTCTACTCGGCCAATCAGAACTCTTCATCTCCCCAATCCTCACCCAGAGTTCCACTGGGGTGGGGGGTTCTGCACCCCTTCTCATGCCAGTCCAGCCTTTACTATCCTCTCCCCAGCTGCCCTATAGGAGGAGAATTTCTCAGCTGACTGGTTGGAGTTTCCAGGCATTCCTTGGGTCAAATTCACCAGGGAAAGTCTCTTCTGAGCCATAAGGGCCTTCTCCCTGGGAAGCAGCCCCATTCCAGGACAAGCACAGAGCTCAGGGAGTGGCTCATGGGCTAAGTGTTACTT
This sequence comes from Marmota monax, assembly GCF_021218885.2. NCBI lineage: Eukaryota > Metazoa > Chordata > Mammalia > Rodentia > Sciuridae > Marmota > Marmota monax. The sequence continues at coordinate 4,800,855 of NW_026694821.1, forward strand.
CTCCTGCTTCCTCAAGGTCAGGCATTTCTGGGTTGCTAGCCATAACGTTCCCAGAATATCATCCAAGCTGACTCTTCACCTCCAATGGTGCCATTCCTGTAAATAGTCATTCTGACCACTCAACTGTCAAATCAGAACCCGTGAATCATTACTGTCCCCTCTGTCTTTCTCATCTAAACAGCCACTCATTCCTGGCAGAACCACTTCCTCAGTGTGTCTGGCATCTGTCCTCATGCACCCCTCTGTGGTCCAGGCCACCACTGTCACTCACATTTTTGCACTTCTGTATATTTATATTTTCTAGTTACAGAAAGAAAGAAATTATATGTCACAAGATGATGCAATATTTAACTACTACATGAATTAGATTTGGGGCTTGCTTTCTAAAAGCCAGAGTGATAACATAGGATTAAAATGATCTCTGCTCTCAACCAGGAACAGGCCACTTGAAAAAGAAGAGTCCTTTAGGAAAATTAAGCTTAATTTTCATCATGGTAGTGGGCTCAGGTACACTGGTCACAATAGCCCCCCATATCCCCAACCATCTTGCTTTCTGCCTGTCCTCGTAGCCAAAATAAAAATGGAGTCATATCCTTCCTCTGCTTAAAACCTCTCAGTGATTCTTCATCATTCTAGAGAAAATTTTAGAATAAAGTAAAATCTCCTCACTTTGTCTTGTAAGGACCTACAGAATCTTGGAGGAAACTGGGGCGCATAAGTGAATTTGGACTTTCTCCAAGGGGGAGTAGGAGGCATGAGATGCCTTTTTTTTTTTTTTTTTTTTTTTTTTTTGAGGCAAGGGTACTGTACTGGGGATTGAACTCAGAGGCACTCACTGAGCCACATCCCCGGCCATATTTTGTATTTTATTTAGAGACAGGGTCTCACTGAGTTGTTTACTGCCTCTTCATTGCTGAGGCTGGCTTTGAACTCAAGATCCTCCTGCCTCAGCCTCTGGAGCTGCTGGAATTACAGGCATATGCCACCATGCCCAGAATGAGATGTTTTTAAGCAGAAGATAGGAAAGATCAGGAGGAAGTTGAGAAGTTAGCAAGTTAGACAAAGACACGAGAGAAATCACTAAAGGCCAGCTAGCTGCCACTTTGGCATCTGGGTCTGGTCCTCAGGGAGCATTGGGAGCCAGTGGCAAGGCATAGGTCACCTGAATGAATTCCTGATGCTCTTGCAAAGGCTTCGTTTAGATGAACCCTATCAATTCATCTCATCTCGAACTTCACAGAGAGAAGTCAGGCATTCTGTGCTTTCTGAGGACCAAGTAATAAAGCACTAATGTTTATTCAACACCTACTATTGCAAATACTGTGTTAGTTTTCTTATCTAACCTTTGTAACAAATATCCAAGTTCTCAGGTGACCTGACACCATGATAAAGGTTTGTTTCCTACTCATGACAAAGTCAAATATAGATTAGATGAAGGGAGAAGGGCACTAGGTTTCTTCTATGGAGCTTTTCCGGGACGGAGGCCCTTTCTGTCTAGTAGGTCCACCAATCCTGAGGATCTTGCCTGGATCCTCCACAGTTAGCTGGCAGATGAAGGAAGAGAAAAAAAAATAGAGGGGATGAAGAAGCCATTTAGGAACCAGGCCTGGAGAAACATATATCACTTCCCCCCACATTCTCTTAGCCATAAATTAGTCATATGGCCCAAGCAAACTACAAGGTGGGTGGATCTGGGAAATGAAGTCAGGAAAGAATAGAAGGTTTAGTAAACACAGGCCCTTTGAAACCCTATCCTTCAATGCACCAGGTGGAGATGTGGCTTCTACCCCCAGATCTGAGATACTAATCTTTACCCTCAAAACAGAGTTTTCCCTTTCAGTTTTAAACCCAAGCTCACAGGACCGATGTACCTGAGCCCACCACCATGATGTATATTAAGGCTCACTTTCCCCAAAGGATTCCTCTTTTTCAAGTGGCCTGTTACTGGTTGAGAGCAGAGATCATTTTAATCCTAGGTTATCCACTCTGGCTTTTAGAAAGGAAGCCCCAAATCTAATTCATGTAGTAGTTGGATATGTCATCATCTTGTGACATACAATTTTTTTTTTCTGTAACCAGAAAACAAAAATATACAGAAGTGCAAAGAGGCCTGTATGTTAAGAGACTGAAAGAAACACAGGGAGAAATTCAGTAAATAATCTTTAGTAGGCCAGCAAAATTTGCCACATCAAAGATGCTGACGAGGACCCAGGGAACAGGGGAATGGAATAAGTACAGAGCATCCAAGGTTACGACTTGCACAGTGATAGGTCCCAGATGGATAGCCGAGGACTGGCAGGGGCAGCACATACCCTTGCTCTGCCATGGGGAGGGGAACTTGGGCTGGCCTTGGTCAGGCCACCGGTTTCCAGGCTCTGGGCTAAGGACACATGCATCTCATTTCAGGCCCCCAGCCACCAAGAAGGGAATGGTGGAGTTAGATGCTTTAACCATGGAGCTGAAGTCCCTGGAGGAGGTAACTCCTCTCAGTGGCCACCTTGGCAACAGAATTATCAAGAGCACCAAGAATGCTGGGGCCCCAGAGAATAGACAGCAGCCCAAAGGGCCATTTCTGACACAGAGTGGCTCCAACTAGTTTCTCAAATGACTCTTAAAAGAGAAGTTCTCCTCTGTTATTCACTGACAGCTAAATTCATCGAGAACTTTTTTTCTGGCTTAATGATTCACCTCAAACTAGGTAGAAAACATGTTCCTTATTACCAGCAAACACATACCCCCACATATGCATGCACACCCCATTTTCTATCTTGGATGTGTTTTCTGACTAGGGCGACATGATAAAAATGCTGGTATTTTGAAGAAAATGTCAGAGAACAAAATGTTAAGGAAAAAGAGCAAACGGTGAAGTAGGATACAGTAGAATCGTAACTCTGTCAAATAATTTGTCTTGAAAGAAAGAGAAATGTGAGTAAGTCGTCCAGCAAGTAATAAATCAAGGACAGAAAATTTACATCGGTGGTTGCAAATTGGTTTCCCACAGATCAAATGCGGCCTGTGGATGTGTGTGGGTTGGTTGGATGGTTTGTTATTGTTTTTGTTTTGATGTACCTGATATTTAAAACAAAGTATTTAAATTACATATTATAAAAGAATAAAAGAGCAGGTGTGGAGGCTGACACCTGTAATCCTAGTGACTCAGGAGGCTGAGGCAGGAGGCTCACAAGCTCAAGGCCAGCCTCAGCAATTTATCAAGACCGTGTCTCAAAATAAAAAATTAAAAGGACTACGAGGTACAGCTCAATGGTGGAGGTATCCCTGGGTTCAACTCCCAAAACCAAAAATAAATAAGAGAGGAGGGAGAGGAGAAGGGAAAGAAGGAGGAAAGGGAGGAAGAGAGAAGGAAAGGGAGGGAAGGAAGAATGTCAAATGATGCTACTGATTATATTCTAGTACTGGGATTATAGTTAATTGGATTTCCTGAGGCAGCAAGTTCAAGCTTGACCTAGTTCCTATGAACACAGACTGGCATCCCACCTAGGAACATTGACTATTATTTGATTTTTTTTTCTTTTATGTGTCCTCCAAATTTTCTAACATGCCCATAATTAGAAAAATAAAGAAACACTTTGAAAGTTGGTCATCAATACAGGCATGATTCTAAATGATTCATTACAAGAGTTTTTGTTTAAAATATTTCATATTTTAAAATAAATATTAATCAAAATTATCGAAGCCAGATCAATGACTGATCCAATTTCATATTCTTACTAGACTATAAACTTAAGAGGGTTATGTCTGTTTTAACCACTGATATATTCCAGATACTTAGAACAATGCCTAACACCAAATAGGGAAGTAGTAGATATTTGTTAAATGAAAAAAAAAAAAAGTTCATCACCATGTCCTTGACATTTTAATAGCACTAGCAACTGCATGATAGAAATAAATAAATCACAAGCAAGTGATATAGAGACTGAATTTTTTTATAAGACTTCCTGACTTCACCCACTACTCACCTTCTCTTTAGTTATAAAAATAATTAAATAGGAATATTACTCAGCCATAAGGAAAATGAAATTATGGCATTTGTCAGTAAATGGATGGAACTGGAGACTATCATGCTAAGTAAAATAAGCCAATCCCAAAAAACCAAAGGCCTAATATTCTCTCTGATATGGGGATGCTGACTCACAGTAGATGTGTGGGGAAGGTTCACCTGATTGGACAGGGTGGAGTTGGGGAAGGGGGAATGGGACTAGGAAAGACAGTAGAATGAATCAGACATAAATTTCCTACATTCTTGTATGTGTACATGACCAGTATAAATCCACAGCCACAAAAATAGGAAGTTATACTCTATGTATTATAATATGCCAAAATGCACTCTACTGTCATATATCACTAAAAAGAACAAATAAAAAATTTTTAACAAATTAAAAAAATAAAAATAATTAAATAATCACTCTTTTTCAGTTGGTAGCACTAAGATGGATGCTTTTCGTAGTTGCTTTCTGTACATTGACTTTAATGTTGCAGATTTAACCAGAGCCAAAACCTTGAACATCAAAGACAAAATGTACTTGACCTATCATGAGAACCTGGCCACAGAATCCTCCAAATGCAAGGACCAATTCCAGATACCTGCTAGAAGCATGTTCTCATGATCTTCCATATGGGTAAAATGAGGATGTGAATACTTTCTTCATCCTTTGCTGGATGGGAAGAGTGGGATCATTTTGAGTCTCACAAGCAGTCTAGTTTTGTATATTTACAAGCTTGAATAAATCAAACATTTCAAAAAATATTAGATACTTGTCAAATGAATGAATACATGCATATTCTGTTTCTGAGTTGCCTTAAGAAGACATATAAGGATTGGGGATATAGCTCAGTGGCAGGCACTTGCTAGCATGTGCAAGACCCTAGTTTTCATCCCCAGCATTGGGAGAAAAGAAAAGAAAAAATAAATAAATATGTCATCCTTCTAAATCAGGATGTGGTCTAACCATCCTCCAGGCATCCAGGTAAGATGGTCGGCCATGTTTGGGCTGGGACTGTAGCTCAGTGGTAGACCACTTGCCTCGGCCATGTTAAGGCACTGGGTTCCATCCTCAGCATCACATAAAAAATAAACTAATAAACAAAGATATTGTACCCATCAACAACTAAAAAAATATTTTACAAAAAAAAGATGCCCATGCTTACCACTGATTGAGTGATGAAGGGGCTTGTTCTTCTGCAATATACCAGGACCTAATGAAACGTCTTACTGCCACATCATCACCAGGTGCTACCTTATTAATTAGTACTTTGTAAAACTTTAGATATTTTCACCATACAAGGTGAGCTGATACCAAAGGAAATAGATTGCAGAGTTCCATGATTGATGTTCTAAATTGAGATCATGAACTGCAAACTCTTCCTATGTGGGGAAAGCACAATGTCTTTCGTTGACAAGCTGACTGAAGTCTCAAATCACAAGCAAATTTTTCCAGATGTTGATTACACCGATGCCCAAAAACTTTACCAGAAGATCAGACAGTCTGTATTATCATGATAAAAGGAAGCAGTTATAGTTGGCAGCAGGTGGGAGTATTAATGATTTGATGCTGAGATGCTTTTGTCGGGTATTTAAGTTACCAACATGTACTTTTTTCGTTATGATAAATTCTTAAACATACATTGGGAAACCAAATTTTTAGCACAATGCCTCTCAAGCCAGCAAAGAGCATTTGGGAGAAGAGGAGGTGAGTTGGTTTTCTGCTTTCACACTTACCTCTTGACTTCATCAGTTCTGCTTCTGATTTCAAAGTCATTTGCCTGTAGCCTGCAGTCAGCACATGCTCATGGAATTAACTCGAAATGTGCAACAACAGAAGTAAACGGCAGGAAAATAGAACTTGACTGCATGCAAGAAGTGAAAGACTCCATGTTGGAAAGAATAAGAAACAGAAGAGGGCCAAGGTGAAGTATTAGTTCAGAAATTAGATTGAAAGAAGTTAACAGAAGAGCCAGTAGATCCTTCTGGAGTTTTTATTGTCAATTCATGTTCGTTGGGTCCATATTGCATTCCAGTGTCGGGAAAAAATACCTCCAAGTAAATCTCGAGAAGCAAAGCTTCTCTCCAACTTTCTCTAGCCCTCATTCTCCCTCAAGGCAAGTCACAGAATCTAATTTATCTTTCCCTAAATGGGTCATAGAAACTAGAGCCCCCTTTCCCCCATAGCAAGCCCTAAAACCTAAAAATATTACTCTTTCTCCAGCCTTTTTGTAAAAGAGTTGGTCATGAAGAAATGCTCTGACCTAACTTGTCTAATAGTAGGTCACAAGACTCTCATTCCAGAGAGTCCTGCCCCACACCAGGAAGGAAGGAATTCTGTACAGTCAGGTCAAGAAGAATCTGGACAGACAGTCCTCGCTGGATTTCCTTCCCTGGTCACTACCATTAGATCACCCTACTTGTCCAATCATGTTTCTGCACGGCTGTCCACACCACAACCAACCTACACACAAAAATGGAGAGTTCACTCTGTGTCTTTCCATCTTCTACCTGAAGGCTTCTGTGTCATATAAAACTATGATCAAATGTTTGTTTTGGTTTTCTCCTGTCGATCCACCTATTGTCATTTTATTCCAGCAGACTCAAATATCCAACCTTCAGAGGGAAAGTTTGAACTTCCCTACACTGACCACTGTGCCAAACTCTTCTACCTATAGAATCACATTTGATCCTCACCACAATTCCCCGTTTTACACAGAAAGAAACTGAGGTTAGCTCTAGTAAGATGGGTGTGTATGCTCAGAGGAGACCAGTCTGACTCCTTCCCTGGGCTCCACCTGCCATGCAAGGTGGCCTCTGTATCTGCTGAAAGGATGTGAGTAGCAATTGCCCTCAGCTAACAGCCCTCCCACTCACTCTGACTTTTTTCAACCTCCACCTCTTTGAATAAAGTGCAAGGAGATAAATAAGCCATGAGGAAATGGTTCCTGCTGGAGACTACAGGTAGCCCCATTCCTTTCCCATCCCCTCCACCCAGAAGACAGAACTGTTCCTTGAGGTTTGCTGCCCTGGCAGTTTCTGTCCCTGGTGGAGGGAGCCCTGCAAATCTCTCCTCTACTCCATCCTCCCAAGCACCTCAGGTGGGCCTGGTCCATCCCTAGTATGATAGGCCCTCAGCAATGACCACTATCAGCTTCCTGCTGCAGAAATGCAAATGAGAAAACCCCGTGCATTTGGAGATGATTCACCCTGAAGTGAGTAGCCCCTCAGAGGACCACAGAGCTGTTTCACTGGTACCCAGATGGACCCCTAAGGCCTCTCAAGAAGGAATGTCCTGAGCAAATAGGAAGGAGATCCAGATATCTGGAACGATTGAGAGGGAAGAAAGAAGGGGAGAAAACATCACCCATATCCAGAGGCCCAGCATCCAAGCTCCAAGTAAACCTGCTGGGGCTAGGCAGGATCAAAGCCTTCATCCCTGCCTTCAGGCAGCTCAAAGTCTAGATGGGTCCACCTACCCAATTCACAGTAGCCAAGTTATGGAAACAGCCTAGATGCCCATCAACAAATGAATGGATAATGAAAATGAGATGTATATATACACAATGGAGTTTAGACTCTACAAAGAAGAAGAGAACTTTATCCATTCATCTATTGAAGGGCACCTAGTTTGGTTCCACAATTTAGCTATTGTGAATTGTGCTGCTATAAACATTGATGTGGCTGCATCAGTATAGTATGCTGTTTTTAAGTCCTTTGGGTATAGACCAAGGAGTGGGATAGCTGGGTCGAATGGTGGTTCCAAGGAATCTCCATACTGCTTTCCAGATTGATCGTACCAATTTGCAGTCCCACCAGCAATGTATGAGTGTGCCCTTTCCCCCTACAATGGAATATTATTCAGCATTAAAAGAGAATGAAATCATGGCATTTTCAGGTAAATGGATGGAGCTGGAGAATATCATGCTAAGTAAGCCAATCCCAAAAAACCAAAGGCCCAATGTTTTCTCTGATAAGTGGATGTTGATCCATAATGGGGGTGGGAGGAGACTGGGAGGAATGGAGGAACTTTGGATAGGACAAAGGGGAGGGTGGGGAAGGGAAGGGGCATGGGCAGGAAAGATGGTGGAATGAGATGGACATCATTACCCTAGGTACATATATGAGGACACGAATGGTGTGACTCTACTTTGTATATAACCGAAGGAATAAAAAATATAATGCTCCATATGTGTATTATGAATTGAAATGAATTCTGCTGTTGTGTATAACAAATTAGAACAAATTAATTGATTAATTTTTAAAAAGAAGAAGAATAGAACTATATCATTTTCTGGCAAATGGATGGAACTGGAAAACACCAGTGAAACAAGCAAATTAAAAAAGTCAAGGGTCAAGTGTTTTCTGTCATATGCAGAAGCTAGAAAGAGAGGAAACAAGGAATAAAAAAAAATAGGTATCTCATGAAAATAGATAGGAGTCCAAAGAACTGAGGAAGGGGATCAGAATCAAGAGGAAGGGAAGAAGGGAGGCCATGGGGAAGTGTTGCGAAATGAAATCTATTAAATTACACCATGACCACATATGAATATACCACAATGATTCATGATTCATACATATATATATATATATATATATATATATATATATATATATATATAATTATAATGCACTACTTCAAACAATAATAATAACAACAGAAGGAAGATAAAAAGAACAGACAGGTTGGGGGAGGGGAGTGAGGTGGGAAAGGGGAGGTACTAGGGAATGAGACTGATCATATTATGTATATGCATGTATGAATGTAGCATAATGAATCCCACTATTCTGTATTATAATGCATCCATTAAAAAGCAAAAGAATAAAAAATCATAAAATGCACTGCTAAGACAGAGGGAAGTTCAGGACGGGGGTGGAACCCAGCATGGGAGCCATTAGTCCAGTGCACATTTTCCTGAAGGAGATAACATTTACACTTGTCTTCTTGTCTCCTCTTGAGTGATAAAAGCCATGAGAGAAAGGGATAGGGCTCTTTGTTTTTGTTTGCTGGCTTGTTTAGTATCACTTCCGTCTTAACCACATTCATGTCATTTACCTTCCACCCTTTCTACCCACGCTCCTGTTGATGTGGAAAAAAATCGAAATGAACAGCACAAGCTCTGCAGTCAGCCCTCTGGGGTCAAATCCTGGGGCAGCTCATTAACTGCATGATTTTGAGCTCTGTCTCAGTTTTTTTTATTGACAACAACTGTCCTATAGTTCTTGTGAAGATTGAAAAACTTAATGTATGGATGATGTTTAGAGCAGTGTCTGGCACATAGTAACCACTCAGTAAAAATGAGCTGCAGCAGGCGGGTGTCAAGGCACAGGCCTGCAATCACAACAACTCAGGAAGCTGGGGCAGAGGGATGATAAGTTCAAGGTGACCTGGGCTAGCAAGTTTCTGTCTCAAAATAAAAATATGAAGAAAGGACTGGGGGTGTAGCTTAGTGGTAAAGTGTCCCTGGGTTCCATCCAAGGTACCAAAAATAAAAATAAAACAATCAGCTGCTGCTGTTACCATCATTGCTACCAGGTGTTTACACTTATGCATTTCAATGTGCTTGCACACGTCACTTGACATAGTAGCTTGTGATAGATGGGAAGACCTATGGTAAAAGGATGTGGTCAGAGAGGGGAATAGATCACTCTAATGATTAAAACTAGTTAGTGCAGTTCTGGCTCCAGAACTTCTTTCTGCCCACATTATTTCCAATGTGTTCCACTTCATAAACTTGTTTTAAAACACTGGAGTTTCAGAAGACCATTCCTTTAGAAGTTTTGATGGTCCCGTGCTCCTTAAGCATAAACAAGAGGAGAGGAATCATAGTGGGAGACTTGACTTTAACAACCTTCAACAGACACCAGGCCCCACATCTAGGGTTAACTTGTGAATCCTTAGTTGAGCATCCAAACCAAATCCCCTTCTGAGTGTGATGAAACCAAATGGTCTCCCCGTCCCTCCAACCACTGTAGTCCTTCCCACCCCAACTCCCTCCTGTGAGGGAGCTCACCCAATGCCAGTGCATACACACAGCTGTGCTTACAGCCAGCACTGCGTGGGTGGGGTGCCAGCATGTTAGGGGAACTCAGCCACCCAACCCAGGACCATCACTTCACAGAAACGCAGCAGGAGGGAGTGCCAGGGAGGAGGAGAAGTGAAAGATGATATGCAAGCAGGGAGTTTTCTCCAAAGTGCACGTCCCACTGATCGGGCAGAAGTGCCAAGGGGCAAGGGAGGTGACCACAGGAGCAGGAATAAGTCCAGAAATCATGACATGATTGGCCGTGAGGGCACCGAGATGGGCCATATTTGCTGAATATCTTCCCATGAAAAGAGCCACCAGAGTCCCTCCCTGAGGCCTGCTGAGTGCCAGATGCCTGCAGGAAGGACACCAGAGCTCACTCCCTGGCTGGGGCTTGGGAACTGGAAATGCTTAGGAAACAGGTAAGATGCTGCTGGTCCAGCACCAGGGGCTAGGGACTGAGGTTCAGGAGGGCCAGACACAAATCATTTCTCGGCAACGCCCAGTCGGCATCAGGATATCATTTTGTGAGAACTGAGTGCTTGTCACTTTTGCGCTCCCTTCAGCTGGCACGAGAGCATCTGGAGGATTTGGAACCTCCTCTGTTGCTCAGCATTGCTTACCTTGCTCACCTGCACCCTGAGTTTGCTTCCCAGTTTCCTCCAGGGCACTCCTCTCCTCTGCAGCCTCTGTCCTCCTGGTACCCGCCTCTATCCACAAGAAAAGAAACAGGGCCTATGAGCAACTGAAGATGACCAAAGCACCCGTCCTTGATGACCTTCCTCTGCCTGACTTACCTCCTCCTGCACTCGAAGGCTCAGCTTTGCCCCAGGTGACCTCCTACCCTCCCCATGCCCTTCCCAAAGCCATGACATCAGTCCCCTTGGGTGCTGTTGACTCCTACCCCTCCAGCCAACTTGAAAGGACTGGTGCCACCTGGGCAATGGGCAAGCCACCCTCAGAAAAGGGACCAGCTGGAAAAGTCAGAGGCACCTCCTCCAGACTCTTCCCATGATCCCAGATCCCTATATCCTGAGGAAATTGGCCCAAATTAGGCACAAGTGGAAAAGTAGGTCAAACTCTGCTGTAGAATGTCATTTGCCACAACTCTGTGAACAATTATAATGATTCCCCTTTTTCAAGTGGAAAAACAAATTTAGAGAGTAAGTAATAAGCCCAAGATCACACAGCTCGTGAGCAGCTGGAATTGAACGTGGTCTTCAACAGGCCAAATGCACTTTCTTCCTCCCCACAAACACCTCTCTTAGTATGAAGGCTGAAACATTAAGAAACGGTTCTAAAGTGAAAATGCTCCAACAGATGTTTTTCTTAACATGGTGCATAAGCCCTGTGACTCTGAAGGCTAAAGCAGCAGGATCACAAGTTCAAGGCCCTAAGTAACTTAGTGAGATCTTGTCTCAAAATTTTTAGAAATTTTTAAAAAGGGATGGGGATGTAGCTCAGTGGTATTGCAGCACTGAGTTCAATCCTCAGTACTATAAAAAAATATATAGTATGTAATATACCTAAAAATATATAGTATGTAATATACCTCTCAATTTTATAGATTTTATGCCTCCTTAGATGAACAAGTGAAAATCAATTATACATTCTAATATCTCAAAATCCAGAAATGAATGGAATGGAAAACACACACACACACACACACACCCTTACACCACAGCCTTGGATACAGAGCAAATCTTCTCTGCCCATCACCAGCCCAATTGGGAATGAGGTAGGCAGGTGGATTTGAGGTCGATTCAATGGCCTCATTAAATTTTGAAGTAGTAGAGCAAGGGAAGAACTTTGAATAGGGGGAGAAAGGCAAGAAGCTTTTCTTGAGTACCTAGTAAGCCCCTGGGGCTCTGCCTCAGAGCATCTCCAGGACTGCTTCTTCATGAAACTCATAACCATATGCAAAGCAGGTGTCAAGATCTGTTTACAGAGGAGGAAAGAGAAGCTCAAAATAAAAGGTGCTTCACAGGCTTAGGTCATTCACTCACAGAGACCGAATTCTGACTCAAACCCAGATCTGACTTGCCCCAGAGGTCACAGATTTGGGAGTGAGACATAAAGGATAAATTTCACAATGCAATCCCCCATCTCTTACTATGATCTACTTTTATCAGGCAAAGAACGATTGTTCAACGACAAAAGAATAAAAACCTCAAAGAGAATATTGTGGACTTCAATCACTAAGCAGATCCTTTAAAAAACCAAATTAATACTCCTCCCTTCATTTTGAAGCAGCCTTTCTTTAGCACAATCTCAGGGCAGAGCCCAGCTTTTTGAGTCTGGTTTTGGTTTGCCAAAAGACAACACAGGTGAATTCCAAAAGGAAGAAATCACTCAGAAAAAGCAAAGTGACTATGGGTGGGGGCACAGGGGACCAACGGGTGGCAATCTCTAAGTCACCATGCCATTACTTTTGGGTGGCTGTGAGACTGTGGCAATGTTAATTTCCCCAGCCAGCACAAAACAGATGCCCCAGAATTGCAGGAAAAAAAAATCTCCACTTCTTCCTGCTTTCTCTTCAAGTGCATCATTCAATAATTAAAATCTATTGTATTCCTAAAGCAAAACACTTAGTAACACTTCAGCAGGCACTGGGAAGGAGGGAAATGGAATACTGATAGCAGGTCTACTGCTACCTTGAGATAAAATCAGCTTAATGCTAGTCATTTTCACATTCAGTTTCTAATTTTACCAAATAGCTTACCATTTGGAGAGCAGGGTTCCTTCTATGAATACCTACTGAATTAACCCTCCCCATCTCCCTGCTCTCCACCAACCCAGTGCAGCCCACTTCAAATGCTACAAATTGTTCAATCCTCTTTCCCCAGCCCACATGGGTGGCTCCCTTTTCTAATTCCATTTGCACTTTTGTTCATACAATTAGCATTTCATAGCATCTGAAATGCATTAAGTTATGTACTATTTGACATGTGGCAGACAATACGATTGGAACGGAACAAAAATGATTAGTAATAGTACCTGAACCTACTGAATGTTTACTAAGGACAGATATTGTTCTAGATGCTTTTCCATGCATTGTTTGGTCCCTGTCCTCTATGAGAATATCCCACTATTAATGCCCATTCTACAGATGAGGTAGACCTAGTCACCTAGTACTCACTCAGGGTTACTAAGATCAGAGGTGATGGAAACCAGAATTTAAACCCAGGCATCCTGGTTTGAGAGCCCTGGAAATTCACTACTACCTGCTCTACAGCTGCCTTTCTTGGCCCACATTCAAGGAGCTAACAGTTGAACAAAAGATAGACATGTGATCAGAAAGACACCAAGATGTGATAAGTGTTATGCCTGAGCCACAGAAGGGGACCAGCTTATACTGGAGGGTCTAGCAGGAATAGTTCCAGAAAATTCCAGAAGTAGGAAGATATTCCCAGCATTTTTTTCTTTCTTTCTTTCTTTCTTTTTTACAATTTAGCAAACTGAAGTTATATATAAATCCAAACTTCTCCTAACTCTACTATTTTATAAATCAGTGAGTAGTGTGGTGCACTCATCTAAAGAATCATTTTACCTAGGCTGACACAGAGTGCTAGAGAGCTGTGCTGGTAAACCAGTAATCTAGCACAGAAAAAGAAAAGGAAGGGGAAGACAGGAGAGGCGAAGGGACAGGAGGGAAGGAGAGGGACAGGAACCTGCTGTGTTTGCAGATTTACTTTGCTGCTTTCCATACCATCAGGGTACCATATGGCCTCCAAAACAAAGAATGCTCACTATCTGGTCTCTTATATGGAAAGCTTAGCTACTCTCATGCCACATTGCTGCATGCCACAAGACAGGGAACCTGGATAAATGTCTACACTTAGAGGATCACTTGACCCTTGATCCAGCCCCAGTCCTTTTTAATTTCATTATCATCCAGACTCTCCTGGTTGGAAGACCACCCTTATCCTAGCAAGAGCTTTGCTCTCCAGCCCCTGGGAGCACTTGGTTCCCAGTGAGAACACAATTAGATCTTTCCAAATGGGTTGATCCCAATCTGCCTGCAGAAGCATTTCTAAGTGGGTAGGCCCATGGAGTGTCAAGACATTCTACTAACACACACATACATACAAAGTATGCCACAACTCAAAAAGCTTAATAAATGTCGAACTAAACAAGTGAGCATGCTTCTTATTTCAAAGACTTTAAGAAGCCAGTGTGCTCTGTGAAACTCCAGATGCGGGGCGGGGGCATTTCCGGAACTGATTTGGCTTAGGGCCTGCTTCTTGAGAAGTCTTTCCCAGAATCCATTTTGGGAGTCTATGTCTAAAGGAAGTAGATCTCTATCAGAGTTCATCGAGGCTTCCTGGAGAGTTAGTTGCTTTGACCTAAGTTGTTGACTCAACTGTGACCACCCACCACCATTTGGCTGTGGGGAGCATCAACTACAGCAACTACAGCCACCTCACCCTGTAGAGAGAGGCCATTGCTTAACTCCTGGAAAGACCACTGCCTGCAGATCCCTTTTCCTCATGCTCCTGCAATGCCAGCTTCCTCTCCTCCTCCAAGTCTCCCCTCAGGTGTCACCTTCTCAAGGAGGCCACTCTACATCAAACTGCAAGGATGATGGCTTAGGAACAGGGTGGAGGAGCTGAAGCATAGGAAGTAGTGAGATTTTAACTGCAATTTAAAGGAAAATACAACAGAACTTGCTGATGAGTCAGATATGAGAAAAAGAGAAAAAAATCAAGGATAACTCCAAAGTTTTGACCTAAACCAAGGTGGATTTGGCAAATTGCATTAAAAAATATTTTAAAAAATAGCACACCATGAATAAGTCGGGTTCATTCCAGGGATGCAAGCTTGGTTCAGCATACAGAAATCAATAAACATAATTCATCACATCAATAGATTAGTGATAAGAATCACATGTTTATATCAATTCATGTAGAGAAAGCATTTGACAAAATACAGCACCCTTTCATGTTCAAAACACTAGAAAAACTCGGGATAGTGGGAACATACCTCAACATTGTAAGAGCTATCTATGCCAAATCCAAGGCCAACATCATTCTAAATGGAGAAAAATTGGAAGCATTCCCTCTAAAAACTGGAACAAGACAGGGATCCCCCTTTTCACCATTTCTATTCAACATAGTCCTTGAAACTCCATCCAGAGCAATTAGACAAATGAAGGCAATTAAGGGGTTACGAATATGAAAAGAAGAACTCAAACAATAATTATTTGCCATCAACATGACTCTATACTTAGAGGATCCAAAAAATTCCACCAGAAAACTTCTAGAATTAATAAATGAATTAAGCAAAGTAGCAGGATACAAAATCAATACCCATAAATCAAATGCATTTCTACATATCAGTGATGGATTCTCTGAAAGAGAAATCAGGAAAACTATACCATTCACAGTAGCCTCAAAAATAATTAAATAAAATATAAAATACTTGGGAATTAATTTAACCAAAGAGGTGAAATACTTCTATAATGAAAACTACAGAGCACTAAAGAAAAAAATTGAAGTAGACCTTAGAAGATGGAATGATCTCCCATGCTCTTGAATAGGCAGAATTAATATTGTCAAAATGGCCCTACTACTTAAAGCACTATACAGATTCAATGTGATTCCAATTAAAATTCCAATGTCATTCCTCATAGAAATAGAAAAAGCAATCATGAAATTCATTTGGAAAAATAAGAGACCCAGAATAGCCAAAGTAAAAACAAAAAATCATTAGCAAGAAGAGTAAAGCAGGAGGCATCACAATACCAGACTTCAAACTATACTACAAAGCTATAGTAACAAAAACAGCATGATATTGGCACCAAAATAGGCAAGTAAACCAATGGTACAGAATAGAAGACACAGAGACAAAAAACACATAAATACAGTTATCTCATACTAGATAAAGGCACCAAAAACTTACACTGGAGAAAAGATAGCCTTCTCAACAAATGGTGCTGGGAAAACTAGAAATCCATATGCAGCAAAATGAAACTAAACCCCTATCTCGCTCACCATGCACAAAACTCAACTCAAAGTGGATCAAGAACCTAGGAATTAGACCAAAGACCATATGCCTAATAGAAGAAAAAGTAGGCCCAAATCTTCATCATGTTGCATCAGGCTCTGACTTCCTTAACAAGACTCCTAAAGCACAAGAAATAAAATCAAGAATCAATAAATGGGAGGATTCAAACTAAAAAGTTTCTTCTCAGCAAAAGAAACAATCAATGAGGTGAAGAGAGAGCCTACATTTAGGGAGCAAATTTTTGCCACCTGCACATCAGATACAGTACTTATCTCCAGGATATATAAAGAACTCAAAAAACTTAACACCAAAAAAACAAACAACCTAATCAATAAATGGGTTAAGGAGCTGAACAGACACTTCTCAGAAGAAAATATACAATTGATCAACAAATATATGAAAAAATGTTCAACATCTCTAGTAATTAGAGAAATGCAAATCAAAACTACTCTAAGATTTCATTTCACTCCAGTCAGAATGGCTATTATCAAGAATATAAGCAACAATAAGTGTTTGCGAGGATGTGGGGGGAAAGGCACACTCATACATTGCTAGTGAGATGGCAAACTGGTGCAATCAATCTGAAAAGCAGTATAGAGATTCCTTAGAAAACTTGGAATGGTACCACCATTTGGCCCAGCTATCCCACTCCTCATTCTATACTTAAAGGACTTAAAAACAGCATACTACAGTTACGCAGCCACTTCAATGTTTATAGTGGCACAATTCACAATAGCCAAACTGTGGAAGCAACCTAGATGCCCTTCAACATGTGAATGGATAAAGAAACCATGGTATATATACACAATGGAATGTTACTCAGCATTAAAAGAGAATAAAATTATGGCATTTTCAGGTAAATGGATGGAACTGAAGAATATCATGCTAAACAAAATAAGCCAATCCCAAAAAAACAGGGGCAGAATGTTTTCTCTGATAAGTGGATACTAATCCATAACAGGGGGGGACATGGGATGAGTGGAGGAACTTTGGATGGGGCAAAAGGAGGGGGGAAAATGCAAGGGGGTAGGAAAGATGGTGGAATGAGATGGTCATCATTACCCTACGTACATGCATGATTGCACAAATGGTGTGACTCTACTTCATGCACAACCAGAGAAGCGAAAAATTCTGCTCCATTTGTATACAATGAATCAAAGAGCTTTCTACTGTCATGTATAACTGATTAGAACTAAAAAAAAATTAAAATGATTCATAAAATTCACAAATTTGTAATAACATTGATGAAGGAAAGAATAGACAAATTTTCAGTATCAACAATATCAAGTATTAAATGGAATATTAACTACAACAGGCACTGAAGACCTAAACAGTATAGTAAAGAAATAGTGTTGCTGTTGTTTGGGTACCTGTTCTGCCCCCAAATGGCTCATGTATTGGCAACTTGGTCTCAGTGCGGTGATACAGGCTGGTAGAATCTTCAAGAGGTAGACTAAGTGAAAGGTTATTGGATCATTGGGCATCATGAATTTGCAAGGTAAGGAGCTCTTTCACACCAAGAAAAATCAATAAGGCAAAATGTACAGAGATGCTCAGAGGACATGAGCTACAGCAGTGTAGCCATCTCTTACTGAGCACATGCTGGATGGGTTGAGCCCCGTGTACTACTCTGCAAGAGTCTACCAAGTGCTCCTTCTCAACTGTCCATGAGCTTTTTAGCCAGTGTGGGTGACCTCGGGGTGCCTGGGAACTCCTGTTTCCTGCTTTGGATGACTCTGCAGATATACCCTTTCTTTCAGAAGCATGGCAAATTTTAAATTAATTTGTTCAGTTCATTATTTCAGAAAGTTTTTGATGCTTTCTTTCCTGATAATAATGCTAAAAAAGTATCACTTAGAAAAATTGGAGAGTTAATGAGAGAACAATAGTTTTCCATACTTCTATTTTTCTATCCAGGAAATATAAGCTTATCTCTTTCAAGTCTTTGTTCTTTCTTTTTTCCTTTATTATCAGCATTAGTCAAAGGCTCAGGAGAAAACTTGATTGAAACCACAGTATAAAGTAGGACATTTGAGGGATTCTGATTTTTCAAGCTCACATTGTCCTTTTTGTCCAAAACTGGTAGAAATGAATGGGGGAGAGACTATTAAAAGCTTCAGAAGGAGCCTGTTTCCAAATCATTTGCTCAAATCACCTTCCCCACCTTGCTTTCAACTCCCCATCAGGGATGCCAAGGACCCTGGTGGTAATACAGCAATTCAGCAAATATTGAAATCAAGATCGAACAACTAAACAGATTGAGAAGCCATAGTTGGCCTGAAGATGGAGATTCTGTTTGGAAGTGGGAATCACATATGGGGTGTGGCAGCTCAGTGCTGAATACCTCCATGACTTAATTAATTCTCACCATGACCTAGTGGCAGGTGTTTTCTCCAGTCTGAAGATGAGGATGCTGAGGCTTAGCAAGGTGAGTGAACTGTCCAAGTTCCACTTAGAGTGGTTGAGTCAAGCTTATGCCAAATCTCTCCAGGTCCAAGCCTTGATTGACCACACTGATAGATTTTTATCTTGATGGCGAATCACTAGAATCAAAGGAAGAAGAAAGAGGGCGGGGGAACATTTCCCCTGCTGGATTGAAAATTGCTTGTGAACCCAGTGCTAAGCACAGACTAAAAGAGACTAGGGAAAATATCCAATTAATTGAGATCATCACGGGGTTAGATTACTACTTAACAGAAGAGCTAAACCCTGGGGACATGGCCTGAATACTGTCAGGCTTTCAAACTTCAATCTTGTTTTTTCCAGATGTAGTTGGATGTCTCACTCCCCGCCACCACCTTTGATAAGCCTGCATTAAATAATTCACACTTGGGGCAAGAAGCTGGAACACTGGGAGATGGGCAGGGCTCCTTCTGCAGCTCCAGGCCATAATCTGCACCACTATAAACTTCAGTTCCAGGAGTGAGGTCAGAGAGGGCATGAGAACGGAATCGACCCCACACTTGCTTTGTCCCCAGGACACAAGTGCACTGGGTTCCCTAGAAACACTACGGGTGGGAGGAAAGTTAAGGACAAAGAGTCTGGAATTGCATCTGCTAAACGAGGGGAGTTTTCCAACTAAAACAATTAAGTGAGGACATGGGTACCCTGGGAAGATTTTCCTGTTTTCGGTCTTGCCAAGCCCCCCCCAACCTCTCCTCCCTTCCGTTCTGCTTCCTTGGGGTGGAACCAGTAGCTGAATTGCTCTTGACCCACAGTGTCCTGCCTGCCCCAGAAAAGAGTTAGGATAATTGCCATCCACTCCTAACTAACTGCCCCTCAGAGTTCAAGGGGACTCAATTCACTGACCCAAAGTTCCCATCCAGTACTGGACAGGAAAGTAACAAACCTTACTTCCAACACTGAAATCCAGTGCATCGCTTTCCGGTCAAATAACAAGAGACATGTTCTGAGGGGCTGTGAGAGATCCATCCCTGGAAGTATCCAGGAGAAGCTGCATGGTGGCTTTAATCAAGCACTGGGGACAAGATTCAGAACTGACATGAGGCACCGAGTCTGTTCAAATCAGCTTTTTCATGGCTGTGATTAAAAGACCCTACCAGAGCAACTGTACAGAAACAAAAGTTTATTTAAGGGGCTGGGGTTGTGGCTCAGTGGTAGAGCGCTCGCCTAACATGCATGAGGCACTGGGTTCAATCCTCAGCACCACATAAATATAAAATAAAGAGATTGTGTCCACCTATAACTAAAAAATAAATATTTAAGAAAAAAAAAAGTTTATTTAAAGGCTCATAGTTTCAGAGGTCTCAGTCCATATAGAGCCAGATCCATCATGGCAGAAGAGTGTGGTGGAGGGAAACAGCTCACATGATGATCAGAAAGCAGAAACGCTCCAAATAGAAATATATACCCCATAGCCACACTCCCAGTGAACCACTTCCTCCAGCCACACCCCTCCTGCCTCCAGTCACCACTCAGTTAATCCCATCAGGGATTAATCCACTGATTAGGTTAAGGCTGTAACCCAATCATGTCTCCTCCAAACCTTGCATTGTCTCACACGGGAGCTTTTGAGGGACACATCCAAACCCTAACAGAGCCAACCGCTTGTCTTCAAATCCAATAGCTATTTATGAGCAGCGCTGACCGGTGTCCGGAGCTGCCTTCCTGTGGTTCACAGGCCAGTGGGGAAGACACAGGTGAAACGCAGGCAGAGAGAAACGTGTGGCTGCACATGATGACAGGGGCCACAAGGAAGATATGCAGGCGTGAGGAATAATAGCAGGGAGAACAAAGAACTCTGAGGAGGTGTTTGAATTCACGCTTTCATCAGTTTGCTGTGGCTGCCATTTTCAGGCTGGGTTGAGAGATGGAGGCCAACCAGGCCTTATTGGCCCTGGTGGAGATGAGTGGCTGGAACCATGGAGTGGGTGGTGGGAGTGGGGTGATGTGATCTGATCCGTTGCATATTTTAGACATGGAATCAACAGGAGTTGGTGATCCTGCAGAAGTAAGGGCTGGGGCAGGCAAGAATAGGGAGACAACCCCAAGTCTGGTACCAGAAAAGTTCATCTGAAATTCTAAACTTATAATTTATATACATATGGCAAGATTAGGGGGCTTCAAAACCCAGACTAGCAGACCAAGAGGTGGGGCCCAGGAACATTAAAGGCACTGCCACCTAAGGTGCCTTTCCCACATTGGGACTGAAAGGAGAAGGGAAGGAGGGTCTACTCTGGCACCCACCCAACCTCCCTTTCTATTATTTCCCCCTCTGTGCCCCAACTTTCAGGACCCCAGGACTCTCCTGCTATCTCCACCAACTACTTTATCTGAGATATAAATAAAATAGTCAAGATAAACCAAGGTCATAGCCAGAGAATTAGTACCCAGTATCAAATTAAAAGAGTAAGGATTTTAAAAAGAATAATAATTAAAAAGAATGCATTCTACTGTCATGTGTAACTAATTAGAATAAATTTTAAAAATATTTTTTAAAATCATTGCATTTCCAAATATTAGTCTTCCAAGCATCTTTTCCACCCTGATAAATTGTACCACAGCATTCAGCTCCAAACTTTGTTTTGTCTGCAGGCTGTGGCTGTATTGCAAAGGTTTCAAAGGCACAGTGGTATCACTCTCTGGTTATCTTTTATATACATGTATATGTACACTCACGTGTACCTCCAAGGGTAGGTCCTACCCATAATATAAGTATGTGACTACGAAACAATGAGAATGATTCCCATAGCCATTCACTAAATGAGTCCGATTACTTTATCGTCACAGCTGATTTTCATGTGCATGCTCTTTGCCACTGAATACCCATTAAAGGAGCCTGAAAATGATTTGAGTTGCTGTCCTGGTCATCGGAAAAGTGTGTGTTCCGTAATGAAAGAAACACATGCTCTGGGCCACCATTTATGGTCTATGTACTCCCTGGCAATTGATTCAACCTTTTTAAACTCAGATTCTGCTCATGTGGAATGGAAAAAAATACTACCTAAATTGTGGGACAAGAGTGAGAATTAAACAAAATAGTCTATGAGCAAGTGCCTGGCATGTACTAAGCCCTTCACAAATGCAACATGGGTACAGTAATGCAGTAGTTTTGCCATAAAGCTTTGTAAAACCTTGTAGTTTTGCCCATTTTAAAGTAAGTACATTAACATTTTTTATTTCTTCTATACTTTCATAAGGACAAAAGGTCAGGTCTTTTGAATTTGTTTCACACACTGGGAATTTCAGAAAATGTTGTAATACATCCCAGACCCTGTCATTTCAGAAAGAAAAGCAAATATAAGGAGAAAAGATACATTTTGGGTGCATAGAAGAAGCACCTTTTCAGGTGCTCACACTGAAAGTGAAAATAAAATTAACCATTAGTTAATGATGGAATGAAAAGAAGGAATCAAGAAAATGAGTAATAAGAATAAATTTTGTTTAATTTCACATCTTAATCAAATTTCTTCCAGTAAAACTAAACTAGCTCCTGTGACAATACATAGTTACTAAAAAAGAATGACTTCAACTGCAATCATGTAAATAAGGTTCTTAATTTTTTGGTAAGTGAATATATAATTTGCCCTTTAAAAATGTTTTTCCTGAAAAGAAAAATAAGTAAAATAAATTTTAAAAATGTAAAGGATACAATGAAGTAAAAGTAAAAATGTTTTTTCCATACCAGACTTTTCAACATTATTCCATTAACATTTTTTTCCATATTTCTGATTAGAAAATGAACTTAATTTTGCCTGAGATTAGGTTATTAAATAAATAATAAAGCATGGAATATTTATGTTAGAATGGAACCATAAAATTTGCATTTTCAAAGAATACTTGATGGCTGAGAAATGTCCATAAAATATTTTTTAATAGCACAGAGTCTATGATACAGCACATGTAAGTATAATTTCATTTCACAATATATGTGTGTTTTCACATATGCATGAAAAGAAATCTTGGGAGGACAGTGATTCAAAATATAAATAATAGTTATTTGTGGGAAATCATGTTTCTTTCTTTAAACTTTTATCTTTCAAAGTTTATGCCAAATTATCTATTACTTTTATAAAAAGAAAATACTTTTTTAAAAATGATTTGTAATTGTTTGATTTTTTTTCTATATTCTTTTCTTCTTGGCAGAAATCTAAGGGTAGATTTATAAAATCTTTCTGCTCTATCACTGCATTCTCCCTTATAACTAGTTCCATTTTTTTCTGTTAGTATAAAGCATTTGTAAATATCATTTAACCTAAGGAAGAATAAGTAATTGTATGGACATATCCAGATTTTAGACCCTGTACAGCATTTTCTCAATAAACTAAAAATTGTCGCATCCCACTCTCTTAAAGAAACTTATGTGGTATGCGATGAATTCAAGCCTATAGTCTGGCCTCTACCTGAATATGTGACCCTGGAGAAGTCCTCCAACTGTTCACAATGTCAGCTCTTCATGTGGGCCTCAAAAGGACTGGCTTACCCATTGCTAAGACCCAGAAGGCCCTGCAAAGCTTACTGAGAGGTCTCAACAAAATTGGTAGTATATGGCCAAAGATCTCTGTAATAGTTTGCTAGGGGCTGCTGTAACAACCAGTCTAGGTGACTTGAACAACAAAAATATATTTTCTCACAATTATAGAGTCTGAGATCACCATGTCAACAGAGGGGGTTTCTTCTGAAGCATCTCTCCTTGGCTTGTAGATGGCCATCCTTTTTCCCTGTGTCTTTACATAGCCTTCCCTCCATGTGTATCTGTGTGCTAATCTCCTTAAAAGAACACCAGTCCTGTTGTATTAGAGTCCAACCCACAAGACACCATTTTACTTTAATTGCCTCTTTAATGGCCCTGTCTTCAAATATAGTCACATTCTGAGGTACTAAGGGTCTGAATTTCAACATAATGAATTCTAGGGGAACATAATTCAGCCAATAACAAGATCCTATTTTTAAAAATGAACATATAAAGTAGAAGAAATAGGCGTGATAGAAGCAAGAGAGTTTAATGTTACAAATTAAGCATCTCCCCCCAAATGGATAGAGTTTCATTTTCTTCAAACCCCTCTAGAGCAGGACACTGCTTCACAGAGTTGCCCTTGGCCAGGGTTGGGGGGGGGGTGTCTTTGTAGTCTTACCCAACAAGCTGTCATGCCAGCTGCCAGCTTATAGTTCAATCTTAGCACTATCCCCACTTTTATCCACGAAAGAGAGATTGTTTGTGCACTTATTTGAATATTTTACTGAGTTTGCCCTTATTATGTCAAATAAATGTGTAGAAAATGGAAAAATGACAGGCTAGAACTAGTGATTAGGAATAGAAGTCTCATAACCTTACTACAATTGACATGAAAATGGGAATTATCATGTGGGCTCAAATCAGGGACTCTCTCAAATGCGAGTTCACTGAACTTGAGCTGAAGTGCATACGTTTGTGAAGGGAAAAAAAGAAAAGCTAAATAACAGATCAAGTTCCAAAACTAGATGATCCAAGATTGAGTCTAAAAGATCAGATGTAGTTTGGAATCTTAAAATGTGCTTTGGCTCTAAAGAAAATGGAATTTCTCTCGCCACATCCAAACATCTCATACAACCTGCACACCCTTGACCTCTGGGCACTTGATTTCAAGAGCTGCCTGCTGGAAACTTTCTATAGGAAAATAGAGAATTCTCTACCAGAAAGGAGGGAACTGCCAACACAGTTCTTTTCTGACAGCATTTTCACAAATAATATTAGATGACAATTCAGGTGAGCAGAAGTCAACAAGTCCCTAGCCACATCCTGGAAGCATTCTCACTGCACAAGTCCTGATTCACCTTAAGCCCTCCTTCCCCCTTCCCAAACATTCAGATTCCATGTTGTCTTCTTTTTTACTTATTTCATATTTCTTACCTTTCTTCCTTCTTTTCCATGTCTATGTAAAAAAATACGTACACTCTTGTACATTCTTGGTGGGAAGGTAAAATAATGCAACCACTGTGGAAAACAGTATGGTCAGTACGGTGGGTCTTCAAAAATTTAAACATAGAATTAATATGTGAGGCAGCAATTCTACTTCTAGGTATATATCCAAAATAATTGAAACCAAGATCTCAAAGAGTTATTTGTACACCCACATTTATGGCAGCATTATTCACAATAGTCAAAATTTAGAAGCAACCCAGATGTACACTGGCAGATGAGTAAGCAAGAAATGTCATATACATACAGTGGAATATGACTCAGCCTTTGAAAGGATGGAAGTTCTGACACATGCTACATCATGGATGAACATTGAAGACATTATGCTAAGAGCAATGAAAAATCCATTAAAGACAAACACTGAATGAGTCCACTTATTTTTTTTAACCATATGATTTATTTTTAATTTTTTTAGTCATATATGACAGCAGAATGTATTTTGACATATAATATATACATGGAATGTACAAACATTAATCATAATGTCTATTATTCCTATCCACCCTACTCCTCCCCTCCTCTCCCATCCTTTCTCTCTATCCAATCTAATGTGACACACTTTTTTTTCTTTTTCTCATCACAACATCATATATGTATTCTGTATAACAATGAGGTTCTCCTTCCATCTTCCGTGCAACTCCCCTTCTCCCTCTCTTTCCCTCCCACATCTCTTCCCTATTTAGTGGTAATCTTCTTCTCATGCTCTTCCTCTCTATCCCATTTTGAGTCACCTCCCTTATATCAGAGAAGACATTTGGCATTTGTTTTTTAGGGATTGGCTAACTTCACTTAGCATAATCTGCTCTAATGCCATCCATTTGCCTGCAAATGCCATGGTCTTGTTATTTTTTAGTGCTGAGTAATATTCCATTGTGTATAAATGCCACATTTTTAATCCATTCATCTATTGAAGGGCATCTAGGTTGGTTCCACATTCTAGCTATTATGAATTGTGCTGCTATAAACATTGATGTGGCTGTGTCCCTGTAGTATGCTCTTTTTAGGTCTTTTGGGTATAGTCCGAGAAGGGGAATAGCTGGGTCAAATGGTGGTTCCATTCCCAGCTTTCCAAGGAATCTCCATACTGCTTTCCAAACTGGCTGCACCAATTTGCAGTCCCACCAGCAATGTATGAGTGTACCTTTTTCCCCGCATCCTCTCCAGCACTTATTGTTATTTGTCTTCATAATGGCTGCCATTCTTATTGGAGTGAGATGGTATCTTAGAGTAGTTTTGATTTGCATTTCTCTGATTGCTAGAGATGGTGAGCATTTTTTCATGTATTTGTTGACTGTATATCCTCTTCTGAGAAGTTTCTGTTCAAGTCTTTGGCCCATTTATTTATTGATTGGGTTATTTGCTTTTTGAGTTCTTTGTATAGTCTAGAGATTAGAGCTCTATCTGATGTTTGAGGGGTAAAAATTTGTTCCCAGGATGTAGGCTCCCTATTCACCTCACATATTATTTCTCTTGCTGAGAAAAAAACTTTTTAGTTTGAATACGTCCCATTTGTTTATTCTTGGTTTCAACTCTTGTGCTATAGGTGTCTTATTAAGAAATTTGGGGCCTGCCCCACGTGATGAAGATTAGGGCCAACTTTATCTTCTATTAGACGCAGAGTCTCTGGTCTGATTCCTAGCTCCGTGATCCATTTTGAGTTGACTTTTGTGCATGTTGAGAGAAAGGGATTCAATTTCATTTTGTGGCATATGGATTTCCAGTTCTCCCAGCACCATTTGTTGAAGATGCTATCCTTCCTCCATTGCATGTTTTTAGCACCTTGGTCTAATATAAGGTAGTTGTAATTTTATGGATTTGTCTCTGTGTCCTCTATTCTGTACCATTGGTCTACCAGCCTGTTTGGGTGCCATGAATGAGTCCACTTAAACATGAGAAAGTAAGAGTAGTCAAATTCATAGAGACAAAAAGTGGAATAGTGGTTACCAGGGACTGGAAGAAAAGATGACAAGAAAGTTGTTTTATGGGTACAGAGTTGCAGCTTTGCAAGATGAAAAAAGATCTGGAGATTGATCTCACAACAATCTGAATGCACTTAACACTACCAAATCACACACTTAAAAAATGGTTAAGCCAGGCACAGAGGTGCACACGCATAATCCCAGCAGCTTGGGAGACTGAAGCAGAAGGATCAAGAGTTCAAAGCCAGCCTCAGCAACTAGGAGAGACCCTGTCTCTAAATAAAATACATAAAAGAGCCGGGGATGTGGCTCCGTGGTTAAGTGCCCCTGAGTTCAATCCCTGGTACAAAAAAAAAAAAAGGCTAAGATAGTAAACTTTACATTATGTTTATTTGGCCACGATTTTTTGAAGTAGTCCGTTTTGTTATAAGGTTGAATAATAAGATGAAGACAATTGTTTATGGCAAGATGTGGCATCGAAGACCTCATTAAAGCCATTTCAATTCAGTGAATTACAGGAGTTTGACTGAAATGCTGCTGGGAGGGACACAGGGTCAGAATACAGCACCAGTGAGAAAATTTTAGCTTGAAAGAAGCATAGAGATGAGGCCATGGCAGGAGGAGAGCATGGGGTCAAGGCCGACGAGGTCAAGGTGAAAGAGACTGAGAATGTCTGTAGGGAACCGTGGAAGGGCAGCGTGGGCGTGGGTGGCCCTGGGGGACAGGTGATCTATATTTGCAGTGAGCCCCTTGGCATGGTTGAGTCTTCTCCAGCAGCGAGCAGCTGTCAGGGCAGGACAGAGTCGGTGGGCATCTATTTTACCCAGTGTGGTGGGTTTTCTAGGCAAGAACAGCAGAGAACAGAGAGAGGTCAGAGATTGACAGGAAGTGAGGACAGGAGAAGAGGGGCCAGGAGGGAAGGAGAGGCCGCACTGAGGTCTGGGACTAGTCTGGGTGGAAGGGCCACACCCATGAGCTGGAGGCAGAGGAGGTGAGAGCCAGAGAGCAAGAGACTGAAAGCCCGATTTCAGAGGGACGGTTACGGCAGAGTCAGGAGAGCGAAAGGTCACTGGGGTTAAGCAGGTGAAGGAAATGAGAGTTCCAAATATCGACTGGTTCACCTACATAATAATGATGAAATTGCCCCAAAGACAAGAGAAGTGAAGAAGAAAATAGAGCAAGAGAACAGGGGGAGGGGATTGTAGCTCAACAGTAGAGCAGTCGCCTACACATGTGCGGCACTGGGTTCGATCCTCAGCATATGTCAAAAGAATAAATAAAATTAAGTAAATAAAATAAACGTGTTGCATCCATCTACAACTAAAAAATATTTTTAAAAGAGAGAGAGGAGGAGGAGGAGGAGGAAAAGCAAAGGAAAGGGCAGGTGCAAAGGCCCTGAGGCAAGAGAGAATATGTTATTTTGAGGAACAGAAAGATGTTGTTTGTGAAAAGAATGGAGAACAGTGAACCATGTGGAAGATAAAGCTGGAGTGGAATGCAAGGCTATTTTTATGATGATTTTGAAAAACATACTAATGAGTGTATATTGTATCTTAAACACCACATGTTCTCTCTCATATGTGGATGCCAAAAAGAAAGTTGATGTGAGTGTCGAATAGCGATTACTGTAGGCTGGGAAGGAGAGAGAGGGGGAACAGAGAAAGGTTGAGAACAGTTACAGAGGAGTAGTAAGTTTAGTGTTCTACAGCAAAGTGGCCTAACTACAGTTTATAGTACTTTATTATATATTTCACGATAACGAGCCCATAGGAGCTTGGAGGCTCGAAACGTGAAATGATGATAATGATCACTCTTACTTGATCAGTACATTTCATATACATGTATTGAAATATCACACTGTGCCCCATAAATATGTACAAATAAAATAATGATGATTTTTAAAAGTACACTTGGGTTTTTAAAAGATCACTCTGACAGACAGGTACATCAGACAGTGGAATATCGTTCAGCACTAAAAAGAAATGAGAAATCAAACTATGATTACTAAATGAAAGAAGCCCATCTGAAAAGGCCTTACGATCCCGGTTACATGATATTCATGGAAACAAGAAAAAGATCAGTCGTGCCAGAGGGGTAGGAGCAAGGGAGAGGTGAACAGGTAGAGCACAGAGCATTTGGGGGCCCTGAGACTCTTCTGTCTGATCCTACAGTGGTGGATGAGTGTCATACATTTGCCAAAATTAAAATGGTTAAGCCAGGCACGGTGGTGCACACCCATAATCCCAGCAACTTGGGAGACTGAAGCAGAAGGATCAAGAGTTCAAAGCCAGCCTCAGCAACTAGGCGAGACCCTCTACACCTCCAAGGGAGAGTCCTGAAGTATACTAGGACATGCTGGATGATAACAAAATATCCATGTAGGCACATCCATTGTAGCAGGTCATCCTGGTGGGGCATGTTGACAGTGGGAGGCTGTGGGGACAGGGGAGGTAGATAGGAACTTTATACTTTCTGCTCAGTTTTGCTGGGAACCTCCAGTTGTGGTGGTACACGACAGTAATCCCATGACTCGGGAGGCTGAGGCAGAAGGATGACAAATTTGAGGTCAGTCTGGGCAACTGAGCAAGATCCCTGTGTCAAAATAAAAATAAAAAGGACCAGGGATGCAGTTTAACAATAGAGTGGCCCTAGGTTCAACCCCTAGTACCACAAAATTAAAAAATTCTGTGGCCCTAAAATTGCTATAAAAAATAAAGTCTGTTTTGAAATCACTCTGGAGTGCTGTGTGGTACGTGAATGGCACAGAGGCAACTCTGGAGGAAAAAAGCCCAGGCAACCAGCTACTTTGGCCGTTCACTCAGAGCACAGAAGAGGGGCGAGTTTGGGGACAGTAAATTCATTTCAGAGACACCTGTTAAGTCTGAATTTCCCAGAGCTGAGGGGAGTCCATGCCCAGTACTTTTACCATCTAAGCACAATGCAAATAAAAATTCCTCACTGTGGGCCGGGGATATAGCTCAGTTGGTAAGTGCTTGCCTCACATGCACAAGGCCCTGGGTTCAAACCCCACCAACACACACAAAAATAATAATAATAATAATAATAATAATAATAATCCCTCACCGTGTATTCCTGCAGCTCTGTGAACACACTCACAGCCAAGGCCAGCTTGAGACTGTTCACACAAAGCCACGTAGCATGCGCTCTGGAACCAACTCCCTAATTAGAATCTTAGCTCTGCCTCTTACCAGCCTGAGCAAGTCGCTTTCAGTCTGTTTCCTTCTCTGTAGATTGGTGAGTCACAGTAGTCCCTATCCCATTAGGTTGCTGTGGATAAAATAAGTTAGTACATATAAAATAGTTTAGCAAGTAGGGAATGAGCATCAATGAGCATTTGCAGTTAATTCTGTGAAAACTTACTACTTTGAAGAAAGCTGAGCTGAAATATTTATGCATTCATTCAACATATCGCTAAGAGTCCCTACTACACTTACTCAAAAATAAATCAGTTGGGTATGGTGGCACAGGCCTGTAATCCCGGGAGCTCAGGAGGCTGAGGCAGGAGGATCGAAAGTTCAAAGCCAGCCTCAGAAACTTAGCAAGGTCCTATGTAACTCAAGAAGACCCTATCTCTAAATAAAATACAAAGGGGGCTGGGGATGTGGCTCAGTGGTTAAGCACCCCTGCATTCAATTCCTGGCACAAAAATAAATACATAAATAAATCAGACATCTATGCTATCTCAAGAAGCTTTAGTACAGTAGAAATTAAGATACACAGAAATTTACACATAAATCCCAATCTGAAGAACAATTTAAGGTAACTAATAGTAGCAAATATTGCTAAAGAGATATGTAGCCATTAAATATACACCAAACACCACAAAACAGCCTTGACGAACCAAAGCCATGTATTTATCTTGTGTCACATACAGTATATAATTCTCCTTTTTATGTTTCTATCTTTAAATGGCATATCTTAAATTATATCTTTGGCTTCATACATGACTATATATCTGTTCACACATATGTATACAAATGTATAATTTGCATTGTATAAAACCAACTGTATACCCAGCCTTATAAGCACTGGTATGGTGTAGTGGTAAAAAACAGACAACTTAAGTTTCAATCCCTGTTCTTCTACTTGTTGAGTGACCTTGGGCAAATGAGGCCTTTTTGTGCCTCAGTGACCCCTTCTGTAAAATGGGTATATAGTAGCATCCTGTAGAGTTGCTGTGAGGATTAAATAAGCTAATAAACACGTAGCACTCAGAATACTTCAGAGCCTCAATAGTTTTGGCTATTAGCATGTAGAAATGTTCCACCCAAATTTTTTATTCTGTGCTCATTTTTAAGACAAGCTTAATACTCAAATAATTTAATTAAGCTCTGTAATATGCTATATTAACAAAGGGAAACATTGGCTTTTACATGAGCTCGGTTGGTACAGGCACTTCCCATTTCAACAAGGCTCCTCTGAAATGATAACCCTAAGGTCTTGCTTATCCACTAGTCTGTAGCTAGAATCTGCCACCAGAGGGCGCAACAATGGATCCTTCACAAAGGTGAACATCATGAGACACAAATGGGCCAATTTAATCAGAATTCCTTCTGGATCTACCCCAACTAGCATTCAGAAAATCCAGTAATGCTTTTCCATTTAAGGTAGAATCTTTTTCTTTATATTTTTAGGTCCAATGTCCCCGAGGCATGCAGAACTTTCTGATTAAAGAGAATGATGATATTTGTTGCAGTTTTGAGCTATGTACTCCCTGTCTTTTCATGTTGTCACGTGATTTGTAGAACCTGTGACAAATATCTTTCACTTGTTTACAGATGTTGAGCTGTGTGCACAAACCACCAAGGATGAGCTCTGCCCACTCACCCCATAAGGAGCTAGTGTATCCAAGATTAAACCATCCCAAATGGGCTGAACCTCTGTTGCCAGGATGCACACAGAGACAGTCTCTGACTCACCATCCACATACTCCATATTATTCAGGGAGACATAAAAATACCTCCAATGAGCATCTTATATATAAAAATTGCATACTTCATTGAATTGCTTTTTATTTGTTTGTTTTTGGCACCAGGGATTGAACTCAGGGGCACTCTACCACTGAGCCACATCTCCAGCCCATTAAATAAAATATATATATTTTATTTAATACATATTTAAATTCATGTATTATAAATGTATTTAAATATGTATTTAAAATATACATATGTGTGTGTGTTTGTGTGTGTGTGTATTTTAGTTGTAGGTGGACACAATGCCTTTATTTTATTTTTATGTGGTACTGAGGATGGAACCCAGTACTTCACGCATGCTAGGTGAGCACTCTATCACTGAGCCACAAACCCAGCCTTGCCCCCCCCAGCCCTTTTTTATATTTTATTTAGAAACAGGGTCTTGCTGAGTTGCTTAGGGACTAAAGAAGTTGCTGAGGCTGGCTTTGAACTTGTGATCCTCCTGTGCTGGCCTCCCAAACCACTGGGCTTACAACTGCGTATATGCCATTATGCCTGGCAAGCTGCTTTTCAAACCTCTGTCTTCATTATAATGCTATGTAGTTCCTCATTTACAGCTTGCCTTGTGATAAATTATTCTTTGTAATTTCCCAGTCTGCATTTTATTGGTTGATTTAAAACCTAAAGAAAATAGATACAATTTTTGTGTTTAAATTTTATTTATTTGCACATGAACCAGTACATTTATTCTGGTTCTGTAATAATTGATAGCTCTGTAATAATATTCTTAATCAATTTGTTATTCTTAATTATCTACACAGTATCATTTTGTCTCTTTTTTGTTTGCTTGTCCATATTTATTTTTTCTTTTTTTTTATTGATGCATTATAATTATATATGATTATGCACTATGCCATATTTGAATATGCACATAACATAATTTGATCAAGGAAAGATACTGAAGAATGAGATTGATCAAATTATGTCTTTTGCTATTTAAAAAAATTAACTACTGGGGCTGGGGCTGGGGCTCAGCGGTACAGCATTCACCTAGCCAGTGGAAGGCACTGGGTTGGATCCTCAGCACCACATAAAAATAAATAAATGAAATAAAGTATTATGTCCAAGTACAACTAAAAAAATATTTTTTTTAAAGTTAACGACTTTTGGGATCAATGGGGCACATCTGTAATCCAGGGACTTGGGAGGATGAGGCAGAAGGATTCCAAGTTCGAGGTCAGTCTTGGCAAGTTAGCAAGACCCTGTCTCAAAATAAATTTTTTTAGAAAAATTAAAGGGCTGGGAATGTAGTTCAGCAGTAAAGTACCCCTGAATTCAATCTCCAGTACCACCAAAAAAAATTAAGCAAAAATTAGAACTATTATTCAATAATACACTGAATTCTTTGTATGGTTCAAAAAATAATCTGAAGAAATGTAACTACACCTGAATGGCACAGAAATTCTGACGCTGTTGCACAAAATTTGTTCTAGTTCACTCTATGGAAAAACTAAAGAACTTGACCCTGACCTACATTATCTGGCCCCTTTTTCTCTCTGACTTCATCTCCTGCCTTACTCTACCTTGTCATTCTGCTCAGACCTCAACCCTTGAACATGCCGGGCATACCAGCACCTTGGAGCTTCTGTCCCGGCCAGGGCCACTCCCTTTGTTACTCCTTCTCCAGATATCACTTCCCTACCTGAACGTCACTCTCTCAGTAAGCTCTCTCCTGACCACCCCATAATATGAAACATCTTCAGCATCCCTGGTCCCCCAGTCCTTGATATTTTTTCCCATAATACTTATCACATAACTATTTTTCTGTAATACTAATACTTCAATTACACAGAATGATTTTCCTTATTTTTTAATCTACAGAGTCTTACAATGCTTAGACTTAGGATGGTTTGACTTGCAATTTATCAACTTCACAACGACGTGAAAGCAAGGTGCATGCAGAGAAAAAAAAATTATTGAAATTCTGAATCTTGATCTCTTCCTGGGCAGTAATATTGGGTACAATCTCCTCTTGGTGTGGGGCAGCCATAGTGAGCTGTAGCTCCCAGTCAGCCATGTGTGATGACAAGGGAGAAAACCAACTCTCTACCGTGTTTGGTTGCTAAACTGGTTTGTTCAATAGGTGCATAAAGTTGTTTTGACTTAGGATATGCCCCAGTTAGGATGGGTTTATCAGGACACAGCCCCATTGTAAGTTAAGAGCATCTCTAGTGTCTGTCTCCCTCTCCTAAAATGTAGGTTCAACAGGCTCAAGGATTTTTGTCTGCTTTGTTCTACTGATGTATCCATGGGCCTAGAACAATGCCTGGCACATAATAGGTGCTCAATAAATATTTGTAAGCTAATGGACAGGTACTAATAATATAAGAATCTCCTGATTCTTCCTTTCATAATTAAATGAATATTCCATCTATCCTGCAACTTAAGCTGACCCTGAGGTGGGTGCTCATTGCTAACCTAGAGCAACTCTCAGATCTTGAAACTAAAAGACCTAAACACTTAGAGCTTTGGCCTCAAATTGATTCCCTTCTGTTGTGATGAGAGATGAGATCTTCTGGAAAAAATTTCTCCCATGGGGCCTGAGAATCTCTCACCCTAAAGTTTCCCTGTGATCGTTTTTCTCATGATGAGTAGAACTTTCAGGCTGTGATTCTTTATCAATCATCCCTAAGCAATGTCACCTCTGAGTGGGGAGAAGGCCAGGGAGGTGCTGCAAAATCTCCATTAGTCTCAAAATCATGCTCATTTCCTCTCTTTTCCCTAAAACAAAATCAAGAGAAACCTGCGCCCCACCGTCCCAAACCAAGTATGCAGTCAGTGGCAATTGTCACCAAGGTCCCTAATTTCTTCCCTGAGGAGAATAATAAAAAAAAAAAAAATCTAATGACACCAAAATGTAAGCCAGAGAAAACATTAATAAATTGGACTTCATTAAAATTAAAAACTTTTTAAAAACATTAAAAAAAAGAATATTACACCAGTGCAAAAGGAGTTCATGACAGCCCAAAAAGAAAAATAAATTAAAAACTTTTACTCTTTGAAAAACACCCATCAAAAAAATGAAAAGACAAGCCACAGCCTGGAAGAAAATATTTGTAAGTCATATAAATGAAATGTTTTGTAGCCAGGACGCAGGAAAAAAGTCCTAAAGCTCAATGATAAGACAAAATGCCGAATTTCAAAATAAATGGGCAAAAGATTTAAACAGACACTTGATCAAAGAAAATACATGGATAAAAAACAAACACATGAAAAGATGGTCCATATTATTGGTCATTTAGAAAATGCAAATCAAAACCACAGTGAGACACCCTCCACACCCCCAGCAGAATGGCTATCATCAAGAAGACAGATAATAATAAGCCTTGGTGAGGATGTGAAGAAATCCTCTAAGATTTTTAGCAGAAATGTAAAATGGTACAGTCACTTTGGAAAACAAGTTGGCATGTTTTTAACAAGTTAAACACACACCATGTGGTCTAGCCATTACATTCCTAAGCATCCCTAAAAAGCATAAAAGCATATGTCCAAATGAAGACTCTCATAAGTAAATGTTCATAGCCAGAAACAAGAAACAACCTATATGTCCATCATCTGATAAATGGATATACGTAATGATGGAATAAGCAGAATCAGGACCAGCCTTACAGGCATGCAAGCAGTGCGGTTGCACGTAGCCCACACTCAGAAGTGTCCTGTGCTTAGGGTATAATGCTCTGTGGTCACCATCTCAAAATTCCTAATAAATTTATTTTTGAATTTTTGCTTTGCAAATGATGTCTAATGGGACAGGAATCTGATCGAGGCAGCCAGCACATCCAAGCATGGAGGATGCATTATCTTTGGGGGTCACTTGTCCACCAGGGTTTGAGGCAGTAGGCCCACACAAAAGAGAGACTTCCCCGAGCCCATTCAAGCCACAGCATGGTGACCCAGTGTTGAAGGGACCCACTGTGGGCCATCCATGGGTAGTGAGTCATGGCGCCTCAGGGGGCTGTGAGGTGTATGATCCCCGTAAAAGTATCCACATGCCTATGGAGGGAATAGATCTTCTACTAGATAACAAATAGAAAACACCATGACAGGCTAAGAAAGAGATTGCAGAAGAAAGGGAAAAGCAACATACTTCAGTATCTTTAATGGTACTCTCTTCCTGATTTTTAAGCAAGAGGTCTGGCCTTTTGACTTTGCCCCAGACCTGCAAATTATGTAGTCAGTCCTGAATGGAATGTTAAGCAATAATAAAGAACAAATTAGTGATACATGAAACAACACACATGAAGCTCACAGACATTATACTAAGTAAAAGAATAAAATACCAAAGCCTATGTATTGCATAACTTCATTTATATAAAATTTCTAGGAAAAAATAAGACAGAAAAATAAGTCAGAAAGCAGATCAGTGGCTGGGGTGGAGCACACCTGTAATCCTGGCAGCCTAGAAGGCTGAGGCAGGAGGATCTTGAGTTCAAAGCCAGCCTCAGGAATGGTGAGGTGCTAAGCAACTCAGTGAGATCCTGTCTCTAAATTTAAAAAATACAAAAGAGGGCTGGGGATGTGGCTCAGTGGTTGAGTGCCCCTGAGTTCAATCCCTGGTACCCACCCACCCACCCCCAAAAAAGAAAGCAGATCAGTGGTTACCTGGGCCTTGGGAAGTCAGGGATTGGATACAAACAGGACTAAGGGAACTTCTAGGATAATGTAAGTATTCTAAAATCAAGAGTATGGTGATGGCTTAAATCTATAAATATATTAAACTCATTGAACCATACACTAAAGATAAGTAAAATATATTGTGTATAAATTATACCTTAATAAAGTTGTTTTTTAAAAATCAGAAATCCAGTCAGGTATGGTGACACACACCTGTAATCCCATGACTCGGGAGGATCACAAGTTCCAGGCCAGCCTGAGAAACTTAGCAAGATTTCTCAAAGTTTTTTAAAAGGAGATTGGGTGCAGCTCAGTGGTAGAGTGCTTGCGTAGCATACAAAGTCCTGGGTTCAATTCCCAATACCATAAATAAGCAAATAATAATACAAAATCTTCATCTCTCCTTCCCACAATCCACCCACACATTATTCTAGCTAGGTCAGCAGAGACTTAATGGCACAGCATAGGAAAGCCCTCAGACTTTACAGTCAAGGGAGCATCATTAGCCATGGAACTGAAAGCACTCTGGCAGTTGAAGGAACCCCCTAGTGCAGAGGAAAAGTGCATCTGATACCTGGAAAGTAAAAGTATTTAATTTCTTTAAGAAATCGAGGAATAGTGGAAGCCTACTGGTCAGGCTCTGTTTTTAGGGATCCCGCAGGTTGCTTGTTACTGAAATAAGGAGGAATCAAGAGTCTCACTGTGATAGGCAAAATTCTAAGATGCGTCCTGCCCCCTGGTGGTCATGCCCTGTATAGTCCCCTCCCCTGAGTATGGGCTTGTTCTTGGCAAGAAGAATATGGCCAAGGAAGGTAAAGGTGTTTTCCAGATGTGATAAAGGCTCCAAATCATTTGGTTTTCAGTTCACCAAAAGGGAGATTATATCAGGTGTGCTTGACTTAATCAGGTGCAAGCCCTCCCTGAAGTCAGGGGTTCTCCTTGCCAGCTTGATGAAGTAAGCCATGTTGAGGAGACACACAAGGAGCTGTGAGTGGCCTCTAGAATCTGAGGGCAGACTCCTTCTGAGTGCCAGCAAACTTCTAGAGCCCTCCATCATACAGCTTCAAGGATAGGAAGTCTTCCAATAACCTACATGAGATTAGAAATAGATTCTTCTCCAGATGAGAATGCAGCCTTGAGTGTGGCCTCGTAAGACCGTTGGCAGAGGACTCTGCTAGGCTGTGTCAACCCCTGACCCATGGAAACTATGAAGTAATAAGCGTGTGTTGCTTCAAGACACTAGATTCATAATAATTTGTTACATAATGAGAGAAAACTATACAGTTATCCACAAAAAGGATGAGTCTTTGTCTTTCTCCAACACTAAGGAGACAGAAGAGAAAGGCCGAATCTCTCAGATTAGACAGGTATTTTCCACTTTAAAGTCAACC
Organism: Marmota monax; assembly: GCF_021218885.2. NCBI lineage: Eukaryota > Metazoa > Chordata > Mammalia > Rodentia > Sciuridae > Marmota > Marmota monax. The sequence goes on from NW_026694821.1 coordinate 4,838,224, forward strand.
CAGGATCCCAAAGGACCCAAACCACTAAGAGTATGCTGCAGTCCTAGGAGCAGAACTCTTGGTTTGTTCCCTCCGTTCACATTTTCCTATGTTCTTTCTCTTCCATGACTGCCAAGTTCCCTCCCAAAGCATGATTTGATTATCCTGATGGACCATCATGCTATCTAAGTATCTCAAAAAAGAACTAACTACCAAATTATTTCAGGAGAACTAAGTACATCAGCTCCCAGGTCATTCTCTTGAACTTTGGTGAACATGGATATTTGGCCAGTAAGGATGACCTTGGGAATTCTCTCATTTTATCAATCACATTTGTTGAATGTTATTATGTTGTTGACTCCCAGAGATCTCTGGGTTTGTAAAAACTCCTTGCAGGGGAAGAGGGCACCATGGGTTTGGGCTGGCCCTACCACCTGTTCCAAAGTCCTGGGAATCAAAAGATCTGGATTCCAAGTGTGAAATTCAAGTCTTCACAAGCCTGAACACTGCACTTGTAGTTCATAAGGAGACCTCTGAACCTTTGCTTAAATAGTATCAAGTCTAGGGAAGGCAAGAATTGCTGGGATCATCTCAGTCCTGAGCAGGCTAAGCATCCCTTAGTTCTCACACAGACATAGAGTACATAGAAATCATGCAACCCTTCCTAGAAAGGGCAGTTCGTGCTTCCAGCATGCATAGCAGCACCTCACTAGCTAAGAGGATTTTGTCTAAAACCAAAGAAAGAGCATCTTGACACTTACTCCTAGGAGCACCACAGTGGTCTTCCCTTTCCTACAGTCCACCTCCTCTTCCTCTCCAAATCTCTCCCCTGCTCCTACTTCTCCATCAAATCCAGTCAACTCTTGTCAGGTCAAAAAGCCCAGCACAAACAGAACTACCCCATTAGCTTTCCTCATCTGAGTTCCCCTCAAAGTTTGTTGCTATTTCTCAAGTGGTTTTCTGTTTGCTATAATATTATTATTTGCTTACTCATCTGCCCTTTAGGTATACCATGAGCTCCCCAGGGACAGGGACCTTGACTTATTTATCTCTGCAGCCCCAGGGCCTGGCATAAAAAATGTACTCAACAAAGAACAGCTGAATAAAAATGGAATTTAATCACACCCATTCTTATCACTGCAATTTTGTGAAATAGATACTTCCTGAAGGAGCTGCAAATTTGGATAAATACTGGAAATGTATTTTTTCAAATCTCCCAGCTAAGCTAAGATGCAAATTTACTTTCAAAGATCCCCAGAGATATTCTCAAATGTTAAAATATAATCTACTTGGCTGCCATTTTTTATTCCATTGGGATGCATTCCTCACTGAGAGGAAATCCATTAATAATATCATGAAAAATGATTGGACGGTAGAAGGAGCCTATGCACAGAGCGGGCAATGGGCATATAAAAAAAACCACTTAGAAATAGAGAATGATTCTCTGTTCAGTCAGAAAGCAGATGAACTGTCAGAGACACTGTAGAGGACAAAGACAGAATTTTGGAGCAGATGACTGCCTAGTCACTTTCCTAGTCACTTTCCTAGTCACTTACTCCCTCTATTCCAGCCTTGATTTTTCAGATTTATATTAAATCAATTGCCTCTGTTTTTCATGGGTAAAACTCACTAACTTTACAAACGAACTATGACTATGTGTACACCAGCATCATTTCCATACTTAAGAGAGGGCACAACTCATCCCTGGATTAGAAAAAGGAGAGTTCAACAGATGCTCACAGGATGCTTGAGGGATATCACTTATCTTTGTCGAGATCCACACACACCACTGCTTTCCTAGTCTGGAAAAAACCTGTCTCCATGCTTGGGCATAGCAGTTGCGGGTAAAGGCCTCAGGAGATTCACTATGGTTCGACAGCGTGTAACTCAGAGAAAATGTAAAACAAAAGGCACTTGAATTTATATCTGACCTGTCTTCCTTCTTTTTTTTTATTGGTTGTTCAAAACATTACAAAGCTCTTGACATATCATATTTCATGCATTAGATTCAAGTGGGTTATGAACTCCCATTTTTACCCCAAATACAGATTGCAGAATCACATCGGTTACACATCCACATTTTTACATGATGCCATATTAGTAACTGTTGTATTCTGCTACCTTTCCTATCCTCTACTATCCCCCCTCCCCTCCCCTCCCATCTTCTCTCTCTACCCCATCTGTTGTAATTTAATTCTTTCCCTTGTTTTTTTTTCCCTTCCCCCTCACAACCTCTTATATGTAATTCTGTATAACAATGAGGGTCTCCTTCCATTTCCATGCAATTTCCATTTTCTCTCCCTTTCCCTCCCACCTCATGTCTCTGTTTAATGTTAATCTTTTCCTCCTGCTCTTCCTCCCTGCTCTGTTCTTAGTTGCTCTCATTATATCAGAGAAGACATTTGGCATTTGTTTTTTAGGGATTGGCTAGCTTCACTTAGCATAATCTGCTCTAATGCCATCCATTTCCCTGCAAATTCCATGATTTTGTCATTTTTTAGTGCTGCGTAATACTCCATTGTGTATAAATGCCACATTTTTTTTATCCATTCATCTATTGAAGGGCATCTGGGTTGGTTCCACAGTCTTGCTATTGTGAATTGTGCTGCTATGAACATCGATGTGGCAGTATCCCTGTAGTACGCTCTTTTAAGGTCTTCAGGGAATAGTCCGAGAAGGGCAATAGCTGGGTCAAATGGTGGTTCCATTCCCAGCTATCCCAGGAATCTCCATACTGCTTTCCAAATTGGCTGCACCAATTTGCAGTCCCACCAGCAATGTACAAGAGTACCTTTTCCCCCACATCCTCTCCAGCACTTGTTGTTGTTTGACTTCATAATGGCTGCCAGTCTTACTGGAGTGAGATGGTATCTTAGGGTAGTTTTGATTTGCATTTCTCTGACTGCTAGAGATGGTGAGCATTTTTTCATGTACTTGTTGATTGATTGTATGTCCTCCTCTGAGAAGTGTCTGTTCAGGTCTTTGGCCCATTTGTTGACTGGGTTATTTGTTTTCTTATTGTTTAATTTTTTTGAGTTCTTTGTATACTCTGGATATTAGGGCTCTATCTGAAGTGTGAGGAGTAAAAATTTGTTCCCAGGATGTAGGCTCCCTGTTTACCTCTCTTATTGTTTCTCTTGCCGAGAAAAAACTTTTTAGTTTGAGTAAGTCCCATTTGTTGATTCTAGTTATTAACTCTTGTGCTATGGGTGTCCTATTGAGGAATTTGGAGCCCGACCCCACAATATGTAGATCGGAGCCAACTTTTTCTTCTATCAGGCGCAGAGTCTCTGATTTGATATCAAGCTCCTTGATCCATTTTGAGTTAACTTTTGTGCATGGCGAGAGAAAGGGATTCAGTTTCATTTTGTTGCATATGGATTTCCAGTTTTCCCAGCACCATTTGTTGAAGATACTATCCTTCCTCCATTGCATGCTTTTAGCCCCTTTATCAAATATAAGAAAGTTGTAATTTTGTGGATTGTGACCTGTCTTCCTTTTAAAATATGCTTTATCTCCCTTGTTTGCTCTGGGAACTGGCTTCAGAATGGAAACATTTTAAGAGGAAGCTCAACCTAATTCCTTGGGGGAATTAATGTTTGGGGAAAGGCTTAGCCAAGGGTATTTGAACAGAAGCAGGAGGACCCTGTGGGGTGCCCACATCACAGATCTTCAGACTCTCTTTAGCCAGCCCACTGTTTCTTTTGCCTCCCTGGACAGCACTTTGGGGATCTGACACCAGCATTTTCCTATCTATAGTGCCATCTGGTGACTACGCGCCTGCACTATCATAGCATGTAGGTCACTGGAGCTGGCACTTATCAGGGGTCCCCACCATGCAGCATAGGGTTGATAGAAGGTCAACATTCATCTGGGCTTTTAATCCCGCTCAGCAGAGAAGATTTGCATTGCTATGGTGTGGATATGCTTGAATGTCCCCCCAAGAGTTCATGGGTTGAATTTAATCACTATTGTAATGTATTAAGAAGGTAGAAACTTGCCGGGTACTGTGGCACACACCTATAATCTCAGCAGTTCAGGAGGCTGAGGCAGGAGGATCACAAGTTCAAGGTCAGTCTCAGCAACTTAGTGAGCCTCTCAGCAACTTATCGAGACCCTCGCTCAAAATAGAAAATAAAAAAAGGACTTCGGATGTAGCTCAGTGGTTAAGTGCCCCTGGGTTCAATGCCTGGTACCAAAATGAAGGAGGAGGAGGAGGAGGAGGAGGAGGCAGAAACTTAATCCAACCATAGTGTTTCGAGGTGGAGCCTTTGGGAAATGATTAGGATTAGACAAGGTCATTAAGGCAGAGCCCCCATTATTGAATCTTAATGGCCTCATAAGGAGGGAGAAACAAGATGCACAGACTACCTGTCTCTTGATATGTGATGCCCTGTGCCACCTTGAGACTCAGCCAGAAATATGGCCATCTCCAGATGTGAACCAAAGTAACCTCTTTATAAAGTTAGCCTGTCTTGGGCATTTCATGATAATAATGGAAAACGGACTGACACATGAGTGAGTCTTTTGGAGCCTCTTTGTTCATGAGTTGGTGTTTTATGTCTTATCTGAAATTCTAAAGTTTTCCATTTGCCCCCAACACACCTGTATGGAACAGAAAGTGGTCCTTGAAAGAGTCCTCTGATTGTGTTATTGTCCAGAGAGTGGTACTGTCTCCTTAGGAGAAAGTACGTGGGACAACTCCTGGTTTACCTTCTGTTATCTTGGATTGTGTTTGCTTTCTTCCTTCCTCCTCCCCCACGCAGTGTCTGTCCATTGGCAAAGTTGGTCCATTACAGGACCAACATCCCCAAACCAGATCAAGGGTCTTGCCCTCCGCAGCAGCTTTCCTTCCACATTCCCAACAGGTGTGTTTGTTCTTTGAAACTTAAGTTGACTTCAGAAGCTGGGGGGGGGGGGGGGGGGTGGGGGGACAGCGCTCACCTAGCAAGTGTGAGGCCCTGGGTTCAATCCTCAACACCACCTAAAAAATTAAATAAATAAAGGTATTGTGTCCAACTACAACTAACATATAAATATATTTTTTTTAAGCCAGAGGGAGCAGGAACTGGAAAGGAACAATTCTCTCCATGAGGAGTAGTTGCGTAATATAATTGGACTCAGGTCACAGCCCCTATCAAGCGGCAGCATCTTTATGAGCAAAAGGAGCTGAGCTCCTCCTTTACAGGGTGGTCAGAATATGCTGAGTTCTATAAAGAGACCAGACCCCAGGAGGTGGGGGTGTCCTCAGAGACAGTGTTCTGCCTCCCACCCTGTTGGACATGTCAGTCTGGACAGCTTTGGCATCTCTTCTGGGGCTGTGGTATCTCAGCTTACTTCTCTCCATGGTGTTGGTCACGTAACTCAAATATTCATGGAGAAGAAAACATCCCCACCATTTTCTCCCTCAGTTTAATCTTTTCACATCCCTATTCTGCCAGATGTCCTGGGCCACACAGTGAATAACAGGGTTAGCTCAGCCGGGGAGGACATGCAGCTGCACAGATGTTCACCACAGCTGACTTCATGAGCAAAAGCCCCAGTCCAGAGGGCACGGTGGTAATCTCTGATTTACTGTCCTCTGCAGGATTTTCCTAAAGCAGACAAGCAGTGGATGTTAAGGTAAGTACCACCCTGGATGTGATGAGGCAGAATCCTCAGAACCCCTCTGAGAGGATGTGCTACCCCCAAAGGCGAAAGACAGACTCAAGGCCCAGGCAACTGAGATTCGGCTGGTGGTGGTACCTGGCAGGTAGAGAAGGCCCAAGTGTGTGCAGCCTTAAGGTGGATCATTCTGTCCATTTGGGGAAGAAAAGTTCCCTAAGGATGAGGGAGAAGGAGGAAGTCAGTCTTGGAACAGACCCATTCATGGGTGAAGCCGTAACAACAGCTAACATGTACACAGCATTTGCTAAGAGCCAACCACCCTTCAACTTGCTTTATAAATATAGTGACCACGTGGTCATTTATTGACTAATAAAGGGATACTTTTTTAGGAGGTGGTACTAGGAATTGAACTCGGGGCACTCAATCACTGAGCCACATCCCCAGCCCCATTTTGTATTTTATTTAGAGACAGAAAATCACTGAGTTGGTTAGTGCCTCGATTTTGCTGAGGCTGGATCTGATCTCTCGATCCTCCTGCCTCAGCCTCCCAAGCCACTGGGATTAAAGCCATGTGCCACCGCACCCGGCCAGGTATACTTTTAAGAGTGAAGGGCGCATCATTACTAATAACATTGGAGCCACAGGCATAATCACAACATACCATAGGACAAACCAAAATGTATGGTCTTCCCACTATAGATAAGTGTAAGTCATTTAAACTCATGAGGCAAGTTGTATCATTAACCCCATTCTCCAGATAAAGCAACCATCTGAAGGAAGCTAAAATAACGTGCCCAAGGTCACAGAGCAGATAACCCACAGGGCTGCGATTCCAAGCCAGTACATCTCTGCCATGACCCTCTGCATTCTATGTAGGCATTCTATGAAGCCTTGTGTTACAGCCAAACCCAAAACATTTCCAACCATACAAAAGACCCCAGGCTGTGAAATGAACCTAAGTTAATCTGAATCGATTATCAAGTCAGGCTGAATCTCACAGTGTGTTTAAGGAAATGAACTTCGATCATGGTCCCCACTTGGAGATTATATTATCAAGTAGTGTATTTGAAGCTCTTCTGTGAACAAATGGACCAAGATGATGCAAAGTGGCACATTCATTTTATTTAAATGAGCACTTCCAGCGTGCTTAAAACCCTTCACTAAGTAGGTTGAGCATCACATAAACACACTTGTGTTTTCAGCATTAGCTGATGCTGCTCACACCCAGCTGCTGCTTAAAAGTTACTGAGGACAAGGTCAGCATGTTCCTGCTAAAAACTTTTTTCTCTTAAAATTAACAAGAGCTATGATAACAGACAACATTTACCGATCCCTTAGTATGTCTCAAGATTTTCCATGTGTTTCTCATGTATTGACCCAGCAGTGCCTCATGACCACCCTATCGGCTTCATGCTAATATCAGTGTCATGATAAAAATGACAGTGAGGCACTAAAACTGAGGCACGAGGAGGACTAGTAACCTGCTCAAGGTCATACCGTTGAAAATTACTTCTTGGGAGAATTTTAAAACAATTTTCAGCATAGCTTTTTCCTTGGAAGACAAATGATAGCTGTTAGAAGCAGTCATAGGAGCATCACGTGTTCATTGTTACTCTGCTGATTCTGTCTTTGCATCTGAGAAGGACCACATTTCCAATCCCCGCCATGCACATAAACATTTCATGAATAAAAAATACATTTAGTCAATAGAAGAAGTTTGATGTTGTGTGTGTGTACATACGGAACACCTTTTAAGAATTCAAAGACTTATAAACCAACCCCTGCCTGTCAATCTTGATGTGAAAGTGATGTTTTAGTAAAATATAGCTTATTTATTCACATTTTTCCCACCCCAATACACTGTTAAAGTTTAGGGTTAGTTTTTTTCCAGTTTAAAATGCAAAAGTGAATGGTATCTCTTTTAAAGGTTACAGATATGCAGAGGATTAGGTTTAAATATCAACTTTCAAGTATAAAAAGGTAATTTTTCTGCACATACATGTATATATTTAAAATATATTACTGTAAAAATATTATAATTATTTCAAAATAAAATAGAGTGATTTTCCAAGAAAAAAAAATAAAATGCAAGAGTGCAGAAGATAAATGTGCAATTCCTCCTAAGCATTCTAACAGCACTTTATGTCATTAAGATGGCACAAAGAATTTGCTATCAATAGATTTTAAATCTTAGATTACAAATGATTGCAGGATCAGGTAATATTTTACTCATGTTTAATGCCTACAGTTTATTCTGTAAGATGCTTTGGAATTAATTTCTGTTTTCATTTTTTTTTTTCTGTTTAGAGCAACTTTCTTTCTCTAGGGAATCACCCATTTTTTCATTTTATACAGTGTTGGTGAAATTACCAAAGTGACCTTTGGTTCCTATGGATGGTCATTTCACCTAAGAGAACCCAAAAATCTCTTTTGAAAATGTAAATCTCATAAGACCTCAGAATACAAAATAATTAGAGATGATTAATCATCGGGTGCACGGTGAAGGAAATGTCGTGAGTTTTCTGCCCTCCTTCCTCACGTGGCTCTGTTTCTTCTACTTTTTGAACTCTGATCTTTCGGATGTTTCTATAATTAAAAGAACATTTTTTGTACCATATTCTTTTTTTAATTGAACTTTCTATTTAAAAACAGAATACAAATACAGAAAAATCACACAAAACAAATGAAAAGCAAAACAATCTATTATAAAATAAACAGGCTTACAACACCACCCCGGGCAAGAGATAGAGCTTGACAGAAGAAAGGGCTAGCAACCAGCACCAGGTTCCTCCTGCCTCCGTCTGCCCCACTGTAATCTCAGCTCTGTACTTTAAGGAGGGAGTAACTACTAAGTTGACATGTATTAAATTTCCTTATAACTTTATCAAAAACACTTTCTGGACGCTATAGTTTAGTGTTGCCCATTTAAAAACAAAAGTCCATGTAACTTTTAATCTCTTTTTCAATCATTCATGTTTATTGCTTCTATTTCTATGTGTATAAATGCACTGTTTAAAATTTTTTTAAAAATGACTTCTTGGATACATTAGTAGGGGAGTTAATTACTTTAATAATAAATCTTCCCATCCGTGAACATGGAGTGTCTTTCCATTTATGTAGATTTTTCAAAAATATGTAGTTTTCCAAGCATAACTTTTGCACCTATTTTGTTAAATTTATTCATAAGTGTTTTATTCTTTTTGGTCCTTGGATTCAGCATCTGAATGCACGTATCTATGCCTTCCTGAACCCTGTGTGCACTGCCTTGGCTCCCATCACACACTGCTCCCCACCTCCTCCCTAACTGCACCCACATGGGCCTCTCTTACATGACCCATGCTACACCTTTTGGTCTCTGGTTCTTCAGGGATGCTGTTTCTTATGCCTTGAATACTATCCTCTGTCCTAGCTCCCTTCCTGCACCACCACCCCAAAAATTGAGAGAGATACTTGCCTTCACTGACCCTACTCCTATGTATACCTCTGCCTCCATTCAAATATCACTTATTCAAGGAATCTTGAAGAAGAGTCCCCCAGGCTAAAATATGACCAAAAAGCAATGAAGAGTTTCCTTCATTGCACTTCTTAGTTTGTGAATAATCAAAACTTGTTTGAGTTATTATTTGATTAATGTCTGTACTTACCCTCCCCCCACCCCAATCTGTCTATTCAGTTAGTCAAGTACTGTGCTTGCTTTTGATGCTCACTGTATTCCCAGTATTTGGCAGAGTATCTGGCTACAGTATATATTTATTCAACATTTTATCCAATGAATGACATGCGTGGATATTATGGTGGTCTCAAAAACAAAGGCTATGGGGCTGGGGTTGTGGCTCAGTGGTAGAGCAAGACCCTGGGTTCGATCCTCAGCAGCACATAAAAATAAATAAGTGAAATAAAGGTTAAAAATGGCTATAAAATTCAAATAATTCCATACACAAATACTTAGGACCCAAAAGAATAAAACACTTATGAATATTTTAACTATTTTAACAAAATAGTTGCAAAAGTTATGCTTGGAAAATTACATACTTTTGAAAGATCTACATAAATGGAAAGACATTCCATGTTCATGGATGGGAAGATTTATTATTAAGGTAATTGACTCCCCTAATAATGCAATCCCTATCAAAATCTCAAATGACATTTTTGTAGAAATTAACCAAACTGATTTAAAAATTCATGTGGAAATGTGAAGGACTCAGAATAGGCCCAAACCATCTTGAAAACGGAAAAACAAAGTTGGAGAATTCACACTTCCTGGTTTCAAAACTTATTACAAGTGCAGTAATCCAGATAGTGTGGATTGAAATAAGAATAAACACACAGGTGAATGGAATAGAATTGAAAGTCAAGAAACAAACTCAATGGACATTTGACAAGGGGACCATGGGGAAAGAATAGTCTTTTCAGCAAATGGTTTTGGGACAAGTGGTTTTAGGATGACATCTACATCCAAATGAATAGAGTTGAACCCTTCCTCACATAATACACAAAATTAACTCAAAGCTAAGCTATAGCCAGTAAACTCTTAGAAGAAAATTCAAGGAAATCTTTGCTTCCTTTGGTTAGAGAAAGCCTCCTTGGATATGACAGCAAAAACAAAACCAACAAAAGTAAAATTAAATTGGACTTCATCAAATTAAAATTTTTGGTACTTCAAAGAATGTCATCAAAAATGGGAGGGAAAATTGCAAATCACATATTTAATAAGGGATTTATGTAGAATATATAAAGAATTCTTGTAACTCAACAGTAAAAAGACAACACAATTTAAAAAGGGGCAAGACCTTGCTTCAAAGAATCTGACCAATAAGCCCATGAAAATCTGCTCAACACTACTTGCCATTAGGAAAATAGTAAATCAAAACTACAATATGTTACCATGTCACATCAACTAGGAAGAATAAAATTAAAAAGAAAAATCATTCTAAATGTAAGGGAGGAGGGGAAAAATTGAAGCCCACAAATATTGTTGATGGGAATAAAAAATGGTACAACCACTTTGGAAATCAGTCTGGTAGTTCCTCAAAGACTAAACATAGTCCTACCATGTAACCCAGCAATTCTATTCCTCAGTCCCACCTGAAGCAAATTAAAATGTACATCTCCATAAATTTGTAGATGAATGTCCATAGCAGCATTAATCATGAAGTCCCAAAGTAAAACAACCCAAATGTCTGTAAACTGATGATCAGATAAATGAAATGTGGTATATCCATTAATGAAATCTTATTCAGCCATAAAAAGGAATGGAGTACTAATATATGCTCCAACATGAACAGACCTTGCTGGGAAAGAAGCCAGACAAGGGACACATATGTGTGATTCCATTTACATAAAATGTTCAGAACAGGCAAATCTATAAAGTCAGAAAGTAGATTAGTGTTCACCTTCCAGGGAGAAGCTTGGAAGAAATGGGGAATGACTGCTAATGGATACAGTATTTCTTTCTGAGGTGATAAAAATGTCCTAATATTGATTGTGATGATGGCTGAAAAACTCCTGAATACACAAAAAACCACTGAATTGTGTACTTTAAGTGGGTGAATTGTGTGATATGGGAATTATGTCTCAATAAGACTTTTTTGATAACCACAAAATCGTTTGGCATTCCTTGAATGGAAAAGTGAGACCTAGGTTCTCTCTATATAAATTGGTATTAATCTGTGACTCTTCAACCAAGAGCATGTCAGAAGTGACACTGTGTGACTGCCAGGCTAGATAAAAGGCAATGGATTGTTCGCTTGGTTTCCTGAGCCTCATGTAAGAAGTTCCCCTGCCTCGAGGCCATATGCTGGGAGGAAGCCCAAGCCACAGGGAGAACGTTTGTCTTCCATCATCGCAGCCCAGGTGGCAGACATGTGGGGGAACCAGCCACCAGAAGATTCCAGCCCCAAACTGAGAGGACCCAGCCTTCAACTCTTCTCAGCTGAGACCCAGGACAACATTCCTGCTATGTCTACTGAATCATAACATGGTAGGTTTGGGGGTTTGGGTTTTGGAGCATTTGGGGTTTTTGTTTTTTGGTACTGGGAATTGAACCCAGTGGCATTTAACCACTGAGCCACATCCCCAGCCCTTTTTATATTTTATTTAAAGACAGGGTCTCACTGAGTTGCTCAGGGCATCGCTAAGTTGCTGAGGCTGGCTTTAAACTCATAAACCTCCTGCCTCGGCCGCCTCAGCCACTGGGATTATAAGCATGCACCACCGCTCCCAGCAGAGTAGTTGTTGTAAGCCACTTTAAGCCACCTGTTTTAAGTTGGAGGGTACCTTGTCATGCAGCAATGGTTATTGGAACAGATGCTTTAAAATGGATCTTTAAGGATTTGAGCAAAATGGAAAATGTTTTGAATCCCTGACATCATAGGAACCCAGTGATCTCCCAGCTCATGAGTCGATCTCATGTCCATGATGCCCAGCTCTAGACAGGCCATGGCAAAACCGAGTCACTCACACATTATCCCTGATATTGGACAAGCAGCACTGAACAACCAAATCAGGTTGCCCAGATTCTTTGTATCTCTGAGTTCTATCCGGAAATAGAAAATAAAAGGGATATTCTGAAGAAGGCTCAAAGGGACCTTTCATAAAATTAAAAGTAAGGAAGAATCCTAAGATTCCTCAGCATCCCAGGACAACTAGCAAGTGTTACTTCCCCTAAGCCCACAGGGCCTGGGGAGGAGGTGTTACCAAAAAGAAGAGAACTATGTAATCAGTTCTTCAGGCAGAAGAAGAACCCTTCAATTAAGGCACACCCCAGCCCCAAGTGGCCTTGAGCCCTACATAACTATACCCAACTGGAAGGCAGAGGACACAAACCCCTTGATGTAATCCCATGGGTCAGTCTCTAGGCCAGAGGGCTAAAGAGGGGTTCAATACCTGAAGAACAAACAGAATATAGGGGTTTTGCCCACCTCCCTGGGAATATTTGGCAATATCTAAAGATACTTTGGGTTGTCACAAGAGGGGACAGCATCCAGTGGGTAGAGAGCAAACAAGTTGATACATACCTCACAAGACTCAGGTCAGCTCCTACAATGGTGTCCACATTGAGATCAGTGGTCTTATATTGAAATGAGCCCCACTGGCTTGACTGGGTGTGTTTTCCATCAAAGAGCAGCTGTTCAGGGCAATTGCAGCACAGGTGGGTATTTTTTTTTTAGCAAGAACAACAGAGGAAAGAGAGAGTCTGAGATTTACAGGAAGTGACGGGGAGAGGAGGGGCTCCATGTAAATTAGAGGCTGCACTGGGGAATGGTCTACTCCCCTGTCAGTCTAGAGAATGAAGCAAAAAGGATTAGCCCATGACCCCAGAACAGGCAATAGCTGAGCACAAGGGCACTGCCCAGGGATGACCCAACAGTAGTAAGTGTGCAAGGCTGGCTGTCCAGGAAGCCTGATTATCTTCCCTGCCCCCTCCCCCTACCTAAAGCAAGGGTGAGGCCTCCTCCATTTTCCCACAGCTCTCTGTTCACACCACCATGAAAAACATTACACACTGCCACAGAGTTAGCCTGCAACACTTGTCTTAGACCGGTATTGGATACGGAAAATGAAAAACCCCAAGACAGTGTGGCCTGAGAAAGGGAATAAAAAAGAAAGCCATACATTGATGACTTTCGTCTCTCCCAAGGTAAGTCTTCCCAGATGCTGGCCGCAGGCAGGGAGAAAGTGGCAGTCTCTAGCAAACACTCATCTCTTCCAAAATAACTCCTCTCCAGGTGCTGGTCACCGACCCCAACCCAACAACTCAAATTCCTAAGTGCCCAAACTGACACGCTCACTAAATCACCCACGACCTACAGAAGCCCAGTCTCCACCTTTGTTCCGTGGCTCATTTTCCACCAGGAGAGTCCATCAGAACCATGACTCCATTCCTGGATAAAGGCTGTTGGCTGATTCGTGAAGTTTGCGTCAAGTCCAGTCTCCTTGTTCTAACAGACCAATATGCACTTTTTAGTAGCTATTTTTAAATAGTGCCTGGGCCCCATCTCTGGTATCTCGATTGGGAAGGGCCTTTTGGTGAATCTCTTTAGAGTTACTTTGCATTGCCCTTGTCCTTCCATCCTCAAGTGTTCCAACTCACCAATAATAACAAGATGTCTTAAGTCTCAGTGTGGCCAAGTCCTATCCTAAGGTCTTTGCAGGTGTTCATTCATCTTCACAATAATATTATGACATAAGTTACTATTGTTCTGTTCATTTTAGGAATGGGAAAATTGAGGCCCAGAGTAGATAAATAGCTTTCCCAAAGAAGTAAAATCATCAATAAATGGGATGGTATCAGTGGTTCCCTTCAGTATGAAACTCTTTAATGTGACTGACAACACCCTCTCTGGTCTGCCAGGCTCTCCAGCCCCAGCTCCACCTTTCTTCAGCTCTAACCCAGCTGAGGGACTTGCAGTTCCTTGAAAGAAGTAGCATGTTCCCTGACTCTCCACTATGGCTGATATCTCCACTCACTGTTCTGTGATACCCTTGAGGACAGGTCAATTAATCTGAGTGCCCTCTGCCTGGTGTAGACCTGGCCCAGGGTAGGGTCTCTGTCCAGATAGCCAAGTGGAGTTCCTCAGGGCTCGGGTGGGATCTGGAGTACCAACTCTTTGCCAGTCTTCCAACCAGATCATAGGGCTGATAACCAGAAACTCAACAGCCGTACCAGGCAAGATGTGCAGGGAGAACCCAGAGAGGCCTGAGCTGAGGAAACAAGACACAGCTTGGGACTCCATGGATGAGACTCCTTGAGGCAAAGACCCAACAGTCAGAGACACCAATCCAGGCAATTATCTGGGCTGCCAACCAAAGGGACAAAAGGGAAAGACTGGATTTTCAGTAAGAAAAAAAGCAAAAACAAACATTGTCACAACCAGAGAGACAAAAAGGCTCTCCCAGCAGCAGCGACACCCCCCTCTCCCACAACCATCCTGTTTGAGGGCAATGCCCCAAGCTCTCCAGGTGATAAACCTTAACTAGAGCCGGAAAACAGAGACTTCCTCTCAACCACTCAAGATCCTGAAGGAAGAAATTGTGCCTTTGGATAAAAAAGCAACACCACTGCCTAGGAGCTGCGGGAAGCTGTCTGTTATTTGAAGGGCCATCGTCCGAGATTGTCAGTTCCCAGCAACGCTGATGAAGCAGCCCAAGAGTCCACCCTTATAAGATTTGCCGAGGACATCTAAAAAAAAGCCTATTGGTGGACTTTCATCTCATTAATTTTCCTGAGGGCTTCTCTCTGACCCATTTAAATGCAAACACAGCTGACAATTGCTGCTGCCTGCCTGCTTTAATTGAGCTGTTGATGGACAACTGCATCATTTGGAAGCTAAGAATTTCTTCCATCTGCTATGGGTAGCTGCCCTGTCTGGTTTCAGATAATAAGTTCAGCAAGTTCACTTTAATTCTAAGTCCAGAAATCTGAAGCTATGAAAAGCACTTAGTTTTCATCCCTGGGATGAGTCTGTCAAGATTCTCTGCAGGGTTCACTACACCACGGCTGCCCCTTTCCCTGGTGAGCACCCAGGGCTCTCGTGCTGGGTACAAGCTGTTGTCTAAGGCTGTCTCCTCCTAGGGACACAGAGCCATCTCCTGCTGTCCGCTCAAGATTTGGCTCCTGTCATTGCTCCCCTCCTGCTATTCACCCCACCACCACCCCCAGTGGATTATTGCCACCAGCAAACTGATTTTACTTCCATCCAAAAAGAAAACCTTGCCAGGTGCCATGGCCCACGCCTGTAATCCAAGCTGCTTGGGAGGCTGAGGCAGGAGGATCATGAGTTCAAAGCCAACCTCAGAAACCTAGCAAGGCCCTAAGCAACTCAGAAAGACCCTGAAAAAGAAAACCCACCCTAACTTGATCACATATTGCCTGCCAGATACTTCTCTATCTCTCTGTTCCCCTCTAGTAAAGTCCTCAGAGTACACATCTGTCTTTACTGCCTCCCCTTCCCCTCCTCCATCCTCTCTTGAACCCATCCCAGTTCCACATTCACCCCCACTGCTCCACCAGTGCTGCCTTAGCAAAGTCAACCCTGTGCTCCCAAATCAATGGCCAAACCCCATCCTTACCTCTTCCCCACAGTCGTGACCCATTTGATCACTATCTCTTCCAGAAACTGGCTGATGGGTTTTCCTCCCACCTCCCTGACCCAATGCTGCCCTTCCCAGACTCCCTTGTATCATCGTGGTCTCTCTGGTATTCAACATTGGGGTGCCCCAGGACTGTCCTCCCAGGTGACCTTGCCCAAGTGCAGCCCTACCACACACCACGCCCTGGCTGATGGCGCCCTGTATTACACCTCCACTTCTAGTGTCCCCGAAAGAGCTTCCTGGCAATCACAACTGGAAGTCTCCCAGGCATCTCAGCATGACACATCCCTAAGGGAAGGCTGAACCTCCACATTGTCATACCAAAACGGGCAGCTCTGTCTTTCTAGCTGCTCACAAAAGTGTTTGAGTCATCCTTATCCCTCTCTTTCCTTCTTATTCCAAGCTGCTGTACCTTCAAAACATAAGTGGATAGCCGGGCTCAGGGGCGCCCGCCCTAATCCCAGGCAGGAGGGTGGCAAGTTCAAAGCCAGCCTCAACAACCTAGCAAGGCCCTAAGCAACTTAGCAAGATCCCGTCTCTAAATTTTAAAAAAATAAAACTTTAAAGAGCTAGGGATGTGCTCAGTGGTTAAGTGCCCCTGGGTTTAATCCCTGGTTCAAAAAAAAAAAAAATCCAAGCAGATCACTACTTCTTACCTGCCCCCCACCACCTCTTCTCAAGCCCAGGCCACTGCTCCCTGTGGCCTGAGCTATTGCATTGGCGCTGCAGGTTGCCCCTCATTCTCCCCGCACCACTCACCTGTCTATCCTCCACCTTGCAGTCAGAGAGATTGTGAAATGTCACAGCTCTGCTCAGTCACCTACCCAGCCCCCCTGACATTTGCCTCACTCATAATAAAATTCAACATTCTTATTGTGGCCTACGCAGGGGCTCTGTGGGTCTGCCCCCAGAACCTCTCTGCCTTCACCCCCACTGCCCCACTGACTCACCCCACTCCAGCAACACCGCCCTCCTTACTGCCCACGCCTACTGCCCCCTCAGGGCCTCCAGTTACCCTTCCTCAGGCTGCAAAGCCGCTGCTCCCCCCATTTTCCACACTGTTCTCTCCATTACCCACATTTCCCCTCCAAGTCAGAGAGGCTTTCCCTGACCACTTTATCCAAAATACCTTCCCCTAACCCTTTTGCTCTGCTTAGTCTGCCCTATATACTATCCCTTGATGGTATGTGTATATATTCTCTGCCCCCTGCACCGAAATGTCAACTCCATGAGAGAAGGAAGTTTTCTGAAGCACAAAAGACCCTCCAAATATTTTGTAAGCACTGCCATATGCCAAGCACCTGATGTGGGTGCTTTACATAAATTAACTCATTTAATCCTCCAAAGTGTCTACAAGGCAAGTGACATTATTATTATTATTTCTATAACTTTGATATAAAGATGTGTCATGTTTGAGGTGCCTAGGAGACTTCCAATCGTGATTGCCAGGAAACTCTTCCAGGGAGACTAGAATAAGTTGAAGACATCCACTCTGAAGCACAGAGCAGATATATATTTTGCTCAAGATCATACTAGTAGAAGGCAGAACCAGGATTTGAACCCAGGCAGCCTGGCCCCAGCACCCAGTCTCTTAACCACCACAGTACACCTCCCTGTTGTCTAGTCTGGAAGAATGTCTAAGATACCATCCTCCCTGGTTTTCAGGTCTTAACATGAGCACCTTAGCCCTAACATGGCCCCAGCTCTGCTTCCAGAGCTTTTGTTTGCTCTAAAAGCAGATCCCTACCTGAACCCCAATTCTAGAAGCTTCCTTCCTCCCTGCTTTATTCTTTGGTAAAGAGAATTCTAAGTCTCTGTCTTGGCCCACATGCCTAGCATCCCTGTCTTCAGAATTGGGTCCTGCCAGAGCCCCATCCAGACAAGAGAAGACATCTCGTTCTGCCACGTCTCATTCTGCCATAGGCTGAGAGACTAGATGCTGCTCATCCGGATATCTGCACAGAGCCGATTCCAAGAGTCTTATGCCAAGTTTCATCTTGGAATACAGTTGGCAGCCTGATAACAGCTTTCAACATTAACCCTTGGAGAGAAGCCTCTCTATCCACAAACCCCTATCAGTTAACCCCACCAATTTCTAATCTATAGCTCATAGTCCATTCCTAAGTCACTTTCAGTGTGCCAGACACTGTGTACAGCACTTCCCTAAATCAGCTTATGGAACTGTCAGGTAAATATTATCAAATTTACAAATGTGGTACTTTACAAATTTAGAAATTTACCAAAGGTCAGAGTGGGAAAACGAACCATCTAACTCCAGTTCCTACGTTCTTTTTAGCACCAAGGATTGAACCCAGGGGAACTTCACCAGTCAGCTACATCCCCAACATTCCCCCCCACACACACCCCGGGACAGGGAACAGGGTCTCACTCAGCTACCAAGGCTGGCCTTCAACTTGTGATTTTCCTGGCTCAGCCTCCCCAGTAGCTGGGATTGCAGGTGTGCACCACCAAGCCCAGCCTTCTGAACTCTCTCAATTACTTATTCCTCACTGTCTCCAGGCTGACCTTTCCCCCTCTGTGGACATTTCCGCTTCCTCCTAGTGCATCTTGAAGTCACCAAGGGGTAGTCAGTTACCTGACTGTCTAGTATTACACTTCAGTGTGGCCTCAGCCAGTGGATCTCTCTATTCAAAATTAACAGACAGCTGCAATGGGGCATCTCGGGACTGTTCACATTTACATTTAATAATAACAATCAAGTTATTATCTTTGACACTAATGGTGGGAATCTGAACAGATAATCACAGCTCAAGACATGAACTTCTCTTTTGCTTACTAAAAATCACAAGGAACTTTCCTATGACTGATCCATGAGTCATTACATACACTGCAAGAGTTCCTAGCAGCAAGGACCATCACAGGACCATCAACAAGCATTAATTGAACACCTGTCATATACTAGGTAGCAAAGCCCAGGGCACAGAGCTCTGAACTAACTACTCAAAGGCTATGGTTTATTTCCCAGCTCTGCCATATATTTGCTATGTTTTCCTGGGTAAGTCATTGTTTTTCTGAGCCTTGATGAAAAGAGAGAATGGCACTAATTGGTCTCTAATGAGATCTCTTCTAGATTTGGCATCTGTAGAGAATCCCACTCAGGAGGGACCAAAGGGAAGTCTCTTGAAGTCTGATATTAATGGAAAATACCACCATATTAGTCACCTTTTCATCACTATGACCAAGATACCCAACAAGAACAACTTAGAGGAGAAAAATTTGTTTGGGCTCATGGTTTCAGAGGTCTCAGTCCATGGTCTGCTGACCATTGCTCTGGCCCTGAGGTGAGGCAGAAGGGCCTGGCAGAGGAGCACTGCTCAGCTCATGATGGCCAGGAAGCAGAGAAAGAGCACAAAGAGTCAGGGACAAAATATATAATCCCCCAGGGCACACCCTGAGTGACCCACTTTCTTCAGTCACACCCCATCTACCTAGAGTCACTACCCAGTCATCCATCCAAAGCATTAATCAATCAAATTGATTCATCCACTGATTAGGTTAAAGCTCTTATAATCTAATCATTTCACTTCTGAACATTACACAGAAACTTCTGGGAGATACCTCGTATCTAAGACATAATAACCAGGAAGGACTATTCTATGTTAGAGGTCACCTTTTGAATGAGAAATACCTGCTATAATAAAAATAATTATCAAAAGGATGGATGGAGTCGGGCATGGTGGCACACACCTGTCATTCCAGCACTTGGGAGGCTGAGGCAGGAATATCATGAGTTCAAAGCCAACCTCAGCAGATTAGCAAGGCACTGAGCAACTTAGAGAGACCCTGTAATAAATATAAAAGAGCTGGGGATGTGGCTCCCTGGTTAAGTGCCCCAGGGTTCAACCCCTGGTACAAAAAAAAAAAAAAAAGGATGAATGGATGCATTCATTCAATCAATTCACATTCTTTCCATCAGAACAGAAATGACCAACGACACACCTTTTCAGTTCCTGATTCTGCAGAGTCCTAGCTTTGAAATCAGCTACTCCTTGTCGAAGAAACAGCTTCAACTCTTTAAAATCAGTATAACCCTTGGCACATCACTTAAGTTCTCTGAACCTCAGTTTCTGCATCTTTAAAATGAGACAACAGCTCCTATTGTCTCCTTCCCCAATATTCAAAAGACCAAGACTAGACTTGCTTGAATACACTCAGATCAAAGGAAGTAGAAGTTAATTTGTCACCACTATCACCCCCATCTGAGAAGGTCGTGCACTTAGAGGACTGCTCAAAAGCCAAAAAGAGCACCTGGGTTCACCTAATAGTTCTTTATATTTCATAGTCATCATCAGTATAGCTAAAGCTCGCCATCCATTTCACATCTATTGCTGCATGTCATTTTGTGCCAGGATAATGGTAGGTTCTAAGGATTCACAAGCAAATAAATGTGGCTTTGGTTCACATCAAGCTTTTAGTCTACACAGGCAC
The DNA here is from genome assembly GCF_021218885.2 of Marmota monax. Lineage (NCBI taxonomy): Eukaryota > Metazoa > Chordata > Mammalia > Rodentia > Sciuridae > Marmota > Marmota monax. The sequence goes on from NW_026694821.1 coordinate 4,858,351, forward strand.
AATCCAGAATATTCCCAGCAGCTTGTATCCCAGCACAAATTAGACAGGTGTTGCATATATATTTTGAAAAAGTGAAATGTAATAACAATAAATTAGTTAACTAACTAGTGAAGTACAAGATACCATAGGAGCGCAGAGAAGGAAACCTAATCAGACATGGTAGGGCACAGATCTTCTTTAGGAAGAAATGTGTCAGAGAAAGAATATTCCAGGCGTAGGGATAATCCCATGCAAAGCCCCAGAGGTAAGACACAGAGCTCCGTAGTCAGAAAACTGAGAACAGTTCAGTGTAACCTGAGATGAACCTGCACAGATACTTAGGAACAAGATCCTAGAGGAATTTGTGAGATCATTTAAGGGCAGTAGGAGCTTTAATGGACTTTCTTAAAGATGTAATTACTTATTTATTCTAGAGCGATGCTTCTCAAACTTGTAGTAGGGTATTACCTGGCCATTTTGTTAAATGCAGATTCTGATCCAGTAGGGCTGCAGTGGGGCCTGGGATCCTGCATTTTTAATGAGCTCCCATGTGATGTCAATGATGCTTCAATGGATCAATGTTGAGCATTAAGGTTTTCAAGTGGTCACTCGGGCTACTTTTAGAAAATGGACTGCAAGACAGCAGGACCACGGAGGCAGGGACACCAGTTGGATGGGTAATGATGAGGCAGGGGGCTGAGGAAATGGCAAATAGAAAAGAAATGAAGGAACCGAAATGGAATGTGGTGGATTTATTGGGGGGATATAAGAAGGCAAAGCTGGTGCTCCAGTTGCTGACTTGAGCATCTGACTGAATCAAGGTGGCATTCACCAAGACGGAGCACAGAAGAAGCAACTGAGTTTGAGAGAGATAAATTCCTCTTTGGACATGCTCCCCTGAAAATCATAAGTAGAAATACTCAGTGAGCAGTTGAATGTATAGATGGAAGATTCAGAAGAGATTTCTAGGCTGAAGACATGGATGCCAAGACTGAAGCTGCAATTCCCTTCCTTCTGGCAGCCCTTGAAGTACTTGCACTGTGATGAAGCACGAAGCAGAGAGCTCACTGATGCGCCTCTTCTTGAGCCTGTCCACTGCCCTCCCAAGCTCCTCAGAGTGAGCAAGGTGGGGACCTGCGCTCCCTCACGGGGGCTGGTGCGGAGCTCTTCCTGCCTCTTTGCTTCCATCCGCTGAAGCCCAAATCCAATCTCCTTCAGAGAGTATTTGAAAACAGGAAATGAGAGAAAGTTACAGAGAGTGCTTGGCACAATGTCTGGCAGAAAGTGGAAGGAGAGGGAGGGTTATCGTCATGTGTGGTGCTGTGCTCAGAGGAGCCAGCCAGAACTTAGCAGGGCTTAAACCCCAGAGGGTCAGATGAACCCCAGGCAGAGCAGGTGTGGGAAGCAAGAAATGCAGGAGGGAACTAACTGGCCCTGTGCAGCAGACTAATTACAGCAATAAAAGCACAAGATTAGCAGAACTAGGCATGAGGTTGCGCTTCCTGATGTACCAAGCTATTGTCCTGGGCTTCTTGAAACCCCCACATCAGGACTGATACCAGTGCCAGAGACGGGAATGGCCAAGGGGCTCTGGACATGGGGTTGAAAGGGCACAGTGTCACACCTTCATGACTTTATTGCTTCGGCTCCCTCTACTCTCCTTTGTTCCCCCATCCCTTCCTTTTTAAAGTCACCTTTTCCAAGAAGCCTTTTCTGTCCTCTGCACTCTGCCTTTATGCCTCTATTTACCTTCCAGAAGTAACCATCATATCCTCTGTATAAATTATCGTGTGTAATGGTTTAATGTCTGCCTCCTTGGGTGGATTGTGAGTTCCTCCTGGCCAACACATTGGAATGATATCAAGATGACACCCAAGTACAGTAGCCACGCTATGTTGATGATTGAATAGGTTGACTTTCCTTTTCAGCAATATGATAGACTTGGTTGTCAAAGAAAAAGATTCTGTTACAGAACAACTAAATATCTAGTAAAACATTGTAAAACCCTCTTTTCACTTACACAGCTGAGCTGGCATAAGAATAAAAGAAACGATGAAAGGTCAGGAGGACTGAGAAATAAATGCAGAGAGATAAGCAAGCACTGAAAGTGATACTTCCCCTGGAGCCTTCTGTCCATCCCGAGTGACTCAAGGACTGATTTTAATGGGCCACATGAGCATAGGAGGACAGGAAACGAAGCCTGGAGCCAGAACAGGGTAGGATACTGGATTTATGATCCCACTAAAAACTAGAATGTCCAAAAAAATCAATAGTAATTTTTTTTAAATTTCTTCACGGTTTAGGCAAACAGTGGGAATCTTGAGTGTTTTGACCTTGACTCTGGGAAGAACAGAACCAAAATATGTGGGAATAGGAATATTCCTAGGGAATTAGTAATCAAAAGCCTTTACTCATTGTGGATTTGGAACCAAAATTGATACTATCTGTGGTGAAAAATAAAACCTCAAGTCAAAAAAAAAAAAGAGTAAATCTTAAACAAAATAAACAAAAGGAAAGGCATACCAAATATATTGTATTCAAGCTGCAAAACACAAAATATAAACAGAAAATTGTCACAAAAACAGCTTGAATGAAAAGGCAGATTTCTCTATAGTGGAATGACCTCTAGCCTGACAGCTAACTTCTCATGCAATGATGAAAGTTGAAAATGATGGAAACCTAAAGAATGCGCCCATTTTAAGTCAATCCAGGTCCTCCAATGTAAATTTCATACTCACCCTTCTGAGACCTGGGCCTTTCATGAGGCACAAATTTTTTCCTGGAGAACAAGGAAATGCCCTCTTAGAGCAATATCTTCTCTTTGCCTCCGTGGCAAGGAGAGAAATACTATTTTCTTCCAATAGTACTTCTTTCAAAACACACACACACACACCAAAAAAAAAAAAAAAAAAACCTCTAAGGAATGTCAGTAAAAATTCCTAAATTTGCTGTCATATCTGAAATTAAAGGCCAAATTAATCCCATCACACTTTACTACAAGTAAAGTATTACATTAAAAATAAAGATACATTGCCACCATTTATTAGTTTTATAACTTTGTATAAGTTATTTCTCTTCTCTGAGCCCTAATTTTAAAAAAAATAGTCAAAGGGATCTTCTCTCTTCAATGAAAGATTAGGAAGGTATATTCTACCTTTAAAAAAAAAAGTAGTAGTTGAATGTGATGAGTTATGCGGTCCCCTCCAGATCCAAAAAAATTCCGTTTGTACTTATATTTATTCCCTTAGCTTGGATTTGACTCTTACCAGATGCTTTCTCTCAGAAATGTAATAATCACAAGAGCACATCAATAGCAAGAGCACTACAACTTCCTGTCCTATAATTCATAAAACATAAGGCTCCACCATCCTCTGAGGAAAAGTAAATTGTGAAGAACTGAAAACATCACAGTAATATAAAACAAACTATATAAATTACAAAACATATAACAATTCAGTTTGTTGTGTGATAGTGCAAAAAGCATATATTTTTCAAGACAGAAAATGAAAAAGAATGGCAACTGTGTGTGTCATCCCATGGGAAGATCACACACAGTTGCCAGATCATATTACAATCTTCCAGTCTTAATTCTGGGAGCAGGGAGTAAACAAGAAGAGCATGCCCCAAAGCAATTCTATTTTTAAAAATCAGGGCATGTGAATGTAACAAGTATGAGTACAGTTATAATGCCCAAAAGCCAGAATATTTTAAGTTGGGAACTAAGAAAGTTTTTAAAACATTTCTTTAATCCTAAAATCTATGATGAAAAATGGGTGTTATCGTATGTATATCTATTTTAGAGATGAACAAACTGAGTCTCAAAAATGTTGTAAAACTTGTCTAAACCCCATGGCTCATTGGTGAATCATCATTTCTCTTCAGGTCCAACTGACAAAGTTTCTCTTACAATCTCCTCAGGTTTTTCTCTTCGCATCTTCTCTTTCTAAGCTAAGAGTTACACTATGTTGAAGCAAAGAATAACACCTGCCTTACCTCCCAAGCTGGACCCAGATTGGTTCCACTCTACATTTACCAGCAATGGCAAGTACACAGGTTAATATAAAAGATTCTATAAGCTTAATTTTCTCCTCAACTTCTATAAAAATAATATAACCATAACACTGCATTGTCAGGTTTAGAACATATATAAACTATACACACATACAACAATAATACAAAATAGAGGGAAGGGGATGGAGCTATACTGGAGTAAAATGTCTATTTTATATTGGAATTAAACTTATATTAATATCAATAGAGTGGGATGAGTAAAAATATATATTGTAATCCATGGAGAAATGATTTTCAACTGGGAATTATTCCCTCCCCAAGAAGATATTTGATAATGAGACATTTTGGGTTGTCACAACCTGAAGGTACTAAACATCCTACAATGGACAGCTTCTAACAGTAAGGAATTATCTGACTAAAAGCATCAGTAGTACAAAAGTTGAAAATCTTACCTTAGCACAACAACAAAGAAAATAACTCAGGAAGTTATAGTGAAAAAAATGTATAAAATGATCATTTAAAAGAATCTATTTAATGGAATGTATTTAACAAAACATGTTATATTCATATATAGAGATACCAAAGGGAATTTCACCTTTATGTCTATATAGAAGAAAGGAAGTTTAATAAGAGTATATGAGGAAAGGATGCGGGGGTGGGGAATGGAAATTGAAATCAAATTGCTTTCACATATGATTTTTTTCAAAATGAACCCAAATATTAAATGTAACTATAATGCTCTAATAAAACAGTTTATTTTTAAACTTAATTACTAATATAAAAGTAATCTGATTTATCATATCATAACCTGAGACCTAGATAAATGCCCTTATTAGTTCTAGCAGCCATTTTTTGTATATTTAGTAAGAATTTCTAGGTATGCAGTGATAGCATCTGAAAATGAAGAAAGTCTTATCACTCCTTTCAAATAAGTGTGTCTTTTATGTCTTTTTCTTGCATTATTATACTGGTTTGAACCTTCAGTAAGATGTATATAGCTAGTGAAAGTGGATATGTTAGGGGGAAGTATTCAATATTGCACAGCAAAATATGATGTTAGCTTTAGGCTTGTCATAGAAACAGATTTTTCCAAGAATGAATACTGATTTTTATAAATATTTTTTACAAATGTTGAGGTGAATAAATTAATGCTTTACTGTTTCATTTATTAATATAGTAAATTATGGTAATTTTTAGTTAGGAAATCAGTCTTGCATCCTTAGAATAAGACCTCCTTTTCATAGAATATTAATCTTTTTATGTATTGATGCAATGTATTTTTCTGATATTTCATTAGAGACATTTTGAAACTGTTAACATGTTATAGTGGTTTGTTTTCTTGTAATATAATTACAGTTGTAGGGTCATTTTGGTCTCATCAAATGAGATATGAATTGTTCTCCAACATTTTATTCCCTGAAAGAATTTGAATAGCCTTGTTCCCATTTTTCCTTAAGTATCTGATAGAATTAACCAATGAAACTTTTAAAAATATATATCTGTTTAATAGAAAATAAGATAGTAAAAGAGAGAGGAAAATAATAACAATGTCATGAGAAATATAGAACACAAACAGCAAAATGACAGACATAAATCCAACCATATCAATAATAACATTAAATGTGAATAAATTAGATAGATGTTCTAATCAACAGACAGAAATTGTCTGACTACATAAAAAAGATTCAACTTGGGCTTGGCTGTAGCTCACTGCAGAGCACTTGCCTACCATGTTCAATCCCCAGCATTGCCAAAATAAAAATTAAAAAAACCTGAAAAGGGCTGGGGTTGTGGCTCAGTGGTAATGCACTTGCCTAGCATGCGTGACGCACTGAGTTCAATTCTCAGCACCACATATAAATAAAATAAATGTTCATCAACAACTAAAAAATATTTTTAGGAAAAAAAACCTGAAAAGATTAAATTCTATGTCGTCTATAAGAGATATGTTTAGATTAAAATATACACGTAAGGTGAAAGTATAAAAAATGGAAAAAATATACTATGCAAATAATAATTATTAGAAAGTTGGAGTGGCTATATTAATATCAGACAAAATAACTTTAGGACAAAAATATGGTCATAGTCCAAAAAAAGGAGAATTTTGTAAAAGGTCAATTCATCCAGAAGATATAGCAACTATATATATATATATATATATATATACACATACCTAAAAATACATGAAGCAAGATTGACAGAAATAAAAAGAGAAACTGACAACTCAACAACAGTGCTTGGTGGATTCAGTTCCAACTCTCAGTAATACATGAACATCTAGAGAGAACAAAACAACCAGAATATAGAAGATTCAAACAATACTACCAAAAGATTTGATTTAACTGACATCCATAGAACACTCCACCAAACAGCAGAGAACACATTTATACAGTGCACATGGAATATTGTCCAGGACAGACCACATGCTAGCTCAAAGAACAAGTCATGATAAATTTAGGTTGAAAATATTTAACTTGTGCTTTCTGATCACCATGGCATTGTATAAGAAATCAAAAATAAGAAATATGAAATCCACAAGTATTTAGAATTAAACACAGTTTCATTGATTGTTTAACCAATGAGCCAAAGAAAAAAACCACAGAGGAAATAAGAAAATATTTTAAGCTGAATGAAAATTTAGGCATGACATATCAAAATTCTTGAGATAAAGACAAAGCAATGCTTAGAGGTTTATTTATAGCTTTAGCTACATATATTTTAAAAAGGAAAAAAGAAAGGTCTTCAATAGATAGACTGAACTCCCCCTTAAGAAATTAGAAAAGAATCCAAAGTAAAGCAGAAAGAGGGAAATAATAAAGATTAAAGCAGAAGTCAATGAAATAGAAGACAGGAAAACAATAGAGGAACATTTGCTAAAACAACATTGCTAAAACAAGTGCTGGTTTTTGAATCACAAAATTGGCAACCCTTTAGTTAAACTGACCAAGAACAAAAGAAAGAATTCTCAAAATCCCAAAATCAGGCATGAAAGAAGTCACAAAAAAATAAATACCATAAGTAACTTTATGGTAAAAAATTTTGACAGTTTAGGGCTAGGGTTGTGGCTCAGTGGCAGAGCACTTGCCTAGCGCAGGTGAGGCACTGGGTTTGATCCTCAGCACCACATAAAAATAAATAAATAAAAATAAAGTCATTATGTCAACCTTCCACTAAAAAATTTTTTTTAAATTGGACAATTTAAATGAAATGAAAAAATTCCCAGAAAATCATAATTTGCAAAAATTGACTCAAGTAGAAATAGAAAACCTGAATAGACCTTAAGCCCATAAAAATTTGAATTAGTAACTCATAGATTTTCCCAGAATTAAAATGCCCAGGACCCAGTGGCATGAGTAGTAAATTCTGCCTAGACTTTAGAGAAGATATATCACCAATTCTTCACATTTTCCAAAAAAACTAGAAGAGGAAAAGAAGGAGTTTTTTCCAACACATTCTATGAGGTCAGTAGTACCCCAATACCAAATCCAAAGCCATCACAAGAAACATATGCACCACTATCCCTCCTGAATATGGACACAAAAATCCCAATGAAATATTAGCAAACTACCTAATAACATATTTTTAAAAATTGTTACACAACATAACCAAATGAGATTTAGCCTAGAAATTCAAGATCAGTTTACCACTTGAAAATCAATTATATAATAGACTATATTAATAGAACAAAGTACAAAAACAAAATGATCACTTCAATAGATGCAGAAAAAATTATTTGACCACATATACCCTCTGATGGAAAAAATAATAACATTCAAGTGAGGAACAGAAGAAAATTCACTTAACTGGCTAAAACGAACATATGAAAAACTTGGATCTAAACTCATTCTTTCTTTTTTTCCTTTTTCTTTTTGTAGTACAGGTGCATGCTGGGCAAGTGCTCTGCCATTGAGCTACATCCAGGAGTCCTAAACTCACCCTTAATGGCCAAGCACAGACAGGGAGGAGTGTGCTACTGGAGGCAGCAGGGAAGTCTTCCAGGAGGAGGTGACACTTCAACTGAGTTTACAGAAGCAAACAGAAGTTTACCAGAAAGAGGAGGTGGGCAAGGGACCATAGCCAGGAGTATGAGCAAAGGTCTAGAGGGATAAAAACAGATGACACGTGGGAGGAAATAAGTGGCTCCCCAAGGCAAGGGTGTGCCATGAAGATGGCAGAAGAGGAGGTGGACAGGTTCCCAGAAGCCAGGAAGGCAAGGCTTAGACTTCTGATCTGCCTCCTGTTGACAAACCGGGAAGGAAAGCTAGAGTTCTTACCTGTCATTCCAAGGAGCTGTGCTAAAACCTGGAGTGAAGTCATAAATTACAGAGAAAAAGATATTGGGCCAGTAAATATAAAACCTTTTTTTTTTTTCAGTTAGAGCTATGAAGCTAAGAAATTGTTTTGCAGAATATTGACCATCAGCAGCAGCAGGCAGAGAACTCTACCAGAGATATAACAAAATTTGTTAGCGATATAATAAAATATATTCCCAGAAAAAAATCTCTGTGTGGAAAACTTTAAAGCAATCCTAACTTGAACAATTGGGGGAAAAGAAATCTTGTTCTTTTCTTTTTGGTTTTTTTTTTCTTCTTTTTTTTTCTTTCAAATTTAATTTAAAAGAAAAACATCTTTTCTTCTTGAGTAGAACAACACAGTATCATTTTTAGAAAGTCAACTCTTCCTAATTTAAAAGGTTAATGCAATCACTACAGAACCATCAACAAGCTTTTTTTTATATAAAAAAGGAACTAGATAAATTGATATTAATGTTTATATGGGAAAAGAATCCTACAATAGCTATGAAAACCCAGAAGAGCTGTGAATCAGAAGGACTGGTCTTACCAGACAGTATGACAAACTACAAAACCACTATAATTAAAATTGATGTACATGTTGAAGTACTGGAAGAAGTGCAAAGTCTGTGACTTCCTCTGTGATGCATGAAAAAATAAGATGTTAATGGAGGAAGAGAAAAATGATAGATGGATAGATATGTAATAAAGTAAAAATAGTGATATGTTCATTTTGGAATCCAAATAGACATGTGGGTATTTACCGAAAAATTCAATTTTACTGTACACTTGATATAGTAAGTTGTTGGGGAAAAAAAAAAACAATGCAAACACAATAATGTGATAAGAGTAAATGAATAAAGCACAGAGAAGTGTAATAAAGTCCTAACTCCTGAAATAGTTTAAACTGTATGTGGAAATTAATATTTCATATAAGTGGCATCTCAAATCACTTGGATCAGAGATGGTGATTTTAATAAATTGTTTGGGAAAAACTTGGAAAAAACAAAATTAGATTTGTGCCTCACACTATAAACATGGAAAAATTCCAAAAAAAAATCAGAGTCCTAAAAGAAAAGGAAACCAAGCAATTTCTAGATGAGAACCTGAGCAAATTCCTCTAGGGAAAGCTTCTTAACTATGACTAAAAATCCAGGTGCAATAAAGGAAAGGATAGATAAATTAGACTATATGGAAATGTATTTTTAAATGACAACAAGTATTATAACCACTGCCCCCCAAATTTGCCACATATCATCACAGAGAATAAGATTATATATACATATTTTTTTCTTTTCTGGAAAAAAATGCTGGGGGTTGAGCCCAGGAACTCCCACATAAATGTGCTTTATCACTGAGCTACACCCCCAACCTGAAACATGCTTTTTTATTCATTGTTGGTGGGAATACAAACTGGTTCAAATCTTATGAAGGAAAATTTGGCAATATTTAACAAAGCTACATATGCATTATCCCTTTGACCTTGCAATCTCATTTCTAGGCATTTACCCTGAAGATACACCTCCAAACAATAGTACAAAACATATATCCCAGGTTATTCATTGCAGCTTTATTTGAAATTGTAATATATTGGAAATAATCTAAACGTCCATAGATGGGAGCGTGGTTGGATAAACTACAGAAGGTTCACAACTGCTTACATTTTTTAAAAAAATGGAAGACTTTCCAAGATCACTTAATAGGAGCTGTGACCCCAGATTGAAGGACAACATAAATAAAGCCGAGAGTGAGCTGGAGGAATAAAAGACCTGACATCACTTTTCCTCCACCTTCCACCTTTCTGTTTTATTCTGTTTCTTGGTAGATTTGGTAATGCCCACCCACATTGGTGAGGGCCATCTTCTTTAATGAGTCTATCAATTCAAATGTTGATATCTTCCAGAAATATTCTTACAGTTGTGCCCAGAAATAATATTTTACCAGCTATCTGGGCATCTCTTAACCCAGTCAAGTTGGACATGAAATTAATACCACATTCACCCTCTCTGTTGTTTCCACTCTGAATTGGAGAGAAATAGTACTTACATGATGTTATCCTACACCCAGTTTCAACAAATAGTAGCAATTATTATTGACAGCCCCCCGTGAGTCCCCCCAAAATGCTGAAAGTGAGTCATTAAGATGAGAGCATTAAAAAGTTACTTATGTTGGGCCCTGTCTGACAAAAGAAGGTGCTAAGAGAAGGAGCTTGCAAGGAACCCTGACCAGGGCAAAAATAGATCACTAGGCCCTGCCTAACCGTGGCTGTGGAGTCAGTGTCTCAGGGCTACTGGTTAGTACCTCCTGAATTGGAGGCAGGACCCCGAGACCATCCCAACATAATGTGTTCTCATTTCAGATAATCAGCTACTTCTATTCTAACTCCATTTCTAAAAGCATTTTGGTTCTCCATGGAGGACAAAATTCACTATCCATGAATATTCTACAACATTAATAATAGAAATCATGCTAACTACAATATGTGGGGGATGTGTCTCATCGGTAGGGCACTCCCTTGGTATGCACAAGGTCCTGGGCTTTATCCCAGTAAAGAATATGGAAAATGACAACCCCCAGGACAGGGAAATGACAACCCCCAAAACTGTCTAACCTGGAGGAAGAGGGAGGAAGAGGACAATCATTAATCCTGTCCCAGTAAATCCTTTCCCAGTAACCATGGACTCTGAGGGAAAAAGCAAACTTTCACTCCTTCCCAGGTTCCTCCCCAGTATTCCCACCAAAAGCAAACATTCATCCCCTTCCAACCACAATGGGTCCTGAAGGGAGGGGGCAGATACTGACATGCTGGGCCCTGGACTTTGACCCTTTCTAGTTGCTGATGAGTCCTGGAAGGAGAAAAGCAAAGAGTGAAATTCTGGGTAACAGTGGGTCCCAGAGGGATAAGATAGGAAGTGAACACTGAGCTCTCTGAGCTTTTCCCAGTGACAATGAGTCTTGGGCTTCTTACTGCCCAAACCAACATATTCTGCCTCCGTCTTCAGTGATTAATTCACCCTCATTGTAAACTAGAAAACTCAAGACTCCTTCTGTAACTGGCAGCCATTTTTCTACACAGAAAATAAGGCCCTCAAGTGCCTGATTGATTGACTCCACTGTGGAATACAGGGGAGCTTGCTGATCCGTTTGAGGTCTGCGTCCATCCCGGTTATTTGTGTTTTCATAATGGTGCCGAAACCAGGTTGGTCATTTTTGCTTACATCCAGTACCACAAAAAAAAAAAAATGTGGGGGAAGATACAAGCCTAGAGACTTGGATTCCATGCTTCCTGAACAGCTATGATTTTAAGGCATCATTTAGTCCTCCCCCTCTCCACCACAGACTTTCACTTCCAAAAATCTCTAACAATCCTTTGCTCTTTTCTATGTTCTAAGACTGCAGCACTTAAATCCTCCGTCCCACCACTTTCTCTTATGAAATAATCAACACTGGTTTCTGAGCAGTGAGAGCAAGTTAGGTATATTTTAAGGTTTGAAGACACTCAGATGGAAAAGCCAAACCATAAATGTAAACAAACATCAAAATGACTCATCACTTCAATCATTACAGGGGACCTGTGGTGTGGAAGTACAAACGTTGTGGCAATCACAGTCTTTTCCCCTCACAATAGCCAAGCTATGGAAACAACCCAGGTGCTCTTCAATAAACAAATAGATAAAGAAAATGTGATATATATACACGATGGAATATTACTTAGCCATAAAGAAGAATGAAACATGGCATTTGCTGGTAAATGGATGGAACTGATGCTAAGTGAAATAAGCCAATCCCAGAAAAACAAAGGCCAAATGTTCTCTCTGATATGCAGATGCTAATACACAATAAGTGGGGTGGGATGCAGAATAGAAGTTCATTGGATGATACAAATCTAAATGAAGGGAAGGGAGATGGGCTTGGAATAGCAAAGACAGTAGAATAAATTGGTTGTAACTTTCCTATATTCATATATAAATACACAACCAGTCTAACTCCACATTATGTACAACCACAAGAATGAGACCTCCCTATTAAATACTGTATGTATGTATAATATGTCAAAATACACTCTACTGTCATGTATAACTAAAAAATACAAATTTTAAAAAAAATAAATATTGGTTCAGTTTTCCCTTCTTCAATCACCCTGAAACTACCCCATGGTTCAATAATCACATTGGCTTTGTTGTTGTTGTCGTTGTTGTTGTTTTTTGTTCTGTGGTGCTAAGGATTGAACCCAGGGCCTAAAGTATGCCAGGAAAGCACTCTTCCACTCAGCCACATCCCCAGCTTACAATGTTTTATTTTTTTTATGTTGATTGATTCAACAGTGCAAATTGCAACTATTCTTATCTGGTACAGTGACAGTGTTAGGTACTGAGAAGTGGGGGGGCCGAGAGTGACAGAAAAGAATGCCCTTTTTTTATCTTTTCCTTATTTGATTCCAAGGATAGAAAAGTTCAGGAAACATTAAATCCAATAATAATGATTCTAAAGTTATCCGTGTTCTATTGCCAGCAAAAGAATTTTCACAATTGCATCAAATCTTCCCTGTGCATATGTAACAGCCCATTGACTAAGCACCTGGGCTCAGAAATGAATTTCTGGGTCTACATTCTGGATCCTCCCGTCAGGGACCTCAACCAAGTTCTTGAAGTTCTCAGTGCTTCCTTTTTCTCATGGCTCAAATAAAGATTACAATGACAGCCCTTATTTCATAGGATTTTGATGAGGACTGAAGGATTTATAAGGCATTTAAAAAGTGCCTGCTGCAAAGCAAGCAAAAAATAAATGGGAGCTGTTCATTATGGCATGCACACTAGTGTTTAATTAATTTTCAACAGCTGTTATTTCATTGTTCAGTGACACTGACGACTCTCCATATTCTTTATGCCTGTGTGCATGTGGGGTGTGGGGGTGCCCCTTGGAGCTGCTTGATTTTTTCTTTTTCTAATTCACTTTTATTGGTGCATTATAATTATACATAATAACGGGATTCGTTGTGCTTTATTCATACATGCCCATACTATAATTGATTTTTCTTGATTAAGGGAACACAAAAAAAAACACCTTCCAGTTAAAACCCAGCACAGAGTGGTATAACTTGAGTGGGAAGAAGAAAGGAAGAGCTGGCAGTGCATAGGCCTCTTTCATTTTTGCTTGCTCCTTTGACTCTTCCTGCAGTAACCCACTTCGTATCAGCCACATGAACAATTGATGTGTATCCTGCACTGGTGTACAGTCGTCTAACTGTAGGCAAACTCATCCAGAGAGAGGTAATGTGAATATAGTTGACCCTCCGTATCTATGGGTTCCACATGGGTGGATTTAACCAATAGAGGATACTTGGGGGGGGGGAAATATCAGCATCTGTACTCAACATGTACAGACTTTTTTTCTTGTCATTGTTTCTTAAATAACACAGTATAACAACAATTAATATAGCATTTACATTGTATTATAGTATAAATAACCTAGAAATGATTTAGAACATATGGGAGAAGGGAGGAGAAGAGGGGAAGGGAAGGTGCTGAGGAAGGAGATTGTACAAATTATGCTATGTGCAAGGACGAATGACAAAATGAATCCAATGCACCAATAAAAAATAAGTTAAAAGTTTATTTTTAAAAAACGATACAAGAAGATGTGCCTGGGTATATGCAAATACTATGCCTTTTTACATAATGGACTTGAGCATCTGCATATTTTGGTATTGGAAGGGGGTCCTGGATCAAAGCCCATGGGAATACTAAGGGTCAGTTAGACATGAGCAGTGAAGACTGTTTTCTTAAAAATAGATACATGTTACCACATTAATATACATTGTTTTATGTTTTATGTATCAGTTAGAAATCAATTTAAATCAAATAAAAAAAAGAAAACATAACCTTGTGTTTAAAAAACATAGAATCATCATTTTTTGAACAACCAACAATAAAAAATTTAAAAAAAAAACAAAACATAGAATCATACTATCTATATTTCTATGTATCTTGCATTTTTCATTTAAAATGTCAGCTGAAGTGGCTTGTTTCCTCAGAGGTTTGTAATTTTACATGAAGCATTATTCTATCAAGGGTTTATCTGGAGTGCTATTGACCTGAGTTGATAATCCATCTCTCCAGCAAGTGTTTTCATCTCCTGAGTCTGGACCCCAGGAATGGCCAATGTTCCCTTCATGTCATACAGTATCCCAGACCATGCAGGAAGTCTAAACCAGTAAACCCAAGCATAGCAGACATGCAGAGATGAAATCTTCAAAGAGACTTTTATTTCCTCTACCCAAAACCAGGCTAAACAGCGAGTTAACTTATTGTTACTTTTTACTATAACTAGTAAGCAAAATTTCCTTTAGCACATTACTTCCTCTTAGCTTCATGTAGAGGGTTCAGTCCCAGCTGCCCAAACTCAGGGCCAAAGCCTTGCCTCTAGTCCTCCAGAGCACTCAAAACCTGGTTTTGAGATCAGCAGAACCAAGAGTTTCCCTTAATTTCCTGCTAGCTCAGCCCTGCATTTAGAAAGATGTTGGCTGTGCTTTATCAATTATTCTAGGAATTGGTAAGACTTTTTCCAGATATCTATTCCACTCTAAAGATCTGATGAAGTGAGAAGCCTATCACTATATCTGCAGATCCACAGATGCACACCTGTCCCTTATGCATTAGACCAACCATCATGCCACATGCCTTTCAAAATGCCTTTCATGCCCAATACAGTCTTTGGTGAATTCAACAATCCCATTAGGTAGACCAGGTATTAGTATCTTTGTGTTGTAGAAAAAGCACAGACGTCCAGACAAGCTAAATGCCTTACCCCACAGAGGCCAAAAACCAAACTAGAGATAATGCCAGGAGTAACACCTTGATATCCTCTGCTCTTTCCCCTGCACCATCAAGCTCCTTCTGTTGACTTCTCCACTACACTTCTTAAGGTAAGCCAGATCTAGTGTCAGGCACTAGGACCTAAAAAATAAAGAAAAACGAAGCTCCCTCCTAGGAGCTCCATGTTGGTGGGGAGAATAAGTAAAATCTTCCAGGACAATCCACTCAGGTACGAACCACAGAATGAGCGATAAGGAGGAAGACATGGATTTTTCTCAGATGCCATTGATGACCTCTGTATCTAATATTGAGGGAGGAGGAAAAATGCTTCAGACTTTCTCTTGCTCAGCAAAACATATTGATGTTTTCAATAAAACCCTTCTATAATGAAAAAAAGTGGGATTCAGAAAATTCAATGGCATAAAATGCTGAAGTTGCTGAAATCAGAAAGTTTTTCAGTTAGCACATACTGCGTATGCCTGTGGGACTGTGTGGGTGCTCCTTCCAGCTGACTTGATTTTTCTTAGCTGGGACAGGGAAGCAGGAAGATGCCCTCTCTGGTCAAATCCCTGCACAAGGGTGGATGTATCCTGGGAGAGAAGAGGAAGCAAAGGGCCAGGACAGCACAGGGCTCAGACTCTGTGCCTGGCCAGTCAGTAGGAAGGACTGTGGCCTCCTTCCCCTGGAAGAGTCAGGAATGCTTTACTTTAAACTGAGAAAGATCCACATGATGGTAAAGAAGTCCCTTCTTCACTTCACCAATTTCTCTCTCCCACACAAGTGACTGGAATTTACCAACAGCTGGGCAGATGGAGGCGAACATTGTCCATTGTGTGGAATCTGAATTTCACCATCCCAGGACACCATGATGGTTGGGTTGCACTGAATTTCATTGTAAAAAGATAAACTCCAAAATGTCAACTAGAGAAGTAAGACTAGCAGACCTAGAAAACTCTCCAGAAGAAGAATTTTGAGAGATGGGGAAGCTCTTACTGGAAAGAAAGAGAAAGCAAAGCAACAAGCAGTGCTGTGAGAGACTCAATGAAGAAAGAAGAGAGGAGTTTACTATGTAATTTTAAGTTGTCGGCTGCACTGACAATGTTACCTGCCTCCACTGTCCCTGAAACCTCCATAAACTGCTACCTTACCCACAATCTTGGGTTGGTGGTATTTTGGGGAAAGAATCTGGACAGTATCCAATAAGGCCACAGTGGGGTGATGCTACTTGGGGCAGCACCAGGCAGAGCAAAGAAATGGACAACACAGAAGACTCTGGACATCAGAAGTTTGAGATGACCAGGAAGAATGTGCACAGCCCACTCCTGGGCACAAATCTGGTGGGAGAACTTGAGCCAATCCTGCTTGAACATTAAATAACATTCAAAGAAAGCCCGGCATGGTGATGCATGCCTGTAATCCCAGTGGCTTGGGAGGCTGAGGCAGGAGGATCTCAAGTTCAAAGCCAGCTTCAGCAACTTAGTGAGGCTCTGAACAACTTAGTGAGACCCTGTCTTTAAATAAAAAACTAAAAGGGCTGGGGATGTGCTCAGTGGTTAAGCACCCCTGAGTTCAATCCCCAGTACCAAAAATAAAAATAAAAAATAAGTAACATTGGGGCTGGGGTTATGGCTCAGTGGTAGGTCGCTTGCCTAGCATATGTGAGGCACTAGGTTTGATTCTCAGCACCACATATAAATAAATGAATAAGATGAAGGTCCATCAACTCTAAAAAATTTTTTTAATAAATAAATAACATTAAAAGAGGCATAAGAAGCTACACAACTCTAAGTTAATAATTTTTTTAAATCCAAATAAAATAGACAGTTTTCTAGGAAAAGACAATTTGCCTAAAGATGCCTTACAAGAAACTAAAAAATCTAAGTGGTCCAGTTTCTGCAGAAGAAAGAGGGGGAAATCATCAAAACACAACCTCCCAGAAAAGCACCAGGCCCCAAGTTTTCTCAAAAGAATTCTACACACTCTCAAAGGGCAAGAAATTTCAATGATATCCACACTTTCTATAATATGAAAAGAAAAGGAAAACTTCTATGTTATTCTTTATCAGGGGGATAGTATATTGATAATAAAACCTGATAAATATTTCACACACAGTAAACACTAAAGGCAAATCTCACTTAAAAATATCAATACAAAAATCCTAAATAAAATATTAATCAACAGAATGCAACAATGCATTAAAACACTAATACGTCATATTCAAGTAAAGTTGATTCTAGGAAGGCAGAGGTGGTTTTGTATTAGGAATTCTATTGATTGTTCATAACTATTGATCTAAAGAGAAAAGTCATAGTGATTCCTTAAAGGAAAAAAGAGCATTTGACCAATTTCAAGCCCTATTCTTGATTTTTTTAAGTAAAACAAAATAGAGTTGGGGATGTAGCTCAGTGGTAGAGCACCTAGCTGCCTAGCATGTATGGAGTCCTGCCTTCAATTCCTGGTATCTCAAAAAAAAAAAATTGTTCTTTCCCAAACAAAATAAGCAGCTTTGAACAACTTCTTACATTTATCTAATATATAAAGCACATAAATATATGTATATGTTCACATGTATGTGTATACACATATATTCACACACGTGTATCCTTAACATGATATTATATTTCTTAATGTACATGATTTTTCATACATGTGTGTACACCTGCATATACACATGTGGGATTCGAATACAGTCAGAAACAAGAAGGTTCACTCTCACTATTGCCATTCAACCTGGCCCCAGAGATACTATGAATGTAGTTATGAATATAACTAGACAAGAGAAAGAAATAAAAAGCCTAAAAACTGGAAATTACAATATAAAACTATTGCTATAACATCATTATATATCTGGAAAACTCAAGGTAATAGAAAAACCCTGCTTTTTTCTCCACTTGCCATTACCCACCACCATTTTCTGCCCTTCTCGCCTTGCCCTGTGTTTTGGAGTTGTCAGCGGTGTTTTCTGCCCTCAGGCTTCCAGTAGCAAGCACTGGTAGAAGATCCGAGGTTCAGGGAAGGACCTGGTATCTCTTCCCTCTTCCCCGGCTGCTTTCCAGGAGAGGGCTCTGCTTCCACATACTACAGTCCTCTTTGGGTGCTCTCTCCTCCTGCTGCAGCTCTCATAGGGCTGATGACACTATTTCTCCTCTGTTCCTTCAGGCCTGCAAGTGTACCAGCTTCCCATCAGGGCTGGTCTCTGAATGCCTCAACAGCACTCATATGCTCCCTCAGCCTTGCCTATACCTTCATCAAAGGCTCTCCCTTTAAAGCATTTGCATGGAATTCCGTTTCCTACCAGGCACCTGACTGAGGCATCAGCCCTTAAGAGAGGACTCACCTTACACTTGTGTTATCAAGTCTCTACTTCCTGCTGGATTAGAACTAAGACTTTACAAAAAGAGGAGAGATGGATTGGAATGTCTGACACCTAATGAATGTCTGTCATCAATGCTGGCTTGTAAAATTTCCAGTGGCAACATTATTCAAACAGTGCTAGAAATCAAACGACTAAGACACAAAGAAAGACAACCCAAAAAAAAGGGGGGGGGGGGGAGTTAGTGCAGACAACAATAGTGATTTAAAACATAAAAAGATTTGATGAAATTTTTTCATGGAGCGTAAGAATGAAAACTTAATATTCTAAATTAATGTATTTATGCAACTTGAGATTTTTAAATAGGTGTAACAAAAGTATCAAATAAATATTGAAAGTACACATGCAATTTTTTCCAATCCCTTCAAAGTTTGTATATTCAAGTAATCCATTTACACACACACACACACACACACACACACACACACTAGCACTCTCCAGTTACCCCTCCTTTCCCAGCCCTAGGGAGCCAGGATCCCAGAACTGACACTGGAGGCCAGAGAGGGCTGGGAACAAAGCCCTGCCTTCTTTCCTTCTCCCTGAGGAGCCTACAATTAGAGTGGCTGTGGAAAAAGTGACAGAATGGAAAAAGGAAGAATTCACTGGCGGACTTGTAGCCCTATCATCTCCAAGGCCACCTGGTGGGTAAAAATCCCACTCCTTCACCCCAAGTTGGGCAGGGGCTACTTCTTAGGGAAGGAAGCAGTGTCCACCTCCCTCTGCCCCCAGGGAGACTTCAGATGTGATATGGCCTGACCAGGCCTTCATCAGAGCCTGGAGTTAGTCAAGGGCACTGATATGTAAACACAGGCCTGGTCCTCAATGGTGTAACACATTGAGTACCCCTGATCTAATAGAGGGGTTCCTCCCAGAAACATCTCCAACCCCCACCCTGCTTCTGACTCCTCTGGGATGCAGAGGCTCAGGGTGTCCTTGGAGATGACTTAGGTATTTACACTTAGAGGTAGGGGAAAGGGCCTCTGGATACTCCCTGCCCTGCATGTGTAGCCTGGAAGGGAGAGAGATGTCCCTTCTTCCTCCAGGAAGCTCAAAATGCCATCTTGGAGGAAGTTCACCATGGTCATTCACCACTGGGTGAAAAATGGCGACAGGATGGAACCCTCCTGAAATCTGTAAGCTGGAGAAGACAATGTTGGGGAACAAAGCTTGGAGGAAAGAGCCCACTACTGAAATTTGACTTCTAATTTAATTTTTTATGCCTCAGAAAACAATATTCCCAAATATGGCCCCCAATATACTGAGTGTTTTAAGTTAAAGGTCCTTAAGGGCAACAGAAGAGGAAAAACAGAGTTTGACTTTTCCTTATCTGCCTGCAGAGCAGACCCACCTAAAAAATAATTACCTTTAGTCTGTTCCCTGGGTTTTCATCAACTAAATTTGTATCTGTGGGGAAAAAAATATAACCACTTCTGTGAAGATCTGATCACAAGCTGTTGCCCATCTCCTAAGTCCATTCAATTCCCAAAGAGACTCATTTACTGATGTCTAAGTATTGAACCCATTACTCATTTACTCGTAATTATTTACTTCCCCTCAAGAATCATCACATCACCTATATCCCTTCCTCCCTGAAGAAGGTATGGAAGAGCTGGGGTTGTAGCTCAGTGATAGAACACTTGCCTAGCATGTGTAAGGCACTGGGTTCTGTTCTTAGCACTGTGTATAAATAAATAAAATAAAGGTTCAACAACAACTAAAAATATATTTTTTTAAAAAGATGGTATGGAAGCATCTGGATCTCATTGGGTTTGAGGATAACCACACTCCTGTGATTGCTCCCTTCATATGTTAAATAAATTTGTATACTTTTTTCTCCTATTAATCTGTGTATTATTAGTTCAATCCAGCAAATTTTCAGATGACGAAGGGCTTTTCCTTCACTCCTACAAATGCACATATTGTTCAAAATATCAATTTTCTCATATTCTTCAGAATATTTAATAATATAGAACTTGTAAAGGAGAACACTAGGAAAAATAGAAATTACAGAGGAGAGAGAGAGATAAAAAGCAGCCCCTCTGACTGCAGGAAGGTTCACTGGAGGATTAGTTTCAGCTCCCTCAGGAGAGGGAGCCCTTGGGGCATAGGAGGACACCTTGTCAGCAGCTCCACGCTGGTCTAGCCACCTCAGAAGAAACCTGCAATGCTGCACCTTCCTGGTAGTGTTTGGAGGACATGGTAGCCACATGCCATTTCTAGATCATCTGCTCATGCAGTTAAGACCAAAGAATATTCTCAACCTCCACTGGCAATGACTGCCCAGCCCTGGACTTCAGCTCCTTCCTTCTAAGAAATGACAATACCTAGTAATTTGGCCTCATTTTTCCTTTACACAAAAGGAAAACCTCAAGCCTCCACTGCTTACATAGATGCCAACAAGCATGCTTCTTGTCCTCTGGGAGCTTGCATTCTACCAGCACAGCTTAAACACAGCCCCTGAGTGGACAGCTATAGAAGACACTTAGAGGTCAGAGATCCAGAAACTAATCCTACCTCATACCTTCAGCTGTGTGACCATAACAAGTTCAGTCACTTCTCTGAACCAACCTCAGATTTTTCTCTTGTTAAAAGAGATCATAAGAGGGCTGGGGTTATGACTCAGTGGTAGTGCACTTGCCTAGCATGCGCAAGACATTGGATTCCATCCCCAGCACCACATAAAAAAAATAAATAAATAAACAAAATAAAGGTATTGGGTCCATCTACAACTAAAAATTTTTAAAATACTTTATAATAGATCATAAGAGCGTCATCTCAAAGGTTTACTGTGAAATTCAAGTGAGATTGTAATTGCTCAAGTAATATGAAAACTAAATGCAAAATTAAACATTATTTAAAAAAAATACTTGACTAACTGAAACTAAGAACCTGTGAAAGATGATTATTTTGAAGTTTCTTTTACTCAGGGTCAGGTTGTTGAAAGTGGAGATGACATCTAAGAAGGGCCAGTTTAAACAGAGCCCACATCGATTTCCTGGAATATTTGCTCATTAGTTCCAATTGCTGCCAACTGTGGCCCAGTGTCGGCGCCTATTTTCCTGACCCCAGCCATTCTGAAAATCAAATCAATCTCTGACCTATGCATACTTTTTCTTTTTTTCCTCCACTTTTTTTGGTGCATTATTGTTGTACAAAATGGTGGGATTTGTTGTTACATATTAATGTACGTGCGTACTATTTCACAAAGGCCTTGAACATCCATGATCTCACTTGATTTTAGTTCCATTTCATTCTATCCATCAGCTGGTCACTTGGACTCTCAAAAGAATGATGCAAACACCACAGGTGGGGGAGCACATTTTCACAGTTGGGGTGATTAAGACTCATTTGGGGGTGTAAAAACACGTTTCTGGGCCTCACCATCAGACTCTGATTCATTCTCGAATGATCTAGAGGTGGGCCCGAAAGAATGCATTTTAATAAGAACCTCAAGTATTTCGGAGGCAAAGGGTTTCCAAGTACCCTTTGAAAAGCACTGCCATGGCATAAACCATGCAATTCAATCAACTAGAGTCCACCTTGCACTGTTCACCTTTAACTTAACATTTACCATCTTTCCAACCCAATTTCAAGTTTGAACCCCACTTTGCTACTTACTAGCTCTGTAATCTCAGTCAAGTCACTTCACTTTTGAAAGGCTGTTTCTTCAACCATAAAATGAGGAAAATCAACTCTAAAATGTACTAATGTCACGAGTTCTCACAATATTTACTGTTCTGTTCCTCTTCCTGGACACAGAGATTACATTTCCAGCTCCTTGCACTTGGGTTGGGGCCATATAGCAAAGAGAACCAGCCTGCAATCTAAGCAGGATTCAGCCTCAAAATCCTCTGCTAACAGGACCAAATCAGAGACCTAGGAGTAGGGAGCCACCAGAGCAGGTATAAAAGACTGGACTCACAAGACTTCTACACCCCATTTACTCAAGGAAAGAAGTGCCTGACAAGATTTCTAACCAAGTGGCATATCTTAAACAGCTCTCATTTTGACCAATGAAAAATTATTTCTAATTAACCATATGTTGATTTTAAAACTCTTTAACACAGTTAAATACAACATAGTTGGAACAGTTGGAGGAAGAGTTGAAGAATATAGAGATACACTTTTCTTGAGTATTTCTGATTAGGGTATTAATGTTAACTATTCACTCCCAAAAGGAAGATTAAAGCACACACACACACACACACACCTAAGTTGAAAAATATGAATACATTAAAGACAATATAAAACTGTGGGAATTGGCCAGGCATGGTGCCACATACCTGTAATCCCAATAACTCAGGAGGCTGAGGCAGGAAGATCACAAGTTCAAAGCTAGCCTTAGCAACTTAGCAAGGCCCTAAGCCATTTAGTCTCAAAACTTTTTAAAAAATATTTTAAAAAGAGCTGGGGATATGGCTCCATGGTTAAGTGCACGTGGGTTCTCTCCCTGGTACCTAAAAAAAAGGGGGGGGGGCACTGAGTCATTACCTTAGAATTAGGTGATCCAGAGCCTCAAAGCTCTAACACCATGTGGACTGTGGTTTTTGCTTGCTTCCCCTCTGCCTTCAGTCCCACTTTCTGGCCCCACTCCATTTCTCTCCCCCACCATCTTCTCTCCCCTTATTAACTCCCACTGAAGAATCATCATGGCGTTGTGGAAAGAGACCAGAACTAGAAATCAGCAGATCTGTACCCTAACTCTGCCAGTCCACAGACTCCAGCTCTAGGTGGGGCTTTGCCTAACACAGTTACTCTCTCCATTATCTGTAAAAGTACCCAATATTTACTAAACAACTATCATGTCCAAGACTTAAGTACCTATATAAACTACCTTATTTAGATGAAGTTAGTACCATTTCCATTACCCAGATTAACAAAATGGGCTCAGAGAAGTTAGTTCATGGAGCCAGGAAGTATCAGAGCCTCTGAGATTCCAGATCAAGGCTCTGGAGACGGCTTCCCTGGTGTGGCACTGCCTGGAGGAATTAGTAATGGGACACCTGAAAGTCTAACTAACTGGCCGTGGTCTAGGATAAAACATGTCATCAATAATAAACTAAAAGGTGATTTAAATCTGCTTTCTTTATTAAAGGAGATCAATAAGGCCAACGGTCCCATCTCCCTCAGAAACCTGGTATGAAGAGACGATGACAAAGAGGCTCCCCAGGAGCTTTCTAATCTGTAGAGTGCTATACAGATCAGAAGTACCAGTCTTCCACCCAGCAGCAGGTAGATGTTCCACAGGAGGCTCAGGGCTAAGAAGGGCACCCCACTCGCCCTCAGCTGAGACTGACTTCAAAAGCAATGACTCTAATAACTGTCAGAAGAGAATCAGAGGAAAATGGTTCCGAGACTTCTCAGACTTGATAGGACTTTGGGATCCCAAATTGTGTCCCTTAGGGGAAGGAGGTGTGTCGAGAAGGCAGTTCTTGGAGGTTGTTACATTTAGGAGCCCAGTACTTGCTAGTCACACGTCTGTTCTCATCATTATTCCCTGTCACTAGCCTCAGCTTAGAAGGCTGCTCGTGTCTGCTTAAATTAACTCAGAACAGGGACACATGTTAAGAGATGTTGTGAGTGTTGAAAGATCAAGGTACCCGTGGTGTCGACACCTCACCCATCCACCCACAGATCTTTAAAATGACGAGAGTTTTGTTTTATTTTCACATTAGTCAGTCCTTTTAATTCAGCTAAAAGTTACCCAAAAATTTAATCCCAAGTAAAAGCTTCACTGATAAGGGATCATAATTATCCTGACATTTTAGAAATTGGCAAGAAAATGGTTGCTAAGGGGCTGGGGAGGTGAAGGAAATAGATTGAGTAGATGAAAGCTGTCGGAATCCAGAATTTCTCCTCCACAGCATTTGCCCAGGTCCCAAAACAAGAAGGGCTAAAGTGACATTCTTTATTTCCAGCTGCCCTCCTGGATGACTTTTATTAGAGGCAACTCATTTTCAAAGAGTGACCATTTGAACAGCAGCATCAGCAGCAACTGGAAACTTGTCAGAAATACAAATTCTCTGTTCCTTGTCTGACCCACCAATCAGAAACTTGGGAGGGGCCCATCACTGTGTTTTTAGTAAGTCTCCAGGTGCCTGCAATAAACACTTGGTGGTAACAGAATCACCTGGAAAAATTGGCTAATGTGCTAAAACCACAGCCCTATCCCCTAGCAACCAACCTAAGGTTCTGGAATTACCTCTCAGGTGACTCTGATAAGCACCGATGTTTGGAAACCACCAATTCTAACATCTGAGAGGGCCCAGCTAGAGGCAAATAGCAGCCACATCATCGGGAATCACAGAAGTATTACATGGAAACCAAGAAACAGACAAAAGTCCGGTCAGATAACTCTTCAAGGCTGCCACTGGACAAAAACTGGTTGCATTTTAAAGCGATTTAAATCCAGTGCTTACAGGACATCTTTTCCAAATGTCAAAAAAAAAAAGAAAGAAAATAAAAGGAAAAAATGGGACAATAACTAAAAATTAAAAGAGCCCTTAAAATATTAATACATAGATTATTGCCCCCCAAAAAAAATCACTTGCAACAATAACGAGGGTTTTCTAACAAAATCTAGGAGCCTTTGGTAATTAACCACAGATTATTAAGCAATAGAGAGCTGTGAACAGTTTCTTGTTTGTTTTGTTATTTATTTACTCTGAGGTGCCTTTTCATTAAAGGATTAAGTTTCTCCCTCTTTTTCCTCTTTTCCACCAAAGTTCTGCAACAAACAAACAAACATAGAAAACACCCATGCTTAATACATACCAGCTTGGGCTGGGGATGTATGTATGTACGTAGCTCAGAGGTACAGCATTTGCCCAGCATGCATGAGGCCCTAAGTTTAAGTCCCAGCACAGCGAGAAAAAAGAAAGAAACACACACACACACACACACACACACACACACACACACACCAGATCCTCACTTGGATTTTGTTGACTTATCTCACTGAATCTTCACAACAAGATGAGAAGGGAGTAGGGAAACAATCACCATGCCTAACAAAACAAATCTCAGAGGCTCAAAGAGTTAAAATTTCCATGAGAAAAAGTAGTTGATTTTGGACCCTGAATAGTGCACTTGCCTGGCAGGTGTGAAGCACTGGGTTCAATACTCAGCACAGTATATAAATTAAAAAAATAAAATAAAATAAAGGTCTATCAACAACTAAAAAATATTTTTAAAAAATAATAAAATAAAGGGGAACAAATGGCAAACTAACACATAGAAGCTAAGACAAACAACTTAGAGAAATAGATAGGAACATATAGTTCCAGAGTCAGACTACCTGGGTTTATATGCTTGCTCTGTCATTTGCTAGCTGTGTGACTAGTTAATAAACCTCTCTGTGCTTTAGTGTCTTCATCTGTAAAATGATAATTTAAAAATTCCATCCCACAATCTCACAAAATAGCATCCCACAAATAATTGTGGGATGTGTGTGTATGTGTGTGTGTGTGTGTGTAAAATTTGTTTAAAATACAAATTTTAAGCTAAATGCAGTGGCATACACCTGTAATTCCAGTGACTTAGGAGGCTGTGGCAGGAGAATGGCAAGTTCAAGACCAGCCAAGGCAACTTATTGAGACTCTGCCTCAAAATTAAAAAAAAAATAAAAATTAAAAGGACTGGAGATATAGCTCAGTTGTGGGTTCAATCCCCACACACACACACACACACAAAAAGATAAGATATGGGCTGGGTGCGGTGGTGAACACCTGTAATCCCAGTGGCTCAGGAGGCTGAGATGGGGGAGGGGGAGATCGTAAGTTCAAAGCCAGCCTCAAAAACAGGGAGGTGCTAAGCAATTCAGTGAGACCCCGTCTCTAAATAAAATACAAAATAGGGCTGGGGATATGGCTCAGTGATTGAGTTCAATCCCCAGTACCAAAAAAAAAAAAAAAAAAAAAAAGATACATATGCAAACCTAACTAATTTGCTCCCAGATTTCACAAGTTTCTGTTATTCTATGCAACACCATAAATTTTTAGAAATAAATCAGTTTGGTTCAGCAAAAAGCCACCAAGTTTCATAGTGAGAGACAACACACTTCATTTTTACAGATGATAAAAATGGGCCTCATCTGCAATTCCAGCTGTCTGAAACCCACCACACTTCAGAGATGTAATCTCAAGCACTAATTTTTTAAATGACAAAAATAAGAAATCTAATAATTTTATATAAGTATCCTAGGTGATATAAAACTCAGAATGTAATTTTAATTGGAAATATTCTTTATGAAATAAAAATGAAAGGCATAAAAAAATCCTGTACAATCAAAAAGTTAAAGTATTTCCAGGGTATAGTCAGTCATTAAACCTAGAACAGAAATTAATTGAGTGCAAATTCCTAGAAATTGGTTTCATGGCATTATAAATGTGTGAATTAATTGCAATATCCTAATCTTCTGATCACAATAGCAAAGGCATAGCAAGGAAAAAAAGTATTAACCATTCATGGATACATATGTTTGTAAGTCAACTAATACCCCACACAAAAAATAATATTTAAGAGTTCCCCAATGTAGACCATAATACATTTGTATAAAAACTATTCACCTACACATTAGAAAATACTAAGTCTCCAGATACTTTAACAATGCTTTGCTCCTATACAATATTTATAATGTGCCAACCATTTCTACCTTCATAATTTCCTTTGAACTTCCTGGCATAGGGGATGAGATAACTACATTCGTACTCATTTTTAAAGAGAAGATTGTACAACCTTAGAAAATTTAAGTAAGCTGCCCAAAGATGTTGAACTTAGCAGAACACAGGATCCTAACTCCTATTCTCTTTTTGTAAGTACCAAAAGATATGTCCATGAAAACATATTTAACAATGGTAAGTCCTCCCTAATCAGAACAATGTGTGTATTTCTTCTTTTAATTGTGGGGAGATGTCTGTTTGAATTGAACAAGAACAAATAAAAGCTAATGGGAAAACTGAAAATGTGTTTTTATTTTTTCACAGTACTGGGATTAAACCCAGAGGTGCTTTACCACTGAGGTACATTCCCAACCTTTTTATATTTTGAAACAAGGTCTTGCTGACAATATTTTTTGAAAGAAAATTCTCAAGGGAAAAATAATACACATATCCTTACCTCTCAGTGAGTCCAGGCGTAAGCCAATCCCCTCTTCACTAACCTCATCCTTTTGCACTTAGGGGGACCAACATTGTACACTTGATCTACTCAATCCTTCTTGAAAACTAGCAAAGGCATAATAACAGATAATCCTCAGCTTTGCTTGAGATGAAGTGAGGATTCAAGAATGAGACCAAAGGCCAACATATATATTTAACAACATTCTAGAGTGTCTTTTTAAAATTATGACCAAGAAATTTTACTCCCACTTGCACAAACCAGGACCTGCTTTGAATAAATGGATCTTTTGAATATCTCCAACTAAAAATTTTAAAAGTTTCGTCATTTCATTCCCTCAGCTGATGAAGTAAAAAGATCTTGTTCAGATATAATATTGGATATTTGCATAAAATTCTACAGTTTGCCAAGTATTTCTGCATGCATCTGGATATTAGCATAGAATTCTAAAGTTTGCAAAATATCTCTGCATGCATCCTGTCGGCTCATATTTTCCAGCTACCTAGTGAGATGTGTATTATTACCATCCCTATGACACAGATGAATCACTGGAAGCACAGGGAGAGTCTCTACCCAAGATCATAGTGAAGGCAGCAGGTGGAGACTGAGATTCACTTCTGACTCCAAATCCTGTGAATAATTTTCACTTCTCCCACATTGCCTGTCCTAAAAGTCTTCCCCTAAGCTGGCACCCCAAGTCCCTTCTGAAGGAACTAGTTCGAACCCTGGCTTCCTTCTTCACAGGAAAAATTAAGTCTTGGACCAGCAAGAATTTTCTGCCCTTTTCCGAATTCCCCTGGGACAAGGCAGGAAAGAATGCTTCTTTTGTACTTGTCTTTCCAAGGCGACAAAAAGACATTTCCCCGTGGTACTGGCGCCAGTATAAAGCTGAATAAAGGGGTCCTTGGGGTGTTAGCTGTCTTGCCAGCTATGTTTAAACCCCAAATGAAAAATAGTCCTTTTAAAATAACCCCTACTGATCTAAAAATAAATTTTAACTTGTAAAAGAAATTATGGCCAAGACGACAAGAAGAGCAAAGTCCCGTTGGGATAGAGAGACTTCTCTTCTCCCCCTGAAGTAAGAAGTTCCCTAAAAGGTCTCCTGGCAGGAGCTCCCCGCGATTTATCAGGCGAGCTAGGGAAACTCACCCGCAGGGCTGCAGC
This sequence comes from Marmota monax, assembly GCF_021218885.2. NCBI lineage: Eukaryota > Metazoa > Chordata > Mammalia > Rodentia > Sciuridae > Marmota > Marmota monax. The sequence goes on from NW_026694821.1 coordinate 4,887,102, forward strand.
TTCGTGGCAAGCAGGATTGGGACATAGTCTCCACTCGCTTCAGCACCGCGGACAGCTCCCGGCTCTCCAACTTCGGGCGCTGGTCCCGGCTCTCGGCTGCTGGCAGCGCCTCCCAGGCTGCGGGAGGATTGGGCGTCTCTTCACGAGTTTGGGGGAACACGAGTGTGTCTCTGTGAGCAACCGGAGTTGCCGATGGGGCCTCGGGCTGCGATGGCGATGAGCCCAACTGCACCACGGTGTTGCGGGACCGCGCCAGCGCCGAGGAGACCGATCCCATCTCGGCGCGCCAGGCCGGGCCCAGGTGAGCTTCCCGGCTCCCCAGGGGATCGACACCCCTAAGCTGCCAAAGGCTTACTTCCTTCAGGCATCGGGGCGCCCCCCGCCGACTGCTCCACCTCGGTCCCTTCAGGAAGACGAGAAGGCTGCAGGGAGTGCTGCCCGCCCACCCCAAGTAGACTGAAGTAATCTGGGTGGTGTCAGCGCCTGACAGTCCAATGTGGATGGGGCACTTGGACAGAAGGAAGATGTTGACGTACAGAGATTGTCCGGAGGCTTTAAAGGGGGCCGAGGGAAGGAAGGGGCGTGGCATTGAGCACGGGATACTTTTCCCCCCACTTTTGCACTCGGTTCACCTGGGGACAAAGGCTTGGCGCCCTGTTCCTCTCCTCCTGGCACATCTGGGACTCTTCTGTCCCAGAGGAGGATGGAAGGTTTCACGAGGGCGAAGGAGGAGCCAGGATTGTTTTCTTCTCAATTACTCTTCTTAAAGCTAAAGTCTTGCTCTTCTAGGCTGTGCTTCCCGGAGGGTGCCAGGCTCAGGGCTGCTTGGTGATCCCCTCCCCAGCATGTCTTCTCCAGGTCCCTAACCCTGGACGCCGCCCTTTTACCCTTCCTTTAGGGGCTTAAGATCTGAGAGGGAGGCGGAAGTGCCAGCAGAATCAGCTGAGCTACATCTGGCTCAAGAGAGCAAGCAGGGAGGCGCCAGCAGGCCCTGGGGGCTCCCAAGACTGGAAGCCGAGCAGCCTGGGGCCCTATTAATAGGCCTGCTTTGCTGGCCAGGATGAGGCCACTGGCCCCATCTGTTTCTCTGCCTGCAATGAGAAGATAGTGGTGCCTAATGTGGGGCAGAAGGGAAACCTGGGATAACATTTCAGCTAAAAGATGTAACTGATCCCACCCCTGTCCTCCTAGCTACTCAGGAGGCTGAGGCAGGAGGGTTGCAAGTTGGAGACTGGTCTTGGAAACTTAGTGAGAATCTGCCCCCCTAAAAAGGGGGGGGGGCCCGCTGGGGTATAGCTCAGTGGTAGAAGGCCCCTAGGTTCAATCTCCAGTACTGCCCCATCCAAAAGAAGTGTAGCCCAGAGAAGTCTTGCCCAAGGTCACACAGCCAGTTAGTGATGGAGCTGTGTCTTGCTCATGGCACTCTTCTTTCTAAATCTGCTCTCCTATCCATACTGCTCCTGAAAGGTTGTCAGGCACTGAATTATGAAACAAGACACTTGCATAATACACAGCAAACCTGATGTTGTAATGTGTGAGGGGAGAGTGACTTCATAGAGGATTCCTCAACTGGCCTAAAAACCTGCCTTCCTCTGCCTTAACATCCAGCACTGTTATGGGTTGGATGTGAGGTGTCCAAAAAGTTCCTATGTTCACAAAGGAATATTTGGAGGTGAAATGATTGGATTGTGAGAGCTGTAACCTAATCAGTGCATTTGAGTTGGGCTGACTGGGTGGTAACTGAAGGCAGGTTGGGGGTGGCTGGAGGAGGTGGATCTGGGCATGCCCTGGAGAGGCTCCTCTTCATGTGGCCCTATCCACTTCCCCTATCTGCTTTCCCTCTGCTTCCTGGTTGCCCTGAGCAGAGGAGCTTTCCCTCACCACACCCTTCCACTATGAAGTTCTATCTCATCCTGGGCCCAGAACAATGGACTCAGCCAACCATGACCAAACCTCTGGAACCTTGAGTGAAAATAAACTTTCTCTCATCCAAGTTGTTCTTTTCAGGTTCACAGCAATGCAAAGCTGACTAACACAAGCACTCTTTTTTGTGGCAGCATGATATGTGTCTTGACACTGTCATCTATGAAATGCCATGCACACAAGTAAATGAAAAGTATTTTTGTAGAGATGGCTTCCAAAAACAATCAAATCAGCAAATCCAAAAATTGGAGAGGAACAGGAAAAAGGGGTTTTAGAGTCCCAAACTGGTAATTTAGAGAAAAGACAAGTCAAGGGATTAGCCAGGATGGGACAACTATGATACAACCGAGTGCACAATTCCTACATGTGTCTCTCTCCCTCTCCCTCTCCCTCTCCCTCTCCCCTCCTTCTCCCTCTCCCTTTACCCCTTCATTTCCCTCTTTCTTTTTCTCCCTCCCTCCCTTTCTTTCTCTTTCTCTGGACTCTTTCCTGTGATGTGGGCAGAAGCTAAAATCCTAGACTCTGAGCCAACATTATACACAGGAACCTCCATTTAGGGACACACATACCACTACTTCTTACACTTTGCAAGGGCTAGGGTAGTATCTTCTCACTTCTGCCAGCCTCAGGGACCCATGTTCTCAGTGCAGGCAAAAGGACCACAATAGGATCCACCTGCCCATTTTGAATTAGTCTGGGTTCTCCATAGAAGCAGAATCTAAAGGAGATATAGATATATTCAGATATAAACAGAGAAAAGGGAATCAAGATTAATCATGAGTAATGAGCTCATGTATTTTTGAGGTCCCATGACCAGCAGAAGGCAAGTTGAAAACCAGAAGAGCCTATGATAATTTCAGTTGGTGATTCCAAAGGCCTGAGAACCAGAAGAGCCAATGGTGTAAATTCCAATCTGAGTCTGGGTCTGAAGGTGGCAGAAGACTATCAATCAGAAGAATTCTCCTTCATTCCAACTTGTGATTCAATTCAAAGAATTGAATGAGGCCCACTAACCTTGGAGAGGGCATCCTGCTGTACTCAGGCCCCCAATTCAAATGAAATCTTATACAGTAACTTCCTCACTAACACTTCTGGAATATGTTTAACCAAACATCTCAGTACTCCATGGCCCAGTCATGTTAACACATAAAACTAGCTACGATGTCATGCATTTATATGACTGTGTTAATTTCTTTATGATTTTTTGAATACCTTTTTATTCTTTTATTGCTCACCTAGAAAACCCCAATATAAATCCTCACTCTGGGAAAACCCTCTCTTAAGAGAGAGAGTTCTGGGTCTGGGGTTGTGGCTCAGCGGTGGAGCACTCGCCTCACACGTGTGAGACCCTGGGTTCGATCCTCAGTACCACATAAAAATAAAATAAGTGAAACAAAGGTATGTGTCCAACTACAACTTAAAAAAATAAAAGAGAGAGTTCTTTTATTATTATACCTTGGCTTGCCCTTCCAGTACATTAGACATAGGCAACTTGATTGCCATGGTTTAGATGTGGTTCATTCCCTAAAGACTGATGTGCTGGAAGGTTGGTCCCATTGTGGTGATGTTGAGGCGGTGGAAACAGAAAGAGGTGGGGCTTAATGGAAAGTAATTAGTTCCTGGGGGTTCCCCCCTTATGAATGGATTAATGCTCTCACAGAAGTGGATAGAATCCGAGAGTGGGTTATTGTAAATAGTGCAAGGCTGGCTCCTCCATGTCTCTTGCTTCCTGGAAGTCTTGCCATGTGATCGCTCCTTCTCCCATTTGTTCCCTCCATGATGCCTTAGCTGTGATGTGATGTAGTCAGAAGGTTCTCACCAGAGCTGAATGCTCTAGATTCTCCAAAACTGTGAGCTAATAAACCTCTTTTCTGAATAATGTATCCAGACTCAGGTATTGTGTTATAGCAATAGAAAATGGACTAATGCAAACATTAATAATGCAAAAGTGGGCATGGAAAGAAGATGTCCCTGACCTACCCTAAGTGAAATATTCCACTTAACTATACCTATTGTAAATATACATGAATATAATACTTCTTCTATATGGAATGGTAAAGAGCTGCTATCCTAAACCTCCAGACTTCCCCTGCCACTCTGGCTAACACAGGCCTTCCCCCCAAGACAGACAGACAGACACACACACACACACACACACACACACACACACATCTTATAGCCAGCCGGCACAGCAGGGGGCCTTGGTACTGAAGGTAGTATCTGATTGATTGGACCTCTAGTCTCTTTTTTTTTTGACATGTGTAGTACTAGGGATTGGATCCAGGGTTGCTCTACCACTGAATTACAACCCTAGCCTTTTATTTATTTATTTATTTATTTATTTATTTATTTATTTATTTATTTTTGGGAGACAGTGTCTTGCTAAGTTGCCAAGGCTTGTTCTGAACTTGCAATCAGATGAGATTGCAGGTGTGTACCATCATGCCTACTCATACTATTCTTACCTATTTTGAATATCCCTACCCCTTACACAGTAAGGGCTCAGTGAATGTCAATGCCTTTCCCTTTTTCATCCCTTCTGTGTTTATTCTTTCTAATGACCCTTCAGGATTTTTTCCCCACTTTTCCAGATGAGGAAGTAAATTCATCAGCAAGAGTTAAATGACTGTTCACCCTGATAAAAATTGCAGGATCAAGTTTCAAATCCAGGTCTCTCTGGTTCTGACATGTTGCCCACATTTTTCTTTTTCTTGCTTTCTGAGCAATTTTACCCCAGAACCCAGTTCTTCCCTATTGATGGATGATCTGGAAAGGCTTTGCCACCCTGGAGATGATGTCTCCTCCTATTTCTTATCCCTGAGTTTAGGAAAACACACACACACACACACACACACACACACACACTTTCTCAGGGACAGAAGTTTAGCTCGACTGTGAATTTTGTATATGGTGCTATTGCTGATAATCAGATCCTTCCAGTTCTTTTGTCAGTGGCATGAGAAGAACCTGAAAAACTAAAACAATCTTCCCTGTCTTTTTTTCCCACTTGTATTTTAAAACACAGGGCTGTAGCCAAGTACAATGGTGCACATCTGTAATCTCAGCTACTTGGGAGGCTAAGTAGGAAAATTGCAAGTTTGAGGTCAACCCTGGCAACTTAGTATGACTTTATCTCAAAATAAAATTCTTAAAAGGGCTAGAGATTAGTCCAATGCATAAGGCCCTGGGATTAATTCCAGGATCACTAAAAAAAGGGGGGGGTGTGGATATGCTCAGACGGAGCTTGGTTAGAGAACATGCCAGCTGTTGGTTACCTCACTCTCCTCTCTTCTCCCATCCCATGACCTCATCCATCAAAGGCAGGAGAGCTCTCACCGGATTTCCACCAACAGCTGCTCAGCAGAGTCTACACTGAGAAGCATTGAAGAGATCTTCTGACTTACCTGCCAACATCCTACCAGAACCTGAGAGTCATCCGTGAGGAATAATCCTTTTGGATCCTGAAGTTCTTAAAATGTTAAATTTACCTGAGCCCCGTACTTCTGGAAAACAGTGAAGGTTAGGACATCCCCTATTATTCTTAGTCAATTCAGACTGCTATGCTAAAAATACCATAGATTGGGCGGCTTCAGCAACAAACATTTATCTCTGGTATCTCTGAAGCTGGAAGTCCAAGATCAGGATGCCAATACAGTTGGCAACACAGAGAAGCCTATTCCATGTCCCCTTTTCTTTTTATAAGGTAACTAATTTCATCAGGGGCTCCAACCTCATGACCTAATCTAACCCTAATTATCTCTCAAGGATACCACCTCCAAACACCATGACTTTGGAGGTTAAGGTTTCAAGATATGAATTTTCAAGGGAAACAACATTCAGTCTATATAATGCTCTACCATTTTGTGTTTTTGAAAACAGCCTCATCACACAGGATTCATGGATGATCCCTTGCTTCCCTAGGACCAGGTTAGACATAGACCCTCCTCATCTCCTATTCTTTGTCCTCTAGGTGATTAACTGAACTGTTTCTTCTATCTATCTGTTTCTTTTATCTATCCATAAAAGGCTTGTTGATCAAGTTGGTGAAACCTCTCTCCTTTTTCCCAGCCCTGACCTTTGACCCACTCTCAGCCTGAGCTAGCAAACAATCCCTCCTGAGAATAGGGCAGCCTTGGGGTCAAATCTTCTCTGATCTACTCTCTAGCATGCCAGCCTTTCAACCCACTTCCACACACCCAATTATATCATCCCTTGTTATTTTTCTCTCAATAAAGGAAAACACTTTTGCCTAACTCTTGAGAGCTTTGCATATCTTATGATCAGAGCACTCTCCCTATTACAAGTCTCCCTCCCCTCTCAAGACAATTCTGCCTCCCCCACCCCCAGCACCTGTAAGAATTTCTTCAAATAGTCTCTCATGCTAAGTCTGGATGTGATTTATTTTATACTGTCTTGAATGGTTCCCTTTTAGAATGAAGCAGCAACTCCTTCCTAAGATGTTTCCTTTTCCTTTTTATCTCTGTTAACAGCTGCAACCTGCTAGTTTGTTTCTGTAACCATGCTTGCTCAGCAGCTATGGCAGGAACCAGAGCAGCCTGGAGAGAGGGGAGGGATCAGGAGAAAGTCTTCAAACTCAGAAGTCTATGTTGTATAAAAGGTACTGAGAACAAAGGCTGTGCTCAACCTTTGAAGAAAACTCCACTGAGCCAGCACTGGTGCTGAACAAACCTTGCTCTTCTGCATCTCCAAATGCTGTTCATCTCTTCCCATTGCCGTAATTTTTCATATTTTCTGAACAATAACATATGTATCCCTATGAGAAGATGCTTTTCATGTAGATCCATATACCCCTGTTTTAGTAAAGGGAAGGAAGGCAGGCAAGAATACTTTGAGAACCTACTGATCCCTGAAAACCAAAAAGTTAAAACAAAAGCAAAGATAGTTTTTGCTCAGGATCAGAATAGACTCCAAATTGGGAGACACATGTTCAGTTAGAAACTAAAGTGTTCTATCAAAGGTAAAGAAGGACTGGGCTTATAAAGAGAAAAACAGGGAACACTGATAAAGTGATATAACTTGTTTTGAACAACTTTCTCTTGGCCTTGTTACATAAGTTGTTCTGGATGAATTTCGATTGGTACTGGAATCTGTTATACATTAAGCTATACATGACTGGTTGCTAGGAGGCTGTCATGGCCTGTTGTACCTTTGAATCAGCCAACAAGTCAGCAGAAGTCCCAGGACTAGAAACTGTTGCAAGCTGGACTCATAAAGCACATTCCTTGCAAACAGCACTTTTTTATCTGTAAGTAAAAGATGGAAGGACTTGTGTTTGTGCAGCAAACTACACACAGAAAAATTTTACTCTCTTTCTTTGGACCATTCTACAGCCATCTTAACTTTATTTTCATAGCACTAGACATAGAACTTAATATTATACATACTTTACCTCATTTAATCCTTACAGTAATCTTCATAATAATGTGAATATATCTTTGTTTTACAGATGAGAACACTGAGGCTCAGTAATGTGAAATGATTTCCCAAGACCCCACAGCAGTCACACTGGAACCTGGGTCATTAACTTGGAATTCACAGGTTCAATACAAATAATAGCCCCCAAAGTTTTCATAAAGATCCTGAATCCTCCTGGATCAGGTGGGGAAAACCAATACCAAAGAAGGGAATTTATGACTCTGTGATGCTAGAAATTAAATCAAGCCACTGACGAGTGTTGAGTGCAAACACACAGGCAGGGCTTTTATTGGAGCTTCTGCTGAAGGGACACAGCCCTGACAGAGATGGGACCAGGCTGCTCTCAACGCAAAGGGAGATATGATTTTGTCAATGTTCTGGGGTGGACTAAAGTCTGAGAATTTTACATTGGTTAAGGACATGGTCCTTGTACAAACACCTTGGCCTTGAGGAATGAACAATTAGTTAATTCCAGAAACTGCTGTATTTCTTCTATCAAGGCATTCTGGCTTTTACGATGCACCTGGTCTCTGTGGTTGATACGATTGCTTCTGAGAGAAAAGGAGAGTAGGGAAGAACACACACCACACTTTTAATGAACAAGAGGTCTTTGAGTTAAGGCCTTGGGAGTGTATTAGCCCTTTGTCCCCATGGTGGTCCCTGACTGAACTAGAGTCAACCAACATGTTAGAAGTGGAGGAGCTCAAGGTAGAGCTTTCCTGCTCCATCTCACTCCAGCACAATCACTGCTGTCACCAGCTTCTCAGATCTGTCTATCGTCAGTCTTATTCTAACTACCCTCTGCGGAAACAGTCTTGACAATTCCCGAGAAAGTTCATAGGGCTCCAGAGAAAGCCCCCAACCAGGTACTCAGAAGTCAAGTCACAATACACCAAAGCAAAGCAGTAACTCTGTTGGGCTTCTTGAACATTGATTGGTCTGCTTTTTTATGGTCAACTATAGATGCAGAACTAGACATGGCTCCTGCCCAGTGGGGCTGAGAATATAAAATAATGCTGGGAGACTGGGATGTGCCCCAGGCATTAGCAGACAAGAGAGGGAATGAGAATGCTGAAAGGTCAGAGGGGGCCTGCCCCAGGGAAGCCTGAGAGAAGGAGAAAGGTTGGGATGGAGAGCTCTGGCAAGCTGCGCCACTGCTAAGCCTCTGGGTATGGTTCAAGAATAAATAGTACAAGAATTGCTCTTTAAAATATGACACGCAGGCTGTGGTTTTTCTGCTAGATGCTCCATTGTTTTATTTGTCTTAGTAGTATCCTTGTAAATCATAAAGATTAAATGTATTATTCTCTCTCATTCTATATTAAAGCAAAACAAAGGCTTAAAAGCTTAAAGAGATCACCCAAACCTCAATGGTAAGCAGGGATAAACACAGACCTCGTTCCCAGGCCATCTGACTCCAACTAATGTTCTGAGTACTATTAAAAATTTTGTTTTTAATATCTGAATTAGATTTGGGGGCTATCTACTCCAATTTTCTGTCCAGTATAGGGACTCTTATTATCTCATAATAGAGATATTACTCTCAAACAAAACAAAGTAAAATTAAAACTTATAGCTCCTAATAGTGGGGAGTCCATCATTTTTTAAAATACATTCTTTTAATAGAACTTCAGTAGATTAGACAAAGGGAATGAAGGGAAGGGAGGAGGATGGGGCTAGGAAAGACAGTAGAATGAATCAGACATAACTTTCCTATGTTCATATAACATATGTCTAGGATAACTCCACATCATGTACAACCACAAGAATGGGAAGTTACGCTCCATGTATGATATGTCAAAATACAATCTACTGTCATGTATAACCAAAGAGAACAATCAAAATTTTTTAAAAAATACTTTTCCAGGCACAGTGGCACATGCCTATAATCCCAGTGATTTGGAACCTGAGGCAGGAAGATCACAAGTTCAAAGCCAGCCTCAGCAACTTAGCAAGGTCCTAGGTAACTTAGCAAGACCCTGTCTCAAAATAAAAAGGACTGGGGTGCAGCTCAATGGTTAAGTGCCTATGGGTTCAATCCCCAGTATATATAAATATATAATCAGAAAAAGGTTATATATATATATATATATATATATATATAAAATCTTTTTCTGATTATTGAAATGACACACATCCATGGGAGAAATTTTGGAAACTACAGAAGAAAATAAAGAATAAAATTTAAACCACTTATAATCTCACAACACTGGCATGTTCTTAAGTTTTCCCTTGCTATTAAAAAAATAAATAAATGCATGTTGATTATTTTAGTGCCACTACATATGATAATCTCCAAGATATGATTTATATTAATTTTTAGAATAGTATCTTCCAATCATATATATCTATCCAGTCATATAGCCTGTCCAATAGATTCATCTTTTTAAAAATTAGGATCCTATTTTACATACTATGTTGAGATGAGATTTTCTATGTTAATGTATTTTCTTTGTTGTTGTTGTTGTTCTAATTAGTTATATATGATAGCAGAATGCATTTCAATTCATTGTACAAAAATGGAACAAAAATTTTCACTTCTCTGGCTGTACACGATGTAAGGTGCACCACATGTGCAGTCATACATGTACCTAGGATAATGATGTTTGTTAATGTATTTTCTTGAGAACATAATTAAAATTTTCTGGGTTCCATCCCAAGCACCATGAAAAACAAAATCGTACAACATGATTTGAAAGGTCAGTAACATTCACTCATTCTTTGATGTACCATAACCAACACCCCAACGTTGGCAATTTATGCTATTAACATTTTTTACTATTATAAACAACATGGAATGAACATTAAATCTCTTGGCCTATTCTTGTGATAATTTATTCATTGCAACTTTATAATAAGTTTTAATAACATTTTCCAAAATCTTCTTCTAGATCTACTTTTTTCAGAATATCTCCCTAAAAAAGATGTTATTTGGAATGTGATCTTACAGACTCATCTAAAGAGAATAGATAAAATTGATTTTTCTCATTGTTTTCTGAGACTGTCACTCATCAACTAGGCAATGATTCTAGGCAATGACTATCAACAGTCCCTAAAAATAACAAAAACAGAGACCAGATAGCACATGCCTCCTGATGTTCTCAGCAAAGTCTAGGCTGCGAAATTTTAAAGGACAGCAACTGATTTCTTGAACAGATAAATTGCCTGTGTCAATGCAGGGGTAAAAATCTTATACAAAGCTATTTAGAACTATCCACCAATTGGAACATATGAACTTTATTTCCTGAAATATTTTATTTCAGGCCCTGATTCAAACAAATTATTGTCAAAAACATTATTGCAGCAATTGGGAAAATCTGCAAATTATCTGCATATTTGATGATGTTAAGGAATTATTGTTAATTTTTTAGGTAAAGTAGGTAATAGGCTTAAGTTTCTACAAACAGTTTTCATATTTTAAGGATGCCTATTAAAATATTCACATTGATGGGGCTAGGGTTGTAGCTCAGTGGTTGAGCACTTGCCTCACACGTGTGAGGCTCTGGATTCGATCCTCAGCACCACATTAAAAAATAAATAAATAAAATAAAGGTATTGTGTCCATCTACAACTTAAAAAAGTATATAAAAAATATTCACAGATGATATAATACGGCTAGGATTTGCTTCAGAATAACCCAGAGTAGGAAAAGAAGGAAGAAAGTAGAGAGAAAATAGATACACCATGAGTTGATAACGACTGAAACACAGCAATGGGTCTGTAAGCAAAAGTAATGGAAAATGGGAGCAGGCCTCATGGGTCAGCAAGCTGTCTTTATTAAGTAGCGGTGGAATGGCACATAGCACATTTTCAGGGAAGAAAGTTGGCACTGGTCAAAAGAGGGGTCTGCTTTGTATAAGTCTTAATGGGAGTTAATCACAGCAGAATGTTTAGTGTGACTTCATCGTTAGAGACTTGGGACATGCCAGCTAGGCAGTCAGGAAACTAGTTGTGAAAGTTAAAAAATCTAATTCAGAAAAACAGCTGTAAAAGCTTGAAAGTCATTCTAACTCAGGGAAACAGTTGTAAAAGCTTGAAACTTGTTACTAGTATAAAAGTCTAGAGCCCAGAGCCCATTTGTTTACCTTCCCCTCCAGCACTCAGGGTTACTGGGAAAGGATGAAAGATCAGAGCCCAGAGCCTAATGATTACCTTCTCTCTCCTCCCCTCCTGGATGGATCACATTGTCCTCCTTTTCTCCCTGGGGGCTGACATTTTCCTTTTCTTGAAGGATGTTATTTTCCATATCCTTCATTGTCCATGAGGGTTAATTATCCCATCCTCTCTACTTTTATGTGTTTTTAACTTTCCATACAAAAATGCTTTTTCTTGATATTGTACTGAAATCGGTCCTACTTCAATCTGTAGCTAATCCTGTTCTCAGGAGCAGCATCATTCAGGCTGTGGTTTTGACCCTCCATTGGGTCATTAAATGAATTAAATGGTTTTCCACCAACCTTTGTTTTATAAGGAATGGAACCGAAAAGACATAGCAATCCATTCCATTTAGCGTGCCCCTATATTTGACTGGTAGTGGCTGCCTGTGACTGTGTTGAGCAGGTTTCTGGAGCTATATTCAGGCAGATCAGAAAAGAGTACAGTGATGGATTCAAGATGCCTGTCAAAGACAACAGTAAGGAAAGAGAGGCAACTATGCCACCAATTTGCCAGCAAGGCCCCTTGGATTTTACTATGGGTTGAATTTCTTCCAAAGTCCTGTGATTAAAATCTAAAGGCTATTAGTAGATCTGTTTCAATTGCTCTTAATTGTCACTACCCTGTGGTAGGAAATAAAGCCAGAAAAGAAAACCTAATGTCTGTAATTACTTCAGACTTCAAAGGACATCTACATATGCAAGACTAATCATTCTGTTTGTCCCTACCCACCCAATTTTGAGCCAGTATAAAACAGAAACAGGAAACATAGTCTGAAAGGAAACCAAAAGATAAGAGACAATATTATTGGTATTATTTTTAATAATTCATAATATTACATAAAATGTGTGTGAAAATATTATTCTAATTTTATATAATATTATATTATATGAAGTATTTGTGTATGAATTAACCACTCCTAAGGTAGATATATACCTTACATCATATACTATACATAAAGACACATAAAATCATAGCAAAAATACACAGGAAATAGCCTCGCACCTAGCAATTATGGGCATGCAATGGAAATTTGTTGCATTTACTTAAAATACTTTTTATTAACATGTAATAATTGAGCATCTTTATGGGGTATGGTATGATACATGTGACACCCATGTATACAAATGTGTACTGATCAGGTGTGTGCATCTCTATCTCTTTAGCAATTAAAATCGTTTCAATTCTCCACATTCAAACTATTAAGTGAAGCAGTTACTCCAAATATGTGAAAATAAATGAAGAACACCCAAATGAGAACAAGCAATGGTTATTTATTCATAACCTGCAGCAGCAAAGGAATTGGCCATTATCTCTGAGACTCACAGGCAGGCAGAGGAATGGGAAGGCTTTATGGGGCTTAGGGGAAGGCTCCAGGTGTACCCTAATTGGAGGCTTTTGGCCTAGGAAGCTGGAAGCTGGCTAATCAGAAGTGGGCCATCCTACATGATTGGTAGGGGAGCATATTTGACTTCCCCTAAATGGTCACAAGTTAGAAGCAAGAGCAAAAATTAGAGAAACTGTCCATTATTAATCAGGTTTGGCATTAAAGAGCAATTGCTACAGGGGTTCATTATTTACTTTCCTGAATTGGTTGCTGCAGATAGTAGGTCAGAGTTATATTTTTAATTTGGCTGTTATCTATTTGTATTATTAGTCTCTCAAATGCAGAAGACTAAAAGTGTCTTCAATTCTATACATGCCAGAAACTGCATCTGCTGTAGGGTTGCCAGGTTTACCCATGACCCAGACAGCTGCAGATTTTCCTCATGGGGCTGAACTAAAGTCGGGGTCTTGAACCTGTCCAGGCACTGATTCAGGTGTTCAGGTTGTTGTACAAAACACTGAAAGAAACTAACCCCAGGACTGAGCCAAATTCCTTAAGCCCTCACATAAACTCCATAACCAGACCCCCTTGTTGCAGACATAACTTGAATATGACATCTCTTGTCTCACTGTCTGTCCAGAGGAAGCTGCAACCCTCTGTATATACATTCCCCTAATAAATGCTTTGGACTAATAACCCTACTGTCTAGTGTTTATTTGTTTGTTTGGAAACATAACAATAGGCCCCATCTCAGGATGATTTGGAGAAGTGACTTGTAGAAACTCCTTTGCCACCACTTTTGGGGTGATTTCAGCCAAGGGTTTGGCCAGATGGAACACATCATTGGCATAGCACAGTGAGGCCAGTATGGCATTAACACCATTTAAGAGAGAAGGAAACAGTTTGGAGGAGGTTCTGCCACCTGTCCAAGTTAACACAGGTTCAAACCCAGGTCTTTCTGACTCAGACCCACGCATGTTCTTACCTACAGTGCTACAATAACCTCCCACCATTTATCAAATTTGCAGCATTTTGAAAATGACAGAAGTATTTTGGATCCAAGTGCATTTATTCTTCTATTTTGTCTGTTTTTTTAATTTTTGAAGAACTTTTTTGCCAGTTTTTCTAAAAGGCCATTAATTCAAATGAAACTGGGGTCATAATAGACATTGAAGCCATATCCTAAAAACCAAAGGAGTCACCAGTTCTGAGTTATGAGGAGGAAGTTGGGTCCCAGCAGCCAGTGGGTATGGTAGAGGTGGGGAGGTGACAAGCTAATCTGAATAAGAGGTCGAGGCAAGGGGAGCATTCTGGGAGCAGGAGACCTGGGCATTTTCACTTCATCTGGTCTCCACAATAATAATTAACTTTCTATCAATATAGAAATTAGAACATTGAAAGGTTGACTGACAAGCTCTTTAATTAAATGTTTTAGCCAAGATTTATGACAGAACTTGCCGTGGGAGGCATAGAATAGAAGGAAATGGTTTTGGTTGGAAAGAAGGAGCCACAGAGCATCCATCAGAGGTGGTCTAAGATGTTGCAGGTGGTACACTGCATTTAGCTCATGAGCTATGGGGGCCCATGGAGTCCCATCCAGATTGAAAGAATTCCAGCCAGAGTAGAACACACCACATCCAACTGGAGCATGAGCTCCCTCAGGGGTCTATCTCCAAACTAGGGGCTGCCCCCCTCCACAGAATCAGTTCCTGGAGGTAGGGCAGAGGGAGTGAGGATGAAAGTAAAGAAAGGAGAGACAGAGAGAGAGAGAGAGAGAGAGAGAGAGAGAGAGAGAGAGAGAGAGAGAAAGCTCTATAGGGACCTGACCAGACCCTCTTCTGCTGCCTAGCAACTAGAGCTACAACTTAAAATCTCAACTCCGCACTCAAGGTGAGGACACCAAAGCATCCAATTTCATTTAGCCTATGACCAAGCAAGGGAAAAATACTTGAGTTCTATATAAGTCTCACACAACAGAAAATCGGGGTAATGGTGGCTTATCCACAAGTGTCTGCATTCATCTGGCCTAACAAAACATCTGGAGGTAGGAAGCTTCCAGATTGGTCAGCCTCTCTGCGACTGTATTGGTCTCATTCCCAGGGCCACAAGGTGGCTGCCAAAGCCACAAGCATGACATCTTCACGCAACAGCAATCCAAGCAAGAAGGAAGAAGACTGATGAGGAAGGGCCTTGTCTTAATATAGGTCTCTCTTGTATTAGGGATAAATAAAATTGTCCCTTGGAACTCACCCATTAAGTGTTCCTCCTGATCTCTCACTGACCAGAACCAAGTAGTATACCCAGACCCCTAAACCAGTCACTGACAAAGAGAAGTAGAACCCCATAATGAGCCAAAGCCAATTCTGATTTCTCACCTAGAGCTGGGCATAGCCTTCCAAACAAAAATGGGCTTCTTTTACCAAGGTTAGGAGGCAACAATGGCTCCATCTCCTATCCCCAGACTCTCTCCCCCTGAACTCAGTCCTTGATTAATCAAATCCTTTTGGCCTGCTCAAGAAGACAGGAGAGCTCTTCTTCTTCTTCCTTTTTTTAAATTTTTTTTTAGTTGTAGATGAACCAAATATCTTTATTTTATTTTATTTATTTTTATGTGGTGCTGAGGATCAAACCCAGTGCCTCACATGTAGTAGGCAAGTGCTCTATCACTGAGCTACAACCCCAGCCCAGGAGAGTTCTTCTTAATGAGAGGGCAGCAGGGACTTTGTGTGAGGGCCAATTTCCATGAATTTTATCACTAAAACTCTAGCCACAAATATGACCCACAGAACCCAGGCAGTGTGGAACTCCATGGGACATCTCTGTCACCACCATAAACCGAAGGACTCAGAACATCAACACAGCTCAAAGCAGGTCAACTCCACAACAAATTCGCTGATTATGGATAATCAACATTCCATAGAAGTGGAAACAAAGAAGTGGACAGCCTCAACCCTTCATCCCAGTGAGGCCACCTTGCACAACCTTCAAATCCACCTCTTTATAGCTTGCCCTTCCCCTCTCTATCCTTCCTTTACACATCCTTGAGAAAAATCTCCCTGAGTAACCTGCCCTTGCCTTCAGCCTACTTTTATCCACTCAGCCAAGTGACAGCTCAACACCAGTTCATGGATCTGCAACCAAATATTCCTCAAGAAAAGCAGCTAAAATTATCATCCAATATTACAGAGGATTATAGTAAGTAGGATGAGTAGGAGAGTAAAGAATGCAGGGTGGCAATTAAAGAATAAATAATTTTTAGAGCTGAGGCTGAGACTGCTCACAAAGGTGGAAATTTCCGACAGGGAATATTGGAAGGGGAATGTTGCTTGCTATATCTTTGGCCAGATACCCATTTTTTAGGTCACTCAAGAGTAGATAACTCTTAAAAGCCCTAAGTGGGATAAAATATATATATATTCAAAGCAAGAATAAGACAGTCACTTCTGGTTGTCATTCCTCACTTTCATTAGCTCTAATTTCATGTTCTAACATTTTCCTACTGGGAAAAAGTGTAAGTCTTTATGTATGCATTAAATATCAAGATTAATTAGCCAAATGGACCCAATGCTCTAAACTCCTCAAGACTTTGCTATAGTGAAAACCGTTTTACAGGCTACTGTCTGATATATATAGACAATTATCAGGGTACTCCTAGAATCTGCGCACCTGAGGGCTTGCCATGCTGTCCGTCCCTCCAGGGAGATCCAGGCAGATCAGGCCGGGATGAAAAAAGGAATCACTAAAAGACTCATTAGCCTTAGTCTGCTGAGAGCTGAGGCTGAGACAGCTCACAAAGAAGGTGCACCTGCTGCCTTACCGCAGATCAGAAGTGTTGTAGAACAGAATCACTGGGACCACTGATGGAGAATTTCTGAGAGTGAACTTGGCTCAGATGTGCCCTTCCTGGTTCCTATCTAGGCAAGATGTTTTCACCCTGTATTTCAGTTTTCTGTTACTCTCCAAAACACACACACACACACACACACACACACACACAATGTAGTGACTTAAAACTACAATGATTTTATCACTTCTCCTAAGTCTGTGGGTTTTGACTGGAATATTCTTCTGTTCCATGTAGTATTGGCTGAAGCCCCTCATGCAGTTGCATTCAGTAAAGGACTAAGCTAGGGATCCCCATTCTCTTTCTCATGGTCCTTCTTTCCAGGGTGTCTCCAAGCCCAGCTGTTCCCGTATATGGTCTCTCTCCACTGGTATAGCCTAGACTTCATTACAGCAATGTAGTTGGGCTCCAAGAGGGTTTATTCCAGAGAACAAGCCTGATGTACAACTATGTATCCAGCCTCTGCTTGTTTCATACCTGCCAATTAGCAGAGTAATATAGCAAATGTGGGAGGAGACTACACAAGGGGTTCGTTGGGGACCCTATTGTACCTATCTCAAAGCACCAATTTCTTTGCTTACTTTTCTGGGGACCATGAAACTCTGCAGGGAGAGAAACTGTCAGACCTTGTGACTTAAAGAGTCTCTTGGTCAGCAGAAACAACATGTGACCAACCATGAATATAGAATTAAGTGAAAGAGTATTTTAGAATATGTGTTGCTATATAGACTTATCGCTTGTGGCTCCCACACACAAAAAAAAAAGAAGAAGAAGAAGAAGAAGAACCAGTGAATCTGGGTGCGGTGGCGCATGCCTGTAATCCCAGTAGCTCCAGAGGCTGAGGCAAGAGAATCACTAGTACAAAGTCAATCAGCAACTTACCAAGGCTCTAAGCAACTCAATGAGACCCTGTCTCTAAATACAAAAAAGGGCTGGGGATGTTGCTCAGTGGTCAAGTGCCCTTGAGTTCAATCTCCAGTACCAAAAAAAAAAAAAGAAAAAGAAAAAGAAGTCAGTGAAGCTAGGGACAGTGGCACACACCTGTAACCCCAGCAACTTGGAAGGCTGAGGCAGCCTCAGCAATCTAGAAAGGCCCTAAGCGACTTAGCAAGATCCTGTCTCAAAAAACAAAAGGGCTTGGAATGTAGCTCAGTAGTAAAGCACCCCTGGGTTAAATTCCCAGTACCAAATAATAATAATAATAACAACAACAGCAACAATATTAATATTAATAATCCGCAGAAATATAAACCCAAAATTTAATCAGAAAGTTTTAAGTTACAGTCTGGAAGAAAGTGGGTGTGCCTAATGGAAACTTGCCTTCAGAAATGCTTTTCTGTCCTGCTTGTTTCCTACCATTAATGCAGTTTCCACTTTAACACATTTGTGCCTTTATTCCTTCAGTAAATGTTAGCGATGTCACAGGCATCACTTTATATGCTAAGGTTAGTGCTAGGTCCTATTCCATCTCTCATCTTCTACCTGGACTCTGATGATGGCCCAATAGCTAGCTGGTCTCTCTACTCCAACTGCTTGAACTCCAACATGTTTGTCCCAAAACACAAATCTCCCACCGATTTGGTATCAGCTTTAATATTCTCTGACCCTATAAAATCTAAACCTCTAGAGAGGCTTTCAAGGCTACTCAGAACCTAACTCTCACCTACTTTTTATTAAAGGTATTTTTTAAATAAAAGACAAAATCATGACTCTCATGTAAATATAAAATGAACACACATTGAATATTTTACTCAGCTCATTAATTAATGAGGAACCAATAAGATATTTAAAACACAGTTTACATGGTATCCACAACACAAGACAATATACGCACTGAGGAATGCTGAGATGAATTTGTTAATAAATTCAAAGGTACAAGCTTTGACAGGTAGGGCTGGAGGTTGGGGGAAGCGGGAAATATACTGCATTCACTTAACATTTTCTTTTCTAGAGACAAGAATCTTTTGCATTATCAACTTGCGAGTGGCAAATGCTCAAAATTACAGACCACTATGGAAAAGTGCACTGGACAATCCCTAGTATACTACAGGACATCTCTCAGTAATATTTTCTCTTTTTTGTTTGCTTTTTGTTGGATTTTGTGGGGTTGCAGGAGGAGGGTTTGGCCCTTTCAAAGTCTCAAAGGTGTTTTTTTTAATTCATATATGACAGCAGAATGCATTCCAATTCATATTACACATATAGAGCACAAATTTTTCATATCTATGGTTGTATACAAAGTATATTCGCACCAATTCGTGTCTTCAAACATGCGCTTTGGATAATGATGTCCATCACATTCCACCATCATTTCTGACCCCAAGCCCCCTCCCTTCCCCTCCCACCCCTCTGCCCTATCTATGTTTTCTCTGATATAAGGAGGCTGATTCATAATGGGGTAGGGAGGGGGAGCATGGGAGGAATAAACAAACTCTCTGAGGTTTTGTTGACACTTCCCAACCTAGCCTTCATCAATACCTCCAGCCCTCCACCCTATGCTTTAATCACACTGTGCTACTCACAGTTGCCTAGGAAAGCCCCAATTACTCCTGGCCACTTTCTGTACCTTCTGCATGGAATGGACCTCCTCTTTATTTGGAGATCTGCTACCCATCATTCTTTCAATTTGTTCAGCAAATATCTCCTTCTATGCCAACCATGGACCAAGTAGTGAGAATTCAAATGTGAAGACAATAGACTAGGTGTCAGACCTCAATAGGAAACTTGTACTTTGGGTGGTGTTTTTGACCTTGAATCATTCAGACTTTGGGAAATACACTGATGTCTGCTCACTGTGTGACAGTGAGTTAGATGGGCTTTCCCTCATAGTGCATGGACATTTCACTGTTGATCATGCAGAATGAAAGAGGATCCATCAAAGGAAACTGAGAAGGAATATTTAGTGAGGGAAGGAAACCATGAGAGACCAGACAAGGCAATTAGAAGAACAGCAACAGTGCCACCACCATGGTGAGATCCAGTAAGAATACAAATTAAATACTCCCATTTGTTTTAGAAACCACCTTTTGCAGAGTGTTTCAATGGAAAATTGGAAACAGAAGCTACGTTACTGCAGACTGTCACATAAAACTTGGAGATACAGAATTGCAAAGCTCAAATATAGTTTTTTTTTTCTTTTGAAGGACTAGGGATTCTATTATGAAGGTAGGTAGGAAGGAAGAAAGCTGGAAAGAGAAAGTGTAGGTATACCTAAGTCTTCCTCGAAAGAAGAGTCTCATATATGTAATGCAGAAAAAGCACTAAACTTGGAGTTAAAAACTTATACTCAAACCCTAGCTATGAAATTTATAACTTATTACATAATCTCCTTGGATCTTAGTTTTCTCATCTGCAAAGGGGAAATAGTAATACCTCAAAATATCATCCAATGATACAATCTCTATGAACAAACATAGTAAAAAACAAAAAGAAAAGAAAAAAACCTAGAACATAAGAAAATATAGGGTCAACACTCCAACATATAGGCATAGGCAATAACTTTCTCCACAAGACTCCTAAAACTCAGGAAGTAAAACCAAGATTAATAAATGGGATAGCGTCCAATTTTTTCAAACTTCTGCACAGCAAAGGAAACAAGAGCATGAAGAGAGAGCCTACGGAATGGGAGAAAACATTTGCCAGTTACTTTTTTGACAGAGGATTAATATCCAGAATATATAGAGAATTTAAAAAACCCCAATCAATAAATGAGCAAAGAACTAAAAAGACATTTCTCCAAGAAATACAAATTGCCAACAGATACATGAAAAAATATTCACCACCTTTAGCAATTAAGGAAATGCAAATCAAAATTACCTTGAGAGGGCTGGGTTTGTGGCTCAATAGTAGAGCGCTTGCCTAGCGTGCATGAGGCACTGGGTTCGATCCTCAGCACCACCAAAAAATAAATAAATAAATAAGCAAAATATAGGTAAAAAAACTTACACTGATATTCCATCTCACTCCAGTTAGAATGGCAATCACCAAGAATACAAATAATACCAAATGCTGGAGAGGATGTAAGGGAAGAGAAACTCTTGTACACTATTGGTAGGACTGTAAATTGGCATAACCTATGAAAATCACTATGGAGTTTCCTCAAAAGAGTAGGACTGGAAACTCCCAACTCCTCAGTATTTACCCAAAAGAACCAAAGTCATCATACTATAATGATACACATATATCCATGTTTATAGCAGTGAGAAGGAATATTTAGTGAGGGAAGGAAACCAGCCTAGGTGTCCATCAATGGATGAATGGATAAAGAAAATATGGTTTATAACCACAATGGAGTTTTACCCAGCCATAAAGAACAAAGTTATGCCATTTACTGGTAAACAGATAGAACTGAAGAACATCATGCTAAGTTAAAAAAGACAGACTCAAAGTCAAGAGTCATATGTTTTCTCTCATACTTGAAAGCTAGAGAGAAAAAAAAAAGGATTTAAAAAGGGATCTCATGAAAATAGAAGAAAGGCCAGTAAATCAAGGAAGGCAATCAAGGGTAGGGAAGAAGAAAGAGGAAAGGGAGGTACTGGGGAACTAAATCAACCAAATTATGTTTTGTGCATACATGAATCTGTAACAATGAATCCCATCTTATGTAATTACAATGCACCAATTTAAAAGCACATATTATGGGCCAATGTGTGTTATTTTAAACTTCAGAGAGACAAACTATTCGGAGTAATCACGGTAACAATCTTGACAAATTCCTATGATAATCATTGGCCATTGAGGTCTGGTTTTGGTGGGTTTTGTTGTTTCATTTCAATTTTGCTATTTTTGCTTGTTTTTCACTTTTGCCTGAGCAGAGTTCCAGAGTGGAAAGCAAGAGGCCTGTCCAAATGCTCTGTACACCCTGTTAATAAGAATTTCATGTCAAGAGTTCTCTTCTAATAAGGACCTAAGAGATTATCTTGATTTGCTTTGATTTGCTGTGTTGAAGAACAAGGCCCAGAAAAAGGACAAGCCTTATGGCTAGACACAGTGGATCCTAGAACAAGCTCTAGAAGCCAGGTCTTCCGAAAATGTTCCCTGTCCTTTCTACAATATTAATTAGACCCCAGAAGTGGAGTCTAATTAATATTGGAGACAAATGGGAAACATGCCATGCTTTTATCATGGCAAAGCAACAGAACACTGAAGCAACTTGAAGGAGAATTGGTACAAACCCTAGGCCTCCTACAACCAACCGTCCCACCCGCTGCCTTTTCCCAAACCTTTCACTCTCATATGCGTGTGTGTGTGCGCACACACACACACACACACCAGGAGGACTAACTGCTTGGAACAGATGACATTGCATTAGGTTTCCTTTTCTGTCCTAAAGAGGGGAAACCCTTTCTCTTCTCTAGACAGCATCCTAATTTGTCTCCACTTAGCCAGTAGCTCAAGACAAGAGCTTTTGAAATTAATGATGCTTTTCTAAGAGTAATTGCTTCTGCTCTAATCACATGCTATTTCTTGCTACCCATGGGGCTCAGTATTAGGATTGCCTAAAGGAATAATCAGCAAATTGCCCAAAATGCACTGCTTTCAAGCCTCCAAGGTGCCTAATAAATGATGATGAGTCACTCCAAGCCAGGTAGCCACTTCACACCATTTATAAAGTGAGCTTGCCTGTCAGTATGCTTCTTGGAGGCAAATCCAACCATGGGGCTGGGGGTAGTAGGAGCTCACATTTAAAAAAAAAAACTTTCCAGCTGCTTTTTTCTTTTCAATGAGATGGAATTCACATAACTTACAATTAATCATTTCTAAGTATACAATTCAGGGTGGTTAGTGTTTTCACAATATTGTATAACCACCAGTTTCTCTAGTTTCAGAACTTTTTAATCACCCATGAAAACACCCATTAAGTAGTCACTCCTCAATTTCCCTTACTCCTCCTATCCCCTGGTGCCCTCTGATATACTTCCTGCTTTATGGATTTGCCTATTCTGGATATGTCCTATAAAAGGAATCACAATATGAGACCATTCAGGGTGGTTAGTGTTTAATGTTTTCAAGTTCCATGAGTTATAGCAGTAATCATTACTTCATTCCTTCATTTTATTATTGAATAAATTCCATTGTATGGATATACCACAATTTCTTTCATCCACTGATGGACATTTGAATTGTTCTCATCAATTGTGAGTAGCCAAACGAACTAGACTAGAACTGGACTACAACAACTTCCAAGAAATCCCCAGTAAGAAAGAACAAAATATTCTTAAGATAAAATGATTCTGATTTTTGCTGTTTTGATGATTTTATTGAAATTACCTTAGCACAGTATTAGCACAGTATTAAAATGCCTTAGCACATACACTAGTCCCCTGGCCCACTTATCCAGGAGTTGCATTCCAAGACCCTCAGTAGATGCCTGAAACCATGGTGTTTTAGTTAGCCTTTTTGCTGCTGAGACTGAAAGACCCAACCAGAAAAGTTGTAGATGAGGAAAAGTTTATTTGAGGGCTCACAGTTTCAGAGGTCTTATTCCATAGAAGGACAGCTCCGTTCCCAGGGCCCGAGATGAGGCAGAACATCATGGCGGAAAAGTATGGCAGAGGGACAGGGCTCACACGATCTTCAGGAAGCAGAGAGAGAGAGTCACAACCAACCAGATACACCCCAAAGCCACGCCCCCAATGCCCTACCTCCTCCAGCCACACCCTACCAGTCTTCAGTTACCATTTCAGTTACCAGTTAATCCCTATCACATGATCTCTTGGGGGATACCTCACATCCAAACCATAATACATGGAGAGTATCAAGCCCTATGTATACTATGTTCTTTCTTATACATATTGTGACCACAACTTTTACAGTTCAAGGTATAATGACAAAACTAGCATGAATTTTTTTCTCCTTCACAATTTCATAGGTAGAAGACTCATTGCTACCCTAGATCTTAACAACTTCAGCATGCGAACTTTTTCCTTCCATATTAAGTCAAAACTTAAACCTTTTCACTTAAAGGAAGCACTTTCTGGCTTCTCTTGGGCATATCCAAATTTCCAGCAATTATTCCTCTTCCACTTTGGGTCCATTATTAAGTACAATAAAGGTTATTTGAACACAAGCACTATGATACCACATGGTAGATCTGATAACTAATACAGCTACTAAGTGCCTAACAGGTGGGTAGGATATACATTGTGGATGTGCTGGACAAAGGGATGAGTCATGTTCCAGGCAGGTTGGAGCAAGATAATACAAGATTTTATCATACCACTCATAATGGTTTGCAATTTAAAATTTATGAGTTGTTTATTTCTGAATTTTCCATTTTATATTTGGGGACCATAGTTGCTCACCAGTAACTGAAGCCACAGATAAGGAGGGACACACCACAATATCACTATTCCCATGTGTTTTTTACTTACACTATGGTATAATGTGAACAACAGTAAGTTGACTGATATAACTTAAGTGTGGTGTTCAATGACTCTCATATGGTCATATTCCTCTGATTCCTTATATGACTAGATAGAGAGTGAGCCTCTCTGGATTCAGCAGAGCTCTACATGACCAGAAAAAGTGATTGGTTTCACCACTTTCAGACCATGAGTAGTAACAGATGGGGGAACACTGGAATCCATTGTTTGCAAAGGATCTTTTCAACTGCATTAGATGCAACCCACAAATCTCCTTAAAACTTGGCCCTTCATTAGGGCTAAATTCAGCCTAAGTCACAAATGTGTATAAAATAATTTAAAATATAAAAGCAATATTAAGGGGCTTGGGTTGTGGCTTAGTGGCAGAGCACTTGCCTAGCATGTATGAGGCACTGGGTTTGATGCTCAGTACGACATATAAATAAATAAAAGGTCCATTGGCAACTAAAAAAAGTGTTTTTTTAAAAAAAGCAATATTAAGTAATAATAAAACAGTAAATTATCAAGCCAGCAAAAGAATGCAAATTTTAAACCACATTTTCTGTCTGAGGATCACAATTTTTAAATTTAGCTCAGTATATTCTTAGACTTTACTAATCTCAAAGCAAAATGTTTATCTGTAAATGAACTTGTTTTAGCCTGTTCTGTATTTAGTCTGAAAATAATGTCAAGATGTCTTCAAGAGCATGTAAAAATTACATTTACATTTTTCTAAGGGAGGAAATTCAAACACAGATTTCATATATTCACAAAAGTAATAAATAGTACAAAGCTTCAAAAAAAGCCTCCTTTCACCATGCTAAACCCCTCTGTAGATACAAACTGTTACCTGTACTGCTATATTGTAATGAGTATCATCCTAAAATAAAATTCTTACATGAAACCTCTTTCAATGTGAAATAAAATATACCAATTCTGTAATAATATTTCAATGTTATTTGCTAGCTTCAACTTTAACCTCTTACCGTTAAGAGCTTAAAACCCTAAATGCTATTCAAACTTGTTTAATCAGCAGCTTTGATTTTCAACTTACAAAATTTAGATTAGAAAGTGTGTTCTCTCCCTTTTTTAAGATTCAGCAGAATGGAGATTCCGGATCCCCATCTCTCTTTTTGATCTGAATTGTTCAGGTTGCCTGTGCAGCTAAGGTGCTTATGAAGTTCAGCCCTTCTCTTCAGTATGGCAACTCACTTAGGAAAATGTTTTAAACTGCAGCTTGGGGGCAACGTAAGCCTTAGAAAGTTTTTGTCCATCATCACCTCTGGCAATTTTTGGAACATTTTTCTGATTGTTTACTTTGTCCTTTTTTCTTAACACTCTTCTACCCATGTATCCCAAATAAAAACTGTAGTTAAATCAATTTACCTGTGTTGCTTTGGAACACAAAAGACAAAAACATTAATATGAATGAGTAAACAAATACATAGTGTTTGAATGTATATTTGGACACAGTCATAACAAACTCATTTATTTCTTATCTCAAAAAGCAGAATAAAGGGGGCTGGGGCTTAGCGGTAAAGCGCTCGTCTAGCATATGTGAGGCGCTGGGTTCAATCCTCAGCACCACATAAAAACAAATAATTAAAATAAAGATCTAGTCTTTGTTTCAAAGGAAACCCACAACAAAATCATTGAGGGAAAAAAATAAAGGGTAGAAGCTGCATACTCTATGTAATAAAGAACAAACTGGAAGGATATATTAGAATGCATGTCAAAAAAACTAGAAAATACAGTACATCTTCTAACTTCAATCTGTAACTCATTAAAGTAATCAAAATTTTTTCATCAAAAAATCTAAACAAAATAATTTTTAAATTGCTCATCCATATGATGATGAGCTTAAAAAATGGTGTTATTGCTGGACATAACTTTAATTAAAACAGAAATTCAAGTAAGTGTGGGTAGTTATTACATGTTTTCAGAAGTGCTAGTTAAAAAGTTGTGGTGATATCCCTGTTATACTAGAGAAATTTGTAAAACTTCATTTAATTAGAATTACATCGTCCTTGATTAGTCTAACGTAACAGAAAAGAAATAGGTCAATGGCTATTTTTAGCTAAATAAAATTTGGTTCAAATTAAGCAAAATAACTAACCTAGTTTATTCCAACCCTGAAAATCAGTATTCATGATTTTTACATGATTTTTTGCAAGGTATTATGTGATTTCTTAATGTTCACTCAAAAGAAATGTTCTAATTTCATATATGCCTTTACCCAAATAGTCATAACATTATTATTACATGTAAACAACCAAAGTGCTGTAATAGGAAGCAATCTTTAGCAATATTTATTAAATATGTAAGTTTACTAATCCATTTTTCATTACTATAGCAAGATGCCTGAGACCAGCTAACTTTATGAAGAAAAGAGGTTTTAAGCTCCATTTGGGGAGTTGAAAGTCCAAACAGCACAGTGCCAACTCTGGCAAAAGCTCCATAGTAAATAGCAGAATATTTGAGGGAGGAAGAACAGATCACATCACCAAAACAAGAAGTCAGAGAAGGACTCAGGGTCAAGACCACTTTCCATGACAGCTTCCTTAATCCCTTGGGAGCACAGCTCCCCCAGTAACCTAAGGACCACCCACTCAGCTCCACCTCTTAAAGATCCCACCACCTTCCAACATTACCACACTGGAGACCAAGTTCCCACCCAACACATGTACCTTTTAGGAACACACTCAAACCATATCCAAACCATACCAGTAAGTTATGAATTTCCAAAGTGGGTATTATTACAGAAGGAAATTATATAAAATAATATAATTGTGCATCAAAATACCACAAGAATAAAGGTAAAAGATACCTGTCACAACAAGTCAAAGCCAGCCAAGCATGGTGGCACACACCTATAATCCCAACAACTCAGGAGGCTGAAGCAGGAGGATGGCAACTTCAAGGCCAGCCTCATCAACCTACTGAGAACCTACAAAAAAAAAAAAACCATATATATATATATACACACACACATATATTTTTTAATACAAAAAAAGCCCCTTTTTAAAGGGGGCTAAAGACATAGGTTAGCGGATTACAATGGTTGCTTCGCATACATGAGGGCCTGAGTTCAATCCCCAAAACTGCAAAACAAGTCAAAACCATACAGATATTTCTTATTTAAGACATGTTCAATTATAAACAAAGTAAATATTTCTCTACCTACTGTGTCCTAAAACCATAAAGATATATATATCTAAGGTTCAAAATAGATCTGATGCTCAAACATTCATCATTTTATGTTTTATTGCGTTCCAAAGTTAATTTTTTTTTTAATTCAGAATATCGTGTTCTAGAGCTACATGGAGACATGGCTAAACAAGAAATCTATAAGAAACAGATTTGGTGTCATGTGCTCTTTGGATTGCCTCAGCCAAAATCATTAGAACATCAAAATAACTGGAATCTTAAAGCAGTGTATCATTTTGTCCTTTTGGGGAATGGTGTTTGTAACACTGACAATCTCAGAGACAGCAATATTAATTCTGCAAACAGCTGGCCCAGAGAAGTTCCCATGAGTAAAAATGGCATTAACCCTAGTGACTCCAGCATAGAGTAGCTTGTCTGCAGCATGAAGTATTGTGCCATATGCATTAGGCATGTCATCAGTGAGGATAGCCATCAATGTTTTTGTTGTTGTTTATTTAGTTTTTTTATGTGGTGCTGGGGATCAAACCCAGTGCCTCACGTATGCTAGGCAAACACCCTACCACTGAGCCACAACTCAGCCCACAACCATCAGTTGTCGACATCACCAACCAAAAACATCCTACCACCCGCCTTTGCACCCCCATGGCTCTCCTCTCTCAGCAAAGAAAGGCAAACTCCATGTTTGGTCTATCAATGAGTTATGGAGTCTTTTTAGATCCTCCTACTTCAGGTAAAACAGTGACATAGTTCCTATAGTCTACAATATTCTCTTGGATCCACATGTAAGTCATCCACAGGGACAGTGAAGAATCTCTGTACCTGAACAGCATGCAATCCATGGTAATGATGTGTTCCTCCTCAGTTACTGAAACAAATTGGCTAAAGTTTTGGAGTAACTGGATCATGACCCTTGTCCTTTTTAATTCATTGGGTATATGGAAAACATGGGAGTCCAGCCTTTGCTTTGGAGGACCATGTGGTTTTCACCCATCAATGATAATGAGAGGTTACGTCAAGATGTCATTCATTAGCAAAAACAATGCTAAGCAAGAAGTGTGAATCAGGCGGTATAGCGATACCAGACTTCAAACTATACTACAGAGCAATAGTAACAAAAACAGCATGGTACTGGTACCAAAACAGGTGGGTGGACCAATGGTACAGAATAGAGGACACAGAAACCAATCCACAAAACTACAACTATCTTATATTTGATAAAGGGGCTAAAAGCATGCAATGGAGGAAGGATAGCATCTTCAACAAATGGTGCTGGGAAAACTGGAAATCCATATGCAACAAAATGAAACTGAATCCCTTTCTCTCGCCATGCACAAAAGTGAATTCAAAATGGATCAAGGAGCTTGATATCAAATCAGAGACGCGCCGTCTGATAGAAGAAAAAGTTGGCTACGATCTACATTCGGTGGGGTCGGGCTCCAAATTCCTCAATAGGACACCCATAGCACAAAAGTTAATAACTAGAATCAACAAATGGGACTTACTCAAACTAAAAAGTTTTTTCTCAGCAAAAGAAACAATAAGAGAGGTAAATAGGGAGCCTACATCCTGGGAACAAATCTTTACTCCTCACACTTCAGATAGAGCCCTAATATCCAGAGTATACAAAGAACTCAAAAAATTAGACAATAAGAGAACAAACAACCCAATCAACAAATGGGCCAAGGACCTGAACAGACACTTCTCAGAGGAGGACATACAGTCAATCAACAAGTACATGAAAAAATGCTCAACATCTCTAGCTGTCAGAGAAATGCAAATCAAAACCACCCTAAGATACCATCTCACTCCAGTAAGATTGGCAGCCATTAGGAAGTCAAACAACAACAAGTGCTGGCGAGGATGTGGGGAAAAGGGTACACTTGTACATTGCTGGTGGGACTGCAGATTGGTGCAGCCAATTTGGAAAGCAGTATGGAGATTTCTTGGAAAGCTGGGAATGGAGCCACCATTTGACCCAGCTATTCCCCTTCTTGGTCTATTCCCTAAAGACCTAAAAAGAGCATGCTACAGGGACACTGCTACATCGATGTTCATAGCAGCACAGTTCACAATAGCAAGACTGTGGAACCAACCTAGATGCCCTTCAATAGACGAATGGATAAAAAAAATGTGGCATTTATACACAATGGAGTATTACTCTGCATTAAAAAATGACAAAATCATAGAATTTACAGGGAAATGGATGGCATTAGAGCAGATTATGCTAAGTGAAGCTAGCCAATCCCTAAAAAACAAATGCCAAATGTCTTCTTTGATATAAGGAAAGTAACTAAGAACAGAGTAGGGACGAAGAACAGGAGAAGAAGATTAATATTTAACAGGGATGAGAGGTGGGAGGGAAAGGGAGAGAGAAGGGAAATTGCACGGTAATGGAAGGAGACCCTCAGGGTTATACAGTGGAGGGGGTAGAGAGAGAGGAGGGGAGGGGAGGGGAGAGGTGGGGAGGGGGGAGGGTGGAGGATGGGAAAGGCAGCGGAGCACAACAGACACTAGTATGGCAATTTGTAAATCAATGGATGTGTAACTGATGTGAATCTGCAATCTGTGTATGGGGTGAAGGTGGGAGTTCATAACCCACTTGAATCAAAGTGTGGAATATGATATGTCAAGAAATTTGTAATGTTTTGAACAACCCACAATAAAAAATTAAAAAAAAAAAAAAAAAGATGTCATTCATTTTCACACAGCTGTTCTGTAGGATACAAACAGCTTCACCTCTCACACTCACCAATCACTATACTGACCCCCCCCACATTGCTGAACTTCTTAGAGACCACCTTGTGCAGCTCCAGCCCTAGCCTATTCACCACTTTGGGGGACAGATCTTGATGTGAACTGCTGCAAACAGTACCACATCAGCGATGGCAGGCTTGATAGAGCCATGGGATGCTCAAGGTGGTGGCAGTGGTAAGAGCAGGGAAAAAGCTGCCAGTAGGTACCATTGGAAGAGGAAGAGGAGGAGGAGGTTGAGAAGTGCTATGGCTGAGCTGGGGCAGGATCCCAGCTCTTGAGGAAATATTCTTAATTTTGCCACATGTTGCTTCACCTCTTTCACATTCATTCTTTTCCATGAGAACAAAGAAAAAGACTACAATACAAAAAAGGAAGTAACCCACCAAGATTTTAGTGTAGATTATAAAATCAGTACTACTAGAATTTTCAAGATTCCTGAAGACACTGTAATTCCCCACAATGTTATTCTGGTGGCTCCTTCCCTATGATTTGTAGGAAACTTTTAAAAAACAAAACAAGTTTGTATGCTTGTGCAGCACATGCATTAAGGACCTTGAGTTCCTCAAGAGCAACCTTGTGCCATTGCTGCCAGAGAGGCTGCAGACCATCTTACACTGAAAGCATCTCAGTGTTGTGCAATGAGGTGGGAGGGCAGTTCTGTTCCCAGCCAAGATCCCTTCCAGATGAGGTCTCTTCTTGCCACGGAAGACTACAGTTACAAAGCAGAAAAGGTTTACTAAGGTTGAAAGCAGGCACCAAAGTATCATACTGGACCACTTTCTAGTAAGGCAGATAAGAGCTACTCCCAGAAAAGCAAAAACAGAATGACTTCAATATATTGCAGCATATATTAAAAGAAACAATTGATTCCCATCAATTGATTTCCAAGGAGTAAACACCAACTTTTTGCAAACAATTGCAAAAGTGGAGTCAGAGACCTTGATACAAGGGCACCAAGTACTAAGATTAATCCCACTAGAATAAGAACCACATGGAACAAATGTAAGAGGAGTGACAGATTCTGGGCACAGAAGACTTGATATGAACACAAAGACTATTCTGTGGTCCATTGGCTGAGAAGTCTGCACTGGTCAGCATGCTTTCAGCATCAAAATACCAAAACAGAAAACCCCAATCCAAATTAGGTGAAATTATAAGAAAATCCATTGACCCACTAAACTGGAACACCAAATACAGAGTAGCTCCATCTCCATTTCTTTCACCACCTATCTGTCTTGGCTCCATCCTTAGACTGGTAAAGAGAGAGCGACAATCGCTCCTGGCCTTATCACACACACAGCAAAAGCCTGAGAGTGAACATCTCTTCCTGCAGATTTCTCTTAAGAGAAAATAAGCTTTTCCCAGTACTCCCCAACAAACTTCCCATATTGAGTCAGATGCTCATTTCTGATTCAACCACTAAAAAATATTAAGAGTACTATTATTGCCTCAAACAGTTTAGGCCCTTCCTTGGAGCCACAAAACCTTACCCACAGTATGTATGGCTCTGCCTCAGTGGTAGGAAAGCATGATGGATGGTAAGAAGATACTGTAAAGGATTCCCAACAGTATCTTGGGAGAAACTAGAAATCATGCTGGAACTCTATAAAATATCCTTAAGAGTTTAAAACTTACCTTTGTGCTAATTAGGACTTTTGAGTTACAAGTAACAGAAACATAATTCAAATCAGTTTAAGTAAAACATGGAACTGAATGGTCTTCAGCATCTAAGAAAATATTACCCTTTTCTAAGCCAACCTGAGAGAATATCCAGGGATGCAGCTGGGCCATGGTTGGAACAAGACCATGAGTGCTCAGGGCTCTCCCTTTATCACTTAACTTTGCTTCTTTCTGAATATATTTCTTTCCCAAGCAGACTGGCTTTTTTTACATAGCAGGAAACTTGGTTGATGGCAGCTCCTAAGATTTCTATCTTATAGCTTCAGCTACTGGAGAGAGACTGAATTCAAGCCTCTCTAGTCCCAAATTCAAAATTCCTTGGAAAGAGTTTCAGTGACTGAACTTCAGTTAGATGACAATGCCTTGACTAATCAACTAAAACCCAGGGCTTGCCAGTCACTCTACATTAACACAGCAACTTCTGTTTTAACTATATGGAGAGAGGAACTCTAGGAGAACAAATTTCAAGTGTCTACTACAACAGTTATGCTCAAGAACCAACTACATAGAACTCTCATTCCAAGGGGAGGGCCCCTTCATTTGCAAAAGTATTTCATAAAAACAACTCCACAAGCCAGGTGCAGTGGCACACACCTGTAATTCCAGAGGCTCAGAAGGCTGAGGCAGGAGGATCACGAGTTCAAAGCCAGCCTCAGCAAAAAGTGAGGCGCTAAACAACTCAGTGAGACCCTGTCTCTAACTAAAATACAAAATAGGGCGGGGATGTGGCTCAGTGGTCGAGTGCCCCTGAGTTCAAGCCCCAGTGCAGCAAAAAAGAAAAAAAAAACCCACAGAAAAAGGGTACATTCATACATTGTTGGTGGGACTGCAAATTGATGTAACCACTCTGGAAAGCAATATGGAGATTCCTCTAAAAACTAGGATTAGAACCATCATTTGACCCAGTTATTGCACTCCTAGGTTTATATCCAA
Organism: Marmota monax; assembly: GCF_021218885.2. NCBI lineage: Eukaryota > Metazoa > Chordata > Mammalia > Rodentia > Sciuridae > Marmota > Marmota monax. The sequence goes on from NW_026694821.1 coordinate 4,919,686, forward strand.
AAGACTTAAAATCATCATACTACAGTGATACAGCCACATCACTGTTTATAGCAACAAAATTCATAATAGCCAAGCTATGGAATCAGCCTAGATGTCCTTCAACAGATGAATGCATAAATAAAATGTGGTATATATACACAATGGAATATTCCGCAGCCTTAAAGAAGAATGACTTTATGACATTCACTGGTAATGTATGGATCTGCAGACTTCATGCTAAGTGAAATAAGTGAAAAAAACAAAAGGTCAAATTTTCTCTCTGATATATAGATGCTAACCCACAGCAAGGGTTGGAGAGATCAGTGGATTGGACAAAGGGTAATGAAGTGAAGATAAGTGGAATTAGAATAGGAAAGATGGTGGAATGAATCAGATATAACTTTCCTATGTACATATATGAATATACCAATGAATCTCACCATCATGCATACCCACAAGACTGGGACCCAAATTAGAATAAAATATATTCCATACTTGCATAAAATATATTAAAATAGATTCTACTGTCATGTGTAACTAAAAAGAACAAATAAAAATTTAGAAAAACAACCCCACAGGTATTGTAAATAATGGACATAATTGCAGTCAAGATTGGCAAAGCAAAGCGCCTCCTCTCCTGCCTTCTTTCTGAGTGATGAAGAGTTATGGGGGAAAGGACAAAACTGGAAAGACTGTTACCTTCCACAATCCTGGGGATTGAAGCTTTCCCTTCCCTCAAAACTGACAGCTGTGAAGTGGCAGGAGTTCATGAGAAAGGAAAAAGAGAACAGTGGGAGCTGACCCAGGTTGGAGAAGCAGGGCCTATGTTTCAGAAGGCTCCAGAGCTATGAGTTTTCTCTTGGTTGTGGTTCCCCCAAAAGCAGATGCTGAGAAAAAAAAACTTGGGAACAATTGCTTTTAGAGGTCATCTCAGAAAGCAAATGAGGGAATGGGGTGGTATGTGATACCATGCAACTGGGTGAGCTAATAAGTACAGCTGCTGTAGACAACTGTGGCTCAATCCTGCTGGAGACCCTCAAAGAGAATGTGCAGAACACAACTCAGAATCATCCCACCCAGGAGAAAGGAAGTTGGGATTTTTATCCATCAAACCTGTCCCCTTCTGTTAAGAGCTGCTCTTGGCTACATTAAGTAAGTCCCCAACATTTCTATACAGAACATGGTCATGAGGTCAGAGAAAGCCTTTAAACAAAGAATCTTGCATTTGAGGTAGGAAGTCACTAGTGTGATATGGAAACCATCCGCCCACGTGAATGAGCTAACAGAATATTGCAGGAGATATTGACAGCATCCACTGCAGTTCCTAGAACCCACTCCACAGGCAGACCCCTCACCTTCCACACCTTTAACCATACTCCTCACCTCCAGATGGCCCTGGTATCCAACTTAACTAGATTTTGTCTGAATGCAAATGGCAGCCAGGGAGGAATGGCTTCCTCACAATGTGCACTGAGCCTCCCCCAACAGTGATCTGGAAGGAAGGAGACCCAACATGTACTGAGTCCCCACTACAGGCTAAGTTCTGTGCATATCTTATTTCATGGTAATGTTCAAAGCAGTCTTATGATGTACTTACGAGAAGGTAACAAGGACCAAAAGCAGAAACCCAGGGAGAGGGGCAGCATCTTAGGTCAGGTTGCTTTGTTCTCACCTAGAAACAAGAAATCAGAATCTGGCTCCATTTCTGTACTTACTCCCCTAGAAGATGAAAAAAAATTACCTTTTCTGTCAGCCCTGCAATTCCCAAGTCTGGCCTATGAATGGAAAATAACTATATTTCACTTTGGGGAGTGGCAGGTACCCAGTCTCAGAACTTCTGGAACAGCTTCTTGGTGCTGGCAGCCATGGTGACCTAAGCACTTTGAAGTCCACTGTCTTATCTTGCTCAGGGGCCTGCATTTGCCGATGTTGCTGATCTGGTTGTCCATGTGGAGGCAAGTAGGTACACGTGCTCAGGAGGGGCCACCTAGGAGACTCCTAGAGGAGACCCTCCCTCCCCACTACCAGGCTGAGGACTCTCCAGTCTCACTGCATCAAACTTCAACCAACTTCCAATTGCCAATTCAACCTACAACCCCCAACTACTGATTGAGCACAAGGCATCAAGCTTTTGACCTCTGGAGAAGATGATTGCTATCTATTGTGCTTTCCATTTTACAAAGGGAAAAACAGAATGCTCCAAGAATAGTCAGTATCCTCCCCACTTCTCCCTTCTCTTTCATCCCAACAGTGTACATCCCTTTCCCCAGCAGTTAGGGGAACCTGTTAACACCCACACCAGATCCTGTATTGTATATATTTGAAAACTGAGACCTGGAGAGGGAGATAAATTTGTCCCTTTCAAACAGCTAGAAAGTAACACAGCCAACACCCCCAATCAAATGTGGTTAACTCCAAAACCTTGCTCCCTTTCCTCCTAATACATGAAGCGAAACCAGTTTTTCTCCTTCAAAGAACATTTCCCTCAGATCAAGAGACTCAAGTTTAGATAACTCCTGGAAAGTTCAGAAATCCCAGTCATTCCAGAGCCTAGGGTGAAATAAACCTGTCTGCCAAGATATCATTTACTAGTATTGAAATAACCACCCGTACCCTGCTTGCATGTAAACAAGTCCTTAATTCCTTAATATGCCCACTGAACACAAAGCCCTTTGCATGACAGGCTGGCTATTTTTGCTGCTTTGAGTTGATCTGAAGAGGGACAGATGCGGAACAAGCCATAGGGCGGAAACCTATATGTTACCTCAGCAACACTTGCCAGGGTTGTGGATTAAAGGAATTCAGTACCTATTAAGTGGACTTTGCCTACAGGAAGATAAAGTTCTAAAGAGTCCATATGACATATGAGGCAGTATTTTCCTAACTGAGGATTGCATTGCACAAAAAAATCAATAATTTTAGCAAGATCACCTGCAGGTAATTTCTCCAGCAAACCACCCTACATGAGCTGGGAGTATCGTTTCATCTCCTGGAAGATATTGATCCCCCATCAAATCTTTTGCCCCACCCAAGAAGTTCCTAGCACCATTGATTGCCATGATTTCATGTTATACCACTGGGCAGTGACCCCAATCACACATAGGTACTTAGTACCTACACCTGCCTGCCCCATGGAAAGCGAGAGTACAAGGTCTAGTCCATCCCTCCAAGACCTCAAGGGACGGAGGGTTCACATTTACTGTGTTAAATTAGACAACTATGAAGGCTCTGGCATGGTGGCTCGCACATACAGGTGCACAGTGAATGCTGCTTCCTTTTCCTTTTCCTTTCCCTTAACAGTCTTTAAGATACTCATATAGGAATTGTCTTGTTGGTTTCTCAGAGACTCTTCAAATCCAGCTTGGAATGAGACAGAATAAAAGCACAATGACTGCCAGGTGTGATGCTGCACACCTGTAATCCCAGCTACTCAGGAGGCTGAGGCAGGAGGATGATAAATTTGAGGCCAACCTGGGAAATTTAGCAAGATCCTGTCTCAAAATAAAAAATACAAAAGGATTGGGGATGGAGTTCAGTGGTAAAGCATGCCTGGGTTCAATCCCCTGTACCAAACAAGAATAAAAGAGAAAAAATACAGGAATTATTAAAGGAAATATATTATTAACTTCATATTTAGTTGAAGAATAGACCACAGTGCCCCATGATTGTTAAGGGCAAGGGCTATGAAGTCAGTTTGGAATTCTGACTCTACCCCTTGGGTATAAATTCACACTTTTCCATGTTGTACTCAGAGTTGAGCCCAATCTCTCATCCTTACTATAAAACCCCATTTCCATAGTCCCTTTACCTATTATGAGAGCCCCTCTAAAGAAAGTCTACCTTACTGCTCTTTAACAATTGTCACAAGTAATGTTTTCTTTAAATATATATAGTTACACACACACACACACACACACACACACACTCCTGATTCTGCTTCTCTGGAGAATCCTGGATGATACAGGAGGCAATAATATATCCCACCTTACTGAGTAGTTATGAATATCATGCTTAGTACTGTGCCTGGCACAAAGGAATAACCACCCTGCATGTCACCTAGTTGAGATCACTTGTCAAGCAGCTGTGAGCTAGAACAAGCCCCCAAGTTCAGGACTTTAACACCACGTTTCAAATCTCCTCTACCTGCTATAGAGTTGTGCCCATCAATCTGAGCATTGCAGAGCCACTCAAGTGAGAGTGTGAATGCACTTTCCAGGCCTCCCTCTTTGTCCAATGCCTGGCTCCCACTGCTCGGTGATGGGGATCCCCCTACAGTCAATCTTATTCCTCTCTATGGGCTGCAGGATTCTTAACGGGGTTCACTTAAGAATCCCCTCAAAACTGCAATTTCGGTTTGGGTTTAAACCAAGTAGGCAGTTCACTTTTCTATCAAGGGTCATTGACCCGTGATGAATAGATAACCAAAATCTAAAGGTAAAAAGGTGCTTAGGATTTTTTTCTTTTTTAAGAATGAGTATATTTTTATCATCATATTTTGGTTTTATATTGATCAGTCAAAGAAGAGAGAGTAGAAAGTGGTAAAGGGGGCCTGAGAAAGAAATGGAATTTTAGAGCCAGGTGGAATGGCACATGCCTATAATCCCAGCAGCTGGGGAGGCTGAGGCAGGAGGATCGCAAGTTCATAGCCAGTTTCAACAACTCAGAGAGGCCCTAAGCAACTAAGTAAGACCCTGTCTCTAAATAATTTTTTTTTAAAAGGGCTGGGGATATGACTCAGTCATTAAGCCTCTGGGTTCAATTCCTGGGACCAAAAAAAAAAAAGAGGGAAAGAAATGGAATTTTAGAATTTGCCATGAAGTAAAACTGTTTATTGCAGTGAAAAAAAAATGTTTATTCTGACAGGAAAGGAATGGGAAGTAGGGCAGGATGATAAATGTACAACCCAATAAAATTTTAAAAAGATAATATTGTCATCATTTGTTCTGAAAAGTACTATTTAAAATAGTATTATTTAAAATCTGAAGCCACATTTTATAGGCAAAATGGAATTACTTTTCATGAGGTAAATATCCATCATGTGACTTCTAAAACACTGCTGCTCAAGATCATTTCTGCATTTTAGAAAATTTTAGTGCCTTAGAATATTGTTTCCTCCACCAGCCTCCTTTGCCAGGCAAATGTCCCTTAACAGCTTAGTTCTGACTCTTTGGGAAAGGCCTTTCCTGACTACCCCAGAAGAGCTGACCACTTCATTCACCTTTCATTTGAGCACTCACAGCACATTTTCCTTCTCTATACTGTGCTCTGTAGCTGACAGGACACACCTACACCCTCCATCTAATCAAGAACTTCCTCACTCTTCTTATTGATCTTTGTCCTGCCCCTAATAACAGCACTGGCACATAGTTGGTGCTCAATATATATGACATGAGAGATCATGGATTGAAGAGTTTCAAAGGAACTCACATGTTAAATAAATTAAGCCAAGGAATTTGAGTCAGAAGCTAGAGGTGTCTCACCACTGCACTGTTTGCTTTCAATGAAGCACTCCAGCAGTGAATCATGACAAAAGTAAAAACCAAACAAGTCACACACCTCTGAGCAAGTCAGGAAACTTGGACCTGATTGACTTGTGATCCCCAGCCCTGTTGCTCTTTACCTCCCTTGGGTTAGCCACACTCTAAGAACAGACGAGTTGCAATGATTTACCCTGTCCCTCAGAACTATGGTTGCAGAAGCTCTGGACAAAGGTTTTTTGATGTAACAATCAAATGCAATGAGAATATCTAGTTTGGATTCTAATTCAGAAAACCCACTATAAACAGACAGTTTTGATACAACTGGATGGATCTGAAAACAGACTGAGTACTAGCAAACATTAGAAGCCACATTCCCCACCTCACACCTTTAAGTTGCTTCCTGGGCCCTTCCCGGCGGCTCCAGTCCCAGCTAAGTCCCTCCTCCAGATCCTCCCACACCCTTCACTTCCACTGCTGATTGTCAGCTTTTCTCAAGGTGTCAGGAACCTGGAGGTGGCAGAAGAATCACTCCAAGGAGTTCTACATCTGCAGCAAAGAGGTGGCTCTATTGAAATAAGCCAGAATATCTGTAGGACAGAGAAGTGCTGAAGCTCAGGCCTAAAGAGGTGAGGGAGAGGTCATTTTCTTCAGGGCAACTCAGCCATCACCATTCAGTCACAGAGGCAAAGCAAGAGCTCTGAACCAGGTTCCAGTGCCCCAGCACTGGTTCCAGCACAGCAAATGAGTCCCTTAGGCAAGTCAAGGACCCTCTCTGGTTCCAGGTTTCCTCAGCTTTAAAGTGAAAAGTTGGGCCTAGAGCTGCTGAAAGCCCTTCCAACTCATCATACTCTGGATCCTGTGCTCTGAAAACCACAGATCCCAGAACAAGCTTGTGTCATCCTCCCCACCAGATGCTGTGAGAGCAGGAAGCTGACCTTCCTCAGCTAGGATGCTCCCCTCTCAGAGTTCATCACTGACTTTCCCAGCATAGATGTCAGGTACCCAACAGAAGACACCAGGTGTCTATAGGGACGCATTTGAGACTCCCTTCACAATGGAAATTTCCTTAAGCTTCTGTAATCCCCACCTGAGGTGATGTGCACACCCAATCTGGGTCTAGGAGAAAACCTGGGCCAAATTGCCCCCCTGAGCATATCACTTCTTCCCCAGCCCTTTCTCCCCCTCTGGTTGACACAGGCTGCCTCTTGTCTGACTCAATTTTCTCTACTAATTAAATGTCACACTTGCAGCTGCAATCACCAAGAGATGCTCTCCAGGCAACTCAGTAGAGAAAGAATAAGATCCTTCCCATTTCTCACCACCCTTAGGAGTCACTGACCATGAAGCTAGTTAAAAACAGTGACAAATAACAGGGCTGCTAGGAGGAAGTGTTAATGGGGCCTATGGACCAAGAAGCAGCAATTATGAGGTATAAGAAAATACTTAAAAGGAAGTAAATAGAGTCCTTCCCAGACAGCACAGAAGCAGGAGAGCCTGTGACCCACATATCTATGATTCATCACACCCATGGTCTTCGCATATAATTCTCTATTTCATAAGAAATATAATGACCAATTATTTTGTAGACATCCTTGTTGGCTGCCACAGTTCTTTTTGAAAAGGGATAGGGTAGAGTAAAAAGATATTTAGAATGTTAGCAGTGGATATCCAAAGATGAAGAATGGGGGTCAAGAACTGCCCTCATGTCAATATAGAAAGTTATTTAAGAAAAAGCATCTCACATCTATGAATCTCCAGGATAACTGGGGAGCAGGAAAGCCATGAGTCAGGCAGCAAAGAAAACAGGAGCATCACAGTTTAAAAAGATTAACTATGAAACTGCTAGACTTCCACAGCACAGTAAATCAGAAGCAATCCATAGATATGGGAATGTGCTCTCAAGTTCTGAATGGCTCCCAATGCAGATCAGATTCCAAGTACAACATACTTGTAAATGGTGGGGCGGATAATGGTTAGAAAGAAGAGGGAGCATGCCTGAGCCTTGAAAATAAGACCACAACTCATAGTGAACATCCCTCCTCTCAAACTGAACTTCAAGTCTTTGGCTGATGTTTTCTTCTATTGAAATGCATACAACCCAGAGTATAGGATTAGTTACTAGGAGGGAGCCCAAACACTCAATTCAACTATTATAGGTAAGAAAACTGAACCTCTGAAACAAAGGAGTGACTTGTTCAAGGTTACACAAAACTAGCAACTTGGATTTCCTGACTGCCTTCCTACCTACTTTGTGCACTGTAACAGAATCCTTTGATTTATAAAGAACCCAACCCTCACCATCCATAGAGGTGGAGTAGCATAGCAACAGCTCCAAACCAGGTTCTAAGGATGGCTACAGTTCTGGAGGCTGGGAAGTCCAAGATCCAGGGGCCCACATAAGTGAAGGCAGGGGTAGCCAGAACTAGCATAGGGGAATTCCCTGCCTCCCACTGGGACAAGCAGGACCCACCTGTCTCCTCTCCATATGCTGTAAAGTTTAATGTATTCATCACATCGTACCACAGATCTCTATCTCCCTGGCCAGGCACAAAGTAGATGATCAATAGATGATCACCTTATTAATGAAATTATAACATATCATAATGAATTATCTTGAAATATTCTCACATCTTTATCTGATTGTTTTGCTTTGTTCTTCACCAACTCATAAAGCCCATTTTCTATCTCATCTTTAAAAATAAAAAAGAGCATTTCCTACTCTATAGTCACTACTTCATTCAAATATTATCTGAGCCCCTGTACCTTAAGCACCATGCTTTGTGATGACTACAGGCTCATTCTTGGACAACTGTTATGGACTGACAGTTTCAATTGTTTTGTTTTTATTTGTTCTAATTATATACATGACAGCAGAATGTATTTCGATTCATAGTACACAAATAGAGCACATTTTTTTTATATTTCTGGTTGTATACAAAGTATATTCACACCGTTTGTGCCTTCATACATGTACCTAATGATGTCCATCTCATTCCACCATCTTTCGCACCTCTTTGCCCCCTCCTTTCCCCTCCTCCCCTTTGCCCTATCCAAAGTTCCTCTGTTCCCTCCCATGTTCCCCCCATCAATTGTTGAAATTGCTGCAACAGAAAAAAAAAAGTTGACACAAAGGCTCTTTTGACAATAACAACTATCCATTCACTGACACTTACTATATAACTGAAAATATATTGGATGATTTACATATAAAATCTTTGTTAGTCTTTACAACATTGAGAGGTGGTTAATATTCCCAAATTACAAATTAGGGAATTGAGGCCAGAGAAGCTAAATAGACTGTCCAAAATTATAAAACAAATGTTTGGGATTAGAATCCAGGTAAATCTGATTCTAGAGCCCATTTTTTTTTTAATCCACACTATACTGAAGATAATATTTGAGGGTAGAAAAGCTCCCTCATGTAGAAAATGTGAATATGAATGAAAAGGAGAATTTTTGAAAAGTGTGAAATGGTCATGAGTTCACCCCTTTACCTGCCCTTGTCCTGTGATCGAACAGTAAGTACAGCCTAGCAGGCAACCAGAAACCTGAGTTTCAATGAGGTTCTAGGAAAAAGGACACTGTAGCTTTAGCAACTAGCAGGCTGGTTCCTAGTGCCCTCTGCTGGTCAGTTGATATAGTTCATGATTTTCCTAAACTCAAATATGAAAAGCCTAAAAATCAAAGATTCTGTCAGGGTCACCCTTGAATAAAGTAGATGAAGCCTGGTTTTCAGTCATTTTCTGTCCCAGTTCATATCCACTGACCTCGCACTCCTTGTGACTGGCATAGAAATAGTGTGCATGTGGGCATCAGGTCTGTGAGATGAAGTAGTCATCACAAATATCAACTAGTTACAGGATGTCAGCCAGGAGGCCTGAGTGGGAATCACAGAGCACCAGGACCCTCCCAACCTTCTGCCTCTGACCTTTCCTGTTAATAGCCAGAAGTACAATTACCATGCCAAACTCTTCCAATATTCAAATGATGTAGTGTTAGTGGCAGCTCAGACTCTGGACTCTCATCCAACAGTAATTTGTTTTCTTTGACTTCAAGATTTTGAATGTCATGCACTGCTTGATGCTGTTTTACTAGAAGTTAACAACTGTACAAGTCAGTATAATGGAAAAGCACTTTGAAGTCTCTACAACCTGACTATATAAGCACAGGGTAGTGGCAGAAGGGTGGGAGATATTGGTGGAATTCCTGGAAGAGGTGATGCTTGAGCCTAGTCTTGACTAGAAGTGAACCAAGTAAAGAGCAATCTGAATATAGGGACATCTCACAGATGTCCAATAAGAATCAAGTCAAAACCCAAATTGGGGAAACAGCCAGCGTTACAATACAAATTCTATTACTGAAAGGAAGACCAAGATGTAGCTGGCAGTCAACAAATAGCCACGGAATCCTGTTAGGGAACTCTAGCTCTCTCTAGAGAGTAGGTTATTGAAGGGGCTGAAAGCCCAAGTGTTATATGACCTCATTCTGCATTTTAGATATATCAACTCAAATGCTCTGATCACTGTGGAGGACAGACGTGAAAGAGTACAACAGCAGACAGGAAACTGAGGAGTTTGTAGTATTAGTACAGCAGAGACTTGAGAAATACTATAGTTTGCAAAAAAAAAAAAAAATTAGTATACCCCTCTTCCATAATTGAGTTCTAAACCTATAAAGAAAAAAGGCAAAATGGTAAACAGACTGGTCATTTTTATTACTGACATAGGCTAGGTAAATAATACAGCTTTCATCAGCGAGCTGTGGTAAACTTCTTTGTATGAACTCCAGGATAATTCAGATTTACTCACCAAACCACCATGATTTCTTCATTTAGGAGCCAAGAGTTATAATAAAACTGACAGCAAAGAGAACTCACACTAACTGCAAACAACACAATCCCAAAAGGAAAACAGTAAATGTATTTAAGTTTCCCTCTCCCTACATTCAATCAAATAAGTCACTGCATATCTCCTTGAGTATGAGGAATAAAGGAACAACAAAGGTCAGGTGTGTTACATTGATCTTTCTTCATGTTGGAAAAAAACACCAGAAGGAGGAAAGCATTCCTCTTTTACCTTTCCCATCTTTTTGTTCTTTTTACCCCCTGGACTTAAAACATTACATCTCCAGAACCAGTACAGTCTATCAAGAAGTTACCCCAAATACCAACTACTATTCCTTTGATTGTCTTTTTGGAATCATTGGAAGCTTTGATTTTGTTCCCAAGATTCTGGATGGGGTCAGAATAATAGATGAATTAAAACAACTTTAAGGCTATAAAATTCCAAGACAAAACTCACTTCACTGCCCATCATAAAGTATGCCTGCCACACAGTCTAACCCGCCATAACAGAGCATCAAGACCCATTAATAAAATACCAGCATACACATGCCCATATCAAAATCTAATTTCCTCTCATTATCAAATTTACAAGGAGAAATTTAAAAATTCCTTTTGCAAATCAAAATTCAAGTCGGGCATAGCGCCACACAACTCTGATCCCAGCAACTGGGGAGACTGAGACAGAATCTCAAAGTTTGAGGCCAGCCTCAACAACTTAATGAGACCCTGTTACAAAAAGATTAAAAGAGGGGGTGGGGCAGACTGGAGATGGGGTTCAATGGTAAAGCACCCCTGGGTTTAATCCCTAGTATTGAAGAAAAAAAAAATCAAGACTAAATTCCCTTGTCTTTAATTAAAAGTCCAAATATCCAACATTCTTAAGTTAAAGGTGAAAAACAATCTTCCTGGAACTGGAATTGTGGCTCAGTGGTAGATCACTTGCCTAGCACGTGTGAGGAACTGGGTTTCATCCTCAGCACCACATAAAAATAAGTAAACAATCTTCTTAAATTCTCATTCTGTTCAATATTAACCAAAGGGGGTCTTGATGATTACACAGAGTTAGGGTCCTTTCAACAGCCATAGCCTGGGCTGACATTTTTGGAAAAGTGATTCTTTTGGGGATGTGGCTCAAGCCGTAGCACGCTTGCCTGGCATGCGTGCGGCCCGGGTTCGATCCTCAGCACCACATACAAACAAAGATGTTGTGTCTGCCGAAAAACTAAAAATAAATAAATAAATATTTAAAAAAAAAAGAAGTTACATTACACATTATCTCCCATGGCTCACTTTTTAAAAAATTGAGATATATCTACACATGCCATTAAAAATCACCCTTTTAAAGTGTACAAGTTGGAAAAGCAATCTATGCTAAGCCTCAGGCTAGCATCATTCTGAATGGAGAAAAATTGAAGGCATTCCCTCTAAAATCTGGAACAAGACAGGGATGCCCTCTCTCACCACTTCTGTTCAACATAGTTCTCGAAACACTGGCCAGAGCAATTAGACAGACGAAAGAAATTAAAGGCATCAAAATAGGAAAAGAAGAACTTAAATTATCACTATTTGCAGATGACATGATTCTATACCTAGCAGACCCAAAAGGGTCTACAAAGAAACTATTAGAGCTAATAAATGAATTCAGCAAAGTGGCAGGATATAAAATCAACACGCATAAATCAAAGGCATTCCTGTATATCAGCGACAAATCCTCTGAAATGGAAATGAGGACAACCACTCCATTCACAATATCTTCAAAAAAAATAAAATACTTGGGAATCAACCTAACAAAAGAGGTGAAAGACTTATACAATGAAAACTACAGAACCCTAAAGAGAGAAATAGAAGAAGATCTTAGAAGATGGAAAAATATACCCTGTTCATGGATAGGCAGAACTAACATCATCAAAATGGCGATATTACCAAAAGTTCTCTATAGGTTTAATGCAATGCCAATCAAAATCCCAACGGCATTTCTTGTAGAAATAGAGAAAGCAATCATGAAATTCATATGGAAAAATAAAAGATCCAGAATAGTAAAAACAATGCTAAGCAGGAAGTGTGAATCAGGCAGTATAGCAATACCAGACTTCAAACTATACTACAGAGCAATAGTAACAAAAACAGCATGGTACTGGTACCAAAACAGGCGGGTGGACCAATGGTACAGAAGAGAGGACACAGAAACCAATCCACAAAACTACAACTATCTTATATTTGATAAAGGGGCTAAAAGCATGCAATGGAGGAAGGATAGCATCTTCAACAAATGGTGCTGGGAAAACTGGAAATCCATATGCAACAAAATGAAACTGAATCCCTTTCTCTCGCCATGCACAAAAGTTAACTCAAAATGGATCAAGGAGCTTGATATCAAATCAGAGACACGCCGTCTGATAGAAGAAAAAGTTGGCTACGATCTACATACTGTGGGGTCGGGCTCCAAATTCCTCAATAGGACACCCATAGCACAAAAGTTAATAACTAGAATCAACAAATGGGACTTACTCAAACTATAAAGTTTTTTCTCAGCAAAAGAAACAATAAGAGAGGTAAATAGGGAGCCTACACCCTGGGAACAAATCTTTACTCCTCACACTTCAGATAGAGCCCTAATATCCAGAGTATACAAAGAACTCAAAAAATTAGACAATAAGAGAACAAACAACCCAATCAACAAATGGGCCAAGGACCTGAACAGACACTTCTCAGAGGAGGACAATCAATCAACAAGTACATGAAAAAATGCTCACCATCTCTAGCAGTCAGAGAAATGCAAATCAAAACCACCCTAAGATACCATCTCACTCCAGTTAGATTGGCAGCCATTATGAAGTCAAACAACAAGTGCTGGCGAGGATGTGGGGAAAAGGGTACACTTGTACATTGCTGGTGGGACTGCAAATTGGTGCAGCCAATTTGGAAAGCAGTATGGAGATTTCTTGGAAAGCTGGGAATGGAGCCACCATTTGACCCAGCTATTCCCCTTCTTGGTCTATTCCCTAAAGACCTAAAAAGAGCATGCTACAGGGACACTGCTACATCGATGTTCATAGCAGCACAATTCATAATAGCAAGACTGTGGAACCAACCTAGATGCCCTTCAATAGACAAATGGATTAAAAAAAAAAGTGGCATTTATACACAATGGAGTATTACTCTGCATTAAAAAAATGACAAAATCATAGAATTTGCAGGGAAATGGATGGCATTAGAGCAGATTATGCTAAGTAAAGCTAGCCAATCCCTAAAAAACAAATGCCAAATGTCTTCTTTGATATAAGGAGAGTAACTAACAACAGAGTAGGGTCGAAGAGCATGAGAAGAAGATTAACATTAAACAGGGATGAGAGGTGGGAGGGAAAGGGAGAGAGAAGGGAAATTGCATGGAAATGGAAGGAGACCCTCAGGGTTATACAAAATTACATACAAGAGGAAGTGAGGGGAAAGGGAAAAATAATACAAGGGGGAGAAATGAATGACAGTAGAGGGGGTAGAGAGAGAAGAGGGGAGGGGAGGGGAGGGGAGGGGGTATAGTAGAGGATAGGAAAGGCAGCAGAATACAACAGACACTAGTATGGCAATATGTAAATCAATGGATGTGTAACTGATGTGATTCTGCAATCTGTATACGGGGTAAAAATGGGAGTTCATAACCCACTTGAATCAAAGTGTGAAATATGATATATCAAGAACTATGTAATGTTTTGAACAACCAACAATAAAAATTAAAAATAAATAAATAAATAAAGTGTACAAGTTGGTCTTAGTATATTCACAAAGTTGTATGACCCTCCACCCTGAACTTCATTTTTACCACCCCAGAAATTCTAAGTCACTTTCCTTTCTCCACCCAGCCTCCAGCAGCTGCTTTCTATGAATTTGCCTGTTATGAACATTTCATATGGTCTACTGTGTCTGGGTTCTTTAGCTTAGCATAATATTCAAGATTCATCCCCACTGTTGCTTGAAAAAGTACTTTTTTCCTTTTATTATTATTATGGATATTCTTTATACCTTTATTTCTATGTGGTGCTGAGGATCGAACCCAGTGCCTCACACATGCGCTCCACCACTGAGCCACAACTCCAGCCCACTTCATCCCTTTTATAGCTGAGTAATATTTCATTGTATGAATAAATCACATTTATCCATTGGACATTTGGGTTTCCACTTCACAGCTATTATAAATGCTGCTGCTGTGAACATATGTATATAGGGGTTTATGTGGTATGTTTTTAGTTTACTATAAACCTAGAGTAGAAGTGCTTGGTCATATGGTAACTTTCTTTTAACTTTATGAGGAATCCTCAAAATGTGTTCCACAGCTGCTGCATCATTTAACATTCATATCAACATGTACCAGAGTTCTAATTTTATCATTTCCTTACCAATACTTGTGATTTTCTCCCTTATTACAGCCATCCTATAGTGTATACAAAGTCCGATCTCAGTGAGATTTTGATTTGCATTTCCTCTCAGTGAGATTTTGATCTGCATTTCCCTAAAATGGCAATGTGAACACCTTCTCATGTGCTTATTGGTCATTTGTGTTTGTTTGGAACAATGTCTATTCCAATCCTTTGCCCATTTTTAAACTGGATTGTCTTTTCTATTATTGACTTATAAAAATTCATCCTATATTTTAGATGAGTCCCTTGTCGGCCATGTGGTTTACAAATAACTTCCCCCCACTCTGTGGGTTGTCTTTTTTATTTTCATGATGGTGTGCTTTGAAACAAAAGTTTTTAATTTTGAGGAAGTCCAATTTACTTCTGTTGTTGTTTATGCTTTGTTTCACTTTTTAATGGAACCAGAGTGAGTTAACTAGATCCACAAGATTATCATCAAACCCCACACCAAATTTAGAAAACGAATCAATCCCTAGCCCCTTTGGTCCTACCAGGTAAAAATGTCTTAGAACCCAAAACTCAGCAATGTCAAAGAAAAATCCTCAGCACAAAATACCAGAGTTCAAATTTAATTCTAGAATCATTTCAGGTATTTTAAATATACCTGTTCAAAATCAAAGTTCATCATTTTGTTTGAAATAATTGTTTAGAAATCAATAATATAAATGAGGATGCAAACTGATATAAAATGACAGGAAAGCAAATGGCAAAACAACTATAGTATTTGTTCCTCTGGCTACTGTAGTGTAATAAATAACAGTTAACCAAAAACACCTTTATTTTTTAGTCTTCAAAAAACAAACTAATTTCTTCTTTTTCCAAGATAATCATGATTAACTTAGAAAAATGGTCATACAATACATCTTCAAAGCATTTCCCTTTAACGGGAAAATTAGCTTTAGAGAATCTAAACATTAAAAGATTTTAAAAAATCTATTTTGTTGTCATTATAAAACAAAATGGAATCTAGCATAAGTCAAGGAAATTCGTTCACACTTCAGGTCCTTCTCCTCCAGGAACCAGCTGCATTGGAGGAAAAAGAGTGTATTAATAATATCACCATGTCATCTAAAAACCCCTATGTATTCCCCATTAATCAAAGCCACCTTTACCTCTTCCCCGCTCCCTCACATCCCCATTCTCTCCAGGTCATCAATATCTGGCTGTAATTCCCAACATTAAAAATTAATACTATGTATCTCAACAATGATTTCTAACAAAATACAAAATTTTTAAAACCCAAGCAAATTAATCTTTAGGCCCAATGCCTTTATAATATCTCAGGCTTTTGGCCCTGACCATCAGAGAATCCCTAGTCTTAGACACTACTGGCCCATGAGCATTTAGTGAAGCAAGCAGCAGTACAAGTTAGTTTTGTAATCCCTGTTCTGCCAAAAGGACTAGCACCTAAATAAAATAGCTTAATGGGTCTTACCATCGTTATATTATTTCCATTTAGCAAAATCTGATCTAATTTAGTAATCCGTCTTCCTTCTGGTGTGATTTCACTAAATGAACAGATAAAATTAGTCATGATAAACAGATAATCAAAGCCAACATTTTGGAAATACATTTCCTCTCTAAAATGGCTGTTCTTGAAGCTGGCATGCACAAAGCCTTGAATTCAATCCCCAGCACGAAAAATGTTAATTTGCACATAAATGAAGGTGAGGTCAGGCAACTATATTAGTAATTTTCAGAGAAAAAAAGATTATCCACTAGGTAATGTACATTCTTCCTCATGGGCAACAGATTAGACTGATTAGCCTAAGATCTACATCCACTTCTTCATAAAAAGAGGCCGAAACTTGGGCTGAGGTGGTAGCTCAGTAGTAGAGTGCTTGCCTTGCACGTGTGAGACACTGAGTTTGATCCTCAGCGCCACATAAAAATAAATATATTGTGTCCATCTACAATTCAAAAAATATTTAAAAAAAAAAAAAAAGGCTGAAACCTGCAATGGAGATCCAACACAACAAAAAACATTTAGCAGCCTCATTCTTTTTCTTTAACATATCTATTACTGCTGATCCCTAGTCATTAAACCGATCTGTAATCACTTCAATTTTAAAAATAGATGGTTATAATTTTTATAAATTAATACCATCAAGCCATAATTTACATTTTGTTATACAGTTAAATGTTCTTATTACTAGTTCTTTAATTTGACCTGAGCTCTAAAATTCCTCTTTTTTAGTATCTTTTACCTTATAGCTCTGTCTATACTAACTTCCTAGCAATTTAGTAAAAATTACATTAAAGCAATAACCCTCTGATCCAATTTTACAAATATCAGTAAATAAAATTTGTTTTTAAGGTAATCCCATAAGTAATTTTTTTTATCATTTTACTGACTCAATCATACTATAATTGCATTTAACTAAAAAGACAGACATTTCCCCTGATTCTTTAATCCTCGATACTACTTACAACTCAGTGACATCTTCCAGCACCATATCTGAAATTTGGAGTTAAGAAAATACATATATCAGGTTGAATTTACTCTGGCTTCTGCTTTTGTTCTGTTTTAATTATGTTTAACACATTGACTCAAATTGAAAAGGCATGTTATTGGTAGGAACTTCGTCTTCTTTCAGTATAACTCTAACAATCAATCCTATCACCAGATTCCCCCAAATAAAATGATTTTTATCATCAGTCAGAAATATACTGAATGTCTATAACTCATACCTGCATTAGTAAATACATTTTAAAAACCTAGGCCACCACCACCACTTTTTGAAAGGATACTGACAAAGTCATCAAATCCTAGAAGTGTTCCAACAATTTCCTTATCACTCTTCATCACAATGTGAATTCGTGATCCTATACACTTGTCCACAAGCTCTGTAGAGAAAACATATTTTATCCATTCATTATTTCAACAAATTTGAAAGAGTGGGAGTGTGGTTCAGTGGTGGAGGCTTGCTGAGCATACCTGAGGACCTAGGTTCAATCCCCAGCACAGAGTGTGCCTACTGGCATGCCTTATTTGTATATTGTGAAAGTTAAACCAGGAAAAATATTCATTCAACAACTTTAGGTCTCATAAAACAAATTTCTGTTCAAACATTACTTAACAGAAAAGTCTTCCGTGATCTCCACTTACCCCTTCTTTGTAGTTATTAATGACTGTAGTTTTATTTACATTACATGATTAATGCAATACACACACACACACACACACACACACACACACACACACCCCATTCTCTCTGACTCTACAGTCCATCAGGCACGAACCATGGTTATTCTTGTTCATAACTCTTTCCGTGTCTGACATATGCGGGGCATTCCAAAAGAGTCTGCCCAATGAAAATGATTCAACCACAGTCACATCCACTAACTCAAACACTCTTCACCAACTACATATTGGAGGAAAGAGGCATAATTATCTTCACCAGAAACTTTCCTGTCATTACCTCCCTCATCCAAAGAAGTCCATCTGTGTTCTGACTGCAACTCGAACATCTCTTTAGTCAGCTTAGCATTATTCTTACTGGCGTGCTGTCCGAAAGCACAGGCTGTGATTTTTTTTTTAATATATTTTTCAGCTGTAGATGGACCTTTATTTTTCGGTGCAGAGAACCAAACCCAGCAAGCGTTCTACTACTGAGCCACAACCCCATCCCCACAAAGGCTGTGACTTAAGTTCACTGTTGAACCCAGATACTGTGTTGCAAACTACTTGATGAATGCGTGACAAAAAGGAGTAGTTTACAGATTCCTCTTTTAAGGTTCGCTGCGGACGGGGGCACCAAGCTCAACCGACCACACAGTTTACAGGGTCTATCTAATCTGTGAACCTTAAATGCCAAGCCGAGAAGCGAAGCGGCTACCCGTGGCACGGTACAGGCGAGTTCACCACAAAGAAAGCCGAGGCCCCTTTCACTAAGTGTACACCTTTTCCAGTGCCGGCTGTGCCTCCGAAACCACGTTAGAGAGCAGCGGCGGCCTGGCGCCCGGAGTCCTGGAGTCCAGACCAGCTGCCGAGCGGGAAAGCGCTCGATACTTTTCCCCCTCGCTCCCAGGTCCTCAACCTCAGCTCCCCGCTCCGACTCCTAGAGGGAAGACGATTACCTAGCGGCAGTAGCTGCGACGGGTTGGTTGTAGCGTTGGCCGCCATGGCTAAGCCGGAAGTGGCCAGCGTCCTTCGACGTTAGAACGGCGACTTTAAAAGAGCGCGCTTCCGCTTTTTTCCGGCGCAGAAGCAGGCCCGACCAATCGGAGGCCGAGTGTACGATCTGCACAGTCCACGTGTATCGACCCGCTTTGTTTTTTTACAGAGTGGGATTCAGTGAAATAATTCCTTTCTCTGAATATTCAGCCATTTCGACGGATGCCCTTCGTGCCCTCGAAGTTTCAGAAAAACGTTAAAGGTATTTTGCTTCGTGAATAAATCCTTCCCTCAATCCGGAGGACTACAAAATACGTAGACCATTGTGGCGCCTTATTTCCCCCTAGAAAGTTGCATCTTATCTCAAGCCAGTATCTTTCTTCAGAACAATAAAATAAATTCAAATTTCCCGTCTCTAAGTCTGTTCTATAGTTTTCGCAAAAACTACTTTAAAAAAAAAAAGTGGGCGGGGGGCGGATTTAACCCGGGAGCGCTTTACCACTGAGCCACATCTCCAGCTGTTTTTTCTTTTTTGTTGTTGTTGTGGTTTTTTGTGGTTTTTTTTTTTTTTTTTTTTTTTTGAGACAGGGCCTCGCCAAATTGATAAGACTTGAACTTGTGATCCTTCTGTCTCAGTCTCCAGAGTCACTGGGATTGCAAGGCCTGTGCCACTGCGCCAGGCACTACTCATTTTCTTAAGGAATCTGCTGCTTCTAAATCCAGAGGATTGAAAATCCACAACTAACTTACAAAGACTTTCTATACTGGGACTTCTTAATTTTTTTTTTCCTAAGGTCTTACTAGTTTTGTTATATCTAGGCGTCTAACATGGGCTTTTCCATTCAGTATTTCTTCACCAAATAATTATTGTCTGACGGGCAACCACCAAATGTCAGTCACTCTATATGTCAATGTCATCACACTTAGAAAAGCATGCTTTTTCACTTCTGTTTTAAAAGTATAGAAAGCAAACAAATTCTTAGTCCATTTTACATTCGTATTCCGGGAACTTAAAGCTAAACAGTATAAATGAAATGTCACAAAAAAAATAAGTCCTGCAATAAATACTTGATAAATATTCATTTCCTTCATGGAACACAATGTATTTGTTGAATACTGTTTGACCAGCAACTTGCTTAGTACAAAGTAATGTACAGAACAAAAAGGGTCTTCTGCTCTTTTTTTTTTTAATGTTCAAAACATTTATGAAACCAGTTGAGTTTGACATATAATTTCAACAAATAAAGTATTTAACGATAAATTGTGGTATACAGTGCACTGCAGCTAGAAAAAAAAGCTTATTTACAACTTAAGGAACAAAGTTTTTTAAATTAAATATAGATTTTAGAAATGCATTCATTATGTAGTACTACCATAATGAAAATGGATTTTCCCAGAATCATGTAAGTATCCAGTGAAATTACGAGGTGAACTTTATTTTTTTCCAATTATATTTGTAAAATCTAATATGTTTACTTGCTTGTGAGTCTTTACCTGTCTGATCTTTACAGCTTTGGTGATTAACTTCTCAGTGCCTCTTTTCTTTTACCTTCTTCTATTCTTGCTTAAGGATGAATGGAGGAGAAAGACAAGTACAAACTTTATGTACAAGGCACCATGAATAATAAAACCAAAAAACCTCTTTATACCTTCAGAGATCCTGGAGAACTCAACTTGTTTCTAAATTTCAACAAATCTGTCTTTTTCCCCACCCCAATCCATAAATATCAAGCACCTACTAGGTACCAGAATACTTAACAAATACACTTCTAACCTTTACAAACATCTTTTGAGACAAGTATGACGAGATTCCTTGTACTCAAATAATTGTCCCTCAGCCAAAGGAATTGACAGAAGTCTAGTCTCAGAGTGTGTATAAAAGTTAAACATGCAAAATAGGGGCAAGAGCAATATTCCAAATAGAGTGGCATGTACCTACCCCCATACCTCTCCTGCTGTGTTTTTATTAAAATCTTACATACTTCCTCTAAGTTTATCATAAAACCCTTCCATTCCCAAATATATTTCCATAATAGTGGTCTTCAGTGATTTTATTTTAATGTACTTTATGATCCCCTTCCCCCACTTCAGGTAAAATCTTGTACATCCTTCAAGACCCTTATCAAATATGATCACCTCTGACTCTTGTAGACTTAGTGGACTCTTTCATTGTTTGGCAGCAATACTAATAGCTATCAGAATGTTTTCAGTGATTTTCTTATAATTATTAACAAGGCTATCTCTCCCTAAAAGACTAAGTTCCTTGAGGCAAAGAATATTGTAAAGCAGTAGTGTGTAGTGTTTAAATCCATTGACTGATTCAAACTCCAGCTCCACCATGATTCCTTGTAATTATTTGACATGGGCAAGTTGCTTAACCTTTTTAAGTCTCAATTTACCCACTTGGGGAAAAAAGGGATAATAGTACCTATTTATGAAATTACTATGAAGATTAAATGAGGGCTGGGGTTGTGGCTCAGTGGTAGAGTGCTCGCCTATCACATATGAGACACTGGGTTCAATCCTTAGCACCATATAAAAAGATAAATAATTAAGGTGTCCAAAAATTTTTTTTAAAGATTAAATGAGATAGTTCATGAAAAAGGTTAGCATAGGACCTGGAAAATAGCAAACCTATTAAATTTGAGCTACTATTATTTACCTTTGTTTCCCTAACATGATTGTTGGCTTAGAGTAGGGTCTACACAATTAGCTGGTTTAAAATTCATCTTATTTTATAACCAGACATAAATCACTTTAAGGCAGCAATATCCTGTTTGATGCACTATGCCTAACACAATTCCAGTATACTGTAGTTCCCAATGAATGTTTATTAAATTCTTTTTCATTCATACCCATCAATATTCTACTTAATCTCCATAAGGTTCTAAACACAATGTTATGCTCTTTGTTTGTGAAGCCCTATTCTTTCTCTGGTTTTTCTTTTCCATCCTTATTTCTATTTTATTTTCACCAAACCATACTGAGAGTATGGATCAAATTCAAGGCATTGTCATTACTAGATATGAGTATAAAAATCAGAAAAGCGTACTTTAAGAGGCCATGCAAGGTGATGCACAACCGTAATCCTA
This sequence comes from Marmota monax, assembly GCF_021218885.2. Lineage (NCBI taxonomy): Eukaryota > Metazoa > Chordata > Mammalia > Rodentia > Sciuridae > Marmota > Marmota monax. The sequence goes on from NW_026694821.1 coordinate 4,941,609, forward strand.
GTAATGCAGGAGGCTGAGGAAGCAAGATCACAAGTTTGAGGTCAGCCTGGGCAACTTGTGAGACCCTGTCTTAAAACAACAACAACAACAACAAAAATTAGGGATGTAGCTCATTAGTAGAGTGCCTCTGGGATCAATCCCTGGTACTGGGAAGGAAGGAAGGAAGGAAGGAAGGAAGGAGGAAGGGAAAAAAGGAAAGAAGGAAGGAAGGAAGGAAGGAAGTCATTGCTCTGAATTTTCCATTATAAGAACAAAATGAATGTTAGCAATTTTCAATGCCACTAAAGAATAAAGAAAGTCTCTTTAGACTGAAAAATACGTCACATATAGTTCAATTACACAATAGAGTTAATAAGGACTACAGAATGGTAGTGGTTTTATTTATTGTATTCTTTTTGAGGCAAGATCTCAAAAAAGAAACAACAGGCCAATTCCAGATGGAATTTTAATGAACTTGAAAATGTCATATTTCTATTGCTCAAGGTTTTTTTTTCCTTTAGTTCTTTTTTTGCAGAGCAGACATAAATAGGACTTATAATTCATCATAAAGTGTATGTAATTTGAAGAGGCTCTCCAATGTATTATGTGTTCAGAAAGGTATTTCTAATTTATTTTCCCTGGAGCTGAATGTCATTGTGTAAATATAACCAAAAGTCTCCTTTCACAAAAGTAATCAATTATCTCAAATTGGTGTTTCCAGTCTTGATAATCTACTTCTAATACTTTTTAAAACAGAGGAGAAATTTATGTTATTTTCCTAGTAGATATTTGTCCTTTGTGGGGAATATCCTGTTAATAAATTTATTCAACGTTAATAAATTTATTCAACGTTAATAGAACTCGTTTAAAAACTAATGTAGACCAGTGGCTTGGGAGACTGAGACGGGGGATTGCAGGTACAAAATCAGCCTCAGGGGCTGGGGTTGTGGCTCAGTGGGAGAGCGCTTGCCTTGCATGTGTGAGGCACTGGGTTCAATCCTCAGCGCTACATAAATATAAATAAATAAAATAAGGGTATTGCATCCTTATACAACTAAAAAAAAAATTTAAAAAAAAACAGCCTCAACAACTTAGCAAGGTCCTAAGCAACTTAGTGAAACCCTATCTCAAAAAAAAAAAAAAAAAAGAATTTTTTTAATTTGTTACTGTTGTGATATCTGGTACCATTTTTTAAAATCAGTTTCTCAGTCATCATCTATAAAGAAAACATCCTGTCTCAAAGTTTTTAAAAAAGGACTGGGAATGTTGCTCAGTGGTTAGGTGCCTCTGGGTTCAATCCCTGGTACCAATAAATAAATAATTAAACTAACGTAGACCTGCTTGGGACTTATGCTGGCAGAGTAGAGCCCACGGTGCTGTGATGTTGCTCCTGGAAAGCAAGCCAGCAGTTCCTGATGGAGCTGACCAGATTCTTCCAAAGTGTCAGTTGTCCCTCGGCGCATACATTGAAGAAATGTGAAGGTGGAACTAAACCTGCACTGAGGAAAGGTTCTGTGGAAGACAATTGAGCTGTCAGACAAATGTCTGTTAAGATCTATGAATGGAAAAAAGATCGGCATTGTGGTAGACTCCAAAGAAGTGAATAAAGTTTCAGATGGCTTATTCAAACCTATTGAGGGCTAACATGGATAGGGTGCAGAGAAAACCAGCAAGAGCAAGAAGAGCAAAGCAGCACAGTGAAGGGCACTGAATTCTCAGCTTTTGCCAACTAACCAATGAATTGCTATTTTTCCTTTGGTTTTTTACTTTTGGCCACAAAGCTAGGCTTCTGGTTCCCTTACCCATAACTGTATTTGTGTGAGATTCAGGTTGTTTGGGGAGAGAAGGGTTGCAGTCAGTTTACAGGGTAATTGTGGTAAGACAACAGTTTATTTCAGATCTGTGCTGCCTGGATATGTATCCCTGGATTATAATTTTTATAAGTCTCTATAGTCACCTCTGTGAAGAACAGTGTCATTAAACACTTGTTTATCAGCAAAATGATAATAATGTAAAGAAGTTGTTATTCTAAATTGTTAATGGATCAGTCTGTATATTTGCAGACAGAAAAAAATACTAGAAATTCCCTTGCTTATTTTTCTCTCCCAATTTTCCCAGTTACATATCTCCTTTGTTTATAGTATTATTTTAAAGGTACTAGGGTCAAACCCAGGACCTCTTGCATGCTAGACAAGTTCTCCACCATTGAGTTATATCCTCAGCCCCAAGAATTTTTTTTTTTAACATTTAACCAACATAACAGATATGAATAGATGATTTAGTCTTAGGTGAAAGCTCCAGGATGCAAAGTGACACACATATATAAAAGCTGTTACTCAGTAGACAGAGATCTAAGATGCTCTGTCCTTACATTTCTTTAAAAGGCTTTCAGTTAGTTTCGGGCTGGGGAAACTACCGCTCAAGCGGTATCGTGATAGCCTGCCATGTGTGCGGCCCGGGTTCGATCCTCAGCACCACATACAAAACAAAGATGTTGTGTCCACCGAAAACTAAAAAATAAATATTAAAATTCTCTCTCTCTTCAAAAAAAAGGCTTTCAGTAAGACTTAAACTTTAGCTATACCAATTGTTGGAAATATCAGGGCAGTTTACATCAAGAAAATGTTAACACATCAAATAGTTGACATATCAAACAAGTAACATATCAAGAAATAACTAACAAATTCCATTTATAGGGAACAATATAATTTTACACACATTTCTGAGCCAATGCCAAGTTTTGTAATATAAAAAAATGGATGGCAACATACTGAAAATTCTCAGTATTTTATTAACATTAAAACAGTTTTACTGGCCTCACGTGGTGGCACACACCTGTAATCCTGGCAGCTCAGGAGGCTGAGGCAGGAGGATCGAGAGTTCAAAGCCAGCCTCAGCGACAGTGAGGCCCTAAGCAACTCAGTGAGCCTCTGTCTCTAAATAAAATACAAAAATAGGGCTGGGGATGTGGCTCAGTGGTTGAGTGCTCTTGAGTTCAATCCCTGGTACCCCTCCACCAAAAACAAACAAACAAACAAAAAAAAAAAACAGTTCTACTGAATCATAGAAATTAAACTTGACTCGAAAACTGATGTTTTTCTCAGGTATCCTTAGATTAGAATGGAAGTCTTTTACATTTCAAGACAAGATATGGAAAATATCAAATGCTAAAGTTGCCCATACTAAAGGACGTGCAACTTAGGGAAGATATGCTTCAATTCCAGTTATTATAGTAATATCAAATTGTATTTGAAGCAGGCAGCTATACATTATTTAATTCTCAAACTTCCCTGGCTATGACTTTTTAAATCTGCTAGCATTTCTATTATTCACTTTAAATTTATATGAGATTTGTAGATTTAAAATTTTGAAATAATACAATCAATAAAGGAATTAAACCCTAGACAAACAGATCCATATATTTGTGTTAAGCTAAATAGTATACACATGAAAAGATGGAATGAAAAAAAAATTTAATCTTGGGACTAGATAATCATTTTACAGGTCTCCATGTAAACATCCTTTATTGTCAAGGATATTCTGCTTTAGGCCGTAAAAAAGCTTCCAAACTCTTTTTTGCCCCCAAAGTCTTACAAATTTTAAATGAGAAAACAAACCAAGAAGAAAACAAAAGGCAATCTCGGGTAAGTAAGCAATTTAAAGGTTGAATACACAAGATACTCAGCTTCGCCAATCTGCTTCCTTGTTTTTAAATATTTAAATAAATGTCAGAGCAGAAAGACTCTAAGCCTGAGGGTGGAGGTCTTAAAGAGAGAACAGAAGATGTTCACAAAGAAAGCAAGCTAAGGAACAAGGAGGGAAGGGGCAGAGATTTTAAGGAGGAAGAATAGATAACAACGGGAGGAGAAAAAAACTTGACGTCAAATCTCAAGAAAGAGGAGCAGGTGTGACCAACAGCGCCCCCAGGATCTCCCAGAGGCCCCGCCCTTACCCCCCACGCTGATTCCTCCCTGGCCCCGCCCTCTCCGTATGAACCCTGCCCACCTACCACGAAGGCCACGCCCCCGTCTTGGAGACCTAGCTTCCTCTAACCACGCCCCTCCCAGGCTCCGCCCTTTCCCCTCCGGCTCCTCCCCGGTTCCTGCCCCGCTTCGCCCCGCAGGCGGCTGCCGCCGCATCAGGTGACAGCCCGGAAGCCGCGGAAGCGGATGAAGGAAGAGCGGCGGTGGCCGCGGGGGGCGGCGCGGAGCTGCGGGAGCTTCTCTCCTCCTCCGGGGCCCCTGCGCTGCCCTCATGCGGCCCTCTCGTTGACACCTGAGGCCCGCCACTCTCGGGCCTCCGAGGACCGCGGGGTCGTCCGGCCCTCCGGCCTTGGCGGTTGAAGTCGTCGTGGTGCGGGCCCCATGGAGAAGGCCGGGCGCGGTAGCGAGGGCGGCCCCCGGGGGCCCGTCCTGCACATCGTGGTGGTCGGCTTTCACCACAAGAAGGGCTGCCAGGTGAGGAAAGGGCCCGCGCCCGCATCTAGCCGTTCGCGCGTTCGCGGGCGCCCGCTGCCCTCCACCACTCTGCTCAGCTTGCTTCTCTTCCATCTGCCCTTCAACCCCTTCTTTCTTCTGCTGCTGAGAATTGCATGATGAGCAGCGGAGGTGCTGGTTGGTCCGTGTAGGTTGGTAGGTTTTTACGGCCTCCTTTGGTGGAGTGGGAGGGAGGAATGGAGATAGTCCCACTCTCTTCCCCATCCGTCAGTGTCTCCACTGACTTGCGGGGTGTCCACCCATAATGCAAATCCTTACAAAAATCCAGCATTCGGTCTTGGGTTTTCAAGGTTGTGAGCGCAGTGGCTTCCACGCAAATGCCTCAAGTAGGTTGAGGCTAATGCATTCGCCGTGTAGGAAAACCAACTTCCTTTGTTTATGTCTTGGACGCTTTAGAATCTGTCGTGCTAGGGTTGGCGACTGACCCCGCCCCACCTTGGGCCTTTTGCTATTTGATCTTGTCCAGAGCTTGCCTTTTGATGAGGTTGACCTCTCTAAATAATTGCAATAATAGAAAGTGTATTCACCGAGCAAAATGTACAGATAGACATTTTTCAGTTTCTTCACTGGATCTTTAACCCAGCATCTGAAATTGGACATTTGCAATCTGTGTATTGAAGGCCAAGGAACAAATAGAAACAGGATTATTTAATGAACGAGCAAACACTGGAAGGCAATGATGTCATAATGTGCCAGAGAACAGTAAAGTGAAATGTTTTCTTAAAGTATTGAAAATACTGATTGCTACCACTAGAAGGTAGCTTTTGGGTTCCTGCCTTTCACGGAAGATGTAGCATTTTAGAAGACTAACTGGCAAGAGTTCAGTTGTTAGAGGATGATTACAAACGTGGTGAAGGGAGGGAAAAGATGTGTTTTAAAGACTACTTAAATATAAGATATATTCCTCATCCCTCAGATAAAAACAGCATAGAAAGACACCAAGAAGGATGAAACAGCATCCAATGTAGCACTCACTAGTTTGAACTTACTAGTCACTTTATAACTTTCTTTGGATATGGGTGAAGTAATTGAAACTTCAAAGAGGTAATATGATCTTGCTGAGGCCACACTGCAAAACAATCCTGGAGTCAGAACTAGCATTGCTTCTCACACCATATGTGTTTATTCTGCTCAGGGTAAAAAAAAAAAAAAAAAAAAAAAGATGTGGAGGCCCACTTCAGAACCACACAGAATGGAACTTTGGACAAGAAAGAAGAAACTATCTACATTGGTAGGAGATAGGTTGAAATCTCTTAAATTTGGCTGTCGTCCAAAAGTCAAGATTTATTGTGTTTTTTACTTTGTGTGTGTGTGTGTTTTAGAAGTAATATAATTTATATTTTCAGAAAGGAAATAACATGCAGTACTGCTTAGAGATTAGAGAAAACTGAACAATAGGTTTAAGAGACACTAAGTATACAGGGGGCTAAAGTAGCACCTGGAGACTTTGACATTTCTTTGCCTTTTCTGGCTTTGTGTTTTAGCACACAAGTAAAATCACTAGTTTTGTAAAATTAATACTGTACCAAGAGTCAGGAGATCTGGATGACATCATGGCATCACATAGTTCCTGTGACCTCCAACAAGTCCAAATAGCTTAATATTTCTTTACTTCCCAGTTCCCACTACCACATACTTTACAAGAATTTTACAAGAAAGTTAGATCATCCACTCCAACTCCCTTAAATTTCCAGATGAATAAACTGAAATGCAGAAAGATTGGGGACTTGAGTATATTTTACAGCTAGCTCACTAATGAATATAATTGCATCTCTCTTTTTTTAAAAGTATACATAATATTTATCATTTTAACCATTCATAATTTTACAGTTTAGTAACAGATTCACAGCATTGTGTAATCATCACTACAGTCTGTACCCAAAACTTTTCCATCATCCCCAACAAAAAAAAATCTTTTTTTTACTCCTTGTAGTAGTGAGGATTTAACCCCAGGCCTCAGCCACTGAGCTACAGCTTTTCCTTTCTTTTCTTTTCTTTTTTTTTTTTGAAACAGTTTTTGCTAAGAACTGACCTCAAACTTGAGGTCTTTCTGCTTCAGCCTCCTAAGTAGCTAAGATTGTAAGCATGCGCCACTGTGCTCAGCTACATCCTTTTCAGCATTTTTAGGTTGTAGGCTCTTAGAAAATAAAGATGAATGTATTGGGGCTGGGATTGTGGCTCAGTGGTAGAGCACTTTCCTAGCATGTGTGAGGCACTGGGTTCAATACTCAGCACCATATTAAAAATAAATAAAGTTTTTAAAAAACCTTTAAAAATGAATGTATTATTGTTATGGTCCATATGGTGCTTCACAAAGACTGGCAGTTTGGGGGGGTTGGTTTTGTTTTTAATAAACTTGTTAAATATGGGTTACTTATAGAAAACAGTGCAGAGGGTTCTGTCACAGTGCAGTGAAAGATGAGAATCCCGATTGTTGCTCAAAATGGCTTGATTTATTGCAGCTTTTTAACATTACACCCACCTCTCTTGTATTACAGCAGAAAATGAAGCACTAAAAGCTATAGTTTTTGCAAGCATCAAATATTTATTCCTAATGGAACTATTACTACTTCTTAGAGAAACATTTTTGGCTTATCTAAAACTGACAATCATGTCAGTTTTCTATTGTTCCTTTAATGGTGGTAAGTTGAATAGATGATACAGTGATTCTGTAGCCTAAAGAGAGTTAAGGTTTGATGAGTGAATTATCTAAAAAACCAGTGGAGATACCAACCAGATTGTGTTGAGAGCAGCTGCTAACCCAGCCAGTTCACTCAGAAAACAGAGAAAGTGAATGAAAGTCTAGCATTGAGTTGATTAAAACTGAGTGTCAGTTTAATAAACAATCAAACTTTTGCTGGAGACAAAACTTGTATAAATTCATGGTATTGTATATATAGTATTAGAAAAGGTAGAAATTTTTTTTTTCATTTTGTTTACCTTGCTTTCCCCCCTTTTAGTCTTGGTTTTTATAAAGTATTAAGAAAAATGTTTTTTTGACAGGGGATACTGGGGAGTGACATCCCCAGACCCTTTTTAATTTCAAGACAGGTTCTCATTAAGTTTCTGAGCATGGCCTTGAATTGCTGTCCTCCCACGTCAGCTTCCTGGGTTGCTGAGAATACAGGTACATGCCACTATTTTTTTTTTTAACCAGGAAGAAATGAGTATTATAAAAACAATGGACTAGAATTTTCACTGTACCTTATATTCATTCTTAAACTATGTTTCTCACTTATGCAAATTAATGTCTTTTTAGATGTCTTACAACTCTTATTTTCTTAACCCCTCAAAATCCAAGTTCATTTCATGTTTTAGAAAGTGTGTGTTACACACATCTTAAAATATCTTATAGACACTACTGTTGTTTTTAACCAGTATGTCAGGTGTTATCAGAGGCTGTAATTATGTAAGTTACCCTAGAATGGATTAATTTGCCACCTCATTCCCCATCTTCAGATTTCCTTCCAGGTGTAAAGGATTAAAAGTGCATGGATTAAAGTAAAGGATTAAAAGTGCTTGGCTTGGGCTGGGGATGTGGCTCAGTGGTAAAGAGTGCTTGCCTCACACATGTGAGGCTCTGGGTTCAATCCTTAGCACCACCTAAAAAAAAAAAAAATAAACAAAACAGATATTATATCCATGTATAAATAAAAAAATATATATATATATTATCATTTGTCACTACAGGACGTCAGTCAAGAGCAGGTGCCAAAACAACAGTGCATGGTTCTTTGGATTGTGACTTTTTTTTTTAATATTTATTTTTTTTAGTTTTCAGTGGACACAACATCTTTGTTTGTATGTGGTGCTGAGGATAGAACCCGAGCCGAACGCATGCCAGGGGAGCGCGCTACCACTTGAGCCACATCCCCAGCCCCAAGGACTGTGACTCTTGACTTGAGATGGTTTTAACTTGCTTGAGTGTGCTTTGTTAACCTGCTTTTCCAACTGTTGCTGTGGGTCAGGTTGATTGCCACTTCTTTCCTTGCACTGAGATTATTCATAGTGAAAATTCCCTAACCTGACTGTAATTTTAATTTTTAGATTCAAGTGCACTGAGATAAAACCTTTATCTAAAAGTAGTGCTTTTCAGCAGTCTGCTTGGTTAAGGATGATGACTTTGTTGCTTCAAATGGACCACAACGTAAAAGCCATCTTCTAAATAAAGCTATGTTGAGACCCAGGAACTAGGCTTGTAGACAATGTTTGTTCATCTTTTCTGAAATTTTTTCCACCTTTGAAGTCTTAAGTTGTATTTTTTTTTAAGTTGTAGATGGACACAATACTTCTATTTTGTTTGCTTATTTTTATGTGGTGCTGGGGATTGAGCCCAGTGTCTCACACATACTAGGCAAGCACTCTACCACTGAGCTACAACCCCAGCCCTTTCAGTTGTATTTAAAATTTTAAAAAAAAGTCCTTCATTTAAAATAATAAGAACATCTATTAATTTTCTTTTTTTTTTTTTTTTTTTTACTCTTTTTGGAGTAATTTGTAGGACTGAATTCTTCTGTAGATAACATGCTGGTTTGCAGCAGTGATTTTTGTAGTTTATTGATATACTTCACATTTAAAACATTTTAAGTGATTTAAAATACTACTCCAAGGGTTGCAGCTCTAGCTCAGTGGTAGAGCGCTTGCCTAGCATGTGTGAGGCACTAGGTTTGATCCTCAGCACCACATAAAAATAAATAAAGGTATAAAAATACAACAACATTTTAAAAAATATTACTACAAAATTAAGATAATTTTGAAATATTTATGAATTCTAACTCTTTTATCTGAAAAAAATTTTAATTTAGCCATTTAACAAAGGGCCCTTCTTCCTTAAAAACTTACCTGAAATTAGATTCTTGGTCATAAAATGATTTACATTCACCTTTTCTATACTAAATTTGCTTCCAACCGTTTGTTCCAGTATATGAACTCTATTTGTCATATTAGCCTCATTTTTTGCTAAGTAAATATAATCATATATATCAGATAAATTCTTTAGTTCCTCCATAGAGAAGTTGGAACTTTTAAAATACTTGGTAGGAAACAAGTTATTTTTCAAATTGATGTCATAAAATGTTGGCCTTTTTTAATTTTTTTATTTTTTGGTAGTTGTAGATGGAGAGTGCCTTTATTTTATTTTTTTATTTTGATGTGGTGCTGAAGATCAAACCCAGTGCCTCACGCATGCCATTGAGCTACAGCCCCAGCCCAAAAATGTTGGCATTATTATTTTTTTAACCTCTTTCCTGATAGAGTTGATGGTTTCATATACATAGCTAGCAGTTTTAATTCTTGAATAAAGTTCTGTGACATTGTACTTCTAAAAACAGGAAAATTATAAAAGAACTGGAGCAAATATTATCAGTAATTGCAACAATGCATAAAGCAACCAGGAGAAGTGAAATGAACAGCATAGTTTCCTATTGATCTGAGTAGGCTAGGAAAGTCTTCCTGGATGACAGAATGTGGCAATGAACATTCAGGAGCGAGTTGCCATTAGGGAGCTTGGTTTATGTTAGGCTGTACTCAAGCTCTGATCCATTCAGATTTGGGTGACAGATGGCCCTCTGAAAAGCCTGTTGTTTTGGCACCTGCTCTTGACTGACGTCCTGTAGTGACAAATGATAAAACATTTCTAAAGTTACTGTTTGTGATTCTTGTTGAAGTATGTAGAATTTTGGAACAGAAAGAACAAAACTTTAAAAGGTTAGAGTAGAACAGCATTTTAAAATTCTTCTTTCTTACTAGCTTTAGAGGAACTTTGTCCTGAAAGAAGATGGACCTCCATTGCAATTTTATTTTACTTATTTATTTATTTGTTTGTTTATATGTTTGTTTATTTATTTATTTGGTTTTTGGTGGTGCTGGGGATTGAACCCAGAGCCTTGATAAAGGCAAGCACTTTATCAACTGAGCTATACCCCAAGCCCCACACTTTTATTTCTTAAACTTTAGTATTTTAGTGAAGTGTTTTCCCTGATTTGGGCTGTGCTTTTTGTATATGCTCAAATGATGAAAATCTCTGACCTTGCAGGGCTCTAACATTAACAGGAATAGTTTTCATTGGGAAACAGTTTTCTTTGGCATTATGGCTGGCTAAGCAGACTGGATGTCAAGTTATATAATGGAAGTTTAGAAATAACAGGGAGATTCCTTTGTCCTCTTATAATCTCAGCTGGCTGGAAAGTGCCTTTCTTTGGCTTATGTCTTTGATTGCTAATAAAATGCTTACACACCATGGGTAACCTTCTTCTTCATGTTATTAATAAAATTCAGATCCCTTGCTGAGTGTAGATTTTGCTGTATGTTGGAAGACTGGAGAAAGACCCTGGTCTGCTAGGGATGAGTACTGTAAGAGGTAGATGAAGACATATAGGGAGAGGAGTCTACTTACCTACTTAATATTTCTGAGTAAGACTGGTCCTATTATATTTGCTTAAAATGCCATCAGATCAAAGACAGGTTCTGCTGGGAGCTGTGACACATGCCTGTAATCCCAGTTACTCCAGAGGCTGAGGCAAGAGGATTGAAAGGTCAAGGCCAGCTTCAGTGACTAAACAAGACCTTGTCTCAAAAAAAAAAAATAAAAGGATTGGAGATGTAGCTCAGTTATAGCATACCCCTGGATTCAATCACCAGTGCCACAAAAAACAAACAAACAAAGTAAATAACTGTCATAGGTTTTGTAAGAAGGAAACCTAAAGCCTTCTTGTAAATAAATCGATATACAAAATATTACTAAAATTCATTGAAATAAATTGATTTAAATAATTTTAGGAAAATTCTAATTGATTTTTTAAATTTTTTAGTTGTAGATGTACACAGTATCTTTATTTTATTTATTTGTTTATTTTTGTGCAGTACTGAAGATGGAACACAGTGCCTCACATGTGCTAGGCAAGCACTCTACCACTGAGCCACAACCCCAGCCCAATATTCTAATTAATTTTTTTTTAAGTTGTAGTTGGACACAATACTTTTATACTATTTATTTATTCTCATGTGGTGCTGAGGATTGAACCCAGGACCAGGCAAGCACTCTACTGCTGAGCCACAACCCTAACCCTCTAATTAATTTTTATTGGTTCTTTTTAGTTATATAAAATATTAGGATACATTTTGACATAAGCACAAAAATATGGTATATGATTTACTCTAATTCAATCTCCAGCACTTCTCCCTCTCCCTCCTCCCTCCAATTAAATTTTTTCCTTCAAGAAAAATGGGTTTTGTAGCTTTGATATCGTCCTTGTTTATTTGAGAACCTGGAAATAAATAACTTTTCATTTGTAACCATCTCTTATCTATGATTCCACTTTACATTTTTATATAAATTCTTATCTCACCTCTGGTAGAGGAGCTTTATGTACAGTATTCTTAATATCCTCTGTACTTTTAACTAGTTTCTACTTGATCAGCAGAAAAGTATATGTAGGAATCAAGAGAACCAAGATTCTCTTGATTTGGCCTGAATGATTATTGGCTGTGTAAGCTAATTGTTTACAATTAGGCAAGTTGTTTATGTTTATGGACTTCAGTTTAACAGTAAAATGAGAGTTTTAAAATAGATGATTGCTGAAATTTCCTACATTTCCTTGATTCTTTAATGAAATCAGCAAACTTTTGTGGAATACCCCTCATCAGAGACTATCTTCAGAAACATGCCCTTCAATTTAAGGACAGATAGAACTGATGTTTGGCTATAGCAGTCTGAACAGGGCTACATTCTGGGATGATGAAAGTTGTGTATCTTGATGGAGTGTTTATCAATGAATGCATAGTTCATCAAAACCTCTATAAGAAAAAAGTTGAGATTTTCTCCACATAGTTGTACACATTTGTGCTACATGATCCAAATGCTTGTTTTTCTTACAACCTAGGAGTATAAGAGTTCTAGATTTCATCAGTATAAAAGATTCTAATGAGCCAAATAAATTTAAAATCCTTCATGATTTTTTCCCCCAGTACTGGAAATTAAACTCAAGAATGCTTCACCACTGAGCAACATTTCTAGCACTCATCCCTTTTCTTTTAAATTTTGAGTAGGGTCTCACTAAATTGCTGAGGCTAGCCTCAAATTTAGTATCCTCCCACCTCAGCCTCCCAGATAACTTGGATTATAGACATGTACCACCACCATGTCTGGGCACTATGTTTTCCTTTTTTTTTTTTTTTTTTTTTGAGATAGGGTCTCACTAAGTTGCCCATGATGCTCTGCCTCAGCCTCCCAAGTAGCTGGGATTACAGTCCTTGCCATGGCATTGGGCATTTTTTACTTTTAAATAAGAGCTCATAATTAAAAACATTTGAAGCTGTCTAGCTTTACATAAAGTAGCTCTCCAAAAACTAATCTGGTATTACTGGGAATTATTTGTCTGAAATACAAATCAAACTGTATTAGCACCATATCTGAGGGTATTTCTGATTTTTGAGTTGTATGTCTGTAAATACTGATGTTTCAGTGAGTGCCAAATCTCTATAACAGTGCTGTTTATTCTCTTGTATATATTTACTGTTAACATTAATTGAGACAAATACTTACAAGATTTTTTCTTCCTAGAAGAAATATTTCTTTTAAGGAGCATTATACTATAAAGGTGTATTTTAATTGACTGTGTATATGTATTCTTTCATGTTAATGAACATATATACTTTTGTAAAGTTCCAGTGATTTAAAATAGAAAACAGAATGATGAGTTCTTAATTTTAGTGCCTCAAGAAACTTTAGTATGAAAGCCTGCCTCCTTCATATTATATAGTTACATCCTTCATATTATATAGTTAAAATGCCATATTTGGGCTGGGGTTGTGGCTCAGTGGCAGAGCACTTGCCTCACACATGTGAGGCACTGGGTTTGCTCCTCAGCACCACATAAAAATAAATAAACAAAATAAAGACATTGCATTCACCTATAACTAAAAAAATAATTAAAAATAAAATAAAATGCCTTTTTTTATGTAATACAGTCTTGATGTGATTCTGGTTTCACTGTAGTAGGATTCATAATTATATAAAAAATAAACTTCTTACATTTAAATTAAAATGCAAAAAGGCAGGAGAGATGTGAAATGCATATCATCCATCTTCCTGGTGAAAATCCAAGTAAGTACTCCATCTTAAAAAATATAGAATAGTAAAATGACTATTTAATTCTTGGGGGAAAAATAGTAGTAGCAGCCTTTTATTTAAAATACTTAAACCCATAAAAGCAAATGCTTTAAGATTTTTGTTTGCATTAATCTAGAAACAAACTTCTTTTGACTGGTAAGTCTCAGTAGTACCATTTTACTTCTGTAGTATACACTATATTTTTCTGAGCCTCTCGGGCATTCGTGAATCTATGAAATACTGCATCATGCTGAGATATAGGATTGTTAAGCACAAGTTGTCTTAAAAATCAACCATTGACAAATACAGTGATTTTTTTGCCAACTGTGAAGAGGAAAAATGCCAATTATTTTTATAATTATTTTTATAGTATTGACTTTTCAAAAGCTTTGGAAGAGAACATAACTGAATGAAAACATGTCTTTGACTTCCAGGACTGTATTTTTTAGACCTAATCTTAAAAATAAAAACATGGTATTGTTTTGTTTTTGTGGTGCTGGGGATTGGACCTAGGGCTTCACAAATGTTAGGCAAGTACTCTACTACATCCCTACGTCATTTTTTTGTTAAGTGGAAAACAAGGCAAAGCCTTGACTTTGGTACCTAAACTGTTAATGTCTATTAAGAAAAGAAACACTTTTACTTCTGAGTGACAGGCAATAACATTTTTGCTGTGCCTAGGAAGGGAGCAAAGAGGTAGAGCAGCAGTAGAATTAACTGGGAAGCCCTTTCCTCAGTAAGCCATGGTGTATCCGTGTTTAAATAGATGGATTTAATTTGTGTGGCTTCTATTGTGTGATTTTGAGAGTGGAATGGATATTACATTGTTAAAAAGTGAACAAAGGGTACTTCTGAAGTACTCAAAAGTTCACACTAGGGTACTATGCTATTGTTTTTATTTTGTAGTCTTTCTTTGTTTTCTCAATATTATTTCCAGAGAACAAAGTAAATGGCTGCTGACTTGATGTATAAACTATGAAAAGGGTTATGTGGTGATTTTTACCATTCCTGGAGGACAAATGTAGGTCACCCTTTATTGCATAGTTCATTTGGCATTTTTTTTTAAATTGCTCTTTGGGGAGAGGGGTACCTGGGATTGAACTCAGGGGCACTCGATCACTGAGCTACATCCCTAGCCCTATTTTATATTTATTTAGAGACAGTGTCTCACTGAGTTGCTTAGAGCCTCGCCCTTGCTGAGACTGGCTTTGAACTCTTGGTCATCCTGCCTCAGTTTCCTGAGCTGCTTGGATTACAGGTGTGAGCCACCACGCCTAGCAAAAATTGCCTTTTTATTCTTGGTGATTATAGCATCTTTATTCAGCTTTCACTTTTTAGAAGTCAGCCATTGTCTTCTTTTTCCCTCCTCTTCTCAGTTTGTAATCATGTGAATTTGTAAAATGATTGGAATCAAGGTAGACTTGCTACATGAATATTGGTTATATAAATAGAGATAGAGATATTTGAAGTTTGCTTGATTTAATAACATTACTGTTCTAATTGTGGGGGCATTCATACCTCTTTCACATTGGTGTGTGTTATCAGACAGCATTTTTACTTCTTTTTAAAATTTTTTTAATTGTAGGAGGACACAATACCTTTATTTTACTTATTTATTTATATGTGGTGCTGAGGATCGAACCCAGCACCTCACACATGCGAGGCGAGCAGTCCACCACTGAGCCACAACTCCAGCCCCAGAGAGCAACTTTAAAATATTTTTTCTAGTTGTCAATGGACTTTTATTTTATTTATTTATATGTGGTGTTTAGAGTTGAATCCAGTGCCTCACACATGCTAGACAAGTGCTGTACTACTGAACTACAACCCAGCCCTCAGGTAACATTTTTGATCCCCAAACTTGGTTTAGATTTTGAACTATAAACTTATGCTACCTAATTTTGGATAATAGTCTAAATGTTTCTTAATCTCTACAGAGTTTAATGTTGGTTTTTGTCTATATTTTTCATATATATGGAGGGCTGCCATGTATAGTTGTGTTACAGAGTCTACATAACTATACATGGAGAGCCATTTGTATAAACTATGGTGATCATGATTTCCCCCTAGAAGTAGGCAGTGAGGCCGACTACCATTATTACCTTCACTCTCTGTGGTAGTGGTTGATTTAATTAGCATTATTGTTTAAATTGCATTTTGATTCAACTGAGTATATTTAAAATTTAAGGTAACTTCCAAGAGAATTCCTCTTAAGCGTCTTTGTCATGGAATTATGCATCTGCCTGGGTTTATTTGGACATATAGAAAGGGGACATATAGAGTGATTAGTATTCAAAATATGAAAAATACACAATTTAAGATTTAAAGAAACTATCAGGTTGGAAATCGCTGATTATTTTTTTTTTGATGTTTGATCTCAGATTCTTAAAATTTTTTTTTAGTTCACCAGATTCTTATAATTTAATCCTATTCTGACATTAACTACTCAGCATCAAACTATACAGGCTTAAGGTCTCAGTTCCCCAGGATTGCTCTCAATTCAGATACCAGTTACAAATCCAAGGTCCTCAGGCCACCTATAATTCTGACTGGTTTCAAATTCAGAGGGCAGTGGGGATGACCTTCAACTCAGATAAAGAAATGCATAGCACTTGTCCTATGATCCTGAGACTAAGACAGGAGGATTACAAATTCAAGGTAGTTCAAGGTCAGCCTCTACAATTTAGCAAGACCCTGACATAAGAATAAAAAATAAAAAGGGCTGGGGATGTAGCTCAGTTGTAGAGTACCTCTGAGTTCAATCCCCAGTAACATACACACACACACACACACACACACACACACACACACACATGCTCGAAGGGCATGAAGCATCCATGCCCTCTCCAGCATGCCACTCTCACTTCACTTTGCTATTCTTAACCTGGGAGCTCCCTGAACCCTGTTGTTTAGGGATATAAAGATTTTGTTACATAGGCATGATTGATTAACACATTGGCCATTGGTGACTGAAATCAGTCTCTAGCCTCTTTCCACTCACCAGAGGTCAAGGGATGCACCTTAAAATTTCATCTTTCTTATCAAAATTTGGTGTTTCTGATGACCGTCCCTCATCCTAGAATAAACTCAGGTATGGTTGATTGGCATTTATTATACATTATGAAAGGCCCTCATCTTCCAGGAAAAGCCAAGTATTTTAGGAGTTTTGTTCTAGGAACCAGGCACAAAGACTTGATTGATTGATTAACATATAGTATATAATTATATATTTATTACATATTTAAATATTTTATTTTATTTATTTATTGTGGTACCCGGAATGGAACCCAGGAAGTGCTTACCCACTGAATCACATCCCCTGCCCTTTTGTATATTTTATTTTGAGATAACGTCTCACTAAGTTACTGAGGCTTTGAACTTGTGATCCTCCTACCTCAGCCTCCCAAAGTGCTGGGATTATAGGTGTGAGCCACCATGCCTGGCTAAATATTTTAATATATTTGCTCAAATATATTAATATGTGATTTTAATATATTTGCTTAAATATATTAATATGTGAAATATTAAAATATAAATATTTCAAATATATATTTTATTATATCACACTTGAACATATTGAAGTTTATAATTTTTTAAAAATTCTTTGAGATCACCTTCTTTATTAATTGATATAATGATATTTTTTAAAACCCAGAGAATAGCTGGGCACGATGCTTATGCCTGTGATCCCAGCAGCTCTGGAGGCTAAGGCAGGAGGATTGCAAGTTCAAAACCATCCTCAACAAGTTAACAAGACCCTGTCTTTAAATAAAATACAAAAAAGGGCTGGGAATGTGGCTCAGTGGTTAAATACCCTTGGGTTCAATCCCTAGTACAAAAAATAAAAAAAGTTCAATGATAGAATATTGACTAATGAAATGATACTGTGTAGCCATTATGATTGTTTTTAATTGTTTTGTGTATATATAGAAATAGAAGTGAGTTTCTATTAACTGTTTTGAACTCAACTAGCAGGTTAATAGTAAATCTACCATCAGGCGACAAGAATTCTAGAACACTGCCAACACAGTGTAGGCAGACTACAATTTATGAATGAGTTGTGTTCCAAAGCTGGCTGTTTAAAATTCTGAACACGCTTCTCAAAGAAACCATGTTGTAAACACTCTGGGTCTAAGTCAGCCTACAACAGCCTTAATTTTACTCAGAGAATTCTTGGACTATATGTAGTGTCCACACTTTTATTTATAACATTTTTTATGAATAGACAGCATGTTGAGTTCCAGCTGGTGCCCTTCAATCAGAAAAGGCTTACAAATCTTTCCTTCTTTTTTACTCTTCTGTGTCATAGGATTGCTGATAACATCAGTGAATGTGGCTTACCCCAACTAGTGTCCTTTGGGGTTTAAAAGTGTTTTTGCCTGTCAGGATAAGATGCTTCTTTTGATCAACCACCTTTTAGCTAATATTCCTTACTGTTGTAGGTTGAATTCTCTTACCCGCCCCTGATTCCAGGAGATGGACATGACAGCCACACTTTGCCTGAAGAATGGAAATATTTGCCCTTCCTTGCCTTACCAGACGGCGCACACAATTACCAGGAAGGTATGTGAGAAAACAGTGGAGCAATTAGTAGGTCCTATTTTTACTTATTTTTTAAGTAGGTGCTAGTTTAAAAAAAAAATGCTGTGGTGAATGAGTCTTTTAACCTGTTGTAGTTATTTATAAAATATTTATATGCTATTTGGAGATGACTAGTCAAGCACTAGAGAAGAGAATGTCCAGAGAGTGCCAAACTTACATTGGCCATGGCCTGTGATCCTTACCAGGAGCCCTGACAAAAGTGATTAGCAAAGCAGGACAGCTGCTACTAGAAAGCATTCCCTATAATTATACTTTATTTTGACTCCTCTCAGAGACAAAAGAAGAAAGTTAGCTGAACACTATTTGAGTCTGTAGCTTCAGACTTACTACTTACTCCAGTGCCCGCCCACCTGGGAACACCTGAGATGGTTTCTCCAGCTCTGGAGCTGTCACAAGTCTCTGCTTGCTCACATGCAGAGTATGTTCACACATTCAAAGAAAGTAGTAGTTTGAAGTTCTTACTGAGTCTCCTACACCATATTTTACTATGGTGTTAGAGATGCAGGAAAATACCAGATTAAACTTGATTACCTGTTTTCTTAATATAGTATTTAATAATTTCCTTACAGAATGAATCAGTTGTTACTTACAGTTAAGCATAGCATTTAAACATAGGATTTGTAACTTCAGAGATCCTTTTTCTACATAACTTTATTATTAAAGTTTCAAACACAGAAAAGTTAAGATTAAGTGAATATTCTGCAAATTTTCTTTGTATTTGTGCATGTGAACAGTTTTTTTCTGTACTATTTTAAAATCAGCTGGAAACAATGACAGACACTTCACCTTTAATACTTAAGTAGGCATCTCCAGAGAATAAGATCATCCCCCAGCATAACTTCTAATACCATTATCACAGCTAAGAGATTTAACAGTAATACTATGTAACATCCAGTCTGTATTCCAGTTTCCCCAGCTGTCCCCCAAATTTCTTAGTTGATTCAAGATTCAATGTTGTCCATTGGTTTTTATGACTCTACTTTGTTTTAGTCTGGACCAGTTCTCTTTATATAAAGTACATTCTGTAACTGTACTGTTTGACCTGTTCTAATTCAGCCTCTTGTGTTTTTTGTGATGAGCATATACTATAAGGCATTGAGATAAATTTCAAGAAACCAGTGATTGTGATGCTGAAAATAAGTATGACATGGTTCCTTCATACATCTTCATTTGCATGTTAATAACTACATTATGATAACTTCAAATTTTCATACTTATTAATAAGGGTGATTTGCCTTGTTATTTACATTTTTTCCATGTATCTCTTAGATACTGTGTTTTTTCACTTACCACCCAGAAATGGAAATGGAGCCACCGTTTATGGTATTTCTTGCTATCGACAAATTGAAGCCAAGGTATGATAGTTAATGGTGAGCAACAATAGAAAAAACACTCCCAAGTCCTTTCTTAAGTGTTATTAGTGAAGGAAACACATCTTTATTTTTCATGTGGTGCCTGTGATGTCATTTTAGATTTTCACTGATTTTTTGGTTTTATTTTTGTTTTGTGCTACTGGTGATTGAACCTAGGGCTACCATAGGCTAGGCAAGCACTCTACTACTGAACTACACCCCCAGTCCTTTTTAAGGCAAGGTCTTGCTAAGGTGCCCAAGTGCCTTTGAATTTGTGATCATCCTGCCTCAGCCTCCCATGTAGCTGGGATTACAGGCATGTGCCATTACACCCAACTTCATTTTAGATTTTTTTTTAAAATATTTTTTAGTTTTAGATGGACACAATATCTTTATTTCTTTTATGTGGTGCTGAGAATCAAACCCAATGCCTCAGGCATGCTAGGTGAGCGCTCTACCACTGAGCCACAACCCCAGCCCCCATTTTAGATTTTTATAAGCAAATTATAACTATTCTAATATTACCAACTTAGTCACATTAATATGTTTATAAATTGACATTGGTGCCTATGATTATATAATTGTATATTTTGTACATTGTTTTTATTTTTTATTTAATTTTTTAATATTTATTTTTTTTTGTTTTTGGCGGACACAACATTTTTTTTGTATGTGGTGCTGAGGATCGAACCTGGGCCGCACGCATGCCAGGCGAGCGCACTACCGCTTGAGCCACATCCCCAGCCCTGTACATTGTTTTTAGATAGCAATATCCAAATGATTCATTTGTCTTTGAAATGCTGTGAAGGTTCCAACAGCTCCCAGTTGCACCACAGGCTGGTGACGAAGTCTTTAACACCTGGGCCTTTGGGGAATATTCATCCAAATCATAGCAGTATTGTTAGGCCATTTAAATTTAATAATTTATTTGAAAGAAAAAAAAGAACAAAAAAAAATTCACAAATTGGGCAGCTCCTAGAACCAGAGCAGGTTTGGAGAATAATAACCAACAGCATATGTAGACAGCATTTTTAGAAAAATTGAAGGAGGCATAGAAACCAGTAAAGCTGATTATATCCTAAATTACTCATTGGCTAGAGTCTTCTGCAATCAACCAAATTTAACTGAGATTAAACTCTATTGGTTTGGTCTGTTGACTCTAGTATAAGAGCACAGTCCAAATTAGTGGCCTCTTACAGTTTTATTTAATAGTATATAACTTAGAAAAATGGACCAGTAATGTGCTTTTCAAACAACATTTTAGTAGGGCAATGTACTTAACAATGGTTTCCAAGTGCACACAGTTAATCTATAACTAAGATTTTGATTACTCTTAAACTACCTGCCAACTTACTCCCTGATTTACACTAATATCCCTAATTAATCAATTCAAATAAACTAAGATGGTTATCCCCACACTTTTATGGCGCTTGTAGGATGCACTATTTTTTGTAGTGGGAATAAATCTTTATGAATAAAAATCTCTTTCTTGGGCTGGGGATGTGGCTCAAGTGGTAGCGCGCTCGCCTGGCATGCGTGCGGCCCGGGTTCGATCCTCAGCACCGCATGCAGACAAAGATGTTGTGTCTGCCGAAAACTAAAAAATAAATATTAAAAAATTCTCTCTCTGTCTCTCTCTCTCTCTCTCTCTCTCTCTCTCAAAAAAAAAAAAAATCTCTTTCTTCTCATTGATGCTCTAAAGTAGTGTGTAGTTGTTAGCCTTGGCTACAAATTGGAATCACTGAGAACTTTAAAGTCAGAGTTGGCTGAGTCCAACCCCAGAGATTTCGAGCTAATGTTCTGGGCCTCAGGAGTTTTAAAGATGTCCCAGGTAGTTCTAATGTGTAATCAAGTGTCAAAACCACTGCACTGAAACAATGGTTTCTAACAGAATTACCTGGAGGGTTTTTTGTGGGTTTTTTTTTTTTTGGGGGGGGGGGGGTTGTTTGTTTGTTTTTAAATATTTTTTAGTTGTCAATGGACCTTTATTTATTTATATGCAGTGCTGAGAATCGAACCCAGTGCCTCACACATGCTAGGCAAGTGCTCTACCACTGAGCCACAATCCCAGCCCATTGTTTGTTTTTTTGACTGAATTAGAATCTCTGGGACTAGAGCCTAGGCAATTATAAAGTTGAAAAGATATCTGAGATGAATAATTATTAGTAAACATTTTTAAATTTTTATAATGAAAATTCCAGACATGCAGATAAATTAAAAGAATGGTGCAGTGAACACATATATACCCACCACATAGACTCAGCAGTTCTTAATGTTCTGCCTCTCCTGATCTGTGTGTGTGTGAATTTTTTTCCTGAACCATTCATAAATAAACTACAGGTGTAAATTTCAAGATATCTGAAGTAGTTAACTACTATGAAATAACCCTCCAAACCCAGGGTGTGGAATATAGAACACACCCAGATAATGTTTGTAGAATGAATAACTGAATCTAAAGCTAAATATATTACTTCACATTATCAAGTGTACTTTAACCTGAAAATCAGAGTGTCATTCTGAGGCTCAGACCCTGGGAAGCAGATCCAGGATCCCAGCAGGTGCAAGAAGATGTGAGGCAAGTTGGAATAGTGCATATGGTTTATTCAGAGGTGACAGTAGTCCCCAGCCCCCTGAGTCTTTCCATAGACCTTTTTTATATGTAGACCAAACAAAGCACAGTGCCAACAGGTTACATAAGTGAGTATATGTCCACAAGCAGATATTTATGACCTTAAGTACATATGCTGAATTATATGTTTATGACAGGGACTACATACTAAAAGCATAGCTAGCCGGAAATGTCAGTGAGGAAGCCATGTTGGGCCTGCCTCACAAAAAGTTAGCCCAGTAGCTTTGTGTATTTGATTTCTTCACATATTGTTACTCTTACACATATGAGATGAATTGAGCTGCTGCCCTATCTCAGAAATCCATCCCTTTATTTCCTCTTGTCTTCTGTAGGTCATGTAGTATTACTAAAATTATTTCTTCCAAGTTCTTCTTACCCCTCATTGTTGTCATTAACTAGAGTTCGAATATCCTGCACGGATTTTAAATACTACCTCTCTCCCCCAGCCCTTAAGACTGATCCATTTCAGAGTATATCAGAGTTGCCCATTTCTCTTAAGTTTTTCAAGCCTCATCTGAGAAACTGGATAGATAAGCCATATCTCAGAAGGACTTAGAGCCTAGGAGAAAGACTTTAATTCCCTTTGAAGGTAGGACATAATAGATGAATCCATTCAAGGGAAAAGACATCTACTATCTACTCTTCACCCAATGTAATGATTAATCACCACTCACTTGAGGTCCTTTGATCCTCTGGACAGATCCAAGGAGAGTCTCGCAGCACCCTAGAGGCCAAACAGTCCCTCTTATTTCCCTCACAGCTTTACCTGAAGTTGATCAAATCAAGATTTGTTTCTACCAGCAGAAAACTACAGAATTCTTACATGATTATCATTATTGAGAAATGAGTTATGCTTAATGCTGGGCCATAATCAAGTCAGCCAGAGCAGACCCCAGAACAGGCTTCCCAGAACAACTAACTTAACAAAATTGCTGACAGTTCTTCCATCTGTGGAGAATTAAGCTATTTTTGTCATCTCTTAAACTAGCCCTATCTCACCAGAAACAATCCTGTGAAAGGGTGGCCCATTTTAAAACCAGAATCAGTAGTGGTTGGATTGCATTGATTGGTTGATTTGGGTGTGGTGAGTTGTACATAATCTCTATCAGCCTACACATTGCTTGAGAATAGGAATTAACCCTTCTCTTATATTCCCAGTGCCTGTCATAGCTTCTGATGCAAAGTGACTAAGCTGACATTTATTCATTCAATAAATATTTTCTGAGATTCTCAAATAAATTTTTTAATTTAAATATAAGAGATTTCTTCTATTTAATAACTATTTTCATATTGAAAGATGTTTTGTAAATATTGCTATGAAATATTTCTGATAATGACTATTTGTTTATAATAGGCATTGAAAGTAAGGCAAGCAGATGTCACCAGAGAAACTGTTCAGAAAAGTGTCTGTGTTCTAAGCAAGCTGGTAAGAGACTTGTTTATGTGTGTGTTAAACATTCATGGCAAATTTATTTGAGAATAAGGCATTATTAGAAGAGATTTATGAGAACAATAATTTATTAAAATTAGTCAAGAGCTTATTATTTATGCTCTTGCATTTTCTCTTTTTACCTTTCAGCAATTTTACTTTCATTTGCTCCTCTACCCAAGTATAGGTAAAAGGGAGGAAATCTGATAGTTTATTAGTTTGGAAGCTGGCACTTGATAAAAATGAGGTAGCTGATGTGTTTCATTTATCCATTTTTGTTTAGTTCCCAAGATATTGGATAAATAATATTTTACTAAAATTTGAAATATAATTACTAAGATTTTATTGATGATACAGAAGTTCATGGCTATTGTAGTGAAAATTTTTAGACTTAAATTTCTCTTTAAATTTTCAAGTCAGAGATAGTGTTGCATGCCTGTAATCCTAGCTGCTTGGGAGTCTGAGGCGGTAAGAGGATTGTGAGTTCAAGGCCAGCCTCAGCAAATTAGTGAGACCCTATCTTAAAATAAAAAAGACTGGGATGTGACTCAGTGGTAAAGTGCCCCTGGGTTGAATCCCAGTACCAAAAAAAAATATGTTTGAGGAAGGGAAATGACATAGTGAAATTGTAACTATAATAATACATGAAAACTGTTTCTTCTGGGTACAAGTTGATCAAATGGGAGAGTATAATTATTTAACTTTTTATAAAGAAGATGCCTAACATTTCTTGGCTTTCATAGCTCTCTTAATTAAATCATTTACCACCATATCATGTTTATTACTAAAGGGATAATAGCACCTTTCCAGTACAAATTTCTAGTTCTACATGTTAAACACATAGTCCCCAAAATCCCCTTTGTGGGAATAATTCATATCTGCATCATATCAGTTATCTTAGAGCTATATGATTATCATATAGAAATGTAGCCATTTCTACAGTAAACCTAAATCAAAATTGAACTTTTTTCACTAGCCTTGTCACCAAATGTATGTAGGTTTTGTTTAATTATTTCTTCTGCAATTGTCTACTTTCATGTACACACAGGCAATTTAAGTGTACTTTGCATAATGCAAATTGTTTTTGCAAGACAGAATGTATTTTGGGTTTTATTACTAAGCTAAAAAACCCTGAATAATAATCATTCTTTGGGCCTTAATAAGATTTTTGAGATTCTATATTTCTTCTAAGAAAATAATTTTAAATATAGGATAAGAAGAGTCTGCTGGAAAAGGAATTATAAAAGACCCCAATATCATAAAATTGGTAGGTTGCTAATCTCATAATACACAGTTTTATGTATTATTTATTTAGAAGGGTGGCCTATATAATTGTCATTATTATCTTTATAACAACATTGATATATTTGCTTTTTTCATTTACAAGTAAAGACATCTCAGAGAAACAATATCTAATTCTCATAAGACATGGAATTGATAAAAATCAAGGTGAAAATCCAGTTTTTATCTGTCTCTAAAACATATGGATAGGAAGAGCTCGCTCGTTCAGTCTGGTTGTTCATAGTACATTGTAGCCTGTGTATAAAAATATGGTAATAATAATACACTAACAGGAATATTGGGGGAAAACTATTCCAGCATGACTTATTTTTAACTAATTAGAATATATATCAGTCTGTGCATCCTAGAAAAGGACATACAAATGACAAAACATCTAAAAAAGAAGATTAAAAAGATGGATGCAGTAAAAGAAGATCTTATTTAGAAGAAATAAAAATTATATAGCTTCATTCAGGTGTACAAAGAATATTATGATAGAAGACAGATGAGTTGTTCTAAACTTTTCCAGAAGATAAAAAAGGGGAAATGAACTTAAATTAAATGATGAATATTCAACTAGAGAAAAGAATAAGACTGCCTTGAGGATGATTAAGTGTTGCCACAGGCACACCAAGAACATGTGCACAGTGAGAATGCGTTTTAAATCTAATGTTGGGTGCCTTCTACATGTCAGTACTCTACTGTTTTTATCTGTTATTTAATCCTTAAACAACTGTGAGATGCAGTCTTGTTATGCCTGCGTTCAGCTTAGCAAGCAGGTGTGAGTGGTTGAGTGCCCAGAGTTAAGCACTGTCTGAGCCCACACTTTGACTCACTGTACTGCCAGGGCACTAGACACCTTCCCCTGCGGTACAAGAGCAAGTATAGGGGACATCTCAGCTTCCTGCTATGAATTAATAATAAGGGCCATGGAGTTGACAGTGATTTTCATCTCTCTCTTCTGTTCAAGTTAAAAAGTTGTAGGGGTTTGTTGTTTGTTCTTGTTGTTTTCTATTATAAACCTAATGGTAATTTCTCTTTTCTATTAAGCCCCTCTATGGCTTACTTCAAGCGAAACTTCAACTTATTACACATGCATATTTCGAAGAGAAGGATTTTTCCCAAATTTCCATTCTAAAGGTAACCTTATGCCCCTGACTAGATGTGTTTAACTGAAGGTAGAGTTCATGAATTAAATGCATCTTGTCAGTAACACTGTGAAGGATAATCAATTATTAGCTTAAGAAAGAAACTCTCTGAAAATCCCTTTACGGTAAAACATTGAAGTACTGGGAATCTACCCAAATACTTAATTTAACAAAATTGTGTTTTTTAGGAAATATGACTATAAATAACTAAATGTTTCTTTTAATAACTTTTCTTATTAATAAACTGTACAGTGTGTTTATATATCAAGCTTCTTGTTCCTAATTCTCATAAACCAGAGAAACCATAGGATATTTTATTAAAGATGGATAACGTGTTTTTCTCAAGGCTGTCATTCACCATACAGATGATGGACTCTCCTAAATACTGATAAGAGTAGGACAGTTAGGAATTTAGCAAGGAAGCAGAGGGAATTCATCCTAAATGTTCATACCACCATGTGAATGAATCAAGCTCTAAAATAGAAGTAATACCCTGATAGCTATTTTTAAATTATTATTTTTAAGTTGTAGATGAACACAATACCTTTATTTTATTTATCTTTAGGCTGAGGATCAAACTCAGGGCCTTGCCTATGCTAGGCAAGCACTCTACCACTGAGCTACAACTCCAGCCCATCTGATAGCTTTTTTCACGCTTGTATCAGATCTCTTATGATAGCTCTCATGTCTGAAAAAGAAGGAATGAATGTTGAAAACTGGCAAGATTTCAGAGAGACCTTGATGGTTCTAAATCTAGTACCTGACAAAATAAGCTGTCTCAGTTTATAAACCAACTATCTTTTGATCAGTGTATTTCTAACTCATTGTCAAAAATGATAATAAAGTATTCTAAACTCAGTTTTTATTTCATAGGAGCTTTATGACCATATGAATAGTTCCTTGAGTGGAACTTCATTAGAAGGATCCCAAGTATATCTTGGTAAGTAACATTTTTATAAGTCAGAAGAAATGCCCTCATTTCTTTTTGTTCAGCTAACTAAAATGCATGTGAAACTTTATGATCAGAATTACATCTGTAAGTGGGACCTAAATTTAAATTCTTCAATGTATGATACTGCTTTTTCCTTAAATATCCTGTTAGGCATTGTTGTTTTTTATTTATTTATTTATTTTTGTACTGGGGATTGAACCCAGAGATGCTTTGCCACTGAGCTACATCCCCAATTTTTTTTTTTTTTTTTTTTTTTTGAGACAGAGCCTTACTAGGTTGCCCAGGCTGATCTTGAACTTGAGATCTTCCTGCTTCAGTCTCCAAATCACTGGATTACAGTCATGAACCACTGCACTTAGCTCAAACTGTATAAATTTTAAACTTGTATAGTTTGCTTATACAATGGAAGAAGATATTAGACCTGCACTGTCCACAATAGCAGCCACTAGCAATGTATAGCTATCTACATTTAGATTAAAATAAATAAAAATTAGATAATATTTAAAAGTCAGTTTGTCAGGCTGGGGACAGTGGTGAATGCCTGCAATCCCAGCAGCTCAGAAGGCTGAGGCAGGAGGATCAAAAGTTCAAAGCCAGCCTCAGCAATTTAGTGAGCCCTAAGCAACTTAGCAAGATCCTATATCAAAATTTAAAAATGATTTGTAATGTTTTGAACAACCCACAATAAAAAATTAAAAAAAAAAAAAAAATTTAAAAATGGCTGAGGACAAGGCTCAGTGGTTAAGCTCTCCTGAGTTCAATCCCTGGTACCCGAAGTCAAAGTCAGTTTGCCTGTCACACTTGCCTGATTTCAAGTATGTAGTGACCACATGTGGCTGCTGTACTGGACAGGGCAGGTTTAAAACATTCTAAAACATTTCTATCCTTACAGAAAGTTCTATTGGATAGCCCTGTTTCTAAGCGTATGTGTATTGAATTAAATATTACATAAATATTTGAATATTTGCATTATCTGAGTTTCTTTTTTAACCTTCTCTTCCTAACTTTCAACAAAAACAGTATAACTATAGTCACAGATTAGCTTTTTTGTTAACATTATAGGTCTGTCTCCTCGAGATCTTGTCCTTCATTTTCGACACAAGGTATGATACCTTCTTTAATTTATGATGTACTAAAATGGGAGACACTGTTTTTACTGTGTTTATTTTAATGGCAAATTCAAGAGTACTGCATCAAATAGAGATTGTTTCACGCTTGTATCAGATCTCTTATGATAGGCATTACTCTTAGTTCTTCTAATATAGTGTTTCATCTTATAACTATACCAAGTTGAAAGTGTCAAGAATGCTTGTGTCAGAGGACTGGGGCTGTAGCTCAATGGTAGAGCACTTGCCTAGCATTAGAAGTAACCAATTCTTTTAATCGTCAGGATAATTTTTGTCTGTTTTTGAGCAGATGTTTTCTTGCTCCTTGGATAGCTGTGAATATATGAACGTCTCATCAGTAATGTGGGCACTGCCCAAATGGAAATCAGCATGTCTGAGGCACTGGATTCAATTCTTAGCACCACATATAAGTAAAATAAAGGTCCATCAACAACTAAAAAATATTAACAAGAAAAGAGTGCTTGAATCAGAAATTTCTAAAGGAGCGCATACTCTGTTTACTTCTTATGATATAATGCATTTCTCTTGTCTTTGTAATTTCAGCTATAATGACATTAGACTAAAAAGAACATGTTTTGATCTTGCATAGTAGTTTTTGTTGTTCTACTTAGTTATTCATGACGGCAAAATACATATAAATTCATTATATGCAAATAGAACACAATATTTCAATTCTCTGGTTGTACACATGTAGAGTCACACCATTTGTACAATCATGTATGTACCTAGGGTAATGATATCCATCTCATTCCACCATCCCTCCTGTCCCATACCCCCTATAATCTTACAGAATATTTTGTGTTGTCATAAAAATGGAACATTTTCCAGTAAAATATCTATCTTTATCCTTTCTGATCTTTTTTGTTTTGTTTTGATGTGAGGATTATGATCTTCATTGTTAAGGCATATGTTGACTAGGACATACACATGTCATTCATTTATCAAACTTTTTTTTCAAATTTATTCATTCTTATTGATTTATTTTGACTATACATAAAAGTGGGATTCTGTCACAACACATGACTAAATCATTCAGGTTGCTCCAAGTAAATTTGGGTTGGCACAAAATAATCACACAAAGACAGAGAAAATACCTTTTTCTCAGGGTCCAGTGACAGCTCTCAACCTTAGAGGTCCGTTGGAAAGAGAGGGAGCCACCTGAATTTTTTATTTTGATAGAGGGGGCACAAGGGGAGGTTCAAAGGAATGTTTCCAAATAAGGCAGAGGGTCAGGTTTCAGGGAGTTAAGTCTCGCTTCATGATGTCTTGTTGTTAGTAGATTTATTGACATCTTGGCAAGTCACCCCCATCTCAGGTGCTCTGTGGGATCAAAGGCAGAGAGAGAGGAAAGTGCCTATGTTTGTTGCATGGCCCAAAGAGCACGCAACATCAGGCCAGTCCTCCCATAGGCTCAAATACTCATAGTTCACACACACAACCCATGGCTGGCCTGTGACAGGATTCATTGTAACTTAGTAGCTAACATTTGATAAATTTCTTTCCCCTTTTCCCTCCCCTTCTTCCTTCTCCTGAACCCCTTCCTCAACTCTGCTAGTATCCCTCCTATTTTCATGAGGTTCCCTTTTTTAACTTTTTTTTTTCTAGCTTTCATGTATGAGAGAGAAAATATGACCTTTGATTTTCTGAGTCTTATTTTGCTCAACCTAGTGCTCTTCAGTACCATCCCATTTTCCAGCAGATTTTTTTCTTCTTAATAGCTAAATAAAACTATTATGTATGTATCCCCTATTTCCTTTTTTTAACCATTTATTGAATGACACCCAGAAATAAATGAATAATCCCTGCCCTTTAAAAACTTACACATATTCAAGCAAAATGGCAACATTCCTTCCAAAAATGATCATTTCATTTGAAGATTTAAGTTACGCTCACAAATTTTTAGAGAACATAGGTAGTTATCTTATTATAAGGATACAGGTAGCTGGGTTTTGGTGGTATACACTTGTAATCTCAGCAATTCAGGAGGCTGAGGCAGGAGGATCGCAAGTTCAAAGCCAGCCTCAGCAACTTAACAAGGCCCCAAGCAACTTAGCGAGACCCTGTCTCAAAATAAAAAATAAAAAGTCTGGGGATGTAGCTCACTGGTAAAGCACCCCTGGGCTCAATCCCTGGAACCAAAATAAAACAAACAAAAAAGATACTGGTATATATTTAATTTCTTGGTATGAGTTCATAGTTTTTTATATATTTTTTTAAAGTGCTGTAGTTAATATTAATTAAATGATCTATGATTGTGTTTCAGGAAGGGAAACAGCAAATGATTAAAAGACTTGAGTTTCTCATTATAAACAGTGTTTCTTTTTTCCTTTCTGCAGGTCTTAATCCTGTTTAAACTAATTCTTCTTGAAAAAAAGGTGAGAGAAAAGATGCAATATTTATTACATTTTTTACATAAAAAAGGAACAGATGATAAAGTATTAACACATTTTTGGCCTATCAAATTGTGAGCTGAAGCATATATTCTTTTTCACTGCCATAGAAGGGTAAATTCATGCATTTCTTCTGGAGGCAGTTTGATCTTGCCTCGAACTTGCAATCCTCCTTCCTCAGTCTCCCAAATAGCTGGGATTACAGGTGTGCACCATCATGGAGGTCTATCTTACCTGTTTTAAAGTGTATAATTCAGTGGTATTAAGTACCTTCACTTTGTTGTGCATCTATCACTGCCATCTATCCCCATAGACTACTTTTCATCATACAAAACTGAAACTGTGCGCCTATTAAACAGTAACTTTCCATTCTTCCTTTCCCTCTCTACTGGCAACCACCATTTTACCCTCTGTTTCTGAATCTAACTACTCTAGGTTCCTCATATAAATGGAATTATACAATACTTGTTGTGTGAGTGTACATGGAGTGTGGGGTGCTAGAGATGAAACTCAAGATCTCATGCATGATAGGCAAGTGCTATAATGTTGAGCTACATCCCAAACCCAGTATTTTGTCTTTTTATAACTGGGTTTATTTTACTTAGCGTAATGCCCTTGAAGTTCATGCATATTGTAGCATGTGTCAGAATTTTCTTTCTCTTTAACACTGAATAATATTCCATGTAGCTATACTATAAATGTTTATCCATTTACAACAAAAGTACATTATTCAAAATGTGTAGTTGTTACTGTTCTTCTTTAACAGACAGGCAGACATTTAATCAAATACCTATAGAGCTAAAGAGTGAGTGTATCCATTTACTTTTGGAAGATTTTCCTATTATAAGATTACTTTAGGGCTGGGGTTGTGACTCAGCTGTAGAGCATTCACCTAGCACGTGTGAGGCGCTGGGTTCGAGCCTCAGCACCACATAAAAATAAATAAATAAAATAAAGGTTAAAAAATAAAGATTACTTTAAAATTTATGCCTTGATTCTGGGCTTTTCTGAATTTGTGTTTTAAATTACAAAAGAATCTATTAATATATAATTTAATTTTTTTCTTTCTTTTGTTTGTGCTGGGGATTAAACCCAGAGCCTTTCTCATTCTAAGCATGCATTGGCCACCACTCAGCTACACCCCTTAGCCTGTGATTTCTTTTTTTTTTTAAGAGAGAGAGGGAGAGAATTTTTTTTTTTTTTTTTTTTTTTTTTTAGTTTTTCGGCAGACACAACATCTTTGTTTATATATGGTGCTGAGGATCGAACCCGGACCACATACATGCCAGGCGAGCATGCTACCACTTGAGCCACATCCCCAGCCCCCTGTGATTTCTTTTTTAAACATAAGCAAATCTATGCTTGTTTACCAAGTCATTTAGCATTAGCTGGTATTAGTTTTGGTGTAGTCTCTAACTGAATCCTGTTTCTAATTTAATTTTTTCTCAAATTTTATTCTGAAAAATGCTAAACCTACTAAAAGTTGGTAAGATAATATAATACCTTTTTACCCTTGATCTGTATTTACAATTTGATACTTTCACATTATATTGCTTTATACATGTTCATTTCATTTTTCCCCTGAATTATGATACTTTTTGAGGGGGGATTACTGGGGATTGAACTCAGGGACACTCAACCAAAAATTTTGTATTTTATTTAGAGACAGGGTCTAAATGGGTTACTTAGCATCTCATTTTTGCTGACCTCACGATCCTCGTCTCAGCCTCCTGAGCCACTGGGATTACAGGCGTGGGCCACTGCGCCCAGCTGAATCATGAAACTTTGAAAGAAATTTTGTAGACATCATGGTAACTGCAAATAAGGGAATATTCCTGCATAACCAAAATATCAATATCACATTTGAGAAATTTCACATGACCCAATAAATGACATCTAGTAAACAGTCCATTTTCAAATTTTCCCAGATGTCATAATTCCTTTATAGCTGTTTTTTTTTTTTTCCTGGTTCCTCAAAAATTTAATTGGATTTTTCTAGAAATACTTTATATGTTTGAAGTGTACTTTGTGAACTAGAGAATTTCTTATCACTGGAGGTGTTAGAAGATAGATATTAAGGACTTTGCAGAATTGATTCTAATTTTAAATAGAAAATGACTTCTGAGGTTACACAACCCTCTGGTGTTAATCTCTAAATTTTGTCTCTGTTGTACCTTTGTGTTTGTTTTTATTTCTCAGATCTCTCTTGACTAGACTTATCCCATCAATCTCTTAGTAATATGTATTTTTATAAAAATTGCAGTTTTAGCCAGGCGTTATGGCACATACCTGTAATCCTAGCAGCTAGGGAGGCTGAGGCAGGAACAATGCAAGTTCAGAGCCAGCCTTATCAACTTAGCGAGGCCCTACGCAACTCTATGAGACCCTGTCTCAAAATACAAAGAACTGGGAATGTTGCTCACTGGTTAAGTGCCCCTAGGTTCAATCCCCAGTACCAAAAACTAAAAATAAAAAGAATGACTGAACTTTTCTCCTATGTGAATATAACCTCATGGACATAAGACTAAACTGTAAGCTAGAATTTATACTTGTGTCACAATAAATAATTTATATTTTGTTAGAGATTAAAAAAAATTCATAGCTAATAGTTGATTTTTGTAGGGGATCCAATCAAGGATTATGTATTACTGCATTGCTCACTCCTTCTAACTTCAAACAGTTACGCTATCTCTCTTTTTTTGTTAGTTTCATTTTGTATCTCATGACATTCGCACTGTTTAGAGAATCCAGACTAGTCTTGCAGTGTTTAGTTTCTATTTTCTTGTGGCTAGTTTCAAATTTAACTTTTTGGTAAGAATGCTTCAGAGGTGGTGGTATATTCTCAGGATATGACATCAAAGGCTCATAACTACTTGTACTATTTCTGGTGATGTCAGTTTTGGTTAAGGTGGCAGTTAACGTGTTATCAATATGTAATTTGTAGGATAATGCATTGTGAGTATCCCTGTTGTTCAACAATCTTTCACAGTAGTTTTAGTGTCTTTGGCAATTTTTACTCAAATCATGATGGACGCTAAATGGTGATTTTCTATCATTGCTTATACATTTATTAATTGCTGCTCTTCCCCTTTTTTAATATTATGGTGGATTTTCTAATTTAATTTTGATTGAATCCATTTCAGGTTCTTTTTTATATTTCTCCAGTGAATAAATTGGTGGGTGCACTGATGACTGTGTTGTCCCTTTTTCCAGGTAAGAGAATGGTAATATCTACTCTATCCTTTGTTTAACATTTTGTTTTGTTTTGTTTTTGCACTACTGAGGACTGAACACAGGACCCTAGTACATGCTAGGCAAGCATGCTACCACTGAGCTACATCCCCAGCCCTAATATTTCTGTTTTAACATAGCATTTTCCTTTTGGCATAGATTAAGGGAGTTCTGGGTTTTCTTTCTTTCCTTTTTTATTTATTAAAATGTATGTAAACATAGCTTTAAAATTTTTTTTTAATAGGAGACTTTCACTAAATAAAACAGAATATATAATTCTTATTTTCTTTCATTTTATTATAAGCCAAGCTGTTCTCCAATATTATGTATTTTAGGCATGATTGAACATGGTCTCAGTGACTGTTCTCAGTACAGGCCCCGGAAGAGTATGTCTGAAGATGCTGGTCTTCAGGAAAGTAATCCTCCTGCAGATGATTTTGTTTCTGGGTCAGCTTCTAACATGTCAAATACCAATTTGGGAACTGTCAAGAAAATCATAGCAGGAAACCATGGAGGAGATGCTTCCATCAAGACCGAAAAGCCTTTTTTCCAACTAGAACATGACAGCAGTAAAGGACAGGAACCCAGTGATACTAATCAATATTTGAAACCTCCATCTCGTCCATCTCCAGAATCTTCAGAAAGTGACTGGGAGACCTTGGATCCTAGTGTCTTAGAGGACCCCAACCTGAAAGAAAGGGAACTGGTGGGGTCAGACCAGACAAACTTATTTCCAAAAGACTCTGTGCCCTCAAATAGTACTCCAATTACTGTACAACCTCAAGCCAATATGGGGCAGGTGGTCCTGATACCAGGGCTTATTTCAGGTTTGGAAGAGGACCACTATGGCATGCCCCTGGCCATCTTCACAAAGGTAAAGTGTAATGTCTAGTAATAAAGACATTAGTATTTAACTTTCAATATTGAATACATTTTCAGGTCTGAAAACTGTCCTTGAAAATTGTAAAATACACACGAAATATATAGTGCTGTGATGCTCTGTGACCATAGTATAAAGCTATAGGGAAATAACTCAGAGGATTTTAATTAATAAGAGTTTGAAACTTAATAGATATGGAGTTAGAAATCACTGAATGTATTGGATATTTTTTTTTGGTAGGGGGGACACCAAGGATTGAACACAGGGTCACTTGACCACTGAGCCACATCCCCAGCCCTATTTTATATTTTATTTAGAGACAGGGTCTCACTGAGTTGCTTAGCTCCTTGCCTTTGCTGAGGCTGGCTTTGAACACTCAATCCTCCTGCCTCAGCCCCCTGAGCTGCTGGGATTACAGGCATATGGCACTGCACCTGACTTGGGTTTGTTTTTAATTATTCAGATTTCTTTTTTAAAAAGGATGAATTGAGGAAATCCAGTCTTGACTGCATGTAATATATATTAAAATACTAAAATTGTAGCCTGTAGTCCCAGTTTCTCAGGAGGCTGAGGCAGGTGGAGTACTTGAGCCCAGGAGCTCAAGAACAGCCTGGGCAATGTAACAAGATGCCACTTCAAAAGAGGCCAATTGTGGTGGTCTGCATTTTTCAGTAATCACTATTTTCATGAACTTTTGGCCACTTGGTTTCACTCTGCGCAGTATTGATCCAAACCTTCTGGATTGTCTCCCTTATTGTCACTGATTTGTGGAATTTTTTCATATATCTAAATATCTTTTCTGTTAATTTTTTTACTTTGTTAGTGCTTTAGGAGTCTTGTTTAGAAATTCTCTACTACCTCAAGGTCATAAAAATGTTTTCCTATATTATTTTTTTAAAAGAATTATAATTTTGAATTTTATCTTTTGGGCTACCTGAAATTGATCTTTGTGTATAGTAGGGAAGGGAGTCTGTTTCTGGACTCTTGTTGCTGTTTATTGAGGCATTTGTCTATCCCATACCAGTCCTCACATTGTACTATTACCATGTGAATCATTTTGGTAAAGAAAAGTCTTCCTGTCATAGCATTGTTCTTCAAGTGTTTCTTGCCCTTTACATTTCCACATCAGTTTTAGAATCAACTTACTGAATCCTCACGTAGATTGAGATTTTTGGTAGGTAATTTTGGAGAGAATTGGAAGCCTTACAGTATGGAAGTTTCTAGTTCATGAACATGCTTACTGACCCTAACAAGAGAAAAGATGAGAAAACAGCTGTTATTTCCAGTCATATCTTTATCTTTTCCATGTCGCGTGAAAAAATCACACTGTGGGGCTGGAGTTGTGGCTCAGTGGTAGAGCACCTGCCCCATACGTGTGAGGCACTGGGTTCAATCCTCAGCACCGCATATAAATAAATGAATCAAATCAAGGTACAAAATAACTAAAAAATATTCTTAAAACAAAAAAGCACAGTATGCTTTCCCAGCTCTTTAGATGAACTCTTAGTTCCATCAGATTTACTAAATTGAAATGTGTTTTTACTTTGTTGTTCAATTGTAGTTAAAAAAAATAATCAGATTTACCATCTTTACTAATTTTAAGTATATAGTTAGTTCAGTAGTATTAACTGTATTCACATTTTTGTGCTACAGATTTCCAAACTTTTATCTTATAAAACTGAAACTATGCCCATTAAATAACTCTCCATTTCCTCTTCCTCCCAGTCCCTGACATCTACCATTCTTTAAATTTCTATGAATTTGACAGTTTTAGCTCCCTCATATAAGTAGAATCATACAGTATTTGTCTACTTGTGACTGGCTTATTGTACTTAGAATAACCTCCTCAAGATTCATCCATGTTGTAGAATGTGACAGGACTTCCTTCCTATTTAAGGCTGAATAATATTCCATGGTATAAATATGGCTGACTTTCTTTATTCATTTGTTCATTCATCAACGGATAGTTAGATTGCTTCTACCTCTTGCCTGTTGTGAATAATGCTGCTATGAACATAGGTATGTAAATAGCTCAGTGATGTGTACATGGTGACTTTTTATCTTAGTGATGTTTGCTTAGTGATTTTCTTAGTGTTTTTTGTTTTGTTTTTACCATTTTATACTGCAGTTTCACATATGGAAGTTAAAGTGTCCTTAAAAAGTAGGAAACCAGGAGTGGGCTTGGATATGGAGGCTGCTTTATGTAAAAGGAACTGCACTTTTGCTACCACCATACATTAAGGTTTCTAAGATTTACACTGAATTGATCATCATTAAAAGTAATGGCACAATTTTAAAACTGCTTCAAAATATCATTTTAAACAATGTGATAAATGTGTAATACTCCCATATAGTTCAGTAGTTAAAGATTTCAAAGCATTTATAATAAAGTCTCTATAGGCTGGGGTATCGCTCAGTA
This sequence comes from Marmota monax, assembly GCF_021218885.2. Classification (NCBI taxonomy): domain Eukaryota; kingdom Metazoa; phylum Chordata; class Mammalia; order Rodentia; family Sciuridae; genus Marmota; species Marmota monax. The sequence continues at coordinate 4,978,633 of NW_026694821.1, forward strand.
GAAGAGTGTGTTAAGCACGCACTAGGCCCTGGATTGAATCACCAGCATCAAAAATAAAATAAAAAGGATTTTTTAAAAAGTCTTCCTTCCATTTCATTCCTGCTATCCAGCTGCCCTTTATAATTGTAGTCAATGGTATCAGTGTCTTACATCTCCTTCTGGAGATATTTTATGCATAAAGAAATGCATAGAGGATGGGAAAGGCAGCGGAGCACAACAGAGACTAGTATGGCAATATGTAAATCAATGGATGTGTAACTGATGTGATTCTGCAATCTGTGTATGGGTTGAAGGTGGGAGTTCATAACCCACTTGAATCAAAGTGTGGAATATGATATGTCAAGAAATTTGTAATGTTTTGAACAACCCACAATAAAAAATTTAAAAAAAAAATTTAAAAAAAATAAAGAAAGAAAGAAAGAAATGCATAGAAGTAGGCACAGTGGCACAGCCTATAATCCAGGCTACTCAGGAGACTGAGACAGAAGAATTACAAGTTTGAGGCCAGCCTGGACAACTTAGCAAGTCCCTGTCTCGAATAAAAAAAAAAAAAAAATTAACTGCAGTGGGGCTGGAGATGTAGCTCAGTGAGTGCTCAACGACTGGGCATGCATGGGCCTCTGGGTTAAAAAAAAAAAAAATGCATAGATTTATCTCCTCCCTTTTTACCAAGTGTTAACTGACTATGACTGTTTTTCTGCGCTTTAATTTCCTTTACATGATATTCCTTAGAGATGAACTTCATCACTTTCTATGGCTGCAGTGTGTTTCACTATATGGCTGAACATTTATTTAGTCCTTTATTCCTGAACAGTTAGGATTCCTATGTGTTGATATAATAATGTCACAGTAACTTTTCATAAATGGAATATCACACAGAATAGGTTTATCTATAGAATAAATTACAGGAGGCAGAACGCTGGGCCAAAGGGTTTATATATTTATTATTTTTAAAAGTTTTTGTTGTTTTTGGTTTTGGGGGTGCTTTTGTTTGTTTTTTTCAGGATATCACTAAGTTGCCCAGCCTGGCCTTGAACTTATAATCCTCCTGCCTCAGCCTCCCAAGTCATTAAGATCACAGGCATCTACCACCATGCCCATCTAAAGAAGGTTTTTGAAATACATTTTTAAAAAGCTTATAACTCCTTTTTTTTCCTCTTTTTTGTGGTGCTAGGGATCAAACCCATGCAAAGCAACTGTTCTCCCATTGAACTATATCTCCAACCCCCTATTTAAAGAAGAAAAAATAAAAACCTACTTCTTAGTTTTGATACTGTTATTGACTTAGCCAAGAATCCCACTGTTGATAAAAGACCTTTCTTCCCTAACAGAATCGATTATGAAATGTAAGTTCTCTTACTGCTATTTTGCTGTGTAAATCTTTGGTAATAATTGACAGTTCTGAGAGTACCTTTATCAAGAGTCTCAGTCCTAACTGGGAAGCAGGTATTCTGTAGGGAACACATCAAGTGTAAGGAACATTCAGTATTATAGAGGTTTTGTTTGGAAATAGGCATTTGTGGGGGTAGGAGGTACCATTTCTTTTAAATGCACGACACACAGCTCAAGCATGAAGCATGAGCCCCAAACCACCTATTTTGGCTGAGTGGTTGTGAATGAGGGGCACAGGTCCTTTCAGCCTTCAGTCCCAACAGACCTGGGTTGAGAAGCATTATAAACATCTCTATACATAGACATTGATCTGTTTTGCTGGTTGTATAGTCAGGGTTTTATTGAGCATCAAAGACATTATCAAGAATAAGAATAAAACCAAGTCATTAGACCTATATTCCAACTTCTGGAACTCTTCTCTCCCATAGTAACTGCTTAACAACCATCTGTCAGATACAGATGTAGTGAAGAATATGAAGTTATAAAAGATGTATCTCCTCTCCTTAGATTTGTTTCATGATATAATCAAGTTATATCTGGCATATCACCCAAATAACTAATTTAGTGTTTAAAAAGTGATGAGAGGTAGAAAACTTACAGAACTTGAGACTGAAAACAACTTCAGGGCTCAACAAATCTGTCCTCCTGGCTTCATACACAAGTGAAACCACATGTTGAAAACTGTTCTGTTTAGAATCATTAAGCAGAAATTTCATATCCTTCTTCAGTCAGTCATTCCAGTGTTCGTACCTTTATTCTCAGGAAGTATGGGGTCTTATTTGTTTTTCGTATACTTAATGCCTATTTAAAGTTTAGCAATTGAACTGTAATTATCAAAGAAGTGCTATTTCAAATACAATTCAAATGGAAGCCAGTTAAATACACAACTACTGCCAGGTCATTTTTGCTTTAAATAGCAGCAAGTATTTTTACATTTTTGCATGATTTGGGGGGGGGGGGAAGGGGGCTGGTTCTGGGGATCAAACCCAGGCCCTCCTGTTACTAGACAGGCACTCTACCACTGAGCCCCAGCCCCAGTCCTGCATGATTTTACTAGGATAATAAAATAATGTGGTATTCTCATAATAGTACTCAGTGTTTACATGCAGATACATGTATTTTTAAGTTTCTAACAGCTTTCTATTAAACAACATACTTTTTAAATGGGCTTAGTACTTCATTTACTGAATTATAAAATTCTATTTGTTAATTACTAGAGAGGCTTTTAAATTGAACCAGGAACAAAGTGATCAAGTAAGACAACCTTCATGTTAACCACCTTGCCAATATTTAACCCCTCATGAAGAAGATTAGCTAATCAGTAACTGGATATATTGCAGTCAAGAGCGAAGATTCCCCTGGAATATTATTTTAGTGAGTCAAAGATTAGCAGATATAGAGACAGGCAGGGAGCAATAGGCATTTCTTTTACTGTTAGCTTTCCTGCTGTCAGGTTGAAAAGAAAGGCAGCTGTTCTTTATTTTTCTGATATTTCCTATTACTCCTGTGATCCACAGGGATATCTGTGCTTGCCCTACATGGCATTGCAGCAGCATCATCTTCTCTCTGATGTCACCGTTCGGGGATTTGTTGCTGGAGCTACTAACATCCTTTTTCGACAACAAAAACACCTCAGTGATGCCATTGTGGAAGTACGTTTTACATCTAAGTGGGTGTACTTGGCCCTACTGATCCCTTTGTTCCTTTCTTAAACGTAATTTTAAAGGTATAACAACACTAGTAAGGATAGTGATTGCTTACTGTATGCTAGGCATCCTAGGCACTTGCTGTTAACTGATCTAATTATATTACATAACCACTCTGTGAGATATAGGTGTTGTTACTGTCTATGGATTACACCTGTATGAGCTGAGGAACTGAAAGATAAGTGTCTTTCAAGGGTCAAACAGCTAATAAGTGATCAAGTCAAGATTCCAACCTGAGCATTTTGGATCTATGACTAAAATGTGTTTATTGTTCAAATAATTTAAATCTTTCTAGCCTTATTAATATGCTCTGATTCTAAAAAGAAAGTTAAGGGGGCTGGGGTTAAGGCTCAGCGGTAGAGTGCTTGCCTAGCATGTGCGAATCCCTGGGTTCTATCCTCAGCACTACATAAAAATAAATAAAATATTGTGTCCAGTTACAACTAAAAAATAAATATTTTTTTAAAGTTAAGAATAGAGATTTGACATTTTATCAGTATATAAAATTTAAATCTTTTTTTAAATTTTACAATTGAAGTAATTTTAAGAAAAAGAAATTTTAGACATGTTAAAGGTTTTTGGAGTTAATGATGGAAACTACTTGCTTCATGGGAGAACAACAATAATACTTGAAAAAGCCATGATTGAAGTCATATTTATTATGATCCCAAATTTGGAAAGGAAACAAAGTTGTACACTGTCCAAGACCATTGAATATGGACAGGAGGACCAGAGTTGCTTCAGCATTGTTGGTTATATTGTAGTACAGAAGTTGGTTGGCAGCTTCTTGGTTATTTGTTTTATTATTTCTATTTGAAAACCAGTGTAGGGGCTGGGGTTGTGGCTCAATGGTAGAGCGCCCGCCTCGCAAGTACAAGACCCTGGGTTCTATCCTCAGTACCACATAAAAATAAATAAATGAAATAAAGGTATTTTGTCCAACTACAACTAAAAAATAATAAATATTTTTTTAAAAAAGAAAACCAATGTATAAGTTACACAAAAACTTCTTTTTATATCAAATATTACATAATAAAAGATATTCTGAAGTATGCACTTAAAAGGAAGACTTTTGAGGAATTATACTTAAGTTCATTTCTATAGTGAAATAAAGGTAATTTTATTATATAGGTATCTCTATTTTTCAAAAATATTTAGAAACAACATGAATTACTTTTATAATTCAGAATAGTATATTTATGCATGTATTTCCTAAAAACAGAAAATGAGTATTTTTAAACACAAAAAGAAAAAAGCTCCAGTATAAAAACCTGGCACATTTTTAGAGTCACCAATTGAGAATGCTATTATTCATATATTTTTATTTCTAGTTCCAACTTCCCAGTAGTTTTTTAAGTGTGGCATGAGTATCTGCATGAATGCCCAGATTCTGACTTATACCTGGGCATCCTGTAGGTAGAAGAAGCTCTGATCCAAATCCATGATCCAGAACTCAGGAAGCTACTTAACCCAACCACTGCAGACCTAAGATTTGCTGATTACCTGGTGAAGCACGTGACTGAAAACCGAGATGACGTCTTCCTGGATGGCACTGGCTGGGAGGGAGGTGACGAATGGATCCGGGCCCAGTTTGCAGTCTATATCCATGCCCTGCTGGCTGCTACATTGCAGTTAGGTAAGAAACCACTTAGCACACAGTCACCCTTTTTTTTTGTAATTTTTCGTGTTGTAACATATATGATATTCTGAATTGCACAAGAAATACATATTTGTTATAGAAAACTACCTGTTACTCCTTTATATAGAGATAACTACTATTAATATTTGAATATTTTATCTTTCAGACCTTTTTATCTATGTATATATATATTTGGATCTGGGCTTTATGGTAGTATTTTAGGGATTTTTTTTTTTTTTTTTTTTTTTTTTTTTGAGATGGGTCTTACTGTTGGCTCAACTGGTCTTGAACTTATGAGATCCAGTGGTCCTCCCACCTCAGCCTCCCAAGTAGCTGGGATTACAGATGTGCATATCAGACCTGGTGCCTCTGGTATTTTTGGTAGTCTTTTTGCAAAAAATAAATCCCTTTAAACATGTGTTTTGAAACTAAATTTTTCTTTGTAGTAGAAGCATGAGCTTATATGAAGACGGTAAATACTGATCTTCATCATTCTTTTGTGAAAAATAACATTCTGGATAATTAAACCTTCAAATGTATACCCCATTGTAAGAAATAATATTTATTCCTATTAATGATTAAAATGATTTAAACATAAATGCAGTGTTAAAACTATCTCATTCCACTTAGGAAAAAATATATACATACAGTGGAGTAGGATTCTGACATGAACTTTTCCACCTTGGACATTTGGCAACTATTCACTAGATTTCTTATTGTTAAAAGACTAGTGAAGCCAGGTGCAGTGTCGCAGGTCTGTAATCCCAGCAGCTTAGGAGACTGAGCCAGCCTCAGCAATTTAACGAGGCCCCAAACAACTCAGTGAGACCCTGTCTCTAAATAAAAAATATTTTTTAAAAAGGCTGGGGATATGGCTCAGTGGTTAAGTGCCCCTGGGTTCAATCTTCAGTACAAAAAAAAATATGTTGAGCTTGAGTTTTCTGTCTCCTTCAGTTATCTCTACCACTATTTTTTAAAATTCTCATGAAATACATATAACACAAAATTTATCATCTTAATCATCTTTTAATGTACATTTCCACAGTGTCATTAAGTAGATTCACATTATTGTGATAGTAATTTTTTAATCAATATTATACCACCTTTTCCTAAGCCAGTTCTTCACACATAGAATATATGGAGTTGTTTTTTTTTTAATTGATTCTTTTTAGTTATACATGGCAGTAGAGTTCATTTTGATAAAATTATGGTGGGATTCACTGTGGTATATTCATATATGTACCTAGGAAAGTTAGGTCAGATTCTTTCCACTGTCTTTCCTATCTCTATCACCCTCCAATATATGGAGTCTTAAGTCCAGGCATGTTCTTCATTTGTAAAGGAAAGCAAATTAAAAAATCCTTATTGGTCAGTGGGATGCTTTTAATTGTCTGCTGCCTCTATAAATGTAGCAGCTGAAACACTAAAATTAAATCTTGTAACCCAGTAATCTAGAATGAATCTCAGTCTTTACAAGTCTCTACCAGTCACTTGGCTTCCAGAGTAATTAGTTTAACTTTTAAACGTATTTTCCCAGGGGGCAGTAAAACACTGAATAATAGAATTAGCTAACTTTTTAAAAAAACATTTGATGTGTATAGCATTTTCCATGTAATAATTCATTTCATCCTCATAAGAATCCTGGAGGGGGGCGCGGCAGGGGGCGGCCTGGGTTTGTGGCTCAGTGGTAGAGTGCTTGCCTAGCATGCATGAGTTCTATCCTCAGCACCAAATAAATGTAAAATAAAGATATTGTGTCCACCTAAAAATAAAAAAATTTTTTAAATTAAAAATTTAAAAAAAGAATCCTGGAGGTAGATACCTTTTTTCCTCTCCCAACCCCCAACCCCCACTTTGTATGCAAGACGGAATGAGGCAGAAAGAGTTGAATAGCTGGTTCATACATCTGGTAAGAAATGGCTAGAATTTCTTTTTTTTTTTATTAGTTGCTCAAAACATTACAATGATCTTGACATATCATACATTTGATTCAAGTGGGGTATGAATTCTTTTTTTTCTACGTGTACAGATTGCAGTATCACATTGGTTTTACAGCCACGTTTATACATACAGCCATATTAGTGTCTATTGTATTCTGCTACCCTTCCTATTCCCCCCTCCCCTCCCTTCCCCTCCCATCACCTCTCTCTACCCACTCTATGACACTTTTCTCTCTCTCTCTCTCTCTTTTTTCTTCCTCACACCATCTTATATGTAATTTTGCATAACAGTGGGGGTCTCCTTCCATCTTCCCTGTGATTCCCCTTCTCTCTCCCATTCCCATGCATCTCTCATCCCTATTTAATGGTAATCTTCTTCTCATGCTCTTCCTCCCTGCTCTGTTTTGAGTGAAACAGCTAGAATTTCAACCCAACAGTCTGGCTCAGGCCCAGGTCTTATCAAGGAAGAGAGCAAATTGAGCCCAATGAGCTGCTTGAGGAATATATTCTTAGAACACCACCTTTATAATCCCTGAAGTTCGGGAGGCTGAGGCAGGCAGATGATGAGTTCAAAGCCAGCCTCAACAAAAGCGAGGTGCTAAGCAAGTCAGTGAGACCCTGTCTCTAAATAAAATACAAAATGGGGCTGGGGATGTGCCAAGTGGCTGAGTGTCCCTGAGTTTAATCCCCAGTACCCTCCTGCCAAAAAAAAAAACACCTTTATACTGCAAATGGAGCTTCCTATCTCCTACTCTTCTTTTTCTAGCAACAGAAGGTACTTGTATTTTACCTTCACAGCAAACAACATGCAGTTAATACATAAAGCAATAGCCATTTGAATCTGTTCTCCATTTTCTGTTCTTCCAAGTGGAAGAAATACTCTGCTTTGAAAACTTTGAGCATTAAGTATGAAAATCCCCATTTATATTATTTTTAAGTATTAGCTCAGTGGTAGAACTCTGGCCTTGCACAAATAAAGGAATTATGTCTATCTACAACTAAAAATATGTTTTAAAAAGAACTAATATATGTATTCACCTTATTTTTTGTAGAAAAATAACATTTTTGCAAAGGAAGATATCCAAACTGCCTTCTCCATATGTATAAACCAGTATGTTTATTCACAATCAAATAAATAGTTTTTGTTTAATAAATAATGCTGTTCTTGTAAAGAGAACAGGGAAACATTTTGGAGTTGTAAGGAACCTTGGAAAATATCTGGCTCAACCCTCTTATTTTCCAGTTAGGAAAATGAAGTTCTGAGGGATTAAGTGACTTGCCAAAGACCACATAGCTTCTTAACAGGATTCTGGAACTAGACCCAAGTTTCCTGACATCTGGTAGGCCATCTCCCAAAACAAGTTGGGGGAGCGGGGGATAAAGCCATTCCTTCACCCTTTATGGTTGTTAATCTTCACATCTGTGAAAGGCTACAGACAGGATCAACTTCTTTCAAATATTTACTTGACAGATAATGAAAAGATATTATCGGACTATGGGACAACTTTTGTTACAGCATGGAAGAATACTCACAACTACAGAGTATGGAACAGCAACAAGCATCCAGCACTTGCAGAAATAAATCCAAAGTAAGCACATCCTCTGAAGACTGATAGTACATAGAATGGTTTCTTTACTAAGTATGCCCTATACAAAGAAAACTATGTCTTAATTTTGGTGTTGTGAATATCTTCAAGAATCACATTAAATAGTTTTTTATTAAAAAGCTCATAGAAGTGGTGGTATACACCTGTGATCCCAGGGCATACCTCACTCAACCAGGAATGCTAAAGCAAGAAGATAAAAAAGTTCAAGGCCAGCCAGTGCAATTTAGTAAGACCCTGTCTCAAAACAAAATATGAAAAGGGCTGGAGATGTAACTCAATGGTAGAGCACCACTGAGTTCAATTCCTGATACCTGCACCAAAAAAAAAAAAAAATCTACATACAGAGAAGCAGCTTAAAAACTGCTTTCATATTCAAAGTCTTTATACAAAAAACACAAGATATTATTGGAAGGATTAACGTTTCTCCAGCATTGATGTGGTCATAGTGGAAGTTCTTAACATGGTGATGCTCTCAACATTATGATCTTCTCTCACTTTCCCTAGAGCTGTACTTCAACTGAGTGAGCAAACAAGATCAAAGTTTAGAAGGAAATATCTGAGATTCTAAAATGCAACAAAATTTAATACCTGCCACAATACTAAATGTTGACTGGACAAACTATCCCATGTAGACATAAAAGATATACTGTGGAGTGATACAGTTATGAAATAACATTTGGGTGTGAATACAACAGAGTAGAATCCTAGGAGATCGATTGATGTAATTCATACATGCTGGGAACTTATGTTTAAAAGATTTAAATGATGTTGTCTTTAATGATATAAGCATACCTGACTGGTTTTGTATGTGTGTATGTTTGTGCATTTTAAACTTTTACTTCTTGGTAAGAAATGGACACATGTGTGAGACCCTGGGTTCTCCAGTATTGCAGAAAAATCCCCAGTACTTAAAAAAAAAAAAAGGATAGGCATTGTGGCTCACACATGTAATCCCAGCAACTCAGGAAGTTGAGGGAAGAGGATCACAAATTTAGGCCCAACCTCAGCAATTTAGCAAATCCCTGTCTCAAAAAGAACTGGGGATATAGCTCAGTGGTAAAACACGCCTGGGACCCAGGTTTAATCCCCAGAATCAAAAAAAAAATTTTTTTTTCACAGAGGGTCAACTTTTTACTGACTGCCATCCTACTTGGGAGCAAGGATTAATTTTATTTAACTAAGGATGTGATTTAAATGGTCCTAAAAAGGACACCCCTGCACACATACCCAGATATTTAAGCGGTAGTGACCTGGGGAAGCGTGTGGGGGTAAAGTGATGTGGAAGAGTTTGGGAAAAAATGTCTCTATCAAGAAAAATTAATAGGTTCAGTGCTAATGTGGGTTTAGTTATCATTTAGTTAACATAATGAAATGTAAGAGTTTAGTTACTGCTTCTGGTGCCTTCATCTTGAACCAGCACTGCAGACTGTAATGCAGGTCCATGAGAGTGAGTTTACTTGGAGTGAGTTTTAAAGGACTGTAAAATAGTACTTTAAATAAAATTTAAAAAGTTATGTAAGTTGAGAGGAGGCTGAAGAAGGACCTATTAACTAGGGTAATTGTATGGTCAAGATAGCAGATTTTCAATATTTTTACCAGATTAAAAACAAGAAATGGGAGCTGGGGTGCAGCTCAGTGGTAGAGTGTTTGGTTTGCCTAGCATGAGTGAGGCCCTGGGTTCCATCCCCAACACCATCAAAAAAAAAAAAAAAAAAAAAGAATACAAGTGATAGTCTTTAAGTATAATTTAGAAATACTCCAAACTAATTGTAATTTTTATTATCTGTGAAGCCCTTTTCAACTTCTAAAGATTAGAAAAGGCCATTTTCAATAAGCCAAGGGCACATTTCATTCCTAAAATACAGCCTCCCAGGAACAGAAAGAATGACTATGTGATCTCCAAGGTTTTTCAGTCTTGTGATTCAGGAATTCAGAATTTTTCTGGAGGAAGAGTTACATATGCTTAATTTGACCCAGAGCAATTCATTGCCATTTTTTAAATAGCACTTATTAAGCAGCTATGGAAGGCTGGGGATGTTGCTCAGTGGTAAACACTTGCCTAGTTTGCATGAGTAAGAATTTACCAGGGTCATGTTTTGTTAGACTTTGACAGAGGAACCCCTGAATATGAGGTAAGGATTTGGATTTCTTTTTTTTTTTTTTAATATATTTTATAATTGTAGATGGACAGAATGCCTTTATTTTATTTGTTTATGTGGTGCTGAGGATCGAACCCAGTGCCTCACACATGCTAGGCAAGCGCTCTGCCACTGAACTATAGCCCCAGCACAAAGATTTGGATTTCTTGACCTATTCGTTCATAGTCTGACTGCAGTCAAGATGTGTGTTTGGGGTTTTATTTTTGTTTTTGTTTGTTGAGAAAGGGTTTTGCTGTGTTTCCCAAGCTGGCCCTAAATTCTTGGGCTCAAGTGATCCTCCTGCCTCAGCCTCCTGGTTTGTTTTAATAATATAGTACCATTTTGAAGACCTGCTTTTTTTTTTTTTTTTTTTTTTTGGTATCAGGGTGTGAACCTGGGCACTTAACCACAGAACCACATCCTCAGTCCCTTTTATAATTTATTTAGAGACAGGGTCTCACTGAGTTGCTTAGGGCCTCGATAAACTGCTGAGGCTGGCTTTGAACTCAAGATCCTCCTGCTTCAGCCACCATGTCCAGCAAGACCTGCATATTTAATTGCTTTTTTAACAAAGTATGGATTTTTGCTGGTCCACCTACATCTCATGACCAGTAGCACACATTTATAAGTTGACTGGGATCGAGGTATAATTCATGACCAGGGCCTCAAGTCAGTGACTCACCTTTACTGTCCTGGTGAGCTTTTAAAAAATGTTGGTGGGCAGGCACAGCTCTATGGGATCACTTAATCTTGGAATTTGAGACCTACCCAAACAACATGACCAACCCTATCTTGATAAAATTAAATTAAAGAAAAAAAATAAATGTTGATGCTTGAGCCTAACCCAGACCAAATAATTCAGAATATCAGGGTACACTAATATAACTGCCCATTCTCCCAAGCACGTGTATACACACACACACACACACACACACACCACCCATTTAACAAGGGAGGAAACTAAAACTCAAGAGGGTTTGAGTAATCTCTTTGGGATCTCATAGTGTTAATAGAAAGCTATGACCGAGTTATGTCACCCCTGAGAAGTTTACTAATTTTCGTGTGTGTGGTAACTCTTTGTTTTACAGCCATCCATTTCAAGGCCAGTACTCAGTATCAGACATGAAGTTAAGATTCTCTCAGTGAGTACCCAAAAAAATATGGGGAAAATTCTTTTGTATGAATTTATGCCATGTGTTTCATTGTTAATTAGGAATTTTGTTTTTCTGCTTGATAAACTGTGCTTTAAATAGTAACCAAATATATGCATAACACTGTCTAGCTTGGCAGTGTGTATATTTCAAAGTAAAAATACTTTTGTTCCATGATAGAGAGGGAGGTTAATCCTAATAATAGGATTTGCCATTCTTATTTTGGTGAAGTACCTTTGGCAAACCACATCTATCTAGGAGATTTAACTACACATCCTTATGTCTTCACCTTTTTTGTTGTTGTTGTTTCATCTAAATCAGTATATTCTGAAAATTTGCACTTAAATGGTTAATAGATTTTATAACAAATAATGAATAATTTTAGCTTCTTAATAATTCTAACTTGGTATGGTTATAGAGTGATGAATGTATGTGTGCATGTGTGAGATTTTTTTAAATTGTACTTAACACTTCTCTCTTTTACTCAGTTCTGTTCAGAATAGTGAACGTGGCAAAAAAATTGGAAACGTCATGGTCACAACTAGCCGGAATGTTGTACAAACAGGAAAAGCTGTTGGTAAGGCATGCCTTTAACCAGGAACAGATTGGAGTTGTACATTTCTATTTTCTGCCCTCAATATGTAATTGATAAAAACATAAAGTTTTTGAGAACTACATATTACGATAATACAAAAGGGGTTTTCAAATTTTCATCTTACCTATTTAAAAAGTTCTTATCACACCAGATAATATAGGATTCATTAATTTCACACATCTGATAGGTAGTGACAAAATTTTCTAATGAGATCACTATTCTGCCACCAGGGTTGAAACTTCACCAGAGTTTTTTGCACCATTCCCTGAGATGCCCACAGTTCTTTATAAATAGCAGAGACTCAAAATAAAATGGACATTAGGAGCTGCTATCTTCTGATGTAGTATCACATGACAAAGAAAATTAATGAAACTAAAGGTTGAATTTTTTTGTTGTTGCTAAAGATCAACGATATTGCTGGGCATGGTGGCACATGCCTGTAATCCCAGTGGCTCGGGAGGCTGAGGCAGGAGGATTTTGAGTTCAAAGCCAGCCTCAGCAGCTTAGCAAAGCCCTAAGCAACTCAGTGAGACCCTGTCTCTAAATAAAATACTTAATGGGCTGGGGATGTGGCTCGGTGGTTAAGCACCCCTGGGTTCAATCTCTGGTACCAAAAAAAAGAAAAAAATAGATCAAAGACATTTAATAAAACCTTTATAGATTGATAAAAAGAAGAAGAAATGCCAGGCACAGTGGCATATAATCCCAGCAACTTGGGAGGCTGAGGCAGGAAAATTGCAAGTTCAAGGTCAACCTCAGTCACTTATCAAGGTCCTTAGCTACTTAGCAAGACCCTATCTCAAAATAAAAAATAAAAAGGGCTGGGGATGTTGCTCAGTGGTAGAGCACCCCTGAGTTCAATTCCCAGTACCAAAAAAAGAGAAAGAGAAGGAGAAGACACAAATAACCAATATTAGAATGAAGAATGGTACATCACTATAGATCTTACAGAAACTAGAAATAAAGGAACATTGTGAATATTTCTATGTCAACAAATTTGACAACATAGATGAAGTATACAAATTCTTTGAAAGACTCAAATTATCAAAACTGATGCAATAGGGGTGAAGGTGGGAGTTCATAACCCACTAGAATCAAAGTGTGGAATATGATATGTCAAGAAATTTGTAATGTTTTGAACAACCCACAATAAAAAATTAAAAAAAAAAAAAAAAAAAAAAAAAAACTGATGCAATAAAAAACAGAAAATCTGAATAACTTTATATGTCTAGTAGAAAAATTGAACTCAAAATTTAAAACTTTGCCACAGGTTTTAAATTTAATCTTGACCTATATGGCTTCACATTGAATTCTATCAAAAAGTATAAGGAAGAAGTAATACTAACTTTACACAAAATGTTTCAGAAAATAGTGCATTGAACTAAGGCTGTTGTTGACCCAGATACCAAAGCCAGATAGATCATAGCATACTAAGTATGTAATTCTGCACCTAGCTTTTTTCACTTAAAAAAAAAATTATATGTTGACTGAGATCAAAGTATAATTCATGACCAGGGCCTCAAGTCAGTGATTCACCCTTACTGTCCTGGTAAGCTTTTAAAAAAATGTTGATAGACAGGTACATTGGCACATACCTATAGTCCCAGTTATATGGAAGGATCACTTAATCCAGGAATTTGAGACCAACTCAAGTCACATGACCAAACCTTATCTTGATAAAAATTAAATTCAAGAAAAAAATAAGAAGAAAAAATTGGGTGGGGGGGAGTCCTAGGAATCTAATCTAGGGCCTCATGCATGCTAAGCGGTGCTTTGCCAATGAGGTACATCCCCAGCCCCTTTATTTTGAGATAGGATCTCACTAAATTGCCCAAGTTATGCTTGAACTTGTGATCATCTTGCTTTAGCTTGTCAAGTAGCTGAGATTACGGGTGTGCGCCACTGTGCCCTGGCACTTAAAATATTTTGAAGATTGTTCCGTAACTATTCTAAAGTTATTTCTCATTCCTTTTTTATACTTTTAACCTTTTTTAATTTCAAACTTAGAAGTATTGTAATAGTAAAAGGAACTCAGTTATCTCTGACTTGCCAATTATGTTTTGCCTCATTTGCTTTGTCATACCAGTAGAGCATCTCTCATTTCTTAGTTCCCGAGAAAGGTTAACTGACCCTTACTAAACAGATCAAAAGCTCCATGTTGAGATCCTTATAGTTCCAACATCCTATATCCCTAGAAGGACAGTGAAAGAACTCCACGGGCTCATTTTAAAAGATAAACACAGGGGCTGGGGTTGTGGCTTGGTGGTAGAGCACTTGCCTAGCAAGGCCTTGGGTTTGATTATCAGTACCACATCAAAACATAAATAAATAAAATAAAGTTGTCATGTCCAACTACAACTAAAAATAAAAAAAGACAAACACAGGACTTATAGCTGTACTACAGGTTCACTTTGTTTTGTTTTGTTTTTGTGGTACTGGGGATTAAACCCAGGTTCTTCATGCATTCTAGGCAATGCTCTACCACTGAGCTACATCCCCAGTTCTTTTCTATTTTTAAGACAGGATCTTGATAGGCTGACCTTGAATTTATGATCCTCCTTCCTCAGCCTGCTGAATTGCTGGGATTACAGACGTGTGCCACCACACTCAGCTATTGTACTTGATTTTTAGTGATGCCACTGCTAATAATTCTAAGTCCAAGCCAAGCATGGCGGTGCACACCTGTAATCTTAGTGGCTTGAAAGGCTGAGGCAGGAGGATCACGAATTCAAAGCCAGCCTCAGCAACTTAGCAAGGCCCAAAATAACTCGGCAAGACCCTGTATCTAAATAAATTACCAAAAAGGGCTGATAATATGGCTCAGTGGTTAAGTACCCCAGGGCTTAATCCCAGTACCAGTTAATAAATTCATTCATTCAAAGGCCAGTTCTCTTCTACATTCCCCTTTCTCAGAATGTGATTCAACTTAAATAATTTCATGTTAGTATCAACTTTTCAGGTAGATAGAGCTCTATAGTTGGTGAATGTAACACAGTGTTAACTTATAAAAAGCAAATTTCCCTAAGACAGCCTAACCACTCTATCCTGATTAGGTTATTATCAATAATCAACTCAATATTTAAGGTATTTTTAGGCTCTCCAAATAATTCTGATGCACAGCCAGTGTTGATATTAATACTGCATTAAACAGGTTGATAAACAGGCTGGTAGCAGAGGCTGCATGGCTCTTTTAGGTGTTAAGTGCCCCTGTCCATCTTTCAAATGCAAGAGTGGACTCCTATACACCAAAAAAATCATCCAGTTTCCTATAAGATATTCCCTTATGGAGAGGGATTGTTTTGAAACCAGAAATGTAAATGGTTATTTTCCTAATTATAACATATTGGCGTCCAGTGAGTTAACTTTATTAATGAGCATTGTTCTCTCGCTGACATTTTTCCTTGTTTATCCTTGTCATTCCGCCCAGGTCAGTCAGTTGGAGGAGCTTTTTCCAGTGCAAGGACAGCTATGTCTTCATGGCTTTCTACCTTCACCACATCTGCCCCCCAGAGTCTCCCTGAGCCCCCCGATGGGAAGCCCTGAGGCTGGTAGCAGAGGCTGCATGGCTCTTTTAGGTGTTAAGTGCTCCTGTCCATCTGCTGCTCCCAACCTCTCCTTCACTGGCCCTGGGTCCACAGCTGGGGACTGAGACGTAGAACTGTTTACATGGACAGTTGCACTTTTTCTAAATGAAGATCACTGGATGCTAAAAAGATGAAATCACATCCATGGCAGGAATGGGCTTGGGGTTTAAATTGACTCCAGGTTCGGGTTTAAATTGACTACTTTTATTTCATTTTATTTTATTCTGAGCCTGATTAAAACACAGTGAACACACAATGAACATCTAATGAATTCTGAGATGTACATTTGTTTACTTTAGAAAAGTTTTTACTTATGTATATTTTGTTCTATTTTGCTATTTGAATATCTAGATGGCCATTATAATTTATATTTGCTAAAATTAAGTTATACTATTATTTTAATTTCTCTAAAGTTAACCCTAAAATGTGTTTATAAAGTTGAGAGGCCACACAGTCCAGCCTTTGTTTTCCTGAGTTAGAGGATGATTTTTGGTTTGTTTTTTCTACCCACAAAACACATTTATCAAATCATTTCTTCCCAGAACTGTGAATGTCAAGAAGGGGAAGTTCTGAGGTTAGGGTGTCTTTTTTGGGTTTTTTAATTTGTTCCTTCCTGACAAACTTGCTTTGAAGCAGCCAGGAGTGTCACTGTGTTCCCGTCCTCTTCCTAACCGAGCCAGAGAGTATGCAGAGAACTAACACAGTGACGGTGACCGTGGTGTTGGAGCAGTTTGACATGAATGTGTGTGGGGCAGTGCTCTCCAAGACCAGTGTGTGGCTTCTGTCAACCCTAGTCAAGTTACTGCCTTTATTATTATTTTTTTAATCCAAAGTTTGTGCCTTCTATTTCTTCTTTTGAATAGTTTTCCATTGACAGACCTAGACAGGTTTTTTTCTCTTAGCTTTGTTTTGTTTTGGGGTGGGGTTTTTATTTTGTTTTGTTTTCTGTTGTTTTATGTTGGCACTGCTGGAGATGGAACATTGGGCCTCACACCTGCTGGGTGAGTGCTCCACCACTGAGCTGCATTCCCCAACCCGATGTTCTTCTTCATAAAGCTTTTCAAGGCACTTGGCCTTCCCAGTTCCTTGACAGTCCTCTTGTAGTCAGTCCCTGCCCCCCTTCTAAAAGTGTTTTTAAGAGAAAAATAAAATGAGTCATAAATATTAAATAGAAATCTCAACTTACAAAAGCAAGAGGCAAGGGAAAAAAAAACTACAGCCATGCCCTCAGTCACTATTTCATAAGGATGTCTGATTTTAGGTTGCCACGAGCATGCGTGTGCTGCATGCTGACTATCTGTACACAGCTAGCGCTCAGGTGTTTGCCTGCTCAGTTCATTTGTTTTGCACGGGAACTTGAATGATGTTCTCAGGGAGGGCTTATGGGGAACAGATTGCCTTCTCAGTAGCAAAGGACACTTGGAAATTCATTGAAAGTATAGTCTACATATGATATGGGAAGTATTGGGGAAATATGGGATCTAATTAAGGACACTGATTATATTTGATTTATCCCTTTTGAAATGTTTGTTTATAAAGTAAATCCTCCTAAGGCATGGAAAATGAACATGGAGGCATAATCTAAATATCCCTAAATTTACCAGTTTGTGCTACTCAAGTCTTATAAATCTAAAAGCATATGTATGTTGGAACATAACAACTCAAGAATTCAGCCAGGTGCAGTGGCACACACCTGTAATCACAGTGACTTGGGAGGCTGAGGCAGAAGAATTGCAAGTTGGAGGGCTGGCCTGAGCAACTTAGCAAGACCCTGTCTCAAAAATAAAAAAGACTGGGGATGTGGCTCAATGGTAAAGCATCCCTGGGTTCAATACCTATACCCCTTCCCCTCCCCACCCCATCCCCCCAAAAAACTTGAGAATTCAATAATGATAAATTGAGGGGCTTAATGTGAGAACTTCATTATTTCATGTTAGCCAGAAAAATTAACCTCAGGAAATATTTGAAGATAAGAAAATAATACCAAACAAAACCTTAAAAGGTACTTTAGTCACTGTTGTACTGAGACTATAAAGAATTCCTTCTAAGATCTCATCTCATTTCAAGGCCACATCATTAGTTGGAACATGATGGTATATTCATGTTCAGTTGTACTTCTCAACTGCCAGGTCACATGCCAGGAGCTGAGAGCCTTGTGAAGGGTCATCCAGCAAGATACTGGTTCCTCCTTTAGTTTGTGCCAGGTTTGTATGATGGGGGTAAACTTCCATCTCCCATCCAAAAGCAGTCCAACCTATGTTTTGGAAACCACTAAAGTAAAAATAGTTACATGAAGTTTAACTTTGCTTTAGTATCACCTGTTCCTCAATTGAATGTATATTTTAATTGGACATTCAATTAATGTTGCATGTTAAGGGTCTGACTCTTAAGTGATCACTTAACAAATATCTCAGAAAATAGAATTTTTATCAAAAATGGTCAGAAGACCATACCCACACTTTCCTTTAGGTTCTAGGAGATACTGGAGTTTTCAAGGCTCATAGGTCATTATATTCTCTGGAGGATCCCCAAGTTCACAGCATATTGAGGGCAGGAAGCCTGGCCCCTGTCCTGGTAGCCCACCTAATTGCATTCCAGACTCCAGCTAAGTGGCTAGCCCCCCTCTAGACACTGATTCTGTGAGACATGAGAGGCCACTGGGACCATCTTTTGACATCACACTAATAAAAGGCGTATCTGTTGGTGGCTATACTTTCTCCAGTGAATACCAAGTCTTTTATGTTTAAGAACTGAGTGTTTGTAACTAGGCCTGAGGAGCTAGAGTCAGCCAGCTGTTCTCAGGTGTGCAAGCACACAGGCTGTATCTAGCGGGAGGTGGTTTCACTGCTGTCCATGTGACTTAAAGTACTGTTTGGGGAAAACCCTAGGCACTACAATAACAACAGCATAGGTAAGACAGGAAGATCTAACACTGTCTGTGGGCTAGATGAATAGAAAAAGTTGCATGTTGCAAAAGCTTAGAATGATTTTGTGTATGTGTTTGGCTCACGTGACCAGTATGAATAGTGTATCCCCAAATCCTTTAGTGATTCACTAGCTCCCAAGCCCTAAAGAATTCTTATCTACTTTCACTTTTATATATTGCAGCACTTATCTTTGGCAGCAAACCAGAGATATGACCTCACTTCCTCAACCATATCCTGCTTTCCAAGTTCTATACTAATAGTCATTTAATGTTGTTTAGATTAATTTCCTTTGGAAAACCAAGGAGAAAGCAAATGAGGAAGAAAGAGAAGTGAGATGTGGTTGCATGACTGAGGAACAGACACTTAGAATCTGAATGAAAGTATTTTGAGAGCAGTATTTAATCTGCTAACGGTTATAAGAATTTTTTTAGAAGTTACAATTTAATCTGCTAGTAACAAATTTCTAAATGAAACTATGGCATAATCTTCCTAGCAGGCAAGTTTTGTTAATATGTTCTGTGGAGAAAAGTTTTGTGGAATTTAGCCAGTGGTCCTCTCCTCACCAGTGCTGGTGGTAAGTTTGAGAGCTCTTAGTGCTGTAAGGGCCAGTGTCCCAATCCTTAACCACAGAAAAATGTCTGCTGCCTCTCCAGTGTGGAGAGGAGCCAAAA
The DNA here is from genome assembly GCF_021218885.2 of Marmota monax. NCBI lineage: Eukaryota > Metazoa > Chordata > Mammalia > Rodentia > Sciuridae > Marmota > Marmota monax. Next base: position 4,997,983 of record NW_026694821.1, read on the forward strand.
GTGGCCTGTGAACTGTAACCCTATTGGGCATTCCTTTGGACTCTTGAAATGGCATGCTCTGAGTCTTTGGTCAGAGATGGCATGGCATTCATGACTTCCACCCATCCTTTGGTACCCTTTAAACATGACAGAGAACACTGCCCTGGTCACTCAAGGTGATTGTCATCCCATGCAGCATGTAATGTGCCACTCGGAGTTTTCTCATTCCAATCTTCAGGCTTCATAACATTGGAATTGTTCTTCCATAATTTCCAACATTCCATAAATATTTGTCAAAGACAAAGAAAAGGAATGTGCATCTTTGTTCTTTTCATATGAATGACTTTGTACACATAACTTCTTGCTTTCATTATTGAGAAGAAACTAGCTCCCTTCTGTGGCAACTCCAAAGAGATTGTGCATGTCTAAGGGGTTGGATATATTTTGTAAAACTCTAAATATGTTTGTATTTCTGTGCTGTTCAGAAGTTTACCTTTTTACTTATACTAATTAAAGATATAGAGACTATATATTTAAATCATATAAATGTAATACAGTTTAGGGGGTTTTTCCAATCTTATTTTTCATCAGCTTCTCACACACATGTAGTATGCTGCTCAAATTTTTTCGTGTGCAATATAAACATTTGAACATTTCAGTCAGGTACTGAGCCAGAAAAGGTCATTGAAGTTTTCAGAAAGCTTCTGTGCTTAGAAAATATTTTGGTTTTTTTCTTAAAATATTAATATTTTATAGCTGGAAAATAAGATCAAGACTTATATGTTTCATTTGGTCATTGGTTCCTAAATTTAGGAAGCATTTGATCAATGAGTTAGTAAAGGCACTTAGTGGTTATAAAAATAGTTTAGATATTTGAGATGAAAGGCTTTCCACAGTTTCTAAGAATGTTTAGCTTAGAAAAGTTTAAAAAGTTTTCTAAGGAAGTTTAGCTGTGCTACATGTTTTGATCAGAAAGATAGTTTCTCCTTGCTCTAGAAGATTTATAATTTGTACTTGTTCTTTGTTTCTGTTGTCACTGTTTTTTTTTAAAAAAAAAAGTATTAAAATTATAAATCAAGTCTAATCATATTGAATTGTAAAACTTCTATTGTATATTTTAAGAAAAAAAATGAGAATAAAATTATCCTGTTTGTCTTGCATACAGTGGTACTTGACCTGTCCTCCTAGACACGCCCTGCCTGTGGCCCTCTCATTCCTGGTGTGCCTCCGGTAGGATGCAGTGCCAGCTTCATTTACTAACCAGCACACTGATGAACCAAAGGACTCATTGCTCATTTAATGCCTCATTCTGACATTGCTCACAGGAGGGAGCGCCTCAGCTTTCAAGTTGGTGACCTCCCCATGGCTTCTGTGGAACACTGACTGTTCAGTACTACACAAAGTACCAAAGAGGTCGTTCATGTGATAATGACATGTCACATGACTGACAGCCCCAGAGGAGTGGGATGCTATCCTGAGGCAGCCCACTTTTACACCTGGACTGCTAAGCTTCAAAATAGCCCTCAACATTTCCCTAAGAACTCTAGTACATTCTCATATATATGTCCATGTACTGTGGAGCCCTTACAACTCTTCTACAAACTGGGGCTTTGTGATGTGCATAGAAGCAGCAAAGGTCCTTGCAGCTGAGAATGTGTGCTTCTCTGAGTGATGGTACAGGGTTAAGTCGAAGCCACCAGTGTTCTTTGACATGGACCATGAGAGCCCTGGAGTTGATGGAAGGACTCGAGGGTGGTAGAGCTTGGCCCTACTGGCATCCTTCCCTATCTGATTACCTACTCAGACAGGGTCCCCATCACTACCCAGGGAAGAGCTACCTTTTGCAGTAACTGAATCTGATAGCATTTGAAAGGAGCATGATTTTGGAACCACTTCTTTCCAAGAAACACTTCATGAAGGACTTTACGGCTTGAGATAATCTTGCAGGGTCAGGGAAGCACACTGTGGTAGAATTGACCTGTCCAACTAAACCATCAGCAAATCCTCATCTGGTGCATGCAGACACACTCTGCATGATCACAGAGTTGGATAGATCAAGTGGGGCAGCAGATCAGTGGATGTGATCTTTGTTCTTGATCCTATGAACACCGGCCTTTGGGTATCCCAATATGACACACAAATTAGAACTCCTCGGGCTTGGTGGTACATGCCTGTAATACCAGCAACTCAGGAGGCTAAGGCAGGAGGACCTCAAGTTTGAGGCCAACTTTGCCAACTTGAAACCCTGTATCAAAACAGGCTGGGGATATCTCAGTGGTAAAGAACCCCTGTGTTCAATTATCAATACTGTCAAAAAAAATTAGCTCTCTAATATTTTTCAATGTATGTTTTATCCTTCAGTGAACTGGGCTGCACTCCTGGAACACATAAATGTGGACTGGAACCATAGAAAAATGACAAAAGCCACTTGATGAAATGTTGGTCATGGCTAAAGTTGAGTGAGGGGCCCATTAGATTACTCTGCTTTTTAATGTGTTTGGGAATTTCCATAATGGAGAGTTAGAAACTGCTTGCTGGCCCCAAAGCAACTTTGCTGCTAAATGAAAAGGCCCATACTAGGCACACTGAATCCTGAGTGCCTAGTGTGGGACCCTGAACTTAATAGCTTCTTCAGCACTGATGCCCTGACTTCACGAGCCCCCTGGCCAACAGAAGCCTTGGCTATCACCACTGTGGTTGCTTTTCCACCCTTCTAGTTGGTGAAGCATTATGGAGAGAACCCTTTATACACGTTAGTCAAAGACCAGCTCCAGCCTACCTCCTTCATTAGTCTTTCCGACTACTGTGAATCGTGGATTCGGCATTTATTGAGCACTAAATAAAATGCTTCCCTGTCTTAGAGATTTACAATCAGTAGGACAACTTAAGCATGAAATACACATAGAAAAGCATGAAATATACATACAGTACAATAAATACAAAGCAGAAATTCATGCAAGCATAATTCAGTTAAGGAAGATATTACCAGCACCTAAAAAGCCCACCAGCTGTCTAAATTATTCCTTCTTCCTCCAAATCATTCATTTAGCATTCTGACTTATATGGTAATGATTCCTATGTTTGTTCCAAAGAACACGGTCTGCTTTTGCCTGGTTCTAAACTTTACACTTGGAATCATACCATTTGCATCATTTTCTGTTGAATTTTGGGTTTTGAGATCATTCTCTTATCACTTTCTAATTCTGTTCCAATTTATAGTTCTGCCACCGGATGTCCAGTCAGCTGTAGGCAGACTTGAGCTGCTTGAGGTTGGGGCTGATGTGAAAGCAGGACTGCTCTGACCATGCTCATGTGTGCGTGTCCCTCTGTGCCTGTGCCCATTTCTCCAGGGTATAACTGTAGGAGGGGAACCGCACCTCTGCAAAGATGCACATCTTCAACTTCAGTTAATGCCAACTTGATTTTTAAAAAGTAGTGCTACCATTTCCACCCAGCAGGGTATGAGAATTCCCGTTGTTCCATATTGTTTCCTTCACTTGGTATCATCAGACCTGTACATTTTTGCCCTTCTGGTGGGTATTCCATTGTAGGTTTTAACTTGCATTTTCATGAGTACTACTAAGGTTGGAAACTTTCATCCATTTAGATTTCCACTTTTGCAAAATGCCTCTTGAAGTCATCTATCCATTTTTCTATTAGATTTTCTATTTCTCATATGCATGAGTTTACACACATACACACACACACACGTTGTTGTAGATTTTGCCAATCAAGGCACTGGCAGGTTCAACTTCTGGAAAAAACTGGTTTCCTCTTACAAGATGACACCTTGTTTCTGCATCCTCTGGAAGGGAAGAACACTGTCCTACCATGGCACAAGGGACAAGAGGAGTGAAAAAGGGACTAAACTGCCTGTCAAGTCCTTTCATAAGGGCACCTAATCCAGTCACCTAAAGGCCACACCTCTTTTTTAAAATATTTATTCTTTAGTTATAACTGGACACAATATCTTTATTTTTTTTATTTGTTTTTATGTGGTGCTAAGGATCGAACCCAGGGCCTCACACGTGCTAGATGAGCACTCTACCGCTGAGCTACAACCCCAGCCCCAAGGCCACACCTCTTAATGCTATTACATTGGGGATTGAGTTTCAGTTGCATTTTGGAGATGACAAACCAAAACAATTAGCACACTCAAGTATGAAAGTGTGCATGTGTGAAATGTGTGTTTTCTGGATACTGTCTATCAATTTATGTGTGTTGCTAGAGACTCATTCTGTGACTTATCTTCAATAGTGACATCTTCTGGTGGATAGGTTTCTTAATGTAGTCAAATTTATTTACTTAAGTTTAGGAATTTTTTTAATCTTATTCAAAAAACCCAGGCCAGGCACAGTGATGCACCCCTGTAATCCCAACAGCTTGGGAGGTTGAGGCAGGAGGATCACAAGTTCAAAGTCGGCCTCAGCAAAAGCAAGGCACTAAGCAACTGTCTCTCAATAAAATACAAAATAGGGCTGGGGATGTGGCTCAGTGGTCAAGTCTCCCTGAGTTCAATCCCCAGGAACCCCCTTTCCCCCGCCGCAAAAAAAAAAAAAAAAAAAAACTTCTTTACCTCAAGATTATGAGAATATTGGCTTGCCTCGCATGCACAAAGCCCTGGGTTCAATTCCCAGGACCACAAAAAAAAAAAAAAAAAAAAGCTTATAGTAGTAATTAAATATTCTGGAATGGGGTTGTGGCTCAGAGGTAGAGCATTTGCCTAGCATGTGAGGCACTGGGTTTGATTCTCAGCACCACATATAAATAAAATATAGGTCCATTGACTACTAAACAAATATTTTTTAAAATATTAACTAAGGGGGCTGGGGCTGTAGCTCAGTGGTAGAGCACTTGTCTTGCCACGTAAGGTACTAGGTTCAATACCCAGCACCACATAAAAATAAATAAAGATATTGTGCCCATAAAAAAATTTTTTTAATATTAACTAGGGTTTTACTCATTTAATTTGTCCATATTCTTCTCATTTTGTTACAGGGCCTGAGCAGAGCATTGCCTGATCTGAGGGGAAGAGTTACCTGTTTGGGTCCCCACCAAACAATCACATAAATGTCCAGTGTTTACAGAATTGTCCTGGAGAACCACAAACCTGAAGGACCTTTAACCCTGCCCCAGAGACATTGACACCACCTCACCCCTCATCCCCTGACCCCATCCCCCCCACAGAGATCCAAGATTCACAGTCTTTGGCTATTTATTTGCACTGGAAGTCACTCATTAGACTAACCTGAGTTCCTCACACTATTTTAAGCCCTGCCTTCCTTGTGCAGTATGTGAGTGCCTACTGTATACCACACACACTACATGGCACATGCACAGATCCTGACCCTCGTGGAGCTTGCTGGTCCAAGGTGGGCAGTCAGCAGAGGGTAGAATGTGCTGGGTTGTGAACCAGGGTGTTGAGTCAGCACACCACGGGGGCCAACAAATGCGTACCTCTTCCTCAGGCTGAGAGCTTTAGGGGTGAGTTGGGAAGTCAAGAGATGTGAAGGGCCCCAGGGCTGAGAATAGCCGGGGAAGGCTTGGAAGCAGCGTGGCTTGGAAACCCAGTGTTCTTTGGTGTGGCTGGAACCAGGGCAGCAAGGAGGGTCAGGCAAGAGATGAGGCCAGACAAGGCCAGTCAGAGCGAGGAGAGCCCCAACAGCCTGTGAAAGAGCGTGAACTTGGTCTAAGGGTAACAGGGACACGGGGACATTTCCCCGGGGGCAAGTGGCATTTTAGAAAGCTCATCCAGGAGCTGGGCCTGCTGCCTCCACCTGCCTCACCTCTGAACTCAGCCGCCACCCTTGGCCCTGCCTCGCTGGCCCAGTTTCACAGCTTCCCTCTCACTTTAGATCACATGTGCCTCCAACACGATAAGCCCAAGAACAAAAACTGGGGCACAGCCTTTGGTCAAAAACCAGCTACTGTGAGAACATTGCCTCTGATTTCGCGGGAGGTTAGCTCAGGAGAGCCGGGTGGTGGTCATGAAAAGTCCTTGTGAGGTGATTGTGGCTGTCGGGTCCCAGGGCCAGGAGGACACTTGAGCATCTGCTTCAGTCACTCTGATAGAGCAGAGTGCCCAAGATGCACAGCACCGCCACGGTGCTGATGCGTTCAGACTGGGAGAAAACTCACTTATCCATTGTGTATTTTACAAGCAGGGACTAGGTTGTATGTGTGTGTGCAAAAAGTCCATCTGCAAGTAACACCAGGATTCTCATTTATATGCAATCCAATCCACCGATTATTTTTTTCCTGATAACAGAAGAACTTGTACTTGCTCTGGGGAGAGCTTAAGTCAGAAGCAGGACAGCCGAGAATGCACCAGTAGCCTTTCCACCTGCCCTAGAAAACAGTCATGGAGCAAGCGCTTCCTAGAAGCTTCAGGACAGGTTCAGTTACACTGTCCCTGGCTACTGTGTCCTGAATTGGTTCTTTGTGCAAGATTATCCATTTAGAAACCAAAGCCTCTGTGCCCCCAATACGTCATTCACTCTCACAAAATGCCTGCGGATGGAAAGTCCCAGGTGGAGTTTCAAGACAAAGATGAATTGAGTATTTTTGTGTGTGTCACCACTTTATCACAAGGCCAACAGGACTGGAATTTTTAAATCTTTTGTATATAATAATCTTTAAGGTGTGGTTTTCCACTGGTGACAGATTCCTCACTTTGAGACTCAAAGTTTCAGTGCAGTTAATTATTTTGAACATCTGAGGTTTATTATCCTTAGAATTTTCTTTTGGGGGCTTGTCACCACTCTTCTAGTTGGAGCATGTCTTTTGGGTCCTTTTAAATTGTTGAACTAATCCTGGGACTGCTCTCCCTGAAAGGGCAGGCTGTTTCAAAGTGTCTAGTGTCATTCATGGAGAATGCAAAACGGATTTCCCACATGGACAATGTCGTTCATGGGAGCTTCGCCTTAGCTCACCAAAGGCTGCTCTCCAGGAAGCCAGAGTATGGTCGACCAAAGTATAGCATAAAGTGCTCTAGCACAGAACCAAATGTTCCCCATGACAGGCAGAGGAACCTGCTAATTCACAAGCTGACCCTGAGATGATGGCCACCATCTCTGCAGCCCCAGCAGAAATGAGTACAGACTCACCCAGTCACAAACCCACCCATGCGTGAGGCACTGCCTGTGTCCAGAAGGAAACCAGCATCAGTTTGTGACATAGAGAAAGTGGTGAGCATGTTGGGAGGGCCACTAAAGTTTCATGGCAGTCCTTTCTACTGAGACAAGCAGAGAAGACTTCTTTGATGAAGAGGCGTTTGAGCTGCTTCAGTGAAGAGGGTAAGATTTCAAGAACAGGTAATAAAGATAGGAGCTGATTTTCAGTCCCCACCAGATGGGGGCTTTATGGTCTGAGATGCAGAAGAGGAGCAGGTCAGTGTGAGTGAACCTCCGGTGAGGGGTGAGGTGTGAACAGAGGAGAGCTGAAAATGAACAGTCTTTGTGGATACTGAAGCCAGAAGGTCCCATAAAGAAGAGAGAGCCACCTCCTACTCCACCCTGGGAGATTAGCTTGGTGAGACTTTAAGTATGAAGGAACAGATGGGCGTTGTGGGGCACATCTGTAATCCCAGCAGCTCAGGAGGCTGAGGCTGGAGGATTGAAGTTCAAAGCCAGCCTCAGCAACTTAGCAAGGCCCTGAACAAGTCAGAGAGACCCTGTATGAAAAAATAAAAAGGGAACCAGGTGCAGTGGTGCACGTCTATAATCCCAGCAACTTGGGAGGCTGAGACAGGAGGATCGCAAATTCAAAGCCAGCCTCAGTAACTGTGAGGTGCTAAGCAACTCAGTGAGACCCTGTCTCTAAATAAAATACAAAATAGGGCTGGGGATATGGCTCAGTGGGTTAAGCACCCTTGGGTTCAATTCCTGATACCAAAAAAAAAAAAAAAAAAAAAGTATGAAGAAACAGAGTGAGAAGGGGAAAATCCCTAGTGGCAGAAACAGGCCAGAGAAGGACTTGGGGTCCTGTCTGTGTGAAGATGGTGTCAAATGACATGGCTGTCTTTCCAGGGTCAAGCTTCTGAAATACCTTCCATCAAGTAAGCCAGAAGGTTTTGGAAAGTGCAATTAAATTTATACCAACTTCACAGGCCAAAACATTTAGTAAAGAAACATCAAGGGGGTGGGATTGTGGCTCAGCAGTAGAGCACTCACCTAGCACAGGCGGGACCTGGGTTCGATCCTCAGCACCACATAAAAATAAAGGCATTGTGTTGTGTCCATCTACACCTAAAAAATAAATATTAAAAACATCAATTCATTTTCTTTGGGAACAAAAAGATGCTTTATCCTCTTTCAAACTGTGATATATTGCAGTGTTAAGCTTATATTGATTGAATAACATGGCCCAGATGGTTATATAGGTGCAAAAACTTAAAATCAATGGGCTGGGGCTGTAGCTCAGTGGTGGAGCACTTGCCTCACACATATATAGTCACTGGGTTCTATCCTCAGCACCACGAAAATAAATTAAGGTATTGTGTTTATCTACAACTAAAAAAAATTCAAGTTGTTCACGTAAAATGTATCTGACATGTTCAAAATTCATTTCTGGAGTTAGGTACATATGATCAAGGGAAGGAATATGGCTTAGTTTTCAGGCACATCTTTCTAGAAAATGGACAAGTGAAAATTACAAAAAGATGCCTGTGTTTTCATTTCATTGGCAACAATAATCTCACTCTACATTTGCTCAGAACCTTATAATTAACAAGTTGGGACCATAAAACTGGAGTATCCAGTACTCACACTTGCTGGCTCCTTAACCTCTGAGCCACAAGTTTTCCTGTTGCAGTGGGTTTAAGGACAGGATGCATATGTCATAGATGCATTTGCTCTCATATTTGTCCATTGTTATTCCCCAAGAATGTGAACAAGAGCTTGTGTATGTTTTATCCACTGTTGTATCCACAAGGCCTATACAGTACCAGGTACTTGGAAGCACTTAGTAAACCTTGGATAAATGGACAGACAGTTCTGATGTGTAACTGGGGAAGAAGGGAGACGTTTCACGATACCAGAGGAGAAAGGGTCAAGTCCACAAGAAAAAGAGAGATTATGAAGAGAACGGTGTGCATTCCTGTAGCTAGTAGGGAGAGGACCAGAAATGAGTGATATCATTGCCTATAGAAAGGACTGTGAACTTGTGCATACTCAGACTGGTGCTGTGTCTGATACGTGGTCGACTCTGAATACACGTTTGTTCCAGGAGCACTCTACCACTGAGCTATAGCCCCAGCCCTTTTTATTTTTGTTCTGAAACAGAGTGTTGCTAAATTGCCCAGGTTGGCTTCAAACTTGGGAGTCTCCTGCTCAGCCTCCTGAGTTGCTGGGATTAGAGGCCACTACTCCCTGGTGCTTCACTGTTTTTTTTATCTTTATTTTATTTTTATGTGGTGCTGACGATTGAACCTAGTGCCTCACACATGGTAGGTGAGCACTTTACCTCTGAACCACAACCCCAGCCTGATTATTTTTAATTCTTTATACTAACCATTGACAATGAGCTGGAGATATAGCTCAATAGTGGAATTCTTGCCCAGCACCCATGAGGCCCTGGTTTAATCCTCAACACTGGGGGAAAAAAAAAAGCTTTAAAAGAATGTTCAATGTGTAGGGTGTAAGAAGTAATAACAATCCATCATCTAACTGAAGATGGTATTTCTTATCCCTATTTTTCTTAAATTTCATCACATATTTCCCTCTACACAACATTATGTTCAGGGGGATTTTTTTCAGATTTTTAAATTTTATGCAAGTTGAATCTTGAATATATACATGTATACATATATATACAATTCATGTATGTGTACATATGACCTGTTGACTTGCTTTTGTTGATTCATTTAAGTCTTTAAGTCATGTTGCTTTGTCTAGCTATTCATCATTTTTGCTGCTCAAAAGTATTTCATTGTATGAATATACTGCAATGTATTTCTTTTTCTTTTTCTTTTTTCTTTTCTTTCTTTCTTTTTTTTTTTCTTTCTTTTAAGATATACATGAACACGGGGTTGTGGCTCAGTGGTAGAGCATTTACCTTGCAGGTGTGAGGCACTGAGTTCAATCCTCAGAACCATATAAAAAAAATAAATGAACAAATTAAAGTTATTTGTAAAAAGATATACATAGCAATAGAAGGGTTTTGTTGTTGTTGTTGTGGTTGTTGTTGTTCTTAGTACCAGGGATTGAACTCAGGGGCACTGAACCCCTAAGCCACATCCCCAGCCCTATTTTGTATTTTATTTAGACAGGGACTCACTGAGTTGCTTAGTGCTTAATGTTGAAGGGCATCTAGGTTGGTTCCATAGTTTAGCTGTTGTGAACTGAGCCACTATAAACATTGATGTGGCTGTGTTACTATAGTATGCTGATTTTAAGTCCTTTGGGTATGGACCAAGGAGTGGGATAGCTGATGGTGGTTTCATTCCATATTTTCTGAGGACTCTCCATATTTGCAGTGTATTTCTACACTCACTTTTCATGAACTGTTATTTTATTTGCCTCCCTTCCCAAGTTAGCGATTACAAGCAAGGTTGCTACGATCGTCCTAGTGCACGTCTCCTGAAGCATGTGTGCAAGAGATTCTCTGGGGTTCAGACCTAGCAATGGAATTGCGGAGCCAGAGTGAGTGCACACCTTCACCTTTGTAAGGCTTCTGTTCTCTACCACTGCATAACAATGCCTCCCCAAACTGGTGCTTAACAGAGGCTCTTAATGGGATGATGGAAGTGTTACAAAGTTCTGGTAATGGTTGCACAACATTTCAAATGTACTAAAAATCACTCACTTAAACTAATTTTATGGTATATAAATGATGGCATAATTATACCATAAAATTTAAAAAAAAACTAAGCTTCAGGGCTGGGGATTTAGCTCAGTTGGTAGAGTGCTTGCCTCACATGCACAGGCTCTGGGTTCAATCCCCAGCACCATTAAAAAATAAATGAATAAAAATAACAATAAAAAAAACTAAGTTTAAAACAATAATGAGGAAGGAGGAAAAACACTCTAAACAGTAATGGTCATTTATTTTTCTCAAGGATCTGCTATTTGGGCAGAGACTAGCAGGGATGGTTCATCTGATCCCAGAAGTATCAGCTGCTGAGATTCAACTAAACTGGAGGATCCAACTTCCAGTGGCAGCTCTTGGGTTCTAACCAGCAAAGAGACACCCTCTGGGACACATGGGCTTCCTGACAGCATGGAGGCTGGGCTCCAAGAACAAGGTGCAGGCTTCTTCTGACCTAGCTTGGAAGTCCCTTCTGCTGCTTTCTATTGGCCAAACTAAGGCCAGCCCCAGTTCAAGAAGAAGAGTCAACCTCTCAAAGGGAAGAAGAGCAGAACATGTGACCATGTATCACACAAGGTAATCCCAGTTGATTGCCACATGGCAGCACCAATGGCACTTGCACCCACAGAATATGCTCTTTAACCACACCAGTGCCTCAGGTGGGAATTAAAGAATACCTTGTAGCTTTAATTTGTATTTCCTTAATTTCTAAGAAATTGGACACTTTTTCAAGTGATTATTGGTTGTTCCCATTTCCCCTTCTGTGAAGTGCTTTGCTCAAGTTTTTTACCCATTGTATTATAGGGTACTCTGTCTCATTTGTAGAAATTCTTTGTATATTATCCATACTAGTCCTTTGCCAATTATATAAATGCAAATACTTGTACAGTTCTAGGCTGGCTTCATGCTTTCTTTATGATAGCTTTGGATGCACAGATGGGGGACTATTTCAAGACACTTTCTATTTCTTAAGTCAATTAAATTAAAGTCATTCTGCCTTTTTTTTTTTCGAGATATGATCTCAATACAATGCTCAGGCTGGTCACAAACTCCTGGGCTCAAGCAGACCTCCCATCTCTGTCTCCCAAATGGCTGAGGCTATAGGCATGGGATACCACACCAAGATAAAGCTATTCTGTCTTATTTATCACTTCATAATATAATAATTTACAATATAGCTGGGCACTATGGCGCACACCTGTAATCCCAGCAGCTCGGGAGGCTGAGGCACCAGGATCACGAGTTCAAAGCCAGCGTCAGCAAAAAGTGGGGTGCTAAGCAATTCATTGAGACCCTGTCTCCAAATAAAATACAAAATAGGGCTCAGTGATCAAGTGCCCCTGAGTTCAATTCCTAGTACAAAAAAAAAATCAATATAATAATGTGCAATCTTGTCATTTCAGGGGAGGAGGGTTCTACACAATGATATCCATGCTAGCTAGACTATCAGACCTCATTGTGGAAAAGGCAAGGACTGTTGCACAAACTGGATTCAAGGTGAATAGAGAGGGAGACTGAAACTCAGGCTTCATCAAGGAGAGGAGTCAGAGGAGCCTGACTAAAGAGTTGACCAAAGACAGCCTTTGTCAGAGCCCTTCTAGCAAATTATGGAACACAAATCAGAGGTCATAGAAACACACAGCTTCTAACCAGTTAGTCAGAAATACAGAGGTCCTGGGCTGGGGTTGTGGCTCAGCAGTAGAGCACTCACCTTGCATGTGTGAGACCCTGGGTTTGATCCTCAGCACCACATAAAAATAAATAAAGATATTGTGCCCATGTATAGCTAAAAAATATATTTTAAAAAGAAAAAAAAAAAGAAATACAAGGTCCATATTTTCCATTGTCATCTGAATTGGAGGCAGTTGTGTGGGACCGAGCCCTCCGCTTTTGGGATCTGACACCAACTCCACCTTGATAGAATCAGATTTTTGTTTTCAGATGGGGTCTTGCTTGCCTCAATAGTACCTGTCTGGTCACAAAGGGCAGAAAATAAGGGATAATCTTTCAGCCTTGCATTTGAGGACACAAGAAATTCTTTAGTTTCAGATCACAAATAAACCATTCACCTTAGAGTTTGGTAAGCAACAGGGAAACAAAGGTGGGCTTTCACCACAGGACAGATGCGCTGTTTAAAAAAAAAAAATAGTCCTCACAGCTTCATGGAAAGGAATTGGGAGGAGAGACAAGAAAAAGAAGGTGATCTCCCTCTTCCCTTGGGCTCCCAGGCCAGTCACTGCCACGTGCCCCTCCTTTACTAAAAGGGGATTTCTGTGCATACACAGCCCAAAAGATGGAGCCAGAAGACAGTTCCAGATTGTTGGGTGAACTTATCTAAGTTAAAAAAAAAAATTAAATATTCTCTGGGCCTGTGTCTTTAAATAAAATAAGTAAAAGATTTGGACTGGTAATCTTCAAATACATTTTTAGATGGGAAGGTCTTCGCCCAAACTAAGTTGTATTCAGGTGAAATGTGCAAGCTGCACAGGCTGAAGAGGACACTGGACAGGACACCTGGCCACCTGTGATGGCATTGTTGAGGTCTCCACCACTCTGTTTCCCGGCCTGCAGCCAGAGCCCGTACTCTGACTTGGTGACTCTCTCAGGGATGTTTCTGGATGTTAAGCCAATGCTTGTTGCATTGCTTTAAAAGAGAGATGCTTTTGAGAAGCATGGTCAACAACTCAGGAGAGCATTCATTTAAAACACACTAACTCCCATCCTCAGCCTGACCAGCATTGCAGGAGATAATCCAAAGAAAAGGAAAGTTATGGGCATGAAATTCTATGATGTGATGATTTTTATAATAATGAAACATTGGGGACAACCAACAGAGAACTGGGTTTGGATACTGAAGTGCAATACTAGTAAGCCCGGACTCACTGTGGACTCAGTGTCAGACATCTATGGAGCAATCATTGGGAAAACTGGGGTAATGTGGAGATGGGGAAGATGCAGAATACAAAACTACCTAAGGGGGCTGGGATGGTGGCTCAGTGGTAGAGCACTTGCCTGGCATGTGTGAGACACTGGGTTGGATTCCCAGCAGTGCATTAAAAAAAAAGTCCATCAAACAACTAAAATAAACAAACAAACAACACTCTAAGGGAGGAGGAGGCTCACAGGCCAACAGGAGTCAAATGGGCTTCCTCTGCATCTCTTCTCTCTCCTTCCTGTGTCTCTTCTCAGTTTCTCCTACGCTGCCATGAGAACACAGAAAGTGAGTTGCTTTGTTAGGGAGATTTACAATGGTGATTTTTTTCTGCTTTTGGATCATTGTTTGTGGTTGGGGGCACAGAAGCCAGGCATAAAGAAAGGTAAAGGTTGGGAACGGTGGTGCATGTCTGTAATCCTAGCAGCTTGGAAGGCCGGGGCAGGAGGATCGCAAGTTCAAAGCCAGCCTCAGCAAAAGCGAGGCACAAAGCAATTAAGTGAGACCTGTCTCTAAATAATATACAATAGGGCTGGGGATGTGGTTCAGTGGTCAAGTTCAATCGCCAGTATCCTTCCCACCCCCCAAAAAAAGAGAAGTGGAGGAGACCCTGCATATGGGCAGAGCCCAGCAGCCGGCTCCTAGGGCTGTTCCAGCAGGTCCAGCTGGTTCCCAATGGGGTCTGAATGCCTCTCCATCCCCATCCTCAAGGCCTGGGGGCAGCTACCTGGACTTGTAACTAGCTGTGAGGACAGGGAGACCCACTGTAATAGGCACTTGATGAATGTTGGGACATTAAGCATTCCTTTCCCACGTGAGGCTTTGTGGTTATGGTTTTCAAAGTCCACTGTAGCTGACACGCTGTGACAACTGAACAAACCGCAAAGGGAACTGAAGGCAAGAGAAGCCAGGCTTTCAACTATTTCTGTTTTACTCAGTACTTGGTGACACTGTAAAAGGATATTTAGAAACCCCACAAGTAGGCCAAGGGTAAGAAAAACGCTCCACACCCAAGAGAATCCAGCTGACCAAATTCAGTCTGATCCAGAATAAACAGCTCTCATCTGGAAATCTAGCAGTTCCAGAAAGCACTGTCCAGGGGAAAGAGACCTGCGTTGTAGATCTGCATAATTATGTAACCTCTTAGAAAGGAGGGAAGAAGCATCCTCGTGTGCTGTGCCTGGGGAAAATAAAATCCTGCACTGGCAAACTCAAGCTCGCTCAAGAAAATAACAGTTCAGTCCTCGAAGAAAACTTTGTTACTGTAGAGAAACTGGGCTTGTGTGCCCTTTCCCACGGGCTAGACTGACCTCGATTAGTTTCCCTCATAATTACTTATCAGTTTCCCAAATCAGGTTTCCATTATCAACTTCCTCCAACAGCAATAAATCAGCTACTCAGGTGCACAGCATTGCTCGAAATGAAACACCTTGAAATTAACCAAGCTGAGCTATTGCAAAAAGGAAAAGATCATTCATGGTTTGTTTTGTCAAGAAAAGCTCGGACTTGGATAGAGCACTTACCTGGGATTCCGGAGGCCCTGGGCTCAAGCCCCAGCCTGGAATAAAACCCAGCATATTGGTGTCCTCTTAAAAGTCAATTAACAACATCAAACAAACTAAATCCCAAATGGTAAAAAGGTTGGAAAACAAACCTACTTTCTCCAACAAATGTAGAAATTGAGGCTCAAAATTAAAAGAAGGAAATTGAAGTGATATTTGTATACTGTCACATTCATAGCAGCAATTTTTCTTTTTTTTTTTTTTTTTTTTTTGGTGGGGGCAAGACACTGAGGATTGAACCCAGAAGTGCTTTTCTGCTGAGCTTTTCCCATCCCTTTTTATTTTTTATTTTGAGACAGGATCTTGCTAAGTTGCCCACGCTGGCCTCCAACTTGCAATCCTCTGGCCTCAGCCTCCCAGATATCTAGAATCATAGGCATGCACCACCACACCCAGCCATAGCAGCATTTTTCACAACAGCCAAGAGGTGGTGTTAGGTGCAGGACAGGCTGAGTAAGCTGTCTGCAGGGCATGCCAAACAAAGTTAGCTGCAGGATGACCTGGCCACTCAAACTTTCTCTGTCTGGTTCTTTATCACCTGTTTGCTTCAAGCCCAAACACCCAAGCCCCCACTTATGGCTGAGCACTCAACCTGCCACTCAAGGCCAAACACTTAACCCCCTTGTGTGCCAACAAGGCAGCTTGCAGACCCAGAGACCCCATTAGATTTGGGCTATAAAAACTCTCTCCTAATGGGCCCCTCTCTCTCTTGTTCTCTCTCTCCCTCTCTTGCTCTCTTGCTCTTGCTCTCTCTTGCTTTCTCTCTTGCTCTCTCTCTCTCTTTCTCTATTTTTCTCCTCTGTTGTACTGCTGCAATAAACATCTCTTGGTCGCTCTGAGTGTTGTGGTCACTTTCCTTTCAGGGGGAAGCAACACAACTGTCTCTCGATGGATGAACAGATAAGCAAAATGTGGTACACAAATACAATGGAAGAGTATTCAGCCCTTGAAAGGAAATTCTCACCCATGCTACAAAATGGATGAACCTTTAGGGCATGTGAAACAAGTCAGCCACCATAAGGCAAGTGCCATATGATTCCTCTTAAGTGAGGTACCCTGAGTAGTTAAATTCACAAAGACGGAAAGTAGACCAGAGAGTACACAGTGGTTGTTAGGGGCTGAGGGGAGAGGTACAGAACTTCAGTTTGGGAAGATCAAAGAGTTAACGAGATGGACAGTGAGGATCGCTACACAACAATGTGAATTTGCTAATGCCACTGAGATACACACCATAAAATGATTAAGATGGCAAATTTATGTATTTTGCTGCGATTTTTTTAAAAACCAGGCTTGATTCCACAGAGCCTTTGTTAAATGATGGGAAAGTTTCTTTGTTTTCTACTTTAAAAAAATTTTTTTTGTAGTTGTAGGTGAACAGAATGCCTTTGTTTATTTTTATGTGGTGTTGAGGATCAAACCCAGTGCTTCACACATGCTAGGCAAGGACTCTGCCACTGAGCTACAGCCCCAGCCCCTGTCTTCTACTTTTAATGAGGGCATTATATAAGTCACTCTTTTTACATATTAATTTTTGGTATATAGAGAACACTGGTTACCTAGTGTTGAATATATGTGTGTGTATGTGCGTGTGTGTGTGTGTATATATATATGAGTCAACCTAAATAATTATGAAGAGGTTTTTTTTGTTTTTGTTTTTGTTTTCCTATTACATTTCTAGGGGTTGAATCCAGGGCCTCATAGTTACTGAGGGTGTGCTGTAGCCCTGAGCTACACTTCTAGTCCCCAATATTCTATCTTATTTTTAGTCCTAGGAATTGCACCTTAAGACACTTTGCCAAAGAGCTACATCCCTAGCCCTTTTTATTTATTTATTTTTTTGTTTTGTTTTAACACAGGTTCTCACTAAATCGCTTAGGACCTTGCTAAATTTCCAAGGCTGGCCTGAAACTCGGGATCCTCCTGCCTCAGCCTCTGCAGCTGATTGGATTACAGGTGTGCTCACTACACCTGACTCCAATGTTCTATGGAAATTAATCTTTTTGTTTCTCTCACTCATCCAATAACAACAGTCATTTCAGCTACTCATGTGGTACACACCAATAATCTCAACTACCTGAGAGGCAGAGGTAGGAGGATCACAAGTTTCAGGCCAGCCTAAGCAACTTAGCGAGACACGCTGTCTCAAAATAAAATTAAAGAAAGGACTTCAGATGTAGCTCAGAAAAAGTTATATTAAACAATTACTATATGCCAGTTAATATGCTAAAAAGCTTAGCATACTTATAGATATTTAATCTTAATATATTCATGTCATTATTTTCCCCAATTTTTTGAGAAAACACTACAAGGTGGAACTCAAATTCAGATCACACATAATCTATAACACAAAATGGCCCTAGAGTTAAGATGCCTTAGAGTTAAGGAGCTAGAAAAGGCACTTGGAGAAGATGGAGTGTGGCTCAGTGGTAGAGTGTGTGCTTGGCATGTGCAAAGCCTTGGGTTTGAGCCCTGGAACAGCGTGCATACGCACGATCACAAAGGAACACCATTACCGTTGTTAAACTCGTTGTTAAAATTTTAATCCCACTTTATTCCTTTGTGCATTCTCTTTCTCCACCTACCCACAGAGGCTTCTGAACCGTCATACCATTTGAGGGTATGATGCCTACTTCATGCTCCTTTACCCTAAATATACAATGCAGGGCAGCGGTGTCGCTCTGTGGTAGAGCATTGCATGGGGTGTTCGAGGCCATAGGTTCAATCCCCAGCACCACAAAAGTGTATACGGCCTCTCAAGTTTCCTCATGATAGACAGCTGGCTTCCCCTGGAGCAATGCTCCCAGAAAGAGAGCAGTGGCTCCTGTGATCTAGTCCTGAAGTCATAGTGCCATCTCCCCCATGTCTGGTCATTAGAACTGAGAGTCAATAGGTCCCGTATCCCAAGGGAGGAGAATAAAGCTCCGACTTTTATTTTAAAGCTCCCACCCTTGAAGGGAGAATACCAAAGTATTTCTTGACTATTTTGTAGCCATCATAAGTATCCACTGATGATTCTTACTTGATTAAATCTTCTGATAACTGCAAAATATTGATTTTTCTGATTATCCTATATTAATTTTGAAATGAATCCCAGCATCATATTTCACCTATAATAGTTAAGAATATATATTATTAAAAGATAAATATTTTTTACATGCTTATGTCTTACAATAATATCTTCATATTATCAACTAACAAATCAATATTTAAATTTCTACTACTTGGGGACTAGGATGGTAGAGTATTTGCTAGGTGTGCACAAGGCCCTGGGTTCATCCCCAGCACCACAAAATAAATAATTTCCACTTGTCTTATAAATGCCATACTTTTATTGAGACAAAGTTTACATGTCCCACAGTCCATTCTTTTAAAGCATATAATTCAGTAGTTGATAGTATATTCAACAAACGTGTAAAACCATCACCGCTGTCTCATTCCATCACTGTCTCATTCCATCACTCCCGTTAGCACCCATTTCCCATTTCCCACACAGGCCCTGTTTCTTCAGGGTCTTCTGTGCTTCCACATGAATTTTAGGATTTTTGTTCTAGTCTTTGGTATTTTGATAGGGATTGCATTGAATATGTACACTGCTTTGGGTAAGTATGGACATTTAAACAAAGTAATTCTTCCAATCCATGAACATGGAAAGTCTTTCCATCTTTTTGCATCATCTTCAATTTCTTTTATCAGTGTTGTGTAGTTTCCATTATAGAGGTCTTTTACTTGGTTAAAGTCATTCCTAGATTCATTCTTCCTTTCTTGTTTTCTTTCTTCATTCTTTTGCAGCTATTGTGAATGGGATTGCTTTTACAATTTCTTTCCTTCCTTCCCTCTTTCTTTCCTCCCTCCCTCCCTCCCTCCCTCCCTTCCTTCCTTCCTTCCTTCCTTCCTTCCTTCCTTCCTTCCTTCTTTTAATAATGCTGGGGATTGAACTCAGCTTTACCACTGAGCTACATCTTCAACTCTTTTTATTTTTTATTTTGAGACAGTTATCACTAAGTTGCCAAAGCTGGCCTTGAACTTGGGATCCTCTTATTTCAACCTCATGAGTCACTAGGCTTTTCAGCCATGTGCCGCTGCTGTGCCTAGCTGCTTTCATGATTTCTTTCTCAGCAAACTCATTATTGGTGTATAGAAAAATATATTGGTTTTATACTGTATGTTGATTTTGTATCCTGCTACTTTATTAAAATCATTTATCAGTTCTAATAGTCTTTGGGTGCAGTGTTCAGGTTTTTCTATGTATAGAATCATGTCATCTACAAAAGGAATAATTTGATCTCCCCTCCTAATTGTCTATCATTTGTTTCTTCCTGTTGCCTAATTGTTTTGGCTAGAACTTCTAGTTCTTAACTGAATTAGAGTAGGGAGAGTGGACACCCTTGTCTTGTTCCTGCACTTAGAGGAAATGCCTTCAGTTTTTCCACATTCAGTATGTTGTTGTCTTTGGTTTGTTATATATAGCCTTTATTATGTTGCTGCATGAACCTTCAATACCTAATTTATTCAGGGATTTTATCATGAAGGGATGTTGAATTTTATCAAATGCCTTTTTCTGCATCTCTTGAGATAATCATATGATTTTTATACTTCATTCTGTTTATGTGATGTATTGCATTTATTGATTTGCATATGCCGAACAATTCTTGCATCCTTGGAATGATCATGTATAATCTTTTTAATTGTGCTGTGAAATTTGATTTGCTAGTATTTTGTTGGTGATTATTTCATCTGTTTATCAGAAATATTGGTCTCTAGTTTTCCTTTTTGGTGGATCCTTGTCAGGTTTTGGTAACACAATAAATTTAGTCTCAGAAAACATTAGGAAAGGTTTCCTTCCTTTCAATGATGTCGAATAGTTTGAGAAACATGGGTGTTAGTTCTTTCAAAGTTTAGTAAAATTCTTCAGTGAGGCCATCCTGTCCTAGGTTTTTCTTTCTTAGGTGACTTATTACTTTTTGAATCTTATTAGTTGTTATTGGCCCATTTAGTTTTTTATATTCTCTTGATTGAATTTGTCCATTTCTTACAGATTTTCCAATTTGTTATCGTACAGTTTTTCAAAATAATGCTTAATGGTCCTTGAATTTCTGTGTTATCATTTGTAATGTCTCCTTTTTTGTCTTTAATTTTATTTGGGTCTTCTCTCCCTCTCTCTTTTTGTCTTAGTTAGTCTAGCTAAAGATTTGACAATTTTGTTTATCTAAAGAACCAAGTCTTTGTTTCATAATTTTTTTAAAAACTCTGATCTTTGCTATTTCTGTTCTACTCGTTTGGGGTTTGTTTTCTCCTTGCTTTTCTAAGTCCTTGAGATACATTATTAGGTTGCTTATTTGAAATCTTTTTTTTTTTTAATATAGGCATCATTGCTGTAAACTTCCCTCTTCATGCTGTTTTGGCTGCATCCCATGAGTTTTGGTATGTTGTGTTTATATTTTCATTTGTTGCAAGAAATTTAAAAATTCCCCTTCTGACCTCCTTACTGTTTGTTCAAAGTATGTTGTTAAGTCTGCAAGTATTTGTATCATTTCCAAAATTTCTCTTGCTATTGATTTCTAATTTCATTTCATTGTGATCAGAAAAGATACAAGATCTGAGAATGGGATGTGTCTCAGTGGGAGAGTGTTTGCCATCATGAGGCTGTAAGTTTGACCCCCAGCACAAAACAAAAGGATGATTATGATTTCAATATTTTCAATTTGCTAAGACTTGTTTTGTGGCCCCATATACTGTTCTAGAGAAGATTGTATACACTGATGAAAAGAACATGTATTCTCAAGTCATTGGATGGATTGCTCTGAAAGTGTCTTAAGTTCATTTGATCTAGAATAAATTTGACTCTGTTTCTTTATTGATGTTTTGTCTGGATGGTATATGCATTGATGAGTGTGGAGCATTGAAATACCCCATTATTGTACTGGAGCCTATGTCTACCTTAGGTTTATTATTTTATAAAATTGGGTGCTCTGACGCTAGGTGCTCATAGATTTACAATCATTATGTCTTCTTGATGAGTTGGTCACCTGATCATAACATAACAATCTTGTCTCATTTACATTTTTTGTCTTAAAGTCTATTTTGTCAGACAAAGTATAGCTACTCCTACTCCTACTTACTTTACGACTCCATTTGTTTGAAATATCAATCATTTTCCATGCTTTCACTTTCGGTCTACATGTGTGCTTCCTGGTGAAATGAGTTTCTTTCTTTCTTTCTTTTTTTTTTTTTTGGTACCAAGGATTGAACTCAAGGGCACTCGACCACTGAGCCATATCCTAGCCCTTTTTATTTTGTATTTTATTTAGAGACAAGGTCTCACTGAGTTGCTTAGTGCCTTGCCATTGCTGAAGCTGGTTTTGAACTCTTGATCCTCCACTCTCAGCCTCCCAAGCCACTGGGATTACAGGTGTGTGCCACTGCACCTGGCTTGAAACGAGTTTCTTGAAGGTAGTATATTGTTGGGTTTTGCTTTGTTTAATTCAGTTTATATGTTTCTTTTAATTAAAGAACTTAGTGCATTTACTTCAAGGTTATTCAAAGCCATAAACATAATAAATCTGTTATTTGTTTATTCTTTTCTAGTTGTTTTGAATAGTCTTGGTTCTTTTTTTTTCCTTTCTTATATAGTCATAGTTTACTACTGTCAAAGATGTGTCTTAGGGTATTTATCAGTTTGTTATGCAGTGCTGGCTTTACTTCTAGCTAAGCACTGTAGTGAATTCTCCCTGTAGTTTCTTTGGCTATGATTAGTGAGTTTAGGCTTAGTGCATGCTGTGTCAGAGCTGGAGAGAACCACTACCTCTGTGAGTCAGCAGAATGTGTGGGATGCACACTATGTGGCCATTCCTACAGTGGGAATGTGGCTTCTATCAGGTAATACATGGCACTGGTGATGTTGGCTCTTTACTTGTGATGGCCTCTGGTACTGGCAGCACCAGTGATGAGGGGCCTGAAGCCCTTATCCTCCAATCAGACAGTGGTATGAGCCCAGGAGCTTCAGAGAGAGATGGTGTCAGGAGCTAAAGCACCCTCTCTGTGGCATCACACCCAGTCCTGCCAGCACAGTGTGATCAGACAAGATGGGGTGTGGCTGGCAGTGAGACGCTCATAAGTGTGGTGTCAACAGTTGTGATGTTCCTCTCTGCTTCTACCGTGCGTGTGCCTTCTTCTTGCTGGGACTCTTTCACCCTCGGCCACTGAGCCATCTCCTCAGCCCTATTTTGTATTTGATTTAAAGTCAGGGTCTCACTGAGTTGCTTAACACCTTGCTTTTGCTGAGGCTGGCTTTGAACTCTTGATCCTCCTGCCTCAGCCTCCTGAGCCACCCGGATCACAGGTGTGTGCCACCGTGCCCAGCTGCCTCTCCCTTTGAAGTACAATATTATATTCATTATACTAAGATTTTAAAATATTTTAGTGTAAATCCTCCAACTTTATTTTGGCTATTTTAAATCTTTTGCTTTTCCATGTAAATTTTGGAATTGGCCCATTGATTTCTATTTTAAAAAAGGAAGAAAAAAGGCAATGTGGGGGCTGAGTTTATGGCTCAGCAGCAGAGTACTCACCTAGCAGAGTACTCACATGTGAGGCACTGGTTTCAATCCTCAGCACCACACAAAAATAAATAAAATAAAGGTATCATGTTCCTCTGCAACTAAAAAATAAACAAATAATTTTTTTTAAAAAAGGCATGTAGGTAGTTGCTAGGGATTGTATTGAATTCACAGGTTAATTTGGAGAGAATAGACATCTTGACAATACTGATTATTCCAAGCCACAAACATATTTCATTTCTTTAATCTTTCAGCAATGTCATAAGTTATCAGTTTATAAATTTTATACATCTTTCATTAATTTTAATCACAAATGTTTTAATTTCACTGTTAATAGTTCCTATATTTGATAGTACATAAAATGCAACTGTTTGATCTTTTTATCCTATTACCTTACAAATTTAGTTTAGTCGTTCACTGTAAGATTCCTTCTAAGCTATGTGCCTTTTCTTTTTCTTGCCATATTGGTCTGGCTAGCTCTATTTTGAATAGAACTATAAAAGCAGGCAACCTTGTCTAGTTCCTGATCTTAAGGAGAATGTTTTAAGTCTTCAAATATTATGCTTATTAAGAGTAGACTTTTTATATGTTTATCGGGTTGAGGGTGTTTCCTTTTGTTCCTAATTTGCTGAGTTGTCATAACATCTTGAATTTTGCCAATTTTTTTTCTTCTATTGGCATGATAATGTGGGTTTTCTTTCATTATGCTAATATAATTTACTATATGATTGTCAGATGTTAAATTGACCTTTGGGAGATAGGCACTGTTTGGTCTTGTCCTCTTTATATTTTGGGAAGCTTGTTTAATTTAAATCAATTAATCCTTACTTCATACTGTCAAAGACATTTCACTATTGATTCCAAAATCCTGGTTTCAATGATCCTGGTTACTCAAATCCCCTTTGTGACTTATACACTGCTTTATGTAGATTTTGTTCAGTTGAATGCCTACTATGTACCAGCCATTGTTAGGTGTTGAGAATGCAGAAATAAATAGAACAGATACAAGTTCCTGTCCTCACAATAGTGATAACAATCAAAATGAGTAATTATAATATAGTTTGGTGTTAGGTAACATACGGTGCCTCTGAAATTTAAATAAAGGTAACCTGCCGCAGTCTGGCTGGGCACGATTCAGGAGCCACTTGTCAAAAGAAACAAACTTTATTTTTAGAACCACACACGCCAAACAAAACAGCTCCTCAGGAAAAACCCTCAGAGCCCAACTGCCACCACCGGCTTCCCACAAGCCTCTCCACAAGCCTCTCCACCTCCCCCACTCCTCCTGCTCTTGAGGCCGATTGGCTGGGTTGCGTGGGCGGAGCCAAAAAAGTCCCCCAATGAGCAGCTCCGTGGTCTGAAAGGGCAGGGAAACAGCCCAATGAGCATCACCGCAGAGGAGCCAATCAGCTAGAAGTTGCTGGGGCCGCTGTGAGCCAATCATCAGCTGGCAGTCTGAAAGTTTGCTGGGGCCCCTTTGGCTGTGGCTCTTAACATCTCCCCCTCTCTGTTTAAACAACAAGCATGTGGCTTAGGGACCGTGCCTGCCTTAGGTTGTCCAATAGTACATATGGTCCTTACCCGTTATCGGATGAGCTGACCTCAAGGCGTCAGCCTCCTGTCTTAGGTTGGTACCATTGCAATCGGATCTTACCCGTCACTGACTACTGGTCCAGTATACAGCCACACCTGTGGAGAGGTCTTTGTACCAGTGGGGGGGTGAGGTTCTTTGCCTCACCTCTGTTGGCCCCCAAATTTTAGCTGAACGATCATGACAAGCAGAAGGGAGGAAGATACACCAAGCCAATTGACGGCTCCTTTTGGAAAAATTGTACCACCGATGACACCATCAGCATAAATACCCCAACACTACCACAAGTCGCTGCACCAACAGATAGTCCACAATGCATGCAGGTGATACATAGTCCAGGCAAGTTCTGCAAGCTGTTCAGTGATGGCTATTGCAGAAGCTGTAGATTGGTTTTATCTTTGTCTTCACCGGCACTGGGATGAAGATAGGAATTCTGGCAATAATGGCTAAAGAAAAAATTATGTAACATTCCAGAAGGCACTAAAAGAACAATTTTCTTAACAATTTACATTGTCTTGAAGAGAATTATTAAATATAATGAAAAGGAAAGGTGAAAGTAAACAAACAG
This sequence comes from Marmota monax, assembly GCF_021218885.2. Classification (NCBI taxonomy): domain Eukaryota; kingdom Metazoa; phylum Chordata; class Mammalia; order Rodentia; family Sciuridae; genus Marmota; species Marmota monax. Next base: position 5,022,977 of record NW_026694821.1, read on the forward strand.
ATCTGTTAACCTCCTTTATTGTTCACATTTTAAAACAATCCTCAACAGTTGTTTACCCAATTTAAATTAAACCATTTAAATCACGTGAATAAAAAAAAATATTTGGATCCATTTTTTCATGAGTGCTCATCATATATGATATATGGACATACGTACATTCAAATATATAACACAAAACACAAGTGTGCACACATAATATAATACATACAACACATAACATAATAGTAAAGGCCTATAACTTTTTACAGGTGAAATCTCCATTGCAATGTTTAAAAACTCTATAGTCAAAAAATAGAACTGATCAGTAAAACATTAACCTAGGTCTGTATGAGCTCAAAAAACAAAATAGAACTTCATGATGTGGGAAAGGGCAATAATAAAATAGATATTGAAAAAAGCATCCTGGTTCTGTCACAGATGTAAGGATAGCCAAATTGGAGTTTTGGATATCAGCTGTTATGTATGGATTTGAGCCAAATCATCTTCTTTTTGGTCTATAGAAATCACTTTAGTTAATCTCTCTGGAATCCAAATTGGCTGCTGTTCTCCCTGTGGAAACACACAGACTCCAGACAATTACTGGGTCAGGACCTTTCCATTGTCCTGTTAGAATATCCTTCCAAAGTACCTTGGGCTTATGCACATTTTTTGGACACATATGCCTTTCCACAGCACTAAGTCCTGATGAATCCAAATTTAAAAAGTTCAGAGTAAAAAGGGTTATTTTAAGTTTATCTTTGGGGAATATATACCCCTTCCCAATTCCGTCTTTTTGCTTTAATAAGTACATTTTAATAGTTTGATGAGCTCTTTCAACTATGCCTTGTCCCTGTGGATTGTATGGGATTCTGGTTATATGAGTAATGCCAAATGATGAGCAAAATTGTTTAAAAGAGGTAGAAGTATAACCAGGGGCATTATCTGTTTTTAACTGTTTTGGAATGCCCACAGTGGCAAAATTTTGTAAGCAATGAGCTATAACATCTTTAGTTTTTTCTCCGGCATGAAGGGAGCCCATCAAAAGTCCAGAAGAAGTATCAACTGTAACATGCAAATATTTTAATTTTCCAAATTCTGGCAAGTGTGTGACGTCCATCTGCCAAATATGGTTAGGTATCAATCCTCTAGGATTGACTCCAAGATTAACTTGTGGTAAAAAGGTCACACAATTTTGACATTGTTTTATTATTTGTCTAGCTTGTTCCTTTGTTATTTTAAAACGCTTTTGTAAAGTATTAGCATTGCCATGGAACTTTTTATGAAAACTTATAGCTTCTTCTAGTGTAGAGAAAATATGTATGTCATGTGTAGTTTTATCTGCTAAATCATTGCCCAAACTAAGGGCTCCAGGCAATCCTGTATGTGCCCTGATATGTCCTATAAAGAACAGATCTCTTCTGTCCCAGATTAGACTTTGTATAGTGGAAAGCAAAGAGAAAACAGTAGAGGAAGGGGAAATCCTACCAGCATCTTCAAGGGATACTATAGCATTAACTACATACTGACTAGTGGAAAATAAATTAAATACAGAATCTTTAAACATCACAAAAGCTTGTAATACTGCATTAAGCTCTACCTTTTGAGCTGATTGTTTGGGTACTACAAATGTAAAAGTTTGATCAGGTGTAACTATTGCTGCTGTACCATTATTTGATCCATCAGTGAATATATTTGGAGCATTCATGATAGGTGTTTTTCTTATCATTTTTGGAAAAATTACAGGATGCGATGACCAAAAAGACAATAAAGGATTAGATGGTAAGTGGTTATCAAATGAAACATTAGATTTGCACATGATTATTGCCCAAGTATTTAACTCATTAGCTAACTCATCAATTTGATTCATAGTATATGGAGTAATAATTTTATTGGAGAAATTCCAAACACTCCCTTTGCTGCTTTTATTCCTTTGAGTATTAATTGTCCTACAGCCTCAGGATACCTAGTAAGAATAGTGTTAGGAGAATAAGATAAATGCATCCATAATAATGGACCTTCTTGCCAAAATACTCCTGTAGGAATATTTTTTGTTGGTAGTACAATAAATAATAAAGGCAAACTTATATCAATTCTATCCAAATGCATATTTTCCATATATGTTTCAATGATTTTTAATGCCTTTCTTGCTTCAGGCGTTAACATTCGGGGTGAATTTGGATCTGATGGACCTTTTAGGATATCAAATAAAGGTCCCAACTCTCCTGTTGGTATACCTAGATAAGGCCTTATCCAATTTATGTCTCCTAATAACTTTTGAAAGTCATTAAATGATTTGAGTTGATCTACTCGTATTTGAATTTTTGGTGGACGGACCATGGTTGAGGATAATAGAACTCCTAAATAATTAATTGGAAAATTTAATTGTACTTTATCTATTGCTCTCTCTAGATTATAATTTTTTAATAAGTTTGTAAGTGTGGCATAACATTCTAGCAATGTGTTTTTAGCTTTGTGTACTAATAATACATCATCCATATAGTGAAATATTTGTAGTTCAGGATTTTGGTTTCTGGGCTGGATTACTTTGTTAACATAAATTTGACACATAGTTGGGCTGTTAGCCATCCGTTGAAGGAGTACTTTCCGTTCATATCTCTGATCAGGACCTTCATGATTCAGTGCAAGGATAGTAAATGCAAAACGTGGACTATCCTCAGGATGAATTGGAATTGAAAAAAAAACAATCTTTAATATCTATAACTAAAACATACCAAGTTTTTGGCAAAGCAGACAATTGAGGAATCCCTGATTGAGCAGGTCCCATAATAACCATCTCATTATTAATGGCTCTTAAATCTTGCAATAATCTCCATTTACCAGATTTCTTTTTGATGACAAAAATGGGAGTATTATGGGGAGATACAGAAGGGTGTATATGTCCTTCCGCTAATTGTTGTTTGACCAGGTCATGGGCTGCTTGTATCTTTTCTTTAGTCAGGGACCACTGAGGAACCCATACTGGTCTTTCTGATTTCCAAGTAATTTTTATTGTCTCAGTGGCCCTTTCTGAAAATCCAACCCATGTCTGTCTGTTCCTTGATCTATTTGTATTGGTGCTGCTATACCTTGTTCTTGTTTTTCTAATCTTTTTCCTTTCCTAAAACCTTGTCTAGTCATAATAGTGGGTGCATTTTCGTTGATGTTATTCATTAATGTCAAACCTAACTGATCTAGGACATCTCGTCCCCATAAATTTACAGGAAGATGATCCAATACATATGGCTGTATAGTTCCTTCACATCCTTCAGGATCCTTCCAATCTAATACCATTGCACTTCTATGGAGATTAGTTGCCACTCCTAGGCCTCGAAGCGTTTGAGTGGCTTATTGTAATGGCCAATGTTTTGGCCATTCTTGACAAGAGATGATGCTAAGGTCTGCACCTGTATCCAGTAGCCCATTAAATTCATATCCTTGAATATTTAGTTTTAGCATGGGGCGAGAATCTAAATTTAAAGAAAGCATAGCCCAATCTACACCTGTGGAGCCTAATCCCTTGGAACCTCTTTCTACAGTACGACTGGAAAATTTATCATGTATGCTGGGTATTATTTGTAACTGTGCTATTCTATCTCCTGGTGAAATTACTGATAAACCCTTTGGAGAACTGGCTATAATTTTTATTTCACCTTCATAATCAGGATCAATTACCCCAGGACTTATCATAAGTCCTTTTAGAGTAGAAGAGCTGCGTCCCAGTAATAAGCCTACTGTTCCTTTGGGAAGAGGTCCTTTTACCCCCGTGGGAATGATTTGAACTCCCATCTCTGGAGTTAGTACTGATATGGCGGAGGCGCAGATGTCCAACCCTGCGCTCCCTCTGGTTTGTCTGATGAGGGATCTGATGGACAATGTGTCCTGGGCACTACCCTGATGGGGTTGCTGGGTTCCTCCAGTGCTCTGTATATTTGTGGTTTTGGGCCCCGAGCATTGGGCCCCCCTGTCCATTTTTTGGCAATGGAGCCCGATGCCTTTCTCCACGATATCGTGGATAAACACCTGGTCGCTTTGTTCCTCTATCTTTGTCTGAACTGAAGGCTTTGGACTAAGCAAACCAGATACAAACGTCCACAATGGCAATGTGCCAACTGGCAGAGTCTCTGGGCTGTTCTTTTCTATTCTTTTTAAATCTTCACCATGATGGTTCCATTGTGATATATTTAACAACTCCTCCTTAAAAAGCCATGGGCTACATTTTTGTATTGTATCAACGTATGCCTTGACTGTTCTTGATTTTACTGAGATGCCTCCTTCCTCTAACAATTTACTTAACACTCTTTCAGTTTGTTTTTTACTAATTTCTGATCCCGTATTTCTACTATAATACAACCCAACAAGATGACGCCAAACAAAACCGAGACAGAATGAAATAAAAAGGGAACAACAAAAAGTCATTATAGCCTTTCTATCCTCCTGACACGTGCATCCGTCCTTTCTCCCTATCTGTTCCTCAGACGTAAATAGTTTTTCCTCAGATGTGAGCGGTTTTCTTCCGTCTCACTCATCTCCAGGGACAGGCAACTTAAAACAATAGTGAAGCAAAACAAAAGAGGAATCTTAAAATGGCTACCCATCCTCTCGCCCTGCCCTCAGGGGCGAGCAGTTTACCTTATCACTTACCCTCAGTCGCTCCCTGTGCGAGCCACCAAATGCCGCAGTCTGGCTGGGCACGATTCAGGAGCCACTTGTCAAAAGAAACGAACTTTATTTTTAGAACCACACACGCCAAACAAAACAGCTCCTCAGGAAAAACCCTCAGAGCCCAACTGCCACCACCGGCTTCCCACAAGCCTCTCCACAAGCCTCTCCACCTCCCCCACTCCTCCTGCTCTTGAGGCCGATTGGCTGGGTCACGTGGGCGGAGCCAAAAAAGTCCCCCAATGAGCAGCTCCGTGGTCTGAAAGGGCAGGGAAACAGCCCAATGAGCATCACCACAGAGGAGCCAATCAGCTAGAAGTTGCTGGGGCTGCTGTGAGCCAATCATCAGCTGGCAGTCTGAAAGGGCTGGGAAACAGCTCAATGAGCATCACCGCAGAGGAGCCAATCAGCTAGAAGTTGCTGGGGCCACTGTGAGCCAATCATCAGCTGGCAGTCTGAAAGTTTGCTGGGGCCCCTTTGGCTGTGGCTCTCAACAGTAACCCAAGGTAGTAGAAAGATTTTTCTTGCTGCTAGACAAGCATTCTTCCACTAAGATATATCTCCAGGCCAGTAGAAATATATTTTTTAAGCCTCCTTGAGGAAGATACCTGAAATGTAATTAAATTTAGCCAATGCTACACCATTTACCAACCAAACAGGAATATTTTGAGAGTGAAAGTGAAAGCAGGAATAAACTAGAATGTACAATTACCTCAGATTTAACCAAAGAAGTGTTTAAATGGAAAGGGATGTGTATATGAAAGAAGGCCCATTAAAATAACTAAAACATTCAATTTGGTGAATATATAAATTCACAGGAAGGAAATTAGGCCAGAAAAGCAAGCAGAGACCAGATTCTAAAGGCCTTGTAAATCAGAAAGGAACCTGGGTTTTATTCTAAGGGTAATAAAGACTTTGGCAAAAGTGTGTATGTGTGTGTGTGTGTGTGTGTGTATATATATATATATATATATAAAATCTGGTTACAGCATAGAGAAATTATAACAATGAGGAATCATCTGGAAAGAATGGAGTATGCTAAGAAAACTGTTGGGGGGTCATGAAAATGTTCTATAACTGTGGTAATGGTTGTACAACTCTGTAAATACTGCAGGCAACTGAACCATATACTTTAAAGCTGTTCTATAAAGAATTATTTAGAAACTTTTAAAATTCTCCAGGTGAGAGATGATGGGCTCTAAATTAATGTTAGAAGTGAGGATGAATTAGGGCTGGGTTGTAGCTCAGCGGTACAGCGCTCACTTAGCATGTGCCCTGAGGTGCTAGGTTCCATCCTCAGCAACACATAAAAATAAATAAAGGTATTGTGTCCAACTAAAAAAAAAAAAAGTTAAAAAAAATAAGTGAGGAGTGAGGATGAATTCAACAGATTTGAGAACCACAAGCCCTTGTGACTTGACAGAATGTGGAGGTGAAGGGGAGGGATGAGTCAAAGCTAACTTGTAAATTTCTAGCTTAAGTAGTCAGATGGATGATAATGCCTTTTTCTTTTCTCTTTGATATGTAGCCTCACACATTGGAGGCAAGTGCTATACCAATGAGCTCTACCCCAGCCTGTTTTGATCATGTTGAATGAAAGGGAAAGACCCAATTAGAAAGGTTAGATACTGAAACAATTACCTGGTTGCAAAACAATCAGCTGGGAAGGATTACTTTAAGCTTAAAGTTTTGGGGTTGGAGAAAAAGTTTAGGTAGCTGTAGCAACGAATATAGCCAAAGAAATTTCCCCTTTTTTCCCTGTGAAATAGAAGTAAACTGCAAATTGAGAATTGGGGAAGGTAAAGATTTAATGGGGCTGGTGGTTTCAAAATGTTATTAACTTGTTTGCTTATGTTTAAGACCTAGTTGAGGATGGTGACTGCAAATGATATGCTGGCATCAATCTGTGTTATCATGTGGTTTTCTATAGTAATACTCAACCCCGGTATAAAGGTAGCTAAGAGGGGGTGGGGTTGTGACAGTTCTTGCCTACCATGAATGAGGCACTGGGTTCGATCCTCAGCACCACATAAAAATAAATAAATGAAATACAGGTATTGTGTCCATCTACAACCAAAGAATTAAAAATAGAGTTGAAGTTACCTAAGGTTCAGGTTTTTGTGTTGTAAGTAACAGGGCTGAAGAGTTTAAGATATTGCTGTGGAGACGAGCTGTAGTATTAAGATGACAGATCCAAGAGGATGTGGTGGCACATAACTATAATTCTGGGGACTCAGGATACTGAAGCAGGGGGATCACAAGTTCAAGGCCAGCCTGAGCAACTTGGCAGAGAACCTGTCTCAAAATAAATAACTGTGAAAGGGCTGGGGAAGCAGCTCAGTGGTAAAACACCCCTGGGTTTAAACCCATGTATGGCAACAACAAAAAGATTTAAGAAGTAAGATGACTAACAGTACTTCTAATCAGAGTAAGGTATTTTCTGTATTGGGTTTGACTCTTTCAAATTTCATAAGGTTTGGATCTAGATGTCTCCCAAAGGGATGTACTAAAAGCTTGCTCTCCATTACAGCAACGTCCAGAGGTAAGGCTCTTGGGAAGTGAACACTCTTGACATCAGTGGATTTTTAAAATATTTTTTTAGTTATAGATGGACACAATACCTTTATTTTTTTAATGTGGTTCTGAGGATTGAAACCAGTGCCTCACATGTTCAAACAAGTGCTCTACCATCAATGGGTTTTTTAAAATTTATTTGCAGTAATAGGGATAGAACCCAGGGGCACTCTGCCTGAGCTGCATCCCCAGCCTTTTACATTTTTTTAAGAGACAGGGTCTTTCTAAATTGCAGAGACTGGCCTTGAAAGCATAATCCTCCTGCCTACATAACTGGGATTACAGCCCTGCACTACTATACCCAGCATTCATCAGGGCACAAGAATTAAACCATTGATGGCTGAATAGACTACCTGCAGGTGATGGAAAATAAAGCAGCAGGGCACAATTGGAAAAAGTAGGTCACTGGGAATACAAGGGCACACGCTTGGGGATTGTATCTTGTCCCTGAAACCCTTTTGTTTACCAGCTGCCAGAAGCAGAGCTAGGTTTCTCTACCATATTCTTTTATCATGTTTCTGCCTTGGAGCCAGCAGACTATAACATACTTCTTTTGTGTTTATCTGCTTTTCATACAACGTTTGTATGTATCAACTATATACAGTGCACTATATTGCACTGAAGGGGATATAGCTGTAAATAAAATAATTTCCACTCTTAATGACCATTTTACTTAGGAAAAAAAAAGCATTAAAACAGATAAAAGAATACTCAATAGAATTACCAGTACAATTAAGAGCAAGATACTAGGCATTAAAAGATCAGAAGTGATTCTTTTCAGCAGAGTAAGAAATGGCATCAGAAAAACACTGACTTTAAAACTACCTTAACAGAACTTGAATAATACAGAAAAACACAAAGATAGTTGTGATGAAAAAGACCATTCTATGAGTAACATAAAAAGTACAGCAAATGCCTGATTATAAGGTTGATGGGGAAACAATGCACTTTAAGACTGTGAAGGTAATTTTAAAGACAAATTTTAGAGGGCCTTAAAGCTAAAGGATGGGCTGGGGTATAGTTGAGTGGTTCAGCATATTTGCCTACCACATGCAAGGCCCTGGGTTCAGTCCCAGGACAAAAAAAGTGAGTGTAATGAAGAATCTGAACTTCACTAGAAGAAAGTTAATGTCTGTAAACATGACCAAGATGTGCTCTAGGAAGACTGGTAAACTTAAATCAATCCTTAAATATTTAAGGCCTAAACCAATGAATGGTACTCAAGTACGACTGTACCAAAGAATCACCTGTAATGCTTTCAAAGATATTGTTGCTGTGTCCACCCATCAACAGCTTGTGGTTCATTTGTGGATCTAATTTGGGATTAGATTCAAGCAGCACAACAAACTTTGTGTTTGTCTTTGTTCTGAATATTTGCTTTGAGATGGAGTCTTAGTCTTGCTATGTTGTCCAGACTGGTCTCAACTCCAGTGATCCTCCTATCTCAGCTTCCCGTGTAGCTGAGACTACATGCATGCACCCAGCACCAGCTTACCCCAAGCTTTTAAAACTACAACCATAGGGGCTTGGGTTGTGGCTCAGCAGTAGAGCACTCGCCTAGCATGTGCTAGGCCCTGTGTCCAACTACAACTAAAAAAAATATTTAAAAAAAAAGAAACTACAACCATAGATGATTCTAGTATGTCAGCAAAGTTGAAAAATTGTGGTAGTATAAAATCCTGATTTTTCCTGTATCATACATATCTGTAATAAAACTTATAAATTAGGCACAGTAAGATTAGCAATAACAGAAAAATTATAATAGACCATAAGTTATACAAACACAGTATCTCTCTGTACACAAACATGACAAGCGATGGCTCTTAAGTGATGATTCATGTCCCTTGCAGGACAGAACAGATGGAAAGATTTCATCGTGCTACTGAGAACATCCTACAATTTAAAACTTATGAACTGTTCTTTCCCACTTATTTTCAGATCTAAGTTAACTAAAACTGCAGAAAATGAAACTATAGGTAATGGGAGACTATTACGTATCTGTGTGTGTGTGTGTGTGTGTGTGTGCGTGTGTGTATGTGTCCATCTCAAAATTCTGATGAAATTACCTACAACTAGCTAAGGTGACCCAGTACAACCCAAACTAAAAGCAGTTATACCGTTCCCACCACAAAACAAAAACAAATTGAATATATACAATTTATTTAATAAATTAATGTCATTCAAAATACAGTGCCAGAACATTATGCAGTTGAACATGCTAGTAATGTTTGTCATGAAGCACCTGTGCTCATGTTAGATTGGCGGCGCCCCACTACTGCTAGTGGTTCCTGGGATTAATGCCAGAGCAGCGCTAGTTATCTGCTCTTCTGCACAGCTTGTGCAGAAAATTCCTGAACAGTTCACCTTCCTAATCCTAACCCCCCAACACACACACATCAGGTTAAAAAAAAACACACCCTGACAGCTAACAGATACCTATACACAATCACTCTACAGTAATGCTTGTTATTAAATTAAGATGTAATGACCTGGTTAACCCACTCTAAAACTTTAAGATGGAGAACTACATCAGCAGCAGGTAGTTATATGCATGAGCCAATGTTAATGTAATACAGAAGTGGAGACATTTACTGATTAAAGCTCCACACAGACCCGCACAATGAGGGGCTAGCAATTCATATTGCAAGCCCAGCAACTTAAGTCCACACCTGGCAAATGACCAGCTGAATGGACAACCTGTATTCTAGACAGACAAGTATAAGTTAGTGGAAAGAGAGTACATGCACCTAATAGTATAGTTAGACTGATCCTGCAGTCATAGCTTTCCCTGTGTAATACCATGAAGTTATGGAAGATCTTCTTCAACTATAGTATAGGATTTAGACAACATTTCTATACCAACATGGACATTAGTGTTAAGTGCAGCTGAATTAATTACACTGGAAAAACTGTATTCCAGGACTTCAAAACAGAAGCACAAGAATGAAATCCATATACTGAATTAACCTCAGCACAATTTGTGATATACCACACTAGGAACAGGAAACTACTTTTGTAAGTGAACTTCTTGAACTGTACATACACAGGGCTAACAATGTAAGATAATCAGACTTATGCTCTCATGATACACATAAAAGTTTCTCATTATTGAATAACCTATTTCAATTATGGAAGCATATCTTTCTGTAAGACTCACTGATATATATTATACTGATGCAAATATTAAGTAGGGCATAAAAATAAAATTTATCAAAGATAGATATTTATGTACTCATATTTAGTCCTTTCATATCCTCCCATTTAGCAAAGGAAATGACAAAGCGCATGAAATCAGGCGTGCACTCCCTGAACTCCACAACTATACAGGTGGTAGTGTGACCATTTCTCCATCCAGTTCAAACTCTTCTGTCCCATCTGGTGAAAAAAGATAAGTTGGTGGTTTCCATGGAGATTCTTCAAGGCAGGATGGATAAAGTTTCCCCACAGTGCATCGAAAATCTCTCCCTAAGTCCCACAGTACACGTTCAGATATGTGCTGCCGCAGAGACCACCGATCAAGTTCCAGATCATATTGGTAGGTGACATACTTAGCTCGCTCATTTAAGTGGGTTTCTCGCATAAACACACAAAGAGAATTTGAGATCACAACAGCTCTAACACAAGGGTCAGAGTATCTCTTAGCAGGGATGTTGGCTGCCATTTTCCACTCGTTTTTATTCACATCATAGATTTCCACAGTTACTGAAGACCCATCTACAGTGCCAGAGGGGAATCTTATGCCAGAATTGGTAGCAATATGTAACCCTCCAATATAGAAAATTTTATCACCGAAAGCTGCAGCTGAAGCAAAGGATCTGCTAGTCTGTCTCATGGCCATTTCTACCCATGAATCAGACCTTGGAAAGTAACAGTACATGAGGTTCAGTGTCATCACATAAATGCAGTCATGAACCACAACTGCTGCACTCCATTGCCAAGCACAAGGCAAAGGGCTTACCATTGTCCACTCATCCTTCTCAGTGTCATATCTTTCTACAGTCCTCCGATTAAGTTCTCCACCTACACTATCTCCTCCAATTGCATAGATGTAGCCTTCACAGCAAACCAAAGATGGCTTTATGCGGACAAAAAGCATTGGGGTCTTTGGAAACCAGGTATTTTGCTGTGCATCAAACCAATAAAAACAATTCACAGTTCTGAAGGCAGTCTGGAGTTTACTTGTTTTACTGTGATTTGTTTTTGTGTTTTTTAGAGGAACTTGACCCCCTGCTATGTAGATGTCATTATCAGGGGTTACAACTGTCCCAACCTTATGCAAATCAGCTGGTGGGCTGCATAGCTTGTAAACTTTTTCTGCCTGGGGGCTGTAACAGACAGAAGAGTAAAGACTACATGGATTTTCTGAAGATGCTTCAATAAAAATCATCATCTCCTCTTTAGTCATCCCCAGTCTGGGTTTGAAAAACTTGGGCATGGACTTATAAAGACCTTGAACCACCACAGACTTATCATTGGGTGGCAGACCTTGAAACCAAGCCCTCTGTGTTACTTCTGAAAGTGCATCAATTCTGATTTGGCTAAGAACTGAAGACAAATACTGGGATCGTGATTCTGTGTTGTACTCTAGCCATAGCATAGCAGCTTCTCGAACTGTTTCTTCCTTTTCTACATTTAAATTGTCACTACTGAGAATGTCTATCAGTAGATCATGTGACAGCTGCATAAATGCTTCCTGGTGATACACAGCAGTAAACTTATGCTCCACCATTCTTTTAGCACTTTGTTTTAATTCTTCACAACTGAAGAGATCAGCAAAACTCAACAATCGCACACAATTCTCTGCATTAATTTTTTTAATTAAATATTCTCGGCAACGTTGTAACACATCTTCTACCTAAAGTAAAACAAACAGAAAAAAGGCTGGTAAAAGCAAGATAGACAATTTTACTGTTTTGGTGCTAGAGACTGAACTCCAGGCCTCATGCATTCTAAGCAATGCTCTACCACTGAACTACACACTCAGCCCCAACTTTTACTTTTATCTAAGATATAGACGTGTTTGGACTAAGGTTAGGACTAAGGAAATAAGGTCTTCCAGTAATAATAGAAAACTGCAGTTTTGCATTTTCTTTCTCTCACCTAAGGCCTACACACCTGTCCAAGAAAGAGTACACGCCATGCATAGTGGCACACAACTGTAATCCCAGCCATTCAGAAGGTTTAGGCAGGAGAATCACAAGTTCAAGGACAGCCTAAACTAGTGAGACTCTGTTTCAAATTAAAAATAAAATTTTTAAAAAAGGGCTGGACAAGGAATACCACTATGTATCATTATAAGGCATCAATAAAGAAAGAAAAAAAAGTCTGAGGTGGGTTAGGGATGTAGCTCAGTGGTAGAGTGCTTGTCTATCATGTGTAAAGCCCTCCGAGTTCAATTCCCAGCCACAAAACCCATCATACAGTACTGAATAGGCATTTAAAAAAATAAAAGAGCCTGGGGGCTGGGGTTGTGACTCACTGGTAGAACGCTCACCTAGCACGTGTGAGTCGCTGGGTCCTATCCTAAGCACCACATAAAATAATAAATAGGACTGGGATATAAAGCCTATATCTCAGGCTTACCAGACAACCCAACCAAGAGAGAAGAGTACTGCTGCATCTGGGTAAGCAATATGACTTTCATTAATATGGCAGAAAAGAATTACAAGGAACAGTGTTGATATTAACATTAAATGTTCTAGAATGTGAATTTATTTATAGTAAGTATTCTAGAATCTGAATTTCTTTAAATGCATCAATTTCTTAGCAATTATTTTAGTTCCTGGCTTTATGAAAAACTTGCAAACTACAGAAAATCAGTGCTTACAGTAAAGCACTCATGGGTGGTTTAGTCCCCAGTTCCAAAACCCAAACTTCAAACCTTTTACAATTGAAATAAGGCAGTCATATGAAGCCAGAAAATCATGTATAATAAATAAAAATTAATTTACCATTCTTATCCAGAGAGGTAAGACAGTAAACCACATTTATGTAAGTTATAAATAACCTACTATTTTTGTATGGTGCTAGAGATCAAACCCAAGTCCTTGGCACATCCTAGACAAGTACTCTACCACTGAACTACACTCCCAGCCCTATGTTACCTACATTTAAATGACACACTTTGCTATTCTAAGCTTCTGTTTCTTTCTTCCTAAGAAGGAAAAGTAGATCTCCATTGGTCAGAAGTGCTACTTACAGCCAAGTTTGGTAGTGCACACCTATACTCCAGCTACTTATCAGAAGGCTGAGGCAGAAGTATGGAAAGTTCAAGGCCAGTCCAGACTTACCAGGACCCTATCTCAAAATAATAAAAGAGGCTAGGGATATAGCTCAGTGGCAGAGTGCACTACAAAAAAAAAAAAAAAGAGTGCTTCTACAACACTTTTTCAGCATCCTAGTGATTAACCAGAAACAGTTCCTAGTGAGAAATAAAGTTGCTTGAATTCAGAACTTGGATTGGCCAGTCAGTACATATGTACTATTAGGAAAGTTGTTTTACCTCTCTCTCTAGGCCTCACTTTTCTCTCATATAAAATGGTGAAATAGTTCTCGTCTACTTCAAACGATTATTGTTAAGGATTAGATGAAAATCTACATGAAGCATCAGTAAATGTCTGGTATCTAAAAATATTACTTTGAGCCAGGTGTGATGGCACACGCCTATAATCCCAGATGCTCGGGAGGCTGAGGCAGGACAATCTCAAGTTCAAAGCCAGCCTGAGCAATGGCGAAGCGCTAAGAAACTCAGTGAGATCTTATCTCTAAATAAAATACAACATAGACTGGGGATATGGCTCAGTGACAGAGTGCCCCTGAGTTCAATCTCCGGTACCAAAAAAATAAAAAAATTACTTTGCATGATTAGTAATGAAAGTCAAGTAGTAGTCATAAAAAGCCCTATATCTCAGGCTTACCAGACAACCCAACCCAAGAGAGAGAGAGTTCTGCTGTATCTGGGTAAGCAATATGACTTTCATTAATATGGCAGGAAAGAATTATAAGGAACAGTGTTGATATTAACATTAAATGTTCTAGAATGTGAATTTATTTACAGTAAGTATTCCAGAATCTGAATTTCTTTAAATGCATCAATTTCTTAGCAATTATTTTAGTTCCTGGCTTAAAGAAAAACTTGCAAACTACAGAAAAATCAATGCTTACAGTAAGCAGTTTTCCCTTCCAAGTTTGAATTCAGGATGTGAATACCTTTGAGTCTAAAGCACAAAATAAAGCTACTACAGCCTCAACTTCCACAAAACTGTAGACACAAAATACTGCACAATTTTACAGTACAAGACTGAAAAGAAAAGAAGCTACATAGGGAATGAATTGAGTTCTAGTTCCCAGAGTTATACTCAGGTATTAACATCTGACTAGTGTCATTCGTAATTATTAGCACACGTTTATCATATACCTATGAGGTACCATGAACTTTTTGCTCCCCAAATTTAACCAATGGAGAAAGTTTCTGAAGTAGTGTTATTACAAAACATGAAAAGAAATGAGGAAAATACTTATATTCCTCTTAAAATTAAAAAAGGGAGGGTTGAGGTTGTAGCTCAGTGGTTCAGTGCTTGCTTCGCATGCATGAGGCACTGGGTTCGATCCTCAGCACCACATAAAAAATAAATAAATAAAAACAAAGATATTGCATCCACCTACAATAAAAAAAACTTTTTTAAAGGGAATGTAAGAGAAAAATACAGTTTATCACACTATATCAACCATCACTTTTTGTTTTACTTTATTTCTTAATAACTTAATATAGTCCTATAACCATTATAAATATTTAAATTCAATAATTTCCATGAAAACCTAAACTCTGAAAATACCAGACATTAATATGTTTAAGCTTTAAACATGGAAAATTATAGCATTTAAATTTAAAAACATTAAGATTAATTTGAAATCTAAATTCGCAGGCATATTAGGCAGAATATGAAATCAGGATGAAATTATCATCTACCTTTTTAATTAAGTTCCTATTATAAAACTAGGTTAACCAGTGAAACAAAACCTATTCTTTTATCTCTTTTCACATTTTATAAATAGAGAAAAAAAAAGTTCCCCTTTAAAATCTGCAATAAGAAAACTACATACATGAAATATCAGCAAAACAATGTTTCCTGCAAAATAAACCAACTGAAGTACATAACCGAGAGGGAAAAAACTGCTTACCTGAAGGAAACAAGCTGTTTCATAAAGCTGTTCTACAGTGCTGTCACTTATTGCCAAGTTACCCGTGTATGCATAAGTTATTATTATCTGTAAGGTGGCAGCATCCACATTCCTCAGGTGTACATGTGTCTGCTTGCTTTCACTTAGTCCACTCATGAACATAGCCCTATAGTAGAACATGGGAAAACAAAGCTGAAGAATTCAGTGTAAAACAAATGCAGAACTAAAAAGAAATGATTAGACAACATGAGATATTTATTTAGAATATTTACTTAAGAAGTTTATTGAAGGAAACAACAGAGAAGCATGTATGATCCAGTCCCAGAGATATACCAGATTATTTCACTATCCATTGTGGGTAAACACATATAAATTAACCTATTCCTGGGGCCAGGGTTGTGGCTCAGTGGTAGAGCGCTTGCCTAGCACATGAGGAACTGGGTTCAATCCTCAGCACCACATAAAAATAACTAAACAAAATAAAGGCACTGCGCCTCCATACAACTAAAAAAAATTAATCTACTCCTTATAGTTGTACAGTGAAATACTATTCAGCAATAAAAAAAAAAAAAAAATACTGGGGCTGGGGTTGTGGCACTGCGGTAGAATGCTCGCCTAGCACGTGTAAGGTGCTGGGTTCGATCCTCAGCACCACATAAAAATAAATAAATAACAATGAAGGTATTGTATCCAACTACAACCAAAAAAAAATAAAATTTAAAAAAAGACAAATATTATAACATATATGAACCTCAAAAACATTGCTGCTCAGTGAAGAAGCCAGATATAAGATCACATATTGTATAAATCCATTTGTATTAGTCCAGAAAAGGAAAATAAACAGAGAGATTAGCAGTTACCTAGAGCAGAGATTAAGAATGGGGAGTGACCCCAGTACTGGCTGCAGGATACACCTGACAAAATCCAAAATTGCACAGGTCTTTTATATATAATGGCATAGTTCTTGTATATCCTTTTCTTTTGGATAATTGAAAATGAAATATTATTCAGCAATAAAAAAGAAATGTTCATAAAAACTATACATAAATGAACTTCAAAAACATGCTCAGTGAAGAAACCAACATAAGACCACGCTGCAAGTATCCATTTATATGAAATGGTTCAAAAAAGGAAAATAAACAGAGATTAGTAGTTACCTAGGGCTGAGAATAAGAATGGGGAGTTGAACCCAGGGACACTCTAATCACTGAGCTGCATCCCCAATCCATTTTATTCTTTGAGATAGGGTATATGCATAGAAGAGAAAAGCCCCTAAATGTAGTGATTAAGAAAAAAGAATGATTAAAAAAGAAAGAATGGCAGGCGGGGCTAGGGTTGTGGCTCAGTTGTAGAAGGTGTGCAAGGCCCTGGGTTTGATCCTCAGCACTATATATATATATATATATATATATATATATATATATATATATATATATACACATACACATACACACACACACATACACACAGATAGATAGATAGAACGAAGATATTATGTCCAAGAACAACCAAAAAAATGTTTTGTTTTTTTTAAAATTACATATAAAGGGGGAAGGAAAAAAAAGAGAGAGAGAGAGAAATAATGTGTTTCAGTAGATGGGGTAGAGAGGTGATGGGAGGGGAGGGGAGGGGAGGATAGGAAGGGCAGCAGAATACAACAGACACTAGTATGGCAGTATGTATAAACGTGGCTGTATAACCAATGTAATCCTGCAATCTGTACACGTGGAAAAATAAGAATTCATACCCCATTTGAATCAAATGTATGATATGTCAAGATCATTGTAATGTTAAAAAAAAAGAATGGCAGGCTGGGCTGGGGCTGTAGCTCAGCAGTAGAGTCTCACAAGGCACTGGGCTCAATCCTCAGCATAAAAACTTATGAATAAAATAAAGGTACTGTGTCCATCTACGATTAAAAATATTGGGGCGGGGGAAGAATAGCAGATCGGGGTTGGCTCAGTGGCAGAACAGGTGCCTAGCAAGCATGAAGCATGGGTTCAATCCCTGGCACCACATAAAAATGAACAAATAAAATAAAGGTATTGTGTCCACATACAACTAAAAAAAAAAAGAATGAATGAGACATCAGGCAGGGCACAGTGGTACATGCCTGTAACCCCAGGAACCCTGAAGGCTGAAGCAGGAAGATCCCAAGTTCAAGACTAGCCTCAGCAGTTTAGTGAAGCCCTAAGCAACTTAGCAAGATGCTGTCTCAAAAAAAAAAAAAAAATTTTTTTTTTTTTTGGTACCAGCCAGTAAAATCAGAGGCACTTAACCACTAAGCCACATCCCCAACCCTTTTGTGTTTTATTTAGAGACAGGGTTGGTTGGTGCCTTCCTTTTGCTGAGGCTGGCTTTGAACTCTGGATCCTCCTGCCTCAGCCTCCCAAACCATCTGGATTACAGATGTGTGCCACTGGGCCTGGCTTAAAAATTTTTTAAGGCTGGGAATGTGGCTCAGTGATTAAGCTCCTCTTGGTTCAATCATCATTACTCCCCCATCCCCCCACACCAAAAAGAATGGGATCCATCATAACAATCACTAGCTTTGGCCTCTCAAGGATAAGATGAGGAGTCAGACATGATGGTATATCCATGTAATCCCAGCTACTTGGGAGACTGAGGCAGGATAATCACAAATTCAAAACCAGCCTCAAAACCTTAGCACCTGGTCTCAAAAAATGAAGAGGGGCTGGGGATGTGGCTCAAGTGGTAGCGCACTCACCTAGCATATGTGAGGCACTGGGTTCGATTCTCAGCACCACATAAAAATAAAATAAAGACATTGTGTCCACCTTAAAAAGAACATTAAAAAAAAAATGAAGAGTTGGGGGACACCTTCAAAATTGATAAAATATGGTAGATCCAACTGTTAAAGGGGCATAGTTGAATACATAAGGTTCATGGAGATACTGAAAAATAAACTGGAATGATGAGTTAAGACATCATGGAAAGCCTTTAAAGTAAGATAAGAGGTAAGTGGTAGAGTATGTGCTTATTAGCATGTACAAGGCCCTGGTTCAATCCTCAGCACCAAAAATGAAAAAAAAGGAGGAGTCTGAGCTTTTTCTTGTACATAATGGAAAAGACTAAAGGATTTTAAGTCAAGATTTAGTATGATGGGCCGGGATTGTAGCTCAGTGGAAGAGCACATGTCTAGCATGTGTGAGGGACTAGGTTAATTCCTCAGCACTATATAAAATAAAGGTCCACTGACAACTAAAAACTATTAAAAAAAATTCAACATGATAAAATGTACTGCAGGATGACTTCAAGAGCCAAAGACTAGCAGTATGAAAACTTGTTTTAGGCTACAGCAATGAGAATTAAAACACCTGAGATGAAGGTGCCAGAAATGGATACAAAAAATATTACAAAGGGCCTACAAGTCCTGATTATTTTCTGAACAAAGGCAATGGGATAGAGCACAAAACAGGCAAGGAGGAGTCAAAATTACCTATTCATTTTCTATTAAGAACCTGAAAAACTATTGTTAGCCATTTAAAGAAAAATTGTAAATCCAAGAAGAAAAGTTAATCCCAGGAGAAAAGTAAGTTAAATTTTGGATATATGTGATTTAAAGGCAGATGGGTCAAATGGAAATAATAATCAGATAAATATTAAATATCAGTGGAACAATGAAGGTGACACATTCTTGCAGTAGAAACTAAAGACAGGTAAGTTATGTGAGAAAGATTAAAAAACTACAAAAGAAAAACCCACTCAAGAATTTCAATGATGGGATTGTGGGTTAGTGGTAGGCACTTGCCTAGCATGTGTGAGGCACTGGGTTCAATTCTCAGCATCACATATAAATAAATAAATTTTTTTAATTAAAAAAAAAAAAAAAAAGAATCCCAATGAAAGAGGGCTGGGATGTAGTTCAGTGATAGAGTAACTGCCTAGCCTACACAAGGCACTGGGTTCACAGTGGTAAAGCACCCCAGAGTTCAATCTCCAGTACCACCAAAAATAAAATCATGAGAGAAATAATCATCAGACCAGCATAATACTACTCAAAAACTGGTGTCAAAACTGTGAAGTTGGGCTGGGGCTGTAGCTCGGTGGTAGCGTGCCCGCCTTGCACATGTTAGGCCCTGGGTTCAATCCTCAGCACCATATAAAAATAAATAAAAATATTGTGTCCAAGTACAACTAAAAAAAAAAAAAAAAAGAAAAATTAAAATTGTGAAGTCAAGGGAAATAAATGCCGTAAAAGCAATTAGTCACAGATGACTTCTAATATAGCTCAGAATGAGCAATAAGAATGGTAGCTTGATTCCAGACAAGCAAGGAGTGGAAAGGGGGTACAAACAATGTCAATTAGGGTGATCAATGACTTCCCACTAAAGGACACCGAATGGCCACAAATAAATTTGACTGAAAAATAAAGAGCCAGGAAATGTTCTTAAAAAATGTTCAAAACACTTATTGTTACCAGCTTCACCTTTCTGGCATGGAAAATGGGAGATAATCACAAGCAACCTGAAAAAGAACTGTAAAGGTTCTGAATAAAAATGAAAGATGGGGCTGGGGTCGTGGCTCAGCAGCAGAATACTCACCTAGCACATGTGAGAGGTGCTGGGTTCGATCCTCAGCACCATATAAAAATATATAAGTAAAATAAAGGTATAAAAAAAATTGAAAGATTTAGGGCAGGGGTTGTGGCTCACGGGGAGAGCGCTCGCCTTGTACATGGTAAAGCACTGGGTTCAATCCTCAGCACCACATACACATAAATAAATAAATAAATAAATAAATAAATAAATAAATAAATAAATAAATAAATAAATAAAACAAAGGTATTGTATCCATCTAGCAACTAAAAAAAAACATTCAAAATAAAATGAAATATTTAGGGATCAAGCGGTTGTTTTTACCTTTATTCTAGAAGGCAGTAACTTTGAAAAGGGACTAAGGGCAAGAGAATGGCTGACTATACAGAGGCACGGAGATTAGTTATTCCTAAATTATGCTTTATTGACAACAAACTAATGAACTTCTGTAAAGTAAATGAGTTTCCTAAAGACCAACAATAGTAGAAGCCTAGCCAATCTGAAACTTTCAAACTGACATTTTTAAGCAAAAGCAAATCATAATTTACATAATACAGTAACAGATTAAGTACCATACAAGTTCTGGTTAATTCTCAAATAATTCTCTCATTTGGGGTCTAAAACATTCAGTAAATGTTACCAGGAAATACAAACTACTATTCAGAAGTATCTACAGGTTTTTGATGGGATGGTACAGGTAACACAAACCACAAAGGAAGAACATATCTAGTTTAATAGGCAGAATTTCTAAATTTGTAGTAGCACTGTATGTAACATCTGGAAACCTGAAAGTGGAATCCTGTTGAAGAAAACTTGGAAAAAGATCAAAGTATACAATAATTTACCCATTTCAGATAAAAGATCATATATGGCAAGAATATTATTAATATATGGGTGTTTTCTTCTTACTGCTATTCAACTGACCCACAGATAAGATCTTTGTGATAAGTAGCTTTAATACAAACATATACTGGACTATTAACTCATTTCATAAATATAAAATATATGACTTGCTTTTGGGAGGTCATATTCCTTCAGATGATCAAGGAAACTTAAAAAAAAAAAAAAAGGAACTGCTAGTAATAAGAAATAATGAAAGTCTCAGAAGGACTCGTCTTTAAGATTGTAATATTAATGAAAAATTCAAGTTTCCTGGTCTTTAAGAACACTAATTTCAACTATATTGGTTAAAGATAAATAACCTCATGGCTAGAGAATTTTAAAAATGTTATCTCTACAGTCACAAACTTTATAATAAAGGAGGAAAAATAGAAGACAACTAAGTAAACCCATGTGTTACTTTCTGATCAAAATAAAGAAAAGACAGAAAATATTAATAGAATTTCTGTACAGGTTTGAAAGTTAGATCAGATGACAAAGGATCCTAAATTACAAATCTCAATCTGAAAATCCATAACTAAGGCAAAAAGCTCTTTCCATGAATAGGTAATCAATTTATAATTAATGGCCATTAAAAAGGAAAACTTATGAGCCAAGGTATTGACTGAACTTGGAACCTTGATCTGTAACCTAAGTTAATATATCTGGGGGGAGGGGGAAAACGCTCCCCCCCCCAGCATTGTAACCATTTACAATGTTCTTTAATACACAGATTCTAATAAACAGATGCAATTTCATATCTCAAACCCACCAAATGAGTATTTCTGGCTTTGTAATCCAATGATCTCCAATTGTAAAAGCACCCAACAGAATTCTAATGATTAAACAGGTTTTTTAATCAATATTTGCAAACAGACTAATCTTTCTGACAGAGAAAAAAAATCAGTGCCTGAAATTTCATAAAAAATTCAGATTCAACCAAAATAAAAAAATATAGGCACAGCTAGGCAACTAGCATTTTGGCCTTAGCTTCTGCAATTATGGGATGTGGTACATTGAGGAATGTGAAGTTTCTCTATCTTCATATAAATTAGCCTTGAAAGGTCAGTTTAATCTGTCCTGTTTATAGCTGCCACTAAAGAGCAGCAGAAATTAATTCATTGCTGATCTTCATTTACCCTGTTAACATTTGTAGCAGGAATACACTGATATGCATTTAATTCATCTTTATTCACCCTGTCCTTTCCAAATATTAAATAAAAGTCCACTTAAGGGTACAGAACACAAAAAACAATTTCTATGTCCAGCTTCTATTCTTTTTCATGAAACTTAAAGATGCAAAAGATCATAAAAAATGTGAAGTTAAGCTTTAAAAAAGGTATCCCAAGAATAATAGTAACCAAGTCTAAGAAAAAGATACATTTTTGTGAAGGAAATAATAACAGTTATTATCTTCTAAAAATTATTAGTCTATTACAACTTAAATTTATAAACAAGGATCACTGTTTTCTCAATGTAGTATTTGAATATCTCCAGAGTAAAATTATCTGATTTTAATTTCTCTGAAAGAAAAAAGTGTTCTCAATCTTCATGTCTCCCTAACATTGAAACTTTACCTTAGGTAATTTTAAAAAATCTCTTGTATTTATGCCTTTGTAAAACCTTTTTTTGTATGTTACATATGTTAGGAAATAAAGTGACAATACTACATCATCTAAACTGAAAATTTAAGCAAAACATTGAGACCTAATTTTTTTTTTCAAAGGGGGGGGGGGAGAGAATTTTTTAGTATTTATTTTTTAGTTTTCGGCGGACACAACATCTTTGTTTGTATGTGGTGCTGAGGATCGAACCTGAGCCGCACACATGCCAGGCGAGCGCGCTGCCGCTTGAGCCACATCCCCAGCTCGAGACCTAATTTTTTAAAAAAATTTAATATATAAAAGAATTCCTCCTAAAACAAGCTAACAATCTTATTTATAATTACAAACTTATCAAGGTTAAAGTACTTACCTGAAATAAGAGCTACATGTTGCAAGAACCATCTTATGACAAGGGAATTCAGTGCCCTCAACAATTAACACTATGTCAGTAAACAACTGCTGTTCATAAAACAGTTTCAACTGTTCCAACAAGGATACAGCATATTCAGTATTGATCTGCCTCTCGTCTTGAGTGGACATGACTGTATTCCATTAATATCTCCCGGAACAGATTAGAAAAGTCAGTCTTGATAGAAGGTCAAGTGAATACTTCAGAAATAAAAGAGAAAGTCTGCTTGCTGTTATCTGCAGCATTCAGAACCAAGACTGACACAGTCACTAATGAATAGTATCTTGTTATAGGCTTAAAATCACTGCTAGGTCATCCTGTGTTAATTAGATTCTTCAGAGTTTTTCAACATGGTCTTCAGACATCCTGCTCAAATTTGCAATTGTGCAGCTCATGAGTAAAAGAGAAAAATACAGGAGGTAGATTTTGTGGCAACATCCTATGTTCAATGATCCTCCAGAGAACTAAAAAGAAAAAAGATCAGTTAAATTATCTAGGCCAGTACACTTCTAGACTACAATGTTTAAAATGGCAGCTTATAAATTATATTTATTTGAAGTTAAACTTTAGAGATTAAAATAAAAATGACACATGAGAAAAATGAACATTTTAAAAGTCTACATTAAAAAAAAAGAAAATTAGCACTTAACAGTTTTTCTACATCATGTACAGCCACAAGAATGAGAAGTTATATTCTATGTATGTATATGTCAAAATACATTCTACTGTCATGTATAACTAAAATAAAACACTTAAAGAGTTTTAACTTTCTGTCTTCTATGCAAAGTATAAACATCCCAGGAAAATAGGAACACATGAGGAGTAAGCATACTTTTTTTTTCTTCAAAGAATTTAAGTTGCCAAAACCAGATCTAATTATTTGCTTAGCAAAAACACATAACCATAATTAAAGGGGAGTAAGAACCCTCACTCTTGTAATGACTGTCATCTTTAAATATATTTTAAATGTTAAGACTTCATATTTAATTAAAATGATTTAAACTACACAATAAATAGATTTAAACTATTTATTTCCAATGTGTAGGATGTGTTGGGGGGGGGGGGGCGAATATTCTTCAAGGTGCTTGGGATTGGACCTAATCCTGCACACATGCTAAGAAAGCAAGCACTACCACTGAGCAGCACCTTCAGCCCTAAGCTATATATTCTAAAATCTGCAGGTCAATAGTGTGAGAGAAGAAATGTATTTCTTTGCAGAATGGATCTTTCCTAGGAATCTTATGTTTAAGCATACAATTTTATTGAAAAAAAAACATAAATGGAGGGAAATATGTGTTCATAAAACAGTAAATGCCATATTACTCAAATATGAATATTTTCCAAATTAGTAAGTTAGTTTAAATACAAAGACCATCTGAATCTTACTTTCAGGGAAATTACCTGTAAGAATGCACAAAAGATGTCAAAATATTGGGGGGGGGGGGGCAATTTGTTAAGACTCATTAAATATTAAGATGTATTATCAATGTAATATAAATCCAAGCACACACAAGACATTAGACTACCACGAGGATAAACATGGCATTTCAAATTAGGAAGATTGGCTTATTTCAACATATAAAAGCTAGAAGAACTAACTACTTGAAGGAAAAAAAAAAAAAACCCTAGGTTTTAGTCATACTGCGTACAATTCATCAAAAAAATTCCAGATGAATGAAAGTTTCACTTTGAAATCTTATTTGGAATTTAGTACTTACAACATGCGGCAAAGGAATTAACAGAAAAACGAGAGAAAATCCAGACAAAATGCTACTATAAGCTACAAAACTACCACCTCGGGGCTGTAGTTGTGGCTCAGTGGTAGAGTACTTACCTAGCATATATGAGGCACTAGGTTGGATCCTCAGCACCACATAAAATAAACAAACAAAATAAAAATATTGTGGCCATCTATAACTAAAAAAAAAAAAACTACCACCTCTTCGTCTTTTATTAAACAACCTTTAGATCTCTTAATCAGAAAATAGTGATTTTGACATTAAAAACTATAAATATGACCATCACTAAAACCACTAATATTTTTCTCTCAAAATATCATCCATTATGTCAAAAAGAAGATCATATCATATCTTCCTGCCAAGCTATACTATTACACAAATTGTTAACTTGATATAGACTGTCAAATTCCAACAAATATGGAAATAACTAAAACAGGTGCAAAAGCAGAGTGAGACTTTGGTTCATTTAAGGTAGCATCTTTGCTTTTCCAGAACTGATTTATACTATAAATCTAAGTTCTATTACTCCAACTTCTAAAGCTAACAATACCTAAAATCACTGGCTATTGCCACATTAATAATGCAGCAAGATCTGGTGCTATAAGAGTGTAGAAAAAGAATCATTCTCATACACACAAGTAAGCAGATACCCACCCACAATCCCTTATTCAAAACTTTTGGGACAGTTATATTCTGTAACTAAGAATTTTTCAGATTTTACAGCAGTAATGTGGTACATGTATCCTATTTAAAAAAATCCTCTCAAGGACTCTAGGGCAGTGCTCCGTAAGTAGACACATTATCTTTGCTGGGGGAAACACTGTAAAAAATAAAAATTATACATAGCTTCATGTATAATTTTTTTCATGTTTCTTCTTCAGGTCAGGTTTACTAGCAAAATTTTTCTTTTAATTTTTTTGAATCTCAAAATTGCAAGTAAAGTATTGCAAAAAAACAACATTTGGCATTGCAAATGCTTAATACCTTCTACATCAATGGTACTCATAAAGATTTTTCTCATAAAAATATATGCATTTAGAGCAGTACATGGAAGACACCCATACAGAGGCATTTATGACATTTGTTATGTAAGGAAAATAAAGGAATAGAGACAGAGCAGGTGGTTTTTTAAACAAGTGTTTGTTTGCATACAACAATATGAAGGATATGTCAAGGCCATGAAGTAATTTTAACAACCCCAAGGGCAATATGCCTTCTTGAATCCCATCCCCTTATTAAAAATCAAAACTATGGGGATATATATATATACACACACACACACACACACACACACACACACACGTGAATATGCATCCATTTGGGCTGGGCATATAGCTCAGTAGAGCACTTGCCTGACTTGTAAAGTCTGGGGTTCCATCCTAGCCCTGCAACAAAAGGCCTGCAAGGGGGGTGGGGGGATACATGCCTTAATAAACTCAAAAGTCCTAACCCCAGCTATAGGACCCCAAATTGTCTTCATCCATGTTCAAACAAAGTGACAGCAACTGGTGACCAGGGCCAAGTTGCACTTAAGGATATACTGCTACATCTCAGAATTTCTTAGAGACTAGTATAGATAAGTCTGGTCACTCATTAGCCACACAATGATACGACCTGATTTTTCTATACGACCTGATTTTTCTATAATGATTTTTGAGGGTCTCATTTTTATTTTTTATCTGGATTTTGCTAGATTTATAATCCACGAGAGAAATCTTAAATAAAAATTACATTAAAATAAGCAGAAGTCATTCAGACATCACACTAAACAGGAATTCAAACAGATGTATATCTAGTACAATTTAAAACAAAATTAGTATCTTATCTCTCTGGGAACACAGACTGCAAAAATGTATCAATTAAACATACAAATAGTTCTAAAGTTTAGGATGATCAACCAACACGTTTCAAATTCCCCATAACACATCTAACAAGAAAGAAAGAAAAAGAAAGAAAAGAGAGAGAGAGAGAGAGAGAGAGAGACAGAAAGAAAGTCTGTACTATAATACTTAACTATGAAGTGAAATATTACATATTTCACAAAAATTTCTTTTAACTGTATTGTTTTTCATACCATTCCATATTACATCAAAAATTAACTTCAAAAAGTCACATATTCCTGTTATTCTTAGAAGCTGGCATCCTCAGATTGAATAATTCTCAGGTACCAAGGAAACTGTTTAATTTTATTATAAATTAATAGCTGCTTAAATTTAATTCAAGAATGTTTATTGAGAATTTATTAAGTGCCAATAATTGCACTTGAAGTACCTAGGTTGAGAGGTGCCAATCATTAAAGGTTCCAAAACACCAAGTGCATTTATTCTCACTATAGGCTACAGGGAAAACCATAGTTGGCAATTAAAAACATGGTGTTTTAAAAAACAGTAGTCACTAGAGGCAGAGTGAAGCAAGCTGCATATTAAAAACATTTTTCTTGAAATGGAACTGTTCTGGTCTTTCATTTCCAAACTTTTAATTTATTTATTTATTTATTCATTTTTTCAAGAGTGGGGTATTGCAGATTGAGTCCAGGTTCTTGTGCATGCTAAATTGAGCACAGGCTCTACCATTCAGTTACACTTCCAGCCCTAAAACTGTTTGTTTCCAAGATAGGGTATCACTCTATCACCAAGTTTGGTCTTGAACTCCAAACTTTTTGTTCCCCTGTGATAGCGGGGGTTGAACCGAGAGGCACTCTACCACTAAGCTAAATTCCCCACTCTTTTTATTTTAAGACAGGATCTTGCTTAGGTGTCATGACTGGTGCTGAATTTGTGATCCTCCTGCCTCAGCCTCCTGGGTTGCTGGGAACACGTGTGCACATCCTCACACAGCTTTGAACTCCAAACTATGATAGAAACAAGAATACGAGAAATTTTATTCTTTACCTTAAAAACTGTAATACAAGCAAAATGAACAAAGGCTTGGTGCTTGGTTCCACTGCTAACAGTGGTTCACACTGGGAAAGAAAGAACAACTTACTAAAGATCTACTTAAATATTGCGAGTTTTATTAACATATATAATGATTACCTAATTTAAAAAAGAAAACTTTCCAAAGATATATTAATATTTTCTTTCACCATAAAGACAAGATACTTTAGGGTTTGGGGACTGTTAAGATCTCCCTGCGTCCAATGAGTTTGTCTGGATGAACCCAACTATGATATAAAAAAACAAACAAACAAACAAACAAAAAAAACTCCCATCCCAAGGCAGCCAAACACAATATGTAAATAAATGGATATGAGTATTTCAATAAAACTTTATTTACAAAAACAGGCCACATGTACCAATCTCTGCTTTAGACTGCTTGATGAAATATTGACTCAGTGACTAAAATATATACTTGGAAGTTTTTGCTGGAATGTTTTCCCTTCAGACCACAAAAATGAGAAAAATTACAAATTTTAAATTTTTGGAAGTTGAATTACATGTAATTCTTATTTAACCTAACCTGTATAGATTCTTTTCTTCTCAATTGAATATTCTAATATCTCTCACTTAATCACACAACTACCTTCCCAAACTCTTGCTCGTTTGATGGACTTCAGAAACAGATTTTGCTATGAATACCTTTTATTAAGGTTCAAAAATGAAGAAGACATCCCTCTCTCCAGATAATTTGTTGGGGGGTGGGGGGAATAACAACAAAGGCTAATACAGATTTGAAAACACTTAGCTGGGTTCACACCTGCATTCTCTATGACTTAGGAGGCTGAGGCAGGAGGATTTCTTGAGCCCAGGAGCTGGAGGCCAATATAGACAATATAACAAGACCCTGTTCTAAAAACCAAACCTAAAAACAAACACTACTACTACTGCCACTACTGATGATGATGATGATATTAAAAAACCTTGAAACTACTGTTTTTTCAACCACATCTATATACATCTGAAAAACAGATATATACAAGACAATTCTTGTATAAAGGTATTTAGTGAACACATGGATTATTAGATGAACCAAAGGCCAAAGAAAATAGGAAATCGGACTGGGGATGTGGCTTAAGCGGTAGTGCGCTCGCCTGGCATGCGTGCGGCCCGGGTTTGATCCTCAGCACCACATACAAACAAAGATGTTGTGTCCGCTGAAAACTAAAAAAAAAATAAATATTAAAAATTCTCTCTAAAAAAAAAAAATAGGAAATCACTGTTATATGCCACAATTCCTGGTACCAAGTACTTGAAGATTAATAGGAAAGTCCTAAAGTTGATCATTATAATATATTCTACAATGAAAAATGCCAACTGGCATTAAAAATTAAATGGGAGCCATGCAAATAGCATATACTCAAAGAAAAGTACTATGTATTTTAACATGAAAACTGCCGATTTTTAATTTATTTTTATTTTTTAGCTGTAATTGGACATAATACCTTTAATTATTTTTATGTGGTGCTGAGGATTGAACTCTGCCTCTCACATGCTAGGCAAACGGTATACCACTGAACCACAACCCCAGCCCAAAACTATGGATGTTTTTAACTTCTCCCGCCCCCCCCAACCAAGTCCTGAGCTCAGTTCAATGGTTTTAACTGATTTGCTTGACAGAAGAGAATAAGAGTAAGGTTGGAATGCTACACACAAAATGAGATCCCTTTCTCTATCCACTAATTATTAAAAGTACAAAGTCCTGCTTATTTTTTACACCTAAGGACTTCCTATACAAGTAAAACGATAAATTGAAATAACTGAAGGAAAACATTTCTCCTTCTAATATTTTTAGAAACTCAAGTCTAAAAGGTTCTGAGTAAAAGTACCACAAAAACATTTCAAAGCAAACAACCTGCAACTAAATAAGCATCAAAATTAATCAGTAATGTACAGACACACAATTCCACTTACAAATCTAAAACACCTCCTACAGAAAATTATTTCAATATTTTTCTCCCTTAAATAATCAAAGTGACTAGAGTAAAATCTTTGTAGAGCTAACCTGATTTTTCAATTTTACCATAAAAACAAACGCAGGAAAAAACTTATTTCATAAGTATAAGTTCACTGTCTGAATTGCTCACTTCACTTTCCTATAATAGTATTAAAGGGCTGGGGTTGGGGTTCAGTGGTGGTGGAGTGCCTATCTAGCACGCACAAGGCCTTGGGTTAGATTCCCAACACCACACACAAAAAATATTTAGGTCTTCAGGATGCAAAATATGCTTGAGTATCTGCAAAGGAAATTTACACAAATACTACTCTAATACTCAAAGAGATAACAATAACAATGAATTTGTCCTATAGGTTTTAAATATTGATATTAAAGACTAAAGAACCAACGAAGAGAGAAATGTATGAAATGTTGAAATTTTTAAAACCATTCCAAACACTTTCTAAGGTTTCAGAGGCTGAAGGCAGTATTTTCATGGGGGAGGGGGTTGAGGAAGAAGATGACTAATTTCATTTTGAAACCTAGTTATCATTTTACAGGTGGTGTATCAGTAGAACCCTTCTAATGAGGAGTTACAGAAACACAAACAGAAGCAAAGCAAACTTTCCCAATGTTAATCAGGCAAGATTACAGGCTCAAGAAAAAAAAAGTAAGGGATTAAGTACTATGAATATGAAAATGAGACAAATAACTGAGCAATGAATGAAAAATGGAGGGGCTGGGGATGTGGCTCAAGCGGTTGCACGCTTGCCTGGCATGTGTGCGGCCCGGGTTTGATCCTCAGCACCACATACAAACAAAGATGTTGTGTCCACTGAAAACTAAAAAATAAATATTAAAATTCTCTCTCTCTTTAAAAAAAAAAAAATGGAGGAAGGATAAATAATAGAAAGATGCCAGGCATGGTGGCACACACTTTGTAATCTCAATGATTTGAAAGGCTGAGATAGGAGGAGTGCCAAATTTAAGGCGAACCATGGGAATTTAGCAAGACTCTGTCTTAAAATAAAAAATAGAAAGGGTTGGGGATGTAGTGCAGTGTAAACTGCTCCTGGGTTCAATTCCTAGTACCAGGAATTTCTTAAAATAATAAGACTGGACACAGTGGTACACACCTATTTTCCCACTTGGGAAGCTGAGACAAGAGGATCACAAATTCGATGTCAGCCTGCACAATTTTTTAAAGGGTTCGAATGTAGCTCAGTGGTAGAATGCTTGCCTAGCATGC
Organism: Marmota monax; assembly: GCF_021218885.2. Classification (NCBI taxonomy): domain Eukaryota; kingdom Metazoa; phylum Chordata; class Mammalia; order Rodentia; family Sciuridae; genus Marmota; species Marmota monax. The sequence continues at coordinate 5,053,681 of NW_026694821.1, forward strand.
ATAAGGCCCTGAGTTCAATCTCCAGTACTGCAAAATTAATTAATTAATTAATTAAACAAGGGCTGGAAGCATAGCTCAGTGGTAAACAATTGCCAAGAAGCACAAGGCTAATTTTGAGCCCAGCAATGCAAAAAAATATTTTTAAATAATAATAATTATAATCACTGCAGCTATTCAGGAGGCTAAGGCAGTAATATCTCAAGCTCAAGGCCAATCTGGGCAACAAAGCAAAAATTTTTTTTAAAAATAACAATAATTAAATTTTTAAAAATGGGGCTGGAGTCATGGCTCAGTGGTAGAGCACTTGCCTGACATGTGTGAGGCCCTCTGTTCAAGGCAGATCTCTCCTCCACAAAGGGTAGTGGGATACATACTTCATTTCATCCACAGGAAACACTTTCAATGTGCTGCATCTTTCAATGCTACAAATATCAGTACAGAAGACTGAAAACTTCTCTTAGAAAGGATTCAGAGTATTCTGGGTATCAAGTATTGCAAAAAAAAAAAAAAAAAAAGTCATGAGCATGGAACTCAAAACTACTTGGTTTGAAAGCCTAGTTCTGCACTGAACTGTTTGCTCATCTGTAAAATGAAAATAAAAACAGAACTCTCTTCAATGATTTATTCAAGGATTAAATGAGTTTAAAGGCCTGAAACACAGTACTACTATGTAAAATTTTGCAATTACCATTAGTCCACTCACTGGTTAAGCTTTTGTAGTACTTTCCAAGTTCCTGATCTCCATACCTTTACCAGGACTAAAAATTACAATTATGAGGTCTCAGCACTTGAAATAATTCTTTTCATCCTGGCTAAATGGTATTTTGTTTTTTGGCAGTGCTGGGGATTGAACCCAAGTTTTCACTGGGCAAACGTTCTATTAATGACCTATATCCCCAGTCCTAAACAGTATTTGAGACAAGAAAAATTCATTCAAAGTTTTTAGAGAATATTTTGATGGTACAAATCATAAAAAAAAAAAAAAAAAACAAATTCATCAAAAACTAGTATTGTGAAAACTGATGTCAGTGCACAAAAACTAAATTCGGAGTCATGATGGCACAATCATAAAAACTAATCTTTCTTCATTTCAATGTGATAAGCTTCTCCTTTGGTAGGACAAAACACTGATGCTAGAAAGTTTGCTTTAAAATTATCAAAAGTATTTGTTCTTTTGATTATCAAATGCTACATAAAGAATTTTCTGAGTTTTAACAAGTAGCAACAACAACAAAAAAAACCACCTTGCCCTTTGAAGAATTTCTCTAGTTTAATAAATTTCAACATTTTTCTTTCTCTAGCCAAATTCACAACTTATAACTAGTCCCCTGTGTTCCTTCTTTATAATACTGAAAAGACCAAATGGTTCCATCAGGTTATTATGTTCAGCACCCTAAACAAATTCAGGGTAGTGTAAGAATCTGTACTGTATTATGACTAGTAAGTTATCTTGCTTTTAAAAAACTAAAGAATAAAAAAGGCACACCACCTGTGATAAAGTAATTATATGAATGTAGTATGTCCTTTTATTTTGGACACATTCCCCCCCCCCCATAGCCTTGTATAGTGTCTTATTAAGAAAGCTGTGGAAAGGCATGCTAATGCAAAACTGACCTCAACTTTTTCATGGAACTTCATTTTCCACCAAATCAATGATTTATTAAATCACAGTCGATTTCCTAGATATTCAAACACTCATGTATGAAGTCATGAGGAGCCTAGCCAACAATGATTATGACTAGTTTCTTTCTTTAAGTAAAAGTGAAGGTAAACTTTTTCTTAGAAGCTTACCAAAGAAATTACAAGTCACTACTTGTCAGAGGCATGAGAATAGGGTAGAGAAATAAAGGGAAGTCTCTCTTGTCAAATAATTATATTTTCTCCAAATCTCTTATAATAATTCCTTTCTCCTACAAAGAATCGAAGCACTTCAAATCCACACCAAGAGAACCAGCAACACTCTTCATACACTTAAAAAACTACTGGAACCAAACTGGGCATTCTGAGTTATTTAAATATCATTTGGTCTATTCAAACTCTACAAAACTGGAAAAGACTGAGGTGTAAGGAAAGAATGAAATCTTCATTTGTATGTCCTTTTTCCCAGTACCAACTGTGTTAGGAATGTGGACAAACAAAATAATTATTTTTTCTCTTAAACGTGCATAATCTTTAGAAAAAAACAAGGTATTCTTTGGCTTTATAAAGACTGCACTCAAGTTTCTAGGAATTTACTATGCACCATCAATACAATGTTCAATGTTTAGATATGATGAAATAGTTCATTATTTCCAATAACCAAAGAGAAAAAAAAAATCCATGGAGTGTGTACTTAACTACTAGAATATGTCTCTTCCATCCCATCTTCTTACAGGTCCTGTGAATAACATTAGATTTTATGACAATGCTTCTTATGGGAGCAAAAAGGGGTAGGAGTTATAGAACTTACAAACTCTTCTACAACGCCATGTACTGAGAAAAAGAGCACTACGTAGAGAATAGCACTCTTGTGTGGACTAGAACGTGCTCAAGAGAAACGCCATAGTCCTGAAGAAAATTGACAGACCTCTTAAAGATTTTAGGACCCTATCTAAAAGGTATTAAAAAAGCACTAGGCCAACAAAAGATCAAAGCAGTAAACTTAACATCAGTTACCAGCCAAATTAAAATAATAGAAAATTTCACACCATGGAGATTGGAAAACTGGCTGAATTGACTTCTGAATGTATTTTAGGTCGGGGGGGGGGGCGGGGGATCCTTTTGAAAAAAAAAACTGCCAGAAAAAAAGTTCTCTACTAACTTAACTCATTCACAACTGGGAAGAGATGCGCAGTCCTTACTACTCAAATTCAGGCAAAAATTCCTAATTCAGGGTAGGGTAAACTGGTAACTAACTGCTTCACTGTAAGAATTAATTTTCGTCAGAGCGTACTGCGATAGGGTTGTTTCTGAATGCCTGATTGCTCAGTGAGCCAGACATACAGATTCATGTATAAACAACACGTGACCAGTCCTGGTCCCCTACGTTTTGATGAGACTAACTGATGTAGACGTTGGCCAAAGCATACATTTTTAAAGTTAACTTCTCCATTCTGAATCCTTTGTTTCAATTTGAACAGGCATTCGTGGAAACTGACCATTCTAGAAATCCTGTAGACAGTGGAACGGATATTCCTCTCCCTTTAAGGTAACTACAAAGAGATCTTAAAGATTGCTCAGCCAGAAGGAAAAAAGCCGTTAACTCCAAAGAACTGCGGGACGGCGAACTAAGATACTCTGCTACTCCACTACTTTCCAATTCATAAGAAGGAGGTGGTCGAGTTCATATAAGTTAACGATTTCACAGTCTAAAGTAAACACGTACACAATTTCCCGTCTCAAAGGGCAGCTTCTGCTTTCTCCTTAAAATCATTAGTAGACCATAATAGGATCTCTGTTAATCTAGACCGCTCTTGGTTTACTTAAGACGCATCAGAAACATAACAAAAACAAAAACATAAGGAAGGGGCTGCCCTCCTCCAGCGCACGCTGTCGCGAACACACCGCGGGTAGTCGAGTGAAGGCGCGCTGTTCGGGAAAGGGCGGGCGGCACCTGGGAGACCCGCGGCCACCGAGAACCCAGGCCCGGGCCGGAAACGCCCCCGCGGGAGCGCCCGGGCCGCCCGCCCCTCCCCCCGCGGCGGAAGCGACGCGGGTTTGAAAGAGGCCGCGGCCGCCGCCGCCGCCGCCGCCGCCCCCCGCCCGCCGGGCCACAAAGGGCTGAACCCCCTCTTGCCACAAGCTTCCTCCCCAACTCTTCACACAGGTCGCCACAGGCTCCCCTTCCCGCCCAGCGCCCGCGATGCCTGCTCACCCGAGTCCCTCAGTCCCTCGATCCGGCCGGCGGGCCCGAACACACAAGGCCGCGCGGGCGCAGGGGCGGGGGCGTGGCCCTTTCGCAGCGGCCCCGGCCGGGGTCTCGCCTCCGCCTCCCGCCGAGGAAGGCTGGCGCCGCCGCCTCTTCTTTCCGGTTTCTTCTCGCGCCCACCCTCGGCCCGCCAGTACGGTGCGGAAAGCAGCGTCTTCTGCGGGAGCGCCGCACGCTCCTCAGGGCCCAGCCGCCGCCAGACTCCTCCCTCGGGAGCCGCGCCGCCTCGTCAGCCCCGGGCCGCGAGACGCCCAACTCACCGCCCGCGCCCCGCCCCCGCCGCGCGCTCTCGCCCCTTCCGCGGCCCGGAAGCGCGCGGGCAGCGGACCGTTGGCCCGCCCGCAAGCGCGCCCACCCCTCCCCCGGCCTCCCTTCCCTCCCCTCGCGCGCCTGTCGACACAAGCGGCAGTTTTTCAGTTTCCCGGGTTCTCGAGACAGGCCCCTCGTCCCCCGCCCTCAGCTGACTTACCCCGCCCTTTTCCTTTGCTGGATCCCACCGGAAAGCCAAAACAATTGAGGCCGCGCAGGCGCGAAGAAAGAAACGGAAAGAGCAGGAAGGGCGGGGGCGGCGCGAGGTGACGGCGAGCGTAAATGAAGGGGGTTCCCGGGAAAGGTCAGGGGAGCCCGCCGAGGGCGCCTGCGCGGAGGAAGGGTCTCGGATCAGCGCGGGCCTGCGGCGCGAGCTCTATCTGGCAGTGGCGGGTTAGAGAGCTGGCGAAAGGAGGGGCCTGAGAAATTCAGCATTAAGAAATCCAGGCCCCAAAACACCCTATTTTATGACACCGGCAGTCGTTTTCCTCTTAGATTTTTTTCCCCTGGAAATGGCAGATATTTGCAGGCTGGGTCAAGGAGTGGGAGCTTGTAAGACTAAACAATGCCAGACCTGGGAAGTGGGAACCTAGGAAGACGTTGGGCTTTGTCTCCTCCGTCCTTGCTCTCCAAAACACGCCTTCCACTTTCTAAAGCATGTTGAGTTTTCTGAGGCCAAGGAAAAGGTCAAAGTAGCACCCGGAAGGACCCGCAGTTGGGGAAGGAGGGGAGCGTCTGCGAGGAAAGACTCCAGTTTTTGGTGCAATGCGACGGCTCCCCTTCTCTCAAATTCCAACGCGAAGCGCTTGTATCAGCAAATGGCTGTGGCCCTCACTAGTGTGATTAACTTGCCATAGCTTGTTAGCAAGCAGAAGGTTGTAGTTTTGCTGTCTCATTTGCTAGGAGTTATTCATGGATCAAAAAATGAGCAGAAATGCTCACACAGACTCTGCCTAATTTTCACTCTTGGCACAAGTCCAATCTAGAGAACGGAGATGACTATAAGATAAAAACATACACATTACTAAAGGAATTCACTTCCTGGATGCTAGTCTAAATCACCTGAATGCACGCCAATATGTGTGGTATCTGGAACTACTGATAAAATTTGTTTTACAGAATTTAGAAAGTAGAGTCATTTAACAAACCTTTATTGAATTCCCTCTGTGCTTATCTGATAATAGTCCATATAGAAAAATAAGACTAGACCCTTATCTCTTTTTTAAATATATATTTTAGTTAGAGATGGACACGATACCTTTATTATTTATTTATTTGGTCCCGCGGATTGAACCCAAGGTGCTTAACCACTGAGCCACATCCCAAGCCCTTTTTAATCTTTCATTTAGAGACAGGGTCTCGCTGCATTGCTTAGGACCTGGCTAAATTGCTGAGGCTGGCTTTGAACTTTCCATTCTCCCGAGCCGCTGGGATTATAGGTGTGTTATTTTTTATGTGATACTGAAGATCAAATCCAGTGCCTCACATGTGCTAGGCAAGCACTCTACCACTGAGTTACAACCCCCAGACCGTAGACCCTTATCTCTTACCCTGCGTAAAGGCCAACTCAAAATGAATCTAAGACCTCAGAATTAGACTAGAAACTATGCAACTTCTAGAAGAAAACATAGGGTTAATACTCCAACATATAGGCTCAGGTCTGGGGCTGGGGATGTGGCTCACTCGCCTGGTATGCGGGTGGCCCGGCTTCGATCCTCAGCACCACATACAAACAAAGATGTTGTGTCCGCCAAAAACTGAAAAATAAAAAATAAAGGATCTCACTTTGAGTCTTTAAATATATATATATAGGCACAGGTCCTATTTCACAATAGGACCCCTAAAACTTGGGAAATAATGCCAAGAATTAAGAAATGGGATGGCATCAAATTAGAAGTTTCTGCACAAGGAAACAAGAATGTGAAAAGAGAGCTAGGGTTGTGGCTCAGTGGTAGAGCACTTGCCTAGCACGCATGAGGCACTGGGTTCAATTCTCAGCACTGCATGTAAATAAATAAAGGCCCATCAACAACTAAAAAATGTTTTAAAAACAAGGAGAATATGAAGAGAGAACCTCCAGAATGGGAGAAAATCTTTCTTAGTAATTCTTCTGATGGAGAATTAATATACAGAATATATAAAGAACTCAAAAAACTTTATACCTAAGAAACAACCCAGTTAATGGGCAAATGAACTAAACAGACACTTCTCAAAAGAAGAAATACAAATGGTCAACATATATGAAAAAACATTCAATGTCGTTTGCAATTAGGGAAATGCAAATCAAAACTTTCCTGAGATTTCATCTCACTTCAGTCAAAATGGTAGCCATCAAGGATACAAAAAATAATAAATACTAGAGAGGATGAGGAGAAAAAGGAACCCTTTTATACTGTTGGTGGGATTATAAATTAGTAATAACCACTATGGAAATCAGAATAGTGGTTCCTCAAAAAACTAAGCATGGAACCATCATATGACACAGCTATACTACTTCTTGATATTTGTCCTAAAGAATTAAAATCATACTATATGACACATGCTTACCCATGTTTATAGCAGCACAATTCACGATAGCCAAACTATGGAACCAGTCTTAAGTGTTCATCAACAGATGAATGGATAAAGAAAATGTGGAGACATATTCACTATGGAATTTTATTCAGCCATAAAGAAAAATGACATTATGTTGTTAGCAGGAAAATGGTGGAACTTTAGAGCATTATGTTAAGCAAAATGAACCAAACAGATGGTCAAGGATCTTGTTTTCTTTCATGTGGAAGCTAGGGAGGAAAAGGAAAAAAAGATGTGTGTGGGAGGTGTCTCATGAAAATCAAAGGAAGATCAGTAGAGTAGAAGAAAGAAACAGGGTGTGGGGGAGAGGAAAATGATATTGGTCAAATTATATTGTAATATTGTGTGCATGTACGAATATGTAACAACAAATCTCACCATTGTGTACAACTATAATGTATCAATTAAAATATGAAGAAACCTTAATAATCAAACCAAGAAGCCATACAAAAGATTCAATCATTCCAGCTAGGGGTGTAGCTCAGTGGTACATCTGCTTGCCCTGCGAAAGGCCCTGAATTCTATCCACAACACTAAAATTCTTATTTTTTGGTTGTTGAGGACCTTTATTTTTATTTATTTATATGCAGTGCTGAGAATTGAACCTAGTGCCGCACACATGCTAGGCAAGCACTCTACCACTGAGCCCAAAATTTGGTGCTAAAGCTCTACCCCAGCCCAAAATTTTTAAAAATTTAATACAAAAGATTCAATCATTTGACAAACACTTGAGCATGCCATCGATTCTGTGATTCTCTAGAGGATGCAAGATGGTGACAGTAGTTTTACCCTTTTCACTCTTATACAAGGCAAGAAGATGGGGAGGTTTTTTTTGTTGTTGTTTTGCTTTGTTTTTGTTTTGTTTTCAGGAAAGTAAAAGCTTTCTCAAGACACTATCTCATTCCCCCACCCCCACCTCAACAGACTTCCCATGTACATTTCCTTGTCTAGAACTGCAATTTGGTCACATGTAGCTGCAAGCGCTTCATTTTCCCAAGTTTTAGCACAAGTCTACAAGGGGGGAAAAAGCACTGGGAATGAATATTGTGTGGTCAAATAGTGTGTTGGTTAATACTTAAGACATCCCTTCTTTTTTAAATTTTTTTTTTTAGTTGTAGATGGACACAAGAGCTTAATTAATTAATTAATTAATTTGATGCTGAGGATCAAATCCAGAGCCTCTCTCATGTGAGGCAAGTGCTCTATCATTGAGCCACAACCCCAGCCCCAGGCATCCTTTCTTAACACTTAAGACAATGAGGGCTGCCAGGACAGACTGATGTTTCTAGAGTTTCAAAGAAACTAATCTTTTTGGCATGTTATTATCTTAACGGGGGGGGGGGGGGGGGGGGGGGGGGGGGAGAACAGGTTGAACGTTTATCTTCAAATTTTGTACTTGTTTGCAATCCATTATCTCAAGGTTTTCATCCCTTTAAAAAAAAAAAGTATCAAAGGGAGCTGGAATGAAACAATGAGAAAGAAGGGACCAGTACACAGGAGGCTGACTCATTGTTCAGTGTTCTTTTTGCAACGACCACTTTAGAACAACTACAGGATGCTTGACATCATTAGCTTAGGGGTCTACCTGAAACACCCTCTACATTCATTTACAGATCTTGCCTCTCGGCTTGGAAAGCCTTGAAAAATCACAGCTTGTTACACTGTCCACTTCAGGGAGAACATAAATCAGTATTTTCTAACATGTACACAATTTTTTTGGAATATACAGCACATTCCTTGTAATCTATATTCCAAATTAAACAAATGACATCATTTCAAGCATTCATTTTCAGTTAACAAAACATGATTTCATTTAATTGTTAACAGCCATGAAGTTGGGGGGGGGGAGCAAAAAATACTGAAGATAAACAATGGTAAATTTGGCTTGTCAAAAGTTTTCATTTTAGCAATACCAGGGATTAAACTCGGGGGCACTCTACCACTGGGCAACATCTCCAGCCCTATTTTGTACTTTATTTAGAGACAGGGTCTCATTGAGTTGCTTAGGGCCTGACTAAGTTGCTAAGGCTGACTTTGAACTTGTGATCCTCCTGCCTCAGCCTCCCCAGAGGCTTTTTTTTTTTCAATATTTATTTTTTAGTTGTTGCTGGACACAATACCTTTATTTTACTCATATATTTTTATGTGGTGCTGAGGACCAAACCCAGGGTCTCGAAGGTGCAAAGCGAGCGCTCTAACGCTGAGCCATAACCCTGGCCCCAGGTTTAACAATATTTTAACCTATTAAAATTCTGAGTCAGGTCAGGGGCTAATGCCTGTAATCCAGTGGCTCAGGAGGCTGAGACAGTAGGATCAAGAGTTCAAAGCCAGCCTCTGCAAAAGCAAGGTGCTAAGCAACTCAGTGAGATCCTTTTTCTAAATAAAATGCAAAACAGGGCTGAGGATACAGTCCAGTGGTTGAGTGCCCCTGAGTTCAATCCTCAGTACTCCCCTCCCCGCAAAAAAAGAAAAAAAATGCTCAGGCATGATGGTATGTACCTAAAAATTCGAGCTGCTCAGGAGGCTGAGGTAAATTAGAGGCTGGCTTTGGCAATTTAGACCCTGTCTCAAAATAAAGTAAAAAGGGATGGGGATGTAGGTCAGTGGTAGAGTACTTGTCCAGCTTGTGTGAGGTCCTGAGTTCAATATCTAATATGGGGAAAAAAAAAAAATCCTGGGCTCTGGGGAAGGTTGTTACTGGGGCCAGCTCTGATGGGAACAGTACAGAGTTCATGTGTAATATATCCTCTACACTCTGCTTCACTGTAATGGTACAAAGAAAATCTAGTTAAAATGGATATTGTTATGAAAATGTAGCACAAAGAAGTTCTTTGTGGTAACAGAACAGTTCTGTATCTTGATTGTGTGTATATATGATCATGAATCATAATTCTATATATATGATAAAATTCCATAGAACATTTGTTTAATATATAACACCTACCAAGAAAGAGTTTACATAAAAGGTGACAAAATCTAAATAAAGTCTATAGTCTAGTTAATTGCATTGTGCCAAATTGACTTTCTAGTTTTGATACTGTACTGTAGTTATACAAGACAATATTTCCCAGAATCCTGAACAGAGCTCTTCCTTTACTGGGGGCCTCCTGCGTGCCACACAAGAAGTCTGCTGCTAAGCTACATCCCAGCCACCCACACTCCCTTTTAGTTTTTTGAGACAAGGTCACACTAAGCTGCCCAGGCCGGCCTTGAACTTGCAATTCTCCTGTCTCAGCTTCCCAACTAGTGGGAATTATAGGGGTGCAGCACCATACTAGGTCAGAATTTCATTTATGTCCTCTAGGTTAGTAGAATGAGATTGTTGTAATTAGACTCCAATCATTAGTTGGGAAAGAGATCCCTCTTTGATCACATTGCTTTTCTTTTTTGTGGAAGGATATTAGGGATTGAACACAGGGACACTTGACCACTGAGCCACATCCCCAGCCCTATTTTGTGTTTTATTTAGAGACAGGGTGTTACTGAGTTGCTTAGCGCCTCATTTTTGCTGAGGCTGGCTTTGAATTTGGAATCCTCCTGCCTCAACCTCCAGAGCATCTGGGATTACAGGAGTGCTACATTGCTTTTCATTATCTTAACAAAATCTTGGTTCTCTCAGCAAGGAAGAAATGGCTGAGACTGCAAAGAAAAACAAACCATAAGATCAACATAGCAAATCACAGTGCATTTCAGGCTGGGGCTATAGCTCAGTGGTAGAATGTTTGCCTAGCATGTATGAGGCCCTGGGTTTGATCTTTAGCACCAACATAAAAATAAACAAAGGCGTTCTGCCCATCTACAACTACAAAAAAAAAAAATTTTTTTTAAAAAGTGCATTTAGGGCTGGTGACTGAACTCAGTGGGTGGAGTGCTTGCCTGGCATTTGTGAGGCCCTAGGTTCAATCCCCAGCACTACAAAATGAAAACAAAAGCAAAACAGAGTATATTTAGCTTTGAACCAAATTCTCTTCTCAATCTACCATTCAGAGCTGGGCACAATGGCATATTTACCTGTCATCCTTGGTACTTCAAAGCCTGAGAAAGGAGAATCTCAAATTTGAGACCTACCTGGGCAAATTTGCAAGACACTGTCTCAAAAAAGAATTTTTTTTAAAGGTCTACGAATATAGCTCAGGGGTAGAGTTCTTGTTTAGTATGTGGTGTGGCCCTGGGCTCATTCCTTAGTACTGAAAATAAATAAATAAATAAATAAACTGTAATAAGCAAACAAATCTACATTCACTAGCTATTTGATAATGGCAGGTTATTTAACTTCTCTTAGCCTGGAAGACCAAAAAACAGTCATTCAATACCTTAATATTGGCCAGGTACAGTTGCGCACTCCTGTAATCCCAGTGGCTCAGAAGGCTGAGACAGGAGAATTTCGAGTTCAAAGCCAGTCTTAGGAATGCTGTGAGGCACTTAGCAACCCAGCAACACCCTGTCTCTAATAAAATATATTGTTTAAAAAAAGGACTGTGGGCGTGGCCCAGTGGTTAAGCACCCCTTGGTTCAATCCCCAATATTAAAAAAAGCCTTAATATTGTATAAGCCTTTAATAAATGTAAATCAAGTTCCCAGAACATACTAGTCACTTAATAGCAGTTCATATTATGTGTTTTATCCCTGTTAAACATAGAGAACTAGTAGTATTCAGCAGAAGAGCATTTGCCTAGTATTTGTGAGGTCCTGGGTTGGATCCCCAGCCCTGCACAAATAAACAAGAACAAAAACCAATGTATACACACAAAAGTTAAATATAGCATTACCATAGAATCCAGCAATTCCACTCCTAAGTATATACCCCCAGGAATTGAAAGTAGGAACATGAGCAGATATTTATCCACCAACATTCATCACAGTATTATTCACGATAGCCAAAAGATGGAAACGTTGGGATGGAAACTGTTTGAATGGATGAAGAAAAAGTGATATATATACACTGGAATATTATTGCAATGCAATCAAATATTATGCAGTTTTTAGTGTTTGAGGTTTTTTGTTTGCTTGTTTGGTTTTTGGTGCTGATACAGGTCTTGAAGATCAGGTCCTCCAGTGCCCCCCCCCCCCAATCCCCCGCTCCCATGTTGAAGATTAAACACCAGAGAAATGCCTAGGCATAGAAAGCGAGTTTTATTTAAGAAAGCGACAGAGATAGACTTCTCTGGAGAGAAGTTGGGTCCAGAGCTGGGTGCTGAAGAAGTGAATGTGTCTTGTTCTTTTATAGACCCCAGAACCCCCACCTTCTCTTTTCTTCTAAGGGCAGGAAGGAGCAGCCCAGGGGGTAACCGCTTGTGTCTTGGAAGTGTGATCTGGAGGCTTAGCAATACTTGGAGCAGGAAAATGTGATCTTCTCTTTGATAATCAGCCCTCATCTTCTCAACCCTTATAATTTATTACACTGACTGCTAGGCCCTTCAGGCCCCCTGCCTATTTGTTGAGGAATGTGACATTTCCTGTCCCCTTGGGCCAGGCAGGGCTGCAGGCAGATTGCTTTTTGGCAAACAAAGCATATGGGAAGTCAGAACAGTGGGCTCATTTTATAGGATTATTCTCTTAACCACGTGTTCCCCCATCCTCATCTATTTGTCCCCTTACAGTGCCAGGCATTGAACCCAAGAGCCCTTTATCACTGAGCCACATCCCATCACTTTTATTTTTTTATTTTGAGACAGGAACTCATTAAGTTGCTTAAGACCTTGCTAAATTGCTGAGGCTGGTTTTGAGCTCACAATCCTTCTGCCTCAGCCTCTCAAGCCACTGGGATTACAGGTATGTGCCACCATGCCCAGCTATTATGCAGATTTTAAACAGAAAAAATTATGAGAGGAGCTGGGAGTGTGACTCAGTGGTGGAGTGTTTGTCTAGCATGTATGGGGCACTGGGTTCGATCCTCAGCACCACATAAAAGTAAATAAACAAAATAAAGTTGTTGTGTTCATCTACGACTAAAAAACAAATTTAAAAAAATTATGAGATCTGCTACAACATGTACTTTGAATACGTGATAAGTGATATAAGCTTAAAACAAAAAGACAAAGATTGCATGAGTCCATTTATACAAGGCATACAGAACAGTCAAATTCATTATGACAGAAAGTACAATGGTGAATTCCAGGGCCAGGCAGGAGAGAGAATGAGGAGTTACTTTAGGAAACAGAGTTTCAGTTTGGGAATAAGAAAATGTTCCAGAGACAGAGGTGATAATGGCTGCAAAACAATACATAATACCACCGAATTCTACACATAAAAAGGCTAAATTGTAAATTTTACTTTGTTGCTTTTACACCCAAGCCCTTTTTATTTTTTAGTTTGAAACAAGCTCTTCTTAAGTTGCTGAGGCTGGCCTTGAATTTGGGATCCTCCTGCCTCCGTGTTCCAAATCGCTCCAAAATATGCCACTTCAGCATGAGAATTATTTTAAACTAAAAGCACTTTTTTTTTCCGTGCATGGAATTGAACCCAGGGGCACTTAACCACTAAGCCACATCCCTACCCCTTTTTATTTTGAGACAGGCTCTCACTAAATTGCTTAGGGCCTCACTGGGTTGCTGAGATTGGCCTCAAATTTATAATCCTCCCGTCAGCTTCCTGAGCCGCTGGGATTACAGGTGGGTGCCATTGTGCACAGCTAAACTAAAAGCATTTGAAAAACAACAGGCAGAAGCACATTTTGTGGCTCTTTTTCATCCTGAAAATGGGAGACAAAATTTCCATTTGAAAGATGACCTCCCTATACCTGAAGGAAAAAAGAAACATTCTTATCATCAGAGATGGGGAGTCCAGACTGAGAGCATTCTGTACAAACAGACCTTGTTAAGATCAGTTATTTTCCTTTAGTCTTCCTATTCACTTAAACTACTTTTCCACAATTATTTATTTGTTTAACCTAACATTTAAGCACTTAAGATTTTACTACTTCTTTGGATCTTCATTATTTTTAATGGGAACTCCCTTTTTTATATAAAAATTTCCTGCTAAGTCTATTTAATTCTCAGACCCAGCCAGAGAGCCTAAGAGGGTAAATTTTTTTCTCTTCTAAATATATTTTGCCGCATTTTTTTAAAAGTATGGTTTTTTTTTAGTGCTGGAGATCAAACCTAGGGCCTCATGTGTGCTAGGCAAGCACTCTACCACTGAGTTATGTAGTTCCAGCCTTAAGATCAACATTTTATATTCCACGTGCATGAGATTGTGCACTAATTGTCTTTCTTTGCCTGGCTTATTTTATTTAATATCCTCCAGTTTCATCCACATTGCTGCAAAAGATAGGATTTCATTCATTTTTATGGCTGAACGGTGCGTTGTTGTGTATATGCTCCACATTTGCTGAATCAAATCATCAGCTGATGGGTACTTAGGTCCATTCCATTTCTTGGCTATTATGAACAGTGGAACAAATGAAAATGGGAGTGCAGATGTCTCTTTGGCACACTGATTTCATTTCCTTTGGAAACATATCCAGGAATGAGATCACTCATTGATCTCATTCAGGAATGGATCAAATGGTAGTTTTATTTTTACTTTTTTGAGGATTGGTATCTTCCTGCCTGGTTTTGAACTTGAGATTACTCCTGCCTCAACCTCCCGAATCACAGGAATTATATACATGCACCACTACATCTGGCTCTTTTAGTGTATTTTTAAGCTCAAGGATTTCTTTTTCTTCTCCTCCTCCATCTGCTTCCATGTGTGGTACTGAGGTTGAGACCCAGGGCCTCAGGCATGCAAGGTTACTGCTTTACCATTGAATTACATCCCTGGCTCTCTTTTTGTTTTGTTTTGTTTTGTTTTTGGCTGGGGGAGGCATATCAGGGATTGAACTCAAGGGCACTCAGCCTAGAGCTGTAATGCCAGATTTGTGGGACCCCAATAGACCTCCAGGAGCCGAATCCGATGCAATCACACAAGGGTCTTTATTGCAAGCTCGAGTCTGGACTCACAATCGTTTCCAACGCAGTGGTCCCAGGGAGTGAGTCCTGGTCCTTTGTTCAGTGAGATTTATTAGGTTTGGGGAGGATACGCTATGCGTCACAACATCACACAGCAAATCATTCCACATCGCGGGGAAAGTCAAACAATAACTCTTAACATTGATTAGCATATTTACTGGCAGGAACAAGTTGGGTAGGGGTGATTGGTTAGTACAAGAGAGAGATTCCTTTGAACTGATTGGTTTAGGCCACAAGGGGTGTACATGCTAAACTACATGGTTTCCCAACATGTTATCAACCACCATAAACTACTGGGGGGTCATCTGGCATCCCAGGTATTTTCCCTGTATCTTTGCTGATTGGAGGTTGGTAGGGGGGTTGCTATGGGTCCTCACCTAGCTTAACTGAGTCAGGGATACTTGGCACCGCAGTTCTCTTCTGTTATTTACAAACAACTCAGCAGGGTGGGTATGTGCCTAGGAGTGTTCTGTGAGTTTTTCCCAGGACAAGGGTCACGCACCCTTCCTTAGGAGAGGCCTTGAGGTAGAAGCTGCTGTTATTTATTTATTTTTAAAAATGGAGTCACATCAGTTTCTCAGAGCCCTATTTTGTATTTTGTTTAAAGACAAGGTCTTACTGAGTTGCTTGGGATCTTGCTTTTACTAAGGCTGGCTTTGAATTCTTGATCCTCCTGTCTCAGCCAGCTGAGCCGCTGGGATTACAAGCGTGCACCACAGAGCCTGGCTCTGGCTTTGATTTAAAAAAATTCCTTACAGCTATTTGTTAAGATTCCATGTTAGGTGGAGCTGGGGTTGTGGCTCAGCAGTAGAGCGCTCACCTAGCACGTGCAAGGCACTGGGTTCAATCCTCAGCACCACATAAAATAAATAAATAAATAAATAGATAGATAGGTATTGTGTCCAACTACAACTAAAAAAGAAATATTAAGTGTCTGTTCAGGTCTTTGGCCCATTTGTTGATTGGGTTATTTGTTTTCTTATTGTTTAATTTTTTCAGTTCTTTGTATACTCTGGATATTAGGGCTCTATCTGAAGTGTGAGGAGTAAAAATTTGTTCCCATGATGTAGGCTCCCTATTTACCTCTTTTATTGTTTCTCTTGCTGAGAGAAAACTTTTCAGTTTAAGTAAGTCCCATTTGTTGATTTTTGTTATCAACTTTTGTGCTATGGGTGTCCTATTAAGGAATTTGGAGCCCGACCCTACAATATGTAGATCGGAGCCAACTTTTTCTTCTATCAGACGCAGAGTCTCTGATTTGATATCTAGCTCCTTGATCCACTTTGAGTTAACTTTTGTGCATGGCGAGAGGAGGGGATTCAGTTTCATTTTGTTGCATATGGATTTCCAGTTTTCCCAGCACCATTTGTTGAAGATGCTATCCTCCCTCCATTGCATGCTTTTAGCTCCTTTATCAAATATAAGATAGTTGTAGCTTTGTGGATTAGTCTCTGTGTCCTCTATTCTGTACCATTGGTCCACCCGCCTGTTTTGGTACCAGTACCATGCTGTTTTTGATACTATTGCTCTGTAATATAGTTTTAAGTCTGGTATCGCTATACCGCCTGATTCGCACTTCCTGCTTAGAATTGCTTTTGCTATTCTGGGTATTTTATTTTTCCATATGAATTTCATGATTGCTTTATCCATTTCTACAAGAAATGCCATTGGGATTTTGATTGGCATTGCATTAAACCTATAGAGAACTTTTGGTAATATCGCCATTTTGATGATGTTAGTTCTGCCTATCCATGAACAGGGTATATTTTTCCATCTTCTAAGATCTTCTTCTACTTCTCTTTTTAGGGTTTTGTAGTTTTCATTATATAAATCTTTCACCTCTTTTGTTAGGTTGATTCCCAAGTATTTTATTTTTTTTGAGGATATTGTGAATGGAGTGTTTTTCCTCATTTCCGTTTCAGAAGTTTTGTCGCTGATATACAGAAATGCCTTTGATTTATGCGTGTTGATTTTATATCCTGCCACTTTGCTGAATTCATTTATTAGCTCTAATAGTTTCTTTGTAGACCCTTTTGGGTCTGCTAGGTATAGAATCATGTCATCTGCAAATAGTGATAATTTAAGTTCTTCCTTTCCTATTTTTATGCCTTTAATTTCTTTCGTCTGTCTAATTGCTCTGGCCAGTGTTTCGAGAACTATATTGAATAGAAGTCAGACACTTCTCAGAGGAGGACATACAATCAATCAACAAGTACATGAAAAAATGCTCACCATCTCTAGCAGTCAGAGAAATGCAAATCAAAACCACCCTAAGATACCATCTCACTCCAGTAAGATTGGCAGCCATTATGAAGTCAAACAACAACAAGTGCTGGAGAGGATGTGGGGAAAAGGGTACTCTTGTACATTGCTGGTGGGACTGCAAACTGGTGCGGCCAATCTGGAAAACAGTATGGAGACTCCTGGGAAAGCTGGGAATGGAACCACCATTTGACCCAGCTATTGCCCTTCTTGGACTTTTCCCTGAAGACCTTAAAAGAGCGTACTACAGGGATACTGCTACATCGATGTTCATAGCAGCACAATTCACAATTGCTAGACTGTGGAACCAACCCAGATGCCCTTCAATAGATGAATGGATAAAAAAAATGTGGCATTTATACACCATGGAGTATTACACAGCACTAAAAAATGACAAAATCATAGAATTTGCAGGGAAATGGATGGCACTAGAGCAGATTATGCTTAGTGAAGCTAGCCAATCCCTAAAAAACAAATACCAAATGTCTTCTTTGATATAATGAGAGCAACTAAGAACAGAGCAGGGAGGAAGAGCAGGAAGAAAAGATTAACATTAAACAGATACATGAGGTGGGATGGAAAGGGAGAGAAAAGGGAAATTGCATGGTAATGGAGGGAGACCCTCATTGTTATACAAAATTACATATAAGAGGTTGTGAGGGGAATGGGAAAATAAACAAGGAGAGATATGAATTACAGTGGATGGGGTAGAGAGAGAAGATGGGAGGGGAGGGAGGGGGGATGGTAGAGGATAGGAAAGGTAGCAGAATACAACAGTTACTAATAGGGCATTATGTAAAAATGTGGATGTGTAACCGATGTGATTCTGCAATCTGTATTTGGGGTAAAATTGGGAGTTCATAACCAACTTGAATCTAATGTATGAAATATGATATGTCAAGAGCTTTATAATGTTTTGAACAACCAATAAAAAAATTTAAAAAAAAAAGAAATATTAAAAAAAAATTCTATGTTATTGAATCATTTCTCCAAGTCCTCTTTTTTTTTTTTAAATGTATTTATTTATTTATTTTTAGTTTTCGGTGGAAACAACATCTTTGTATGTGGTGCTGAGGATCGAACCCAGGCCACACGCATGCCAGGCAAGCACGCTACCGCTTGAGCCACATCCCAAGCCCCCAAGTCCTCTTGAAGCTAGTTGAGTTTCCTTAAAAGCAGTGTTTAAATTGTCCATCTGAGTGTTCTCTCATACTGATTACTATCTAGGCATCTTATTTTGACTGTTAGGGAAGGTCATAGTTTCCTGAAAGCTCTTGTTTTGTTGGTGTATGATGTCATCTGGACACTGAAAAATTAGATATTTAATCTGGCTTTGTTTGTGCCTGTCTTTCCAGAAATTCTAAGCAGCCTATTTATTTTTTCAGAGCATGTAGACACTTTCACCATGTATACAAATCCTGGTTTGCCACTGTTGATGTGATGTGAATTTTTCAACACTAGAGGGCAATTTCAAGCTCAGGTTTGTCCCTAATTCACAGTGGGTGTGTTGCTCAAAATAAGCCAGGGGAATACCTAGAAAATGTCATCAGTTCATCCTCAGAGTACTCTAATACTTAACCTGGTACTGAGGTGGGCCCAAACACCTCATCCACAGGCAGGCACTGTGAGATTCTGCATAGCTCTGAGCAGAATCACTGTGGATAGACTAGCCCCAGGCTTACAGGCCATGCCAGTCACCACCAATGTTCAATACCCTGACCCCTCTGTCTGCCAAGACTAGCACAGCACCGAGGAAGACCAAGACTCAGGGTAATATGAACTGCTACTGCAAAGGTAGACTCATGGCCCAAGACTACTACAACCAACCACAGGTGGATCTGGCCAGAATAGAAGCCTGATGGCCTGAGGCCATGTGTCTTCCTGACACTAGGGAAGAATACATTTTCTTAAATTTTTCTTGCTAAAGAAGCCCTTTTAGCTGGGCCCAGTGGAGTAAACCTGAAATCCCAGCTACTTGGGAGGCTTGAAGATTGCAAGTTAAAGGCCATCCTTGGCAACTTGGTGAGAACCTGTTTCAAAATAAGAAATAAAAAGGGCTAGGAGGGCTGGGGAGATAGCCCAGTAGTAGAGCACCCGCTTAGCAAGTACACAGTCCTGGATGTGATCCTCAGCACCACAATAAAGAGGGAGTGTGGCAAGGTTGGGATTTAGCCCAGTGGCTTGACATCCCTGGGTTCAATCCCCAGTACTTCAAAATTAAAATAATAATAATAATAATAATAAAATAAAGAAGATCTAAAGTGAGGTTTAGTATAAAAAAAAAAACTACCATCGGTAGATTTTCACAATAGCTTCTCAGAAACTTGCTAAGTTGCCCAGAATGGTCCCAAACTTGCGATCCTCCCGCCTCAGCTTCCCAACTAGTAGGAATCACAGACATGCACCACCGTGCCTGGCAACAAAGTCTTAAATGGCATAACCTGAGCATACCATCTCTAACCTATGCTGTCTTCTAAGTGAATGCCATTGCACTAGATAAACATGGTATTTCTAAAAAGACTTTCTATTCCTTAACTCCAAAATCTTGCTTTGCCTAGGTAAAACTTATTGCTATTTTTAGGCTAAACCTTCCCCCTTAATGACAGTCTCCTTCTGTTTAGTTTACTTACAAATAATTAAAAACAGTTTGAATGAAACTCTTTAGAAATAAACACAGTGATAGAAATGGTGCTAAAAGACATCAAATATAGGATTTGTGACCATGGAGAGTGATTATTGGGTTTTACAAGTGAGTGAATTTCACTTACATAGAAAAGTGATGTGAGGGCTGGGGCTGTAGCTCAGTGGCAGAACACTTGCCTAGCATGTATGAGGCACTGGGTTCAATCCTCAGCACCATATAAAAATAAATAAAATAAAGGTATTGTGTCCATCTACAACTAAAAATTTTTTTAAAAAAAGATAAGTGATGTGAGCCAGGCACGGTGGTGCACACCTAATATCCTAGCTACTCTGGAGACTGAGGCATATTTGAAGAGTCAGTCTCAGTAACTCAGGGAGACCATGTCTCAAAAGAAAAAATAAAGAGTTGGGGATGTAGCTCAGTAAAAGAGTGCTGCAGGTTTAATCCCTACTACAAAAACAAACAAACAAACAAACAACAACAACAACAACAAAAAAAAAAAAAAACAGTGATCTGATCATTTTTACTGTGTTTCTGATGTGTTAATGGTGGTATGATAGAAGTCTCTCAAACCTCATAGGGGAGGCTTCCTGTTAGGCTTTACAAAGAGTGAACACTAAAAGAACAGAAATAGAATCTGTAATTTACAAACAAGTAGAAAATTCAATATATTAGAAGATAAAAAACTGAAAAGTTTTATACACACACACACACAACCGATGAAATTGATTGCTTAAATTACTGGGATGGTAAAAGGCTCTTATAACAGCAAATATCACCCAAAGGAAAGCTGAGTCAACAATATGCATGGAAGACAAAACAGACTTTCAGAAGAGGGATGGGGGGGTGGATATGACATAATCAAATAAATCATTCACTAGGAAAAATGCAATTCAATATGTGTTGAATGATACAATATCAAAATGTGTTTTGATTTTTGTTGTTGTTGTTGGGTACTGGGGATTGAAATGAGGGCACAAAGTCACATCCTCAGTCCTTTTTTTTTTAATTTTTAAAATTTTAAGATAGGGTCTTGCTAAGTGCTGAGGGTCTCACTAAATTGCTGAGGGTGGCCTCAAATTTAGAATCCTCCTATCTCAATCTCCTGAGCACTGGGGTTACAGGTGTGCTTCATCACACCCAACTAAGATATGGCATTTTTAAAATAAAATTTCAAGGGAAAAAAAATCAATAATATCCACAATCATACTGTGATATTTTATTTTTGTAGGATGTTTGTTTTTCTAGTACCGGAGATTGAACTCAGGGGTGCTCTACCACTGAGCTACATCCCCTGCTCTTTTTATTTTTCATCTTGAAGACAGGGTCTCACTAAATTGTGCAGGATGGCCTTGAACATGTGATCCTTCTGCCTCTTGAGGTGCTAGGATTACAAGCATGCATCACCATTCCCAGCAGTACTATATAAGTATCTATTCATTCCTCAAATATTCATCCACTAGTTTTAGTATCTGTCCTTGTTTTAAACAGCCTTATTGAGATACAATTTAAGTGCCATACAATTCACCAACTTGATATATATAATTCAATATTCAAGATGTTTAGAGCTGGGCAATCATTACCATGATCAATTTTGGAATATTGTCATCACCCTAAAAAGAACCCAGAACCACGAAGCAGTCACTCTCCATTCTCCCCCACTCACCTCTGCTATGAATATACTTTCTGTATCTACAGATATGCATATTTGAATATAAGTGTAATCCAACAACATGTCATCTTCATGACTAGCTTCTTTCATTTAGCATATTTTCAAAGTTCACCCATGATGTAGCATGTATTAGTTCTTCACTCTTTTTACCAAATAATAATATTTTGTAAGAAAATACCACATTTTGCTTATCCATTCCTTCCTTAATAAATATTTGGGTTGTTTTTACTATTTGGCTATTATGAATAATGGTACTGTGAACAATGGTGTAAGTACTTTTGTGTGGACATATATTTTCATTTCTCTTGGTATACACTGGGGCCTATAATTTTTGGGATACATTTAAGATTTTGAGAAATAGCCAAATAGTTTTGCAAATGGGCTGCACCATTTTTAAATTCCCACCAACAATGTATGTAGTTCAAATTTCCCTACATCCTTGCCGATATTTGTTATTATCCTCTCCCCATCCCTGGGCCTCTCTATTTTTAATAAATAGGGTCTCACTATGTTGCCCAGGGTGTCCCTGAATTCCTGGGTCAAGCCTTAGCCTCCCAAATATCTGGGACTTAAAATGCATAACACCACACCAGCAATTCCCCTTATTCCCACCTCCACCCTTGGTGCTGGGGATTGAACCCAGGGGTACTTTACCACTGAGCTGCATCTCTAGCCCTTTTTTACATTTTTATTTAAAGACAGGGTCTCACTGAGTTGCTTAGGGCCTCACTAAGTTGCTGAGGCTGGCTTTGAACTTTCGATCTTCCTGTCTCAGCCTCCGCAGCTGTTGGGATTGCAGGTGTGCGCCATCTTGCCCAGATGCCATTCTTGGTGTGCAGTGACAAATCGTGATTTTATAAATTCATTATTCCTTCTACATTTATTAGTTGGTTTTCAAATTGAAAAAAAAGGGAGAGATTTCCCTTATTATACATTTATCACAGATTCTTTTTTAAAAATATATCTTCTTTAGTTGTAGAGTTTAGATGGACACAATACCTTTATTTTATTATCTTTTTTTTATACCTTTATTTATTTATCTTTATGTGGTGCTGAGATGCTGCAGTCTGGCTGGGCACAAAATCACAAGCCACTCACAGCCTTGTAGATTCAAACAGCAATTCTTTATTCCCGAACTCACACCGGCACTCTAAAGGCACGTTCTGGGCAAAATCCACACTCTCCACCGGGCTCTGAATCCCAAATACTCTCTGAATGCCACGAGAACTCAACTGGAATTCAAGGCGCCTGAGGCAGCAGGATACGCCCTATTCCCAGCAGGAATCACCTTAAACCTGGAACCGCCCTAAACCCCGATCTGCCCTGGTCCTTGAGCAAGGTCACCTTTCATGCAAAGTCACTGCAAATGACCTGGGTCCACAATGGAGAGTCCTTCCTCTAAAAAACATGGGGTAGGATGACAAGGAAATTGCCATGTGTCGTACCTACTTAGCTATGGCTCTCAGCATCTCCCCCCTTCTGATTAATTAAACAACAAGCAATGTGGCTTAGGGACAGTGCCTGGTAGGTTGTCCAATTCAACATATGGTTCTTACCCATCATGGGATGAACTGACCTCTAGGCATCAGCCTCCTGTCTTAGGTTGATACCACTGCAATTGGATCATACCCGTCACTGACTACCAGTCCAGCATACAGCCATACTTGTGGATAGGCCTATGCACCAGTGGGGGGGTGAGGTTTTTTGCCTCACCTCTGTTGGCCCCCAAATTTGGCCTTGGTGCCAGTGGGGGGGTGAGGTTCTTTGCCTCACCTCTGTTGGCCCCCAAATTTTAGACCATCACTAGCAGAAGGGAGGAGGATACAGAAATGCCATGACACCAAGCCAATTGACGGCTCCTTTGGAAAAATTGCATCACTGGTGACACCATCAGCAAAGATATGCCAACACTACCACAATTCGCTGCACCAAACGATAGTTCACAATGCATACAAGTGATACATAGTCCAGGAAAGTTCTGCAAGCAGTTCAAAGCGGAGGAATCTATCAATATGTCCATTTCCTCCCAAAGTAAGTCGACTCCTTCATTGAGCATTACTTGTTGAGTTATATTCATTGATGCATCAGTTTATACAGTTTACTGTGATAGCTATCATAGAAGCTGCAGTTTGGTTTTATCTTTGTCTTCACCGGCACTGGGATGAAGATAGGAATTCTGGCAATGATGCTAAAGAGAAATTATCCTGAAAAGAATTATTAAATATAATGAAAAGGAAAGGTGAAAGTAAACAAACAGATCTGTTAACCTCCTTTAAAAACAATCCTTAACAGCTGTTTAACTAATTTAAATTAAACCATTTAAATCACGTGAATAAAAAAATTCGGATCCAGTTTTTCATGAGCGCTCCTCATATATAAAATATGGACATACGCACACACAGACATACAACACAAAACACAAGAGTGCACACAAACGTACAACACATAAGACAATAGTAAAGGCCTTATAGCTTTACCTAGGTGAAATCTCCATTGCAATGTTTAAAAACTCCACAGTCAAAAAATAAAACTGATAAGAAAAACATTACCTAGGTTTGTATGAGCTCAAAAAATAAAATAGAACTTTATGATGTGGGAAAAGGCAATAATAAAATAGATATTGAAAAAAGCATCCTGGTTAATCACTGTCGCAGATGTAAGAATAGCCAAGCTGGAGCTCTGGATATCAGCTGTTATGGATTTGAGTCAAATCATCTTCTTTTTGGTGTGTAAAAATTGCTTTGGTTAGTCTCTCTGGAATCCAAATCGGTTGCTGTTCTCCCTGTGGAAACACACAAACAGAACCCCGACTCCAGACAATCACTGGGTCAGAACCTTTCCATCGTCCTGTTAGAATATATTTCCAAAGTACCTTAGGCTTATGTACATTTTTTGGATACATATATCTTTCCGCAGCACTAAGCCCTGATGAATCCAAATTTAAAAAGTTTAGAGTAAAAAGCGTTATTTTAAGTTTATCTTTGGGGGATATATACCCCTTTCCAATTCCCTCTTTTTGCTTTAATAAGTATTTTTTAATAGTTTGATGAGCTCTTTCAACTATGTCTTGTCCCTGTGGATTGTATGGGATTCCTGTTATATGAGTAATGCCAAATGATGAGCAAAATTGTTTAAAAGAGGTAGAAGTATAACCAGGACCATTATCTGTTTTTAACTGTTTAGGAACACCCACAGTGGCAAAATTTTGTAAGCAATGAGCTATAACATCTTTAGTTTTTTCTCCAGCATGAAGGGAGCCCATCAAAAATCCGGAAGAAGTATCAACTGTAACATGTAAATATTTTAATTTTCCAAATTCTGGCAAGTGTGTGACGTCCATCTGCCAAATATGGTTAGGTATCAGTCCTCTAGGATTGACTCCAAGATTAACTTGTGGTAAAAAGGTCACACAATTTTGACATTGTTTTATTATATGTCTGGCTTGTTCCTTAGTTATTTTAAAACGCTTTTGTAAAGTATTAGCATTAACATGGAATCTTTTATGAAAATTTGTAGCTTCTTCTAGTGTAGAGAAAATATGTATGTCATGTGTAGTTTTATCTGCTAAATCATTGCCCAAACTAAGGGCTCCAGGCAATCCTGTATGTGCCCTGATATGTCCTATAAAGAATGGATCTTTTCTGTCTCAGATTAGACTTTGTATAGTGGAAAACAAAAAGAAAACAGTAGAGGAAGGGGAAATCCTACCAGCATCTTCAAGGGATACTATAGCATTAACTATATACTGACTATCAGAAAATAAATACAGAATCTTTAAACATCACAAAAGCTTGTAAAACTGCATTAAGCTCTACCTTTTGAGCTGATTGTTTGGGTACTAAAAATGTAAAAGTTTGATCAGGGGTAACTACTGCTGCTGTACCATTATTTGACCCATCAGTGAATATATTTGGAGCATTCATGATAGGGGTTTTTCTTGTCATTTTTGGAAAAACTACAGGATGCTTAGACCAAAAAGAAAACAAAGGATTAGATGGTAAGTGATTATCAAATGTAACATTAGATTTGCACATGATTATTGCCCAAGTATTTAACTCATTAGCTAACTCATCAATTTGATCCATAGTATATGGAGTAATAATTTTATTGGGAGAAATTCCAAACACTCCCTTTGCTGCTTTTATTCCTTTGAGTATTAATTGTCCTACAGCCTCAGGATACCTAGTAAGAATAGTGTTAGGAGAATAAGATAAATGCATCCATAATAATGGACCTTCTTGCCAAAATACTCCTGTAGGAATATTTTTTGTTGGTAGTACAATAAATAATAAAGGCAAACTTATATCAATTCTATCCAAATGCATATTTTCCATATATGTTTCAATAATTTTCAATGCCTTTCTTGCTTTAGGAGTTAACATGCGGGGTGAATTTGGATCTGATGGACCTTTTAGGATATCAAATAAAGGTCCCAACTCTCCTGTTGGTATGCCTAGATAAGGCCTTATCCAATTTATGTCTCCCAGTAACTTTTGAAAGTCGTTAAGTGATTTGAGTTGATCTACTCGTATTTGAATTTTTGGTGGACGGAACATGGTTGAGGATAATAGAACTCCTAAATAATTAATTGGAAAATTTAATTGTACTTTATCTATTGCTATCTCTAGATTATAAATTTTTTTAATTTTTTATTGTTGGTTGTTCAAAACATTACAAATTTCTTAATATACCATATTTCACACTTTGATTCAAGTGGGTTATGAACTCCCATTTTTACCCCATATACAGATTGCAGAATTACATCAGTTACACATCCATTGATTTACATATTGCCATACTAGTGTCTGTTGTGTTCTGCTGCCTTTCCTATCCTCTACTATCCCCCCTCCCCTCCCCTCCCCTCCCCTCTTCTCTCTCTACCCCCTCTACTGTCATTCATTTGTCCCCCTTGTATTATTTTTCCCTTTCATCTCACTTCCTCTTGTATGTACTTTTGTATAACCCTGAGGGTCTCCTTCCATTTCCATGCAATTTCCCTTCTGTCTCACTTTCCCTCCCACCTCTCATCCCTGTTTAATGTTAATCTTCTTCTCATGCTCTTCGTCCCTACTCTGTTCTTAGTTACTCTCCTTATATCAAAGAAGACATTTGGCATTTGTTTTTTAGGGATTGGCTAGCTTCACTTAGCATAATCTGCTCTAATGCCATCCATTTCCCTGCAAATTCTATGATTTTGTCATTTTTTAATGCAGAGTAATACTCCATTGTGTATAAATGCCACATTTTTTTTATCAATTTGTCTATTGAAGGGCATCTGGGTTGGTTCCACAGTCTTGCTATTGTGAATTGTGCTGCTATGAACATCGATGTAGCAGTCCCTGTAGCATGCTCTTTTTAGGTCTTTAGGGAATAGACCGAGAAGGGGAATAGCTGGGTCAAATGGTGGCTCCATTCCCAGCTTTCCAAGAAATCTCCATACTGCTTTCCAAATTGGCTGCACCAATTTGCAGTCCCACCAGAAATGTACAAGTGTACCCTTTTCCCCACATCCTCGCCAGCACTTGTTGTTGTTTGACTTCATAATGGCTGCCAATCTTACTGGAGTGAGATGATATCTTAGGGTGGTTTTGATTTGCATTTCTCTGACAGCTAGAGATGTTGAGCATTTTTTCATGTACTTGTTGATTGACTGTATGTCCTCCTCTGAGAAGTGTCTGTTCAGGTCCTTGGCCCATTTGTTGATTGGGTTGTTTGTTCTCTTATTGTCTAATTTTTTGAGTTCTTTGTATACTCTGGACATTAGGGCTCTATCTGAAGTGTGAGGAGTAGAGATTTGTTCCCAGGGTGTAGGCTCCCTATTTACCTCTTTTATTGTTTCTTTTGCTGAGAAAAAACTTTTTAGTTTGAGTAAGTCCCATTTGTTGATTCTAGTTATTAACTTTTGTGCTATGGGTGTCCTATTGAGGAATTTGGAGCCCGACCCCACCGAATGTAGATCGTAGCCAACTTTTTCTTCTATCAGACGGCATGTCTCTGATTTGATATCAAGCTCCTTGATCCATTTTGAATTCACTTTTGTGCATGGCGAGAGAAAGGGATTCAGTTTCATTTTGTTGCATATGGATTTCCAGTTTTCCCAGCACCATTTGTTGAAGATGCTATCCTTCCTCCATTGCATGCTTTTAGCCCCTTTATCAAATATAAGATAGTTGTAGTTTTGTGGATTGGTTTCTGTGTCCTCTATTCTGTACCATTGGTCCACCCGCCTGTTTTGGTACCAGTACCATGCTGTTTTTGTTACTATTGCTCTGTAGTATAGTTTGAAGTCTGGTATCGCTATACCGCCTGATTTACACTTCCTGCTTAGCATTGTTTTTGCTATTCTGGGTCTTTTGTTTTTCCATATGAATTTCATGATTGCTTTCTCTATTTCTACAAGAAATGCCATTGGGATTTTGATTGGCATTGCATTAAACCTATAGAGAACTTTTGGTAATATCGCCATTTTGATGATGTTAGTTCTGCCTATCCATGAACAGGGTATATTTTTCCATCTTCTAAGATCTTCTTCTATTTCTCTCTTTAGGGTTCTGTAGTTTTCATTGTATAAGTCTTTCACCTCTTTTGTTAGGTTGATTCCCAAGTATTTTATTTTTTTTGAAGATATTGTGAATGGAGTGGTTGTCCTCACTTCCATTTCAGAGGATCTGTCGCTGATATACAGGAATGCCTTTGATTTATGCGTGTTGATTTTATATCCTGCCACTTTGCTGAATTCATTTATTAGCTCTAATAGTTTCTTTGTAGAGCCTTTTGGGTCTGCTAGGTATAGAATCATGTCATCTGCAAATAGTGATAATTTAAGTTCTTCTTTTCCTATTTTGATGCCTTTAATTTCTTCCGTCTGTCTAATTGCTCTGGCCAGTGTTTCGAGAACTATGTTGAACAGAAGTGGTGAGAGAGGGCATCCCTGTCTTGTTCCAGATTTTAGAGGGAATGCCTTCAATTTTTCTCCATTCAGAATGATGCTAGCCTGAGGCTTAGCATAGATTGCTTTTACAATATTGAGGTATGTTTCTGTTATCCCTAGTTTTTCTAGAGTTTTGAACATAAAGGGATGCTGTACTTTGTCGAATGCTTTTTCCGCATCTATCGAGATGATCATATGGTTCTTATTTTTAAGTCTATTGATGTGGTGAATAACATTTATTGATTTCCGTATATTGAACCAGCCTTGCATCCCAGGGATGAATCCTACTTGATCATGGTGCACAATTTTTTTGATATGTTTTTGTATCCGATTTGCCAGAATTTTATTGAGGATTTTTGCATCTAGGTTCATTAGAGATATTGGTCTGTAGTTTTCTTTCTTTGAAGTGTCTTTGTCTGGTTTAGGTATCAGGGTGATGTTGGCCTCATAGAATGAATTTGGAAGTTCTCCCTCTTTTTCTATTGCCTGAAGTAGCTTGAAAAGTATTGGTATTAGTTCCTCTTTAAAGGTTTTGTAAAACTCTGCTGTATACCCATCTGGTCCTGGGCTTTTCTTAGTTGGTAGTCTTTTGATGGTTTCTTCTATTTCCTCAATTGATATTGGTCTGTTTAGGTTGTCTATATCCTCCTGACTCAATCTGGGCAGATCATATGACTTAAGAAATTTATCTATGCCTTCACTATCTTCTAATTTATTGGAGTATAAGGATTCAAAATAATTTTTGATTATCTTCTGTATTTCTGAAGTGTCTGTTGTGATATTGCCTTTTTCATCCCGTATGCTAGTAATTTGAAAAAGGCGAAAGATTTATACGATCTGAAGAGAAACCAGAGTATGTGTGCTAGTAATTTGAGTTCTGTCTCTTCTTCTCTTCGCTAGCATGGCTAAGGGTCTGTTGATTTTGTTTATTTTTTCAAAGAACCAACTTTTAGTTTTGTCAATTTTTTCAATTGTTTCTTTTGTTTCGATTTCATTAATTTCAGCTCTGATTTTAATTATTCCTTGCCTTCTACTTCTTTTGCTGTTGTTTTGCTCTTCTTTTTCTAGGATTTTGAGATGAAGTATGAGATCATTTATTTGTTGTTTTTTTCTTTTTTTAAGGAATGAACTCCAAGCAATGAATTTTCCTCTTAGAACTGCTTTCAATGTGTCCCATAGATTCTGATATGTTGTGTCTGTGTTTTCATTTATCTCTAAGAATTTTTTAGTTTCCTCCTTGATGTCTTCTATAACCCATTGATCATTCAGTAACCTATTGTTCATTCTCCAAGTGATGTATGCTTTTTCCTTCCTTCTTTTATCGTTGATTTTCAGTTTCATTCCATCATGATCAGATAAGATGCATGGTATTATCTCTACTCCTTTATATTGTCTAAGAGTTGCCCTGTGACATAATATATGATCTATTTTTGAGAAGGAACCATGTGCTGTTGAGAAAAAAGTGTAACTGCTTGATGTTGGGTGGTATATTCTATATATGTCAATTAAGTCTAGGTTATTAATTGTGTTATTGAGTTCTATAGTTTCCTTATTCAACTTTTGTTTGGAAGATCTCTCCAGTGGCGAGAGAGGTGTGTTGAAGTCTCCCATGATTATTGTATGGTGGTCTATTAGACTCTTGAACTTGAGAAGAGTTTGTTTGGTGAACATAGCTGCACCATTGTTTGGGGCATATATATTTATGATTGTTATGTCTTGTTGGTGTATGGTTCCCTTAAGCAGTATGTACTGTCCCTCTTTATCCCTTTTGATTAACTTTGGCTTGAAATCTATTTTATTTGATATGAGTATGGACACTCCTGCTTGTTTCCGAAGTCCATATGAGTGATATGATTTTTCCCAACCTTTCACCTTCAGCCTATGTATGTCTTTTCCTATCAAATGCGTCTCCTGTAGGCAGCATATTGTTGGGTCTTGTTTTGTGATCCATTCTACTAGCCTGTGTCTCTTAATTGGTGAGTTTAAGCCATTAACATTTAGGGTTATTATTGAGATATGGGTAGTTGTTCCAGCCATATTTGTTTATTTCTGTTACTAAACATGGTTTGTGTTCCTCTTTGATTATTCCCGCCCCCTTTACTGTCCTACCTCCCACTGTTGGTTTTCATTGTTATTTTCCATTTCCTCTTCCTGTAATGTTTTGCCGAGGATGTTTTGAAGAGATGGTTTTCTAGCTGCAAATTCTTTTAACTTTTGTTTATCGTGGAAGGTTTTAATTTCATCTTCCATCCTGAAGCTTAATTTCGCTGGATACACAATTCTTGGTTGGAACCCATTTTCTTTCAGTGTTTGAAATATGTTATTCCAGGATCTTCTAGCTTTCAGAGTCTGTGTTGAAAGATCAGCTGTTATCCTGATTGGCTTACCCCTAAATGTAATCTCCTTCCTTTCTCTTGTAGCTTTTAAAATTCTCTCCTTATTCTGTATGTTGGGCATCTTCATTATAATGTGTCTAGGTGTGGATCTCTTATGATTTTGCACATTCGGCGTCCTGTAGGCTTCTAGGATTTGGGATTCTGTCTCATTCTTCAAGTCTGGGAAGTTTTCTCGTATTATTTCATTGAATAGATTGCTCATTCCTTTGGTTTGGAGTTCTGCACCTTCCTGTATCCCAATGACTCTTAAGTTTGGTCTCTTAATGTTATCCCATATTTCTTGGATGTTCTGCTCATGGTTTCTTAACAGTCTTGCTGAGCTCTCTATGTTCTTTTCCAGTTGAAATACTTTGTCTTCATTGTCTGATGTTCTATCTTCTAAGTGTTCTACTCTGCTGGTAGTATTCTCCATTGAGTTTTTAAGTTGGTTTATTGCTTCCTGCATTTCTAGGATTTCTGTTTGTTTGTTTTTTATAACCTCTATCTCCCTGTATAGTTGATCCTTTGCTTCCTGGATTTGTTTATGTAATTCATTGTCGAAGTGATCTTTCATTGTCTGATTTTGCTGTCTAATGTCTTCCTTGATACTCCAGATTATCTGAAGCATGTATATCCTGAATTCTTTATCTGACATTCCATCTGCTGCAGCTGTTACCTCTTTTAAAGTTGAGTTGACCTGCATTGCTTGTGGTCCTTTCTTTCCTTGTCTTTTCATACTTCTTGCGTTTCTTTCTGCTTGGTGAAACTTTTGTGTTTTTGAAGTGTTTTTTTCTCCTATATATTTATATTGCTCTTGTATAGTTGAAAAGTCTCCCTTGCAGGGTCGGGTGGCGGTCTGCCTACCTTGCAGGCGCGGGCGGCGGCTCTGCTCTCTCCTTACTCCAATTGGGGTGTCGTGACTACCACGCCGGCAGGTCACTGGGCCTGTTCTGGGCGTGGGCGGCGGCTCTGTTCTGCCCCTACTCCAATTGGGGTGACAAATGTACCACGCTGGCAGGCCACTGGGCCTGATCCGCCGGTCGGTTGCAGGTCTGCCTACCCTGCAGGCGCGGGCGGCGGCTCTGCTCTGCCCCTACTCCAAATGGGGTGATGTGTCTGTCGAACCGGCAGGCCACTGGGCCTGTCCCGCTGGTCGGTTGCAGGTCTGCCCACCTTTAGGGCATGGGTGGCGGCTCTGCTCTGCCCCTACTCCAATTGGGGTGTCGTGACTACCACGCTGGCAGGTCGCTGGGCCTGTTCCTGGCACGGGCGGCGACTCTGCTCTGCCCCTACTCCAATTGGGGTGACGTGTGTACCACGCCGGCAGGCTCCTGGGCCTGATCCGCCAGTCTGTCGCAGGTCTGCCTACCTTGCAGGCGCGGGCGGCGGCTCTGCCCTGCCCCTCGTACCACGCCTGCGGACCACTGGGCCTGATCTGCAGGTTGGTCGCAGGTCTGCTCACCATGCGGGCACGGGTGGCGGTTCGGCTCCACCCCGACTCCAATTGGGGTCACGTGACCACCACACCGGCGGGGCCTGATCCGGGCGCGGGCGAAGGCTCTGCTCTGCCCCTACTCCAGTTGGGGTGACGTGTGTACCACGCTGGCAGGCCACTGGGCCTGACCCGCCAGTCTGTCGCAGGTCTGCTTACCTTGCAGGCGCGGGCAGCGGCTCTGCCCTGCCCCTCCTACCACACCCCTGTACCACTGGGTCGCGGGTCTGCCCACCTTGCGGGCGCGGGTGGCCGCTCCGCTCCGCCTCCTCTCCAATTGGGGTCACGCGATCACCATGCTGGCGAGCCGCTGGGCCTGCCCCGGGTGCAGGCGGCAGCCCGGCTCCTCCCCTCTGGCTCGACGACAAATCGAGAGAGACTCGGGTGTCTGTCCTTCACCCTCCCTACCAGGAGACCAACTGTTTCTGTCGCCGGTGGTATTGATGAAGTTCTCTCCTCCGCCGCTTTCTGATGACATCAGATCTCTGCCATGTTGGTATCCTATGCGAATGGCAGCATTTCGTTCCCTTTGCCGGGTAACCAAAGCAACGGGTGAGTCCTGACTGGCCCTCAGCAGGGCCCGGACCGAGAAGCAGTTTCTGCGGGCTCCTTAGCCCTGGGCCAGAGCAGTTCCGGGAGCCGGAACTCGGCCGCTCCGTGCTCGCTGTATGCTCTGATAAGAGCAGGCTCCAAGAAGCACTCAGGCACTGAGCCTGAGTAATCTGTCTGCAAGCCGCAGGTGAATGGCAGCCTGAAATTACCTGTTCTATGGCTGAATGAGCTGCGGTCAATCGAAAACAGGGATGGTCACGTCAGCTCTCCAACATGGTGGCCGCTGGCCTCCTCTGTGGTCTGACCGGTGTGGAGAACCAAAATGGACCGCTTCCTTCCCCCGTCTCGAACCCAGAATTCAGCACTGAGTACGGTGCTTGCACGGCTGGCAGAAACTGCAGCGCTGTATCCCTGCGCCACTATCTCGTCCTCGTTTCCCAGCATGCGCTGCAGACTCTAGCCGCGGGGCGATTTGCTGAATAAGCAGTGTTACCCTCCGTGCGACAAATCTCTCGCGTTTGAGTCCCCGTAGCTGATCCTCGTGCGATGGAAATCCTTCCTCCAGGTTCCAGAGCACCCCACTATTGCTGGAAATTCCTAACAAGATAGCCTTTAGCCGTCCTGACTTGTCATACTCCCACACAGTGACGCGGCACACGGGGGCAATGCACTCCCCTAGCCGCCATCTCCCAAGTTAATTTTAAACTCTCATCTAATTATGACAAATGATATGTAGTCCTTGTTGTGTGGTTTCACTTTAATTGGAAGGCATAAATTTAAATGATTCCTACCTGGAAATATGGACGGTCTCTTTTTGGGGCGCCTCAGGTGAAAGGGTTCCAAGTTCTTAATGTTTCTTTGAAGTTTTCCTCTAATGTCATTTCCTATGAGTAGTTCAGGTGGCAGGCTGCTCCGTCTGGATGATTTATGATCATTTTGAGATGAATTTAGTTTGTTCTTCATTCTTAGGAAGAGGCCAGGACACCGGTGCCCGAGGGGTCCCGCAGCATCGCCCGGACGCTGCCGCCACCGCTGGAGGCTACTTTGCTGGGCCGAAAATCCAAGCCGTGGGAGCAGGGTGCTGCCGTAACCGCCCGTGCAGATCGCACTCGATTATAATTTTTTAATAAGTTTGTAAGTGTGGCATAACATTCCAGCAATGTGTTTTTATCTTTATGTCCTAGTAACATATCATCCATATAGTGAAATATTTGTAGTTTAGGATTTTGATTTCTAAGTGGCTGGATTGCTTTGTTAACATAGATTTGACACATAGTTGGACTGTTAGCCATCCCTTGAGGGAGTACTTTCCATTCATATCTCTGATCAGGACCTTCATGATTTAGTGCAGGGATAGTAAATGCAAAACGTGGACTATCCTCGGGGTGAATTGGAATTCAAAAAAAAAATCTTTAATATCTATAGCTAAAACATGCCATGTTTTTGACAAAGCAGACAATTGAGGAATCCCTGATTGAGCAGGTCCCATAATAACCATCTCATTATTAATGGCTCTTAAATCTTGCAATAATCTCCATTTACCAGATTTCTTTTTGATGACAAAAATGGGAGTATTATGGGGAGATACAGAAGGGTGTATATGTCCTTCCGCTAATTGTTGTTTGACCAGGTCATGGGCTGCTTGTATCTTTTCTTTAGTCAGGGGCCACTGAGGAACCCACACTGGTCTTTCTGATTTCCAAGTAATTTTGATTGTCTCAGTGGCCCTTTCTGAAAATCCAACCCATGTCTGTCTGTTCCTTGATCTATTTGTATTTGTGCTGCTATACCTTGTTCTTGTTCTCCTAAGCTTTTTTCTTTCCTAAAACCTTGTCTAGCCCTAGTAGTGGGCACATTTGGATTGATGTTATTTGTTAACTTCAAACCTAATTGATCTAGGACATCTCGTCCCCATAAATTTATGGGAAGATGATCCAATACATATGGCTGTATAGTTCCTTCACATCCTTCAGGATCCTTCCAATCTAATACCATTGCACTTCTATGGGGATTAGTCGCCACTCCTAGGCCTCGAAGCATTTGAGTAGCTTGTTGTAATGGCCAATGTTTTGGCCATTCTTGACGAGATATGATGCTAAGGTCAGCACCTGTGTCCAGTAGCCCATTAAACTCATGTCCTTGAATACTTAGTTTTAGCATTGGGCGAGAATCTAAATTTAAAGACAGCATAGCCCAATCTATACCTGTGGAGCCTAATCCCCTGGAACCTCTTTCTACACTATGACTAGAAAATTTATTATGTAGGCTGGGTATTATTAACAACTGTGCTATTCTATCTCCTGGTGAAGTTACTGATATACCTCTTGGAGAACTAGCTATAATTTTTATTTCACCTACATAATCGGGATCAATTACCCCAGGACTTATCATAAGTCCTTTTAGTGTAGATGAACTACGTCCCAATAATAAGCCTACTGTTCCTTGGGGAAGAGGTCCTTTTACTCCCGTGGGAATGATTTGAACTCCCATCTCTGGAGTTAGTACTGCTCTGGCAGAGGCGCAGATGTCCAACCCTGCGCTCCCTTTGGTTTGTCTGATGAGGGATTTAATGGACAATGTGTCCTAGGCACTACCCTGATGGTGTTGCTGGGTTCCTCCACTGCCCCGTATATTTGTGGTTGTGGGCCCCGGAGCATTGGGCCCCCCAGTCCGTTTTTTGGCAATGGAGCCTGATGCCTTTCTCCACAATATCATGGGTAAATAGCTGGTCCTTATCTGTTTTTTGATAAGGGAGCACCCTCTATGATGGTTTGAGAACGGCATTCATTAGCCCAATGTCTCCCTCTACGGCATCGTGGGCAAATACCCGGTATTCTATTCCTTTGATACCTAGTTTTGTTAAACCCTCCTCCTAATGGGCAACTCCTTTTAAATGTCCTATTTGTTCACAATTGTAGCATGTTTTTGGCATGGCATCTAAAGCCTGTTGTACTGCAGCTGCCAAGACTTGCCCTTGTTCATTAATTTCTCTATATAATTTAATATATGTGTTTAAATCTTCATGTCTCCATGGTCTAATGACCTCTCTGCAGCAACGATTTGCTTGGTTATAAGCCAGTTGTTTTATTAATGGCATTGCCTGTTCTGTATCCCCCCAAATTCTGGAAGCTGTTTGAATAAGCCTATCTACAAATTCAGCGTAAGTTTCATTAGTTCTCTGTATTACCTTAGATAGCTGACCTTGTAAATCTCCATGTCCTTGTAAAGTCTTCCATGCCCTAACTGTGTCTGCATCAATTTTGCATATATAGCAGGATCATATTCAATTTGTTGCCATTGACCCTCATAAGGTCCTTTTCCTAACAACATATCTAGATTTCTTTGAGGGTAACTGGCTGCTGCATTTCGCCTAGCTGTCTCCGTGCAAAATTCCTCATTGGCAACCTTCCATAACAAATATTGTCCTCCATTTAGCACAGATTTACACATGCTAGCCCAATCTGCTGGCGTCATGTCCAAGTTAGTAATGGACTCGACCATGCTTACCGTGAAGGGTGCTTGGGGACCATAGGTTGTTACAGCCTCCTTTAACTGCTTCACTGTTTTAAAATCTAAAGCACAGTGAATTCACTGCCCTCCTACCTGTTCAAGTACAGGGCATGCTAATCTTTGAGGTCCTGTCTCAGGATCCCATTTATCAACTACGGGGTTTGAGGGCCACTCAGCTGTCTCCATAGGTGGGGCTGTTGGTTGAATTACACCCTCTGGTGATAAAACGGAGTTAGTAACAGCCTACTGTTGTAGCCTTTTTCCTAATAACCCCTTTTCCTTTAAATTTTCTTCCTCTGTCTGACTAGCTCGAGAGACCTTCTCTTTTGCTTGATCTAAAATGTCTTTCTCCATGGTCTGAACCTCTTACAATTTACTTAACACTTTTCCGGTTTGTTTTTTACTAATTTCTAATCTACTATAAAGATAACGCAACCCAATAAGATAACACAAAACAAAACCGAACCTGAATGAAAGAAAAACGGAATAAAAAATCGTTGTATCAATTTTCTCTTCTTCAGGGCCGACAAACTTCAAACCTTTAGCCAACCATTTTTCCCAGTTTGCCTGAGAAATTTCTAGGGATAGGCAGCTTGAAATAAAAACAAAATAAATCAAAACAAGAACACATTTTTTTTGAAATGGTCACCCATTCTCTCGCCTTCCTTCAGGGGCGAGCAATTTCACTTACCTCTGAATTTCAGGCGTTCCCCGTATGGGCCACCAAATACCGCAGTCTGGCTGGGCACAAAATCACAAGCCACTCACAGCCTTGTAGATTCAAACAGCAATTCTTTATTCCCGAACTCACACCGGCACTCTACAAGCACGTTCTGGGCAAAATCCACACTCTCCACCGGGCTCTGAATCCCAAATACTCTCTGAATCCCGCGAGAACTCAACATGAACTTAAGGCGCCTGAGGCAGCAGTATACGCCTTATTCCCAGCAGGAATCACCTTAAACCTGGAACCTCCCTAAACCCGGATCACCCTAAACCCCGATCCGCCCTAAACCCTGATCCACCCTAAACCCGGATCCGCCCTGGTCCTTGAGCAAGGTCACCTTTCATACAAAGTTACTGCAAATGACCTGGGTCCACAATGGAGAGTCCTTCCTCTAAGCAACATGGGGTAGGCTGACAAGGAAATTGCCATGTGTCGTACCTACTTAGCTATGGCTCTCAGCACTGAGAATTGAACCCAGGGCCTCACACATGCTAGGCAAGTACTCTACCACAGAGCTACTGAGAAACTAATGTGACTCCATTTTAAAAAATAAAAAAATAACAGCAGCTTCTACTTCAAGGCATGTCCTAAGGAAGGGGGCGTGACCGTTGTCCTGGGAAAAACCCACAGAGCACTCCTAAGCATATATCCACCCTGCTGATTTGTTTTTCTGTAAATAACAGGAGAGGACTGAGGCGCCAGGTGTCCCTGACTCAGTTAAGCTAGGTGAGGACCCATAGAAACCCCCAATCAGCATAAGACAGGGAAAATACCTGGAATGCCAGATGACCCCCAAGTAGTTTATGGTGGTTGATAACATGTTGGGAAGCCATGTAGTTTAGCACGTACACTCCTCGTAGTTTAAACTAATAATTTCAAAGGAATCCCCCTCTTGTACTAACCAATCACCCCTACCCAAATTGTTCCTGCCAGTGAATGTGCTAATCAATGTTAAGAGTTGTTGTTTGACTTTCCTGCGGGATGGAATGATTTGCTGTATGATGTTGTGATGCATAGAGTATCCTCCCAAAACCTATAAAATCTCATTGGACAAAGACCAGGACTGACTCCCTGGGACTGCTGTGTCGGGAACGGTTGTGAGTCCAGGCTCGAGCTTACAATAAAGACTCTTGTGTGCTTGCATAGGTTCAGCTCCTGGAGGTCCATTGAGGTCCCACGAATCTGGCATAACACTATAACCCCAGCCCTGAGACTCTTTTTAAAAATGGGTTATGACCTATTAACTATCATTCTTTCTTTAAATGCTCATGTGTTCAGATTTGGCAAGTAGGTGGCCATAGGAGCTGACTCCTATGAACTTTTTTTTTTTTTTTTTGCAGAGGATACTAGAGATTTAACATAGGGATGTTTTACCACTGAATTATATCCCCAGCCCTTTTTATTTTTTATTTTGAGACAAAGTCTCACTAAGTTGCTTGGGGTCTTAAGTTGCTGAGGTTGCCTCAAGCTTGTGATTCTCTTGCCTCTCAGCCTCCTGAGTTGCTGGGAATACAAGTGTGCACAACCACACCCAGCTCCTGTGTCCTTTCAGTGTGTCCCCTTATTCTTTGTGTCCCCTTATCTTTTGGCATAAGATATTCCAGGCTCATCTTGATTGTCCTGCCTGAGCTCTAGAATCAGCAATTTCTCCAAAAAGCTCTGATTCCTTTTAGTAGAGAACAGTATTTAGAAACAAGCTCTGGGAACAAGTTGTGCTCTTTATTCCTGAGGTATTGTTGATTTAGGCCTTTTCAGCAAACAAAACACAATGTAAGCAGATGTAAGCATATACCTGCACACACATATATAAATGTTATTATGGGAACAAACACAAGTCACACAAATTCCTACTGCTGAACACTTATTCTTTCTATTTAAAAACAGAGAGACACCCCAAAATGTAGCTCTAGAGTACTCATCTAGACCCTGGGCTTTAGGTTCAATTCTTAGCATCACAAAAAGAAAAAAAATGGAGTGACATTTGTATATATGTAAATACATGTATACACCCATGTACATATATATATATATTTTTTCTAATATTTATTTTTTTAATTGCTTTTATTTTTTAAATACATGACAATGGAATATATCACAATTCTTATTACACATATAGAACACAATTTTTTATATCTCTGTATATAAAGTATGTTCACACCAATTCATGTCTTCATACATGTACTTTGGATAATGATGTTCATCACATTCCACCATCATTGCT
Organism: Marmota monax; assembly: GCF_021218885.2. Classification (NCBI taxonomy): domain Eukaryota; kingdom Metazoa; phylum Chordata; class Mammalia; order Rodentia; family Sciuridae; genus Marmota; species Marmota monax. The sequence continues at coordinate 5,092,809 of NW_026694821.1, forward strand.
AACCCCCTGCCCCCTCCCTTCCTCTCCCACCCACATATATAGTTTTAAACATATTTTTAGCTGTGGATGGACACAATGTCTTTATTTTTTATGTGGTGCTGAGAATCAAACCTAGTCCCTCACATGGGCTAGATAAGTGCTCTACTTCTGAGCCACAACCCCAGCCCTTGTACATATATTTTTATATCTATCCATCTATATGTATATTAAAGCCATGAATTCACCATATATATATATGACCCTGTGTTAGATCCCCAGCACCACAAAAAACAAATCAAAACAAAACAAAACAAAAAAATCATATCTCATAATGGGGGATTTTAAACATACACCTGGGCATATTAGCACCCATTTGTAATCCCAGCTACTGGAGGCTGAGGCTGGAGGATTGCAAGTTCGAGGTCAATCTTAGCAATTTATAGAGACCCTATCTCAAAATAAAAAATAAAAAGGGCTGGGGATATAGCTCAGTGGTTAAGTGCCGCTGGGTTCAGTGCTCAGCAATGAAACAAAACAAAACAAAACAAAACCCAAACCAAATAACAAAAAAATAAATAAATAATAAAAACAAAATCAAAACCAAAAATCTCTACTTTTCACTTATTCATGAGATAGACCAAAAATTAGTAAGTGTTCAGAGAATTTGAACCAAAAAATTTGATTTGAATAAACTTCTTTTCCAGGTAATATAAATCATTTATAAAACTTGAAAAAAAAATATATATATATAGACATAAAGCAAGTCCAAACAAAAAGTAAAGTATTGGTAGCTTACAAAACAAATTCTTTGACTGAAATTTAATATAATTAGACATTTAATATAAATAGATATGATAGACATCAACAAAATAATAATCAAAATAGTCCAATGTTTATAAATTGAAAACTTAATGCTGGGCATAGTAGCAAGTCCTTGTTATATCAGCTACTCAGGAGGCTGAACTGGGAAGATCTCTTGAGGTCAGGAGTTTGTGGCCAGACTTGGCTATATAACAAGAGGTGTCTCAAAATAAATGAATAAATAAATAAGAAAAGAAAGGAAAGGAGAAAAACTTACCTCTTATTAATTACAGAAAACAAAAGGAGAAATACTGTAAATAGTAAAAAAAAAAAAAAAGAGCAAATAATAGGAGTTAGAAAATATATAGGTACTAATGACTATGATAACACCACATAGCAAAACTTGTAAAATAAAACTAAAAAGTATTTAGAAGGCTGGGCACAATGGTACACACCTGTAATCCCAGGTACCTGGAAGGCTGAGGCAAGAGGACTGTAAATTTGAGGCCAGCCTGAGATGTAGTTCAGTAATAGAGGACCTGCCTAGCATGTGCATGCAAGGCCCTGGGTTTAATCCCCAGTAGCATACATACTCCAAAATAAAAGTTAAAAAAATGAATAGATTTTTATGATCATTAGATAAAATGCATCTCTAGTCAAGCCTTTCTACCAAAATAAAATATACAACACATTCTTTCAGAGAACTTCTACCAAATTTTCAAGGAACAGATAGAAAATTCTCTTCTGAAAATTGCTGTACACAACAGAAAAGATGACAAGTTATATTACCTATTTGATGAGGCTAAGATCTCTTGAAACCATATACCGTATGAGAATTGGAAGTTATAAATGATTTCATTTCTAATCCTAGATTCTAAAATCCTAAATATCAGAAATTAGAATCCTACAAATTAAAATATATCATGACTGAGTTGGGAGTATCCCAGGAATATAAGGTCAATTTTTTTAAACTAATTTTTTTAGTTTAATGAGAGAAAAATCTACTAAGAAATGTGCATTACTGCCCAGCTCCGGAGGCTGAGGCAGGAGGATTACACGTTTGAGGCCAGCCTCAGCAACTTAGCAAGGCCCTAAGCAACTTAGCAAGACCCTGTCTGTAAATAAAAAAGTAAAAAAGGGCTAGGGATGTGGTTCGGTGATAAAGCACCCTGGGTTAAATCCCCAGTATGATATGAGCATTACTGATGAGCACAATGAAACACATCTGTAATTCTAGTGACTGGTGAGACCAAAGCAGGAGGACCACAAGTTTAAGGCCAACCTTGGCAACTTAGTGAGACCCAGTCTCAAAATAAAAAATAAAAAGGGCTGCAACTGTAGCTCAGTTGTAGTGTTGCCCTGGGGATAGAATTGGAGGAAAAAAAGAAAAGAAAAAAAGTATGCTTGATTAACAAAGCAAAGGAGAAACAACGTGATTATTTAAATTAATGCAGAAAACCATTTGATAAAACACAATAGTTATTCAAAAATCTAACACTTCCCAGCCAACTAGTAATAAAAAACCCTACTGACCTGATAAATGTCATTTATAAAATAAACTACAATTATAACTTCTATTGAATCCCTAGTAATTAAATATAAGACAAAACCTGCTCTTTTTTTTTTTTTTTTTTTGGTGGTGCTGGGGACTGAATCCAGGGCCCTATGCATGCGAGGCAAGCACTCTACCAACTGAGCTATATCCCCAGCCCTCTGCTATCATTTTAAATTCAATATTATGCTGAAGGTTTTTTTTTTTTAACTTTTTTTTTAGTTGCTGATAGAACTTTATTATTTTTGTTTATTTATATGTGTGCTGAGAAATGAACCCAGTGCCTCACACATGCTAGTCAAGGGCTCTACCACTGCACCACCACCCCAGTTCCCATGCTGAAGATTTTAACAGATTAAAACAAATAAGACAAATGAGAAGATATTTACTGAAAGGAGGAAAAAATACTATGTGAAAAATCTAGTTAAATCTGCCCAAAATGGAAACCAAAGAGATTTTATCAAAGTTGCTAGGATTTAAAATTAATATGCAGATCCCAATAGTCTTCCTATATACTTCTAAACAAGTTAGAAATATAAATAAATCAGTTACAATATTAAGAAAAATTATAAAATTAAGATATTCATAAATTCTAAATTAAAACTGTGTATTTGAGATTTATTCGTGTAGATAGATGTAGTTCCAGTTCATTTAACTCCTATATAGTATTTTACCATTTATCTATAATTTATTTGTCCATTCTCATTTCATGGACATACAGGTGGTTTCAATTTTTTTTGTTATAAGCAATGCTGCTATGACAAATATTTTAAATGAATGTGTATGCATATGCAAGATATTTTCCTAAGATATTTCTAGAAGAACTGGTAGTTCACAGGGGTTGACACTTTTTCAACTTTATTTAATGTATTTATTTTGTGGTACTAAGGATTGAACCCAGGGCCAAAGCATGCTAGATAAGCTCTATCACTGAGGCTTCATCCCAAGCCCTTTCTAAAGAAATGTTATTTATTTTGAGATATGGTATCAAGGGCGGGGTGGTGGTGGTGGTGGGGTGCAGCACATTGCCACAGAACTCTTGCCTGCTCAGAGGGATAAGCTTCCTAAGAATTTAAAGTCAGAAATAACTGGTGACAAACAAAAGACAAAGAGTCAGAAAAGATAGTATTAGAGGAAGCTTGCAGCTCCTGATAGATCCAGGCCACACAGGAGCTGGAGCTGGACAATTAGAAAATGGTTCCTCTGGATTATTTAAGGGGGTACATTAAAGGGCAGGGATTAGGTTTCGGGGTGGGGTCTTGCTTCATGGTGTCTTGCAGTCAACAGATTGATTGGCATCTTGGCAGGTCACACCCATCTCTGAGAGGCTGTATGGCTATAGCAGGTCACTTCATCTCCAGTGCTGTGTGGGATCAGGCAGAGCTTGAATAGGGCTCATAATGTGTCTGGGCAGTCAGCCAGAGAAAATGTCCACTGTAAGTTCCAGGACACCAGATTCTCCTATTCACTAGGCTGCAATGCCATCCACATACAGCCCACAGATGGCTCTTGACAATAGGATCTCGATATCCAGGTTGGCCTCAAACTTGTCATTTTTCTGTCTCAGTCTCTCAAGTAGCTAGGATTATAGGCATGTGCCACTACACCTGACCATTTTAACTTTTTAGATACTTCAAACTTTCTCTATAAAGCCATTTTACTGATTTGCATTCCCCTGAACAGTGTATACAGGTTCCTGTGACTGCACATCTGCCTTGACCTTCGGTGTTATTGGACTTTTTATACCCCACCCCCAATCTGATAATTTAAAATCACATCTTATTGCAAATATTGACAAGAAATCAGGCTTTCTAGGAAAATCACTTTGTTTTCTTTCTCTGCCCTTTCCTTAGGGCTAGAATTGTACGTGTCTCTTTTTGGTACTCAAATATTTGTGCAGTGGATGAATGAGCCTACTAGTGAGACCCTGCATCTTTAATGTTAAAGAGGCTCAAGGTGAGGAAGGTGTTATGGTTTAGATGTGGTGTTCCCCAAATACATGTGAGATGACGCAAGAAGATTCAGAGGAGAAACTATTGGGTTGTGAGAGTCTTAACCTAATCAGTGTTTTAATCCTCTGATAGGGATTAACAGGGGTAACTGAAGTGGTGAGGTGTGGCTGGAGGAGGTGGGAATTGGGGCCTGGCTTTGGGTATATATTTTGTATCTGGTGAGTGGACTCTCTCTGCTTCCTGATTGGCATGTGAGCTGCTACCCTCTGTCACACTCTTCCAGCCATGATGCCCTGCCTTGAGCCCCAAGGAATGGAGCCTGCTGTTTATGAACTAAAAACTGTGAGCTCTTAAATAAACTTCTCCTCTATAGTTGTTCTGGTTGGGTCCTTTTAGTCACAGCAGCGAATAAGCTGACTAAAACAAAAGGGAAGACAATCTTTACACTTAATGTTTAAATTTTCCATCTAGTTAAAGGTATAGCTGGTGGTGCCTGGGTTCAATCTCCAGTACCAGAAACCAAATAACAAAATCTTTAAAAAGGGGCTAGGAATATTGCTCAGTGGTAGAGGACTGCTTAACAAGCATGAAGCCTTGGGGTTGAATTCCAGCACAGCAAAAAAAAAAAAAATGAATTCTACATCTGGGATCAAAAGTGTCAACTGAGAGGAAAATAGAATCTATCTATTTTAAAGCAGGACAGAGAATATCAAAATGAGGGCAATAATGACTACCCTAACAATAGGAAAGGCACTGGGTTTAGGAATCCAAAGATCTCAGGTTACTCCTCTCCCAACTACTATGATGGCAACTTCTCCAATACAGGTGGATTAATTAGCATCTCCAAATCTCGATGTCCTCACCTGAAAACAGAGATGAAGACAATAATAGTGATTTGGAATCCTGAGTGGAGAATGCAGTTCACAAACTGGAACCTCAATATATAAATAGCAATCATTAAAAAACCTCAGGCATTATACACCCTCTCACACAAAATGCCTCAGTTGATAGGAAAATATCCAAATTCAGAGATCTCAGTGAAATCTGTGGAGACTGGGTTCTTACTGATACCAAGAAACCTCGAAACTAGCCTTCAGGTAGCCTATCTTCAAGGGTTTTTTGTTTTTGGAATTTAGGTAATGAATGGAACCCAGGGCCTTGGGCATGCTAGGCACAGCGCTCTACCACAGAGCTATAGCCCCAGCCGCACAGTTTTTGTATGAAAGAAAAACTTTTATTCTGTTTCAGAAACTGCTGTTTCTGCTCAAACACAATCTCCATCTGATAATACACTCAGTCATTCCAAACTTCAATGCTTCCTTCAAGTCTTATTCCTGCATCTACCCAGGGGAAATGAATAAAAGGTCATCAGATGCTAATACACTTTGATTTCTGAATTGGGGCTCTGCACAGTGGCACACACCTGCAATTCCAGCTACTTGGGAGGCTGAGGCTGGAAGATGGCAAGATAGAGGCCAATCTGGGCAACTTAGCAAAATCCTGTCTCAAAATAAATGGCTCAGGGGTCAAGTGCCCCTCAGTTCAATCCCCCTGATAGACCCAACCTGATCTTTTCTTAAAATTGGGAGCCATCTTGCCACAAAGCCATGAAAAGATAATTTCGGCTTTACTATAAATTACTGCAAATTCTGAACCTGCTTGGAATGCCTGCCCGTGCCCTGAACTCACCCATGCCTGGCTCTCTGACCAGATAGCAGCCCTCTCTGAAACTTTAGTAACGCCTCACAAATCTTGGTCTTCCCTGGCCAGATAACAACCCTTTCTGAGGCTCTAATAACCTTCATAAATTCTGATATTGGGGCCAGCAAAAATGTAAACTACCATTAGTGTTATGCTCCTCAGAGTTCTGTTATCTGTAACCCCCCTTTGTGTAACTTTCTGGGCTATAAAGCTGGGCTGCAGGAAAGCTGCGGCTGTTGTCTTGTTCCCGAGGTTTTGGGTGGGAGAGGCAGCCTGGCCAGTCGAAATAATAAGCTTGCTTTAATTTGATTTTAATTGGAGTCAGTGGTCTTTTCTTGCGTCCTGGTCTAACACCCCCCCCCCCCCACACACACACCGTTGTAAGCCCATCCATGGGTTCCATGTGGGTCACCATGCATGGAAGCCTAGTGGATAGAAACATCTGGTGTCTGGAAATGATCAGTGGACATTTTCTCTAGTCAATTGACCAGGGACATTGTGAATTTCTATCCCGATCTGTCGAGACCCACACAGCATCTGAGATGGGCGTGAGCTGCCAAGATGCCAATCAGCCTGCTGACTAAAAGACATTATGAAGCAAGACTCCGCCCTTGGAACCTTATCTCTGCCTTTGATGTACCTCCTTAAATAAATCACGGGGGGGGGGGGGGGGGGGGGCATCTTTCCCTTGTTTAGTTCCAGCTCTTGTGTGGACTGGATGTATTGTTATGCTCGAATTCGGGACCCCCAAAAGACCACCAGAGACCAAGATCAATGTAAGCAGCAAAGAGGCATTTATTTCGAGCTAGCTCGGTCCTCTGCGTGCCTGCACACAGCAACTAGTGACACTGAGAGGCCTGGAGCCCAGGGTTTGCAGTAGTATTATACATTCTTTGGAGAAGGCAGGGACCCCCACATGCATCATAGCATCTCTTGGCAAATCATCACACACCAAGGGAAAATCAAACAACAACTCTAAAACATGATTAGCATATCAAGTGGAGGGAAAGAATCTGGAAAGAATTATTCGTTAGTTCAAGGGGTTGACTTAAAGTTGATTGGTTTAAATCGTGAGGATGTCGCAAGGGGGGTACGTGCCAAACTGCAGGGCTTCTAGTTTAGATATTGGTCACCACACCTAGGTGGGGGCCATCTGGAATCTCAGATATTTCGATATCTTGGCCTATCTTAGGCAATCACCATCTGCGGCTTTTCCGAGAACTGTTTCCACAGAGCTTTTCTGTGGTATTTTCCTGACTTTAGGACTGCAGTAGGTCAGAGGTTAAGTTTCAGAGCAAAATGAGGTCCCAAGTAGAATGAGATTGCTTAGGTCTTTTGTAAATATATTTCTGACTCTGTGTTTTGTTCTTCACTAATTATTTTAGACTTTAAGTTTTCAGGTGGCAGGAAGAAGAACCCCCCAATGACACACTGGCCATATCCCCTCTTCCCCAATCTCCAATAAATAAAAAATAAAATAAAAAGAGCAAGACCCTGGGTTCAATCCAGTACTGAAGAAAAAAAAAAATCCTGAATTGGGGATTGCATTTCCCACTAGTCTCAAACATCTGACTTTTTTCTGACCAAGAAAAATTGCTGCACTTAGGCTCCTTTCCTGCCTCCTCAGAATACCCACTCAAACATTTATTCTCACTCCCTTTGGGAAATACAAATTCCTAAATCTTTTTTTTTTTCTTTTTCTTTTTTTTTTTTAAGATCCACTCGGTGATTTATTGCAATCTTGCCATAATGTAAGTATAATTATAAAAAGGGGGAGTTATTAGGTTGGCCATCTGCAGGCTGGAGAGCTGGAAGAACCAGTAGCTGCACAGTCCAAGAGGCTAAAGCCTTAGAAAAAGGGGGATCAACAGTGCTACCCTAGTCTGAGACCTAAGCCTTCTAGAGAATCACTGTCAGAGTCCAATATCCTCAGATGATGGTAGCAGCCATTGAAGAAGAATCTTGCTTGAATTCTGCTCCTGTTTCCTTGTTCTTCCAACTTTTATTCTATCCAAGCCATCAACCTATTGTTCGGTGCTGCCCATGCTTAGGGAGGGTCTCCATTTCAGTTAGCTCTTCCACATGCCAATCATTCCTAGACACAGCCTCATTGACACACCCATAATCCTCCCAATCCCTGCAACCAATCAAGTTGAGGATTCAAGTTACTTAGTACAAGTCCACCCCTTTTCAACTTGATATTCAAATATGAATCTTAACATCATATTTAATCTCCAAATAAACACAATATTGAGGTCATAATTCCACCCAACATAACTATCAACCAATGCACTAGTTCTTTCTCCAGAGGAAAAAGAATAGAAAAAAACAAAAACATTGCTGATGTTAAGTCAATCAAAATTACATTACATGATGAATAACAGGAGAGTAATAATAATTTCCTCTTAATGAATGTGGAAATATGCCAAAAATATTCTGAATGGAATAGGGAAGAATTATCAGTGGTAATTACAATCCTTGTTTCTGTAACTGGTCATATGGCTGTAGTTAGTATTTATAACTACCTTCTTCTACTACCCATTCTGTATTCCCTCTACCTTCAGCAAGCATCTTAGCAGGTCTTGGCTCTTTACCTGGAGGTGTGACCCATACCTTCATTCCTGAAGAGTCTGTGACATTTGTCATCTTGCCTGAATTGGGTCATTGTGACAAATCCCTAAGTCTTAAAAAAAAAAAATTACAACCCTTCTTACCACCTACAACTCCTGTTAACTACTGTCCTATGTCTTTCTACCCCACACAAGGAAAGAATAATGTTATTTATTTTTTTATTTTTTGTACTGGAGATTACACTCAAGGCTACCCTTGAACTCCATCCCCATTTTATTATTATTATTATTTTTTATTTTGAGACAAAGTCTCACTAAGTTGCTTAGGGCCTCACTAAATTGCTGAGGCTGGCCTTGAACTTGCAATCATCCTGCCTCAGCCTCCTGAATCGATGGGATTACAACGGTGTGCCACCATACCCAGTGTCCCCTTCCCTTTCAAACTGCTCAGTTATCACCTGTGGCTTTCTATCCCACCACTTTTCTCAACCAATTTCCTCTTTTCTGCTGATTTAACTCTCAGTACTTGCTGGGAGCCATTAGCCAAGTAGGTATGACAATTTCCTTGCCAGCGTACCCCATGTTGCTGACATGTTGCAGTGACATTGAATGTACGTGACCTTGCTCAAGGACCAAGGCAGATTAGGGTGTTCCCGGTTTTAAGATAATCTTGTTTAGGGCGTTCCCAGTTTAGGTTCCAGGTTTAAGGTTTAAGATTATTCCTGCTGGGAATAGGGCGTATCCTGCTGCCTGAGTTCCCCTTGAGTTCTCACGGGATTCAGACAGTATATTTTGGAGATAGAAGCCCAGTGGAGGTGAATTTGGGAGAGAAGGTGGATTTGGGCAGAGAACGTGGATTTCCCCAGAACGTGATTGTAGACGGCTGGTGTGAGTTCGGGAATAAAGAGTTGCTGTTTGAATCTACAAGCTGTGTGGTGGCTCGTGATTGTGTGCCCAGCCAGACTGCGGCAGGGCTGAAAGCAGCAGTATGTGCTTGATGTAGACTGACACTCTTGTCTTTCAGCAGGCTGCACTTTGACTCAGTGAAGAACCGAATTTTTCTTTTAGTTTCAGGTGCCACCTGACCTCTGCTGTTAACCAGTTTAAGTTACAAGAGCACAGCTGCTCAGACAATAGGAGGAGGAAGCAAGTGAGGGGTGTATGCCAGTATGTGGCATCCCTACATTCTTAAATCTTTTCTGAGTCAAGACCCTGAAAATCTCAGTGGCACAAGGTCCAGACAAGTTAAAAACAAGTCAGTCAAGGACAATGGAACACACCTATAATCCCAGCTCTCAGGAGGCTGAGACAGGATCCCAAGTTCAAGGACAGCCTCAGGAACTTAGTGGGACCCTATCTCAAAAAATTAAAAGGACTGAGGTAGCTCAGTGGTTGAGCATCTGTGAGTATACTAGTACCGCAGTATCTCCCCGCCCCCCCACACAAAGTAACACAAGAGTTTTCATTGTTGTTACACGAACCACTCACCTCAAATCAACAGATCATGTCAGGTGACTATAAGCATTACATTTTATATAGCAGTGAGGCCATATTTGCTCGGTATTAAGATAGTCACTTTCAGGGAGGGGGTTGTGGCTCAGTGGTAGAGCGCTCACCTAGCACATGCGAGGCCCTGGGTTCGATCCTCAGCACCACATAAAAAAATAAATAAATAAAATAAAGGTGTAAAAAAAAAGATAGTTACTTTCATACTGTTAAGTTTAAAAAGTAACAGTACACAGGTGTATTTATGTAAGAAAAAAGTCATATTTGTGATATATACTTCTGAAAGATGTCAATACCAAATTAGTAAGATTGGTAGCCAATGGGGAAGGAACTGGGATAGAAAGGCATTAAGAAGAATTTTCTTGGGGCTGGGGATGTGGCTCAAGCAGTAGCGCGCTCGCCTGGCATGCGCGCGGCCCGGGTTCGATCCTCAGCACCACATACAAACAAAAGATGTTGTGTCCGCCAAAAAATAAATAAATAAATAAATATTAAAAAAAAAGAAGAAGAATTTTCTTTTAATTTGGACCACATGCTGATATTATTCATAAATAACTACATTTTTAAAAAATCATAAGCTTTTATTATACTCAACAACATAGAAGAGTCCAGCCTAAAGCCTGTGGGAAATGAGTCACTCACAAAGGGCAAAAGCTGTGCTAACACCCAAAAGCACCTCCCCAGAGATACCCCACTGTCCTGCCAGGCTGCAGGAGGCCTTTCAAGGGACTCATAGACTCAAGCAAAGAGCAGGGAGGGGTCAATGAATAAGCCTTCCTGGAGGAATTCAGCGCAGTCCAGACCTAGCACCTGAGTGGAGACAGCTCACCATGGCAAGGTGGTAAGAATCCACAGCTGTGAAGCCAGATGTCCTCTGTGACTTGTTACTCCTGGGTCACATCTCCCTCTGTTCTTTGGCCACAGTGTTTGATTTTTGTAGAGAACCTAATTCTTGTCAGTCCGAGTCTGAACTCTCACTTGACTTAGAAGACTTATGCTTCCGTTTTTTTTTCTTTTTCTTTTCCTTCTTCCTTTTCTTATGCTTTTCTTTCTTCTTCTTTTTCTTATGCTTTTCTTTACATTCTGAAGAACTGGAACTGCTCCCATCCTCATCTGAGGTGGAATCCTCCAGTAACTGTTTTAGTTGCTGAATCCTAAACATAAGATTGATCAAAGAAATGTGATTTTTAACTTCAATAGGTTTCTTATATATACATAATTTTATTTTGAGTGCTGGGGATTGAACCCAGTGTCTTACACATGCTAGACAAATGCTCTACCACTGAGCAACATCCCCATCTCTTAGGTAAGCATAATTTAAAAGCAGTATCAAGAGGGGAAGAATCATGATTAATTCACTAAAAACAATACTTATCTTTTCATTGTCTTAAATATTTCTACAGGTTCCAATAGTCCTTAAAATTTTAACTTCTAACTGATGCATACTTAACCTTTCCCCCAATTTCACAGTAATCAACTCCTTGAGAACTAATTCAATGCAACTAATTTGAAAACAAACCCTTTTTTTTTTTTTTAACACTCTCTTTAATTGTGGCTAAGAATACACTTTAACACCTCAGATCCTCAATGACATTGAAGATAAACTAAATGACATGGAATGGTCAACTGCACACTATGTGTAGACACCACAGTGTGGATTGCCAACATCACTTCCAGTTGTGTGACTGTACTGGGCCAAGAGGAGGCTTGCCTGCTGGTTTCCTCTACACTGGCCTTTTCAGCAGTGACTCCTGCAGTTATGGTTTGGATGGGAGAAAAGCTAACATATGAGACAATGCAAGAAGGCTTGGAGGAGAAAAATGATAGGGTTTTAAGAGTTTTAACCCAATCAGTGAATTAATCCTGATAGGAATTAACTGAAGTGGTAGAGTGTGGCTGGAGGAGATGGGAATTGGGGCCTGGTTTTGGGGTATATATTTGTATCTGGCAAGTAGAGTCTCTCTCTCTCTCTGCTTCCTGATCTCATGTAAGCTGTTTCCTTCTGCCACACTCTTCTGCCATGATGTTCAGCCATCTTCAAGTCCGAGGAACTGAGCCAGCCTTCTATGGACTAAACCTCTGAAACTGAAAGCCTTCTAATAAACCTTTTCTCCTCTAGAATTGTGCTGGTCAGATCCTTTAATCACAGCAGGAAAAAGCTGATTAAAACATCTACCCTACAGTCACTCAGTTAAAATACCATCCCCCTGTTATCAGAATGGCTGTTTCCAATGCTAATCAATTTAAGACTTAATAGGTTGTTGTTTTCATCAGGATGACCTCACCTCACATCCTTTTCATGTCTTTTATTCTCTCGAATGATGTCATACATGGGATCTTCATGTGCCTTAAGGGTCAGAGAAGATTAAAGTCTGGTTAGGCTTTGTGGACTACTAGTTAAATAAAAATTAAGTCCTGGGCTGGGGTTGTGGTTCAGTAGTAGAGCCCTCACCTCACATGTGTGAAGCACTGGGTTTCATCCTCAGCACCAGATAAAAATAAATAAAGGTATTGTGTCCATCTACAACTAAAAAAATATTTTAAAAATATTTTTTAATTTTTTAATTATGTAATTGAAACCAATTTTAAAAAATTGTTTGATATAGCTTTGTTTAACATGTTCTAATCCATTTTTTTACTAGAACACAGTATTTACTTTTAAATTTAGTTTTTGAATATGTTGTATACTCACATGATTCAAAAACCAGAAAACACAATAGATTATATAATAAAAAGCCTCTTACTAAGACTCATACCCCATCTACCAAGACATCACCTTTACAATTTGTCTTGGTTTGTATGTGAAGCTAAAAGTAGTGTCATGTACTTATTTTCCCAGCTACTCAAGGCTGAGGCTGTTCTAGTTTTTTTGTTTTGTTTTGTTTTGTTTTGGTACTGGGAATTGAACCCAGGGGCACTTAACCATTGAGCTGTGTCCCCAGCCCTTTTTTCTGTATTTTGTTTTGAGACAGGGTCTGAGTTGTTTAGGGACTCGCTAAGTTGCTGAGACTGGCTTTGAACTTGAGCTCCTACTGTTTCAGCCTCCTGAGCTGCTGGGATTACAGGTGTGTGTCACTGTGCTCAGCTGTACTATCACACCAGGTGCAGTAGCACAGGCCTGTAATCCCAGAGACTCAGGAAGATTACCAGTTCAAGGTCAGCCTCAGGAACTTAGCAAGAACATATCTCTAAATAAAAAGTAGAGAAGACTAGGGATGTAGCTCAGTCATAAAGCATTCAATCCCCAGTACAAAAACAAAAAAACAAAAAACAGTCAGATCATTGTAAATTCATTAAGGCTACAAGAAGAATTTCTCTGTTAGAAAAATATAGGAAATAACTAAATATTATCCATATTATCCATCAGGAAATAACTCCATAAACAGTGGCATGGTCTTTGTAATAATAAAACAGTACTCAAATTGAGAAATATTGAGGTGATTCTCTTTGGTCTACATGGATAGATGACTAAGAGATAATATTAGGTGAAATAAATGAGTTACAAAATGATTGTAATAATAATGTTAAAAATGTGTAATTTAGGGGCTGGGGAAACAGCTCAGTTGGTAGAGTGCTTGCCTTGCATGCACAAGGCCATGGATTCAATCTCCAGCACTATTTAAAAAAAAAAAGAAGTGTAATTTGTAAGTTAAAAATGCTGGGCATACTGGCACATGCCTGTAATCTCAACATTTTAGGAGGCTAAGGAAGTAGGATGTCATGTGGGAGGCCAGCCTAGGCAACTTAGCTAGACCCTGTATCAAAATAAAATGAAAAAAAAAAAAAAAGGACTGGTAGAGTGCTTGCATAAGAGTCATGAGGCCCTGTGTTCAATATCCATGCAGCAAAATAAATAAGTACATACATACATAAGTAACATAAAAATGCATGTTACATATCACCAAGGAAGTCTGAAAATACATGCGTCTAACTATTTGCTGCAGACCTCCTTTGGAAAGAGAGACTAGATTGGACCTGGTGGTAAAAATCCTACTGTAAGGTTCCCGTTTTCTTTAAAGGCAATATATTCTTTTAAGGCAAATATATTCTTATATAGATAATTTAAATCGGCTTCAAGTACTTAAATATACTTTATTTTTTCACCTTTTTTGGGGGGCGGGTACTAGAGATCAAACCTCTGAGCTACATCCTCCGCACTTTTCAAAAATATATATATATTTATTTTTTAGTTGTAGTTGAACACAACATCTCTATTTCGTTTATTTATTTTTATATGGTGCTGAGGATCGAACCCAGGGCCCTGTCCGTGTGAGGCAAAGTCTCTACTGCTGAGCCACATCTGTTGACCCCATTTTGATATATGCTGATAACCCCAGTACATTCACCACTTGGCAGAAGCAGTTACTGAACAATGAGTTATCACCTCTAGAAGGTGATTCTGTTAAAATAAAGCAAGGAAATAATAGATCTAGTGAGGAAATATACACACACTTCTAGCTTAATTAAAAGATATCTTTAAACAAAAACTGGGAAATGAAGTCCCTCATTTTTACATGATTTTTTTTTTTTTTTTTTTTTTTTTTTAATGGTAAGAGGAATTGAACCCAGGGGTGTTCTACCACTGAGCTATATATTCCCAGCCCTTTGTATTTTTTTGTTTAGAGATAGGATCTCACTAAGTTGCTGAGACTGGCCTCAAACATACAATCCTCCTGCCTCAACCTCCAGATTCACTGGAATTACAGGGTTATACCACTACATCTGGCTAAAATTCGATTTTTTTTTTTTTTTTGTGGTGCTGGGATTGAACCCAGGGCCTTCTGCATGCAAGGCAAGCACTCTACAACTGAGCTATATTCCCAGCCCTAAAACTTACCTTTTATATAACTAAAAATGGGGGGTTTGAATAGATAATGACTACTTAAGAAAAAGAATTATGGTGGTACACCCCTGTAATTTCAGTGACTCGAGAATTTGAAGAAGGAGCATCACAAGTTCAAAGCCAGCCTCAGCAACTTAGTGAAACCCTGTCTCAAAATAAAAAGGGCTGGGGATGTGGCTCAGTGGTTAAGTGCCCTAGGTTCAATCCCCTGTACCAAAAAAAAAAAAAAAAAAAGAAAAGAAAAAGAATTAGGTGTTATTTGCTTATTTTTGGAGGGTGGGGCACGGCAGGGAGTGGACCCAGTGGCAACTTAACCACTGAGCCACATCCTCAGCCCTTTTTTATGTTTTATTTTGAGACAGGGTCTTGCTAAATTGCTGAGGTTGACTTTGAACTTCTGATCCTCCTGCCTCAGTCTCCTGAGTCACTGGGATTACAGGTGTGCATTATCAAACTTGGCAGCAAACAACATTTTAAAATAGTTGTTTGTTCTTTTTTGTTTAAGAACTGAATCTGGGGCTAGGGGTAGAGCACAGTGGTGAGGCAAATGCCTACTATGCACCAGGCCCTGGGTTCGATCTCCTGCACCCACCCTCTCAAAAAAGAACTAATCTGTCACACAAATGCAATTTAACATAGAACTTAATATGAAATGCTCTGGAAAAAATGTTTCTGGGGAATGTATTTTATATGAATATTCATTTCACTGGTGACTACCTGGCTCATTGATAGTGTGATAAATGTGAATTGATACTGGGGTTTTACTTACTACTCTGAACTGTTCTAACTTCTGGTTGCCTTTGATAAAAAAAGGGCATTCTTTGTCACCCGTTCGGTGACCATACCGTTTGCATCGCCAACCTAAAAGAGAAAAAGGGAAATATTTCTGTAAGATAACAGCTCCACCTCATCCAGATTAAATTAAAGTTTTTCTTAATTAGACTCCCATTCTAAAAGCAAAGGTAGTCAGTAAACTATGAATGGAAGATCAGAGAAAACAGAGGTAAACTAATTGCTTTCACAGACATCCTTAAATCTTAATAATAAGCTTTAGAAATAAATATTCCATCATCATGTATTTACAAAGCAATCCAATGCAAAAGTACCATAAAAGGAAAATTTATTTTTATATACTTCACTCTATTTTTTAGAGCAAATCTTTTCCATTCATCATTCATCAAGTGGCTCTGATTCATTCTTTCTTATTTAATTATTTATTTATACGTACCAGGGATTAAATCCAGGGGTATTTAACCACTGAGACACATTCCCACCCCTTTTAATTTTGAGATAGGGTCTTGTTAAGTTGCTTAGGGCTTTGCTAAATTGCTGAGCCTGGTCTTGAACTTGTGATCCTCCTGCCTCAGCCCCCAAATCCCTGGAATTACAGGTGTGTGCCTTCATGTCCAGCTGATTCTTATTTATAAATCACAGTTCTCTTAAAAAATGTTAATGCCATTACAACCCTGCAGGGTTGTAATGTTAATGCCATTACAACCCTGTGACTTTCCCTGCAGAACAGGGAAACTGTCCCATTTAAAGAGGCCCTTTATTAAAGGTAGCAAAACATAAGGAGGAGTCATAAGGCAGTATATAACATGTGTCAAGGCAACACAGGAAAACACATCTTCAAGGAATTTCAATGATCATGAACTTGACATCATGTATTGAGATCTAAAGGGAAGATGAAATGGTGAGTAAAGCAGGAATGGAGAGACTTCTCTGACCTGTTTTATCTTCTCAGATCCATCTGGATATGAGGCAAATCATGAAACTGTATGGGAATAGTGACATAAGTCAGAGTCTGTGCTTGGGTATCAACCAAGGAAGTCAGGAAGCAGGAAAGGAGATCATGGGTGAGATTAGCCAATTTCCCTTCAAGCTGGCAACTATGGAAAATAGTCAAAGAGGAAGAGATTTCCCTTTTATTTTTATTTGAGGGTTGGATTCAGGAAAACATTAAAAAGAATCAATTTTGGGAGCTCATCATGGATGGCCTCTGAACTGTCCCTGTGTCTATCTACCCCATCCTTTGATGTATGGAAAGGACTAACTTCATTTAAGCCAATTGCCTTCTGTATAGTAAAACTGAGGTGAGGGGCTGTGAAATGCCATGGATCTAGGTTAACATGTAGATGTCTACCATTTTAATTCAAAATTCTCTTAGAATTAAAGGAATCCTTGAAATACCAAGTGTGATTCACAGCAAACTTGACAACACAAGGAGACTGTTAGTAATGCAGACTATCCTCCCCTCAAAAATACTAATAAATAATCTGAATTTTACAAGATTAATTGCTTTCTAGGCACAGTGGTGCTTGCCTGAAATCCCAGTGACTCGTGAGACTGGGAATATAGCTTAGTGGTAAAACACCCCTACATTCAATCCACAGTAACAACAACAACAACAACAACAAAAAGATTGTTGATTTGCAGACAAATCAAAGGGTGAGAAAACTTTAGAGTTAACACCAGAATCAGTGAATATAATGAAAGTGTGTACATGTATGTGCTTGTGTGCGCGCGTGCACCTTTTTTCCCATCTGGGATGAATCTAAGTTTTGTGAGACCTGAACCTTGTATCACTGTGAGGAGGAAGGGGGGGATTAGAAGGGCTATTTAGGAAACAAATGCAAAAATATCTTCCCTTGGAAAATTATACAACATCATATAACCACACAAACATATTAAAGAAGTCCCGATAGGCCTTTTAAAAAAAATGTCAGGGCAACTAAAGCTTATGCTTCATTAACTTCTCAATTAAAAAAATATAAGTGAAATACAACTAACCCACCTCATTACACAGAGAAGTGGTATTTAAGTTTTTAAAGAAAAGCTATAGGGGCTGGGTTTGTGGCTCAGTGGTAGAATGCTCTCCTAGCATGTTCAAGGCACTGGATTTGATCCTCAGCACCACATAAAAATAAATAAATAAAATAAAGGTATTGTGTCCAACTAAACTAAAAAAATATATATTAAGAAAATAAATTGGGCTGGGGATGTGGCTCAAGCGGCAGCAAGCTTGCCTGGCATGCGTGCAACCCGGGTTTGATCCTCCGCACCACATACAAACAAAGATGTTGTGTCTGCCGAAAACTAAAAAATATTAAAAATTCTCTCTCTCTCTCTCTTTAAAAAAAAATTTTAATTAATTAATTTAATTAAATTTTTTAAAAAAGCTATAAACTTCTGGATGATGACAAATACTCATCTGCTTTCTTCCCCTTCCTGAGATTCCACAAACATGACAACTAAGGAAATTTGTTTACACGATAATGTACCAGGAGGTCTCTCAAGCATGTTCAAGTGTATAAATCTGTTCCTTCTTAAAAGTAATGAAAATATAGTTACAAATTGGACCACAACAATTTTATAAACTCTGTAAGTTAATCAAAGGCTTGCCCCAATCAGATAAACATCATTTTAAGGAAACTACAGAACCACAGTGAGAATAATAGATTTCTAGTATTTGAAGTGGGCCTACTCCCAGTGTTCATTCTTTTCTAGTTTTGTAAAAATCAGCAACAATGCCAACATCCAGGGATCAGATTGGTTTTGTGCCCCTCAAAAGACTATTACCGAGATCACTGTCACTATTTGAACTGTCTCACAGTTGCCTGGGAAGGGAACATCTATACACAGTATTGTTATTTGGTCATGTCTTTCACTTTATAGGAAAAGCCTGATCCCCAGATCTTTGTTGAAAATAATCACTTGCAGTTGTTTAACATTACAGCCTAAGGCTGTTGCACACTTTGTACACTGTAGTATGTAACTTGCATATTATGAGAGTGTTATTTAAACTCTTCTACACTCACACTGCATAACTTTGACTTCTTTCCCCAGTGGCATCCAAAGTCCTTTAGTTGGCGCATGAGCCAGAAATTCTCTGGCATGTTCATTGCCTGGTACATCAGGAATACAGTCTTCTGGCTTAGTCTCATCTTCCTAAATGAAGGAAACAATGTGTAAACAACATGGCAACAAAGCATTAGAAGTTTGTCCCTCCTTCCTAGCAACCCAATATTGCCTTGCTTTCTCTTCTGCAGTTGGTCCCAATGTCATCTTCAATCATCCCCATGAACAAGAGAGAAAGACAAATTATACCTGATAGATGGGACAGATGAGACTGGACACTGAGGAATTAGCAGGAAGCAGGTTTATTGGCTGCAGCCAGATTCAAAAGGGGGGCTTTCGCCATAGTCCATCAATCCCTCTGAACCCAGAGTTCAGAAAATTTTAGAACTTTATACCCAGTGTGTAGGGGGACAGGCTCAGAGGCTCATAATCTGCAGAATTCCATATAACAATAGTTTTTTTTTTTTTTCTGGGCAACCAATTCAGGTCAAGAACACTCTGAAAATCAGTGCCTGGGAAAGGGAGAGTTTCCCTCCCCATTTCTTGTCAGCTGGCTTCCCAGCCAAAGCAAACGCCTCTGTGAAGGCCTTGGGTTAGTCTTACTTATCAACTCTGCTTCTGCAAGTATACCCCCCACCTGAAAATTAAAAAAAAAAAAATTTTTTTCTTTTTAGTTGTAAATGGACACAATACCTTTATTTTGTTTGTTTTTATTTTTATGAGTTGCCGGGGATCAAACTCAGTGCCTCATGCTTGCTAGGTAAGTGCTCTACCACTGAGCCACAGTCCCGGCCCCCTGAAAATCCTTTTGCATAAGTTCTGTTGACAGTCTAAGAACAATTATGGTGAGGGTCTCTGGAGAAGCTTAAGTAAGATTTTTCTGTGGAGGAGAGGTTGCCATTACAGTAGGAGAAACAGGAAATCAATGTAGGAGAAGAACTACACCAAAAAAACAACTTTTTGCATAAAACAAAACCAAACTTTACTGCAGGAAAGTTATAGGAAAGCACAAGTATGTCCTTCACACAGGAATGATTTATGAGAGACACATTCTGATGTAAATTAGATGCAAAGATCAAAAAAAGGTTTCATTCCCTCAAAATGTGTGGAATCAGACAAGGCATAAAATTGAAGTGGGGGAAGCATGCAGCTCTATGGTAGAGTGCCTAGCATGTATAAGGCCTGGGTTCTAACGCCAGCACCACCACCACCACCACCACCACCAAAAAAAAAAAGTAAACCAGGTTTTCTGTAATAATAGGATAGTATTTTATATTAGAACAGTTCATTGTGGCTCAACACAGCAGTGCACATTTGTGATCCCTAATCCCAGTTACCTAAGAGGCTGAGGCAGGAGATTACAAATTCAAAGCCAGCCTGAACAACTTAGCGAGACCAAAATGAAAAATAAAAAGGGCAGTGGATATAGTTCAGTGGTCGAGAGAGTACTCCTGAGTTCAATCTAGTACCCTCCCAACCTAAAAAAAGAAAGTTATCAATCACAAGAGGTCTTTTGGCTTCACCTACTACTCTAGTCTCCCTCATGCAGAGAAACACCCTGACAGGGTGGCCACGGAGCTGGGAGATGGGTCCCTGTTCAGGGAGGCTGGAGTAGATGCGCTCTCAGGTCTCCTGAGAGGCTGCTCTTTGAGCTGAAGATATTCAAGACCCCAGCATGGGGTGTACTGAGGAGCTGGCCAGGTAAGGTAGGCAGGGAAAATGAGGCAGCAGTGCAACCAGTGAGAGAAGGGGAGCTATAGCCCAGGAACAAACACATACGAACAAATGAACACACACACACACACACACACACACACACACACCTGCACACACACGTGCTGCGCCTGGCTGGTTCTCTAGGGAAGGTAACACATTTGATGAAATTTCCACAGAGGCGCAAGGCCCCAAATTAGGACCTGTCTGGCATCTGCAGGGAAGAAACAGTTATTTTCATAAAAGGAGATTTAAAACCTATACAGACATTTTTCGTAACAAGTTATTGAGTGTGTTAAGTATGTTTCACAGAATAACCAGAGTAAAAACTTCACACTAACCTTAATAAGCCCAGGAGGAGGTTTTTCATAGCTAAAAAAGAAAAAACAAGAAGCAAAACTTCATTAACCACATTAATAGGAGCATAACACTTCACTGAGCTACAGGTAGCTGCCAGGTCAGAATAAAAGGATATTTGTAGTAAAAACTTAAAATTACATTCTTTCTATATCAGTTAATAAAATATGTTCAGCACTGAAGATCCCATGTAAATAAAGTGATCCTGCAGAGAACTACATCTTAAATTCACTGAAATAATAACATTATCCCACCATAATGATTTTATTTTGGAAAAAGGGAAAGAGATTGTAGAAAGAAAGTGAAGTAGGAAGACTATGGGGTAGTCTGGTTCCAGAACATAAGGGTGGTTTTGTCAGGTTGCCCACCCAGCATAACATCCACTACTCAACAAGGAACGGGCTCTTGGGGGAAAGGCAATCACGTATTCCAGCACAGTTAGGGCCTCTGTCCCAGAGGCCCCTTTGCCCTGGCTTCTACCTACCCCACAACAGAGCCATCAGGAGCAACTTCTCAGCTCTGACAGCCTTCCATTCCTATGCTGACCACCCTGAACTTAGCCTGCAGGACCACTGCTTGGTGCCCCATCCATGGGGTACAGTCAGGACCATCACTGCTATATCAGTCTACTGTGGGGCCTTCTTTCTATTCACCAACAAGCTCTGGGACCACCAGGGCCTGGGCTCCTGGTTCATTTTCACTTTTCACCATTCTGCTGAAACAGCCTGAAAAGGCTGCTAGATTCTATGTTTAGAAAATCAGCACCAGATGCTCGTGTTCATTTTTAAGTAATGACACATAAACACACGCTATCAAACACAGCGTGGGTGTTAGTGTTTAGTCACGAATGCCTAATGGACCAAAAAAATATATAAAAAGGGAAGAAAGAAGGCAAAACTACGGTATGACTCAGGTCTCTTCAATGCCTCCATGTGGAACATTTTACTGAAAGAGGTCTATCAGGGCACTGAGGCTGCCTTAAGAGTATATCTAGACTCTAGATAAAGTTGGAAATGTGGGAGCCCCCAAACTGCTGAACAAGTAATGAAAGCTGGAGTGATGATTTTCTGTTTCCATAACAGAAATATTAAATCTGATCATCAGAAAAACACTAAAAAATGTTAAAAGAATGAACTAGATACTGATAATAGGATAATCATCTCCATAATAGTTTGGTCTACAAAGTAGTACCTGCAAAACAGTGTACTTGGTACAGGAAAAGGGACATTATATATGACTACGTATAGATAGGAGGGACCTTTATTTTTCATTCTATATACATTTACACATGTAGTGAACTTTCCACAGATGTCCCTTGCTGGACTATGACCTTTCTGGCCTATGATTTAGAAAACTTTGTTTCACTTCTGGCTGTGGAGTGGGTATATCAGCTTTTAGACAAGTCTACCCCCATCTTCTCCAAGCCTCATAAAATATGTCTTGGGCTGGGGTTATGGCTAAGTGGTACAGCACTTGCCTCGGTGCGTGAGGCACTGGGTTCGATTTTCAGCACCACATATAAATAAATGAATAAAACTAAAGGTCCATAAACAACTAAAGAAAAAAATTTTAAATGTCTTATTTTTCTTTAAGTTATTTTGTTAGAGCCTCAGAACAAGCAGAGGGTGCCTGGTGAGGTGGCGCATTCCTGTAATTCCAGCAGATCTGGAGGCTGAGACAGGAGGATCACGAGTTCAAAACCAGCCACGGCAATGGCAAGGCACTAAACAACTCAGTGAGACCCTGTCTCTAAATAAAATACAAAATTGAGCTGGGGATGTGGCTCACTGATTGAAGACCCTGAGTTCATTCCCTGGTACCAAAGAAAGAAAGAAAGAAGCAGAGGGTGACCCACAGGCTTTGACCTCGTATCCCAGTGGTAAAGCTGATCTATACACTTAAGAGGTAGAACTGGGACAATTACCCAGACCTCATGACATGTATTTTGTTGTTGTTTTTATTTTCTGATGACAGAATTTTTATTTGCAAAATAAAGTGTTAACAAACAAGAAAATAAATCTGCTACTGTGTACATATGATAAATGAGAGAATGAACAACTGTAACAAAACCATTCCAACAATCTTCTCTGAGCCTGACAGCAGAACTATCAACCTGTTTTCTAGAAATATTCTATTATGAAACCTATCATTTACCCAATTTTCCACTAACTTGACTTTCATGTCAAGTTTTTAAAAAATATCAATAATTAAGCATAAATGAAGTAGATATTGTAATCTAAAAGATATAAATATTTGGGGCTGGGGTTATGGCTCAATAGTAGAACACTCGCCTAGCAAGTGCGAGGTACTGGGTTCGATCCTCAGCACCACATAAAAAATAAATATATAAATAAAATAAAGGCATTGTGTCCAACTACAACTAAAAAAAAAAAAAGATATAAATATTCAACATCTGTAAAAATCAAGCAATAACCATATGCTCTATACATATGTCTCACTTTAAATACCAATACACCAATAGGGTAAAAGCAAAAAATGAGGAAAGTAAGCATGAGAAATCTGAAGTAGACCTATTAATATAAAATTTCAAGAAAAAGATATTCAGAGATAAAGGGGGAATATTTCATAACCATAATAGGATAACTTCTTCAAGAAAGTATAACAATCCTAAATGTGTATATACCTAATAACAAAATTTCAAAATACATGCAGTAAAAATTTATAAAACTAGAAAGACAAATCCACAATCATATTTGGAGATTTTAAACCCCCTCACTTTGCTGGAAGACCCTGTCTTGATAGAAGGATTAAAACATTATCAGCCACCTTTACCTATTTGTTATTTATAGAGAACTATACACAAAAATGACAAGTAGAAAATTAATAAGGATAGACTATATTCAAAATAAGCTTTGAAATTTAAAACATTTGAAATCATGCAGACTGTTTCCTGCATGATTTATTACATTAGAAATCAATCACCTTAAAATACATAGAACCCCACCTCCATGTCTCAACTACTTCAAAATTAAATGGCACACTTATAAATATCTCATGGGTCAAAGAAGAAAGCACAAGAAAAGTAAATAAAAAGTGCTTTGAACTATGAGATAATAAAGTTTAAAATATCAGAATCTCTGGAATGAAATAATACTCAGATGAACACTTATAACTTAAAGTACTTGTACCAAAAAAAAGCAAGATAAACAATCAAATTAGTTTCAAACTAGGTAGCAGGAAGGAAAAACTAAGTAGAAGCAGAAATATATGAAATAGAAAAGAAATAATAAAGCTAAAAAGTTGATAAAAATCTTAACAAGTCTAATCAAGAAAAAACACAAAAATTAATATCAATGGAAAGGGAGCTATTAAAACAACTCTATAGATGCTAAAAATATATTAAGGTGATATTACAATTATATGCCAACATGTGATAGCTTACATAACATGCAGACCTCATGACATCTGGAGTTCTGTTAAAATAAATTTGGCTGAAAGCTCCCTCTCTGTACAGAGTAAATTGTAACCTAACTTAATATGTAAACAAACTGCAACATAACTTGAAAGTTTATTCTAAAAACAAGTGGCTGATTCTTAGCCAATCAAAGCAGCCAAGATTTCAGCTAATCACAGAGTACAAACTCCCAAAACATGTTCATCTAAGGCTAATGTCAACCTATAACCAATCAAGTGGTTTCTCCTGTCATTTTTTTCCCCATGTATAAATACTGACAGACCACATGAGTGGGTGTAGGTCTTTGAACATTTACTGGTTTGGTGGTGTTATAATTTGAATCTGAAATGTCCTATGAGGCTCATGTGTTGAAGGTTTAGGCACATGGCCAGTCAGAGTGAAGCAGCTGGGTAGTTCCAAAGCTGTTGCCCAGTACCCACATGCCAGCCCCATGTCAAGCCCCACCTGTACAGGACTGATAGTAGATGTGCAGCTGGAATCCAAGAATTATTCTAGTATCATGTTTGTCACTGGTTGAGCACAAAACACACCAGGAAGCTGGGCACTGTGGCACATGCCTATAACACCAGAAATTCGGGAGCTGAGGCAGGAGGATTGTTAGTTCAAAGCCAGCCTCAGCAAAAGTGAGATACTAGCAACTCAGTGAAACCCTGTCTCTAAGTAAAATACAAAAATAGGGCTGGGGATGTGGCTCGGCTCAGTGATTGAGTGCCCCTGAGTTCAATCCCTGTTACACAAAAACTAAGACAAAACAAAACAAAAAAACCCCACCAGATTCTAATAAGTGTTTTTTTGGAGGGGTGGGGGGCCGGTAAGGTGGGGAGTTGTTTTTTTTTTTTTTTTGAGACAGGGTCTCACTAAGTTGCCAGGCTGGCCTTGAACTATGCAATCCTTCTGCCTCAGCCTGAAATTACAGGCTTGTGTCACCACACCTGGGTTAGACTCTTCACATTTGCAGCAAATGTCTGATGGGTAGCTAAGAGCAGGATTAAAGAAACAGAAATTGGTAATAAAGGTGTCTTTGTATCAGAAGAGTTGCTCCTAGACAACCTTTATCAACTGGGATACTTTTATGTACATGTCAAGGAACCTTTATTCCCCATGAGACAGGGACTGAACCAGGGACCAGAAGGCTGAGCCCATAAGCTGGAGAACATCAGGCCAGAAGGAAAGGGCTTTCTACAGGCTGTTTCTATGTGCACAAAGAACAACTCTCAGGCTCTAAAAGAGTCATATCGCTTCCTCAAAAGTAAAACATAAACTATTTTTTAGCTTAGATCTGTGCCTTAACCCTCCAAATCTCCAGGGAACCAATCATTTCAATGTTTTAATATTTTCTTCATCATGACTGACTGTCTTATCCACTTTTACTGCTATTATAGAATACCAAAGGCTGGATAATTTTAAGAAAAAGAAACTTCTTTCTTTTCTTTCTTTTTGGCACTGGGGATTGAACCCAGGGGCACTCTGCCACTGAGTTTACATCCCCAGTCCCTTTTTATTTTTAATATTAAGATAGGGTCTCACTAAATTGCTGAGGCCAGCCTGGAACTTGGGATCCTCCTGCCTTAGCCTCCTAACTTGCTGGGATTACAGGCATGTGCCACTGTACCTGACAGAAATGTATTTCTTACAGTTCTGGAGGCTGGAAAGTCCAGGACTGAGGGGGCCCACATTTGAAGAGGGCCTTTGTGCTGTATCATCCCATGGTGGAAGGATAAAAGAACATACATGCAATAGAGAGCAAGTGAGGGCCTCCAAACTTTTCTAACTGTCCCACTCCCAAGATAAGGTCATTAACCCATTCATGAAAGCAGAGCTCCCATGACCTAATGCTCTTTTAGGCTCCACTTCCCAACACTGTTGCCCTAGGAATTAAATTTCCGCATGTGAGCTTTGGGGGACACATTGATTCTATAACATCCTTATGTACTGACTTTATGAACTCCTTATGTACTTTATGTATTCCTGACTTTAAAGAACTTTTTTTAAAAAATATTTTTTTAGATGTATGGACCTTTTATTTTATTCATTTATTTATATGTGGTGCTGAGAATTGAACCTAGTGCCTCACACATGCTAGGCAAGCCCTCTACCACTGAGCCACAGCCTCAGCCCCTAAAGAACTTTTTGAACAGAGTAAATATCAGAGGTGATTAGGGAGAACGAACCTGTTGTTCATCGCCAATGTGTAGTAGAAAAGAATTTTGCTGCCAGGTGTGGTGGCGTACACCTGTAATCTCAGCGGCTCCAGAGGCAGAGACAGTAGGATCACAAGTTCAAAAACCAGCCTCAGCAATTTAGTGAGGTGCTAAGCAACTCAGTGAGACCCTGTCTCTAATAAAATACAAAATAGGGTAGGGATGTGGTTCAATGGTCAAGTGCCCCTTTGTTCAATCCCTGGTACCCCCCCCCCAAAAAAAAATTTTTGCCAGCTGATGGATGAGAAATGTTATAAATGGCTTCATCTGTGGAGCCTTCCAAAGGACTGATCAAACCCTCACCATCATTTACCCAGAGCTTTGCTAAGGGGTAAAGGACGACTTAGCCTCTGAAGAATACATAGTAAATAACTAGGTATAAGAATTAGCTGTTTAGGTATAGTACAATGTTTTTCTATAGCAAATACTTAATAATTTCTAATGGAAAACTGTGTTTCTAATGGAAAACTGTGGTGTATGATAAGCAAGAATAGAAACCTATATAACATGGGAAAATGATACAGTCCATCTGAAGCCACTAACCAGAAATATTAATGCTATGCCTTATGCATAGAAACCTAAAAGAGTTTGTGTGCACTGGTGTATGCCTGTAATCCCAGTGACTCAAGAGGCAGGAGGATAGCAAGTTCAAGGGCAGCCTGGCAAAAACGAGACCCTGTCTCATAATAAAAAGGGTTGGGAATGGGCTGGGGTTGTGGCTCAGCGTTACAGCGCTCGCCTAGCATGCGCAAGGTCCTGGGTTCAATCCTCAGCACCACATAAAAATAAATAAATAAATTAAATAAAGTTATTGTGTCCAACTACACATGAGCTTATTGTACATTATGGCTTCTGACTGTGAAAGATCTTTGTTATCTTTGAAGTCAGTTCTTAAAAAAAGAGAGTCCATTATTTTGCATGATTTGTAAAGAAAACTTACTATTAAATTATTTAGAGTCTAGTAAGTTGCTCTTAGGGGAAGATTAAATTTAGATAACAGGAGGTAAATGTATTCTTCCAAGGCAGTATGTGGGGAGAAATCCTTATTTTGCCAGCTATTTTAAAATACTGTTGGTGGGATACGGTTTCTTTTAGAGGGGTCCTCCCTGAAAAACATATTCCATTGCACCCAGTTGTATCTGCAGCTGTTTCCTACAGAGTTGGAAACTGGGTGAAAACAGATGCCTTATAAAACCTGGCAGGTATGAAAAAAGGCAAAAAAGTAAGATCAAATTTTAGAATGTAGAGTAAGGCTAGAGTGGAGTAGGGAGACCTAAAGAGGAATCATCACAGAGAAAAAGGTCTTGAATTTTATAAAAAAACACTATGAGGGCTGGGGGTGTAGCTCAGTGGTAGAACACTTGCCTAGTATGTGTGAGGCACTGGGTTCGATCCTCAGCACCACATGAAAAAAAAAAAAAAGAAGAAGGTATTGTGTCCATCTACAACTTAAAAAGATATTTAAAAAACCTCACTATGAGATATCCCATTAAAATGAGGCCTACAAATTACCTTGTTATATTGTATGCATGTATATGTAACAACAAATCCTACCTTTTTTTTTTTTTTTCCCTGGGGTACTGGGGATTGAACTCAGGGGCACCAGACCACTAAGCCACATCCCCAGCCCTATTCTGTATTTAGAGACAGGGTCTCACTGGGTTGCTTAGGGCCTCGCTAAATTGCTGAGGCTAGCTTTGAACTTACAATTCTCCTGCCTAAGCCTCTCAAGCCCCTGGGATTACAGGTGTGTGTCACTGTGCCTGGCTAACAAATTCCATCTTTATGTACAACTACAATGCACCAGTAAAAAAAAACTTGGAAATAAAATAACATGGGGCGTGACCAACTTGCTTATCTACTTTCCCTCCCTAAACCCCCTTAAAATTCCAGTAAAACTATAAGTAAGCAGCCACAAAGAAAACATGGGAGGAGAAAAAGGGCAGAGAAGAATTATAAGAAAAAATTGGTAAGACCATGGAAAATGTCTGATTAGCTACTTTGTTACAACATTTGGAAGATGGGAGCTGGGAGGGAGGGGCTGAAGCCTCCAGTGTTATCTTTCTTTACTGCCTCAGGAGATCTAACTGCCCAACCCTTGAAAGAAACTGCAGGCTGAATCCTCTGAGAAAGAACTGGAGAGGCCAAGCTGCATAGGAATACTGGAGATCTGAGAATGGGGCTGAGCACTTGGAAAACCTGTTGAGTCTTAGTGTGAACTCTGCAATGCTCTGCTCCTTCCCCTGTCCCAGAACACTGGCAGCCAGGCACATCTCTGGCATTGAGACATAAGGTTGTTAGTTTAGTCTTTGAAACAAATGGGTCCCAGGAAAAAGCTCTATTTACTGAAATGTGGGGGTTTCCCCATAAGAAGGGGAGATTACAGTTTGGTTTCTCTACAGGGAAACTCACTAGTCATCAGTTTAGGACCTTTGCTTTATTTCTCTCCTTAACAGCCCCCTTCCAAATGGCATTATGGAGCTTCACTCTAAAATATGAGGGAGACCCCAGGATCCCTACATATTAGAATTAAACCTCTACCTGAAAACACTAAAAGAAAATGCAAAGAGCAAGGAATGGTGGTACATGCGTGTAACTGCAGCTACTAGGAAAGCTGAGGCAAGGAGGATCACAAGTTGCAGATCAACTTAGAGCCTGTGCAACTCAGGAAGAACTGTCTCAAAAGAAAAAAGGGTTAAAAGGGCTGGGAATGTAGCCCAGTGGTAGAGTGTTCCTGGGTTCAATTCCCAATGCCACAAGAGAAAAAGAAAGAAAGAAAGAAAGAAAAAAAAAAGCAGAGAAGATACAGGCGATAAGGTAGAAGAAAATCATAAAAGGAAAAAAGAAAACTAATGGGTAATCCTTAAAATTCAGTTAGATATAATATTGACAAAATAAGAGAATGTCCACAAAAAGGCAATATTCAAACATTTAGAAGTGGTGGTGTACACCTGTAGTAGAGCTATTGCTGAGCCTAAGGCAGGAGGATTGTTTCGGAGAGCAACATATGAAAATGCTGTCTCAAAAAAGAACTCTCAGCTCCCTGATGCAGCACGTGAGAGCGAAACCAAAGCTTCAGGCTCACAGACAAGTGCTCTAACATTGCGGTACACCCAATCCCGTAGTTTTTTCATTTTTTTTTTCTCTCCAGGTATTGGGGATAAAATTCTAGGGCGACACTCTACCACTGAACTACACCCCCTTTTGCCTTTATTTTTTATTGTGAGGCAAGGTAAGTTGCTCTGTCTAGTCTGGAACTTGAGATCCTCCAGCCTCAGCCTCCCGGCTTCGCTGGCTCTTTCTTGGCGTCTCTAAACTAACATGGCTTTTCCCTTCTCAGAGTGTTTTATGCCCATGTGGCGGAGCCCACTCAAAGAACCTAGAAGGGCAGATTCAGATTCCACTTGACTCTCCTCTGCCGCCCGCGCTCTCCAGGTCATCTGGACTCCTGGAGGCCTCTGGAGTCTGGACCCGGCCGGGACTCGAAGGACTGCGGAGGCGCCACCCTCGCCGACCCCGCCGCCAGCCTCGGGACGCTCAAGGCCAGCTCTTGGGCGAGTCTTCAGGTCTCCAGTCTCCTCCCCGTAGCACAGCGACATGCCCCGGGCTCCTCTTCCCTCTTAACGGCCGAGGATGAAGGGTCGGGGGTCGCCCCTTCGCGGTGGGCCATCAAAGGGAAACGAGGCACCACAGGCCCCAAAGTGCCTGGCGGGGCGTGTTCGTCACTCGGTCCACCACGCCGCCCGCGTCCCCGAGACGTGGCTCCTCCTGGCGGCGGCGGGGACACGCGCGCGGCCTCCCCGGAGCCGACACCGCCCTCCATGTGTGCGGGAGGTGCCTCCGGGGCCCGGGTCTGCCGCTCCCAGAACGAGGCTAAGCTCCCGGGCGCCGGGGCCGCCACTCTTCGCGCAAAGGAGGGGCCTGACGCGCAGGCCCGCGTCGCCGGGTCCCCGGCTCCGGCCGCGGCCCAGAGGGCAGGGACCGCCCGGCCCGGCCTGGCGCGCAGCCCCCTCCCCGCGAGGGGCGGAGGCGCCCCGCAGACTCACAAGGACTCCAGGTGTTTGAGCTGCTGCAGCTGCTGCGCGTCGTGTCGCCGCCGCTTCTGCTCCCGCCGCCGCTGCAGCTCCTGCTCCGCCGGCTCCCGCTGCCGCCGCACGCCCCGCGCCCCCGCGTCGTCGCGCCCCGGCCGGGAAGACATCGCAACTCCCACACGCGGCTCGGGTGGAGGCCGCGGCCAAGATCGCAGCGCCCCCTCCCGCCGTCCCGAGACCCGCCGGCCGGGAGCCGGGGGCCGGTGTCCCAGCCGAGGCCGTAAGGCCCCCGCCTCCGCGCGGCGGCCTCGGAGTTCGGGCTTCCCAAGTCCCTGTCTCCGACCCCAGGCCGGGTACTCTGGCGCCCGCTGGCGACGATCTCGAGCAGAGACGGGCGGGGGGGCGGGGCGGAGCCTAAGGGAGCTTCCTGACCCAAGCTATAAAGGGGCGCACCCTTTTGTGGGCCTGGGCCCCCCCGTGCAAGTCACTTGTGTGTCCCTCAGGGGCTGGACACGCTACACACTCATATTAGTGGGATTCATCCATTTTTGGAGGAAAGTACATGTCTTCATATAAATTTTGGAGTTTCACAGATCATGTGATCTGTGGTCAACAGTCAACGTTTATTGTGTTTACAAAGGTTTGGGTGCCGGAAGTTAGCTAAGACCTTAAACAATTTAACTAAGGCTTAATTTTTATTTAGTTATCTATTTTTTATTTATTTATTTTTGAAGTACTGGGAATTGAACCCAGGGCCTCATGCATCCTAGGAAAAGTGCATTACCACTATTCTACATCCCCAAAACTCCCAATGTAGTTTCGATTTGCATTTCCCCCAATGACTACAGATGTTGGACATTTTTTCATATATTTGGTGGTCATTTGTATTTCTTCTTTAGAAAAGTGTCTGTTTAGTCAGGTGTGGTGTCTCACTCCTGTAATTCCAGTGACTGGGGAGGATGAGGCAGGTGGATTGCAAGTTCAAGGGAAGCCTCAGTATCTTAGCTAGACCTTGTCTCAAAATAAAAAAAATAAAAATAAAAAGGGCTGGGAATGCGGTTCACTGGTTAAGCACCTCTGGGTTCAATCCCTGGGAAGAGAGAGAGAGAGAGAGAGAGAGAGAGAGAGAGAGAGAGAGAGAGAATAGAAAGGAAAAAAAATCTAAAAATGTATTTAGTTCATTTGCCCTTTTTGGCAGGGGTAGGAGTGGGATGAGGGGAAGGGGCGTGGCGTTGCCAGGGATTGAACCCAGAGGGGCTTAATCACTGAGCCACATCTCCAACCAGTTTTGTATTTTATTTTGAGACGGGGTCTTCCTAAATTGCTGAGGCTGGATTTGATGTTGTGATCCTTCCACCTCAGTCTCCCAAACTTGGGCTTATAAACCTGTGCCACCAGGCTCGGCTATTTTCCCCTTTATTGAAATTAATTATTGGGGTTTTTTAAAGTATTTTTTTAGTTTATATGAGGCGCTGAGACTCGATCTCAGGGCCTCATATATACTAGGCAAGTGCTCTACCCCTGACCACAACTCCAGCCCTTGGAGTTTTTTGTTTATTTGTTTGGTGTTTTTAGTTCTTTATATATTATGGATATTAATCCTCAATTGGAAGAGTATCTGGCAAAGATTTCTCCCATTCTGTAGGTTCTCCCTTCACGTTGTTATAAACCTTGCTGTGCAGAAGAGTCTTTAATGTATTTTGACACCAGACTGATGTTTCCTGATTGCTGGTCCAAAGTGATATGCTGGGTTTTGTAGTTAGTCCATGGCAGCATGATGAGCCCCACATCCCTAGAATTGGTTTGGTGCCAATATGAAAGGTATCACACATGCAGCTAGAGGTATGAAAAAATTTATTATTCACATATTGAGACTTTTTAGGAAAGCAGGTCAGGCACCTCCTCAGGTCAAAAAATGGCTTAAGAAAAGATGAGTGGCCCTGGGTTTTATTGTAGGTAGGAGGTGGGACTTGGTGGATTCTTCATGAACAAGGGCCCAAATGTTCTGTGGTTTGGACTTCCTTTTGGTGCCAAGGGGAGAGAAGCACATGGGCCCCTTTTTTAAAATCAGCTTTTCTGCTTGTGGAGCAGAAGATAAAGTGGAGATGGACCTTGAAAACTGACATCACCAGTGGAGTCAGCCAGACACAGTGATGCAACATATGTAGTTCCAGCTAAACTTGAGAGGTTGAAGGAGGAGGATCGTTTGAGCCCAAGGGCAATTTTTAAAACAATTTTTAAAATAAATAAATAAATAATAATAGTAAAAATAGCGATAATAACAACAATAACAAACTCAGGACCATCTCAGATCCAGTCCAGTTCTCTAACAGTGACAGTCAATGCAATCACATTCATCAACCAATGAGACAAACAGAGATTCTTTCCCTGGTGGTTGTAATTTCTAAAAAGTTATTTTTATCATTACCCTTTAGTTTATGCCTGTAGCTCCTGGAGGGGTGCTCTCCAGATGGGAGAGAGAGTAAAAACGTTCTTAGTTAGCCAAGAATACGCTTACTTAACCCAAATAAAAACGATTTAAACTGGGTGCGGTGGGGCACACCTGTAATTTCAGCAGTTCAGTAGGCTAAGGCAGGAGGATTGTGAGTTTAAAGCCAGCCTCAGCAACTTAGTGAGGCCCTAAACTTCTCAGTGAGACCCTGTCTCTAAATAAAATATTTTTTTTTAAAAAAATGGACTGGGGCTGGGGATATAGCTCAGTTGGTTGAGTGTTTGCCTTGCATGCACAAGGCCTGGGTTCAATCCTCAGTACCAAAAAAAAAAAAAAAAATTGGACTGGGGATGTGGCTCAGTGGTTAAATGTTGCTGGGCTCAATTCCCAGTACCAAAAATAAATAAATAAAAAAAAAATAAAATTACTTAAGTGAGGAAAAAAAAAAAAACTTGGTGGCATTCTTCACTTTGGATTCAGGCACAGACAAGGGAGAAACACTTTTTTGGTCCTTGGTCCTCCTTCTCTGTTGCATCCCCTTAACCACAATCCTTTCAATTTTTTTATTCTTCTGCCCCCTTCTTTTTGTTATTGTTGTTTGTTTGTTTTTCTGCTTTTTTTCTTCTTTTTTTGGTGCTGGGGATCAAACCAGGGCTATGTGCATGTGTGGGTATTCAATCACTGAACTACACCCCCATCCCCAGGTTCATTCTTGAGGCCAGCCAAATGGCCTTGGTCTCACACTTGTTACTGGACAGGTTTTCAGAAGCATTACTAATCTATTCAGAGCAACCCAGAAAACACTAGAATTCTTCTGTTCATATAGACTACCTTTCATAGTGTAAACTTGATGCTATTATTTTGCTCCTAATGTCACCAGACTGGAGTCCAAGGACATCCTTCCAAGAGGGCAGTGGGACCTCACCTTGGCTCAGGTGGTTTCTTGACTTACACCACTGAAAAGAATTTCAGGACACATCCAAAGAAATGCACAGGCACGGTGGCTCAGGCCTGTAATCCCAGTGACTCAGGCAGGAGGATCACAAATGTGAGACCATCCTCAGCAATTTAGTGAGGCCCTGAGCAACTTAGTAAGAACCTGTCTTAAAAAAAAAAAGACACAGACACAGATTTATTAAAGGATAGCAAAGCAAATGTATACACATCCCATATGTATAGGAAAAGAAGAACTTAAATAACTCCACGAGAAAACTTCTGGAACTAGTAAATGAATTTAGAAAAGTAGCAGGATATAAAATCAATACCCATAAATCAAAGGCATTTCTGTATATCAGTGACAAATCCTCTGAGAAGGAAATAAGGAAAACTATCCCGTTCACAATAACCTCAAAAAAAAAAAAAAAAAGATACTTGGGAATCAATGAAAGAGGTGAAAGTTCTATGCAATTAAAACTACAGAACCTTAAAGAGAGAAATCAAAGAAAACCTTAGAAGATGGAAAGATCTACCTTGCTCTTGGATAGGCAGAATTAATATTATCAAAATGACCATACTTCCAAAAGCACTATATAGATTTAATGCAATGCTGATAAAAATCCCAATGGCATTCCTCATAGAAATAGAAAAAGCAGTCATGAAATTCATCTGGAAAAATAAAAGACCCAGAACAGTTAAAGCAATCCTTAGCAGGAAGAGTGAAGCAGGTGGCATCACTAAACCAGACTTTAAACTATACTGCAGAGCAATAGTAACCAAAACAGCATGGTATTAGCACCAAAACTGACTGGTAGACCAATGGTATAAAATAGAGGGCACAGAGACTAACCCACAAAATTACAATTATCTTATATTAGACAAAGGTGCCAAAAACATGCACTGGAGAAAAGATAGCATCTTCAACAAATGGTTCTAGGAAAACTGGAAATCCATATGCAACAAAATGAAATTAAACCACTATCTCTC
Source organism: Marmota monax (assembly GCF_021218885.2). Classification (NCBI taxonomy): domain Eukaryota; kingdom Metazoa; phylum Chordata; class Mammalia; order Rodentia; family Sciuridae; genus Marmota; species Marmota monax. Next base: position 5,127,684 of record NW_026694821.1, read on the forward strand.
ACCATGCACAAACGTAAATCAAAATGGATCAAGGACCTAGGAATTAAACCAGAGACTCTGCATCTAATAGAAGAAAAAGTAGGCCCTAATTTTCATCATGTGGGATTAGGCCCCAACTTCCTTAATAAGACTACTATAGCATAAGAATTAAAATCAAGAATCAATAAATGGAATGGAATCAAACTAAAAAGTTTCTTCTCAGGAAAAGTAACTATCTGTGAGGTGAACAGAGAGCCTATACCCTGGGAGCAAAATTTTACCCCTCACACATCAGATAGAGCACTAATCTCTAGGGTATATGAAGAACTCAAAAAGCTAAGCACCAAAAATAAACAAACAAACAAACAACAACAACAAAAAAAACAAATAACCCAAACAACAAATGGGTCAAGGACATGAACAGACACTTCTCAGAAGAGGATATACAATCAACAAATATATGAAAAAATGCTCATCATCTCTAGCAATTAAAGAAATGCAAATCAAAACTACTCTAAGATATCATCTCACTCTAGTCAGAATGGCAGCTATTATGAAGACAAACAACAATAAGTGTTGTAGAGGATGTAGGGGAAAAGGCACACTCATACATTGCTGGTGGGACTGCAAGTTGGTGCAGCCAATATGGAAAGCAGTATGGAGATTCCTTGGAAATCTGGGCATGGAACCACCATTTGACCCAGCTATCCCTCTCCTTGGACTATACCCAAAGGACTTAAAAATAGCATACTACAGGGACACAGCCACATCAATGTTTATGGCAGCACAATTCATAATAGCTAAACTGTGGAGCCAACCTAGATGCCCTTCAGTGGATGAATGGATTAAAAAAATATGGCATATATACACAATGGAATTTTACCCAGCAATAAAAGAGAATAAAATCATGGCATTTGCAGGTAAATGGATGGTGTTGGAGAAGATAATGCTAAGTGAAGTTAGCCAATCCCCCCCACCCCACCCCCCAAAAAAAACCCCAAATGCTGAATGTTTTCTCTGATATAGGAGGCTGACTCATAGTGGGGTAGGGAGGGGGAACGTGGGAAGAATAGATGAATTCTAGATACGGGAGGAGACGGGTATGAGGGAAAGGGAGGGGGCAGGCGATTGGCAAGGATAGTGGAATGTGACAGACATCATTATCCAAAGTACATGTATGAAGACACGAGTTGGGTGTCAACCTACTTTATATACAAACAGAGATATGAAAATGGTGGTGTATATGTGAAATAAGAATTATAATGCATTCCACTGTCATTTTTTAAAAATCAATTTTAAAATAAAAGTATACACATCCCAAAGGCAGGATACTTATGTCCCTCAGCTCTTAGAGAAGAGGAGTGACAAACCCAGGGTTGAGCTCTCTGACCATACATAGGATTTTCTTAGGGAGAAATGTGCATGTTCCAAGGCAAACTTCTGTGAAAATCTAATCCCATATCAATACTTTGATATTTGAGGTTAGGAAGATTTCTTCTTGGTTAAACAGTCTCGCCATAAACATTGTCTAAGTCTTTGACTCTTGTGACATTTAAATTGTGTATGTTTTTGTTCTAGTTGATCTGGTAGAAGCAGATGCTAGAGGTTTTGTTCATCTAACTAAAGAGACAAGCATGACTGGTCATGCTTATAGACCTGGGTCTCCTTCTAGTAAAGGTCTCTTTCTTTCTCCCAGAGAGCCCACCTATCTCACTAAGGAGAGATGAGAGAAGAAAAAAGTTAGTAAAAAGAAAATATCATATCCTATAAACATATTAAAGAAACCAGGAGTGGTGGCACATGCCAATAAGTCCAGCTCTCAGGAGGCTAAGGCAGGCTGACTGCAACTTGGAGGTCACCCTCTGCAATTTAGCAAGACCCTGTCTCAAAAAATAAAAATACCAGAGGCTTGGGAGACAGAGGCAGGAGGATCTCAAGTTCAAAGCCAGCCTCATCCAAAGCAAGGCATTAAGCAACTCAGTGAGACCTTGTCTCTAAATAAAATACAAAAAGGGCTAGGATGTGGTTCAGTGGTTAAGTACCCCTGGGTTCAATTCCTGGTATAAATAAATAAATAAAAAGGGGAAAAGGGCTGGGAATGTAATCCTTTGGTAGTGTGACCCTGGGTTCAATCCTAGTTAAAAAAAAAAAAAAAAAAAAAAAAAGCCACATTAGAAGAGATAATGAAAAATCTAATTTTTTCTTTTATCCAAAATTCCACACTTCAAAGAATTCTCTTGGTGAGAGAAATAATATGTGAGGTGAATAGGGATCACATACCCTTTACCAACCAATCTGGAAGGGGAACAGAATTACTATAGTTAGCTTTAGGCAGGTCAAAATTCACCCCCAGAAAAGAAGAAAGGATCCTCAACTCTAATCGGCTTCCTCTGAACTAGATGCCCACCTAATGTTACTGAGGAAACAAAATCTAAATAAACCTTCTAGCTTCACTTGCTCTTAGTTGACTTGAAAATTGTTAACTTTGGAGGTCACACAGCTTGGCAATATATTATTAGTCTTCTACTAGCTTTGCCGTGGATATCACCTCTGTCCTGTGGGTTACAATGGTAAGAGTTACCTAGGTTGGTTCAGGGACTTGAGACTGTTTTTGCTTAAAACACTGGCTCTTTTGGGCCTTCAGAAGTCAGATGGGTGAGTAGAATGGCATGAAAAAGTTTAATACCTCTGCATATCTCCTTTGCTGCTCTAGACTTTGATCAGACTCTACTCAGCTCCACATATAAACATGTGGTTCATTTTATTTATTTAGTTTTTTAAATCTATGGGGTTTTTTTAATATTTAGTTTTTAGTTTTTAGGTGGAAACAATATCTTTATTTTTATTTTTTATGTGGTGAGGATCAAACCCAGCGCCCTGCACATGCCAGGCGAGCTCACTACCGCTTGAGCCACATTCCCCAGCCCATCTATGGGTTTTTTAAAAAACTTTTTTTGTAGTTATGGATGGACAGAATGCCTTTATTTTATTTGCATATGGTGCTAAGGATTGTACCCAGTGCCTCACCCATGCTAGATAAGTGCTCTGCCACTGAGCTAGCCCCAGCCCGTGTGGTTCATTTAAAATGCTTTATAAACTGGGTGTGGTCACCATACCTGTAATCACAGCTACTCAGGAGGCTAGGGCTGGAGGATCATAAGTTTGAGGCCAGCCTCAGCAACTTGGTGAGGCCCTGTCTCAAAAAAGAAAAAAAAATTTTTTTCCTATAATCCTCTACAATATGGAGTTAGCTGATTTACATTTGCTTAGTTTCTCTCCCCACATTCAAGGCTTAAGATACCAACCAGCCATGACCAGAAACAAAGAGGTGACAAAAAAGAAACAAAGAGGTGACACTTAAATTCCTGAAAGATCTCCACCTAGCCTCAAACAAAAGACTTCAATAATCCTCCCTTTATTACCCTCTCTTACCTTCTCTCCCTCATTATTCCTTTCCTATTAACTCTTCAACTCCCTGTAGTGAAAAGGCTGATGTGTGAACAAAGAGCTTGATTCTTGGGCCACCAAATAAACCTTTCTCTTCTGTCACTCTGTCTCTTGAGTCATTGACCTTATCAAGCAGCAACAAAATTTGGACTTTTTTCGGGGTTACACTAAAATTCTTTTTCTTTTTTACAGTACTGGGGATTGAACCCAGGGGCTCGTGCATACTAGGCAAAGTACTCTATTACTGAGCTGCATCCTCAGCCCTTTTTTAAAATTTTAGTTTAAGGTGGCTTAAAATAAAATTTAAAATTTAGCCTTAGCTAAATTCCTGAGGCTGGCCTTGAATTTGCAATCTTCCTGTTGCAGCCTTCTGAGTACCTAGCATTACAGGTTTACTCTGAGATCCTTTTTTTTTTTTTTTTTGCAGTGCTGGGGATTGAACCCAGGTTTTTATGCGTGTAAGGCAAGCACTCTACCAACTGAGCTACATCCCCAGACCCTATGCTGAGATTCCTGAACAAAATTAGAGAACTGTTAGCAAGACAGAGAAGGGAGAATGGCAATTGGATTGGCAATCAAAGATGTTCACCCAGACTACCAATCAGGTTTGGGTCTCTTCCCTTCCACCCCAGACTTTTTAAATATTTTATTTAGAGACAGGGTCTTGCTGAGTTTCTTAGGGCCTCACTAATTTGCTGAGGTTGACCTCACACTTGCCATCCTCCTGCCTCAGTCGTTGGCGCTTCTGGGATTACCGGTTTGTGTCACCATGCCCCGCAGAAATAATTTTAACTATTACTTTTGGTGCATTGCTACAGGGCTTCTCAAATGTTTCTGCTGTGTTGCAGAGGACTATGAACATGGACCTTTGGGGGCATAATCCACCAAGAGAATTCTTTTTTTTTTTTTTCAAGTCCAAGGTTGTTTTTATTTTGTAATTTTTTTTAACCATACGATTTATTTTTATTTTTTTAGTCATATATGACAGCAGAAAGTATTTTGACATATAATACATAGATGAAATGTACACACATCAATCATATTGTCTATTCTGCTGCCCTTCCTATCCCCACTACTCCTCCCCTCCTCTCCCGTCCTTTCTCTCTATCCAATCTAATGTGACACACTTTTTTTTCTTTTTCTCATCACAACATCGTATATGTATTCTGTATAACAATGAGGTTCTCCTTCCATCTTCTGTGCAACTCCCCTTCTCCCTCTTTTTCCCTCCCACTTCTCTTCCCTAATTAGTGGTAGTCTTCTTCTCATGCTCTTCCTCCCTATCCCATTTTGAGTCACCCCCCTTATATCAGAGAAGACATTTGGCATTTGTTTTTTAGGGATTGGCTAACTTCACTTAACATAACCTGCTCTAATGCCATCCATTTTCCTGCAAATGCCATGATCTTGTTATTTTTTAGTGCTGAGTAATATTCCATTGTGTATAAATGCCACGCTTTTTTAATCCATTCATCTATTGAAGGGCATCTAGGTTGGTTCCACATTCTAGTTATTGTGAATTGTGCTGTTATAAACATTGATGTGGCTGTGTCCCTGTAGTATGCTCTTTTTAGGTCTTTTGGGTATAGTCCGAGAATGGGAATAACTGGGTCAAATGATGGTTCCATTCCCAGCTTTCCAAGGAATCTCCATACTGCTTTCCAAATTGGCTGCACCAATTTGCAGTCCCACCAGCAATGTATGAGTGTACCTTTTTCCCCCTGCATCCTCTCCAGAACTTATTGTTGTTTGACTTCATAATGGCTGCCATTCTTATTGGAGTGAGATGGTATCTTAGAGTAGTTTTAATTTGCATTTCTTTGATTGCTAGAGATGGTGAGCATTTTTTCATGTATTTGTTGATTGATTGTATATCCTCTTCTGAGAAGTTTCTGTTCAAGTCCTTGGCCCATTTGTTGATTGGGTTATTTGCTTTTTTGTTGTTTAACTTTTTGAGTTCTTTGTATACTCTAGAGATTAGAGCTCTATCTGATGTTTGAGGGGTAAAAATTTGTTCCCAGGATGTAGGCCAATGGCACATGAGAGTAGGTCTGGTAGGAAAGGTTGTCCTTGCTCCTACTGAATGATACTTGGAGGATAAAAGATCCCCTTGTGTTTCAGGATGATGCTACTTACACATATTAGCTGTATCTGGGGCAGCCATGTTGCAATCATGAGGCAGTAGCCACCCTCCTGGTAGATGAACAGAGACCCCTGGGCCCTTGGGGAGGTTATATAGACAATTGATTAATGAGTTCTGGACCTGCTGCCAATCCAGACTTCCTATTTTGAGAGATGATACTTTTCTTTATTGTTTAAGAGATTTTGAGTTGGGTTTCTAATACTTATAGATAAATATGATTCCTAATACATAATGCTGTGCAGATCATCTACCTCCCCCAATTGATACTCTCAGAAACCTTATGGGGCAGGGTAGACAAGACATAAGATTGAGGTTCAGAGAATAAAGGAGGAACATCAACCTTATAACCAAGATAACCTGTCTTCTAGTCCAGGGTTTTTCATCATATCTCAAGGTGAATTCAGGTGTGTAGTCAATACTGGGAGTGGGAGAATATCTAAGAAACCCTTGGGGAGGGAGTAAGACGGGGAGCTGATAGAAACTAAGTTCCCTGACTTCCCAGTGGCCTCAGATCAGCTCGGATGGCTGGTTGAGGATATTTTTCTTAACACTGATGATTTCTTTTCTTTTTTTTTCCCAGTGCTGGGGACTGAACTTCGCCCATGCTAGGCAAGTGCTCTGCTGCTGGGTGGTGACCCAAGCCCAATGCTGGTCATTTCTTTAGCCCTGCTTAGTGAGTGCCAAGCTAAAGTTAACAGCTTGCATCTTTCAGCCTCCAGGATTTACTGCTCTCAGAGGAACTTCCAATTCATAAAACCTCCTTTATTCCAGGATCAATAAAAAGTAGATTTTTTTTTCCTTTGGTGAACTATCTCCACCAGATTGTTTGATTTCATTGTTAACATTTGGCTTAGATGTTCTGATGAGGTTATGGACAAAACCCTCGTCTTCTGACTTTAATTCATTTCAATCTGTTTTCAGATCCCCCTTCCCTTCCTTCAAGCTGCTCTGCACCCCTAAACTGGCCTTTGACCTTTCAGATATTCCTTTTTTAAATTTGTTTTTAGTTGTTGATAGACATCTATTATTTATTTATTTACTTATTTTTATGTGGTGCTGAGGATCAAACCCAGTGCCTCACACATGCCAGATAAGCGCTCTACCACTGAGCAACAACCCCAGCTCTAGACTTTCTTTTCTAAAATATATTTTATTATTATTTGGTACTAGAAATTGAACCCAGGGGCACTTAACCAATGAGCTACATCTCCAGCCCTTTTTAATTTTTATTTTGAGACAGGGTCTTAGTAAGTTGCTTTGGGCCTTGCTAAGTTTCTGAGCTGGCCTGGTACTTGCCATCCTCCTGTCTCAGCCTCCTGAGATGCTGGAATTACAGGTATGTACCACTACCTACACCTTGCTTATTTTTAAAAATTGGTGCTGGTGATTTCTTTTTCTTTTTTTGATAGTATTAGGAATTGAACCTGAGAGGTGCTTTACTATTTCTATTTTTTTGTTTTTTGTTTTTCTATTTTTTGTTTTTTGTACTGGAGATTGAACCCAGGAGCACTTTACCACTGAGTTGCATCCCCAGCCCTTTTTGCTTTTTAAATTTTGAGAGAAGGTGTTGCTAAATTGCAGAGGGTCTAGCTAAGCTGTTGAGATAAGTCTCGAATTTGAGATTCTCCTGCCTCAACCTCCCAAGTTGCTGGGATTACACATCTGGCTGGTGATTTAGTGTTCCGAAATTTTAATCAATTAAGCCAATTCTAAGCACAGGATGCGTTTAACTAATGAATTTCTTGTGGCAGCTGGGTCTCTATTATGAAGTCCTACCTACATGGTTACGTGTATGTGGATCTGTGGTTTGTCTGTAGTTTTATCAATCCACACTGCATCCATTGATGACTTTGTGCACATTAAGCAACTTAAAACTTTCACCCGGACAACTATCAGGATGAAACATGACTAGCATGTTTAGCGAGGCATGTCTAGCAAAATATGCCTCCCCCTTTCTCTAAATATTAAAAAAAAAAAGCAGAAGGATGGCTTCGCTCAATGTAGATTCTACCCTTGTAACTAATTTAAAACAAAACAAAACAACCAAGTTTCCCCCTTTCCGCGAGGCAGTAAGGGGAAACTGGATCCGTGGCCACGTAGGAGCTTCTCGTGGCCCTAAATAAGTCTCTAGGGAGGGGCGGAGATCAGCGGTTGGGCCTGAGCAATAAACTCTCCCAACCTCGGACCTCAGCCCCGCGCGGAAGAATTCGCCAGGTTCGGGATGCAGATTGGGCCCCTCTCCAGTTGCCACCCCCTCTTCCCGGCCGGCCAACTCCTAAGCCCCGCAGAGCTGCGCGCCCGCCCCCGGCGCGCGGCTCCTCCCCTCGCGGCTGGGGCCGGGGGGCGGGCAACCAGAGAGGGGGTGGTAGCTGCCGCCCGGACAGGACCCGAAGGCTTTTCCACGTTTGCAAACGCCGCTGCGCGCCTAGACTCGACCCGCGCCTCCCGAGCTCCACTCTGCGCCCGCTCTCTCTCCTGTCTTCGCTGCCCGGATGGCGTTCAGGGCCCGGGGCTCGCGACCCCTGCCGCCGCCGCTGCTGCTGCTGCTGCTCTGGGTGACCGGACAGGCGGCGCCTGTGGCCGGCTTGGGCCTGGGCTCCGACGCGGAGCTGCAGATCGAGCGGCGCTTCGTGCCAGACGAGTGTCCGCGCACCGTGCGCAGCGGTGACTTCGTGCGCTACCACTATGTGGGGACGTTCCCCGACGGCCAGAAGTTCGACTCCAGGTACCGCGCACGCCCTTTGCGCCCGCTGTCCCCTCTCCGGACAGGCCTTTCCCTCCCGACGGACCTCCCCCAGCCCCGCCCCGGGATCCCGCGCTCCTCCTAGCCCCTCCTTCCTCGGTGCTCCCGGATCCTGATCTCACGGTGGCGGGGGTGCGCCTCCCCGCCTTTGTGCGCCCCAGGCCGCCTCGCTCGCTCCCAGCTACTGGAATCCTGGATAAGACCTTGCCCAGCTGAGCTGAGACAGATTCCGCCCTCTCTCTGGTCCCAGCGCTTTGACGCTCGCATTTACACACGTGTGTAAAATGACCACACTAGGAGACCCCCAAGAGTAGATGTCGATGAACGCCTGCCGCCTTCCTTGACTGCCCCTTGGCGACTAGTCTCTTGAGTATCTAATCAGAAATGCCTCTCACAGATTGACGATGACGTTGAAGCTGAGATAATCGCAGTTCCTAACATTTATTGAACTGTTACACGCTAGGCGTAGTTTTTTTTTTTTTTTTTTTTTTTCTTTTTTTGTGCTGGGAATTGAACCCTGGGCACTTTACCTCTGAGATCCTCAGTCCTTTTTATTTTTTATTTTGAGATAGAGTCTTCCTAAATTGCTAAGGGTCTTGCTAAGTTGCTGAGGCTGGCCTCGAATTTGGGATCCTCCTGCCTCAACCTCCCAAATTTCTGGGATTACAGGCATGCACCACCACACCCAGCTGTAGGCATAGTTCTAAGCGCTTTCTATGTATGTGTGTACAGAATTAAATGAGTGTGTATGTATGTATACACACAGCACTCATTTAATCAATAAGTCCATTACACACACACACACACACACACACACACATTCGTTTATTTCTTATAACAATCCTGTGAACATTTTACCATTGAGGTAACTGAGGCCGCCGAGGCCGAGGCTAAGAAACTTGTGTAGATGGTGGAGTCAGATTGGAATCCCTGAAATTCAAGTGCAGACTGTGCATGTAACCTCCACTGCTTTCCCTTTCCCGGTTGACAAACATTTCTCTGAGGTGGGAGGGGGTCCACAGCAGTCCTTGCCCCTGGGGCCTTGTACTGGCCTAGTGATTTCTTCTTTCAACTCTGTCCCAACATCACATTCATTAGGACTCCCCAGTTTCTCTCCATTATAGCTTTGGGGTAAACAGGCCTCCTGTATCAGGCTACTGTTCACTAAGGCTTTTGTTATAAACCCTAGTCTGTGCCAGCAGTTCTCATAATGAATCATGGGACTAGGCCGAGAACTGTTTGCTGAGCTGCTGCTATATGCCTGAGGCTGTGCTGAGCTTACTCACTAATTGAAAACTTGCTGTCTCTCTTGCCTTATTTAAAGGCAAGGAATGAATATACAGAAATTATTTAGCACACAGTACTATCTGGTACATACGGGAGTGCTTGGAAATTGTCATTCCTTGTTTCAGTTGCTGTTCTAAAACAAAATAGAGATACAGTTCCCATATCATACAGTTCACCCATTTAGAGTGTAATGGCAGTTGCAGTGGTGCATACCTGTAATCCCAGGGACTCTGAGGCTGAGGCAGGAGGATCATGAGTTTGAGGCCAACCTCAGCAACTTAGTGAGACCCTGTCTCAAAAAATAAAAAGGACTGGGGATTTAGCTTAGTGGTAAAGCACCCCGGGGTTCAATTCTCAGTACCCACCCCTGCAAAAGGAACATATTTGTGATGGTTTAGTATAGCCACAGAATTATGCAAACATTTCAACTATCTAATTCCAGAACATTCCCATCACTCTGAAAAAGAAATGCTGGACCCATTAGCATGCACTTCCTACCTTTCATCCACCTTCCCTCTAGCCCCTGGCAACCACTGATGTACTTTATGTCTCCATAGATTTACCCTTTCTGGACGTTTCATATAAGTTGAGGTATACAATTTGTGGTGATTTGTATCTGTTTTTTTTTTTTAAAGCATGACGTTACCAGATGATATCCATATTATCATGTATCAGTACCTCATTCCATTTCATGGCTGTGTATATGTTCTGTTGAATGGATATACCACATTTTGTTTATTCTTTCATTAGTTGATGGACATTTGACTTGTTTATACATTTTGGCCATTTTGAATGATGAGGTTATGAATGTTCACATTCGAGATTTTGTATGGACATGTGTTTTCATTTCTTTTGGATATATATATACCCAGGAGTGGAATTGCTGGATCGTATGGTATTTGTGTTGAATTTCATGAAGAACTGCTAAATTTTTCCATAATGACTATGCTGTTTATATTCCTTGTTCCTAGTTCTTGTCATTATCACCAACACTTGTAATTCTCTCTCTTTTTTAATTTGTAGTTGGACACAATACCTCAATACCTTTATTTTATTTATTTATTTTTATGTGGTGCTGTGGATTGAACCCAGGGCCTTACATGTGCTAGGCAAGCACTCTACTGCAGAGTCACAACCCCAGCCCCTCTTTGTTTTTCAGAAGTAGGAATTAAACCCAGAGCCTCACTGTAGTGCCACTGCTAGGCAAGTGCTCCACCACTGAGCTACATCTCTGACCCCTTTTTAAAATTTTATTTTTGGGCTGGGGATGTGGCTCAAGCGGTAGCGCGCTCGCCTGGCATGCATGCGGCCCGAGTTCGATCCTCAGCACCACATACAAACAAAGATTTTGTGTCTGCCAAAAACTAAAAAATAAATATTAAAAAAAATAAAATAAAATTTTATTTTTGAGATAGGGTCACTGAGTTGTGTGAACTTGTGATCCTCCTGCCTCAGACTCCTGAGTATCCGGAATTTTACTTCTTTGTTATAGTCATCCTGGTGGGCATGTGGTAGTATCTCATTGTGATTTTGATCCACATTTCCCTAATGCTGATTAAAGCTGAGCATCTTTTCATGTCTTCATTGGCTGTTTGCATGTCTTCATTCATTTGATCATTAGAAAATAGGGAAGAATTTCTTGCTTGAGCTGATTGATGGTCATTGATAATTTGCTAAGTAAAACTGGCTTAGAATTTTGGAAGGCTGGAAATGTGGCTCATTGTTGGAGTGCTTGCTTAGCAATGCATGAGGGCCTAGGCTCTACCCCCTAGAACCACAAAATAATGATAATAATAACTCCCCCCTAGAACAAGTTGTTCTACCCTCTGGGGATGGCAGCCACTGTGAGGCAGCACAGGACAGCAGAAAAAAAACACATTGAAGCTACATCCAGTCATCAAACATTTTATCCAGTATCTGCCTCAAGACCAACTAGTCCTAGTGCAGCACATCCCCACCCACCCTGACCGTGGTACTTATAGCCTAGGCAATTGCCACATGACGTGGTAAGTACAGTAAAAATAGTATCATATCCTGCCTCACAGAGTTTATACATAGTTCTTACCATGTGCCTTCATATACATTAATTTATTGAATCTCTATAATCTTAAACGAATTTATTTAGCCTCATAAGACAGTGAAGAAGATACCTCATTACAGACAAAGAAAGTGAAGCTAAGAAAGTTCAGATGACTTATTCATTCAAGATACCTAACTACTAGTGAAAATTTTAACCCAGGCAGTTTGTGGCCGCAATCTGTGGTGTACCCATAAATATGGTGGAAGAAGGCAAGAAGCTGTGAAAATACACAGGAGGCTTGACTATATGTTGTGTGTATAAATGGGGATGGTGGTCAGGATGGAGTCCTGGGATTGTAGCGTTAAGACCTAAGCATAGCTGGGCATGGAGGTGCTTGCCTATAATCCCAGCAATTCGGGAGACTGAGACAGGAGAATCTGCAAGTTTAAGGCCAGCCTCAGCAATTTAGCAAGGCCCTAAGCAAGTCAGTAAGACCCTGTCACAAAATATTACAAAAAAAGGACTGGGGATGTAGCTCAGTGGTAAAGTTGTTAAATGCTCAGTACCTAAAATAAATGAATAAATAACCTAAACATAACTAAAATTTACTAGGGAGGCACTGAGGGGTGTGGGCTGGGGTAGGGGTGAGAGCATGGCAAATAGAAGTGAAAACGTGGAGGTTGGCTCACTGGGTTGGAATTAGTGAGAACTGGTCAGTATGGTCTGGGATTGGAGTAGGAGTCAGGTAGTGAAAACAGGAACAAAGGGAGAGATAATAGGAGGCCAGAGAGAAAGTTTGAGCTAGCCTCTTTAAAAAAAAAAAAAAAATGACTTTATATGTTTATTTTGGGACAGGGGATTGAACCCAGGGATACTTTACCACTGAGTTGCATCCCTAGTCCTTTTAATTTTTTGAGACAGGGTCTCACTGCTTCACTTAGGACCTTGATAATTTGCTAGGTAAAACTGGCTTCGAACTTGAGATTCTCCTGCCTCAGCCTCCGAATCTGTGTGATTACAGGCATGCACCACACCTGGCAAAAATGATTATATTTTAAAATTTGCAGTTAACATGTAAGAAATGTTCATATTTTTGGGGTACAGTGTGATTGTGATGGGCCAGCATTTGAGAGCTCTTGCTGCCTGGTTGTAGAGTTTGGATTTTGTCTAAGGATAGTGGAAAGCCATCGGAGACTTAGTGACTTTGATATTCCTTTACCAAGTTTGTGGGGAGAGGGGAAACCTTAGAGTTTGGGGTTTTGGCATCTGATTTGGAAGTTTTGTCCAGAAGAAAATATCTGCTGTCATTCTGAGCAGAGTCAGCTTATGGGCATTTATAGTTGCCAGGAGGCCCATACCTTCAGCTCTGGGCCATTGGCTTGGACATGGTTTGGTTTTATTTCACAGTGTCCATGGATGTGCTCCTGTGGCCATTGCTGCAGACTCATCTGGATGGCAGCGTTTACCTGCAGGTTTCCATGAAGGCTTCTTGTCAAGTTATTCCTGATTCAGCTTTTTAAAATTTTTATTTTATTTTTAATTTTTTGTGGTACTGCGGTGCTGTGACCAGCACGGAATTAATTGAGAAACCTGTGAGGGGCAATGGGGGATTAGAAAAGTCAAACAGACACACATAGAGAGAAAGCTGAGACCAGGTGGGACATCAATTCCTGATAAAGAATGAATGACCCAGAGCTACTAGGTCAGAATATTTATTTTATAGGTTTTAACATCAAAAGGGTTTTTCTGAGGTTTCTTCAAAGAAAGCAGGCTGAAAGATGAAGTTCTGGGCAGCCAATTATAATTATCTGATAGTGGCCATGCACAGAATCTTCTTTGAGTAGGGAGTCACCATAGCAACTGGGTAGTCCTAACCTTAGCCTTTGCACAGGAAGTTCCCAGCCCAGGCACGTTCCTGCCACAGGACAATCAAAGACCATGATTCACATCACCACTCCCAACACTGGGGATTTAATCCAGGGTTTCATATGTGGCTAAACTAGTGCTCTACCACTGAGCTACATCCCTTTAAAAACAATTTTTTAAGGGGCTGGGTTGTGGCTCAGTGGCAGAGCATGTGCCTGGCACTCAATGTGAGGCACTGAATTTGATTCTCAGCACCACATATAAATAAATAAAAAATAAAGTTACATTAACAACTAAAAAATATTTAAAAAACCACAATTTTTTAAGAGACATGATCTCCTTATATTTTAAAAGACAGGGACTTCTCAGGCTGGTTTAGAACTTGTGATCCTCCTGCGTCAGCCTCTCAGGTATCTGAGATTACAGGTGTATACTACCTCACTCAGCTTTGATTAAGTTTTTATGAGTTTCATGACATCCTAGAAGTAGAGTAAGGAGAATGATCAATCTGTGCACTATGATTTCCTTTTGGGGACCAAAGTTTAATGTATTCCTGTTATCCTTATGCCGGTAAAATGAGTGTCTCAGGCTGGTGTTGTAGCTCAGTGGTAGAGCGCATGCTTTGCATGTGTGAGGCACTGGGTTTGATCCTCAGTACCACAAAAAAATAAATAAATAAAATAAAAATATTGTGTCCATCTACAACTGAAAAAAAATGAGTGTCTCATTGGTTCATTCACAGCCTCCAGATCTGTCTGCAGACCCATAAGGTCTAGGCATTCAGTAAATATTATTGTGGTATTCAATAAATCCCACATGCCTTTGTGAGTATGTAGAGTCTGGATGCTCTAGCACAGTGGAATTCAAACTGTGCATGCATAAGGTTTACCTGGAGAGCTTGGTATACAGAGTTTCTGATTAGAGCTCTGGGAGGGGACCCAAAAATTTGCATTTCTGGCAAGTTCCCAGCTGGTCTGAGGACCATATTTTGGGGACAAAGGCTTTAAAAGAATCATAGACTCATTAACAGGGATCAACTTTATTTTACACATTCACTCATCCATTTATTCATTCAACAAATATTTATTGAGTGCCTACTCTTCCAAGTGCTTGGGATGTAGCAGTTAATAAAACAGAAATCCTGCACTCAGGAGCTCACAGTCTAGCAGAGAACAGTTATACTGTTAAGCTATGTAGTAAAGTAGAAGTCTGTGAGGTCTATGGAGAAAGATAAAGCAGTGGGTTTTGGGATGGAGGATGATGTAATAGGTCCAGAAAGGTGTGATGACATTGGTCCTCTGGCCAGTAACTGACCTCTGAATTCTCATCTGAGAGCTCTTTTGGCTCACACAAGTCACCTGCCTGAGAAGAGTGCCATGTGAGTTGGAGACATGGATATCTCTTCCAAAGAGAAGCGGATTTCTTTGTGCTGAAGGAAGTCAAAGAGAGGCTTTGGGGAGGGACTGGTGCTGAAGCCTATGATTCAGCTTGGGTGGGACTTCATTCCTTGAAACGGGGGTGGGGGGGATGTTTAAGAGAGTAATGGGGTGGGCCAAATCCTGCGCATGAGCAGCAAAAGGCCCTGACATTTGGGCCAAGAGGCAGGGAACCCAGGACTGAAAGGTATATGAAAACCAGAGAAGGCTCTGCTGGCCCTGAATGTTTATGACTGGGATCTCTTAAAGGCTTTTCCTCAGAGGAGTAAACAGATTGATCCAAGAGGTCCTCAGTGGATTGACGGTGTGAGTAGGAACCCTAGAAATCAGCTCCTTAGGGCTTCATTTTACACACTCATTCATTGAGCTTCTAATGTTGGGATGTGGCAGAGAATAAAAACAGATAAAAATCTACCCTCAAGTTGGGATGGGGGAAGCACACAAACCCACTCCAGCTGATTTAAGCAGAAGGGAGAGGGAATTAGTTGGAAGGATCTCCATTTCCTCATGGGAGTCCAGAGTCATGAAGGAAGGGGACTTTCTGTGTCTTTGCAAGGGCTTGCAGAGGGGCTCCCTCTTTCCTAAGGGGAGAGCTCCAGCTTGTTTTCCACGCTGCACACAAAACCTCTTGGATCTAGTGCCACTCCAGCTGACTGCCTCAATTCTTGATTCTCAAGAGAGACTATGGGCATGTTCTTTGTCCACTCTGGGTATTTAGTCACGTGGTTCTAAGATGGTGCCTATTCCTCTGTCCCTGCCTTTAAATACTGTTGCATGAAGAAGAACCGGTGGACTAGGCAGCATCTGGGATAGTGTCAGGGCAGCCTGGAGGGGGTATATGGGGACTGAGCCACTAGTCAGGTCAGAAAGTGTTAAGAGTGTGAATCTGCACAACAGCTCTTCCCTGAAAATAAGGTGATGCTAGAGAAGTTTCTGGTGGGGGCTAGGGATATAGTTCAGTACTAGGGTGCCTGCCTCGCATGCATGAGGCCCTGGGTTTGGTCCCCAGTACCACTAAATATAAATAGGAGCTTCTGGTGAGGGTTAGTCCTGGGACCTAAGCTGGCTTGGGGGAGAGATCCTAACGTCTAGGCTAATTCTTCTAGGATCTCCTGAGGCCACTGGCAGGCAGGCCCAGCACCCCATGAAAACTTATTGGCAGTACTTTTAATTTTCACTTGTAGAGTATTACAGACAACTGCACATTCATATTAATGGTTTAATTTGGGTGTCTTACTGGACTGAACACTTGTGTAAAATAGAATAATCTATAGGAATCTGACATTTTGATTTGAGCGGTTGCATTAATACAAAAATCCAGGACAATAATGCTTTTAGTTTGCTTTGCAGAGTTTTCCTTTTAATGGTATTTTAATGTGCCAAAGACCATCCAAGCCAGCTATTCACATTTCATGGTCTGATCCTCCATGGAGATATGAATGGATGTGTTGTGTTCTCTCTCTTTTTGCTCCTGTCTGTTTCTTCTCTCCTCCCTCCCTTCTCCCTCCCCTCTCTTCTTTCATTGCAGCCTTCTCTCATTTTTCCATCTGGGTAGCAGATAGGTAGTTTGCCAGTTCATTAACTGGTGTCTTTTCCCCTTGCCAGGTCTCATTATTTGCTGGTGGAGGTGGTTGTTTGAGGGAAATACCTGGGTAAAGGGCCTGGGAAGCCCAGAGTCACCATTGGGAATACATAGTGTGAAGAGAGAGGAGGGAGGCAGAAAGATCAGACCTTGCTTCCCCCATTTCAAGTCTGCAGTTGAGTCCAGTCTTGACAGTGGATCTCTGCCAAGGGAGGGTATGAGTCATCATCTCACCTGGAGGTGAATTTCAGTTTTCCTCTGATGTGGCAGTGGCAGGACCATCATCTTCATATCAAGTAGGTCCCCTGTGAATCAGCCATCTGAGTTTGCCCAGATGAGACTGGACCAACTTTGAGGCACCCAAAAGCTGGCTCTCTGTCCAGTGCTTGCTCTTTATTACTCTATTTCCTTCCTGTTATACATTCTCCAAATATGGCAGTCTTTTTATTTGTTTGTTTTTGAGATGGGACCGGTCTGTTTCCCAGGCTAGTCTTGAACTTCTAGTTTCAAGCAACCCTTCTGCCTCAGCCTCCCAAGTGCTGGGACTACAGATGTACACCACCATTCCTGGCTTAGCATCCTTTTTATTTTTTATTTATTTATTTGTTCTTTTTTTTTGGGGGGGGTGTATCAGGAACTAAACCCAGGGGTGCTTAACAACAGAGTCACATCCCCAGCCCTTTTTGTTTTTTATTTTGAGGCAGGGCTTCCCTGGGTTGCTTGCAGCCTTGCTAAGTTGCTGAGGCTGGCTTTGAACTTGTGATCCTCCTACCTCAGCCTCTGGAGTACTGGGATTTCAGGCATGTGCCACCACTCCCAGCTTAGCAGTCTTTTTTAAGTATTCAAAATACTGTTTTGAATTTTTCATTATCCAAATAGAATCTGAAACTGACATTTACAACAAGCTGATTTTTCCTCCCCTAGCTGAACTGGGCTTCAGTTCTCCTAATGGAACCAAAAGGCAATTTCCTGTTCCTTCTGTGATGCCCATATTTCCTTTGTCTCTGGGTCTGAGCTCAAAATACGAGGAATGAATAGAAAATGTATGCCAATTTTTGCAAAAATTTACAAGTTAATTTAGCTGGGCAAGGTGGTATATTCCTATAAACTAGTTATTTGGGAGACTGAGGCAGGAGGATCATAAGTTTGAGGCCAGCCTGAGCAATTTAGGGAGTCCCTATCTGAAAGTAAAAAATAGAAAGAGCTGGAGATATAGCTCAGTGGTAGAATGAGTGCTCTTGGTTTCAATCCCCACTTACTGCAAAAAAAAAAAAAAAAAGTTAATTTTAAACAGTAATGTAGGTGGGGGTGTAGTCAATGGTAGAGATTGTGGAGGCTCTGGGGTTTGTCACCAGTACCTAAAAAAATAAATAAATAGTAATATATATACACACAGAGTTTTAAAAATCAGATAATTCTGTAAAACTTAAAATTATAGTTGCCAGCTACTGAGAGTAGGAAAAGGGCTAGAGTGTGTGTGTGGCTGTTCTGAATGCACACTGTGACCCAGTGCCTCTTTCTGTACTCTGGCTTCCTTCCCGAGCCTCTTCAGGACCCCAGGATGCACTGTGGCCACATCTCCTGAATCTGTGCCTTCCCTTCTAGATCCATTCTGATCCTCTGTTTGTTTTCTTTTCTTTTCTTTCTTCTTTTTTTTTTTTTTTTGTTGGTACTGGGGATTGAACCCAGGGGCGCTCACCATTGAGCAACATCCCCAGCCCTTTTTATTTTTTATTTTGCAATAGAGTCTTACTAAGTTGCTTAGGGCCTTGCTAAGTTACTGAGGCTGGCTTTGAACTTACGATCCTGCCTCAGCCTCAGCCTCCCAAGGCACCAAGATTACAGGCATGTGCCACTGCACCTGGCTTCCAAAATTTTGTTACCATTCCTGGACTGCTGTGGCCTCCTTTCCAGTTATTTAAGTCCTTTTCGGGGAGGAATGGGCTTTGGAGGCTTTAGGGAGTGAATGTGCTCACGTTGCCATGTGTTTTTTTAAAGTGTTTTCTCACTGCAGATTTAAATGTACCTTCAGAGGTAGAGCCACGTTATCTATGTTTTAAGAATAGAGCCAACAGTGTAGTTACTTATTTAAAATAACATGGCACATGATAACGTGTGCTTCTGTGTAGGCAGTTTAATGAGTTGAATATGATAGGTTTTACACAGTGTCTCCTGCCTTAGGGTCCTTGGGTGGATAATTTGAAGAACATCATTGGAGGGTGCTGCAGACCCATCACCCCACAGGGACGGGGCAGGTAGCAGTGTCTGGGGCACTGATAGAGGAGCTGGAGCAGTGAATGAGCTGGGGACAAACCAGTGGAGAGGAAAGCAGGTTGCTATTCACTGGGTGACCACTATTGGTCTCTCTAGGCCCACACCTGTTCCACCTGTTTACTCTGTGAGGCTCACCTGTATGGACCACATAGTATGTGCATAGTATGTGTTAGGTTATTGATCTCCCCCCTGATGTCATACTTTGCTTTTGTTCAGCCAGTGGGGCATTAACAGATCAGGGAAAGAGGAGTGAAGTAGAGGTATTTATTTTTTTATAGGGTCACCATGGGCTATGACCCTAAACCAAAGGTCCCAGCTCCTCTAGGTAGTTCCTACCTCCCTAGCTCTTTGGGGCCTTTAGGTCCAGGTGTGACAGTAGCACCCCCTATCCAACCGTAGAAGTACTGCACTGCCCTTGTGATTTGCCATATCCTGTGCACACCTGTGCACACAGCCCCTTTATTGTTATTATTATCATTGTTATTGTAAAAAAAAATTAAATTTACCATCTTGGCCATTTTTAGTGTACTTGAAAATAGTGTGGACTATTTGTACATTGTTGTGCATCAGATCTCTGGAACTTTTGAATATTGAAAAACTCTAGACCCACTGAGCAATTCCTTCCCACTGCCCTCTACCCTAGTAACCACATTCTTTCTGTTTCAATGACTTTAACTACTTTATATGCCTCATATACTTCATTGAATCACATGGTGTTTGTCTTTTTAAAATATATTTTAGTTGCTGATGAAATTTTAATTTATTTATTTATATGTGGTGCTGAGAATCAAACCCAGCACCTCACACATGCCAGGCAAATGTTCTACCACTGAGCCACAACCTCAGCTCGTGGTGTTTGTCTTTTATTTCCTTTAATGTCCTTAGGGTTTATCCATAATTGTTGCACATGATGGGATTTCCTTCCTTTTTAAGGCTGAATAAGAATCCATTGTGTTTATATGCCACATATTCTTTATTCATTTATCAATTGATGGACATTTAGGATGCTTTTATCTCTTGGCTATTGCTGCAGTGAACATATGTGTGCAATGAACGTGTGTGTGCAGACATATTTCTCAAAGGTTCCGTTTTCAGTTCTTTTGTATGTGTACCAAGAAGTAGGATTGCTGGATGAGATGGTACTTCTCTTTAGTGGAGAAGGTGAATCTAGGGATGCTATACCACTGAACTACATCTCCTGCCCTTTTTAATTTTGAGACAGATCTCACTAAGTTGCTGAGGCTGGCCTCAGCTTCCAGAGTTGCTGGGACTACAGATGTGCACCACCATGACTGGCTGGTTTGCTCATTTTTTAACTGGGCTGTAGTTGCTGTTGAATTGTAGGAGTTCTTTAGGTGTTCTGGATATTAACCCTTATATGGTTGCAAATATTTCCTGCAATTCTGTAGATTATCCTTTCATTCTGTTGATTTTTTCCTTTATTGCTCAGAAGTTTTAAAGTTTGACATAGTCTCAATTGTCTGTTTTTGTCTTTGTTACTTATAGTGTCATATCCAGGAAATCATTGTGAAATCCAATGCCATGAAGCTCTTCTCCCATATTTTCTTCTGGGAGTTTTATCATGTCAGGTCCTATGTTTATGTCTTGAACCCATTTTGAGTTGTAAAGGCAAGGATCCACCTTTTTTCTTTTTCTTTTTTTAATATTTATTTTTTAGTGGTAGTTGGACACAATACCTTTATTTAATTTATTTATTTTTATGTGGTGCTGAGGATTGAACCTAGGACCTCGCACGTGAGAGGCAAGCGTTCTACTGCTGAGCCACAACCCTAGCCCCTCCACGTTTTTTCTTTTGCATGTGGATATTTGTGTTTTTCAGCTCCATTTATTGAGGAGACCATTCTTTCCCCATCATGCCATCTTTAAAAATTTTTTTTGTAGTTATAGATGGACAGAATGCCTTTATTTGTTTATTTTTATGTGGTGCTAAAGATTGAATCCAGTGCTAGGCAAGCTCTCTGCCACTGAGCTTCAGTCCCAATCCCCAGCATGCACTCTTGATGCCTTTTCAAAGACCATCTGCCCATATACATAAAAGTTTATTTTTAAGCTATTCCATTCCATTGGTTTATAAGTCTTTCTGCTGTTTCTATACTGTTTAGATTATTATAGCTTTATAATATGTTTCCAAACCAGAAGTAGGAGTATAGCTTTGTTCTTTCTCAGGATTCTATTGAATACGTGGTGTCTTTAGAGATTTTATATGAATTTTAGGATTTTTTTCCCCTGCAGAAAATGCCATTGGGATTTTGGTAGGAATTGCATTGAATCTGTAGATTGCTTTGGATAGTAAGGATATTTGAACAACATTAACCCTTCCAGCCCATGAATGGAGAATGTTTTTTCACTTATTTTTGTCCTTTTTTTTTAAAAAAATTACATTTTACTTGTGTCCTTTTTAATTTCTTTCAGCAGTGTTTCTTTCATTGTGTAAGGCTTTTGGCTCCTTGTTTTAAGTTTATCCCTAAATAAACTTTTTGATGCTACTATAAATAGTATTGTTTTCTTAATTTCTGTTTCAGTTTATTCACTGTTAGCACAGAAACACAACTGATTTGGTGTATTTGATTTTGTATCCTGCAATTTATGGCAAATGTGTTTTATTCCAACAGTTTCTCTTTGGAATTTTGGATTTTCTGCACATAAAATACTACTATTGGGGCTGGGGCTGTGGGCTCAGTGGTAGAGCGCTCACCTAGTGCGTGCAAGGCCCTGGGTTTGATCTTCAGCACCACATAAAATAAATAAATAAAAACAAAGGTATTGTGTCAAATGACAACTAAAAAATAAATAAATATTAAAAGATACTACTATTTTACTTTTTCCTCTCCACTTTGAATGGCTGGTATTTCTTTTTCTTGCTTAATTGCTCTAACTAGGAGTTCTAGGACTACTTGGATAGATGTAGTGAAGGTGGGCATCATTTCCTTATTCCTGATCGTAGGGGAAATGATTTCAGTTTTTCGCCATTGAGTCTGATGTCAGCTGTGCACAACCTCTTTATTAAACTTTCCTGGAACTCCTAGTTTGGGTGTGTCATCTGTTTCCCTCAGGACCCTGACTGAGTCATCTGTAAAAGGTGTAAATGAGCTAGACACTGGGACAAGCTGTGTAAGTGCTTATTCCAGAGTTTGCAGAAATACTTTTCATGACCAGTTCTGGCCTTGATACTGCATGTGACTTTATGCCAATTGCACTGATCAGCATAAATTTGCTAACGACTTTATTTTTCCAGATGGTCAGAGTTTTAAGCCGTAGATAACACTGGTCTTGTGCTGTTAGTTACTTGCGTGTGTGAATGTGTACATTTTTTTTTCCAGAAAGGTATTTATTTATTTATTTAAATTTTGGTACCAGGGATTGAACCCAGAGGTGCCTAACCACTGAGTCACATCCCTAGCCCTTTTTATTAATTTAAAAAAAAAATTTTGAAACAGGGTCTTGCTAAGTTGCTTAGGGCCTTACTAAGTTACTGAAGCTAACCTTGAACTCACAATCCTTCTGCCTCAGCCTCCCAAACTGCTGGGATTACAGGTGTGTGCCACCATTCCTGGCTAGAAATTTTTTTTTTTTTTTTTTTGCTGTTCACAGTGCTTAGGCATTCATTAAGTTAATTCTGTGGGGCATCAACAGTTTCTATACAACATATGGGAAGGCCCTGTGCCAGGAGCATAAGAGTTCATAGTCCTGAGTTCTAGCCTTTTTTTCCTCACTTGGCTAACTTTAGGATCTTGGGGAGGTTTTTAACTTCCAGCGAGCCTGACATACACCCACCTGAAAGTGTTGTGTGGGGATTAAATGAGGATATGTGAAGAGCCTAGTTTGCTGCTGGGCCTGACACATAATAAATACTTTGTAAATTATAGTTATTATTAAAAACTTGCATTAAGTTTGGGAAAACCGGTATTTTTAAACTAGCTTCCTGTCTATGCATTGTTGCTGTTTGCACATGTTCTGAACCTTGGGAGACTTTGAAGCTTGTCTTTTGGGTGCATTATTATAAACCTGCTAGTTCTATGATTGCTCTGTGGCATGGTGAAGTGCAAGCCAAGTGCAGCTCAAGAGCCGGCATTCCAGGGGGAGGGTGTTGGTTCCGGAGCTGGAGGGTGGAGGTGTAAAGCTGACTTGGGCACAAAACTGACCATGTGCTTTTGTCCTCTGGCTTGGCCTGAACTTGAATTCCTGCTCTCTATTCACTGACCTTGAAGAAAGGAAGACTTTTAAAATAGGCCGTAAAACTGGGAGGAGATTGAGGTGTGGAGAGGCAGATCTGACGGAATTGCCCTGCCTCGACTTCACTGCTTGCCCAAGCTGTTCATTAGGGGAAAATGAAGCAAAAGTGGAACCAATTTACAAAAGGAATGGTGGCAGGTACCAGGGATTGAAGTACCTGAAGTCAATCTGAACAGCTCTTAACATTTTACTAAACAAGAGATTATATGATTTTTGTGTGTGTGTGGTTTTGGGGATCAAACCCACACCTGCATGCATGCTAGGCTAGTTCTGAGCTACACCCCAACTCATACTTCTTTTTTTTTTTGTTTTAGTTGTAGATGGACATATACCTTTATTTATTTGTATGTGTCCATATTTATTTATTTATTAATTTATTATTATTATTATTTTTTATGTGGTTCTGAGGATCAAACCCAGTGCCTCATGTGTGCTAGGCAAGTGCTCTACCACTGAGCCACAATCCCAGCCCATGTACTTATTTTATATATCCCCTAAGCATCTAGCAGTCTCCTAACAGGCAGACCCTTGTTGGTTGCTAAATTTGACATTGAAAAAAATGAGGGCAAGAATCACAGGCTTTGGGACAGGACTTCCCTGTGTTTCTCCTTTGCTAGCAAAGCAATAAACCTTCTCAAAAAAAAAAAAAAAAAAAAAAAGAGTGCATAAGTCACAATCATGATTTCATTATTTATTCTCTGACATAAGGCCATCAGCTGTCAGTCTTCAAAACATATATCTGAGTTATTTCAAGACTTCCTCAACCTATCTATTACCTGTGATAATTATAGTAAGACTGGCATAATGCTTAAGTTTTTGGAGCACTTTTCACATTGTTATGCAGATCCTGGGATGGCTATTATTATTACTTTCATTTTATAGTAGAGGAATTGAAGTTCAGAGAGCTTAAGTATGCTTTTTAAAAAATTTGTTTTTTAGTTGTTGATGGACTTTTATTTATTTATTTATTTATTTATACACGGTGCTGAGAATTGAACCCACTGCCTCACACATGGTAGGCAAGTGCTGTATCACTGAACTACAACCACAACCCTTAAGTAAGCTGTATGGTATACCAGACAGCCTCTTTGTTTAGTCTTACTTGGATGATTTGGTTGTGTGTGTGTGTGTATGTGTGTGCATGTACTAATTTGGGCCTTTAATCTCTATTATGCTGCTTTTAGAGACCAGTCACATAGAAAATGGAGTAAATTTGCTGGACATTGTGATGCACACCTTAATCCCAATGGTTTGGGAGGCTGAGGCAGGAAGATCACGAATTGAAAGGCAAGCTCAGCAACATCGCAAGACCCCAAGCAATGTATTGAGACCCTGTCGTACAGTAAAATATAAAAAGGTCTGGGGATGTTGCTCAGTGGTTAAGCACCCCAGGTTCAATTCCTGGTACCCCCCCCCAAAAAAAAAAAAAAAAGATATAAACTCTTATTTTTGTGTATGGAAGAACAGGTAGCTATTTTGCAAATCACACTTAACATTCTTTTTTTTTTTTCCCTAGAGAGTTAACTAGATTTGCAGACAGTATTCAAGGTAATCTGAAAACCCCAACCGTACAGATGCTGTCCAGTGAAAACATTTGCTGTATCAGCGTCTACTTGGCGGGCTTTTTCTTGGATATTACCTTTATGGATATATTTTGACAGTTTGTTTTCCCTTCAAGGAAGGACTATTTATGGTTTTTTTTCTCCCGCCTTCTGAATCTTCAGCTATGACAGAGGCTCCACTTTCAACGTGTTCGTGGGAAAAGGACAGCTGATTGCAGGGATGGACCAGGCTCTGGTTGGCATGTGTGTGAATGAGAGGCGTTTTGTGAAGATCCCCCCAAAGCTTGCCTACGGAAGTGAAGGAGTCTGTAAGTTTCCCTTCTGTATTTATAAACGTATCTGCAGACAGCCAGAACATTTGCAGGCTGTTCAGTCAAGCAGACCAGAGAATCTTAAGATGTTTTGTCCAGGGAAACATGAAAAGCTGTGAATACACACACAATTAAGATTTCCCTCTTAGGTTTATCTCTTGAGATATGAAAAAGACATCATTGACACAGGAGTATTGAATAATATCCCTTTTTTTGTGTGTGTGTGTGTGTGGTGCTGGGGATTGAACCCAGGGCCTTGTTCATGCAAGGAAAGCATTCTACCAACTGAGGTAGAGCCCCAGCCCTTGAATGATACCCTTGGTGAGAGGAAAATCTTGGTTTTTTCCTCTTAATTTCATTTGAAGGAAAGATGGAAGAAGATGGGTTGTTTTGGAATTATACACCAGTGACCTTCCATTCACTTTGGCGGTGCCCTGGGTATTTGTTTGACTAGCTCAAAAGGTTGTGGTTTCTCATTGCGAACTCTTTATTCTAGCTGGTGTGATCCCCCCAAACTCAGTGCTTCATTTTGATGTACTTCTGATGGATATTTGGAATTCTGAAGACGAAGTTCAGATTCACACTTATTTCAAGCCCCCAAGTTGCTCTCGGACCATCCAGGTGTCTGATTTTGTAAGGTACCACTACAACGGAACATTCTTGGACGGGACACTGTTCGATTCGAGGTAAGTCCCACCATTTATGGCAGTGTCCGTGAAATGCCCCTCAGTTCCTCTGTCTTGTTTATTTTCTGTGTCAGTGAAGAAACCGGAAAGGGGGTACTTCCCAACTTTAACTAGTATCAAACTCCTCTGTGTAAGACTTTTGCTTCGTGTTTCACGCTCTATGGCTCTATGGTGCTCTATTGCACCACATC
Organism: Marmota monax; assembly: GCF_021218885.2. Taxonomy (NCBI): domain Eukaryota; kingdom Metazoa; phylum Chordata; class Mammalia; order Rodentia; family Sciuridae; genus Marmota; species Marmota monax. The sequence goes on from NW_026694821.1 coordinate 5,153,465, forward strand.
AAAATTTAATAGATTTGAGGAAACTCTAAAAACAATCATTGCATATCTGGTTTAACAGTGTTTGGAGATCTCATTAGCAAGTGAAGGGGCCATAGATGTACATGTTTTAGTTCATTTTTTATAGTTTTCCCATGGAAAGAAAGGGAAAGATGACCATGCCTGCATCTATGGGGAGAAATGGGGCTAAGCTGGAGAACAGGGTACCCTTTAGGGTTTCCTCTCAGTGCTGTGTGTTTGATTAGGGGAATAGCTGCCTCTTTCATCAGTCACTGTGGACTGCTTATGGACTTCTGCTTTGTGTTTTGGAGCAAAGATCCATAAATGCCTGCCTATGTGCTTATTGTCTAGCTGAGATTTGGGTAACAAAAACCCTCCTGAGGGATAAGTTGGAAACACAGGGTATGGAACTTTTCCCCTTTCTCTTTGGATTTCAGTCACAATCGCATGAAAACCTATGACACATATGTGGGAATTGGCTGGCTGATTCCTGGAATGGATAAAGGGCTGCTGGGCATGTGTGTGGGGGAAAAGCGCATCATCACCATACCTCCTTTCCTGGCCTACGGGGAAGATGGAGATGGTAAGTTCTTTTTCTCATCATCTTTATTTTTATTGCAGTGAGTAATTCAGATGTGACCACATGAAACCAACAAAAGACCTTTTGGTCTACACTAATAGTGTTCAATATGGAAGTCACTAGCTGCAGGTGGCAAGTTACATTTAAATGAATGAATTAAAACTAAATTCCATTCATTGATCACTGCTGCATTTCAGGTACTCAAGAGTTTTAGATTCTCAAAATTAAAAAAAAATTTAAATAAAGAGCCTGGGATGTTGCTCAGTGGTTAAAGCACCCCTGTGTTTAATCCCTGGCACCACAAAAAAAAAAAAAAAAAAAGAGTCATAGTTTCATGAGGCCTGCTGAACTAGACAGCAAAAAGTGAGCACTTTCATTACTGTAGAAAGTTACATTGAACAGTGATAGCTTAGATCATCTAGTGTTGAAACTTCCATTCACTCACGGTCATTGGCATTCATATGTAATCATCCTGTTATAGCCTTCAAGGTGTGGTTTTGGACATCTGTTATTTATTTTTTCTGTCCCATCTGTGATGATTTTTTTTTTGGTACCAAGGATTGAACTCAGAGGCACTGAACCACTGAGCCACATCCCCAGCCCTATTTTGTATTTTATTTGGAGACAGGGTCTCATTAAGTGACTCAGTTGCTTAGCACCTTGCTTTTGTTTAGGCTGGTTTTGAACTTGTGATTCTCCTGCCTATGTCTCCTGAGCCGCTGGGATTACAGGCGCGTGCCACTACATCTGCTTATCTGTGATGATATTTGATCTAGACAGTCTGGAGGTTGTAGATATCAAGATCTAAATTTAGCCATATATCAAAATTGCCAGTCTGTCATTATGATTAAACAAGCCTAAAATTCAAATATGAGTAACTAAGAAATCCTCTTTATCAGCCAATATTCTGTTTTCCCTCACAGTAAAACTACAAACAGGATAGTGATTCTAATTAATATATTTTCTAACATAATGCTTTGATTTTTGTCCCTGTGGAGTGAATGTCATAGATTCATCAGAGGTGCAAACCAGGAAATTTTGGCAACTTAGCCCCAGTAGCCTGCTTTTAACAGATTTTATCATCCTCTGAGAGGAAGGAGACACGAAGGGTGGGCTCTGCCAAAGGTCAAGTTGATATGTGAAACCAAGTACTTTGCATATATATATTAGAGACCCTGTCTCTAAATAAAATGCAAAACAACTGTAATGCAAAATAGGGCTGTAATATATATAATATACTCTTCAGATGTCCCAGTTGCTTAATGAGACCCTCAAGTTGAAGGAGCCCAGGCATGGCATGCCATATGGGTCACGTGCTCTGGTCACCTCCTTTAAATGGTATAACATGGGGAGATACAAAATGGTGGGCCAGAGGGAGGCAGCATTCTATGTCGCTCTGTGACCTGGGACTCAAGCCACGAGAATACTGCTCTGCCAGCTGTATTCCTGCTCCTGCACAGGAATCACATCACCGTGCCCGTGCAGGGCTCCAGGCTTCAGTGTCAGAGTAGGTCTCCCTACGCAGGACTACCAGGTACCCCATCAAGACCATCAGTAGCACCCACGCAGAACTTTCGGCCACCCACCCAAGCAGAAATTACAGACACTGCTCCCACACAGGACACCCAGCAGCTTCCCACATACAGGAACTCTGGCCACCACTCCTCTGTGGACCCCCAGCTACCACTGTGGGGCTCCCCCAGTTGCCACCATCTTGGGACTCTGCAGCAGCAGAGATAGTTCCCTATGAGCAGTAGCCTGCCTGCACCCGGGAACTTCACACAGGCTCTGAAGTCAATCACACACTACAGGCAACAGAGCTCGTCTCTGAACTCATTGTCCAATGCCATCGCTGCCTCCCCCACCCCACCTGACACCCACTGCTGAAAGCAGGCACCTCCAACTTGGGCCACCTTCATCACATCTTCAGTGGTGTCAGCTCCCAGTTTGGAACTCCAGCTGGCCAGGTACCCAGTTTCTAACTACCTCCTCTCCCCAGCAGCTGTTACACTCTGGTTACCTTCTCCATGCTGAGGGCAGAAATACCAGTTAACAACAGATGACCCCATCTATTGAAGGAGAGAAGGGAATCAGGAAAGATACTGATCTCCAACCAAAACCAATCCTGTTTCTTCCTTCAATATTTGTTTTCCTCTCCTTCTCTATTCTCTTGTCCTCAAATCCCCAGAATAGGTGAAACCAAGTACTTTGCATGAATTAGGATTTTGAGGACTGGGATATCTGAATAGTATATTACAGTTGTATTGTGTATTCTTTTTTTTCCTTTTTTTCCCACCAATTTCTACTATTATCACATTTTTTGTTTTCTTAATATATATGTGTGTTTGTTTTATGTACTCTACTGTCTTCCCACTTACTTGTCTACCCAAAATTACTTCCTCTCCCTTCTCCTGCTACTAATCTTCCTCTTTAGATTTCTTTCTCACTTCCTAAGATATAAAAACTATAACCTTACCTTCAACCTCCTCAGCATATCATCCTACTCCTCACCCCTGAATCTTTGTCCACCATCATAAACAGTAAAACCTTTTACAAACCTACTGAATATATTGTAGATTAATTGAATTCACCATTTCTGTGCATTGTGACTAAACTGTAAATGTCTTAATAATAAACATTTGTTTTTAGGGTATATATTATTTATATTGGGATCTGTTAACATTGTCCTTCACCTTAAAGGAGAGGTATTGGATCCCTACAGGGGCACTATAAGCTTATAGGGTAAAAATGATAACTCCTCTGAGCCACAGAGCTAGAAAGGAAGACACAAGCAATATGAAAAGACAAGGGAAGAAAGTACCCCAAACAAATCAAGATACCACATTAACAGAATCCATAGCTAGCACAGCAGAAGAAATTACAGAGAAGGAGTTCAGGATGTACATAATTAAAATGTTCTGCGAATTAAAGGATGATATAAGAGAGCAAATACAGGCAGCAAAAGATCATTTTGACAAAGAGCTACATAAACAAACACAGGAAGCAAAAGATTACTTTAGTAGGGAGATAAAGTTTCCAAAAAACAAAACAACAAACAAAACCCAGAAATCATTGAAATGAAAGAAACAATAAACCAAATTAAAAGTTCAATTGAAAACATCGCCAACAAATTAGACCACTTGGAAGATAGGACCTCAGACAATGAAGACAAAATATATAATCTTAAAAAGAATGTAGACCACACAGTGAAAATGGTAAGAAACCATCAACAGAACATTTAATATGGGATAGCATAAAAAGACCAAATTTAAGAGTTATTGGGATAGAGGAGGCATAAAGTTCCAAACCAAAGGAATGAGCAATCTATTCAATGAAAAAATATCAGAAAATTTTCCAAACATGAAGAATGAATTGGAAAACCAAATTCAGGAGGCTTACAGGATGCCAAATATACAAAGATCACAACAGATCCACAAAAAAGGCACATTATAATGAAAATGCCTAACATACAGAATAAGGAGAGAATATTAAAAGCCAAGAGAGAAAGGAATCAGATTACATATAGGGGAAAACCAATTAGATTATGTGCAGATTTTTCAACCTAGACCCTGAAAGCTAGAAGAACCTTGGACAACATATATCAAGCTCTGAAAGAAAATGGATGCCATCCAAGAATCTTATATTCAGCAAAATTAAGCTTTAGATTTGATAATTAAATAAAAACCTTCCATTTAAAACATAAGTTAAAAGAATTTATACCTTGAAATCCTGCACTACAGACTATCCTCGGCAAAATATTCCATGAAGAGGAATTGAAAAACAATAATGAAAATCAGCAGGGGCTGGGGTTGTGACTCAACGGTAGAGCGCTCGCCTAGCTTGTGTGAGGCCCTGGGTTCGATCCTCAGCACCACATAAAAATAAATAAACAAAGGTTAAATAAAAAAAAAAAAAAAAGAAAATCAGCAAAGGGAGGAATTATACTAAAAGAAAAACTAATCAAAGGAGAAACCAAATCAAGTTAAATACCAAAAACCAAAAATGGCTGGGAATACAAATCATGTCTCAATAATAACCCTGAATGTTAATGGCCTAAATTCACCAATCAAAAGATATAGATTGGCAGATTGGATTTAAAAAAAACCCCAACAATATACTGCCTCCAAGAGACTCATAGGAAAAGACGTCCACAGACTGAAGGTGAAAGGTTGGGAAAAATCATACCACTCACATGGACTACAGAAGCAAGCAGGGGTTTCCATCCTCATATCAAATAAAGTAGACTTCAAACCAGAGTTAATCAAAAGGGATAAAGAAGGCTATTTCATACTGCTTAAGGGAACCATTCATCAGCAAGACTTAACAATAATAACTTTATATGTCCCAAACAAAGGAGCGTCTACATTCATCAAACAAACTCTTCTCAAGTTCAAGGGTCAAATAGACCACAACACAATAATTCTGGGTGACTTTAACACACCTCTTTCACCTCTAGATAAATCTTCCAAACAAAAGCTGAACAAAAAGCTATAGAACTCCATAATACAATCAATAACTTAGACTTAACTGACATATACAGAATATTTCATCCTTCAATGAATGAATACACTTTCTTCTCAGCAGCACATGGATCCTTCTCCAAACTAGACCATATGTTATGCCACAAAGCAACTCTTTGCAAATATTAAAAATGTAGAGATACTACCCTGCATTGTATCAGATCATAATGGAATGAAATTAGAAATCAATGATAAAATAAAAAAATAAAAGCTACTCCAACACCTGGAGATTAAATAATATGCTGTTGAATGAATGTTGGGTTGCAAAAAACATCAAGACAGAGATTTAAAAATTCTTAGAGGGCCAAGGATTGTGGCTCAGCCGTAGAGCGGCTCGCTTAGCGTGGGCGGGACCTGGGTTGGATCCTCAGCACCACATAAAAATAAAGGCATTGTGTTGTGTCCATCTATACCAAGAAGTAAATATTTTAAAAAAAATTCTTAGAGGTGAGTGAGAACATAGATACAATGTATCAAAACCTCTAGGACACGGGCTGGGTTGTGGCTCAGAGGTAGAGTTTAAGGTCCTGGGTTTGATCCTCAGCACCACATAAAAATAATTAAATAGATAAAATAAAGGTATTGTGTCCAACTACAACTAAAAATTAAATATTTAAAAAACCCTCTGGGACACTCTGAAGGCAGTACTAAGAGGAAAGTTCATTGTATGGAGTTCATTCCTTAAAAGAAGAAAAAGTCAACAAATAAATGACCTAACATTATATCTCAAAGCCTTAGAAAAAGAAGAACAAATCAACACCAAAAGCAGTAGAAGACAGGAAATAATTAAAATCAGAGCTGAAATCAATGAAATTGATACAAAAGAAACAACTGAAAAAATGGACAAAAAAAAATAGTTGGTTCTTTGAAAAAATAAATAAAATTGACAAACCCTTAGCTATGTTAATGAAGAGAAGGAGAGAGAAAACTAAATCACTAATATACATGATGAAAAAGGAAATATCATAACAGACACTACAGAAATACAGAAGATAATTAGAAATTATTTTTAAAACTTGTACTCCAATAAAATAGAAAATATCAAAGGCATTGACAAATTTCTAGAGCAATATGATTTGCCCAAATTGAATCAGGATGATATATACAATTTAAACAGATCAATTTCAAGCAATGAATTAGAAGATGCCATCAGAAGCCTACCAATCAAGGAAAAACCCAGGATAAACAGCTGAGTTCTACAAGACCTTTAAAGAAGAACTAATACCAATACTCTTCAATTTATTTCATGAAATAGAAAAAGATGGAGTACTTCCAAACTCATTCTATGAGGCCAATATCACCCTGATTCCAAAACCAGGCAATGACACATCAAAGAAAGGAAACTTCAGACAAATATCTATAATGGTCATAGATGCAAAAATTCTCAATAAAATTCTGGCAAATTGAATACAGAAACATCAAAAAGATAGTGCACCACGATCAAGTATGGTTCATCCCTGGGGTTCAAGGTTGGTTCAACATATAATGTTGAACAATAAATGTAATTTATTCATCAATAAATGTAATTCATTACATCAGTAGACTTAAAGATTAGAATTATATAATTATCTCAATTGATGCAGAAAAAGCATTTGACAAAATACAACATCCATACATATTCAAAACAGTAGAAAAACTAGGGATAACAGAAACATATCTCAACATCATAAAGACTATCTATACTAAGCCCCAGACCAACATCATTCTAAATGTTGTAAAAACTAAAATCTGGAACAAGACAGGGATGCCCTCTTTCACCACTTCTATTTAACATAGTTCTTGAAACACTGGCCAGAGCAATTAGACGAAAGAAATTAAAGGGATATGGACAGGTAAAGAAGAACTCAAATTAGCACTATTTGCCGACAATATGATTGTATAACTAGAAAACCCAAAAAATTCTACCAGAAAACTTCTTGAACTAGTAAATGAATCCAGCAAAGTAGCAGGATACAAAATCAACACCCGTAAATCAAAGGCATTCCTGTATATCAGTGACAAATCCTCTGAAAAGGAAACGAGGAAAACTGCCCCATTTACAATAGCCTGAATGAAAAATAAAATACTTGGGAATCAGCTTAATGAAAGAGGTGAAAGACTTCTACAATGAAAACTACAGAATGCTAAAGAAATAAATTAAAGAAGACTTTAGAAGATGGAAAGATCTCCCTTGTTCTTGGATAGGCAGAATTAATATTATCAAAATGACCATACTTCCAAAAGCATTATACAAATTTAATGCAATTCCGATCAAAATCCCAATGACATTCCTCATAGAAATAAAAAAATCAGTCATGAAATTCATTTGGAAAAATAAGAGACCCAGAATAGCTTAAGCAGTCCTTAACAAGAAGAGTGAAGCAGGTGGCATCACTACACCAGACCTCAAACTATACTACAGAGCAATAGTAACAAAAACAGCATGGTATTGGCACCAAAATAGACTGGTAGACCAATGGTACAGAATAGAGGACACAGATACTAACCCATATAATTACAGTTATCTTATAGACAAAGTGACAAAAAGATGTGTTGGAGAAAAGATAGCCTCTTCAACAAATGATGCTGGGAAAAGTGGAAATCCATATGCAACAAAATGAAATTAAACCCCTATCTCTTACCATGCACAAAACTCAACTCAAAGTGGATCAAGGACCTAGGAATTAAACCAGAGATCCTGCATCTAATAGAAGAAAAAGTAGGCCCAAATCTCCATCAAATTAGATTAGGCCCCTACTTCCTTAATAAGACTTCTATAGCACAAGAATTAATAAATTAAAAAGCTTCTTCCCTACAGAAGAAACAATCAGTGAGGTGAATTAAGAGCCTACATCTTGGGAGCAAATTTTTACCACTTGCACATCAGATACAACACTAATCTCTAGGGTATATAAAGAACTCAAAAAGCTAAACACCGAAAAAACAAATAACCCATTCAATAAATGGGTCAAAGAACGGAACAGACATTTCTCAGAAGGTGATATACAATCAATCAATAAACATATGAAAAGATGTTCAACATCTCCAGAAATTAGAGAAATGCAAATCAAAACTACTCTAAGATTTCATCTCATTCCAGTCAGAATGGCAGCTATTAAAAATACAAACATCAATAAGTGTTAATTAGGATGTGGGGGAAAAAGTCACACTCATATATGTTGCTGGTGGGACTGCAAAATGGTGCAGCCAATATGGAAAGCAGTTTGGAGATTCCTTGGAAAACTGGGAATGGAACTACCTTTTGACCCCGCTATCCCACTCCTGGGTCTATACCCAAAGGACTTAAAAACAGCATACTACAGGGACACAGCCATATCAATGTTTATAGTAGCACAATTCACAATAGGTAAACTGTGGAACTAACCTACATGCCCTTCAGTAGATGACTGGATAAAGAAATTGTGGTATATACACAATGGAATATTGCTCAGCAATAAAAGAAAGTAAAATCGTGGCATTTGAAGGTAAATGGATGGCGTTGGAGAAGATAACGCTAAGTGAAGTTAGCCAATCCCTGAAAACCAAATGCCTAATGTTTTTTCTAAGGAGGCTGATTCACAGTGGGGCTTGGAGGGGAGCATGGGAAGATTAGATGAATTCTAGATAGGGCAAAGGGGAGGGAACGGAAGAGAGGGGGTAAGGGAGTCAAAAAGATGGTGGAATGAGTTGGACATCATTACCCTAAGTATATATATGAAGATAAAAATGTGTGAATATACTTTTTATACAACCAGAGATATGAAAAATTGTTCTGTATATGTATAATATGAATTGTAATGCATTCTGCTGTCATTTATAACAAATTAGAATAAAAAATTTAAAAAAATGATATAACATGCATTGAAAGAGTTGTCTTGGGCTGGAATTGTAGCTCAGTGGTAGAGCACTTGCCTGGTATGTGTGAGGCACTGGTTTGATTCTCAGCACCACATATAAGTAAATAAAATAAAGGCCTATCAACAACTAAAATACATATTAAAAAAGGAAGAGTTTGTCTGTTAACATTCTTTTATCCCAAATTTCTGGATTTAGAATTATTTATTGATTGATATTGATCTGTGCAGGAAGAGCTAGTACCCTGTGGTGCCATGTGGATTATCCTTTTGCAGAAATTTCCACTCATGATCATTGTGTTCATAAGGAAGCTCTCTGCCCCTGCCTTACCAGCTGAGGCCTTGGGTACCAATCTCTCTTGCTTTCCCATATGTGAAATGAGATTGGAATTGGTATGTTGTAGACATCAAGGTAGACATATAACCATATAATATCAGAATTGCCAAATTTTTCCAAATTTGGGCTTCTCTTCTGTGTTTTGTCTGTGTCATTAGCTCCATATGGCATAATGTTAGAAAATATATTAATTAGAATTAATGTAGATTCAATCATCCCTTGGTACCTACTGGAGAGGTTCTGGTATAACCTGCAGATTCCAATATTCTTATATGCTCAAGTCCCTTACATAAAAATGGGATAATATTTGCATACAACCTATATATATTCTCCTTAATGCTTTAGATTACTTGTAATACCTAATACAATGTCAATGCCATGTAAAGAGTTGTTATGCTATACTGTTTAAGGAATAATGACCAAAAAGAGTCTATACCTGTTCAGTACAGATAGTTTTTTAAAAAATATTTCGATCAGCATTTGGTTGAATCCATAGATGTGGAAGCCCGGGATATAGAGGGCTGACTGTTAGGAATTCTGTTAGGAGTATCTGAGAGAAACGGTACCCTGTAGAGAGAGAAATAATTTGAAGACTATTTAAATTTTGGGTTGTGGTTATAATTTTTTTGTTATCTTAGCTAACTTTGCTTTATTTATATCCTGTTTTTGATATACTTAAATGACTCACTGTTACATTTTGCTTCTTAAGAAAATTGACTGTAAGATCCAAGGAGCAAGTCTTTGTAGTATTTTCCAGAACCAACTCAGGGCTGTGGAATTGTACCTTTAAATATCTGTGATTTGCATTTGTACACAAACAGAAACCCACAGAGCTATGTATTTGGCTTTGCTTATGGGTGTGCAACCACTCACAGACAGCCTTGATTTGCCAGCATGAGCTTGACACTGTGAACATAGTAGTCTCTTCTGTCATTCAGTTAGTTTGCTCCTTTTTCTGAGTAGGTCAAGCTGTACATGGTACATATCAGCCCATGGTCGGACACCGTGGAAACCCCAAGTTAGACACCATGGGGAACCATCCAAGTCTTAGAAGAATGTTTGTTTCCTTGTTTTGAATATTTGAAGCAATGAGTAACACCAACAGAGGGTGTGGCGTGGTGAAGTCTTTCCTAAATCTTGTGTCCTGATTGCCTCATCTTCCTCCATTCCACTGTAGGGAAAGACATTCCTGGACAGGCATCCCTGGTATTTGATGTTGCGTTATTGGATCTCCATAACCCCAAGGATAGTATTTCCATTGAGAACAAGGTCATACCTGCAAACTGTGAGCGGAGGAGTCAGAGTGGGGACTTCCTCAGGTATCATTACAATGGCACACTTCTGGATGGCACCTTCTTTGATTCCAGGTGAGGACACAATTGTAGCCTTCATTCATCAGAACATTTATTAAATGAAGTCCACCACTGGTGGAATGTGATCTGAGTATCTGTCAGTGCTGATTTCATATGTTCATCTCCAATACAGGTCTCTCTTTTCTGATTCTGAATTTCTTCAGAGGCTGCCATGACAGTTACCTTTGGGGGGCTGATTAGTTGGGTCTGCAGGAAAAGAGGAGAGGCTCACCCTAGATTCCCACCATCACCCTATCCTGGGCTTACCTGTCCCATGGGGTCTAGCATGGGAATGGCCAGAGGTCAAGGACCTCCTAGGTGGCTCAGTCAACTTGGTGCCAGGAGACTTGGGTATCGTTTCCTGTCTATGGTTAGTGACTTTGTGACTACAAAAAAGACCTCCGAACTTCAGGAGCTTTGGTGTATCCCCTGTTCTAAAACCTTTCGCAGACATGGTTAGATGAGGCATATGGACGTGCTTTGCAGTTTTTAAAGGCTGACCAGCTGGAGAGGACTGGTTAGAAGCATTCAGCTCCCTCCTGGATGTTGCAGAGGCTGATTACTATGCCTCTTGTGTTATTCAAAGTTTTATCAACAGTTATACAGATGGCTCAAGTGTGTTCCTTTATTAAGCCTTGCTCACTCAAGTGGCATGTGTTGTTTGGGACCACTCCTTTAGTTTCCTGTGAACAAGTAGTGACAAAATCCTACCTGTCTCTGAGGTAATAGACTCCTAGTTTGTTTAGTCATCCTAAAGTATCACAGAAGGCCAGGTGAGGTGGCATACGCCTATAATGCCTGTGGCTCCCAGTGAAGACAGGGGGATTGAAAACTCAGGGCCAATCTGGGCAATTTAGCAAGACTCTGTCTTAAAAATAAACATTTTAAATTGGGCGCGGTGGCACATGAACAAGTAGTGACAAAAACTGAGTCACAGTTTGGGAGGCTGAGATAGGAGGATCGTGAATTAAAAGCCAGTCTCAACAATTTAGTAAGGTCCTAAGCAACTTGGCGAGACCCTGTCTCAAAAAAAAAAATGAAATATGAAAAGGGCTGGGGATGTGGCTCAGTGGTTAAGCACCCCTGAGTTCAATTCCTGGTATAAAATGAGTAAGTAAATAAATAAATAAATAATTTTAAAAAGGCTGGGGATGTAGCTCAGTAGTATAGTGCTTGTCCAGAAGGCATGAGGCCTTGAGTTTGATCCCCACCACTGGAGGAGGAAAAAAAAAAGGAATTTCTGTTCTCAAAGGTAATTTTTTTTTTTTGTACTGGGTATTAACCTCAGGGGCACTTGACCACTGAGCCACATCCCTAGCCCTTTTTTGTATTTTATTTAGAGACAGGGTCTCACTGAGTTGCTTAGTGACTCATTAAATTGCTGAGGCTGGCTTTGAATTCACAGTTCTCCTGCCTCATCCTCCCAAACTGCTGGGATTATAGGTGTGAACCACCTTGCCCAGCTGGTAACATCTTACTGAATAATTAAAATGATGGAAAGATCTGCAATGAAAAATGTAATAATTTCCTATCAATCCCTTCTGTTCTGGCCACCCTGAGGTAGGTATTAACTTCCTCAATCTCCGTCCTGAATCATTGACATAGATACCGTGGTGTTGAGTCACCTCTTTCTTGTCTCTTTTCTAGCTACTCGAGAAACCGAACCTTTGACACCTACATTGGGCAGGGCTATGTGATTCCTGGGATGGATGAAGGTTTACTTGGTGTTTGCATTGGAGAGAAGCGAAGGATTGTGGTCCCCCCACACCTGGGGTATGGAGAGGAGGGAAGAGGTGGGTATCACGGGCCTTCCTCACTGACTGGCAGCTTCCACATTGCCCGGTTCATGTCGAAACATCGAAGCCAAAGTTCAGCTTAAGACTTGATTGCACCAAATAGATTTAGTTTCTAGTGTTCTGTTATTTTTCTTTGTTCGTGGCTTACTTTCCTTTTCCTTTTGAAATTTTTAAACCTACACCAAAGTTGAAAGATCTGTATAGTGAATTCCACTTTGTCTCACCACTTGCTAACATTTTGCTCTATTTTATCTCTCTTCATGTTTGTTTGTTTATTTATTGGCTGGACTGTTTGCAAGTAAAATGCAAAACCCTTCTTTTGGTTTTTGTTTTGTATGGCATGAAATTCATTCATTTAAGTATATAATTCAGCTGGGTATGGGAATTGAACCCAAGAGCACTTTATCACTGAACTACATCCCCAGTCCTTTTTATTTTTTATTTTGAGATACAGTACCACTAAATGTCTGAGGCTGGGCTCCAACTTGTGATTCTCTTGCCTCAGCCACCCAAGTCACTGGGATTACACATGGTGCACCACCATGCCCAGTGCCAGCAGATATTTAATGGCTTAATAGTGTTTGTTTGCTTCTTTTTAGTAATTTTAGATGCAGGTGGACATAATACCTTTATTTTATTTATTTATTTTTATGTGGTGCTGAGGATCAAACCCAGTGCCTTACACATGTTAGGCAAAGGCTCTGCCACTGAGCTACTGCCCCAGCCCATGTTTCCATGTTTCTTTCTTTCTTTTTTTTTGGTACTGAGTGTTGAACCTAGGGGTGTGTTATCACTGAGCCACCTCCCTAACCCTTTTTATATTTTATTTTGAAACATGGAATTACTAAATTATTTTAGGGCCTTGCTAAATTGCTGAGGCTAGCCTTGAACATGCAATCCTCCTCCTGCCTCTGCCTCCTGAGTTGCTGGGATTATAGGTGTGTGTCACCACGCCCAGTGGCTTCATAGTATTTCAGAACTGTTTTTCTTTTTTTTTCTTAATTACATTTTCTTTCATATGCCATTTTTTGCTAACTTACTTAGACTTGCTTAGGAATAATTAGCAACTGTATTTACTTTGCTATAGTGTTCATTTTGCTGATGGGAATTCTGGTCAGGTCTTGTTAGTTGTACACATTAACTTTGTTAAACCTTTTCTGATTGTTGGTGATAAATCATATCAATCTTAGGAATTTTCCTTGTAGGTTTATCTCAGAGCATCTATGAAACATCAAGCTGATTGGAAACTAGAGTGTACCATGGTGATGCATGGTTTTCTTCATGACTTAAATTTCTGACTTAAGTCACAAAAGATCCCAGCTTAAGAAACAATAGGTTTTGCCTCTTGCGCTGTTTGTTTAGTGTCTTGATACTGTTGTTTGTATCATGTCATTTCTATATCCAGCCACAGACATACAAAAATGGATAAACGTCCCTGAGCATGTCTGTATTGTGATGAACTGAAGACTGATTCTTCCTTTCTCCAGAAAGAGCACATTGATGGAAAACATTTGCTTAAATTATTTTTCCCTTTTGGCTTTCCATCAAGTATGAGACAGAGCTCTGCAAAGAATTATATGAGGCTCTGGGAAGCATCCAAAGGCTCATAAATTTTCGGAGCATGAGAATGCTTTGTTCTGACTCATGTTGTGGTGGGGGGAGGGCCCTCTGATGTGTAAGGCCCAAGTGCTGTTGTGTGGGGCATGCTTCTGTTCTCTTGATTAGCACCTGTGGCCTCTTCATGTGGGTTGCATAGGTCCTAATGCTGTGGGACTGATCCCAGAAGGGCGTCAAGATGTAGATCTTGGTTTACGACTTCCTCACCACAATCCACAGGCTCACAGTAAGGGATCAGTACATATTTGTGGCGGGAATGAATTGCTGGGTCCTCTGTGTTGTTCTCAGCCTCTATCAACCAACCCCTAATTTTGTCGTAGCACTTTCCCCTGCAGGATTGGTGGGAGAAGGGTAGGCCTTATGGAAAAGGTTCAGGATATCTCTGCTGTCTGCTTTGTCCCATGAGGACAGCCCTGGAATTAGGAAGCTTAGATGTGTTTGCAGCCCTAAAGTAGGAACAGATCCTACCCACAGGGTTGTCCAGGAAACTCTTCCTTGATGGTTAGTTATTACTCAAGTTACAAATTGGCTTTTCAGCACTCTTATAAGAAAAAAAGAAGAGGAAAATAACTCCTTTTTACCCATTGTACAACTGGGACTTATTGCATGCAGGCTCATTCAAACCTGGAAACGATCTTTAAAGTATTATTATCCTCATTGTTTAGATAAAATAATGAGGTTCATGGAGATTGAGTCATTTGCCTAAGACCAGAAGAGCTAATCATTGATGGAGCCAGAATTGGACCCATGGCTTTTTGATCCCACAGGCAGATGGAAAGAATGAATTTCCATTAAGTTGTGACTTTTTAATACCCATAAATGAAAATCTGAGGACTTAAACCAGAAGTCCCAGAGCTTTCAAAGGAAATTCACAACCAATAGGAACAAATGAGTTTCCCTCCTGGGCTAGGCAGCTGGCTGCCTTTCTTTTTTTGTTGTTACCTGTGTCTCTTTGTGTGTGTGTGTGTGTGTGTGTGTGTGTGTGTGTGGTGGGGATTGAACCCAGGGTTTCTCACATGCTAGGCAAGCAGTCTGCCACTGACCTATGTTCCCAGTCATGTGTTTCTTCTTGGGGAGGCATTCTTGTGAAAATGGAATGACAACTTCTGCATTGGTTAAAGAGCTCATTCAGGGGAGGCCAGGGTTGGGGCCATAATGAAATGATGAACTGTTTGCACCTGTTAGGTGGTGGGCACTCATTCCTACACTTAATCTATAAATAGCTTTATGAAGTCAGAGCAAGATGGGAGGTGGGAGGCCTGCTGGCTGCCTGAAGCTGAAAGCCCTGTCTTAGGGCTTTAGGTCTGATCTCTAATTTTACACTCTCAGAAACTCCCATCTGCATGTCCATCAAAGATTCAATGAATATTTTCCTGACCAGGTCCTGGCTGTAAGTGTTGGGGATTCATTAGAGAAGACAAACAAAATTCCCTGCCCACGCAGAGCTTCCGTCTTTGCTGATGCCTGCTTGTGCCTCTGAATTAACCAGGTACCTGGTAGACAAGCTCATGTTAACTTCCTTGGAGCTGACAAACAAACCTAGTGTTAAAAGTTTCTTGAGTGGGTGTGAATCAACCTCTGGACTGATCAAAATGCTTGAATCTGCAGTCCCCAGTGCCAGGGCAGCTGAATGAGTCATCAGGAGAGTGCTTGACAAGCAGGGGCAGATCTCAGGGGTGAGGGAGGGGGAGGAAGATATTCCATTTTGCCCTTGGAGTGGGCATTATATTTGCATTGACCAAATTGGTGTCTGCCTATATATGTCCCTATGTCTGGGAAAAGTCAGCTGCTGACTTACCAATAACATTCCTTAAATTTGGTTGCCTGTCAGAGACCTCTGGAAATCTTTTTAAAAATGTCAATGCCTGGTCCCTCTCTAGTACAACTGTTGTACAGGTATTGGTGTAGGTCACAGATGAGAATCACCTGAAGAGCTTAAAGATCACCAGACCAGCTGTGTTGAGCAGGAGAGTGGCTGGCCTTTGTGTACTCACTAAGTCCTCCAGAACATTCTCATACCTAGCCAAGACTGAGCCCACTGCTCTAGGTGAGCCACGTCTGAATCTCAGGCTAGGACCCAGGCATTGACATCATTTGCAATGTTTTTCCCCTTTTATTCTGTGAAGGTGAATTCCATCATTATTTTTTTTTAATTGTGGTAAAATTTATGTAACATTTGTCATTCTCACAATTTTAAGCTGTATAATTCAGTGGCATTAAACCTGTTCACAGTACTGTATTAACCATTACTGTTATCTCTACCCAAAACTCTTGCATTATCCCCAGTCTAAGCTCAGAACCCATTACCCAGTAACTTCCTCTTCTCCCCTCCCCCAGACACATAACCACCATTCTGCTTTCTGTCTCTACAAATTTACCTATTCTAGGTATTTCATGTATGTCCAGCCACACATTATTTGTCTTATTTTACTTGGCCACAGTTTTTCAAGGCCCATCCCTATTTTAGTATATATCAAAATGTCCTTCCTTTATATGGTTGAATGACTATTCCATTGTACGTATATACTGTTTATCCTTTCATCTGTTGTGGACAGATTGTGAATGATGCTGCTTGAATATTGGTGTTCAGAACGAATATTTGTTCAAATCTCTGCTTTCAATTCTTTTAGCTATATATCTATAAAACATTTTTAAAATTTATTTTTTATTGAGATACAATCACATTCTATAAAATTTAATGGATTTGTTGCTGGCCATGGTGGTTCATGGTTGTAATCCCAGTGACTCAGGAGGCTGAGGCAGGAGAATCTCAAGTTTAAAGCCAGCTTTGGCCAGTTAACGAGGCCCTTAGCAACTTAGATCCTGTCTGGAAATAAAAAATAAGTTTTATGTAAAATTGAAAAAAATGATGGGGATATGGCTCAGTGATTAAGTGCCTCTGAGTTCAATCCCTGGTACCACCACCACCAAAAGAAAAAAAAAATTGCACAAAAAATTAATGAATTTATTACTGCCTAAAAGGCTTGCTCTGCTTGCCACAGTTGAAGCCATCAATCAAAGCAAGTCCTTGTTAGAGCAAGAAATTTACGGCCATATACTAGCTGATAGGAGGATGGCAGGGATTCTTGTCCCTAAAGAGCCACTTGCCAGGAGGCTGATTTTATGGGTGGTTTACTTTGCAGACTGGTGGGTGCTTTCTCATAGGTTGAGGTTTGAGACCAAGTGACACACATCTGATCCTAATCGCCTAATCAGGAGATGCTTTCCTGTTTTGCAAATCTCAAAAGCGAAGCTCATAGGCTGGGAATGTAGCTAAGTGGCAGAGTGCTTGCCTTGCAAGTGTGAGACCCTGATTTCAATCCCCACCACTGCAAAACAAACAAACAAACAAAAACAGAGGTCACTGACTTCCTTGGGCTATTCTTGTTACTGATGGGCAGTTCCCGACTATTACACAATGGATAGGCAAGAGGGGTTAGCTTCAGCCCTCTTACTGATTACCAAACTCACAATTAAGTGTATGTATGTGTTTTAGAGGAGAGGACATCCATGAAACACAGAAAAATACTTGGCAGGTGTGGGAGGTGGGGTGTTCATGTATCTCTATTTGAATTGTGTCTATTGCTGTTTTTGAATAAGGTTATTTTTTACTTTTTAAAAATTTTTTCATTTTTAATTATACATGGCAGTAGTATTTTGGCAGAATATACATACATAAAATATAACTTACTCAGTTTAAGTTCCCACTCTTGGGATCATACATGATGTGGAATTACCCTGGTTGTGTATACAAATAATAGGCTAGGAAAGTTATGACCATTAATTCCTGAGATATAGTATATTTGATTTGTTTTTTTTTAAAGTAAAATGCAGCAATAATGCTGTATACATCCTTGGTTCTATGGAATGCTATTTAAAATTTTTTTTTTGACATTTAAGCTTTTCTGAAATGAGCTGGGGGAGGGTGTATTACAACTGATGCATACGTCTAAGGTGTCTCCTTCCCCAAGCTGTCATTTAATTCAAGGAGTGTCTTTTAGTCTTGGACTTATAGTAATACCTACCTTATCAGGTTGTCTTAGGGGGTTAATAAGAGAACACATGTGAAGAACACTTGTAAACTATAAACCTGTATTCAGAAGTGAGATATTTTCAAAAGTGGAGATAATGGAAAAGAAAAATGTACTAATGTGTGGAATAAATAGAATGCGTCGTAAAAGCACTGGGTGACTCAGACATACTGTTCCACGGGATGTGTGTGGGCCACTTTCCTTCTTTCCTTTTTGAAGTATGTGAGTTTGGTTTTTCTTGAGCAGTAGTTGGGCACTGGAGTGACTTTCGTTCTAGGCTGATGTTCGGGACTCATTCTTTGGCTTCTTGTTGGCGGGGCAAGCCTCCATTTGTCTGAGCTTGAGTTTTCCTCCATGATCGATTGACCCAGTGTCTTTCAGGCTTAAGGATTCTGTGGGGCCACAGGCCACAGTTCTGAGTTTGAGTCCAAACTGTGCTCATGACTGGCTGTGTGACCCTGGGCCAATCTGTGTCTCAGTTTCCTCACCTGTAAAATGCTTACTTCTAATGGCCCTTTTAGTTTTGCTCTTCAGTATTCCCTAGCATTTCATATCTGGGTTTCCCTTCGTTCCCTGGGGACTCGAATGACACACCTGCTGATATCTGGGAGTGTGGCAGTTTAGAGGCTTCATTCATTAGTTCCCCCATGTCTGTCTTTAGGGAACATCCCTGGCTCAGCGGTGCTGGTGTTTGACATCCATGTGATCGACTTCCACAATCCTTCTGACTCCATCAGCATCACTTCCCACTACAAGCCCCCCGACTGCTCCGTGCTGAGTAAGAAGGGGGATTACCTCAAGTACCACTACAATGCCTCGCTTCTGGATGGGACCCTGCTGGACTCCACGTAAGGGCAGCCCAGAAGGTGTGGGAGCGAGCCCCTGGGTAGCAGGTCCACCATTCTCTTCAGACATGGGCTGCGTATTCTGAGGGTTTCCTACTAACATTCTCACTCTGCTCCAGGTCATTTCTCAGCCTGTGGAATTAGCTCTTTCAGAACAGCAGATCTTATCATGTAACTGCTATCTTTAAAAGCCAGCCCTCAGATAAAGGCCAAGCTTCTGGCACAGGAGGCTGTATTTCTTAGCTGCATTGCTGCCTCACTGATCTCTTCTGCCGGGTCCATCTTCTGCTTTCTGTGGCCTCCCTTTCCTCAAAATCATTCCTTAAATCCTAGGAAAAACCAACTGCTTCTGTTTCGGTAATCTCCTAACACATTATGTGTTACCTGTGTTTTAGTTAACTTTTTGTTTCTCTCTCTGCTACTGGTGTGAATACCTCAGGGACACCCAATCTGTTAATTAATTTTTTTAAAAAAATACCTTTCTTTTTTAAAAATATTTTTTTTAGCTGTCAATGAACTTTTTTAAAAATATTTTTTTTAGATGTTGATGGGCTTTTATTTTGTTCACTTCTTTATATGTGGTGCTGAGAATCAAAACCAGTGCTTCATACATGCTAGGCAAGTACTCTACCACTGAGCCTCAATCCCAGCTTCTTGATGAACATTTATTTTGTTTGTTTGCATGTGGTGCTGAGAATCAAGCCCAGTGCCTCACACGTGCTAGGCAAGTGCTCTACCACTGAGCTATGCTCCCAGCCCGGATTCATATTTTTATCCCTTGCATTTTTCCCAGAGTTTACATAGCACAAAAAGAGCATTTAGCAAATGTTAATTGATTGAGAGAAACCTGAAAATATATTAAATAAGAATGTAAAAGGAACTTTGCTTCTTGTGAAGCTGAATCTTCAGATGTATCTGTAAGTTAATACATCTTCTTTAGGAAAGAAACGTTTTATAGCTTTTCATTATATTTCCATAAAGTATATCCACTTTTGGACTCATCCTGACTTAGATTCCAAGTTTGGACCTGGGGAGAAAAAAGGGCTTTATTATAATCAAGTGCTGCTGCATTTATTCTAGACGTGGACTGCACTCTATTCCTCCCACCTCCTCTGCCTTCTGGCTTCATTGACAGTGTATGGGGCTGCAGAGAGCTGGGCATGGAGACAGCCCTAGAGGTGGTATTCGGAGCACTCCCTCTGAGACCACAAGATCCTACATACTAAGGCAGTTGGCATATTTCATCAAATCTAAAATTCACTGATTATTAGGGTCATTATTTTATGTATCTTTAAGAAAGCAAAAGTGCTACCCAAAAAATAATGATGGATTTTCAATCATAAAATCTATCCTAATTTTATGGGGCTGGGGTGTAGCTCAGTGGCAGAGTGCTTGCCTAGCATGTGTGATGCAGAGTTCTATCCTCAGCACCACATAAAAATAAATAAACAAAATAAAGGTATTGTGTCCATGTACAAACTAAAAAAAAAAAAAAAAAATTAAATGTATCCTAATTATACAGAGGTCAAAATTTGAAAAAAATCCACATTTTGAATCAATGAAATGAGTGCTTAGCTTCTGGGGCCCAGATGCTCATGCCCTGGCTTACCAGAGACCTTGCAAAGGAATCCCAACCACTGGATCCTGGAAGCCTGGGAGGACGGTGGGAAAGAAGCGTGGTGTGTTGTTGCCCTGTGAACCAAGTGGACCACACACGTGAAAATGGCCCATGAGATGAGAACAGTTGGGGTCAGTGACTGCTGTCATTGCTCTTGCCAGTGTCCACATTCCTGTCTGGTGCTCCTAAGGCGGAAGAAAGGGGACGTGGGGCTGGGAAATGAACACAGGAACTCCTCAGTGGTTCGGATGTGCATCTCCTGTGGGAAAAGTCAGACTTCCTGCCCTCTGATGTGTTTTGTGGAACATTCTCTCAGAGCCCTCAGGAGTCATGTGATGCGGGTTGCTTGCTCTTAGGAGAAACTCCATTTTATAGCTTCAGAGTCATTTGTATTTTGTGTAAATTGTCAGGGAACAGCAGCAGGACTTCCCTGCTGGTCTGTTCTGGGTGTGAGCTTCAAATAAAAGAAGGAAGGTCCCATCTCGAGATGGGAGCCTGGGCACAGAGCCAGAGAGGGTGGAGGGGCTGGCAGGAAGCAGGAAACTTGGGAGGGAAGGGAAGTCAGGAGACACAGCAGGAATGAGGAAGGCATTAGAAAAACTGGGCCCTTAAAATAAATAAGTAATAAACTAGTGGGGTTTTCAGAGATGACAAATGAGAACAAATTACTTCCTTGGAGGATTCATTATTATTCAGTCATTAGTGATCGTGTTGAAACCGACCTTAGGGAGGAAGGACAAATGTTCATTACTTGATAACTAAGGCAGTTCTCGAAGATTCTGTGAGACTTTGAGACTGAGCCATCCTGCAGGTTGGTGCCCAGAGAGAGGCAGTGTGAGAGCTCCTGGGTGCTGCTGACCGCATGGGCTGAGAGCAGGGGGCACAAAGGGGGACTTACTTCCTCCTGGGCCTCTGGCCAAGGCATCCTGTGCCAGAGGTGGCTTTATGTGGCTTCCTTCCCAGGTCGGACAAACATAGGCCTGGTTTGGGTTTGCAGGCCCCTGAAAGCCACCCTGGCCTGGGAACCAGTGGGAGGAGGAAAAGCAGCAGCAGCCATGGACCCAGGGGAGGTGGGAAGCCTGAGGGGACCCTCAGGGGATGTCCTATCTGTATTGTCACCACCTGGTGATAGACATCAAGGGACTTCAGAGGGAGTTTCCTCCTTGGCATTTAAGAACATGCCCACAGTTTGCTTCTAGGAAGTTGATAGGAATGCCATACGTAGATTTTGAAATAGATTTTGAATTGTTTTCAGTCATGACTGAGGTGAGAGAGCCAACTTTTTTTTGCCTGGGTTCCCTGGGGTCTGTGGGCATCAAGGATAATTAAGCTTAGTGTTTTTTTTTTTTTTGAGTCATAGATTGCTACAGACAAAAGCACTTTACACTATCCGTTTATTGAGCTCTTTATCTGCTCTCTGCTGCGCCAACCTTATTTTACTACTGGCTATTTAGAATATCCCTGTGAGATAGCTAACATTATCTCCAGTTTATAGATAAGCAAATGGATAGATTACATTTCCCAAAATCCAATGAACTGGTGGAATCAGGGTTGAAGCTTAGGTCTTGCTGAATCTAAAATCCAGGGTCATAACTATATTACGTACAACAAAAAATTCTCATGAAAGTGCCTAACTGGATATAAAGAATGTTTCTTTCCCCTTGAACCACTAGAGAACAGGTTGCCTTGAGATCCTGTCACTCCAGATACCTGAGTGTGCATTTTCTACAAACTTAAGACATTCTCAGTAAGTCCTGTGTAACTCAGACATTCATTGAAATCAGGAAGTTAAGGAGCTGGGGATGTAGCTTAGTGGTAGAGCACTTGCCTAGCATGTGCAAGGCCCTGGGCCCAATCCCCAACACAGCCAAAAAATTAAAAAATCAGGAAATTATTGATATATTAGTACCCTGTAATCCTCAGACTCACTTTACATTTACCAAGTATTCCTGTAAGGTCTTTTATAGCCAGAGGATCCTGGGAATTCCATTGTGCTCTTCCAAGTACTCTACCACTCTATCAAGTAGGCAAGTTCTCTATCACTTGTGTTTGTCTGCAACTTGTGTTTGTCTGGTGTTTCCTCACGATTAGCTGGTGATTATATCTTTGGTAGAAGTATCCTAGAGGTGATGCCTGCCTTCCTTCCTTCCTTCCTTCCTTCCTTCCTTCCTTCCTTCCTTCCTTCCCTCCTTCCTTCCTTCCTTCCCTCCCTCCCTCCCTTTCGATCGAACTCGAGCACTGAGCCACATCTCCAGTCCTAATTTTGTATTTTATTTAGAGACAGGGACTCACTCAGTTGCTTGTGCCTTGCTTTGCTGAGGCTGGCTTTGAACTTGAGATCCTCCTGCCTCAGCCTCCCATGCTGCTGGGATCACAGGCGTGCGCTACTGTGCCACTGAAGTGATATATTCTTACGAGAACCCTGGCCGGTACCAATGGGTTGATGACCTCACTCATCTCTTCTGTTTCATTTTCAGGTGGAATTTAGGCAAGACTTACAATATTGTGCTGGGATCTGGACAAGTCGTGCTGGGAATGGACATGGGTCTCAGAGAGATGTGCGTGGGGGAGAAACGGACGGTGGTCATTCCGCCCCACCTGGGCTATGGGGAGGCTGGTGTGGGTAAGTGACCATATTCAGGGGTGTCAGGGCATTTTCACCATCTGAATTTTGTGAAGTATTTAGCTTCTTTTCTGGATAAAAATGTTTGTGAACTCGGTGAGCCATGTTAATGCCCCCGCACTCATGAGAAAGAATGGGTTTCATTGAAATACACCAAAAGTCTTCTGCACGCTAGGAGATGTCCCTGGAGGAGGATGCAGTTGATTTTTCTGGGGTCAAGCCTTGTGCCTCCTTCTAGAACTGTTCCTGGGAGAGGTGGAATGCTGTGGGCTTTTCACTACTTCTGAGCCAAGAAAATATCCTTTTAGCAAAGAGCTTTCAAGTGTCTGAAAAACTGGTTTTATCATATCCTTACAGTGGTTATGTTTTACTTTGTGATTTTAGGCAGAATGTGTCCTCCATCTGAGGGATTCAGAACATGTTATTTTAAATTTTTTTTAGAGTACTGGGGATGGAACCAGGGGCCTGGACATGCCAGGTTCTATTACTGAACTACATCTGTAGCCCTCAGAACAATTTTTGGTACTAGGGATTGAACCCAGGGGTGCTTAACCACTGAGTTACATTTCCAGCCCTTTCTATTTTTTTGTGACAGGGCCTCATTAAGTTGCTGAGGCTGGCCTTGAACTTGTGATCCTCTTGCCTCAGACTCCAAAGTTGCTGGGATTACAGGCATGTGCCACCATACCTGGCAAGAACACTTCTTTACAGTGTTTTCATGCTGTTGATATCTGGAGTAGGAAAGTGGTAGCTAATAAAAATGATTGGCACTTGAAGTTTGTCATGACACACAACTAAACTGGTCAGGGTCACTCCAAGTGAATTTTGGCTGACTAAATAAAGACACAGAAAGTACCTTTTCTTTGGGTTCAGTGACCGTTCCTCAGCCACAGCTCCCACAAGGGGGGCAAGGCAGGCAAGAAAGAGGAGGAGCACTCCTGGAACCTGGGTTTTATTGGGGAGAAGTCACTCAAATGAGGCAAGGGTAGGGTTACAAGAAACAAGTGGGTGTAATCCAACCCCACTCCTGGAGCTGCACCTCTCTTATATGAGTGGAGGTAGGGTCCAAACGCATTGCAATGGGTGCAATACCTGTTCAGTACCACCTCACTCAGGACTTAAAGGTGTGTGCCTAGCTCCTGTCCAGAGCAGCTCCTGACAGAGGTTTATTTTTCTTTTCTTCAAACTTTAATAATTGTAAAAATACTATCTATTCCTTCCATCAATCCCAGAAGAAACCCTCTAAAAAAATATGCTGTGTATCCATTTTTTCTGATATATAAGTACTTATAATATACTATATTTATACTATACTATAATCTAGATAATATATAATATTGGGGCTGAAGGTGTAGCTCAGTGGTAGGCACCAGCCTCTGGATTCAATCCCCAGCACCAAAAAGAAAAAAAGAAAACAATGAAAGAATTTAAAGGTATGTCATATTAAGCCAGGCATAGTGGCACACACCTGTAATCCTAGCTAATTAGGAGCCAGAGGCAGGAGAATCACAAGTTTAAGACTAGCCTCACCAACTTAGTGAGACCCTATCTTAAAATAAAAAATAAAGGCTGGAGATGTGGCACAGAGATAGAGTGAGTGCCCTTAGGTTCAATCCCTGATGCTGCAAAATAAATTTATAATTAAAACTTATAGTATATAATATAATAATTTTGAACAATATATAGTACATTTATATATTCTTGTGGGTCCATACTATATGTACTGATCTTAAATCAGTTATTCTTAACATTCTGCTATTAGCTTTATTCAAGAGTTCTATGATTGTAGTCTGTGCTTTGAGGTGTTTTTCAAAGCTACACATTAAGAAATATATTTCATCTCCCAATCTTTATTACACATAAACATATAATTTTCTTTCTTTTTTAAAATTTTTTTTTTGGCGCTGGGGATCGAACCCAGGGCCTTGTGCATACAAGGCAAGAACTCTACCCACTGAGCTATATCCCCAGCCTTGACATACAATTTATACATTGAGTATTAAATATAAAATTGAAACTTGATAGCTGGGATTACAAGTGTATGCCACCCTTTAAACTCTTTCTTTCTTTACTTATATTTGCTGCTGGGAATGAACCTGGGGACTCATGCAATCTGTCCTTTCTATGTGTGATGTTTGTGAATCTAGTTTATTTTACTCCTTTGTTTTAAAAGCTACCCTGCCTACACCGATTTCATTACTCAAGGGGTCACTGTGGACAGTAGGAAACTAGTAGCCTCTGCCACACTTCCTTGCTTGCCTAAGAAGTACCTGCCCTTGGAGGCCCAGGGAGGGGAGTGTGACTGGGTGAGCTTGATGGCTGCTCTGTGGGTTCACACTGTGTCCTGCCTCTGTTGCTCGAGTAGATGGGGAAGTGCCCGGCAGTGCTGTCTTGGTGTTCGACATTGAGCTGCTGGAGCTTGTGGCCGGCCTGCCTGAGGGGTACATGTTCATATGGAACAGCGAAGTGTCCCCCAACCTCTTTGAAGAAATTGACAAGGATGGCAACGGAGAAGTCCTCCTAGAAGAGGTAACTGACCTTTGCAGGAATGTGGGACAGAAGTTGCTCAGAGAGCCTTATGGGATGCAGGGGCCCGTTTTGAAGGTGAGGCCTTCCCAAGGTGAGGAGGCTGCACTGGATTTCTCATGTTGATGGAAATCGGCACACGTGTGTACCCAGGGCCTTTACACATGTCCTCTGAATGAAACTCCACTGAAGAAACTGAGCAAGCCCTTGATGCCAGAGTACCCTGCCCACTGCAGGTCTGCATGGTGTGAAGTGTTTTTACATTCTCTGGTCAAGGACAGTGGTCAAGCCCATTCCTGAACCCTCACAACAGCCATAAAATCATTCTTTTTTCCCCCCTAGTACCAGGGATTGAACAGGGACGCGGGGGGGGGGGGAGCGGTTAATCATTGAATCATCTCTTTTTATATTGTATTTGAGACAGGGTCTTGCTAAGTTTCTTAGATCCTCACTAAGTTGCTGAGGCTGGTTTTGAACTTGGGATCCTCCTGCCTTAGCCTCCCAATATAGCCTCTCTGGGATTACAGGCATGTGCCACCACACCCTGCTTCATGTAATCATTCATATGTTTCAGAAGAAGAAACTGTGCAGAGAAAGTAAATGACTTGCCCAGGGTCACACAGCTACCCAGTGTTTTGAGCCAGTGCAACAGGCTCCTCCATGGAGCTGGGCATTAGTTGTACTGCCATAATCCTGGGGAATTCTAGCTCCATGCCTGCACCATATCTGCTTATTCAAGCACATGTTCCAGCTTTTCCCCTTTCTCTCCTACGTGGCATTTCCCTGGCTCCTGGGTCATTCCCATTAGCGTACAAACATGCCATTATTTTCCATCCTCTTGATATGTCTTTCCCTTTCTTTCATTTCTTTGCTCCCTTTACAACCGTAACCTCAAAAGAATTGTCTGCACTTCCTGCCTCCAATTCCTTTCCTCCCAATCTTTTTGTCTGTTTGTTCGCATTATTGGGGATTGAACCCAGGGGCGTTTTACCACTGAGCTGTATCCCTGGTCCCCCCCCCCCCTTTTAAATTCTTGCTGTTTTGCTGAGGTTTTCACCAAATTGCTGAGGCTGGTCTAGAACTTGGCAATCCTCGTGACTCAGTGTCCCTAGCCTGTGGGATTACAGGTGTGTGTTACCATGCCCGCCTCTTAGTCTTCTATTATTTATTCATTCACTCGTTCATTTATTTTTAGTTTATTGAGATGGAGCTGCACTGTGTTGCTCAGCCTGGCCTCAAACTCTTATTTAAATTAATTAATTAATTAATTTTTAAAAAGTTGTAAATGGACATAATACCTTTATTTTATTTATTTTTATGTGGTGCTGAGGATCAAACCCAGTGCCTCACATGTGCTAGGCAAGTGCTCTACCACTAACCACAACCACGGTCCCTTTTATTTTGAGACAGGGTCTCACTGAGTTACCCAGACTGACCTCGAACTTGCAACCGTCCTGCCCCAGCCTCTTGAGTCACTGGGATTGTAGGTGTGTGCCATCATGACCAGCTTTATTCTTTTTTAAACCCACTTCTGTCGTGCTTGTATCCCTCTGCGCCACTGAGCCTGGCCTTGCCCTGGTGCCCAATGCCTTCCATACTGCAGAATCCCAGTCACCTCTCACCCTCTTCCTTCCAAACACCTGTGCCCAGAAGGATACTTTTCTTGGTGTTCCTTCCATCTCCTTAGTGGCTTCCTCTCAGGCATCTTCTCCCCAGGTCTCCATGCCCACAGTACCTCCAGCTGGGTCCTGGACTTTGTTCTCACCTCTGTTTTTGCGTCACTCCCTTGGTGTCACGGGGTCCAGGGGCTTCGCCATCCATTTCCTGATGCCTTCTGAATTTGCTCCTGCTCAGGCTTCTTCCTCCATGTTGCACTTGTGTATCCAACTTCCTACTTGAAATCTTCATTTATTGAACCCTTGAAACCCTCTCTACCTCTTGCAGTCTGTGGCACCTGTGTCCCTCCATTTGCTCAGGTGAGAACACTAGGTAATCTTGGAATCCACTTTTGATCACAGGTCATAAAGAATCCACCAGAAAATGCTGCTAGCTCTGCCTTGAGGACATACAGAGACTGACTCTCCCACCACTTCCCTTTCATAGCATCTTAGTCTGAACCATCATCTACCCTCCCAGGATCATGGCAACAGCCTCTTAACGATGCTCCTGCTCTCACCCCTACAGCAGCCTGAGTGGCCACTCCCAAGAACACTGTAGTCATGGCTGCTGCTTCTCAGAACCTACAGAGCCCCCATCTCCAAGGCTTTGGAGGCCCTCATCTGCTCACTGGCACCTCCCTGCCACTCCCCTCCCTCTGTTCAATTGGCCCAGCCACATGCCTCCTTTGCTGTTCTGTGAATACACCTGGGGCTTTGCCCACACCGTCCTCTGCTCAGAAGATGCAGATAGATAACAGTTTGGTTCATTCCCTCACTTCCTTCAAGCCTTTGCCCAAGTCTTCCCTGAAGACTGAGGTTTTACCCTGACTACCAGACTGAATACTTTAACCCACTCTCCCTTCCCATCCTTGGCTAGATTTCACTTTTTTTTTTTTCTGGAGCATTCCACTTTGTAACTTAATGTGTAATTTACTGATTATGTTCCTGATTAATTATCAATCCCCCCCCCACTAGAAAACAAGCATAACAAAGGCAAGATGTTTGTTGATTTGTGTGTTGATGTAGCCCAAGGGTCTAGTACAATGCTTGGTACATGGTAGATGCTCAGTAAGTTCTTACTGTGTGAATGCATGCATGGTATGTGTGCATACAGCAGTGTTCTTACAGGGTTGGGAGACAGCTTCAAGTGGGCCACTTAAGTGGGGAGAGGGACTGCCCTGGTGACTGCTTTATGTTGGCTATCTGGACCCAAGGGGCTCTTGTGGTCATTTAGCCCAGGGGTTTTCACCTGCACCAGGAGAAAAACAAAACCTGATCATTTAGTCCCCCAGAAGCTCTCATCAGTTTCCAAGTTCAGACCCCAGTCCCAGCCCCACCACCCTCAGGTGCTGTATTTCAGACTCTGCATTCTTGGCTCCCACATCTCATGTCGTCCTATCCCTTTCTCTTCAGTTCTCAGAGTACATTCATGCCCAGGTGGCAACTGGCAAAGGGAAGCTCGCTCCTGGTTTTGATGCTGAAATGATCGTGAAGAATATGTTCACCAATCAGGACCGGAATGGAGATGGGAAGGTCGTGGCTGAGGAGTTTAAACTTAAAGACCAGGAGACCAAACACGACGAACTCTAAACCTGACATGAGCCAGCTGGTGCCAGGGAGTGTGTGACACCAAGCCACCTGTTGTGGCAGAACCTGCGGTGAGGGTGTGAGGGTCTCTAGGAAGGTCTATCATTAGCAAGTAGTAGGTGGGTGACACAGTACCTGGTACATACATCGGGGTGGGTTGATATACATGTGAGAATTTGGGGTAGACTTTCAGTGAGGGAAGACAAAATCGGTATAGAAGGCCTTGGCATGATATGTATTGAAGGATTGGAAGGGCTGTACTGCCAACTGTGATTTGTGAGCCTTCTAGGAAATTTTGTAATTAAAGGCAAATAATATGTAGAAGTTATAAACACCTTGGAGGGAATAGGAGAAGTGGTGTCCAGGTGCCTACCTAAAGAGATTAAAAAAATTTTTTTTAACTTGCTGGTGTCTTAAAAATGTTTTGTACATGGGCAGGAGAGACAAAGGACATCATGCCCCAGCAGGATTCTCAGACAGCAACCCGGAGCTGTTCTCAGAGGTCTGCCTTTCCCTTCAAAAAATCCCCCAATTGTTTTTTCAGTTCATCACCTTCTACCTGCATTGGTCCTCCAACTAGTAGGTAACTTTTAGGATAAAAAAAAAAAAAAAAAAAGCCTCCAGGACAAAAATTAAAAGCAGAGGACCAAATGAAGGTTGTCTCAGAGCATGCAGAGAATTTGGTTCTCCATCTGCTGTGTAGAATTACCTGGTGGCCAGCTCTTGATATTCAGTAAAGCACTCCCCCACCTCCAGCGCTGTTGCTTAGATAGATGCACATAGGGCTAGTGGCCGGGCCTCACTGGCCAGTCACCCCAATTTCACTGCGGCTGAGGTTCAAGTGTCATCCCGGCAGATGAGCATAAACAAGGTGACATTTTTCTGCTGCTCATTTGTGTCCTGGAGAGGGTAGTCCTATGCTTCTGCCATAGGAAAGCAGTGACAATGTACCTGCCAGCCTCTTCCCTGCATCATGCAGTAACCTAACCACATTGCTGCCTAATATCCTCTCTTCCCAGGTTGGTATTGGCACTTACCCTGAAGTAATCGATGATTTTCCTTTTGAAACTGCTTTATTTTACTAATTTAAACTGTTTTGTACTGATGTAGTCCTGAGATAGTTCATGAAAATGCTATGCACTCGTTCAATGGAATAAATACTGTTTTTAAAAAGGAAATGTTACTGTTTACTCTTTGCAGAAGTAATTTCTGGGAAGTTGCCATGGCCTTCCTGGCTGCAGTGGCTTTGGGCACTAGTGTTCCTAAGCCCTCTTTCACCTAGTCACAGTTGCTCAGCTTTTCATTTAACAGTATTCCTTAAAATTCATTAGATAGGTTAATAATCTTGCTTCTTGCCAAAAGCAGTCAGTGGTGCAGCCTATAATCCCAGATACATGGGAGGCTGAGGCAGGAGAATCACAAGTGTGAGGGCACATTTTGACAAACTTGAAAAGTAAAATTTTTAAAAAAGGAAAGAGGGAGGGTATCAGGGGCATAGCTCAGTGGCAGAGTGCTTGCCTAGTATGCATGAGGCTGTGGGGTTTGGTTCCCAGTACTGGGGGTGGGGGAGGTAGAGAATAAGTGTTAGGTTTTGTTTTAATTTAATGCAGACCCCTAAGGATAATGAAGGGTAGATCAAATGCATTCCAGAGAGCAATTCAGTTTAGCAAGAAGCAAGAATTTTTTTTTTTTTGTACTGGGGATCGAACCCAGAAGTACCCTACCACCGGGCTGCATCCCAGTCCTTTTTTTTTTAATTCCCTTCGGTACTGGGCTACTTGACCACTGAGCCACATTCCCAGCCCTATTTTGTATTTCATTTAGAGACAGGTCTCACTGAGTCGCTTAGCGCCTTGCTTTTGCTGAGGCTGCCTTTGAACTCTTGATCCTCCAGCCTCAGCTTCTCAAGCCGCTGGGATTACAGGAGTGTACCACCATGCCTGGCTCCCCAGTTCTTTTTATATTTTGAGAGAGGGTCTCCAAAATTGCTCATGCTGGCCTCTACTTTGCTATCCTCCCTCAGTAGTGGGGATGTGCCACTGTGCCCAGCTTTCTACATGGTTTTCTGTACATTGTGCTCACAATCTGTTCTGGAGACAGATTGATTGAATCAGAAGTAACTTTCCTGAGGAAGATGTGTGGGCCTTCCAACTTGAGGCAGAGGGGGCAGTCTGGGCTTGATCAGATGAGTGCTGCCTGCTAACTTCCATTATTCTTGAGGCTAAAGAGGGCATTGAATTGCCTGTGGCCATCTCAGCCACTACTGCCTGGAAGGGCAAGCTGCCTAGCTGGCCCCTTCATGGTGCTGTGGCAACACCTGCCTATGTTTGCGAATGGATTAGAGTTATAGCTCTTCCAGAAAGGCTACAAGTGCTAAAGGGTCACATAGAATGGAAACTCCATGTGACACCCCCCCTACACATACACACACACAGTTTTGGGGTGGTACTGACACTGAGCTACATCCCCAGCCCTTGCTATTTTTGAGTCAAGGCTTATTAAATTGCCCAGGCTGGCCTTAGAGGCATTAACTACTGTGCCCATCTTAGTTTGGATCTTAAGTGTCCCCCAAAGGTCCAGGTTGAAGGTTTTGGTCTCTAGCCCTTAGTACTATTGAGAGGTGAAGGAAATTTTAAGATGTGGGGACTAATGAGAGGTCTTCAGGTCATTGGGGGCATGCCCTTGAAGATGATTATAGTATTTTTTTGGTTTGGTTCTTTTTTCTTTTCCTTCCTAGCTATAAAATGAATGGTTTTGCTGTTAACATGCTCCCACCATGATGTCCAGCAGAGCCAACTGGCACTTAATTCAGCCTCTAAAACTGAACCAAAATAAACCTTTCACTGGGTATGGTGGCATATGCCTGCAATCCCAGCAACTTGGGAGGCCAAGGCAGGAGGATCAAAAGTTCGGGCCAGCCTCAGTAATTCAGCAAGGCTTAAGCAACTTGTGAGACCCTTTTCAAAATAAAAAATAAAAAGGTGGGCTGGGGTTGTGGCTCAGTGGTAGAGCGCTTGCATAGCATGTGTGAGGCAATGGGTTTGATTCTCAGCATAGCTTATAAGTAAATAAATAAATGAAATAAAGGCCCATCAACAACTATGAATTTTTGCTAAACATTTATTCATTTATTTATTTTTATGTGGTGCTGAGGATCGAACCCAGGGCCTCACACATGCTAGGTGAGCGCTCTACCCCTCAGCCACGACACCAGCCCTTTTCAATTTTTTTTTTTTTTTGGTGGTGCTAGGGATTGAACCCAGGGCCTTATGTATACAAGGTAAGCACTCTACCAACTGAGCTATATCCTCAGCCCATAACTAAGAAAAAAATTTAAAAATAAATAAAAATAATAAGGACTAAGGATGTGGCTTAGTGGTAAAGCACTGCTGAGTTCAATCTATTGTACACTCCCCCACCAAAAAAAGTCTGGGTCAAATGTATCACAATGTCAAGTCTAAAACCTGTGAAAGGCAATTATGGAAGTCTAAGGATTTAGAACAGGAAGCCAGACTATAGAGAAATGGTGGGTCCTAACTTTGCAGTACTCAGTTTTAGCTATACTTTGAGACCCAGCTACACTATAGCTGTTACTGAAAGCCTTAAAGTACTGCCTTTTCTTGATGAGTTCAATAAGAGAAAATAATTTATGCAGGCCTCATTGAAAATATCCAATCTAAACAGCCACTATGACAAAAGCATTAGGATTCACATATTACAAAATGAAAGATAAGAAGAAAGGAAAAAACAAGACAGGTATTCAATAAATATTTGCTGAATAAATTAATAAAAATAGTCTTGTCAGTAGAATTAAAAAGGCTTTTCATTTCATATTTATTATCAGTGCTTCATTTGAATGTTTTGTGATGATTAGTGACACATGGCCACCAACAGTCTTTTCAAATATTAAATGCCACTCTTTTTTGGTAAATATTGGTTTTCTCACACAAAATATAACAATTTCAGGAGATGGTGATACCATTAGCACAATCCACCCAAATTATATAAATGGCAATACTTAAAATCATGCACATTATTTCACCATTTCGTAAAACTTTTTAAAAACATCTATAAACATTCCTGGTGTAAAAAGATTCTTCAAAAACTGCATGATAACATTAAGCTACAAAATTCACTTTGGAAAAGTACGGGGTAGTTTTTCCTAATTTTGGCTTCAACATTTTTTTTAGGGGTTAAAAAATATGATGAGGAGTGTATTGAAAGAGGTGGGGGGAAAGGAGCTTCCAGGAGATGGACTCAACATGTCTGAAAATATTTCAGTTATGTAAAGAGAAAACTTCAAGAGCAAGAATATATTTATAAATAAAGAGTCTTTCAGCTAGATGGACAGATGAGTAAATCTTGTATCATTTGCACCCATGGGAGACGTTTTCTTGAAAAATGCTTGTTTATAGAATCTTCTGTAAAATAGAGTTGGCGACCTCCAGTGATTCTTCTTTTACCAAAACAATATCATAAGAGTCCATGTATTTTTCTAAAAGTTCATCTACCTAATCAATAGAAGAACAAAAATAAAATCAACATTCTGGGAGAAGCAGCCAATAATTTTTATACTATATGTTTACACACACACACACACACACATTTTTTTTTTTCTTTTTGATGGTGCTGGAGAATGGAACCCAGGGCATTATATATGCTAGACAAGTATTTTGCCATTAAGCTACATCCCCAGACTTTCAAATAATTTCAATATTAATCTCATTGTTATATTACCCCTTTTAGACAGAATGAAATGAATTCCATTCAATTTCATAAGAATTTAGAAATGAAAATACAGCACATTCCTGTAAAACCAGCAGCTTGGGAGACTGAGGTAGGAGGATCACAAGTTCAAAGCCAGCCTCAGCAAAAGCGAGGCTAGGGATATAACTCAGTGGTTGAGTGCCCCCGAGTTCAATTCCCAGTACCCACCCGCCAAAAGAAAACAGACTGAAATGTTTTAAGAAAGGAGCTTTTCCACATGGTAGTTCTTCTCCCCCCAAAAAATTTATC
The DNA here is from genome assembly GCF_021218885.2 of Marmota monax. Lineage (NCBI taxonomy): Eukaryota > Metazoa > Chordata > Mammalia > Rodentia > Sciuridae > Marmota > Marmota monax. The sequence continues at coordinate 5,187,401 of NW_026694821.1, forward strand.
TCCAGAATAGTCATTCTCAACTGGGGTGATTCTGTTCAAAGAATTTCTGGCAATGTTTGGAGACATTTTTGATTTTCATGACCAGGCAGTACCACCCAGCATCTAATGCCATTTTTGGAACATATAGCTTCCATGGCTGAGGGTAGAGCCCTTCATAGAATGTACAGCCTCTAATTCCCCACCTTACACACTGCATGTTTCTGTGCTTATCAACTTCTTTAATCATTCCCAAAGAAAAAGGCATAAAGTCTCAAGAGCCTTTGGCAACAAATCGCTATAAAGTTTCATCCCAACTTTTTCTTGAAAGAAAAGTAAAAGACCTGAATACTTACTTTATCATTTAGATAACCAATCTTAAGAATGTGTTCAACATTGGCTACCCCATCTGCCATTTTTAAATCTCCTTCGGAGTCTCCCAGCAGAATTATGTTGCTGTTGTCTTTGAGTTGACTGAAATAGTCTGTATTCTTCAAGGCACCATCATGTTTGTTAAATACATGAATTAGTTCTCCTTTAAATCCTTTGAGGATACCCTATTAAACACAGAAATGTTTTGGAAAAAAATTGGTTTTACAAATTCTATTTGTTAGGTTTTCACATTTTGTAGTTTTTAATGACGTCACATTATTTCATCATATTTTAAAGTTTATCTCTGACACTAGAAGACTCACAGCACTCGAGTACATGCCAATCATGACAGGTTGGAAGGGCCCTAAGAAGTATCTTATCTTCTAGTGACCATTTTAAATGAGTTGAGAATTCAACTTCTTTTCATTTTTAAGTATTTTACAACATACTGTCTTGCTTGGGAAAATTCATTCAAGAGAGCCGCCCCCTACCCCTGCACCGGCAAGGTAGAGGGAACTGTGACCACGCACAGAGCAGGCCCAGCGGCCTGCTGAGGGGCAGAGCCACCCCCCACCCCCCGCGCCTGCCAGGTGACCACCGACAGAAAAGGCCCAGTGGCCCGCGGTGGGACAGAGCTTCCAATCACTCCTGCAAGGTAGGCGGGCCTGCGACCCACCGGCAGAAGAGGAGCAGCGGCCTGCTGAGAGGCAGAGCCGCCCCCTCCCCCTGCGCTGGCAAGGTAGAGGGAACTGTGACCACCCACAGAACAGGCCCAGCGGCCTGCTGAGGGGCAGAGCCGCCCCCCACCCCCCGCGCCTGTCAGGTAGGCGGAACTGTGACCACTGACAGAAAAGGCCCAGTGGCCCGCGGAGTGGCAGAGCTTCCAATCACTCCTGCAAGGTAGGCGGGCCTGCGACCCACCGGCAGAAGAGGAGCAGCGCCCTGCTGAGAGGCTGAGCCGCCCCCTCCCCCTGCGCCGGCAAAGTAGAGGGAACTGTGACCACGCACAGAGCAGGCCCAGCGGCCTGCTGAGGGGCAGAGCCGCCCCCCACCCCCCGCGCCTGTCAGGTAGGCGGAACTGTGACCACTGACAGAAAAGGCCCAGTGGCCCAAGGAGTGGCAGAGCTTCCAATGACTCCTGCAAGGTAGGCGGGCCTGCGACCCACCGGCAGAAGAGGAGCAGCGGCCTGCTGAGAGGCAGAGCCGCCCCCTCCCCCCTGCGCCTGCAAGGTAGACGGAACTGTGACCACCATCAGAACAGGCCAGACCTGCAACCGAGAGACAGAACAGGCCCAGTGGCCTGAGGAAGGGTAGAGCTGCCCCCCCCCCCCGCGCCTGCAAGGTAGGCGGACCTGCGACCCACTGGCAGTACAGCCCCAGAGGCCTGCAGAGGGGCAGTGCCGCTGCCTGCGCCTGCAAAGTAGACAGAACTGTGACCACCGACAGAACAAGCCTAGCGGCCCGCAGAGGGACACAGCCGCCGCCCGCGCCTGCGAGGGAGACTTTGCAACTATACAAGACCAATATAAATATATAGGGGGAAAATTCAATAGCACAACAGTTTCACCAAGTAGAAAGGAACGCGAACAGTATGAAGAGACAAGGAAAGAAAGGACCACAAGCATTGCAGATCAACTCAACGTTAGAAGAGGTAATAGCTGCAGCAGATGGAATGTCAGATAAAGAATTCAGGATATACATGCTTCAGATGATCTGGAGTCTCAAGGAAGACATCAGACAGCAAAATCAGACAATGAAAGATCACTTCAACAATGAATTACATAAACAAATCCAAGAAGCAAAAGATCAACTATACAGGGAAATAGAGGTTATAAAAAACAAACAAACAGAAATCCTAGAAATGCAGGAAGCAATAAGCCAACTTAAAAACTCAATTGAGAATACTACCAGCAGAGTAGAACACTTAGAAGACAGAACATCAGACAATGAAGATAAAGTATTTCAACTTGAAAAGAACATAGACAGCTCAGCAAGACTGTTAAGAAACCATGAGCAGAACATCCAAGAAATCTGGGATAACATCAAGAGACCAAATTTAAGAGTCATTGGGATACAGGAAGGGACAGAGTTTCAAACCAAAGGAATGAGCAATCTATTCAATGAAATAATACGAGAAAACTTCCCAGACTTGAAGAATGAGACAGAACCCCAAATCCTAGAAGCCTACAGGACGCCGAATGTGCAAAATCATAAGAGACCCACACCTAGACACATTATAATGAAGATGCCCAACATACAGAATAAGGAGAGAATTTTAAAAGCTACAAGAGAAAGGAAACAGATCACATTTAGGGGTAAGCCAATCAGGATAACAGCTGATCTTTCAACACAGACTCTGAAAGCTAGAAGATCCTGGAATAACATATTTCAAACACTGAAAGAAAATGGGTTCCAACCAAGAATTGTGTTTCCAGCAAAATTAAGCTTCAGGATGGAAGATGAAATTAAAACCTTCCACGATAAACAAAAGTTAAAAGAATTTGCAGCTAGAAAACCATCTCTTCAAAACATCCTCGGCAAAACATTACAGGAAGAGGAAATGGAAAATAACAATGAAAACCAACAGTGGGAGGTAGGACAGTAAAGGGGGGGGGGAATAATCAAAGAGGAACACAAACCATGTTTAGTAACAGAAATAAACAAATATGGCTGGAACAACTACCCATATCTCAATAATAACCCTAAATGTTAATGGCTTAAACTCACCAATTAAGAGACACAGGCTAGTAGAATGGATCACAAAACAAGACCCAACAATATGCTGCCTACAGGAGACGCATTTGATAGGAAAAGACATACATAGGCTGAAGGTGAAAGGTTGGGAAAAATCATATCACTCATATGGACTTCGGAAACAAGCAGGAGTGTCCATACTCATATCAAATAAAATAGATTTCAAGCCAAAGTTAATCAAAAGGGATAAAGAGGGACAGTACATACTGCTTAAGGGAACCATACACCAACAAGACATAACAATCATAAATATATATGCCCCAAACAATGGTGCAGCTATGTTCACCAAACAAACTCTTCTCAAGTTCAAGAGTCTAATAGACCACCATACAATAATCATGGGAGACTTCAACACACCTCTCTCGCCACTGGAGAGATCTTCCAAACAAAAGTTGAATAAGGAAACTATAGAACTCAATAACACAATTAATAACCTAGACTTAATTGACATATATAGAATATACCACCCAACATCAAGCAGTTACACTTTTTTCTCAACAGCACATGGTTCCTTCTCAAAAATAGATCATATATTATGTCACAGGGCAACTCTTAGACAATATAAAGGAGTAGAGATAATACCATGCATCTTATCTGATCATAATGGAATGAAACTGAAAATCAACGATAAAAGAAGGAAGGAAAAAGCATACATCACTTGGAGAATGAACAATAGGTTACTGAATGATCAATGGGTTATAGAAGACATCAAGGAGGAAACTAAAAAATTCTTAGAGATAAATGAAAACACAGACACAACATATCAGAATCTATGGGACACATTGAAAGCAGTTCTAAGAGGAAAATTCATTGCTTGGAGTTCATTCCTTAAAAAAAGAAAAAAACAACAAATAAATGATCTCATACTTCATCTCAAAATCCTAGAAAAAGAAGAGCAAAACAACAGCAAAAGAAGTAGAAGGCAAGGAATAATTAAAATCAGAGCTGAAATTAATGAAATCGAAACAAAAGAAACAATTGAAAAAATTGACAAAACTAAAAGTTGGGTCTTTGAAAAAATAAACAAAATCAACAGACCCTTAGCCATGCTAGCGAAGAGAAGAAGAGACAGAACTCAAATTACTAGCACACATACTCTGGTTTCTCTTCAGATCGTATAAATCTTTCGCCTTTTTCAAATTACTAGCATACGGGATGAAAAAGGCAATATCACAACAGACACTTCAGAAATACAGAAGATAATCAAAAATTATTTTGAATCCTTATACTCCAATAAATTAGAAGATAGTGAAGGCATAGATAAATTTCTTAAGTCATATGATCTGCCCAGATTGAGTCAGGAGGATATAGACAACCTAAACAGACCAATATCAATTGAGGAAATAGAAGAAACCATCAAAAGACTACCAACTAAGAAAAGCCCAGGACCAGATGGGTATACAGCAGAGTTTTACAAAACCTTTAAAGAGGAACTAATACCAATACTTTTCAAGCTACTTCAGGCAATAGAAAAAGAGGGAGAACTTCCAAATTCATTCTATGAGGCCAACATCACCCTGATACCTAAACCAGACAAAGACACTTCAAAGAAAGAAAACTACAGACCAATATCTCTAATGAACCTAGATGCAAAAATCCTCAATAAAATTCTGGCAAATCGGATACAAAAACATATCAAAAAAATTGTGCACCATGATCAAGTAGGATTCATCCCTGGGATGCAAGGCTGGTTCAATATACGGAAATCAATAAATGTTATTCACCACATCAATAGACTTAAAAATAAGAACCATATGATCATCTCGATAGATGCGGAAAAAGCATTCGACAAAGTAGAGCATCCCTTTATGTTCAAAACTCTAGAAAAACTAGGGATAACAGAAACATACCTCAATATTGTAAAAGCAATCTATGCTAAGCCTCAGGCTAGCATCATTCTGAATGGAGAAAAATTGAAGGCATTCCCTCTAAAATCTGGAACAAGACAGGGATGCCCTCTCTCACCACTTCTGTTCAACATAGTTCTCGAAACACTGGCCAGAGCAATTAGACAGACGAAAGAAATTAAAGGCATCAAAATAGGAAAAGAAGAACTTAAATTATCACTATTTGCAGATGACATGATTCTATACCTAGCAGACCCAAAAGGCCCTACAAAGAAACTATTAGAGCTAATAAATGAATTCAGCAAAGTGGCAGGATATAAAATCAACACGCATAAATCAAAGGCATTCCTGTATATCAGCGACAGATCCTCTGAAATGGAAGTGAGGACAACCACTCCATTCACAATATCTTCAAAAAAAATAAAATACTTGGGAATCAACCTAACAAAAGAGGTGAAAGACTTATACAATGAAAACTACAGAACCCTAAAGAGAGAAATAGAAGAAGATCTTAGAAGATGGAAAAATATACCCTGTTCATGGATAGGCAGAACTAACATCATCAAAATGGCGATATTACCAAAAGTTCTCTATAGGTTTAATGCAATGCCAATCAAAATCCCAACGGCATTTCTTGTAGAAATAGAGAAAGCAATCATGAAATTCATATGGAAAAACAAAAGACCCAGAATAGCAAAAACAATGCTAAGCAGGAAGTGTGAATCAGGCGGTATAGCGATACCAGACTTCAAACTATACTACAGAGCAATAGTAACAAAAACAGCATGGTACTGGTACCAAAACAGGCGGATGGACCAATGGTACAGAATAGAGGACACAGAAACCAATCCACAAAACTACAACTACCTTATATTTGATAAAGGGGCTAAAAGCATGCAATGGAGGAAGGATAGCATCTTCAACAAATGGTGCTGGGAAAACTGGAAATCCATATGCAACAAAATGAAACTGAATCCCTTTCTCTCGCCATGCACAAAAGTTAATTCAAAATGGATCAAGGAGCTTGATATCAAATCAGAGACACGCCGTCTGATAGAAGAAAAAGTTGGCTACGATCTACATACTGTGGGGTCGGGCTCCAAATTCCTCAATAGGACACCCATAGCACAAAAGTTAATAACTAGAATCAACAAATGGGACTTACTCAAACTAAAAAGTTTTTTCTCAGCAAAAGATACAATAAGAGAGGTAAATAGAGAGCCTACATCCTGGGAACAAATCTTTACTCCTCACACTTCAGATAGAGCCCTAATATCCAGAGTATTCAAAGAACTCAAAAAATTAGACAATAAGAGAACAAACAACCCAATCAACAAATGGGCCAAGGACCTGAACAGACACTTCTCAGAGGAGGACATACAATCAATCAACAAGTACATGAAAAAATGCTCACCATCTCTAGCAGTCAGAGAAATGCAAATCAAAACCACCCTAAGATACCATCTCACTCCAGTTAGATTGGCAGCCATTATGAAGTCAAACAACAACAAGTGCTGGCGGGGATGTGGGGAAAAGGGTACACTTGTACATTGCTGGTGGGACTGCAAATTGGTACAGCCAATTTGGAAAGCAGTATGGAGATTTCTTGGAAAGCTGGGAATGGAGCCACCATTTGACCCAGCTATTCCCCTTCTCGGTCTATTCCCTAAAGACCTAAAAAGAGCATGCTACAGGGACACTGCTACATCGATGTTCATAGCAGCACAATTCACAATAGCTAGACTGTGGAACTAACCTAGATGCCCTTCAATGGATGAATGGATAAAAAAAATGTGGCATTTATACACAATGGAGTATTACTCTGCATTAAAAAATGACAAAATCATAGAATTTACAGGGAAATGGATGGCATTAGAGCAGATTATGCTAAGTGAAGCTAGCCAATCCCTAAAAAACAAATGCCAAATGTCTTCTTTGATATAAGGAGAGTAACTAAGAACAGAGTAGGGTCGAAGAGCATGAGAAGAAGATTAACATTAAACAGGGATGAGAGGTGGGAGGGAAAGGGAGAGAGAAGGGAAAATGCATGGAAATGGAAGGAGACCCTCAGAGTTATACAAAAGTACATACAAGAGGAAGTGAGGGGAAGGGGAAAAATAATATAAGGGGGACAAACGAATGTCAGTAGAGGGAGCAGAGAGAGAAGACGGGAGGGGAGGGGAGGGGAGGGGAGGGGAGGAGGGATAGTAGAGGATAGGAAAGGCAGCAGAATACAACAGACACTAGTATGGCAATATGTAAATCAATGGATGTGTAACTGATGTGATTCTGCAATCTGTATATGGGGTAAAAATGGGAGCTCATAACCCACTTGAATCAAATTGTGAAATATGATATATCAAGAACTATGTAATGTTTTGAACAGCCAACAATAAAAAATTAAAAAAAATAAAAAATAAAAAAAAAATAAAAAAAGTGATACACACACACACACACACACACAAAAAGAAAATTCATTCAATCTTAATTCCCTTCTTATTTTCCACCTATGAATGCTAAAGAGTCTTCAGAGTTGCTGTATTCAAATAAGAGAAGTTTTGCAAATTTTAATATTAGTTTAAAACTTGTGAGCAAAAATTTATGAAGGGTATATTATTTCTAAAATACAACACTGGAAAAGATCATGAGTCCTATACTGGGCCTATTAACTTGGGTCCAATTTAATGAATATATATCAAATTATAATAAATTTTCATGATTAAAATACTTTCAGATTTTTAAAGTAAATCTGAGAATGATTTACTGTTCTTACATTTTCATCAAAATCCATGAAGTTGGACACTACTTTGATATTTGGATGATAAACCCCAGCTTGAAGGAGAACTTCCTCTAGTACATCACCAATACCAGCTGAAAATATGAACACAGGTATGCTGTATTGTTGGAGCTTATCAAAGAAATCCTCATATCCTTCCCTGCAAGATGGAGGTACAAAATGATTAATAAAGAACAAAATACATCTCCTTTTCATTTAGAAGCTTAAAAACAAAATACTTCATCTAAATTCTATTACTCATGTATATTCTCATTTCAAAATACTGCCCAAGAGGACAGTTGGTAATATCTATACCACTACGAGTACTTTTTCAAGCAACTACTTTCCTTTTTTTTTTGGAGAGGCACTTTACCAATGGGCCACATCCCCAGCTCTTTTTAAAAAAATTTTTTTGAGACAGGATCTCACTAAATTCCTCAAGGCCTCACCAAGTTGCTGAAGCTGGCCTTATAATTCTCCTGCCTCAGCCTCTCAAATTGCTGGTTTTACCAGCTTGTGCTGCCAAGCCCAGCTCTTTTAATCAATTCTACTAGTTCAAAATAGGCAGAGACATGCAGTGTGTACAGTGGGGGATTGGGGGGCATACATTCTACAAAGGGCTCTACCACTGAGCTACACCCTCAGCCATGGAAGCTGTATGTTCTAAAAATAGCACTAGATGCTGGGTGGCACTGTCTGGTCATGAAAATAAAAAATGCCTCCTCCAGACATTGCCAGAAATTCTTTGGACAGAATCACCCCAGTTGAGAATGACTGTTCTAATAGTTCAAATAGACTCATATTGAATATAGATATAAGCCTACCATTCACAATTTATACCATTAAAAAGCAAGGGATTAAAACCACCCCTTGAAAAACCCATTTAGGTGGAGCTGGAAGACCACCTGCCTGGAAACATGTTCCTTAACTCTCCCTATCATCAGAAAAGCAGAAGAACAGAAGAATTTAGCTGTACTCTTAACTTCTGACATCTCTCCTTTCCAAGATCGTAAAACCTATTCTTCCATTTTTACTCTTCCTCAGCTATAGGTTAAATTAAGTTGTTGCTGCTTATTAATAAAATATTCATTTAGCTGTCCTCTTTTTGACAATTTCTTTCCTTCTTATAAGTAATCACCTTAGGCTGTTTCTCCATCTAGTGGTAGACCACATTCTCCCCTGAATATGCCCTCCTTTCTACCCCCAAACCTTCTCAAGACTAAATTCCCTTGAATGTGCCTCCACTTTCCTAAACAAACCTCTGGGTATGCCTTTGGAGAGAGGGGAAAGAAAAGTAATCACCTTGGAATATAGTGTCATTAAAAAACAAAGGGGGGCTGGGGTTGCAGTTTAGAGGTAGTACACTCACCTAGCATGTGTGAGGCACTAGATTCGATCCTCAGCACCACATAAAAATAAAATACAGACTGTGTTCACCTATAACTAAAAAAATAAATGTTTTAAAAAAAAAAAAAAAAACAAAGGGGTTGGGGCTAGGAGTGTAGCTCAGAGATACAGCACTTGCCTAACACATGTGAGATCCTGGGGTTGATCCTCAGCACTGCATAAAAATAAATAAATAAAGTAAAGATATCATGTCCAGCCACAACTAAAGAAATTTAAAAACAAACAAACAAACAAAAAAGGGGTTACCCGGCGCATAGTTCAGCGATAATAGCAGCTGCCTAGTATGCGCTGGGAATTGAACCCAGCACCACAAAGAATAAAAAGGAGCAGCATTGTTATTTGTCTCACAAATTGAAAATTGTAAAAGGTGGTAAAAGATATGGAAAATCAGCTTAAAGCTAGACATAGTGGTATGTGCTTTTAATCCCTGGGATTCAGGAGGTGGGGGCAGGAGGATTGCAAGTTCAGTGTCAGCATGGGCAATGCAGTGAGAACCTATCTCAGAATAAAAAATTTTAAAAGGGTGCTCACTATGGCAGCACATATACTAAAAGTGGAGCAATACAAAGAAGATTAGCATAACCCCTGTGCAAGGATGACATGCAAATTCATGAAGCATTCCATACCTTTTTTATCAAAAGGGAAAGAAGAGGGCTGAGAAAGGGGAGGAAATGTAGAATAAATTTTAACAAAATCACATTATGTATATATATATAAATATACCATGGGGAATTTCACCTTTATGTTTAAGTAGAAAGAACCAATCAAGGGGCTAGGGTTGTGGCTCAGTGGTAGAGCGCTTGCCTAGCATGTATGAGGCACTGGGTTCGGTTCTCAGCACCACATATAAAGAGCCAATCAAAAATAAATAAACGAGCAAAAGAAAAATTAACATAGTAGTGGAAGGAGAAGTGGGGAGGAGAGAAGGGGAAGGAATTGCAGGAGAATGGGGATTGAAATCAAATTCAATGCATGTATGATTTTGTCAAAATGAACCCAATTACTATGTATAACTACAATGCTCTAATTTAAAAAAAGTATAATATAATTTAAAAACAGGCTGGGGGGCTAGGGATATAGCTCAGTTGGTAGAGTGCTTGCCTCCCATGCACAAGGCCCTAGGTTTAATCCCCAGCACTACAAACACACACACACACACACACACACGGCTGGGGATGTAGCAAAATGATAGAGCACCCTTGAGTCTAATCACTAGAACCATTTTTTTATATAATTGATAAATTGTGAATATTTTAATTAATTATGTATTAAAACATTTACTTTCTTAGAGATTGTTTTCAAAAACATCTGGAGAATTCAGAAAACAGACTGAAGTAATCTTAGAAACAAGTTTATGTATAAACTTTATAAATATTTCTTTAAAATTTCATGTCTTTCAAAAGTATTTTCCGAAAAAATTTAGAAATTTTCTTGGTTGCATAAATTTGTATCTTAGTCTTGAAATTTTTAATTTGGGGGCTGGGATTGTGGTTCAGCAGTAGAGCGCTCCCCTAGCACAGTTGGGACCCGAGTTTGATCCTCAGCACCACATAAAAATAAAGGCATTGTGTTGTGTCCATGTATACCTAAAAAATAAATATTAAAAAAAATTTAATTTTAGGAATACATGGGGGCTGGGGTTGTAGCTCAGTGGTTGAGCACTTGCCTCACATGCGTGAGGCACTGGGTTTGATCCTCAGCACCACATAAAAAATAAATAAATAAAATAAAGATATTGTGTCTATCTACAACTAAAAAAATGTTGAAAAAAAAAAGTACATGGTATGGGGTTGTGGCTTAGTGGTAGAGCGCTTGCCTCACATGTGTAAGGCACTGGGTTTAATTCTTAGCCCCGTATATAAATAAATGAATAAATTAAAGGTACATCTACAACTAAGAAAAAAAAATATATGATATAAGGACTAGGAGTGTAGCTCAGTGGTAGAGTACTTGCCTAGTATGTTAGGCACTGGGTTCAATCCTCAGTACCACATTAAAAAATAAATAAATAAATAAAATAAAGGCATTGTGTTCATCTACAACCAAAAAATGTTTAAAAGGAAAAAGAATACATGGTATGATTTCATTTAGGAGAAAGTCAGAATAAGCAAATCTTTTGAAACACAACAAATATTAGGGGTTTAATCTGGACAAAAATATTAGTACTTAAATGTGATTTATTACCTACACCAAATCTAACTTGTCATTCTAGATTTCTTATCATACACTATCCATTTTGGACAAGTAGTATATTTAGGGTATTTTTCCATGGAGTAGTGTTATATCTTATTTTAATAAAAATACACAATCGAAAATAAAAATACTTCAATTCTGCAGACAATAACAAACATTCAGAAACTTACTTGAGCATAACGTCAGATTCTTCCACGATCTCTTTAATTTTAGCTTTTGGTATACCTTGTTCAACAATCAAACTATGAGACTTACTATACCTGGAGTTGTGACAAAAGAAACAAAAGTATACATTAAAACAATTATTTTTATTACAAAGCATGCTTCAGTATAAGAAAAGTTCTTTTGGCCACATATTTGGATTTCAACCTGAGATATAAAAATTCACCATTAATGAATTATATCCTAGTATGCCTCAAAATGTGATGTGTATATTTGTTGCACATTTTCCAGATCTCTAGAACTCAGAACTTAAATATGCTAATAAGATAATGAAAGAAAAGGGCTGTGAGTCTTTCCTCAGTCTACAGATAAGATCTCAGTCCAGATTTCTCTCTTTTTTTTTAAATTGTAGGTGGACCTTTATTTATTTATTTTTATGTGATGCTGAGGTCGAACCCAGTGTCTCACACATGCTAGGCAAATGCTCTACCACTGAGCTACAGCCCCAACCCCAAACCAGATTTCTCTTGATCCTCAGTGGTTTGAGCCCTGATGCTCCAGTCCCAAGGGAAAGGCAATAGCTGGGTCACCAATGAGCCTGCAGCATTCACGGGTACTCACGATGAGTTTATCTGTCAACCCCAAACCTTTTCTCAATAGATTAACGGAAAGCCAATGATAGTGAATATAAGTGGGGAATGGATAAGGGCTACCAGGTATCTGTAGATGACTACATGAATGTGCAAATACAGAACAATACATAGATGGAGCATTGTCTGGACATCTGGATGAAGTGTTCATAAGGTTTAATATGTCCTTCATATCTAGGGAAATAACTGCACCTTTCACAGGGGATTTTTAAAATATATATTTCTAGACAATAAAGATTCATTTTTGCTTTTTGTTTTGCAGAACTGGAGATTGACTCGGGGGTGCTCTACCACTGAGCTATATCCCAACCTCTGCCTGCCCGCTTTGTTCTTAATTTGAGACAGGGTTTCACTAATTTATCCAGACTGTCCTCAAACTTATGATCTTCCTGCCTGAGCCTCTCAAGTAGCTGGGACTGTAGGCATGTCATTGCTCCCTACTTGTTTTTGTTAAGAAACCAAAAACAAAACCAAAACAAAACCAAATAAACAAACAAAAAACACCTCATCCAAACTTAGGATGGCACAGTCATTTGTATGACTGTGTGATCAGTAAAAGCAAAGTTACTTTTCTCATCTCTTGTAAGCTTAAATTTTCAAGAAATGTCAAAAAGTATTGAAGAAGCTACCTAGTGAGCAAGAAAAAAAACCTTACTATGGAAAGTATATACAACCTCACCTATTTTTTATATGAATGTAATAACACCTAAACACAGCATCTCAGTGTAACCAGGCTTTAGAATCTAACTCTCACCTTTACAACTGTCCAAACAGCCCACTCACTAACAAAGAACCTAACTTTTCACTGGAGATCTAAATAATTGCCTACATTATTCCTAAATGACACTCCTCTCTGCCTGTATCAGCTTCCATTAGACAGCGTACTCATTCTCTAAGGGAACTTTATTCCATTGCCACTGCCAAATAATTCTACTTGCTAGATGTCCTTTCTTTTTATTTTTGGTACTGGGGATTTAGCTCAGGGAGCTTCAGCACTGGGCTACAATCTCAGCCCTTTTTATTTCGAGCCAGGTTACAGGTTGTTTTAGGGTCTTGCTAAGTTGCTGGGGCTGGCCTTGAAATTGTGATCCTGTTGTCTCTGTCTCCTGAGTTGCTGGGATTACAGACAGGCATATACCACTGTGCCCAGAAGGATGGTCCTTTCTTCTATCATGCAGAAATCTAATTCTAATTCTGCTTCTACATGCAGGTAAAGTCTATTTTCAAGGTTCAATACTACCCGATGTGGTGGCACACTCCTGTAATCCCAGTGGCTTGGGAGGCTGAGATAGGAAGATCGTGAGTTCAAAGCCAGCCTCAGCAAAAGTGAGGCACTAAGCAACTCAGTGAGACCAGACTCTAAATAAAATAAAAATAGGGCTGGGGATGTGGCTCAGTGGTGGAATGCCCCTGAGTTCAATCCCTGGTACACAAAAAAAGAAAAAAAGATTCAATACCACAAATACAGGTATACAGGTGACATGTGCAAGGCACCCTGTTAGGTAATGGGATAATGAAGACAAATATTCCTGGTCTCAGGATTTTAAGAAGTAGAAAGTGCCTTGATTTGAGAGAGAACTTTCTTTTTTTCTTTTTTGTGCACCAGGAATTGAACCCAGGGGGATCTTAACCACTGAGCCACATCCCTAGCACTTTTTATATTTTTATTTAGAGACAGGGTCTCACTAAGTTGCTGAAGCTCGCTTTGAACTGGCAATCTTCCTGCCTCAGCCTCTCAAGCCACTGAGATTACAGGTATGCCCAACTGTGCTTGGCGAGAAGGAACTTTCTTAAAGGTTCTGGTCTTGATAACATGCCCAGGTTGGCCTCAAACCTGTAACCCTATTGCCTCAGCCTCCTGAGTCCCTTATTACAGTTGTATACCACTGCACTTGGAGTGTCCATATACTTTAAGGAAAAAAAATTCTTGGTTTTGAATGCAGAATTTTAAATTTAGTTCTACTGAACTTAAAAAGCAAACCCTAGAGTGATTAGAAAATAAAAATTTATTTTATGTTTAATTCAATTCACTGCTTTAACATGATTGAAGAATGTCCTTGTACACAGTATAGACAGGGCAGAAAAAACCATCAGTTTTAACTGTGTGCTTTGTTAGGCTTTCAGGTTCCCACCATTCCATACACACTTACCATTCTACCATATGAGGGTACTTTTCTTCCACGGTAAGACCAGGATTAACTTCTATAGCATAATACTGTTCCTTTAGTTGCAATAACTAGAAAATAAAATAACTTAATCATCATAACCATAGTGTTTTGTCACTAATCCATTTTGTTTTACTGAAAGCAAGACAACATGAACAAGTGTCTGTAAAAAAAAAGGTACCTCTTTTGTAAAATACTTTTATGCCAGCAATTCGGCAAACCAACTACTAACTAATCAGAGTAGCATTACAAAACAAGTTCTCATATTCACAAATTTAAGTCGTCTTATTTTATTAAGATATACAGAGGTAGATACTCAAAGTACTGAAGAAATTTCTTTACTACTTTAAGGGAGGAAAAACTATGAAAAAATAGAAGTATTTTAAATTTTCCAGTTAATAGAGGATGGTACAATATTTTAGTAATCATTTAGAAGTTTTAAATCTTTGCTTTTTTCTGATACAGGGGCTCTACCACTGAGCTACATCCCAACCCTTTTTACTCTGGCACAGGTCTTGCTAAATTGTAGAGGCTGGCTCAAACCTGTCATCCTCCCAAATTGCTAGGATTAGAGGTATATGCCACCATTACATCTAAGTTTTGTTGTTTAAAAGTTAATATTAGTTTTTCCTTTAAAATACGTTGACAATATTCATACAATAAAAAAGCATGTACTGAATTATTATTATGAGCCAGGTATGATCATAAGAACTTTGCATCCATTCTTATTTGTGTAAATGAACCTAATGAAATTCTCATCCGGAGTGTATTTATGGTGGATTACTGGTAAAGTTTACCTTTTTTCGACATTCATCTGTAACCAGCTTACAGTTGTCAATGATATCTGAAGAAAGAAAGCAAAACAGGCATTAAAAGAAAATATTCAGATGTTACCAATACTGTGAATAATGTCTTTTAAAGCACAAGTCAACCAGCATGGTTATTACAAATTTTGGTCTCAGTGCTATAATTCACATTAGCTAAAGAAACGAAGTGAATTTCTATCAAGAAGTGGAAATGGCCTGGCATCAAATTAAAAAGCTTCTGCCCAACATGGGTATGGTGGTACACGGCTATAATCCCAGCGGCTTGGAAGTCTGAGGCAGGAGGATAGAGAATTCAAAGACAGCTTCAACAAAAGCAAGGCACTAAGCAATTCAATGAGACTCTGTCTCTAAATAAAATTCAAAATAGGGCTGGGGATGTGGCTCAGTGGTCGAGTGCTCCTGAGCTCAATCCCCAGTGGCTCCCCTAAAAAAGAAGAAATATAAATA
Organism: Marmota monax; assembly: GCF_021218885.2. Classification (NCBI taxonomy): domain Eukaryota; kingdom Metazoa; phylum Chordata; class Mammalia; order Rodentia; family Sciuridae; genus Marmota; species Marmota monax. Next base: position 5,202,977 of record NW_026694821.1, read on the forward strand.
GTAAATATAATATAAAAAAGTCCAACATCTTTAGCAATTAGAGAAATCAAAAACCTATTCTGATATTTCATCTTACTCCAGTCAGACTGCAGTCATCAAGAATACAAACAGTAACTGGTTGTGGTGGCATATATCTTTAATCCCAACTGTAACTTGTTTTAACAAGTTAACAAAATAAAAAGGACTGAGGATATGGCTCAGTGGCAAAATATCCCTGGGTTCAATCCCTGGTACAAACAAAAGAACAAAACCAAAATAAACAATAATAATAAATGCTACAGAGGATGTGGGGGAAAAGAAACACTCTTAACACTATCAGTGGGATTGTAGATTAGTATAACCACTCTGAAAATCAGTATGGAGGTTTCTCAAAGATTAGGAATAGAACTACCATAGGATCCATATATACCACTCCTTCGAATTTATCCAAAGGATAAATATCGGCATACTATATTGAAACATGCATGCCCAGGTTATAGCAGCACAATTCATAATAGCTAAACTATAGAACCAAGCCTAAATGTCCATCAATTGATGAACGAATCAAGAAAATGTGGTATATATATATATAGTAGTGTTTTATTTAGCCACAAAGAGAAATGAAATTGTGTCATTTGCAGAAAAATCGATGGAATCTAAAAATATTTTGGGGCTGGGGATGTGGCTCAAGTGGTAGCGCGCTCGCCTGGCATGTGTGTGGCCCGGTTCGATCCTCAGTGCCACATACAAACAAAGATGTTGTGTCCGCCGAGAATTAAAAAATAAATAAATAATATTAAAAATAAAAATAAAAATATTTTGTTAAACAAAATAGGACAAACTCAGAAAGCCAATGGTCATGTTTTCTCTCACATGTTGAGGCTATAGAGGAAAAAGGAAAAGAAAGGTGTGTGCGGTGTTCTCATGAAAACTGAAGGGAAATCAGTAGAGGAAAGGACAGGAAGAGGTGACTTATCAGGGAATGATATTGGTTTAATTCAATTTTATATTGTGTGCATGTACCAATGTGTAACCAAAAAATCATTACATATAATCTTTTTCAAAAATATTTTTTAGTTGTTGATGTATATTATTATTTATTTATATGTGGTACTGAGGATTGAACCCAGTGCCTCACATATGTGAAGCAAGCGCTCTGCCACTGAGCCACAACCCCAGCCCCCATTATGTATAATTATAATGTGCCAATAAAAAATATGGAAAAAATGCAAAGGGAAGGATGGAGGGAGACAGGAAGAAAGAAAAAAAGGAAAGAAAAAGAAGCAAGTTAAGAGTTAGGGATATAGCTCAGTAGCAGAGTGCTGGCCTTGCATGCATGCCCAAGGCCCTAGGTTCAATCCCTAGAACTACTTTGCAAAACAAAACCAAAACTAAAACAGTTTCAAAATCTGAGACTTAGTGGTTCCTCACATAACCCCTGAGCCAAACAATTCAAGGTCTTCAAACACTGAATTGTGTAGTGACTGTTCCTATTTTCATCTTCCATTTTAACTAAAGAGAAGAAACAAGCCGAGTGCAGTGTCACTTGCCTTTAATCCCAGCAATTTGGGAGACTGAGGCAGGAAAACGGCAACTTCGAGGCCAGCCTCAGCAATTTAGCAAGACTCTCAGCAACTTAGTGAGGCCGTCTCAAAATGAAAAATAAAAGAAGTGGGGGATGTAGCTCAGTGGTAAAGTTCCCCTGGGCTTAATCTCCAGTACCACAAAACTAAATAAACAAATAAATAAAAATAAAGACAAAACAAAACAAAAATTTCTCCAAAGAGGAATTACTGACAAAAAAATAAAAATCCTGTTAACAGTCTTCCTCCAACCACTTTTTTTTAGGGGAGGGGCAGTGCTGCCTCAAGGAAGGTATTACAAGATCTACCATTAAGCTCCATCCCCAAGCCACAGTATTTGTTAAACACTATTTCTTTAGGTTGAGCCAGAGTTTAAAATCCATTTAAATTTTTTTTGAATAATTAATAGACTACAGATGGTGAGATATATTAAGTTTCTATATCTGCTATCAAAACCACACATAAAAAGAACTATTTATATAATAAGGGGGGAAAACCCAAATCCTCAAAATACAGTTAAAAGGGCTGGGATTGTGGCTCAGCAGTAGAGCGAGCGCTTGCCTAGCACGTGCGAGGCCTGGGTTAGATCCTCAGCACCACATAAAAATAAAATAAAGATACTGTGTCTAACTACAACTAAAAAATAAGTATTAAAAAAAATACAGTTAAGAAAAAGCAGGTTCCCCTGATTTCCATATCCAAAAGGAACTTCCAGTCATCTCAAATAGGAGATATAGATAATATAGATAAAAAGGATATCTGTGATTAGTTTTATAAATTTGTTTAAGAGTATCACACTTGCCGGGTGCAGTGGTGCATTCCTGTAATCCCAGTGGCTTGGGAGGTTGAGTCAGGAGGATTGGGAATTCAAAGCCAGCCTCAGCAAAGGCGAGGCGCTAAACAACTCAGTGAGACCCTGTCTCTAAATAAAATACAAAACAGGGCTGGAGTGTGGCTCAGTGGTCCCCAATACTATAAAAAAAAGAGTACCATACTTACTATGACAAGTTGGGCATCTTTTCCCTTTGTAGGAAAATCTACTTAGTGTCATATCAAAGTCTGTTATTATCTGTAAGAAATAGGAGAAAGGCATTATGTAAGCACAGCCACCATGACCAGGATTTCTTTATTGCTATCCAAATACATACCTTCTTAGAGGCACGGGACCATGCTTAGGTTACTATTTTGACATTAAGTTTTCTAATGGTTTTCACATACAACATCCTGAAAATGACTTTAAATACAAGGTGATATCTTAAGTGCCCTATATTTGTCACCAAATAAAATCTGATTAATCAGCCAGGCGTGGTGTTACACACCTATACTTCAAGGATTTGGGAGGTTAAAGCACGAGGACTGCAAATTCAAGGCCAGCCTGGATTAATTTAGTAAGACCCTGTCTCAAAATAAAAGCTAAAAAGAGCTCATGATATGGCTTAGTGGTAGAGTGCCCCTGGGTTCAATCCCTTGTACCAAACAACAACCAATCAAACAAAACAATTAGTATAGAAAGTTATAAATTGTATGTGATATGGTTACTTGACTCTCTATAGAGTTAAAACAATACATAATTTATTTTTTTGGTACTGGGGACTGAAACCAGGGGTGCTCAACCATTGAGCTACATTCCCATTCCTTTTGAGAGAGGGCCTCACTAAATTAAAAAAAAAAAAAGTTGCTGAGGCTGGCCTCAAACTTTCCAATTTTCCTGCTTCACTCTCCCTCAGTCTCCCAAGTAACTGGGATTATAGGTGTGCACTACTGCAACCAGCTGTTAACTTGCTTAATACTTAATACTGAAAAAATCCTAAAGTTTGGGGGCAGTGGGTGTAGGGACAGTGGTAGAAGGTACTATTAGCATGCACAATGCCTAGGGTGCAATGTTCAGCACAAATAAACAAATGAAAAATAATAAAAGAAAATGTTTATATTAAGGCTATTAATTTGTGTTTCCATTAGAGTATTCTGTTTCAGACAATTCTAGATGTCTTAGATTTCACATTCCAAGAAATAGGCAAAAAATGTCCACTTAAACTTGTTTTACTCAGATGTTACCAAAATAGGAAGAAGATGAATGACACTGTTTGAATATCAGTAATAAAATATTTAAACAATAAAGACATCTGCATAATTAGTCTACCTGAAGTTTGGCAGCTCCTCCTTTGATAAGACCACAGAGAGTTTCTTCTACTCTTGTAGGGTTCTTGATACGAACTGAACTTTTCTGGAATTCTGGCATCTAAAAGGCAAAAAGAAATGAACTATTTTACTTCCTCTTTTACCAGGTTCCTATGACACCAACCATATGATATGGTTACTCGACTCTCTTCTAGAGAGAAAACATTACAAGCAGAAGCTTGTATTACTTGAACATATAACAATGTTGCGACATTATTTTAAATATGTAAGCTATCATATTAAGTTACCATTTAAACACACACAAAATTTAACTCAAATCAACAGTTTTCATCTAGAAGATTAAGGTGATAAAGTACCCAGGGTTCAATCCCCAGCACCAGAAAATAAAACAAAAAATCGACACTTGTGCTAGGTATGGTGGCACAATTCTATAATCCCAGCAATTCAGAAGGTTGAGGCAGAAGATTGCAAGTTTGAAAATAGCCTTAGCAACTTAGTGAGGTCCTAAGCAACTTAACAAGACCCTGTTTCAAAATAAAAAATAAAAAGGGCTGGATATACCTCAGTGGTTAAGGCCTCCTCCTGGGTCCAATCCCCAGTTCAAAAAAAAAGCACTTAGTTTATATTCATGTTCATTTAAGACAACACCACACCCTCCCCGCCCCTACTGCCGCCCAGTACTGGGTATTAAACTCAGGGGTTCTGGGTGGTTTAAACACTGAGCTTTAAACCCCAGTCCCTTTTTTAAAATTTTATTTTATTTTTGGAACCAGGAATTGAACTCGGGGGCACTTGACCACTGAGCCACATCCCCAGCCCTATTTTGTATTTTATTTAGAGACAGGATCTCACTGCGTTGCTTAGTGCCTTGCTTTTGCTAAGGCTGGCTTGAATTCAAGATCCTCCTGAGCCACTGGGATTACAGGCATGTGCCAATGCCCTCAGACTTTTTCTATTTTTTTGTGACAGGGTCTCAAAAAGTGGCTGAGGCTCTAGCCTGGAACTTGAGATCCTCCAGCCTCAGTCTCTCGAGTTGCTAGGATTATAGGTGTGTACCACCATACCTGGCTACATTTTCAAATATTTCTCAACAGAAAGGAAATATTACACAATTTTTCCACACAAGTTTTTGTAAAGATAATTATAATACTTTAAATATTTTTAAATTTGAAAAGTTGCTTTAAGATCTTTCTTTTTTGGTAGTATATCCTAAATAATTCATTAATTTTTCATTGTATAAATTTTACAACAGATTATTTCAAGATAACTATAAAAAGTATCAGACCACCTAAACTTAAGCCACTACCAGGCTGGTTTATGAAGACTTTAGGGTTATTCTGTCTGCAACCTGTACACTCAGAAAAATGAGAAATCATAACCCATCTGATTCAAATGTATGATATGTCAAGGTCATTGTACTGTCATGTGTAACTGATTAAAACAAATTAAAAAATAATACAAAAAAAAAAAAAAAGGAAACAACAACAATAAAAAGGCTTTAGGGTTGCTCAACAATTTAAAGTGTTCTTGATTGTTTCTATCCTATCACAAGAAAAATGAAACTCATCAGAAGAAAATGTACAAGAACATAGTGCTCTTACATTATGTATGCAGGACCCGGAGAAGGATATTATGGATCATTTTAAAGTCAGTTATAAATCACAGACAACAACAGTAGCTCAAACCACAACTCTATACTAGTTATACTCTGTAATCTTTATTTATGTGCCTTTATTCTGGATTAGTTACCGCCAATATTAACATATTTATTTCATAAACATATTATTTCATAACATATTTATTTCATTTTAAGTACATATTTATGTACTTAAAATTCCCTGAGGGCTGGGGTGTGGATCAGTGGAAGAGCACTTGCCTAGCATGTGTGAGGCACTGGGTTCAATTCTCAGCACCGCATAGAAATAAAAAAATAAAAATAAGCCAGGTGCGGTGGCACACTCCTGTAATCCCAGCAGCTTGGAAGGCTGAGGCAGGAGGATCTCGAGTTCAAAGCCAGCCTCAGCAATGGTGAGGTGCTAAGTAACTCAGTGAGACCCTGTCTCTAAACAATTTAAAGTACAAAATAGGGCCAGGGATGTGGCTCAGTGGTTGAGTGCCCCTGAGTTCAACCCCCAGTACCTAAATAAATAAATAAATAAAGGCCCACTCTCAACTAAAAGACACATTAAAAAAAATACCCTGGACTTCTGTTTGATACTGTAAGATAATCTGTCTAGGTACATCTATCAGATTTTGTTTTTCCTACATATGGTCAAGAGTAGAAAAAAATCAGAAAAGCGGTAGACTGTTTAACAAAGACTAAAAGATGACATAGATGTACAGAAAAGCAAGGTACTAACATTAAAAATTTCCTCATGAATGAAAGACTTAGACCTACCAAACACTAAATTTTGGGGTGGGGTGTGCTGGGGATCAAACCTAGAGCCTCAGTAATGCATGGAATCTATCACTGAGCTACACACCCAGTCTCTACATACTTAATTGTTAAAAGCCATGTTTAAATAGGATGATAGGCTCTCCTGCCATACAAGCAACCTTGATGCAGAGATCCTTTTAACTTTGTAAGGCTTTAAAGAATTTCAATGGATTAAAGGTTATATAAACATTTATTTTACAGTGATTTTTTTTTTTTAAGAGATGAGACAGGAAAGCGGGTACTTGCTCCTACACTCTTTTTTTTTATTCATTAACCTGTTCATTCCCTTAACAAGGTGTGTCTACTTTGGGCCAAATACTCTTCCCAGATGCTAGGGACATGATGCTGAACATTATTTAGACTTGTTTTCTTGTTGAGTTTAAAGAAACATTACTGTTTTGAAAAACCCTTCTGTAGCTCCTTTACAGATACCTGACAACCAAATTCTGTTCTTACCTCAGCCACAACTGGCAAGTACATAATAATGAGCACATGTTTGATTCAATAAGTAACTTACGGCACAATTTATGAGTAGCAAAAGATCTTTGTCACCAATGCTATTTTCACTGAGAAAACTGAATGCTTTATTTCAGTGTGTCCACACTCAGTAAGATGTCTTGTCTCAAGCAAATCACTCTCTCAAAGGTTCAGATAACAAAAGGAGTTTATCCCCAAGACCACTTGGTGGCTCCAGTCAACCAACATACCCTGAATTCTTGTCAGGCAGGCTTTGCTCCTTCTTCAACAGTTTACATTATGGCTTATTACAGAAGAGTTGTCTTCTAATCACAAATGATAAAAGATTTTAGACCCATACTAATTTTCTTTAACACTGTATCATAATTAAATTACGTTTTCAGGCAACTCAAAATAACTTGCTCTCCAAAAAATCTTTTAGGCTGACTTCAGCTACACTAACAACTGTAAGCTTGGTTTATTCTAAATCACAAGTGATGAAAGAGAACCAGTGGCTACAGACATTCACACAGCTATGCCTCTAGGCAAAACACAAACATTTTTTCAGAAAAATAAAATAAGCAGAATACTCAAATAGGTCTGAAGTGAACTAAGATAATAGTAGACAAAGAACACCTCTTTACTCCAGAGAACAATAGGATGAAATACATATAATACACTCCTCTGCTAACACACACACACACACACACACACACAGAAATATTCCTCAGGAACTCAAACATTCTAGAATGCAGTCCAAGAAACAGAATCAAAGACCACAGAGGATCAGAACATTAAGAAGTTGAATGCAGGAGAAGGATGAAATGTATCACATACTTTTACCTCCCAAGTCCCTTCCTTCCATATCTCTCTTGGACAAAAACAGACCTGGTTTGGTGGCACATAAAACAACAATACTTCAAATATGAAGGGCAAGTTATTTTCAATTGTCCAAAAGCTTTTCAATTTGATTATAATAAAATGGTATGAAAAATAAATATAGGGCTAAAAATTTCCCCTGTGATTAAAGAAAAATAATTATCATCTGCTAAAGCTGCCGTAATGTAAAATGCTGAGGAAGGAAGGAACAAAGCCTTTCTGACAAGAATCTAAGTATATATGTTGATAGAAGCCTACCTAGAATCAATACAAGATCATTAACACCTAAAATACATTTATTGTATCTGGTCTTTAATATACTGTATTTGTACAAATAAAATAAATGCCTAATGATTAGTCTACTTCCATATCCAAAAAGCAAGGATTTCTAAATAAGCTGTTTTCAAAGTTAACTATTTTACTCACAATTCAATAGCAGTATTAAATAATTTTATATCATCTTGTAGATACTTTAGGACAAGCTAAATATGAATATCTCTATTGTATAGTCATCAAATTTCTGGGCTCTTCTTGGTATTAATCCAATAATAATGTACCAGACTAATGATCATCCTAATTTCAAGAATGAAATTATAACATCATCAAAGTTTAATAATACACAAATGCATTCCATTTATAATAATGTATTGTTATTTACCCCCCTCTCCCCCCACACACATTGGGGATTGAATCCAGGGGCAATTTTAACACTGAACTCCATCCCTTACTGTTTTTATTTTTACTTTTGAGAGGTCTTGCTGTTGATCCTCCTGCCTAAGCCTCCCATGTAGCTGGGATTACAGGCATGAACCACCATACCCAGCAGTTATTCTTACACCTAAAGTCAAACTAAGGGTTAGTATAATTTACTACATACAAATAATACAATTCATATTTTAACCAATGATAAAATTACTGACAGGTGTAGTGGTACCTGCCTGTAATCCCAGAGACTCCAGAAATTGAGGTTGGAGGATCGCAAGTTTGAGGCCAGTCTCAGCAACTTACCAAGGGCCTAAGCAACTCAGCCAAGACCCTATTTCAAAATAAAACATAAAAAGGGTTGGGGATGTGGCTCAGTGGTTAAGGGCCCCTGGGTTCAATCCCCAGTACCAAAAAAAAAAAAAAAAAAAAAAAATAGAAAAGAAAAAGAAAAAATCATGCATTTCCAACTTTTATGATAACAATCTTTCCTAACAAATATTTGGTCTTCCTCCACATCAAGGAAGAGAAGGACAAATCCATCCATTCATTCAACACACAGTAAGTATAAGACAATGATTGAGCAGCTCTGTAAGAAATAAAAAGTGTTAATAAGATACAGCTTCTACTCAAGGCACATATTCACTAACATTGACTGCAATATAGGAACCCAAATAACTACACATTGCAAAGAAGTCCAGTAAAATATAAGGGAAACAGAAAAAAATGAAGATCACTTGTGTTGAAGCTAAGGAGGAAGAGCCAACCCAACTGAGAAAGGGGTGGAGAAGCAGTATATGCTGAGATTGGAGAGCTATCAGAGCATGATCTAATGTGAGAAAAAGAGAAGCAGCTGTTTGTCTTGAAGTTGTTTTTTGGTCTCCTCTAGTACTAGGGAGTGAACCCAGGGGCAGTTTATCACTGAACAGTTTATCTTACTCTTATTATTTATTTTGAAATAAGTCTCCATAAGATGCCACAGCTGGCTTCAAACTTGTGGTCTTCCAGCTTCAGCCTCTTAAATAGTTAGAATTACAGGTGTGTACTACCACTCCCGTGGAATTCTTGCCTTTAAAAGCACTTTGACCTTTCCATGGCAGGACAGTCAACACGACATGATGAACATTCATTCTGTATGAGAGTCCTGTGTACAGCTCTTATTTTTGTGATCACTTGAAAGGGCAAGGGGTTGACAATGAGTGGATACTGTTCTAGGTCTTTATAAACATTTTCTCAATAATCTTATCTGCAAGGCAGTTGTGATCTGTATTTAGAAATAAGGAAACTAGAGCTTATAGTGTAAGGTCACAGCCAAAACTTGGACCCAGGTCTCTGACTCCATACTTCACTATCTTTCCAAGATACCATAATCTTTTCTGGAGCATGATGGAAAAACTGAGTGTCCAGAATACAAAAAAAAAAAAAAAAAAAAAATTCTGAAGGCACTACCAATTAATTATATGATAGCTGTGTCTCTTTGCATTTATAGAGTGAATAAGTATTCACATATCCATCGTGCCAGTGCTTTGCAGATATTATCTTATACAATTATTATTTTGTAAATAAAATAGTGACAGTCTGAAAAGTTAAATGATCACACATAAAGTAAGGTACAGAGTCTGAGTCCCAACCCAGGTGTTCAGAGTTTAATTACAGTCCTTTTAATTTAGAACAGTCTGTAACAGAGATTGGACTAGGGGCCTGTTTGCACATGTGGGCCTCTAGTTTTCAAGTGTAAAAGAAACATTTAAGAACTAGGAGGTTTCAGTTAAAATACCTGCTTTCTGGCGTTTCATGAAAAATGTGGAGATCTGGCCACAAGCCCAGAACCAAGTAGTAGCCACCTCCTCTAGCCTGGCCCCAGTCTCCAGTTAATCACAGTCATTTACACCCTTTCCTCCTTAACAACCATTAGCTTGACCCTTGAAGACTCTGAGTTTGGGAGCTCTAGACTGTGCCATGCTGCTGTCTCTGGCAACCACTTGACATGGACTGGGAAATGTAGGGGGGATATTGGCATTTTATTTTATTTGAGAATCCAAAAAATGTTTTCAATACTTTTAATAAATTTCAGATCTGGAAGTGATATGTGCCACTTACTAATAATGATTAGCATTTTGTGGTGCTTTAAACTTTACAAGGTTCTTTCAACATGACTTTATTTAATTGAAATATCTTATTCTACAGAAGGGAAACAAGCTCAGAAAGATTAAGTGATTTGCCCAAAGTTACACAATCAGTCACAGAATTAGTCAGAGAGCCAGATCAGAAATTGAAACTTTTTACTGTGGAGAATACTCATGATGGAGCCTCAAATGACTCTTCACAGGTCCTCAGTTGGTTAAAGGCACTCCTTGAGGCAGGTCATTTTCTTCCCTCCCACTCTCCCTCCCTTGACAGGTTATTGCTGTTTTGCCTAAATTAGCCTTGAATTTGTGATCCTCCTGGCTCAGCCTCAGTCACGGGGATTACAAGCATGTGCTACCACACCCAGCTTGAACTTAATTGTGCAGAGAAAAGAGTGTGTAAATCTGGAGGGAGAGGTTTAGAGCCAGATCACAAGAAAAGTAACACCCTGAGGACCTGTCAATGTATGAGATCTATCAACATTTTTAGAAAAAAAAACAAGCTCAAATCAAAAATGGTACAAATTAATACAATGAAGAGTAAAGGAAAAAAACCACAACTTTTACTTGTTTTCCTGAATAATTTAATAGTTTGAATTTATTACTACTTGCTTCTAAAAGAGACAAGAGTTAGAGGGTCCTGGCCCCAACCAGTAACAAATCATATAAAGGGTACCATTATCGCTACATTGTTTCTAATGGTAGAAAATTTCTACATCACTTTGTATTTATTTTGGGTTAAAAAAGTCAACAAAAATAAGAGTTTTAGACTGGTTTAATTTTATAGAGATATATGCTCAATCCCAATGAATCAAACACCAGAACATGTAACAGATGTATCATGTCCATGTCCATATGGATTGAACCATACAAAACAGGCAATGTTGGAATAGTTTTGAAAAACATAACAGATCCATATGGTTTAACAAAACAGCAATAACTAAACTGACGACTTAATCATCACTTTGGGTCAACTTTTGACTTCAATCATATACTGGCTAAGACAAAGTAAACTGAACAAGAGATTTACCAAGCATGACTAATATATCTCCTTGCTAAGTTATAGGCTCAAAGCAGAAAAAAATGGAAAAAAAGAAGAAAAATTAAAAAGAGGAACAGAGGAAGAACAACAACAAAAAGAACCAAAAGAAAAATAAAATAGATCACGAAGTAGTTTTTCTTTTTTTTTAAAATATTTTCTTAGTTGTCAATGGATCTTTATTTTATTTATATATGGTGCTGAGAATTGAACCCAGTGCTCCACACATGCTAGGCAAGTGCTCCATAACTGAGCTACAACCCCAGTTAGGTAGCTCTTTCTTTAAAACAGGTTTTTAGGTTAATCAGTGGATACTAAGCTACATTTAAGAGTCAAAAGTTCTGGTACACTACTGCACAGGGAGGGACTATAGATAAGAAGTATGTATTGTAAAAGTGGGGTGCAGGGGTGCAAGCCAGTAATCCCAGAAACTCGGGAGATGAAGGCAGGAAGATGGCCAGTTCAAAGCCAGCCTCAGCAAAAGCGAGGTGCTAAGCAACTCAGTGAGACCCTGTCTCTAAATAAAATACAAAAAGGGCTGGGGATAAGCTCAGTGGCTAATCATCCCTGGGTTTAATCCATGGTATCAAAAAAATAAATTGACAAACATTGCACAATGTCTACATATAGCAAAAAATCTGATATCCCACTGATACGTACAATTTTTATTTTTGTAATCAGTTAAATAAAGGAAGAAAAGCGTTTTCTAAATTGTTATTTCTAGGATTCAATTGTTATTTCTAGGATTTTTCTTAACTCATCCGTTGTGAATATAGAGAACTGATGCAAATGTGTACTACTAAATCTGCTACTTACATGTCTAAAACACTAACGTGCAGATTATTTACTGAGCGCTTAGTTTGTGCTATTACAAATATTACATACTTTTTTTTTTTTTGGAGATAGGGTCTTACTATTGCTTAGTAGGGCCTTGCTAAATTGCTGAGGCTGGCCTTCTGCCTCAGCCTCCCTAGTTGCTCTATTACAGGAATGTACCACCACTCCCAGCTTCATACTTTTTCATTATATATGAGAGCAACATGAAGTTGGTGATTTCACAGTGGTCAGATTATTGCCCTCAATCAATGACATCATAGCCATTAAGAAATGAGTTAAGGGTGGGGCATAGCTCAGGAGAAGAGTATCTGACTGTAGGAATGAGTTGAGATTTAAGGCTATCTATAGTTTCAAAGCCTATATTTTTCTTAACTCATCCTAATACACAAACTCAATTGTTGTGCAAGAAGTATTAAAAAAAAAATTAAGGGCTGGGGTTGTGGCTCAGAGGTAGAGTGCTTACCTGGCATGTGTGAGGCACTGGGTTAGATCCTCAGTACCACATAAAAATATGTAAAAATTTAGTTGTCCACCTACAACTAAAAAATAAATATTAAAAAAAAAATTTAAGGGCATTCTACTCAGTGGTAGATTGCTTGCCTAGCATGTATAAAGCCTTGGGTTTGATCCTCAGTACTGGTGGATAGGGGGGATTCATTCTGTATGGTTTAAATGTGTTGTTGAGCAAAGAAATATTAGCAGTAAAAGGAATAAAATAACCATTTCATGTGCTGAGAAAACACTCATTTTATTTCAAGGAAAAAAAATTCAAAGATACCTTTAAAATTAATTCAACAAGCAATGTGAGGTTCTATCCATATAAAGTTTCAGTCCCAAAATTATCTGGTTAGAGAGAGAAGCAAAAGAGGTGAAGATTCACCATAATAAATGGAACTGGAAATAATCAAATACCCACCATTTTGTTAAGCACAGCAGGCTCTTGATTAGTCATATCTTGGCTATCCAATCTTCTGCATTTTCCCCAGGTGATGTCACAGCAAAAGAGAGAGAAAAAAAAAGGTATACGTGACATACATAAATTTCAGGCTCTTCACGTATGCTAATGACATACTACGAGGGTCCTTTTGGTATTATTTAAATGCCATGTTATCTCAGACATCTTTTTCTCTTTTCCAAGAAGTTCAGCAAAGGATTTACTCTATCCAGCCAAGTTTTGGCTTTAAAATATTATACACAAGAATTTATATGGTGCTAAGAAGATATGAATATTAAGTTCGTATTTGCAAGAAAATGCTTAATTGCAAGAATATTTTATCAACATTTTCTCTGAATGGAAGGATACAGTTGTAGAAAAATTATGTGTTGGCACTACTGAATCAATGTAGGAATATAAAAATGAAACAAAGTAAGAAGAATGAAGAAATCAACCAGGTCTGGTGGTACATGACTGTAATCCCAGCAACTTCAGAGGCTAAGGCAGGAGGATCACAAGTTTGAGGCCAGCCTCAGCAGTTTAGCGTGGCCCTAAGCAACTTATGGAGACCCTGTTTTGAAATAAAATGTAAAAGCAACTGTGGGTATAACTCAGTGGTAAAGTGCCTCTGGGTTCAATCCCCAGTACAAAAAAAAAAAAAGAATAAAAATATACAAAAAAAATCAAAATGTACCAAAAAAAAATTTCCATTCCATTTTCTTATAATAAAATCTTCCAGAGTGGGAAGTATCCCTGGGTTCAATCCCTATCACCACCTAAATAAATGAATAAATAAATATCATTTTGTAGCATAATACAACTAAGATCTGAGTTGTGTTTGAATCTAACATAATATCTGGCACAATGTACATATTTTAGATGTTTTGGTAAAGTTTATATGTATTTATTCATTAAACCAAAAAGTTATAAAAATTTCCCTTATCATTATTCTGACTTTGTCTTTCTTGCACTATAAACCATAGGGAAAATTACTAATTTATTTTCACTCTATATTGATTTTTACTTTAGTCCAGATAAGTAAAATTTTATAATTAAAATTCTGTTTCATCCAGGTGAAGTGGCACATGCCTGTAATCCCAGCAACTCAGGAGGCTGAGGTAAGAGAATTCTAAGTTCAAAGTCAGCCTTAGCCACCTAGGTAGGCCCTGAGCAACTTAGCACGACCCTGTCTCAAAATAAAATATAAAACCAGCTAGGGATGTAACTCAGTAGTTAAGTGCCCTTGGGTCTAATCCCTGCTACCCAAAAAAGGAAAGAAAAAAAAATATTACTTCAAAGAGCAACTTAATTGAAGGAGGAAAATTTGACTTTTTCTTAAATTTTATTATTAAAAGGTGTATAACAAAGCCAGTTGCAGTGGCTCCTACTGTAAGCCCAGCAACTCAGGAGGTTGAGACAGGAATATTCAAAGTTCCAGGTCAGCCTCAGCAACTTGTCTCAAAATTAAAAATAAAAGGGGCTAGGGGGCTGGGGATATGACTCAAGCGGTAGCGTGCTCGCCTGGCGTGCGTGCGGCCCGGGTTCGATCCTCAGCACCACATACAAACAAAGATGTTGTGTCGGCCGAAAACTAAAAAAATAAATATTAAAAAAATAAATAAATTAAAAAAAAATAAAAAAGCATCCTTAAAAAAAAAAGGGGGGGGGGCTAGGGATGAGGCTCAGTGGCTAAGTGACCCTAGGTTCAATCGCTGCTACCAAAAACAAAAACAAAACAAACAAACAAACAAAAAAACCACAAAAACAAAAAACAAACAAACAAAAAAAAAAAAAGGAAAAGAAAAGAAAAGAAAGCTGGGGATGTAGCTCAATGATACAGCACCCTGGGTCAGAGAGAGACAAAAAGGGAGGAAGGAAGGGTGGGTTTGTTGGTTGCGGATACAGCTCTAGGGTGCCTCTGGGTTCAATCCCCATTAAAACCAAAAAATAATTCTAATGGTCTCTTCAAATATCTTAACAAAAACAAGGAGTGATCAGAAACTTGAAAATAACCAGCTTTTAATAATTCACGGATATGCAAATTTCAACTGAAGAGCTCTCATACTTCCCAATCATCACTGTTAATCTGACTAGAATCCATCCTTATTCAAAGATGATCTCACATGAAATGATACTGCTACCCTTTTGTAAAAATCTGAGGTTCTGTATCACTTATAAAAGTATAAAGACTACGGCATAAATGTCAGCCTTCTGGCACTATCCAAAGACAGACATTGAAAATGAGGACAGTGTATTTTTAACCAATAGGTTTGTAAACCTATACCTGGTGTATACAAAGTTCTGCTTGCTCTGCCAACAGTCATCTGTTGCAGATGCTTCAACAGAAGAGTTGCTGGAAAAAACACATCAAGTGTAGAAGACAAATTCAAAAATAGAAAACACTACCCTTGGACTCTGAACTCTCTTCAAAGGTGGTTTTAAAGTTCTTAGATCTGGGATCTTCAAATGTGTACTGGAAAAAAATGTGAAAACTGAAGAAAATTTATTCCGTATTCTTTCAATATGAGGCTAAGGTTTCTACCATAGCAGTGTTCATGACAAGGGATGTGTAGAACAAGGCTAAAGACTGAATAAGAGGTAAGAATTTCACTTAAATGGCACAAACTTGATAAGTAAAAATTCTAGATATGGTATGTCATTCTAATATTTCACAAGTCAATTAATGAAAATCGGTATGTCTACATGAAAAAAATTCATTTGCTTTAAAACAAGTCTTAAAGTATCCGAATGCAAACTAAGTATTTTTAAAGACCTGTATATTTTCTTTTTGAACCCAGGGGCACTCTTCAACTGACCTACATCCCCAACCCTTTTGATTCTTTTATTTTGAGTCTGGGTCTCACTATGTTGTTGCCCAGGCTGGGTTCAAACCTGCGATTCTCCTGCCTCTGCCACCACTCCCCATTCCCCGCAAGCTTATTTTTTGTTTGTTTGTTTGTTTTAAAGATGTCACTTTCTTAGAAGGGTTAGCACATGAAAAAGCAAACTATAAATTTGTTGTTGTTGTTTTGTAAGGTTAGAATCATTTTGTGGCATTTCAATAATTCTCCCTGAGAATTTTAATTCAGCAATGAAAAAGACTGCACAAACGGGAAAGTGAAACTTACTCAATAGATATAACACAAAAATGAAACTGAATAAAAGGGATAATAGAGGAGGAAAGAGAATAAGAAATAAATTTCAAAGGTTATTTATTTAAAAATTAGCAATTCTGGACTGGGGTTGTGGCTCAGTGGTAGAGCCCTCATCTAGCACATGCAAGGCCCTGGGTTCGATCCTCAGCACCACATAAAAATAAATAAAATAAAGGTATCGTGTCTAACTACAACTAAAAAATAAATATTAAAATAAATAAAAATTAGCAATTCATACAAATTATTTTGGTAAAAACAGATCAGTCAGAATTTTAGATACTTGTGAAAATAGACAATATCAGAGCTGAGAATGCATTCCTTTATCCTTCCTGCTCTCATTAATTCTAACACCCAATGGCAGTTTTCAAGATGAATAAACCAGGACAGGTAGAAATTAAGTAACTGATACTGATGACCCTTGAGGCACCCATGAGTTCTTCTGCCCTTGACTTTGTCCTAGAACAATAGCACAGATGGCAAGCTCTGTCCACAGATGCGGAGCTTGGGTAATACAACCGAGCAAAGGGCTGAGGGTATAGCTCGGTTGGTAGAGCACTCATCTAACATGTGGAAGATCCTGGGTTCGATCCCTAGTAGCACCCAAAAAAAAAAAAAAAAAAAAAACAACTAACTACTTTATGAAATGGCCTGCTGCAGATTTAATTTTTCTGATTTAAAGTTGGGGGGGGGGGAAATGATGGGGCTGGGGTTATGGCTTAGCAGTAGAGCTCTTGCCTGGTATGTGCAAGGCCCTGGGTTCGATTCTCAGCATCACATAAAAATAAATAAATAAAAATAAAGGCATTGTGTATGACTAAAAGAAATAAATATTTTAAAAAAATAAAGTGGGGGGGAAAGCTTTGTAAAACTTGGAGAATTCAATTATTTAAATATAACTTAGCATACTGTCTGAGACTTTTACTGTAATATACATATTTGAATCTTGAGAACATTGTTGACTTTTTTGGGGGGGGGGGGCAGACAGCAGTGCTGGGGATCAAACCCACAGTGCTATACCACTGAGGTACATCCTCAGCCCCATGTATGAATCTTAATTCTCAATATTCAAATTGTTACATCAGCAATACAACTTTTATCAACTTATAAAATATATCAGTGTAATCTCAGTCTATAATACCCTGAGGTAAGGCTCAGAGGCACACAACAAAAACTAATTATTATTCTAAGCCAAAATAAACTATTCCTAATCCTAGTGACACAAAGCATGTAGCTACCATCAAAACCAAATCACAGAGCAAATGAATGAAAAGCAAAATTGGATCTTTTTCCCCCAACTTTGAAACACTCCTTCGGGTATTTTGCTTCCTCCTAACATCAAAATGTCAAACAAGAAACTCTTAGAATGCATAAAATGTAATTTCTGAGCCCAAGACACTTGAAACTTTTATACATTCAGATCTTTGCAAACTATAGTTTTATACTACAATGGATTGTTCTACTTTTATTTCCTAATTTGAATTTTTAAATGCCCCAAATTTTCAACAAGATAAAGAATCAAAAAAGTATCATATAAAAAGTTAAACACAAGAAACTCATGTTTACATGAAATGCACACACTTACCCTGAAGGTAACCGGACGGGCTACACAAGCGAAAGAAAATTCTTCCTGTCTGAGAAGGACTAATATAGAACAAGGTGCAACTGAGGGCGGTTCCAAAAGCCTTAACCAAGCCCTATGCAAAAACAGTCTTGTGACGCACTTCTGCACAGTGCTTTATTATGCTTTGGGTGACAGCCCTCCTGGCTCTGAGCTAAGTCACCAGACTACAGAGTACAAGCAACTGGAAAAAAACCTTGATAGTTAATTAAGAGAAGGAAAATCGGTACTATTATAACACTGACAGCCAGCTCTGCAGTGTAAGAAGGAACCTCTACATTAATGTATGCATTCCCTTCCTTGTGGTGTTTTGGTTTGTCGGGTGCTTAGGAAAAGTGCACTTTTCAGCAAAAATAATATATTTCAATACAAAGTTAAAAAAAAAAAAGGCTTGGTAGGT
Organism: Marmota monax; assembly: GCF_021218885.2. Classification (NCBI taxonomy): domain Eukaryota; kingdom Metazoa; phylum Chordata; class Mammalia; order Rodentia; family Sciuridae; genus Marmota; species Marmota monax. The sequence goes on from NW_026694821.1 coordinate 5,221,261, forward strand.
GGTGGAGAGCACTGGGGAAAAGAGGATAGGAAGCTATTGCTCAATGGGTACACAATTTCTGTTTGGGGAGATGAAAAGAATTCTGAAGGTGGATGAATGGTGGAGCTGGTTGTACAACAATGTAAATGTACTTAAAGCCACCAAACTACACTTAAAAATGGCTAAATGTCCAGGTTGGGGGCACATGCCTGTAATACCAGCTGGAGGCTAAGGTAGGAAGATGACAAGTTTGAAGCCAGTCTGGGCAACTAAGTGGAACCCTGTTTCGAAATTTTAAAAGGGCTGAAAATATAGCTCAGTAGTAGAGTGCCAGCATTGCCTGTGTGAGGCTCTGGGTTCAATTCCCAGTATTAGAAGGTGAAGGTTATTTAAAAAAAAAAAAAAAGTTAAAGTGGTATATTTTATGTTACATGAATTTTATTTATAAGTAAAAATAAAAGATCTCATTTAAGGCTTGTGAACAAAGACATGATGCAGTCAATAGAATATGAGTAGTCTTTGCTACAGGGCAGTAGATTTAAAGTGATTTTTATGTATATCTACATATTTTTTCATATTTAAAAATAAAGTTTAATAAGACAATGACATAAAATATGAATACTAAGCTTTATTAAAAAAACAAATGGAAGAACTGGGCCTGGAAGCCTGCCATCCCAACTGCTTGGAAGTCTTGGGCAGTGGTGCACAGCTGTAATCTGATCTGCTCAAGGAGACTGAGGCAGGAGTTCAAGCTTAAGCCTCCAGAGCACCTGGGACTATAGGTGACCAGGTCTAGCTCTTTCAAGATCAGTTGAGGCAACAAGGGAGAGTCTGTCTCAAAAAGAAAAAAACAAAACAAAACAAAACAAAAAACCTGGAAAAATGTTCCTTTTCTGTTAAAAATAAAAGCAGCGGGGAAAAAAAATAGTGGATCATTTCCTTACAACAGATTCACAGAATAGATTAAAGAAGTTTGAAGTTTTCTATAAAAAAAGAAGAAAAGAAAGAAAGAAAAAACAGCAATGGAACTGTTGTGATTAAAAAATTTTTATTTTTTTGAAGAGAACCAGTCTTGCTTTTAAACTGAGTAGTAGGTTGGCAATATGCTAATATCATGTCAGGACCTGAGAGATAAGTTAGAATATGAGCTCAGGGAAGCTTTATCATTAGGAACATAACTAACCTACAAATATGTAAATATATATTATTTTATCAGCACTCTCTCTCTACTCTGCAGGCAATATTTCAGCTTTTTCAGTTACCGAATTAGCATTCTGTATTAAGCACAACACAAAAAGTTTTTAATTGCTTTTTTTTTTTTAATTTATTTATGTGGTGCTGAGAATTGAGCCCAATGCCTCACACATGCTAGGCAAGTGCTCTGCCACCAAGCCACAAACCCAGCCCCTTGTTTTTTCTTTTAGAGATCAGGTCTTGCTTGTATTTTCCAGTCTGCAACTCCTAGACTCAAACCATCCTCCTGCCTCAGCCTTCCAAGTAGCTGAGATTACAGGTATGTACCACCCAGCTCAATTTTGTGTCGATTTATCCTAAGGAATAGGTCAATGCACAAATATTTTGTTGCAAGGAAGTTTATTACAAATTTGTTTTATAACACTGGGATACTGCAGACCTCAATGCCAATACCTAAATGATCAATAATATAGGAGAAGCCAGTGCAATGATGCACACCTGTAATCCCAGCTACTCAAGAGGCTGAGAGGCATGAGGACCAACAAGTTTGAGGCCGACCTGGGTAATATAGTGAAACCCTTAACAAAATTTTAAAAGGTTGGGGGAGGGGCTGTAACAATACAGGAGGAATGGATAAATTGCAACCCACACATGAAATTTAAAAATTAAGCATCTCTTGGGCTGAGGATATAGTAGAGTGCTTGCCTCCCATGCATAAGGCCCTAGGTTCAATCCCCAGCACCACATACACACACACACACACAAAAAAAAAAAAATTAAGCAGCTCTTAAAACTTATTATGAAAAATAACTAAATGTATTAAATTCTAAGTACCTGACATTCCTCATTCCATGTAATACTTAAAATAATCCTAAACTGGGTATAGTGGTACACACCTTTAGTCCCAACAATTTGGGAGGCAGAGGCAGGTGGATTGCAAATTCAAAGCCAGCCAACTCAGCAAAACCCTGTTCCAAAATTTAAAAAAAAAGCGGGGGAGGGGATGGGGATGTGGCTCCCTAGTAAAACACCCCTGGGTTCAATCCCCAATGCCAAAAAATCAAAACAAAAGGAATCTAGAAGGCATGTGCTATTAACATCCTCATTTTACAGTAAATTAAAGCTTATAGCTGGTAACTGGCAGAAATGGATTAAAAAACAGGCTTCTCTGACTACAGAATCCATTCCTGCAGATTACTAGATGGTACACATACATTGAAATGTACATGGTGTACTACTGAAATATATAAAATCTACATGGTACTCATTGAGACATACATGGTCTAGTATTGTAAGGAGCCAAAAAGTTGAGTATCTAAAGCAAGAGCCCTATTTTGGGAGGAAAAATCTTTGTATAAGAATGTCTAAGGAATGATAAACAAATGATCATATCAGTGATGTGTTTAGGTGCCATATGTATTTTATTTTTTGGTACTAAAGGATGAATCCAGGGGCACCTTACCACTAAGCTACACCCCCAGTCCTGTGGCTCAAGTGGTAGCACACTCTCCTGGCATGCGTGAGGCACTGGGTTCGATCCTCAGCACCATTAAAAAAATAAACAAATAAATAAAGATATTGTGTCCTCCTTAAAAAAAAAAAAAACACTAAAAAGTAAATATTAAAAAAAAAAAGAAAAAGAAAATGTACCACAAGAAAAGAACAAGGGCATAAGAGAAGCATAAGAAAATGAATTTTGCTTCAAATAATTTATTATTTTCAGACTAGATACAAAGAAGCAAGAAGTCATAAAAACAGGTTCTTTAGCAGCAGGATGGACTTTGATCTCTGTTCATAATGAATGCACCCTGTTGATTTGGAGCTTCCTTATTCATTATCATACAAACAGAAACCATTCATATTGCTCTTATTGGCACGCTCCAGATTTTAAATTAATATACAAAAGAGCAGAGAACTTCTCATACAGGACTCAAATTCCTGCAAGATTATTTTCCTCCCATTATCACACTGAAATTGGAAGTCTGTTTTTATTATTAAAAGTATGGATGTCTTTGTCAATGGAGAAAGGAATATATACTCACACTTCTGAATAACTAGTCAGAGCTTTTTACATACTGTCAATTATTCAATGAACCTGAAATGCTGAAAATTACCACTTCCTATTTTGCTACCAAAACGTTTCTCAGGCTGGATATGGTATGGTGGTACATGCCTATAATACTAGAGACCTGGGAGGCTGATATAAGATTCCAAGTTCACGGCCAGCCTCAGGAATTTAGCAAGATCCTAAGCAACTTAGTGAGACCTGTCTCAAAATCAGAAATACAAAAGGCTGGAAATGTAATTTGGTGATAAGCACCCCAGGTTCTATTCCCAGTACCCGCCCCACCCCACCCCCCACCCCACCCGCAAAAAAAAAAGTTTCTTTGAAGCCGGACATAGCAGTGCACATCTATAATTTCCGGGTACACCTATAATCCCCGCAACTCAAGATACTAAAGCAAGAGGATCATAAATTGGAAGCCAGCCTCAGCTATTTAGTGAAACACTGTTGTAAAATAAAAATTAAAACTGCTGGGGACCTAGCTCAATGGTAAAGTGCCCCTGGGTTCACTTCTGAGTACTTTTAAATGAAAAAGTGAAAGAAAAAAAAAAGGGACATATTTGTACACAACCCTTGACCCCCCCAAATCCATTTAAACAATCACAGACAAGTACAAACACAGTAGCTACAAATACATTCACTGATCCATTGTTTACTGTAATGAAAAATGGGGGAAAGCCGACACAGTGCACACGCCTATAATCCCAGAGGCTCCCAGGCTGAGGCAGGAGGATCACAAGTTCAAGCCAGCCTCAGGAACAGCAAGGTGCTAAGTAATTCAGTGAGACCCTGTCTCTAAAATACAAAACAGGGCTGGGGAGGTGGCTCAGTGATCGAGTGCTCCTGAGTCCAATCCCCAGTACCAAACAAAAACAAAAACAAAAACAAAACACAACCCTAAAAATAATGGGGGAAAACTATCTAAAATGTTCAACAATGAAGAACTGGCTAAATAAATTATAGTAAGTATTAAATTTGTGATCAGGGAATAAATTAATTAGAGAAACATTATTAACAATGTCACAGTATGATGTCATTTGTAGAAAAACTATACTTAATTTTCATATACATAGAAAATAACAAAAAGGGGACTGAGGATGTAGCCTAAAGGAAGAGGGCTTGTCTAGCATGCATGAAGCCCTGGGTTAAATCCCCAGCATCCCAATAAATAAATAAATAAACAAACAAAACGAAAAGGGGTTGGGGATGTAGCTAAGTTGACAAGGTGCTTGCCTAGCATGCATGAGCTGTATGAGGCCCTGGATTCAATATCTAGTACCTCCCTCCCCCGATCTCCCACAAAAAAATACAAAGAAAATAAAAGAAGCACATGTAGTACAATGATTTCTTTAAGGCTGTGAAAATTATAAATTACTTTTATTTATCTAAATGCATTAATCATTTTCTACAAACCTTTTTTAATTTTGTGGTGCTCAACATTGTAAGACATAAAGACTCAAGGGAAAATAGATATTGACAATGGACAAATTCCTTACAAATGATGGATCACAATTCAAGGACTCATGAGACCTTAATTATTAAGATTTTCCTTAGGACATAGTGTTACAAGGCTATAATACCAGCTACTCAAAGGCTAACATACAAAGATTATAAGTTTGAGGCAGCCTAGGCAATTTAGCGAGACCCTGTCTCAAAAACAGCTTGAACAGAGTCCTGGGTTCAATCCTCAGTATCGCCCCTGTCTTCCTAAAAAAGACTTCTCTAAAGCTATGCCACATGATTGCAAATCCTTGAAAGTGAACTGCAGGAGTTAATATTTTTTGAAATCCACAATGAATCATATGAACTGAGCACGTTTTTTATTAGGGAGGATTCCAAAGTGATTCAAATGTATGTGGAAGCTTTATGCTTTATAATAACTATGTTTCTCATACAGTTTTAGTAAAATTAAATATCAGTAGCTTAAAATGAAATCTGAGGGCTCCAATAAAGGAATGCCTATAAATAATGCATTTTATAAATTCATTATTTAATTGAATGTACTATAAGAGAGTTCTATATCTAACAGAAAGTTAGACAAAATTAGCTGTAGTACAGAAAGCAGGGCATAAGAGAATTAATATTTACTGAATAACTACTATGTGGTATAAACGTTTTTTGCTACATTAGGTAAATCTTAACCTGAGAAGACACTACTAAGAATATAATTCTTAATATATAACCCTGAAGAGTCAAGGGGGCAAGAAGTATTTAGGCAAATTGTCTCCATTCTAAGATAACTGGAAACTGGGGCTTAGAAAAGTGAAATATCTTGTCTAAGGATAAACCATTAAAAAGTAGCAGAGCTGAAATTTAAAACAACAGATTTATCAACTACTAAGCTCTCACCCATAATCTCATATTTTACACCACTGTCTAGTAATAAAACCACAGATTATATGTTTTTTTTTTTTTTTCAAGAGAATACTTAGAAGTCAAGCACAGAGGCACACACATAATCCCAGCTACTCTGTCTGGAAGGCTGGGGCAGAAGGCGTATGAATTTGAGACCAGCCTCACCAATTTAGTGAGAGCCTGTCTTAAAATAAAAAATACAAAGGGCTGCAGACATAGGTTGGTGGTAAGCACTTGTCTAGCATGTGTTAGGATCTGAGTTCAATCCCAGTACCAAACAAAAACAGAAAAAGATGTTCTGATCCAAATGTGTCTCTGCTCCACTAAAGTACATGAATCAATCTGTACTGAGATGATGTTCAGATTTTTTACATCTTTGAGACTCAGGCCATAAAATCAGAATTAAATACATATACATACACAGAGAATTACAAAACAGTCATGGAATGAGAGACATATTTTCCCACCTTACCAAAATTTGGAACACAAAGACACACACATATAGTACATACAGTTGTCCCTTAGTATCCACCAGGCATTGGTTCCAGAATCCCCAAAAATGCCCAAATCCAAGGTGCCCAAGTTCCTTATATAAAATGGCACAGTATTTGCATATGAAATACATGCATCCTCTGGATATTTCAAATCATTTCTATATTACCAATAATACCTCTCAGAATGTAAATACTGTATCAGCAATTGTTATACTGTATTTTTTTAGGGCATAATGACAAGAAAAATGTCTTTATATATTCAATAAATAAACATAATTGTTTTTTCAATTTTTTGTTTAGGATTTGAGGATAAGCCATCCCCAAATATACAAGGTACACACGCACAAACACACACACACAAAGTTGTGCACAAAATACAATAGGAAACATCTATATAACATGTAGTTTGGAAAAATTTAAGAATTTTAAAGATCAGGGCTGGGATATAGTTCCATGGTACAGCACGTGCCTACCATGTACAAGGCCCTGGGTTTGATCCCCAGATCAAACACTTTGATCCTTTTTTTTCCTAAAGAGAAAAAAAATTAAAGATCAGCCATATATTGATTGACAAAATTACCCAGAAGGAGCAACTTTCCCTAAAAGTTTCAAAGAGAGTCAAGATTAGACTGAATGCTGACTCTGCTACTCACTAGCTACTTCCTAAGTAAAAAAAACCAAAAAAACAAAAAACAAGTCCTAACTAGACCGATTTCTTTTTTGTTTTTATTTAACCACTGAGCCCCAGCCCAGCTCCAGCTAGACTGTGTTTTAAGGACTAAAAAGGTAAATATACAGGGTGAACTCAATTTAACCCTAAGGTTAAAACCTATCAGTTTCTATTTGCTTTCTAGTTCTAGTTCTCCTTTTTTCTTAAGTCAACTAACAGTGAGATTGTTTTGCAACATTTCAATATACTATAATGCTTTGGTTCTCAACTTGATCCCGTCTCCCTTCATCAGAATAGATCCAATAACTAATTCCTTTGGAATTTTAGGGTGGTGAGACCCTATCTCAAAATATTAAAAAGTGAGCAGGCACAGTGGTGCACACCTGTAATCCTAGTCACTTGAGACGTTGAGGTAGGAGGATCACAAATTTAACCCCAGTCTGGACAATTTAGTAAGACCCTGTTCTCAACAAAAACACTCTCTACCCAGTGGTAGAGAGCCCACGGATTAAATCCCCAGTACGATAAAAAAAACAAAACACTACCACTGAGGCACAACCCTAGCCCCATCCCTTTTTATTTTAAAATGGGGTCTCACTAAGTTGCTGAGGCTGGCCTCAAACTTGTTATCCTACTGCCTCAGTCTCCCCAGTTGCTGGGATTATGGGCATGTGCCACTGCCAACACAATTTTTTAAAAAAGGCTTCACATAGTGATCATACTCCACTGTTTTGCAAAAAAAAAAAAAAAAAAAGGCATAAAATCAGCAATGATTATGCAGTGAAATAGGGATAACAAACTGATCTTGGTTTATGGGTAAGGCTGCACAAGCATAAGGTGATCTTCTTTTATTATGATTTGTTTTCTTTTTTCTTTGGTACCAGGGATTGAACTGTGTTTAACCACTGAGCTACATCCCCAGCCCTTTCTAAAATATTTTATTTAGAGAAAGGGTCTCGCTAAATTGCATAGGGCCTCACTAAATTGTTGAAGCTGGCTTTGAACTTGCTATCCTCATGCTTCAGCCTCATCAGCAGATGGGATTACAGGCATGTGCCATGACCACTGGCTGTTTTTGTTGTTTGTTTTTTGAGACTGGTGCTATGTTGATCAAGCTGATTTTAACTCAGGGCTCAAGGGATCCATTCTCCTGCCTCAGCAACTTTTGGCTGGGACCACACACCTTCAGTATAGCACCTGGCAGATTATGGTGTTTTGTTTTATAAGTAGTACTAGCAATTGAACCCAGCGCCTCTCTCATGCTGCCCAAGCATTCTAATTTATTTTAAAATAGGATCTCACTAAATTGTCCATGCTGACCTCAAACTTGCCATCCTTCTGACTCACTCTTCCCAGCCACTGGGATTACAAACAGTGCCACTGCCTCCAGTTATATTATGGTATTCTTAATTCTGTATGCCAAATGGCTGAACAGTTGAAGTAAGGTAAACGAGAGCAAGTGATGTGTTCAGGCTGTGGAAGAGATAAAATGAAGATAGGAAGGATCTTGCAGGCAACATTATCTTCTTCCACTTACTTACAAGAAGGAACTTGCTAAACAAATTAAGCAAACCCTCAATCAACTACTAAACAATTTTGAAATGTACAAGCAACTTGAGAATGAGGAAGAAAGAGACATAACATAGCAGTAGATTGCTTGCCCAGCATCAAACAGGCCCTAGGTTTGATCCCTAAAGCCTCCAAAAACAAACAAACAAACAAATAAATAAATAAAAGACAAAAACAAAAACAAAGAGAGTGGTGTGCGCGCATGCACCCCCCCACACACACAGAGAGAGAGAGAGAGAGAGAGAGAGAGAGAGAGGGAATCTGAACAGGAAGATAAACAAAGCCAGTGGCCCACACCTATAATCCCATCAATTTAAGAGGCTAAGGCAGGAGACTAACAAATCTGAGGCCAGTCTCAGCAGCTTACCAAGACCCCATATAAAAATTAAAAATAAAATAAAACAGCTAGGGATGTACCTCAGTGGTAGAGCACACCTGCGTTCAATTCCCAGTACAAAAAGAAAAAGAAAACCTATGGGAAAAAAATGACAAAATGGCATTTAAGTCTGCCATGGCTGAAGGTTGTCATACTTGGTTTAAATTTTATAGATTGTTTAAGCAACTCTGGGAGTTAATGAAAGAATAATAACACAAGAAAGATAACTGTTTTCTAAAACTTATTAAAGACAGCCTAGTCACATCACAGCTCTCTCATTTACCTTACTTCAAATGTTCTACCATTTGAGATACAGGTTGGAAGCAGAATTAAGAATACCATAATATAATTGGAGGCAGTGGCACACATTTGTATAAAACAAAGTTGAAGAGTAGAACTGTGCCATGGAGAGAGAAGCCTGCCACCTGCTGACAGAAAAACTGTGTTGTACAGATTTCCCTGGTGGCTGTTTTTAAGTGTAGGAAAAAACCTGCCAGGTAACACATTTTAAGTAAATGTTTATACTGAAGATACAAATTATAATCTTTAAAAGAGAATAAGGATTCCCCAGCACAGTGGCACATGCCTGTAATCCCAGTTATTCAGGAGGATCACAAGTTTGAGGCTAGCCTGGACAGCTTAGTGAGATCCTATCTTAACATTTTAAGGGGAAGGTCAAAAACTCTACCACTCAAAGGGCTGGAGTTGTGGCTCAGTGGTAGAGCACTTGCCTGGCATGTGTGAGGCCCTGGGTTTGATCTTAAGCACCACATCTACTGACAACTAAAAGATATTAAAACAATAACAACAAGAACTCTACTTCCCAGTGTGAGGGAGGAGTTGAACTCCTGACTGGCAAAGAGTACAGAAGGTGGACCTCAGTTCTCCTAGTAGACCTCAAACTGCAATAAATTTGGAGACAGCATTGTCTCCTTTATCTTTGCTTAGAGATAAGCCCACTCTCTCCTTGAGAATGCTGGCTGGCTGTTTGAGTCTCAGGTTGTTTTTACTTTACTTTACCCACTTCCACTCTACTGTCATTTGTAATAAAGTTCTCTTGCATGGTAAAAAAAAAAAGGGGGGGGGGATGGGATGTGGCTCAGTGGTAAAGCACCCCCGGGTTTAATCCCTAGTACCATGAAAAAAACAAAACAACAAAAATATTGAGAACATTCAAACTACTATGAAAATTAAGAATAACCCAAAACACTGCAAAAATTATAAAGTCCTATAGAGTTTACCTCTATAATCTGTCTCTTTTCTGTCTTCCTCTTTCTACTGCTTCCATAGCTTTTTAGTGTACACTTGGCTCAGCTACCAGTTTAATCATACTAAAAGGCATTCCAGATTATGTCACTTATTTTAAAAACCATATGCAAAGACTCTTCAGAAAATTTACCACAAATATTCTCATAACAAAGATACTGTGCAATGTGACCACAATATATTTTTTTTAATCTTGCCTTTAAAAATATGAAAGTAATATAGCCAGGCACAGTGGTGCACACCTATAATTGCAGTGGCTCTGGAGCCTGAGGCAGAATGATCTCAAGTTCAAGTCCAGCCTCAGTAACTCAGGGAGACCCTGTCTCAAAAAAATAAAAAGGGCTGAGAATGTGGCTCAGTGGTAAAGTGCCCCTGGGTTCAATCCCCAGTAACCTCCCCCACCAAAGTAATACATGCTCAGGATATTTTAAACAGTGTGAAATGGTATTTATTTATTTATGTGGTGCCAGGATTGAACCCATTTTGCCATTTTGTCATTTTTTTTCCCATAGGTTTTCTTTTTCTTTTTGTACTGGGAGGACCTAATCACTGAGTCACATTCCCAGCTCCTTTTTTGTTATTTTATTTAGAGATGGTATCTCTGAGTTGCTTAGGGCCTTGCTGAATTGCTGAGGCTGGCTTTGAACACATGATCCTCTTGCCTCGGCCTCCGGAGCTACAGAGTATGAAATGTTAATTAATGAAAAGATTGAAGTCTCCTCAGACTCATTCTCCTAAATTCACTATCACCTTTAACAACCATAAACAGTTCAAATGTATGCTTCCAAAATTTTCCAATGGCACACAAACATGTATATTTCTTTTAGAAGCACAAAGGCCATACAACTTGTTTTTTCCCTTCAGTCACTTTCTCTTTCTTTCTCTCTCTCTTTTTTTATTAAGACATTGATGGGGGGCTGGGGCTGGGGCTGTAGCTCTGTGGCAGAGCACTTGGCTCACATGGATGAGGCACAGGGTTCAATCCTCAGCACCACATAAAAATAAACAAAATAAATGTATGCGGTCCATCTACAACTACAAAAATTTTTAAAAAGTATATTTTTAAAAAGACACTGATGGATCTTTATTTTATTCATTCATTTGTATGTGGTACTGAGGATCGACCCAGTGCCTCACACATGCTAGGCAAGTGCTCTACACTGAGCTACAACCCCAGCCCATTGGTCACTATCTCTTGAGTTTCCGAAAATGTTAACTTACACAGATTTATTTTAAGTTACACTCATTTCATTATGTAAATCCATCATGAGTCATTTAATCAATATATGTGAATTCAATACAGTAAATGAAAGTGCCCATTTTTCTACATCCCCATCACCATGCTTTCTCTTTTATATGGTAATTGTCTGGCAACCCTAATTCTGAGTATTTATGAGCAAATAACCATAAAGTTTCGTGACATATGAAATTTGCACTTTGCAGGTGGTAAGAATATGGATTGTATGAATGGTTTATTTCAGCAGTTATCAAACTTAAACATGAACTGGAATCAACTAAGGACAGTTTCCTCAGCCCACCCGCAGTTGCTTTCAGTTTGTCTGGGATGGGGATAGAGAGTTTGCAATATCTAATATGTTCCTACCTGAAGGTGGGTAGAGAGCTATTTTTATGAAACACTGGCATGTGGGACAGTATATATATTTTTTTAATATTTATTTTTTAGTTGTAGTTGGACACAATACCTTTATTTATTTATTTATTTTTATGTGGTGCTGAGGATCGAACCCAGGGTCTCGCATGTGCTAGGCAAGAGCTCTACTGCTAAGCCACAACCCCAGCCCTGTGAGTCACTATATTTCAAAATAAAGTTCAACCCTTCTACCAGTGAGCTACATCCCTATCCCTTTTTAAATTTTATTTTGGGGTAGGGTCTAAATTGTAGAGGCTCGTATTTGCCATTCTCCTGCCTCAGCCTGAGTAGCTGGGATTATAAGATTACAAACATGTACCACCACATCCAGCCAACAATTGCCCTACTGAGGGAAATCATGTCTACCCCTCATCTACTAATCAGTGGCTAGAGCTGTTAATCCAAGGATGGAAAGTAGAAAGATTTGAGGATGTGATGGCTTTTGGCCACTGTTTCTGGACAAATTTAAATGTTAGTAACCAGTTCCAAGGAGGTTTCATCTATAATACAAATGAATTAATAAGAAAAGAAATAAGAAAGGGGCTGGGGTTGTGGCTCAGTGGTAGAACACTTGCCTGGCATGTGTGAATCATTGGGTTCGATTCTCAGCATCACATAAAAATAAATAAATAAAGGTCCACTGACAACTAAAAAAATATTAAAAAAAAAAAAAAGAAAGAAATAAGAAAGCCCAGGCATGGTGGCACATGCCTGTAATCCCAGCAGCTCGGAAGGAGAGGCAGGGGGATTGTAAATTCAAAGTCAGCCTCAGCCTCAGCAATTTATCCAGATCTTAAGCAATTCAGCAACAACCTGTCTGTAAATAAAATATATATATTTTAAAAAGGGGCTGGGAAGTGTGGCTCAGAGGTTATGTGCCTCTGGATTCACTCCACAGTACCAAAAAAAAAAAAAAAAAAGAAACAAGAAAAAGAATCATAGAACTGTAATTGTTTTAGGAGGTAATTATTTTTAGCTAACAAAAACAGCTCATTGAGATAAAATTTTTCAGTAAAGTTGAAAATGTGGTTAACTTGTGGCATGAGGAAAACGCACAGGAAATGTGACAAATGTGATTTGAAAGAACAAAGTCATATGGCCTGTTACAAATATTCCCATATTTGGAATATTTATTTCAATGTTTATAAACACTGAAAATCCAGGGATTCAAGGTGATCTTGAATATATGCACTGTCAATGTTATGAGTTTAATGTACTTATATTTTATCCAAACAGCACTAATTGAGCGCTGGGGACTGGGGATGCAGCTCAGTGACAGAGCACTTATGAGGCCCTGGGTTCTATCAGCAGTAGAGGAGTTGGGGGGGACCTACATGATAGATACATGATAGTGTTAATTCACTGATACAGCAGTTTAAATCTTATTCCCCCCTCCCTTTTCTAAATATAGGCTCAGTAATAGGCTTCACAATACAGCACAAAGGAAATATCTGATATTATGTGAAGATAGAGGAAAGGAAGAAGTTTTGCTAGAAGTTCATCTCCTGGAAAGAAATATGCTTATGTTTCAAAAAACAGCACCCTGCCAGGCACAGAGGCACATGCTGTAATCCCAGCGTCTCAGGGGCCTGAGGTAGTAGGATTGCGAGTTCAAAGCCTGCCTCAGCACCAGGGATGTGCTAAACAACTCAGTGAAACCCTGTCTCTAAAAAACAAAATAGGGCTGGGGATGTGGCTCAGTGGTGAGCGCCCCTGAGTTCAATCCCTGGTACCCCCTGCAGCAAAAAAATGGGCATATGGCTTAGTGTTAAAGCACTCGCACAGTCCTGGGTTGTGTGAGGCCCTGGGTTCAATCCCTAGCACCACAAAAATAAGTAAATAAATAAATAAATAAAATGCAAAGAGTCACTTGCTGGTTTTCTCCATTGTTTTTCCAGTGGCTGCTCAACCCACTGCAAGTCACAGACCAACTTCTAACCTTGGAGCAGACTGACAGTGCTGATTCTGCCCCTTCCTGGGAACAATTTCCATTACTTCACCTCTAGCAGTTTTTGACTGTCCTTACTGAACATGCTTTAAATGTTGGCACTGCCAAATTTTCTTCTTCTTCTTCTTTTTTTTTTTTGTACCGGGGATTGAACTCAGGGGCACTCAACCACTGAGCCACATCCCCAGCCCTATTTTGTATTTTATTTAGAGAAAGGATCAACCTGAGTTGCTTAGCGCCTCACTTTTGCTGAGGCTGGGTTTGAACTCGGGATCCTCCTGCCTCAGGCTCCTGCAGTGCTGGGATTACAGGTGTACAATACCACACCTGCTGACTTCTCCTTCCTTTTTGCTATAAAACTATGGATGAGAAATCATGTCTTTCCTGGTATTATGTTGACAGGCTGGACATTTGGTAGATACTACTTCTAGTACCAGTATATCGCCAGAGTTCCATGCTAACATTTTCAACTGCTGTTGGTAATAACAGCAAAAGGTATATGTATATGTATGTATGTGTGTGTGTGTGTGTGTATATATACATTCGTTCGTTCGTTCATTCGTTCGTTCATTCATTCATTTATGTCATTTCTACTTGGTTCTGCCTGTCCCCATTCCAGTACTGGGTGGTGAACTACTGAGCTACATCCTCAGTCCTTTTTATTTTGAGACATGGTCTCACTAAATTGCCCAAGCTAATGTCAAACTTCTGATCTTCCTGCCTCAGCCTCCCAAGCAGCTGGGATTACAGGTGTGCACCACCACACCTAGCTTGATTATTCCTTAATCACATCAAATTTAATGACTTAACATGAACTTATTATTTCATATTTTTCCTGCCTCCTTTCCCGATTGCTCTTCAAACTTGACCCTTTCCCTGCCTTCTATCTTGGTTAACAACATAGTTAGAATCAGTGCTTACCCGGTAACTTTAAAATCATCCTTACCTATAATTAAAACCCTTTATTTAATGATTATAAATAATAAACTCTCAAAGATAGTGACCATGTTCCAAGCACTGTTATCTCATTCAATCTCCACAACTAACCTTTAACTAACTTTAAAGTTCTATTATTATATTCCAATGAAGAGGAAAAAAATGGAAATCAAAGAGGTTAAGTAACTTACAGCTTAATAAGTAATAAAGACTAAATTCAAAGCCAGGTTTGCATTAGTTCAGGGTCTGTGCTGCCACAAAGTTCTGCTGATTTTATCTCTAAAATGTTTTGTCTTCTGATTCCTTACTTCTATCCCTACTGCTAACTGGGGTGGTTTAAAGTCTCAATCATCTTTCACAAGGAATAATGCCAATAGTCTCCCATCCCATTTCCTTCCTTCCAGGCTGAACCCCTACACTAAATTATCTTCACAGAAGACTTTGGATAATGCAACTGTCTTGTTTAAAAACAAAGGGTTTTTGTGAGATAGGTACAATTATTATCACTGGGTTCAGTGATAATAATTCAGTTCAGTTTTTTAGCCAGCACCAAAACCCAAAAACAAACATATACATAGACACAACACAAACAAACTATTCATGAATCTTTGCTTCCTTCAAATTAAGGGGCAAACTATTTAGAATGTATTTACAAGATTCGTACAGCTGGGTTTTTTATTTTATTTATTTATTTTTTTTGTAGTTGTACAAGGGTAGTTGTAGATGGACAGCATGCCTTTATTTTATTGATTTTTGTATGCAGTGCTAAGGATCAAACCCAGTGCCTCACACATGCTAAGCAAATGCTCTATTACTGAGCCACAATCACAGCCCTACAGCTGAGTTCTTTATCCACATTCCCTATCCCATTGTCCCCCAGTATACATCCTTTCATGATGCAGCCACAATACTTCTTGTCCCTGTGCCTTAACTCTTGCTCCTCCTTGTACCTTTGATACCCCTTCTCTATTGGTTGTCCTGTTAAATGGCTGATGGCTTTGCTTAACTGTCAGTACAATTCTGTAGTATAACATTCATTCTAAGCAGATTAAGAAGTGACTTACTAGTGTTTAATAGCACCACCTTCCAATTTCTATTGAGCTTTGTGGATAAAAGCCTTGTTTCTCCAAAGCTGAGGTGTGGTTCAGCGGTAGATCATACATATATGGGCCCTGCATTCAATCCTTAGAACCAAAATAAACACATAAACAAATAAAAAGCACTAACTCCACATTTAAAAGACCAGATGGTTTAACCCTTGGCAACTCATTTCTGTATCTATAAAAATGGAAGGTAAGAGTGGGATGTGATAATAATTGTACCTATCTCACAAGGAATGCACCACATTAGATCTAGGTTTGGGCAACATATTAAATAATAAATATTAACCATTATTATTATGGTTGTTTTACTTAAAAGTCACTTGCATTTCTCCTATCCTATACTGTAAAATATTTGAGGTCTGCTACTGTGTTTCATGCACCTTTATATCCCCTAAAAGTGTTTATTATCACATGCTATAGGCACTGCACAAATGTTTGTTGACTGAATGCATTTTTAATTGAATAATGTCAATCAGTTCACTGACACTCATATTCATCAGCTTTGAGATTATGAACATTTACAAGTTTTTAACCTAACATTCATATTACCCCAAAATCACAATAAACAAAGAAAATGAAAGACCTACAGAAAAAAGTAGAAAGTAGCCAAGACCCTGCAGCACAACTTGTAATCCCAGCTACTCAGAAGGCTGAGGCAGGAGGTTTACAAATCTGAGGCCAGCCTGGGTAACTTAGCAAGACCCTGTCATAAAATTAAAAACAAAATGGGCTGTGGATGTAGCTGAGTGGTAGAGCACTTCTGGGTTCAATTCCTAGTACCACAAAAATCCAAAAAACAAAACAAAAAGAGCATGAAGTTACTTATATATCCCAAAAGCCACAAACAACTTCACCTTGAGAAAAAAAAAAAAAAAAAACCCACAAAATATTAGTTCAATAACTAAAATGATCCAGTTTTCTAAAACATATTTTAAAACCTAAGTAATAGATATAGGACAATGAAATACCTTAGATTTAAGTCTCATCATTGTTCAGTGAATAGAAGAGTATAAATAACTTGCTAGATTAAAAAAAAAAAAGAAAAAAAAAAAACAATGAATCTGGCTAAGATGTATACAGTTTACAAATATTCTAAGTCTTGTGTCAAGGACTTACTGGCCTTGCTCTAGAAATTGACATAGAATGAAGAAATTACATTGAAAGAAAAATTTTAAGTCTACAGTCTACACCCTGAATGCACCAAAGATCATCTTGAAAGAAAAATTTTTTTGAAAACAAATAATTATAGGTGTCTCACATGTATAATCCCAGTGACTCAAGAGACTAAAAGAAGGATCTCAAGTTCCAGGCCAACCTCAGCAACTTAGCAAGACTTTGTCTCCAAATAAAAACTAAAAAGGGCTGGGGACGTACCTCAGTGGTTAAGTACCCCTGGGTTTAATACCTAGTACCAAAAAATAATTAAACAAATAAAAATAAAATAAATATTTGAAGGGCTAGGGCTGTAACTCAGGGGCAGAGCACTTGCCTAGCATGAATGAGGCACTGGGTTCAATTCTCAGCACCACATAAAAGTAACAAATAAAACAAAAGCATGCTGTCCATCTACAACTGCAAAAAATAAAAAAATAAAATAAATATCTGAATCTAGTGATATAAATATGATTACATAAATAATTATACAGGGGAGAACAGACCAATATCCTGCATAGAAGAATTTCTAATAATTTATGTAGATACTCTATCCTCAAGCATGTGGAGCATTGCTGCCCATTCTGAAAGTGGATTTCTCAGAGTGACTTCATTCCAAAGAGCAGAGCATGGAAGGAGGGGAAGGAGAAAGCCCACAAGCACTACCTCAACCAGGTGATGAGGTTAAAGCTGTTGGTTTGATACTACGGACCCTTGATATGTGATGAAAATAACATGGTCTTCCTCCTCAAATCCTCAAACTCAGTTAATCATAAAGAAAAAATTTTAGACAAAACCCAATTGAGGGACATTCTACTAAATATATGACCACAACTATTCAAAACTGTGAAGAATGGCTAGCAGTGTAGCTGAGTGGTAGAGCATGCTCTACCCCCAGCACAAAGAAAGAAGGAAGGAAGGTAGGAAAAAATGTGTGTGGGGGAGGAAAGAAGACACAATGAGTAAGTATACGGAGCTATGCACACAGGGGATCCTGGGACAGAGGACATCAGGTAAAAACAAAGGAAATGTGAAAAAGCAAAGTTATTTAATAAATATCAAATCAACATTTATCCATTATAATTAGTTATTAATTATAATAAATGAACTATTAATTAATTATAACAAATGTATTTCTAATTATTAATTATACAAATTATAACAAAATGTTCTAAAATAAAGTTCACTTAAAAAATGAAGTATCATTAAAAAGAAAAAGAGGTCTATGCCTGTAATCTAGTGGGTTGGGAGACTGAGGCAGGAGGATCCTGACTTCAAAACCAACCTCAGGAAATTAGCAAGGCCCTAATCAACTCAGTAAGACCCTGTCTCTAAATAAAATACAAAAAGGACTGGGGATATGGCTCAGTGGTTGAGTGTCCCTGGATTCAACCCCTGGTGGTGGGGGGGGGGGAGTATCTGAGCAGAGTATGGTGGTGTATCCTGTAACCCCAGCTACTCAGGAGGATGAGGAGGGAAGATCACAAGTTCAAGGATCATAAGTTCAAGATCAATTCTAAGAAACTTGATAAGACCTCTCAAAAAGGGGGGGAGGGGTGGGAAAGAGCAGGAAATGACCTTCAAAAACCTATTATCAGTATTAGACATTTTCAAAAAAGATAGGAGAGGTGGCTGAGGATGTTGCCCTATAGTAAAGCACCCCTGGTTTCCATCCCTATTACAAAAAAGGGGGGGAGAAGTTTTTGACTACGATAAAATTAGTAATCTTAAAGAGACGTGGGGCATAAGAAAGAAATTTATTCAAACCTGCTCGATTAATAGGTAGGGTAGTTGATACATAGTCTCAGGTAACATGCAAAAGGATGACGGATTAGACTTGGAAGGAAAAAAACAGCCAACTTCAGGCTGGGGTTGTGGTTCAGCGATAGAGCACTCGCCTAGCATGCTCGAGGGCCTGCGTTGGATCCTCAACACAACATAAAAATAAGTAAACAAAATACAGGTATTGTGTCTAACCAAAAATAAATAATAAAAAAACAAAACAAGGGCTCGGGTTGTGGCTCAGCAGTAGGGCGCTCGCTTGGCACGTGCGAGACCTTGGGTTTGATCCTCAGCACCACATACAAAAAATAAGTGAAAAATAAAGGTGTTGTGTCCAACTACAACTAAAAAATAAATAAAAAACAAACAAACAACAACAACAACAAAAACAGCCAACTTCATTTAAAGTGGCTCCTCTTATCTCTGCTCTGAACATTTCTAGCATGTCTTCTGACCGACTTCCTCTATATATTTAGTTTGCTACCCCACAAGAGATTTCCGCTGAAGCATGTACATCCCACTTGCAACTCCCCTCCATCTCTCAATTAAGGACTGGAAGAGCAGGGCATGGTGGTGCACACCTATATCCCAGTGACTGGGGAGGCTGAGAAAGGAGGGTCACAAGTTTTAGGTCAGCATGAACAACCTTATTGAGACCTTATATTTCAAAATAAAAAATAACAAGAACTGGGAATATAATTCACTGGTGGAGCACCCGACTTCAACAGCAAAACAAAACAACTGGAAGAGAAAACGAACCATTTGCAGCAAGTCCCAGAAATCATTTATTTTCCTATCCCACTTTGATTAGGTAGTTACCTCTGGTTGCATTAGCTGTGAGTAGAACTATATATGTCCACTGGACATTCATGGGTTTGGATGGCTTCTTGGAGGTAAGAGATCAGGAGATAGGCAGAACAGACCCCCTGTAATAGTTATTAACCAGGACCGAAACCCACATTTTGGGCCTCCCAGTCGAATACTTTTCCTATCTGAATAATCAACTTATTAAAATTACTAAAGCGCACAATGGCATAAGCCTGTAATCCCAGCGAATCAGGAGACTGAAGCAGTAGGACCTCAAGCTCAAACCCAGCCTCAGCAACTTAGAAAAACCCTGTCTCAAAATAAAAAGTGCTGGGGATGTTTCTCACTGATTAAGCACTCCTGGGTTCAACCCCAGGTTCCAAAACATTTTTAAAATAATTTAAAAAAATAAAATTACCGAAGTTAAAAAAAAAAAAAAAAGCTCTTTCCAGATTTTCCATTGAAAAGCTGCTAGCAAGACACACACATGTCACACTCTGCATTAAAATAGTGTACTATGTATACATGAAAGATTTAACAAATTTCTACAGTACAAATAAGCAAAAGTTAGCATCCTTGAAGAATCTTCATTATTTTTCACAAAGAAAGCAAACTCTTCCTTAGGATTCTCTGAAGGACCTGTCCACAGTTTAAATACATATAGGAAGATAGGGCAATTATTTTCTCACATAAGTAGAATAAACTTTGGTTTTGGGGCAAAGGAAAGCTACTGATGTTCACTAACCAGGACAAGAAGAATAAAATGAAACTTCTGAGACAACTTTGTTACTCTAAACTTACAAAGGTAGAGAAATAAGGTATAATAACCTAAGAATAAACCAATTCAGAATGTAGTAATATTATTGGAATATGAAACACATGTTTTTTTTTTTTTTATTCCTATATTCAACCTTGTGCCATGGAGACCAACAGGTTTTTTTGTTTTTTGTTTTGTCTTGGTACTGGGGATTGATCCCAGGGGTACTTTACCACTGAGCCACATCCCCACCCCTTTATATTTTGAGATAGGGTCTCTAAATTGCTAAGTCTGGCCTGGAACTTGGGAGCCTCCTGCCTCAGTCTCCTGAGTCGCTGGAATTACAGGTGTGTGTCAACAGGACAAACCATCTCTTTTATTAATATCGTTACTATTCGTAACAGTAATAGATTCTCACCTTATTTGTCATAAACACTTGATCCCCAGGTGTTCACATGTACAGCACACTATCAGGAGTATATTTAGGATGCACTCCAGTAAATATATTAGACTTCTCATAAACGTGGTTAATCTAAACAAACAACAAAACTGAACTAAACATACCCAACTTCGGAATAACAAATTACTTACAATGCACCTCAAATGGAATTCTCCAGAAAAAAATGTTTAATAAGGTTGGAAATTTCAAAAAAAAAAAAAAAAAAATTCAAACATTTTTGCAAGAGCTTTGGAGAAAAATGAGCACAAGGACACTTCGCGGGAATTTGACACATGAAGGAATAACATTCAAATACAAAATAAACTATTCTGAATTCCTACTGGTTGGGCTGGCATTTCTTTAAAAACAGTGAAGATGTTACATTTTCATAATGTATTTCATGGCAGCCCCGACATAAAAACTCCTCTTTAGTAATTCGAACTGGGTTAGTTGCAACGGTTTGAGCAGGTGCAGTCCAGAGAAAGACTTGCAGTTTATCCTTTTATCTCTTGAGAAACGGGTTTTGCAGCACGAGGTAGTTGCTCCCTGGAGCATCTATTCTCTGCCCTGTTCGTCCAAACGGAGAAAACAAAGGACTCGATCCGGGAATCGAGCCCAGGTCACCAAGCCGCGGAGTTGCCCCGCGCGGGACCCCGAAGCTGTATGCCCCTTAGCTGGCGAGGCCCCAGCCTGATCGATTACGCACTCGGCGCCCCTTCGCACTGCAGCAGCGGCACGGTGCTGGCAGGCGAGGCCGGACGGACAGCGGCGTTGGTCCCTTACGCACTCTCGGGGCGCGGGGCCCCCACACTCACCATCTCGATGATCTTGGTCTTGCGGCCCGTCTTCCTCTTCAAGGTGAATATGTACTGGGCGAGCACCACCCCCGCCACCAGGGCGCACACGCTGGCGCTTGCTACCGCGCCCACCCTAGCCACGGCTGCCCGATCCATGGACAGGCCCTAGTGTGCCGTCCGCCCGGAAAAGTAAAGGCCACTAGCCAAGGCTGCGAGCCTCGGAAGCGCGGGAGCCGTGCACACCGCAGAGGCACGACGCCCCGCCCAACGCGCCGCTCTACGCGGGCTCGCCCCGCAGAGGCCCCGCCCACGAGGACCGAGGGGTGGGGCCTGCGCCCGGATCCCCCGTGGGCGGTGGGGCTTTCCCACAGCCTGGTTCTAAGGAACTGCCACAAACAGAGAGAACTGAGCTAATTCTCTCTGCTGAAATCTAGTAGGCAGTGCTAACGAGCTCCGCCCAGTCGACATCGGATTCCAGTCGCGGCCCACCCAGAAACCGGTCTCCGCCTCCTGGGCCTCAGCCTCTCTGGACTACAGCCCCCAGTAGGCTGCGCG
Source organism: Marmota monax (assembly GCF_021218885.2). NCBI lineage: Eukaryota > Metazoa > Chordata > Mammalia > Rodentia > Sciuridae > Marmota > Marmota monax. The sequence goes on from NW_026694821.1 coordinate 5,243,156, forward strand.
GCCGCAGCGTGTGACTTGCGCAGTAGCGTCCGTTGTAAAGTGCTATGACAACAGGGCGAGGGCTTGGAGTTAGGCTGGAGTGGGGAGGTGTCCCTTCCGCTGGTCAGCCGTTTTCTGCTATCTTGCTCTCGCCGCCTCCTGCATCTTTCCCTCCTCTGTGTGAGCAGCGGGACTTACAGTTGTTCTCGCCTGCCGGTCTCTTCCAGGGGATAAATGTTTCCCCTGCTTGTCTTTGGGGGGTGACGGGATACAGGGAAAGCTGGGCACGATGGCGCACGCCTGTAATCCCAGCAACTCGGGCGACTGAGGCAAGTTCCAGGTCAGCCTCGTTTAGCAAGGCCCTAAGCAATGAAGTGATATCTTGTCTTTAAAAGTAAATAAATAAAAAGGGCTAGGGATGTAGCTCAGTGATAAAGGGCCCCTGGGTTCAAAATCTCAGTTCATCCTGCAACGCCCCCCCCCCCCAATAGGAGAAAAACAGTTTACATACGTGCTTATGGGAGGGCCACAAAAATACGACACTTAAAGAAATGGCCAAGTGATTGAGGTTTATATATCATCCTGAGCCACTGAAGGGAAGAAGAATCTGACGGTTCTGTTACTGGCTTGGTGGGTTCTTGTGCCCTTCATCAGTAGAATCAGATATAAAGACACAACTGCATTGGAAACAAGAGTAAATTCGAACTTCTTGATCTGGCAGAAGGGAGAAACAGCATTGGCCAAGAGAATATCAAGCTAGTTTCAAAGAGAGATAGTCTGACAAACGTGAAAGGTGGTAGGAGTGGCGTTTTAAGTGCTTTCAGTAAATATCAACCTTGAGGAAGTAGTCAGTGGTTCATCCTATTGACAGTATTTCATACTAATGCCATGTCCTGGATAAACATCCTTTCCCCTGTGATGAGGATGAGTTGACGTAGCTGTTAAGAGAACATATAGGCGAGAAATGGAAGAAAACACAAATCTTGGAGGTCCCAGGAATTTGCTGTTTTATTGACTCCTCAACAGTTTTATTCATTATGTTGTTTGACCTTGGATATTCAGGGGGAGAGTATCTTGGTTTTAGTGATGCACCTAGTTTCTGATGCTGACAAGACAGTGAATAAGAGGATAGGAAAAGGCACATAGCATGCTCTGAAGAGCTAAAAAGCCATGATTTAAGGTGGGAGAGCAAGGAAAAGCACATCCCTGGCTTTCAATAGATAAGAAACTATGAGTTAATGTTCCTGGAGTACCTTTGCTCTTTTGATATGTGGGGGAGCAAGTTTGAGGGCACAAGCTGTATCATTTGACCCCACCCCCAGTTTTTACTGTTAATCTTAAGGGGGTACTGCTTTTCATGATGGTCCTATAAGGGATGGTGAAAGAAAATTATGGGCTGGGCTAGTGGGGCATGTCTGTAATTACACAACTTGTGGGGCTGAAGCAGGGATCACAAGTTCAAGGCCAGCCTCAGCAATTTAGCCAGATCCTATAAAAAAAAAAAAAAAAGATTAGAGTTGTAGCTCAGTGGCAAAGCACCCCTGGGTTAAGGCCTCAGTTTAAAAGAAGAATTACGTGAGAAGTAATATATTGTGACTAAAGAAAGGTTGCCTTGTGCACATGCAAGTCTTGGGGCTGAGAAGTAACTCAGTGGTATAAAGTTGTAAGAAGTAACTCAGGTGATAAAAAGTTGTCTATTTCTTTTTTTCTTTGTGTGTGTGTGTGTATGCGCATGCGCCAGGGAGTGAGCTCAACCCTATTTTGTATTTTATTTACAGATACTGAGTTGCTTAACACCTCACCATTGCTGAGGCTGTCTTTGAACTTGCTATCCTCCTGTCTCAGCCTCCCAAGCCACTGGGATTACAGGCGTACACCACCCAGCAAAAGTTGTCTATTTCTGATATAGACACCTTTACCAATGAAAATGTCCTTTATGGATGTAAATATTATCTACACAAAAGAAGTTTCTTAATTTAAACAGTTGAAGAGGAGTAGTTAAATATATTTTGCTGCTTTAACTGGTTCTCTATCTCATATTTTATCACTGAGCTATATCCCCATCCTTTTTATTTTTATTTTTAGTCAGGATCTTACTGAATTGCTGACAATCTTCGATAAATCCTTGAGGCTGGCCTTGAATTTGTGGTCCTCCTACCTCAGTCTTGAGTCACTGGAATTACAGATGAGTGCCACCACCCCTGGCAAATAAGATTTTTAGATTTTTTTTTTCCAGTACTGGGAATTGATCAAGGGTTTCTCACATGCTAGGCAGGTACCCTGCTGTTACTGAAAACTTGGTCCTTGTCCCCAATACTAATTCATGCCAATTTAATAATGAGGACACAGTTGAGAAAAAGGAAAAAGAAGTTTTATTGCTTTGCTAGCAAAGGAGAAGCACAGAGGACCCCCATGCAATTTAGGTGTGCTCTGATAGTAGGAGGAGGAAAAGGTGTCTCTTCCGAGGTGTGCCCTGATGGAGTTTTGAAATTCACTTGTTAATTTGGGAGATAGTCACTTCCTAGATCTTCCAGTGACATCTCCTTCCTGTGGTAGTTGTACACTGAAGGATCTGTAACTCAGCCTAGGAGAGGAAAAGGTAATCTTGTTCCCTCCCACACCCCACCTCCACTCCCTGGTTAGGAGAGAGGGTGTCATGAGGGGGCAAAATTGTGATGTGTATGCAGTCCAGGGAGAAATAAAGAATGTCCACATGCTTCTGCCCCTTTCAATGCTTTATTCACTCAAATTACTCAATACAATTTCACTCTATAGGTTCTTAATCAAGAACACACAATCCTTAATGTTAGGCACAGCAATAGACATAATCAATTCACAGCAAACAATTCTATATTAATAAATTCACAGCAAACAATTCTAGATTAATTCTAAGCACTGCAAAACACACTTAATCATGACAGGCTAATGTTAGACATTTCCTCTGCATGCTAAGTTCAAAATTCTTAAGCCTTAGGCTTTATGTCCAGTAGATGCACACTCACACTCACTAGACCACAGTGATCAGGTCTGAAACCAAGGCAGACTTTTCCTGATGTGGAGGGGACAACTGGTTGAGGAGAGGGTCCTAGGGAGAAGTTACGGCTCTCACCAGGGTCCAGATGAGGTGGTAGAGTTAGAGAGCAGTAAGGATCACACAGATGATCTGGAAATGATGACAAGTAATGGGATGTCAGGTCCTCATCAGGCTCTCCAGCTCAAGTGCATCCTTGTTTCAGCTGGCTGAATCCCTGTTCTTCAGCTCTATTATTTATACTAATCTGGGGGGCTTTTGACCCCTGCTTTCAATCCTTATCAGCTACAACTGTATTTCTCCATGACATCATTTACCCTGGGGTCAGAAACTTCTGGTCTGACATCTCCACCCTGATCTTTCTTCGGCCTTTCCCTCTTATCAGGCAAAGACAGCCTGCCAGGGGCTCTACTCTATTTATCAGACTAAGGGGAAATAACTTGTCTGAGGCCATACTGGAGGGCTCTGTGGGTGTGCCTGGTGAAACTGCAGGTTTCAAACTGTAATTTTTAAAATGGAGTTGCTTAGGCTCAGGCCTAAGGCCATCCTCACATTGGGAGAGGAGGGAAAGAAAGAAAATGTCCCTTTTAAAATAAGGAGTGAGCCTTGCAGTGGCACACTCCTGTAATCCCAGCAGTTTGGGGGAGGCTGAGGCAGGAGGACTGAGTTTAAAGTTAGCCTCAGCAACAGCAAGGTGCTAAGCAAAAATCAGTGAGACTGCTGCTGAAAGCTCAGTCCTTGTGCCCAATGCCAATCCAATAATGAGGACATGATTTTGAGAAAAAGGAAAAAGGTTTATTGCTTTGCTAGCAAAGGAGAAACACAGGGGAATCCTGTCCCAAAGGCTGAGATTCTTCCCATCAGCAGGAACAGAGAAAATGAGATTAGAGAGGAGAGATCAGGAAGAAGATCAGGGAGGAGAAGGTTAGGGAAAAGAAGATCAGGGAAAAGTTTAGGGAAAGAAGATCAGGGAGGAGAAAGTTGGGGGGAAGAAGATCAGGGAGGAAAAGGTCAGGGAGAAGAAGTTTGGGAAAAAGGAAAAAACGTGTAAGTTTCAAAGTAACAAAGAGATAGTCAAAGCATCAAGTGAACCTCTGTTACAAGACCTTATCTCTAAATAAAACACAAAATAGGGCTTGGGATATAGCTCAGTGGTTGAGTGCCCCTGAGTTCAACCCCCAGTACCAAAATAAATCAATCAATGAATAAATAACAAAAAGTTAAAAAAAAAAAGCTGGAGATGTGAAGGCAGGCATGGTGATGCACACCTGTAATCCCAGCAGCTCAAGAGGCTGAGGCAGGAAGATCATGAATTCAAAGCCAGCCTTAGCAATTTAGGATGGCCCTAAGCATGACCCTGTCTCTAAAAAAACCATTTTTTTTCAAGGCTGAGGATGTTCCTCAGTGGTGAACTTCCCCTGGGTTCAATCTCTGGTACCCCCAAAATAAATAAAATAAGCAGTGAGGGGTATATTCAAAATGAGAACTGGGCCACTGTTATATTTGTCCTGATGCTAAAGTAATAATGAGGACATGGTTTTGAGAGAAAAGGAAAAGGAAAAAGAAATTTTATTGCTTTGCTAACAAAGGAGAAACATAAGGAACTCCTCTTGGTGTGATCCCTGAAGGCTGGATTACTTTTTTTTTTTTTTTTTTTGGTAAGGATAAGGGATTGATTCAGGGATGCTTAACCAGTGAGCCACATCTCCAGCCCTTTATTTATTTATTTTGAAACAGGTTTTCACTAAATTGCTTAGGGCATCCCTAAATTGCTGAGTCTTCCCTAAATTTGAACTTGAGATCCTCCTGCCTCAACTTCCAGAGCCACTGGAATTACAGGTGTGCAAAACTGCCCAGCTTGCATTGCTTGTTTGGTTCTTGTGGTGGCTATGTGCTCAAGTAGATAACTCTGCCTAGGATGAGGAAGAAAGGTAATCCTATTTCTTTGCAGGTGAAAGCAAGATTAGGGAGAGGGAGGGAGAGAGAAAGAGAAACAGGCAGACATGTCCATTTTAAAAATAAATCACAGTCAGGTATGGTGGAACACGCTTGTAATCCCAGCGGCTCCAGAGGCTGAGGCAGGAGGATCTTTGTACTGGCGCCCCCTCTTCCACAGAAAATCTTAACTAAGTTTCTCCAGAAATCTTCACCATAATTGATTTTAGGACTATAGCAAAAGAGTCTTTACAAAAAAGTTCAATGTAGGTTAACTTCCCATTTTCCAGTTCCTCTATTTTACATGGCCACTGGCCTGGAAGAAATCAGCACTCCAGATGCTGAATGCCCCTTTACTAGTTTTTCACAAACATTTATCCAGTATAATAGTTTGTAGAAGTGTTTTTGCAAATGCAAAATGTGATTTTTTTTAAAGGATCCTTTAACAAGGCCTCTGGTCTTGAGCTGGAGCTTCACAGAGATGTTTACATTTCTAAGATTAGAGAAATTACCAATTAGGCTCCATGGTAAAAGCTGACAGGGGGAGGAAATAAAGGGGAGAAAAAGCTCTCCCCTTCTCAGATGTTGTCCTTGAAGGGTTACCTTTCCCAAAACAGTGAAAGAAAAAGCTGCTTTTATGTGAATTCTGCAGACCGAACATCTGAGTAAGGGGAAACCAGGAACGAGAGGAGGTAAGCGAGAAATATACACGAGAGTTTATTTATCAGAGCTGACAAATAAAGTCCATCTCTATAGCAGAGAGAGGCAAAACTGGCTTGTGATCTGAGACTTTTATGGGTCAGGCTCAGGAATCAGAGCCCCATAAGTTCTAATGCAGGTGGTTAAGGGTTGGGTTGGTATGAGAGAGTGGTGAGCCTTTCTTAGAAACGCCCTTGGGTGGGAAAGTGAACTTTTTCTTTAAAATGGTGGCTGTCAATTACCATGGCTTTCCAGATGTTAAGCAAGGACCTTATATTGAGCCCCTCCCCTTACATAGGAATAAAGTTCTGAAAATACTTGAACTTGGGGTTCAGGGGATTAATTGATTACAGCAAAAGCTGTGCCCTCTGAACCTGGCTGCAGCCAAATAAAAGTGTTTCCTGCTATCTTCACTGCCTAGCCTCCTCTGTCCCTACAACATTCTGAGTTCTAAATTGGCCTCTGAAAGAGCCAGGCACTAATCAAATGAGACCCTGTTTCTAAATAAAATGCAAAAAAG